>NC_090274.1:43392000-44639500 GCF_040414725.1 Anabrus simplex | reverse complement strand
AATATTAAAAGGTGTGAAAAACATGAGAGAACAAATATGAAAACATTTGCACGGGAGCCCATAAAAATATCAAAGTATTATTGCAGATCACACTCTATCTTAAACAGATGGGTGTAGAAGGCTTTTATTTTTACCAGTGGATTATTAAATATTATTTACTGGTCACACTCATAGACAATGAATTGGAGGTTACACTCTATCTCGATCATGTGCGACTGCAACTTTGGTCGCCATTTTGAATCAACAAAACTGGAATGATCAAGTTGAAACTCGAAGGTGCAAGTTTTAACATTCACGTTACCTCTGCACGCTTAAAGGTGTGGGTGCCAGTCTACTTTCTGATAGCCACGAACCTACTACGCTGGCGTAGCAGGGGGAGAGGTGATACTCCCCTGTGGCCCGTCCCAGGTGGCGGATAGGAGGGGTCCTAACCGGCTTGCCGGCGGACTTGAAGGAAATAAAATACCTCTCGCGGACCAAGCACACTACCCCCTGCGGGTGGGGGGCGCACATGTAGAATACACCCGCGGTATCCCCTGCCTGTCGTAAGGGGCGACCAAGGGATGATCCATTTAGAACCATGAGACTACTTGTAATTAGTACCATCACGCAGGGAACACCATGGGTCGCATTAACTTGCGCGTAGTACCACTATTTTAGGTTCGCAATAGGTTTGTGGTAAGTAGCGACAATGTGTGAATCAGGAGGAGTACCTGTGATTCGTACCCCTATATGAGTAACACCATGGGATGAGCGACACCATGGTTCTGCCTTACCTATGCTCCGTTCCCACTATGTGAGTATTTCCGTGGGATAGTACGAGTCCCTGTAGTTTCAACAGCTTTTACCTGTGTTTGAGGTTTAGATCTCTTGGAAAGATGATTGATAAATCTCAGTTTGGCATCGGATCTAATTTTTTTCTTTCGGGGTCCACACTGTCTGTCTGTTATGGTGTTCCCAATGTACTGAACTGACTTATTCAGTCTGTATTTTGATTATTTAATGAAATGAAGGCACCCCTACTTCTGCTAAATACCATAAACTTAATTTTTATGGTATTGATGTTTAGACGTTATCTTAGTCCGTTGAGATTAATTCTACTGAGTAATACCTTTATTGGTGTCGCATATAATTAGGGTGTTATTCTGCTAAATACCATAAACTTAATTTTTATGGTATTGATGTTTAGACGTTATCTTAGTCCGTTGAGATTAATTCTACTGAGTAATACCTTTATTGGTGTCGCATATAATTAGGGTGTTATTCTGTTTATCTAATATCGTTTATGACTACTCCATTTACTTTCACACCTAGCTCAGTATTATAGGTTCTGAATTTGATTATGGTCCGTATTGACAATTGATCACTATCAAAGGGTAGAGAAGGGTCCACCTATAGTCAATACTTGGTTCTTTTAATAATGTCCATCCTGACCTTAACTTATCCCCATTGCTCATGGTAAAATGTTTCATAAAATTTGTTGTACAACTAATTTTATAAAAATATGATGAAGACAAGTTGTGTTGTTCTCGGTAAAATTATTTTATAAAATCCGTGGAAGCATCAGGATGGCCGTCTATGAACTAAATTCTGAACTAAGATGTGTATGTGCTGCCAAAGATGGAGTTCAAAGCTCGTTTATCTTTGCCTTCACATCATCCTGGCTTGTGTTCGGCCGAGCTGTGACAAAAATTCGGCAATTGAGTTTTCTGCCTCCCTTCTTGCATTTCTGTTGACACATTGGCATTTTAATCTCATACAAACACTAGCAGCTTCTTTAGTCCACCCGGATCCTGCCATTTTAGAAGTGTTTTGTTTACGAATGAGCTTCACAGTCTTCTCACGTCGTAGGGCGAGCATCGTCATCTTGTCGGCTTCGCTAATTGGTTCGTTTCGCAAAATTAATGTTACGAAATAGAATATGTCCTATTTTATGAAAAGTTTTATCAAAGGTTTTATAAAACTTGCATTTGACTGTGACCAACAGAAATTTTATAAAATTAAATTATTGTACAATAAATTTGAAGGAAAATTTTACCTTGAGCAACAGGCATTAATAATATACAATTTTACGTACCTGAATCTGATTCAGAAGATAGTGTCAGTGATCTAATGAGAATTGTATATACCATTGTTACCTGAATTGTACACAAAATGGAAACCTAATGGAAGAATAAATATTTATAGGAAGGTAATCAGATCTCTTAAGTTAGTGGAGCCTTTATCACCTGTTGACCCTAAAGATGTTTTTTGCAACTCATCTTTCAAACTTGTAGTGCCATTAGTTTCTAAAGAAGGAATAGATGCATTGTTGCAACCCACCATAAGTAATGGAAACAAACAAGCAACTCTTATTAGAGGTCTGTCAAGATGACCACTTAATGAGTGTTTCATGTCCATTTGAAGCAGAATGGAGGTTATCAGGGGCTGAGAAGGAATGGGTGTAGCACAACTAGGATTGGTTTTCATGTTTTTACCTGTCTCCTTTATTGATCTTTCTCTCATCCCGACCTGTCATTATGATTATTCTATTGTGTGTTCCTTTTCATAGTATGACCCCATTTAAAGTCTATGATGTGTTGTTTGCTCAACAGAGATCTCATTGCACCAAACAACATTTTGATGGCTCTGTTTCCACACGATCTGGGGTTGGACAGTCCCAATGTAGCCAATAACTATCAGCTGCAACATCTCGGTCTGGAGAACTTTGCTAGCTATATCAATGAGCTTGGTGTTCCCTACATCTGGGCGCAGCGCATTGCAGGTCTTGACTTCATGGGAGCAGAGGCTGCTGAAGTCATGGATGTGCAGGTTAGTGTTCAATTTAAAGATTTTATTATACAGTAGAAGTCCGATATAGCGAGTACGGCATATGACGAGAACTCTGTTATAGCGACGACTTTTTTCTGTCCCTTCAAAATTCCTATATTAAACTGTGTATCGTTCTTCGGTTACAGCGAGAACCCTATCACTGGCGCATCCGTTATTACGAGCGATTAAGCGCGCGCGATTTTTTCCGTTACCAATATTTATACACCCCAGCGATGATATTGCATGCGATAGATTACCTTTGGCATCGTTTCCTCGCTATGTGCCCTAGCGATTTATCTCGTCTACATTCGAAGGCGATGTCAGAGTCGATTAGTAATACCCGCCGACAGCTGTTCCGTAAAGAAAATTCGAAATGAAAGAGAACATATTTTCGTAATAAATGCGTAAATAACGTGTCCGATAATGGTTGTTAACTTGTTAAAAATTAAGGCTGACTAAACTACCGCTTAATTTTGAGGCTAAATACTGCAATTAAGTAAGAATGGGATAAACCTCGAAATATGGCAGAGTGCTTAATTGATTTCAGAGGTTAGTTTATATTTTGTTGCGTCTGGTTAAATTACGGAAAGGCTATTATGAAAATTTATAGCGAGAAAGTTATAGTTTCTCTACTGGCACTTGAAGTGTGTTTTCATCATACGTATAGTACGGTTAAGTTAGGATACGTGACGCTGTTTGAATAAGAAAACTGAAACGTTTGCAGCAAAATGCGATCGATCATCTTCGGTGCGGTATAGTTTTCTCACTTTGTGCATTTGCGATCTCTCTCGTTGACATTCAAAGGCGATGTTGGAGTTGATTAGTAACACCCATCGACTGCTGTTCTCTAAAGAAAATTCGAAATGAAAGAGGATAACACGTTTTCGTAATAAAGGCGTAAATAACGTGGCCGATAGCAGTTGTTAACTCGTTAAAAATAAAGACTGAAGTAAACGATATCTTCATTTTAATGTAATATACGGAAATTAAGTAAGAATGTGATACACCTCAAGATATGGCAGAGTACATCACTGATTTCAGAGGATATTTCATATCTTCTTGCGTCTAGTTACGGCTATTTACATTTAAATTTTTCGTGTGGAGGTTATTTCTCTACATGCATTTCAAATATGTTTTCATGATAGGCTACATAAACGGTTAGGTTAGGCGACGCTGTTTGAAGAAAAAAGCTGAGGTGTTTGCCACAGAAATCTCTGGAGTGATACCGTATTTTTCCGAATCCTGTCAGAATCTCATGCGAAAACTCAAGGGTTGTTGCATTCGTGGCCTAACAGTAAGTTAATTGATACCACTGGCAACTACAGCGGTAACCACGCTGCTTCTTTTCACACGCGCACAGAACTCGTTGACAATAAACGGCCGCCTCTTTACTACTGTACACATCGCTAGCCGCGACAACCGGTTGTGCAGTGCTTGTGTGTTTCTCAAAACTGCAGAATGGCATCAAAACATGCGACCCTTCGAATTCTTAGAAAAGCCATGGCTACTCAGTGGCAGAGTCATAACACGTCTATTGTACTTGACGCTTAGTAAAATTAAGGTTTATAGACAGCAGGAATATTTTCGTGATGGATAGTCGTATTGTAAAGATATGTGGAACAGGTATTGCCGGCAAATTTTCAACGGGTTCTAGTCGATATTATGATGCTAATTTTAAGTTGATGTTTATTAAACACTCGAAAATGTAAAATAATTGTGCAGCCGCAAGAAAATACGGCATAGGCCTAACTAAAGCCAGTATTTGGCGTTAGCGTGAAGACAAAGAGCTAAAAAAATGCGTACTGTACAAAAAATGCATTCAGTGGTCCGCAACAAGGACGCTTTAAAAAAGTCGAAGATGAAATTGTGAGGTATGTGCACGAAAAACGCAAGGGCGAAAGGGCCATACCGTGGTGCAATAAACTCGTTCGTTGACTTTCAACGTTTGCGATTAGGCCTATACATCGCTAGCTGCTGAATTTGGCCGAACCCGACAAGCGAGACATGCGTGTAGCGGTAGCCGGTTATATCTGACGCTGCGTAAAAA
This sequence comes from Anabrus simplex, assembly GCF_040414725.1. Lineage (NCBI taxonomy): Eukaryota > Metazoa > Arthropoda > Insecta > Orthoptera > Tettigoniidae > Anabrus > Anabrus simplex. Next base: position 44,634,642 of record NC_090274.1, on the reverse strand, counting down.
TAACAGTTTTATAGACAGCAAGAATAATTTCCTGATGGATCGTTTTATTGTAGAGATGCATGGAATAGGTATTGCCGGAAAATTTTCAACGAGTTCTTTTCGGTATTATGATGCCAAATTTTAAGTTAATGGTCCTTAAACCCGCAAATATAAAGAATAATTGTGCAGCCACAAAAAAAAAAAAAAAAAAAAAAAAAACGGCGTGACGAAAGTCAATATCCGGCGTCTAAAAATGCGTAGGCCTAATACAAGTCATTTGTTTGATTTTACAAACTTCTTTTTGAGCCTGATTTAAATTTTTTGAAGGGAAAAGTGGGGTTCATCTTGGATTCGGAGAAATACGGTACTATATTTTTTTCAGAATGAAATTAAACATACACTTTCACGTAGTATCGGATTACGAAAAATAACAAACAAGTAAGCCGCAGTGTGGATATCATCTGCGGAAACACAAGTTTTGAACAAAATGATTGCCGTTTCATATCGATTTTAATGTGCATGAAGGGTTTTCCGACTTTTATACAAAAATCGGATATAACGACAATCCGTTATAGCGAGTAAATTTTTCGCCGTTATGAATTCTTGCTATAATGGACTTCTACTGTACTTGGTCGAATGAAGAAAAAAGAGAAATTTAACGCATGGAGAGCTCGAATTTTATTCTGTTTCTTAAGTTTGTTGTTGTTAACCCATTTGGATAATTTGACGAGCTGTAGTCGCACGTGGTGTTTTGGTTCATGAATCAGATGATGAGCTCAGCTCGCAGTGTCTTATCTTTGTATATTAGATTCCCTTTGCAATAAAAGTTCTCACAGTACACACTGTAAGGAATTAGATGCATGTACTGTTGGTAAACAATGCTGTCTGTATTCATTGTTGAGCCGGCCCTGCGGTGTTGAGGTAGCATGCCTACTTCTAACCCGAAGGCCCTGGGTTTGATTCCTGCCCAGATCAGGTATTTTTACCTGTATCTCAGGGCTGGTACGAGGTCCACTCAGCCTATGTGATTACAATTGAGGAGCTGTCTGGTGGTGAGATGGCGGCCCCAGTCTAGGAAGCCAACAGTAACGGCCTAGAGGATTTGTTGTGCCGACCACACGACACGTTATAATCTGCGGGCCTTTGGGCTGAGCAGTGGTCGTTTGGAAGGCCGTGGCCCTTCAGGACTGTTGTACCATGGTTTTATTACTGGGACTGTTGAACAACAGTTTATTTTCATCAGTATTCATTATGCAGTAGAACCGGTATCGCGGTAATGATGACAAGAGTTTGAAAGTGCTTGAAGACATTGTTTTAGTTGGCGATTATGACGATAATGATGTGTTGCAAAATGAATATTATTTCGAGAGTAGTCGTAACGACAGTGAAAGTTACTCGAGTGCAAAGAGCATTGACGAAAGTGAAAGTGAAAGAGCCGCGCCAGGTCCTTCCAAACGCGCACGGCCTGTGACGCAAAAGAACCATAGTGGTTGGACGAAAAAAGAATCTTGATATCCATTTCGTGGATGCAGGAATGTTTCAGAAATACTTACATCAAATTTATCCTCTGTCCACTGTCCGAATTGCAGTGTTTTTAGAGTGCACAGATCTGCTCTTTTTGAATTTTTTTCAAATGAAACACAGCCTGCAGTCATTCAAGGAATGAATTTTGGGTAAGTCATAACTTTCAATGTCATTAATGTGAAATTCAGTGAATTATCTTCATTAATTAGTATTTTATGCATGATTTGTGTGACAGATATGCTCAAACTACTGGCTAGCAAATTAAATCTGATTCCATAGTCAGCAATGTGGCCATTTATTACGACTTGAGTGTGTTAACATATCTACAGTAAATGTGAAATATGCTTAATGCACTTTCACATTTTGTTGTTGTTTTCTAAAGGCAGATTTTGGTTTCATGTCATTAGTCTTTGTGCTTCCCAATACAGCTTCAACAAGTTCTTTCTTGTTTAGTTTCATGTTTTGTTTCTTTATGTATTCTGATCTCAGCATATAATGTTTTGAAACAGTTACAAAATACCAAATTGATTCAAAAATGCTATAAGTTTTTTGCAAAATAAATGTTAAAATCTTGTTTTCTTCCAAGTAAATCTGAACCTTTACAAGCCTGCCTGGTGGCTATGATTGTTAAGGTGTTGTAGTCTAAACGGTCTGACACCGTGGTTAGCCAGTTTGCATCCCTTTGGTTGAAAAAGTTTTCACCATCAGAATGTTGGCCGGCAGGGTAGGGGAGGTGGTGATATACAATTTCTAATCACTAGATTTCATGCCAAAAGCCTGGATTAAATTCCAAACCTCTCTGCAGTGCTCATATGCAATGAAGGCATATGACGCTGTTGATGGTGATTTGTCCATTGGATGGAGATTTTAAGCCTTGAGCAGACCCCTTGGTGCTATTCGAAAGGAGTAGGGTATGTGCCGGAACTGGGTTTTACCCGATCCTTTCGTACTATCATAGACCACCTCATTCATTTCATTTCATTAACTCCTCTGATGAGGTTGACGCCAGGAAGGACAACCGGTCATAAAAAATTCGCCACGACAGATTCATCTCACCTCATACCCGACCCCGTGGAGAAACGGGACAAGTGTTGGACAAACAAATCTGAACCTGTATGAAGAGTGCAAGTTTATGCTCTCACCCAGAAGGAACCTAAACCCTCCCTGGGAAAAAAGTGTACACGTGTCAATAATGTAATGGTGCGTTTTTGCAAATTGTTGATCCAGAAAAACACAATTGTATCCACTCGGGGGTGAGACTACACAAGTGTACAAAATGCGGTAATACGTTCTCAAGAAACAAAGTAGAGATTATCCAGTATAATAATGCTCTTCAGGACCTGCTCACCTGATGAGTTAAACTCAGTACTGTCCCTCTAACAACCACTTATTTGCTCTTCATCAGGGTAGCTGTCCATCAGGGCTGTTCATGAATGGATGTTGTATGATAGACTCTGCTCTAGCCATGTGTCCATACCACCACAGCCTTGCCTCTCTCCTCTTGTCTGGTTGAGGACAAATTTAAAAGTATTCCAGACATCATCCTTTCTTATAGGACCCCAGCCATGTAATTCCCAAGAACATCATATCTTCCTCATTTCCATCTAATTCCTTCTGCGGTATAAATGAAAGCAAAATACAAAAATGTGGACACGAAGTTCTGGCGTGGGTTAGAGAAGCAAGGAACAATGGCAGTGCTGTAAATCACAACATGATGCAGTTGAAAATGCATGAAATTCCACAAAGTCTTCTTATTGAGGGGAGGGATCTTAAAGCAAGTAGAGGTTGGTCAGAATTCTATATGTGCCAAAATGGACTAAGTTTGTGGAGAAGGATGTCACTGTGACAGCAGCTTCCATCAGATTATACTGACAAAGTGATCATATTTCATCGATTTGTCGCATGACTTCTGACATTGCACTGCTGTACAGGCTTGAACTCTGTACAGCACTGTCACGTCCTGGAAATGTAAATAGTTCATTGCACTCTGGAAATCTCCCAATTGGATCATATTTGAAATGGCACTATCATAAGACAGTTGGACTTCGCCCCTGACCGTGAGAAAATGCAGGAAGGATGGTCACAATGGTTGGATACTTCTTGAGAGCGGCATCTGGAACACATCCTATCACCATAATATTAAAGACCTGCACATATGTGGCAGACACCCAAAGAAAGATGGGAGGACTCCATCATCACAGAAATCTGCAGCATACTGCCACAACAAAATGAAGCGATCAAAGATCTAATGAGCATACTCTGCAGATACGGGCCAAGGCTGAGGAGATGATGGTCAATGTGGAGGGGGAGAATATATCATTAAAAAATAAAGAGCAATGAGAGGTAGGTGAAAAGGACAAAAAAAGAATACAATCTAGATGAGAATGAGGAGGTGGCAATGAATATTAAATGAGGACAAAAAAGCGAGGCAATAACTAAAAAGTGTGGGGGAATGTGGATCTCTAGTTGTTTGGTTTTCTAACACTGTAGCAACAAGCAATGCTTCATATACCATTGCGTAAAGAGAGACATTGAGTCAACCAATTCGTAGTCAGCAGAGTACTCTGATACTATATTCCTTGGAAATTGAATGATTGAATCACTTTTGAATTTTGAAACATGAACTCAACCTTTCTTTTACAGTTTGAATACCAACAAGGGTAAATCTTGCCAGTTTATGATCAGTGCAGTTGAATATCTAATAGTCTGGTAGTAAATTCCACTAATCTATACCATTATTATAAAAACGAGAAAGTTTTTAAATTTGTTTGTAATCTCGAGAACCACTCAATCAATCTTAGTAATTCTTTTAACATTAGAAACCACATTTCTTCCAGATTATTATATACAGTACAGTACACAAATTGAACAAGCCACAAAGTTCTACTAGTGAGCAGGAGAAGTTGTACGGGACAAGGGTGTATCAATGAAATGTAAAGAAGTTCTCTACAGACACACGTTACACCGATGCTGCCTGCATATTTATCAAGAGAAGTTAGACCAGTATCCAAGCAGTTGAAATGAGGTTCCTGAGAAGCATCACAGGAAAAACCTCAGACGAGACAGGGTACACAATGCCAGAGATTTAGTTTCACAGTAAAGAGTGTTACAGGTTGTAGTTTGTGTTTGCTAGTCAGTTCCTTGAATCTTTGTATGCTGTGAGGAAGAAATGTAACATCTGTGAAGAAAACAGGGCATTTCAGGAGAAATGGAAAAATTAATTTTTTTTTTTGAACAAACCGCAGTGCTTAGTGCCTTTGCAAAGGAATATAACCTCACCATGCTGCTAAATACCAAGAGTACAATAGACAAGTATGTACTACAGTTATATGTGATTCAAAGAGAACAGTCAATGCTCACAAATCTATTTCTGTTAAATTAACACCGGGCGAGTTGGTCGTGCAGTTAGGGGCGCACAGCTGTGAGCTTGCATCCGGGGGATAGTAGGTTCGAACCCCACTGTCGGCAGCCCTGAAGATGGTTTTCCATGGTTTCCTATTTTCACACCAGGCAAATGCTGGGGCTGTACCTTAATTAAGGTCACGGCCGTTTCAATCCCACTCCCAGGTGGGTGCGACATAAAACCAATTGTAAAAAAAAAGAAATACAACAGGATTCACTTTTGGCATTGTTTCTTGTAAGTGCAGAGATAACAAAAGCCAAGGAAAAAAAGTTACCTGTTCGTGAATATATAAAACACTGTGCTGTGGAAATGCATTCAGGAAAGAAATGTTTGCCAGTAAGTTTGAAAACTTTCTACTATCAAAACAAGCTGTCACAAGAATGTTTGAGAAAATAGGTTCTCATATATAAAATAAATTAAAAGGTTCTATTAGAGATTCAGGTTATTTTGCATTGGCTCTGGATGAATCGACAGACTTCGGTAACTTAGATACAGCCCAACTTGTAATTTTCATTCAAACTATTTCCAAAGACTTTGTTTCAAACTGCTATATTAAAACCACTGCATAACGCAACCAAAGGTAAAGGCATTTATGATACAGTTACGAAGGTTTTAAATGGTATTAGTGACATCAACAGTCTTTCGGCTATTGTGATAGATGATACTACATCAGTGTGTGCTCAAACAGGCTTAGTTGGCTTACTGAGGAAGGCTGGAATCAAATGCTCTGTGTGGTAAAACAATGGACATGGAGGTCTTTCTTTATTCGTGTCAGAAGTATCAACTTTACTTATAGATATTTAACAAAAAGCAACAAGATATCTACATTCCTACTATACTAATATACAAGTCTATTATACAATCACAGATAGAGCAACAATATTCGAGAGCTAGATGATGCTTGCCCAGTATTGGGCGACGTCAATAGCGTTGGGGGAGGCTGCAATCAAGTCTTTCATAGTACACATTGAAGGACATAAAACACACTGACATAGATGTTGGATCGTCTGCTGCTCTCCGCAATCACAAAGTGATGAATCACTTGAGAAACCCCACTTCCGCAAGTTTACTTTGGTTCTGCCGACTTCTGTACGGAGTCTGTTAAGGGCTTTCCATACTGTCCACTTCTCCTGGTGTCCACATGGAAGACTTTCCTTTGGCTCTATCCAGTTGGAAAGGTGGTGGAGGGTGTTATGAAAACTGTGATGGAGTGTGTGAATCTAATTAAGGACTCTGGCTTTGACACACCTCAAGTTTTTCTTTTCTAGCAGAAATGGAGGCAGAATATGACAATTTAGTATTGTACACACAAGTACGTTGGCTAAGTAGAGGAAACTGTTCAGTATGGTTTTTTTTTTTTTTTTTTTTTTTTTTTTTTTTTTTTTTTTTGAGAAAGGGAATGTAGGAAATAGGAAGTTTTTAGAGGAACATAAGAAAACCAACACAACTATTTGATCCCCATTTTAACAGCTCACTCGCCTCTCTAACAGACATCTCATACAACATGAATGAACTCAATATGAAGTTAGGGAGGCATAAGAAAACCACCTCTGATTTAGCTGGACACCTAGGTGAGTTCATAAGTCAACTGAACGTTTTAAAATTCACTCTAGCTGAAAAAACTTGATACATTTCCCTTCCTGCAAGGAGTAGATGAAGAAGAGCCATGACATTGATTTTAGTTTTGTGTGCTAATACTCGACAAACTTTTGGAATAGTTCTGTTTGTAATTATCTGATTTTAGTGGCATGCGGCCTCAACTGACATTATTTAACAACATGATGAAATGTGATATTTCAATACAAGAAGACACTATCCAGTTAGTTATATGACTTTCAATGCGCCTTTTTATCCAGTCAGGGGTGGAGATTTAACAACTTGATGAAATGTGATATTTCAATGCAAGACGACACTATTCAGTTAGTTATGTGACTTTCAGTTTGACTTTTTTTTTTCCAGTCAGGGGTGGAGATAGGCAGTGACTTTCTTTAGCCTATGATTATAATTACCTATTTAATTACAAACTTGATTGGATTTTGTTGTAGACTTGAGACTTACTGAGGTATCCCTCTGAACCTTCCATTCCATTTGCTTGTGGGTAAAAGCTGGTTACTAATAAAAAGTTTGCTTTTTGTATACTTTGAATGACAAGTTGACTGAACTATTTTCTTCATAAGTAATGTAAAGGAAAAACAAATGCAAATTAAGTCATATATAGATTGATAGGAACATCAAAAGGAACACATGACTTGAACTATTTTCTCTGTTGTTCTTGTGGCATTTTTCTAATCTTGCAGTGTTTTTTGTTTGCCCTGTATTGTCCTATTGAGGATTATATATTAAATGTCTCTGTTATAAGGGGTTGTATGTCGAACCTAAAACCAGTGTGAGCCAAGCCAGTGTGGAAGGAGTGATGAGGACGATCCGTCAGAGGCTCAGAGCTCGCCTTGCTTTGTGTCGACAGATGCAGTCTTTGGGTGAGTGTTCTGTTTGATTGATCTCTTGATGCTGCGTTGGTCATATAAAGAGCCAAATTTCTCTTTGTAAAAGCAGGGTCAGAAAATTAATTGCAGTCCTTCGATATAAATCGCAGGTGTTTTTTTAATCTGCGGCTCAAAGTTTCTTTGTTGTCTGGTTGTAGAATCAGGAATGGTTCCTGTGCCTCCTGCTCTCCTGTCAAACTTTCCTTCAAAAGTGACCTGCATTCTGACTTCGTGGCTGCCTATCACCTGGGAAGATTATAGAGACTCTGGCTTCACTCAAACACTCATCAAGGAGCATATGGTGAGCCAGTCTGGGAACTTCTACCGGGCCATCATATGCAGGGGTACAGGTATGCAACCAACCACACTTGATTAGCAAAGTATAACTTCTTTAAATTTACATTTTTAAAAATAAGTATGTAATGTCTGGAAGTCTGTCATTAGAGAATGCAGCAGTGGTTTCATTAGCATCCACTGGAACGAGCGTGGGTTCACATCAGATATGTCGACAAGTGATACGATTCAGAATCTGCAGATCTTGATTGAGAAAAACCATGAACTGCGTAAAGACTTCCACATGGTATCATTCATTTGGGGAAAGTCTCTCATTATGTTCTCAGTGATATTATCTGGCAACACTATGTTGTCAGAGAGTCATTGAGGCGTATGTGAAGATGGTCCAAGACATGTACCCATGTCCATCTACTAAGATGAAAATCACTGCAGGTGTTTCAGACAGTTTCTGTATTGTTGTTGGTGTACATCAGGGGTTGGTACTGAGCCCAGCATCGTTCAACTGTGGTCACACCCTGTATAGATCTAAATTGACTACAGTATAAGCAGGGAGTAGCGACGAACACCAAATCGTGAAGTAATCCGAGGGGGGGCACAGCCGCTAAGGGGGCAGCCCCCGCCCCAGACTGTTCTTTGGGGACTGTACGCCAATAACCCACATCTCCGAAAAAACTTTATTACTGAAACTGCATCAAAAGGAAATCGGACGGAAAAACAGATGATGATTTTTGGCATGAAACAGGTCGCGAAAATTGGATGTTGGAATATACGAACATTTCGGCAAACAGGAACACTACCCCTGTTGAAACAAGACCGAGGATGATCTGGAGGAGAAGTGTGGAAGAAGAGATGAGGGAGGACGGCTAATCCTGGGTAGACTTAGAGCTGATTGCCAGGAGACGGAACCAATGGAGGACTTTTGTTACATTCCTTTGCTCCGAAAGGGGACACAGGATATATACTCCGCACGGCCTTACTTCTAAATTGAAGTTTCGCAAAACAAATGAGCATCGCCTTTCCTGTGTTGCCAGCGCGCTACGCCCGCGAGAACAGCTGATGCAATATGACCGCGGTAAACAGCCCATGTAAAATGTAATACCGTACTCAGAAAAACTAATGAATATGGATTGAAAACAAATTCACAAAAACTACACTTACTAACAACATCTGACACTAATAAGAGAATATATTAATAAATGAGAATGAGGAAATAAAACATCACTCACCGCTAATGGCTGGCACAGAAAGGAGGTTATGGCCTACAAAGGGAACACTCCACTGATCTCAGTCACTAGAACTCTCCAACAATATGAAAAACACACTAATTACTGAAGGAAAATGCAAAAGATTGCGAAGCATACCAAATACCATACACGCTGAGCGAGATAGGTTGCCTTGTCTTGATAATTTGATGGGCTTCGCGTGAGATAGGTTAACCACGTGGCGAATGTAAATATTAGAGTTGGCAACTGGGTTTCGAGATCGTGCTCTGCCGATATAAATCGATATGAATGGCAGATTGGGATTGGTTGGATGCCTATGCTTCAGCGCATAATCACCAGACGGAGCCAAAATCTGCCAAAACGTCAATTTAGAAGTAGAGCCGTGCGGAGTATAAGTCAAGTTATATCTCAATGTCCAACTTTTGAATCCACTATAGTGCTTCTGCTGTTAGTGATAGGAAGTCTTCCAATGTACTTGGATAAGCCTGTAGTTGACACTCGCTTACAATATGGAGAATAGTCTGGTGAGGGGCTCCACAGTCACATTGTGGAGATGGTACAAAGTTCCACTTGTAGCAGAGTTAGTAAATAGAAATTTATGAAGGCACTTTGTTAATTCACAGACACATACAGACTGAACACTGAATACACATATATCAATGTATATTTAGTATCTTGCTTTTTGTATTTAGTAATTTTTTTTTTTCAGCCAGCTAGTCTAATTCTCTCCACATTTAGTAAATCTGTGTGAATCTTTTTGCATTTCTTGAATCAGGGAATCCACATGAGGGTCCAATACATTGCAACTATACTCCAATTGAGGTCTTATCAATGTCTTATTCATCCTCTCCTTTACACCTTACTACAACCTCTGACCATACGAAGGGATCTGTAACTTTTCTACTGAGTGAGTCACTGTGTGGTTTGAGTCACGAAGCTGCCAGCTTGCATTCAGGACATAGTGGGTACAAACCCCACTGTTAGCAGCCCTTAATTATCGTCGCCATAAGACCTATCTGTGTCGGTGTGACGTAAAGTCAAAAAAAAAAGAAAAAAAAAAAGGCAGCCCTTAATATGCTTTTCCATGGTTTCCCATTTTCACACCTGGCAAGTACCTTAATTAAGGCCACGGTTGCTTCCTTCCCATTCCAAACCCTTTCCTATCCCATCGTCGCCATAAGACCTATCTGTGTCAATGTGACATAAAGCAAATTGTAAAAAAAAGATAATAAAGTGTTGTTAATATGATCACCCCAATGATGATCTTTCCTTATATAAACATTCAGTGACTTTCACTCCATCAACGCAGTAATTAAAATGAGAGGACTTTTCCTCTTTGTGAAACCACCTAACTTTTCGCCCCATGTACCATCATACTATTTCTTGTCTGTTGTCCATTTCAGAACATTCTTGGGGTCTTTCTGCAGTTTCTCACAATTCTATAACTTATTTATTACTCTATACAGTAAAACATCATCTGCAAACAAGCCTTATCTGTGTTTGAGTTCTTATCTTGATGTACTCCACAATATGACCAACTGCTAGAAATACCATCTGCAGTGCGTAGCCCGTAACGTATGTTCTGTGACGTGGGCTGGTGAAGGAGTATATAATGCGACCAACTGACTGGGTTTTCATGTTGTCTTTCCTGCTGTCATGGGTAAGGGAAGCGATTTAACCAGGTTGCAAAAAGGCGATCATTGGCTCGGACCAAGGGAAACGGTGACGCTTAACTGTTCGTGTGCCGCTATGGTAAGGGTGTATCATGAGCGGACGAATAGCAACATTGGGCATATCTGTCTCATGGAAACTGTGGAACTCCACGCGCCATTGACGTCCGAGGTGAATGTCAGCGACGGTGCATAAAGACCAGCCAAGGCGGTAGTGGAACAGCTCACTGTCCAAATGAACCAGAGGGAGCCAGACACGTTTCTACAGCAACAATTCAGTGAAACTGTCTGCGAATGGAGCTCCAGAGTAGACGGAGGTGACTGCACAAGTACATCAGCGTAAACAACTGGAATTTGCTTGACAGTATGGCGACTGGACCACTGCTCATTGGCCTTCTCTGATGTACCCAGTCACATTTTCAGCTTAGTGTAGGCCACAGCTGTCAACCCTCTCGCCTTCTCCGATACAAATCTCCTGGCCTGAAAGATGGCATCGCCGTCTAGGAGGACATTTTATTAGTAGTATGAATCTATCCATAGCGATCATGTCCACCCGTACAGGGTGATTGTCTTTCCAGCACAATAATGTGCCTTGCCACATGGCTGGAAGAACATGATTAAGACTCCGAAGTTCTTCCTTGGTCCCCAAACAGCCCCGATCGTAATCCAGTTGAGCATCAGTGGAAACACCTCAGTTGTCGTGTTTGCTGTCTGTCTCCTCTGTCACACACCCTTCGATAGGTGTAGGTTGCACTGCAGACAGCATGGCACCAAATACTCATGGAGATCTATCAGCACCAGAGTGAGTCACTGTCAGCACGTGTTGCTGCTGTTCATGTTGCAAAGGGCAGTTACTCTGGATACTAGTAGGTGGTCGTAATAATGTGATTCGACTATGTAGGTCCCCCAATATAATTCCAGTTCATCTACCATCTGGTAATGTAAAATGGAACATGAAATTTGTCATACTGGCAGCGTAAAAAACATGAAATAAAAATCCTTGGATACAGAAACTGGACCTTATTTCTCTTTGTTTTTCCTGGCCATATCTGTGCCATTCAGTTAGGCACTCCCAAATTTACTGAAGGTTGGCATATCTTATGCGCAGACTGTATATTTTTCATTCTACAACCAAAAGTTTTGGTACCCCTTCTTTCTCTAAGATAAATTCAGTAGATCTCCTGCGATTTGTCTTTGGCCTACCTCTGCTAGTGCAGGGAACTGTGTACGAAGTGGGATTCGTGTAATCTTCTTACATGAACATACCAGAGGAACTGCTTCTCTTGAAGCTTTCTCAATATTGGAGATGACCTTAAACATTCCTTGAATAAGCACCTTTAGGACTACGCAAACTACATAGGGTCATTCCTTTGTGTCCATATTTCTTTTCTTTGGCTGTGGGTTTTTTTTTTTGTTTTTTTTTTTCCCTTTGGTCCGAGTTGTTCTGGTTTTCTTTGATTTGTCCTTGTGATATACTGGTGTATGTAAAACAAGACATTGTTATTCTTGACTATACCCTATATTGGATTGTAGTTCTTTCTACTGTGTAAAGCATGTGCATTCATATGATTAGTATTGAATGTTCTAATCTTTATTACAGAGAATATGGATGAAACTCATCAAATGAGATGGTGGCATTTAGTTTAAGTTTGGATCCTTTCTTAGGGTATGCTCACAGAGTTGGTTACCTGCAGTGACAACCAGCATCCTGGAAGCTGGGTTTAGTCTTAAGTTTACACAGCTCACAGTGAACACTGGAGCAGGTTTTCAGCAAATATCTGCTACCAGGAATGATTAGGGTATTTCTGTGCGCTGGTTTCTCCAGCCGCTGGGTAGCATTCAGTATTATCAGAAAGCTGGTGTTCTAGAAAAGTATTCTGTGTTTCAGCTTGGCTATGGGAAAAAGTCACCACTGCTTCAGTACATGATGCTCTATCTTATTTAGAATATAATTGAATTGGAAAACATTATCAAAGCTTGAGAAATTTTGGTTTGCTCAGCTGCAGTGTACATGGCAACTTTTGCCGCACAAGCCAGTACAGTTGAAGAATAATAAAACAGAACTTCACAGAAATGAGTCTTTAAACATTAGACTGTGCATATAAGATAACTACAGTTTTTATTAGAACATTTTAATATAAAAAAACATTGTCTTATGTTCAGTCCAATACAGTTTGTCTAAACACATACTTGTATACCTTAACCATGTACATTCATTTATTGTGCTTCCAGCTAAGCTGACTGCATTAGTGAGCATCAAGTGTGACTATCCTCTTTCCCCACCGTTGTTCTGTCTTCAGCTCCAGTGGCATGGAGAACACAACAGTAGCAACAATGATGCAATCAGGGTGAGTCTTATCATAACAAGATATGTATTTAGTGAAATTACTTTCAACTTATTGTATAAATTAGTTGTATCTCTTTTCCAATGTATAAGACACAATTTTGTACCCTAAAATAGGGCATAAAACTAGGGTGCATCTTATATAGCAAAAGTACAGATTTATTGTGCTTTTTTATATTTATTCCCCCTCCCTGAAGCCTTACCACATGTTGTCGTTAAATTCCAAGTACTTTCTTTTGGGCACACTTTTTGATATTTCAAGAACTTTTGAGCGAGATGACTCAACAGCGTGCATGACCTTATGGCATCTGACAGATGTACGAGGAATTTTGGGTCAGGAGGAGGTTGACAGTTTCAGAGGAGGATTATCATGATGTTATTGTTACATGAAACATTGTGGACTCGCTATGCATACCAAAGCTAAAATTTGTCAGAAATTGCCTAAAGAATATGAAAATAAAATTATTTTCTTCCACAGAATTGTGATTTACGGACAAGAAGAGAACAGTCCTAAAATGCTACAGATAGCGTTTATGGACCAAAATGCCACCTACATTTGATGTATCCTCAAATAAGATTGTTGCTAAAAAAAAAAAATAAAAAAAAAAAATTATTGCAGTGAAAACGAGTGGACATGAAAACACATACTGGACCAATTGCAGAAATGATGGCTAGTTGTAAGCCGTAGGCAACATCTACCTAAACAACGTCTAAGTTGCTCACGATCTTCCATCAAAAAAGCAAGTGTTTAGCTAGACGTCGTTTAAAGTTTCAATATTCGTTTGAAAATAGAAATAGAAATATCTTTCATGCAACTCTTTTCTTGCCGCAACCAATGAAATTTATCGGTGTGAACGCCAAATGTTAGTCATCTTTCGTCTTCCTGCACATTACTCTTTGCTCGAATATGGCTAAGCATAAGCATAACTTGCCCACAGGTAAGAATATCACACTAAAGCGACACACCACCATACGAGGAAGTGTAGCTTTGATTATAATGTTGTTTTGGTGATTGTAATCTAAATAGCTTCTGCGAAGGGAAGTACTGTACTGTGTAACCAAATGATTTGTATGAGCCATATAGATGTAGCTTGCATTAGAAACGCATCATCGGCAGCCCTGAAGATCGTTTTCCGTAGTTTCCCCATTTTTACACCAGGCAAATACTAGGGCTGTTATTATGACCACAGCTCTTCTTTCCCAATCCTTTCCTTTTCCTATCTCAGAGTTGCTGAAAACTTACAAGAATTAGCACAACGAATATTAAAAAAACCACACACGACCTACTTTTTAATTGCCACTATTATGTGTGCTTACTTGGCAGTAAATATACTGTATAATCCCGAATACCACCCGCACTTTTTCCCCCAAAATATTGGGTCTAAATCTTGGGTGTGGGTCATATTCAAGCCGTTCATTCTCGTATATATTTACTATGTTTACATGGAGTATTGAAATAGATTTGAATATGGTTACTGTACTCAATATACCACATGTAAATGGGCATTCAGGTTTTATTGTGTTTTAGTTGCATTCGAGAAAACAGGATCGATTTTTCTCAATACGTTTACAGTGGCATGTAAACGCGAAATGTAAGGTAATGAAATATGGTAAATCAAAGAATATGGGTAAATTTGTGGTAAATATGAAAGCCGCAGCTGCGGATGCTCGATCGTCATTTGTTTCATAAGTGTTTCACAAGGGTGCATGAATAGCTGATCTCGCGGGATATCGTACTTTACTTGAGTTGAGACTGTTTGTTACGGAAGTCTACCTCGCTCCCATTCGAGTTCCGTATCTGTCCTGTAAAAGTGTTGTCTCGATAGTAAGCGATGGATTCAAAACGGCATCTGTGATCGTCATTTACTGTGCGTGACAAACTTAAAGTTGTAAGCGAAGCTGAAATATACGGAAATCGTGCCGTTGGCAGAAAGTACGATACTGATGAATCGTGTATTCGTGATTGGTGGAAGAAGAAGGAAAAACTTCAAAAAGTAACGGCGATCGCAGAGCGTTCCGCGGGCGGAGTGCAGTGTTTCCGGAAGTTGAAGAACGACTCCACAAATTTGTGATAGAAAAACGTGAGTTACGATATGGTGTTTCTAGTGAAATGTGTCAATTGAAAGCACTGGAGATCTCAAAAGAACTCAAAAAAACAGGGTTTTACTGCAAGCCGCGGATGGATCCGAAACTTTTATCGGAGAAAGTGATTGTGCATTCGGAGACGTACGTCTATTTCACAACATCTCCCTGAGGTGTATGAAGAAAAATGAATGGCCTTTCAGCGTCACATTATTTATTTGAGGAAGCAAAATTCTTATTTGCTGTCGCAAATTGGGAATGCTGACCAGACATCTGTCTACTGTATTTTGAAATGCCATTGGAAAATACAGTGGATACGAAGGGTTCTAAAAGTGTAACCATCAGAACAGGTGGTAATGAAAAGCAACGATGCACGGTAATGTTGTGCGTACTAGCGGATGGAACCAAAGTCCTTCCATATGTGATTCTGAAAAGGAAAACACTTCCGAAAGGAAACTTGCTGTCCGGTGTTATTGTTAGAACACGAGTCCGGCTGGATGGACAGTGCGTTAATTGAGGACTGGGTGAAGTGCGTTTGGCAGCGTTGCCCAGGAGCTTTGTTACAAAAATGAAACATGCTTGTGTTGCACAGTTACTGAGGACATACAACTGACGCCATAAAAGATATGATGATGAAAGGAAAAACCGATCATGCGATAATTCCCGGAGGACTCACTTCTATTCTACAGCTGTTGGATGTGTGCGTGAACCGGCCTTTCAAAACTGCAATGAAACAGTTGTACACCGAATGGATGTCTGATGGTGATCACGCGTTAACACCAACCGGACGAGTGAAGAGGCCTGAAGTGGGACAAATATGCAGCTGGATCAAGACCGCATGGGCGCGCATTCCCAACGATTAGTATACAAAAGCTTTAAGAAATATGGAATTTCAAATTCAGTGGATGGTAGTGAGGACGGCTATTTGTGGAAAGATGCCAGCGACGAAAGTTCCTATGGTAAAACTTCAGATGACGACGGTGAATTGTGAATGATCCGAGTATTGGACCGATTTTATTTACGATTTTTGTGATGATTTTATTAATTGTAAGCTGTTTGAATTTATATTTGTGGTATATTTGAAGTAAATTAAATAGGTATGTAAGTTATTTGATTTTTTTTTTTTTTTTTTCCCCTCATATTTTGCCGTCTCAAATTTAGGGTGCGGGTCTTATTCGGTGGCGGGTGGTATTCGGGATTATATGGTAAGTGGACCCCTGCTGTGCTATTTGCTTTACATCGCACCGACACAGATAGGTCTTTTGGCAATCAGCCCACTATCCTGTGATGATAATCTTCAAGTGACAGGCTCAGCCTAAGGAAAAGATACCAGCCGGTATAGTTGTGCACTTGCATGAAAAGGTTTGAATAGATAAAAAATGGCATGAAGGTATGGATTGATAAAATGTGGGTATAGTTGTGCACTTGCATGAAAAGGTTTGAATAGATAAAAAATGGCATGAAGGTATGCATTGATAAAATGTGGGGAAGGAGGAAAGGTTTATTTCTAAATAGGGTGATCACACATACACTTCTTATTTTACGGG
This sequence comes from Anabrus simplex, assembly GCF_040414725.1. NCBI lineage: Eukaryota > Metazoa > Arthropoda > Insecta > Orthoptera > Tettigoniidae > Anabrus > Anabrus simplex. The sequence continues at coordinate 44,618,093 of NC_090274.1, read as the reverse complement.
ATTGTCCCTTATTTCTCTGCAAAAAATATATGGGTCGCACATTGTCCCGTTTTTCGCGAACTGTCCCGTAAATTTTAAAATACAGTGTTTAAAAGTTTATTTATCACAAAGCTTTGATGTATATTTCTCATTGTGTAAAGTAATTACAGTTTGTTTGGTTGGCACTAAATGTAAAAGACCGGTGAGACAGACGTAAATAAAATGTAAAAATGGCAACTTATAATTGTGCACAGTGAACATGGTTTTGACACGAGTATGTCTTATGGTTGGGGGTCATGTAAAATTTAACGTGATGAAATGTGTGATGGAAGTGACATCACGTTGGTTGCCAAAGATGCTCCGTGAAATGATGCAAATAAATTGTTTGTTTTCGATATTTGAGTTCCATTTATTGAAAGACTTATTCATGATCATTAGCTCTTCGCAAAGGCAAAATTTTCTTTTTTGTAACACTTTACATACTGGAATTAGGCCACTTTCATTTTTTATAATAACAATCAGTACTTGTTTTCTATAAATAAATGGTACTGTTTGTGAGGTCTGTGACTCATGTTAAGAAATTCTAATCTTAAATAGGGCCTAATAATCAACAGCAGTCAAAGTGTCCCGTATTTTCATGTTTGTAATCTGGTCACCCTAAACTAGAGCCCCTGATGTTTCAATAAACGAATCTTTTAAAGTGTACACAAGATAAGAATGAAACAAACGTATGATGGATATCAGTGTTCATCACGTGATGCCCCATCACACAGGTGTGCAAGTGAGTGAAGGCATCATGGTTGCAAGTGTATAAAGAAATTGTCATTAAATCTGCTTTTAACTATGGCATCTGTAATGCCTTTGATGGAAGTGAGGATCATTTTTTTTACTATATGAATGATGATGATAAAGAGGAGGAAGAAACAGTCATCGATGGTAACGATGTCCCGAGTGGCTGAGAAGTGGTGGTGGTGGTGGTGGTGATTACTGTTTTAAGAGGAAGTACAACAATATAACACTAATCAGGGAGAAAAATGGAAGGGATCCGACACTTCGAAAAATGGTGTCACCCAAAGGAAGACAAGGGCCACGAAAGGCGTGAAAATGAGAGACTCTCGATGCCTCGAGTGTTCTAATATCATTACAAGAAATTAGAATCATTCCGTATTGATGGTTTTCAGCCCCTGATGAGCTTGTTTCTACTTTCCAGCTTCATGAGGAGGGTGGGCATCAACACTCATTGAGGCTCCATCTTTCTATTGCTCCCTCTTCCTAGCCTGATGTATCATTGTGTTTGACACTTGTTTGTTCCTTTCCGATACCTAAGCGTGTTTATGAATGAATTCATAATTTTTGAACCATTATTGTCTAATGTAGAAAGTGTTGATTTCTTGCAGGACATGGAAAGGGAATTGAACGTGCATTGGAAGGAACTAGTGCAGACTCTAGGTTGGGGACATGCATTACTGGCCTGTCAGCTCATGCGACTTATGGCTTGTGTCGACGTCTTCCTTGAATCATCTGGTGCTACTGGCATCAGTCCACCAGAGTTCCCTCGTGACAAGATTTTTATCAAACCTGTGAGGTGAGTGCATATTCTCTATTTTAGTAGCTCCACAGCCTATCCACACTGTTCACTGTACTCATTAAAGATGGTTCATTTATCTATAGAATATACTATGGAAGGAGATGTACCACAAGGAGTAAGGCAGGGATGTGTATTCTCTTCTTCTCTGTTGAATATTTATAGCAAGTGAGTGAGGTCTTCGATGACTGAGATGGAGGAATATCAGTTGGTGGGGAAAAAAATAATTTTATTTTACTTTTATTTATTTACAGTGAAATCGCATTAGTGCATTCCTCATTAGCACGCTTTCCTGCTTAGCACGTTGTAAATTCGAAATCCCGAATCTCATCGTATTAAATCTATATAAAAATACCTCACTTATCATGCCAAGAATTTTCGCTATTACCGCTTAGTATGATCAAATTTTTCCTAGTTCTGAATCCGTTATTTGTCATCCCTTGTGAAAGAAACATGATTTCCAGCTTGGGTAAGAGCTGTCGCTACACTTGCATGATTACGGAAAAAAGCCTTAAACCCCTGAACTTCACAGGATAAGTTATACCTTCAGGAGCAAGCCGTTAGCCTCAGGAATGTTCAGTTTTGCTTGCCAGTTAGCAGCGAGATTGCTAAATAGCACAGAGAGCCTATTTGTGCTTGTATTTTGCATTTTATTCAGAAGTTAGAAATTTATTTTGTGTTGAGTGGTGCAGTGAAGTGTAGCAAATATTTGTCGCATGATACGGTAGCCTACATCTGGATTAGGAACATAATCGTGTGAAATTGACTAGTGTGACGTGTGTTTGTCTTGTGATAGCCTAGTTATGGATACAGAAAAGGTTGTGAAATTCCTTACTAATGAAGACAAAATTAAAATCTGTCAGAAAGTGGACTGGCATCCGCATCTTAAAGCACGTAGAGGTCGCAGTCCCATCTTTTCATAAGATCATTTGTTGCCTGTTGCTGAAGTCTGAATTGTCGTTTCAAGTCTTTATGTAGAAGTGCTTCAGATCCAGTAGGGATATAAATCAATCGTCTTCCAAAGTTTAGGAAGTGAGCAGGAGTTAAAGTGGTAGGACCTTCATCCTGGAGTAATGGGCGTGAATTTATTGCGGCCTCCACACTGGTCAGAATTGTGTTAAGGTATTTCATGGTCCACTTGTCTGTGTCCTAAGACCTTTCTGATACACCGCTTAACTGTGCCAATCATACGTTCCTACCAATCTTAATTGGAGCTAAGATGGTGTTGTCACCTCCCATTTGGAAGGCTAGCACACAGAGAGCCATCTGGTGACGAGCGAGAGTACCACTTACAATAGACCACCGGTAAAGCATTCTTAAATTCAAACCTTCATTATCAGAGACATTTTCTTTTCCTCATAAACAGACTGGATTTTCTTCTGAAGACGCGGAGGAAAATTCTCCGTGAAATGTAACCAATTTCACCATGTTTTCTTGACATAGCAAAAGCTCAAAAGCTACAACATGGGCCGTCAATGCATCAGTCTAAAAATTTAGAAAGTCTCGAACTAAAATAAACTCTATTATTACCATGAACTATTACCGTATTTACGCAAATAATCCCTGCACCCTAACTTTAGGAAGGCTGATTTTGGAAGGGAAAAAAAATGCCAACATTGACGCAAATAAAACTTGCACCCTGAATTTTGTGCCTCAATTTTAAAAATATATGCTGGTATTATTCGCATAAATATGGTAGTTTTTTTTTTACAATAGATCAAAACATCATAAAATGATTTTGATGAATGCAGTGACAGTTCTATTTCATTTCTGAATCACAATGAGTTTGAAGACAGATTGCTGATCGACCGGTTATTTTTTCATTTACTTTAAGAACACATTGATGTCACTGGTGACTTTAAAAGCTTGCCCTATGGTATTCAAGTTTACTGTATTAAGTAATTTTCTCTTTATTTTTAATTTCAGGGGTAGGAACAGGTCCAGACCGTATAAGTATCTTCAAGTTGGAGGTGGCATATTCACCCAGCGATGATGGGAGTGTGTGTGTGTACTTTTAGCTGTAAGTCTTTCTCTGAAGTGAATACTGTGATGTACAGTAGCACTAAAGGTCTCGGTATTTCAAACAGTGAACCACGAGTGTATGTGTTGTACTGTGTATTGTTTCTCTCGTAGAATATTGAAATAAAATTACATTTGTTCATGTATTTGGTGGTGGTTCAGAGGTTTTATTTCTTTGAATGTAAATGCTCACAACATTGTAGCAGATAATGTTCATGGGAAATTTGTTCTACTGGTTTCTTGTTCCACTGCTTGCAACATTTTTTTGCAGGTATCAGTATATTTAAGCGATGATAAAAGCAGTAAATTGAAATAGTATTGATGACGGTTGTTAAATGTAAGGCTTGCTGCCTGTGGTATTAATTTAAGGGAAGTGGACTCGCAGAACGAATTCTGCGGATATGATCAGGGAGGCCTGGATTATGATGTAAAAATATTAATAATAATAATAATAATTACATTTTCCTGTGGCCTCTGGAAAGGCCTCGTGCATGTCTTTCGTGTTGGCGCCCAAGGCTGACCCACAAGTCTCTGTGGATAGGATGAAATATATTGTTGAAGATGACAAACACCCAGTCCCCAAGGCAGAAGAAATTAACCAGTGAATTACCTGCTGGGAATCATATCCAGGACCCCTAGGACTAAAAGTCATGAATGGGAAAGAAGCAGCCATGGCCTTATTTAAGGTACGGCCCCAGCATTTGCCTGGGAAACCACGGAAAACCATCTTGAGGGCTGCTGACAGTGGGATTCAAACCCACACTATCTCCCGGATGCGAGCTCACAGCTGCGCACCCCTAACCACACAGCCAACTAGCCCAGTAAGTGGATCCCTCCTGGTTGATGTATGTGACAGCCCTCTGATGATCGGGACATGTAATTCTGATATGGATGTGGTCAAAGTGACCTATAATTCCAAGGAAATTATCCCACGTATAATAAAATATATCGATTGCCAAGAATGGTAGTCAAGTTGACAGTTACTGGACTGTCCTTTGTGTCAGTCTCAAGAATTAAGTCTCTTGAAAAGAAAAATAGTATTTGAAAATGTTACCTCCCCGTACATTTCAAATGAATTGCTGCGATTTCGCAGCAGGCGACCCTTGGGGAGGCTGTCAGACTAACCTTTCTTCCCAGAATTGTCTCATCATGATAATAGAACTTATATGTTTCATGGTACATAACCTTTGATTGTGATTCATTCTTCACATTTGAGGTTAAACAGTATTCTCGACAGTGTTTAAACATGGCCGGTTGAACATCGGTTTTAGACAGTGCCCAAGTCATAAGTAATGTCTTTGCAATGCGGCAGCCATATTTCGACATTGTTTAACCATAGACATCGTCTAAACACTGTTTCTGCAATCGGCCACTATCCTGTGATGATAATCTTCAAGTAACTGACTCGGCCTAAGGAAAGGATACTAGCCGGTATAGTTGTGCACTTGCATGAAAAATGGCATGAAGGTATGAATTGATAAAATGTGGGGAAGGAGGAAAAGTTCAGTTCTAAAGAAGAGAGCTCCTGTTGTACTTGTTCTATTTTGATCACACTTGATGGAGTTCATCCTGCAAATACTCAGTTGACTCTTATCCCAGGAGGACTAACGTTTCAGCTACAGTAGGGCGATCAGATAGACACTTCTTATTTTACAGGATTGTCCCTTATTTCTCTGCAAAAAATATATGGGTCGCACATTGTCCTGTTTTTTGTGAACTGTCCCGTAAATTTTAAAATACAGTGTTGAAAAGTTTATTTATCACAAAGCTTGGATGTATATTTCTCATTGTGTAAAGTAATTACAGTTTATTTGGTTGGCACTAAATGTAAAAATCCAGTGAGACAGACGTAAATAAAATGTAAAAATAGCAACTTATAATTGTGCAGAGTGAACAGTTTTGACATGAGTATGGTTTCATCATAAATAACATCAGGTACGCCGATGACACTGTGCTACTTGCAACCAATCTCCAGGAGCTACAAGAACTATTTAATGCTGTCACTGAAGCCAGCAGCACAATGGGCTTGAGGCTTAATGTAAAGAAGATCAAGTGGATGGTTATAAGTAGGAAAGAAGATGGCATTCGAGGTAATCTCACAGCAGCAAAGGAACAGATCACGAGAGTGGCAACATTTACCTGGGATGTCACATCAATGATGACTGGGACCTTATCACATTAATATGCACATGCAAATGCTACAAAAGAAGACTATTAAATGACCTAAAACTTGCAAAAATTCATCATAAAATCCTTCCTGTTCTCAAAGGGTGGTCCAAACAATATCCCCTAGGGATGTAGTAACAGGCTTTTTCAAGATCTATAAAATCCCTGTAAAGAGCTTTCAGCTTAATGTCTTCAGTTTTACTTATGGAGAGAAGATTTGTGGCTATTTATTCAAGTTGTGTTTGATGGGAACCATATTGTAGTTTTGTTTTCTTCCAGAAATTTCCATGCTTTTGCATATTTTTTAATTTACATTTTACAAGTAGAAATGTAGTGTCATTGATTAGCTGCAGAGTGTAGTTGGTTTTGTTGAAAATTGCAGGTCCAAATCCTGGAGTAGTTGATATTAAAAATGCTTAACTTCGTGTGTTTCTTGAAGTCTATAACAGTTGAAAGGACTCCGACACATAGTATTGTGACAAGTGAGCACTTCTGCATTGACATAACTGTATAACAACACAAGACTGGGTGCACTGGGTCTTAGATAACACCAATTGGAGAGTGAGGCAATGTAAGCCTTTTCACTGCTGTAGGAGTACAGCCAGCCGTAATACATCATTTCATCTTGACCCTATAATATGCAATTTCAGTTAATATCAAGATGTTTTTCTATTCCTACGGGTTCAAAACAAAACAAATTACACACCAATATAAGTTACTTTCCTTGCCGCATCTTCACAGTTGCTTCTTTTGCCTCAAAGAGATCCTTCTCAGAAAACTGCTTTTGATAACAGATCTCAGAGCATAGCATTTTTATTTTTTTCCATTAGGAGAGCACTAAGAGACCTTGTATTCATTTTTGGTCGAAAGCCAGAGTGATTCTTGCGAAAAGTACTGAATATTCGCTCATTTGAAACATTGCTGTGAGGTATGATTAAAATGGCAAGCATCACTTGAGGAAGAACTGAATATTTAATGTTTCCAGAAGCATCTTTCTGTTTTGAAATTTTAGTCCATTGTTTCCGTTTGAAATGTCTTCATTTAATGGATCTGCTTGGTAGGAATAAAATTCCACTTCCAGTTTGTCTTGGTCGGTGTTCTCGATTAAACAAAAATCACTGATGAATACAAAGTAGTTGCTCTTAATAGACACTTCTGAATGCTTTATCTCCAGATAAACTGCCGGCCTCACCTCATCGTTTTCAACCGATGGCATCGCGTCTTCACGCTCGCAAAGATGGAAAATGTCACACAGTTCTTGTAAACAAATAAACTAGTGTTGGATCGGAGGGTCATTGACTTTCAGAATGAACACATTTGTCTCTTACAAGTTACATAATAAGTACCACTTCTGTAGAGACTAGGGAAAATCCGTTGGCATCTCTGTACATAGCATTAAATATTATTACTTTAAAAAAATATAAAATGTCTTCATCACAGTCGACTTCTTTAAGTAATGCATACCAGAGAGGGATTTCTGCAATTGGTAACATAATACACAATGATAAAAGATGCTTTTTATTACACTAGTACAAGAGAGAAATAAAGAGAAACACGATATAATATTTGTACCATTTCTGACTTAAATCAAATACATTACATAGATAATGTCTTATTGTAGTTACTGAAGTTTTAATCAACTAAAATTATATATTATAGAAACCTAGGTATTAAGGAGTGGCAAACCCATCGTAATAAAAGCCTATTAGTTGAAAGAAAATAGAGTGAAGGATCTATTCAAAGAACATTTTGCACAAGGTCTAAATAAAAAGTTGAAGGAAACACAATAAATGAAGAATGGACAGTCATGAAGAATGAGATCATTAGGGCTGCTGAAAAAATGTTAGGAAGAAAGATAAGATTAAGTAAAAATCAGCAGATACTAGACGTGTTTATGAACGGCAATAGTACAAGAATGCTAAAAATTTAGGACAGAAAAAAATACAGGCGATTACAGAATGAAGTAGATAGAAAATGCAGGACAACTAAGGAAGAATGGCTGAAAGAGAAGTGCAAGGATGTTCAGTGTTCTCTCCAGAAATTTTCATTAGCCGGGTGCTGGAATGAGCAGCCGGGCGGGGAATACTACAGTACGTAAAAAAATGAACATGATAAAATTTCAATGTATTCCCCTCAGGGCATTAACAATAATATCAGACAGGTAAACATCTGCAAAATTGAACTATTTTAGTGTTATCACAAACAAGACATAACAGAGTATTATGGACTTCTAGTGTTTTACTGCTCGTTCATAATCATGTAACACCAGGGCTCACCACTCTGTTGCTGTGGAGTGCCATACAGGTGGAATTGAGTGTTTGCATGAGATTTCAGGCAAATCCAGACACCGCTCACACACAATACTACGTGATAGTCAAGCTAAACCTGTAAACTCCGATGTAATCGATGCAGTTATGCTGACAATAATGAAGAGTTATCATTTAAATAAACAGTCTTACAGTATTTACATTTTACTTTGGAGCACCTAATGATTCAAAATATTATGTAACTACCACACATCTTGGTTATGTTAGCCACGTGGTCTGTAAAAACGGCAGGGCCCATTGAAAAGGTCCCAGGGTGAACACTGATGTTGAAGTTTGTATGGTTGTAGGAAAGATACTGTAGATGCTCCATATAGGAAAATCAATAAAACCTTTGGAGAAATGAAAACTAGATGTATGAATATTAAGAGCTCAGATGGAAAACTACTTCTAGGGAAAGATAATAAGGCAGAAAGATGGCAAGAACATATCCAGCAGTTGTACCAAGGGGAAAGAAGAGGCTGTTGACACTGACGAAATAGGAGATCCAATTTTGAGGTCGGAATTCAACAGAACTTTGAGAGACCTAAAGAGGAACAAGGCTCCTGGAATTGCTGACATACCCTCAAAGCTTTAGGAGAAACTGACATGACAACGTTATTTCATTTAGTGTGCAAGACGTATGAAGGAGAAGTACCATCCGATTTTAGACAAAATGTTGATATACCTGTTCCCAAGAAAGCAGGAGCTGACAAGTATGAAAACTATTGCACCATTAGTTGTGGATCGCATGCTTGAAAAATTTTAACACACGTATTATTTACAGAAGAACGGAAAGAAAATCTAAAGCGGAGTTCAGAGATCAGTTTGGCTTCAGAAGAGGTGTAGGAACACGTGAAGTAGTTCTGATTTTGTTTGATCTTAGAGAAGAGAATTAAGGACAAGCCCACATACATGTCATTCACAGATCTATAAAACTCATTTGATAATGTTGAATGGACCAACCCTGTTTTGAGATTCTAAAGGTAAAGTAAAGTAAACTCCCAAGGTGGTGCAGCTCTTTTCAGGCATACCCCCAATGGAGGTGAGCTGCATGTACCATTTTAACCACATACCAACCCTCCTGTCATTCTTAAATTTCTGGCAGTACCAGGAATTGAACCTGCCCCCCCTCCCCCTAATGACATCAGCTAATAGTGCTAACTGTTATGCTATGGAGGCGGGCGATTCTGCAGGTGATTGGGATCAGTGAACTGTTTGAAGGAGATCACCAAGTTGTGGTAGCAAAGTTAAAGATGGGAAAAATAAAAAAAGATTACTGAGATAAGACAGAGAAATGTAAGGTTGTGGAAATTACAGGAGAAGGAAATAAAAGTTTCAGGCATAATTTAAAACAAGATTACCTAAAGAAGACATCGCAATGGTGGAAGAAGAATGGGCATACTTTAAGACAGTCGTGGTGGAATCTGTGGAAGAGTATCAGGAAAGATAAAAGGTCGAGAAATGCACTGGTGGAATGACAAGAGTAAAAGTTGCAATCCAATGAAAGAAACAAGCATAGAAAAAGATGGCTGAGATACAGAATGACAGAATTCACGATTGCTCCAAAGTGTTTCAAGAGGAAAATGAGAAATGCTGACAAAAAAATTCACTGATTCTCTGCAAGAAAATGTAATAGGAAAAGCAAAAATATCTTATTCTAGCAGGAAAACAACAAGAAAAACACAGGTGAAAGTGCTCTAACTTTATTCTTTTTAAACTGGAGGAAGTGATGATGCAGTAGCAGGATATATTGCAGACATACATACATAATCATTATAGACTGTTATGCCTTTCAGCATTCAGTTTGCAAGCATCTGTGAATTTACTAAACGTCGCCACAATCCTCGATTTGCAACTAGTGTTGTGGCCTCATTTAGTTCTATACCTCTTATCTTTAAGTCGTTAGAAACCGAGTCTAGTAGAGACGGGAAAAATATTTTCAGCAGCTTTACAATGTACAAATTACCCAGTACAAGAGGGAGAAGTCCAAGTATCAGATTCATTGCAAACAGATAAAGGAAACAAGGTGTCCATGTCAGAGATTAAGAGGGCCACCAAAAGGATGAGAGAAGGCAAAGCAGCTGGAATTGATGAGGTCACTACAGAAATTATAATAGCAGCAGGAACGATTGGTCTACTCTACAGTGGTTGTACAGACTTTTCCGAGTGATATGGAGAGAAAAGACTGTTCCAAAGGAGAGGGCAAAAGGTGTCATTACGCTGATCTTTAACCCATTCGTGTCATATGATGAGCTGTGTTTTGGCGCCTGAATCAAATTACGACCTCAGCTCGCAATGACACAGTGCCTCGGTTATCTTCGTATATTAGATTACCTTTGCAATATAATTTCTAACAACACACACGGTAAGAAACTAAAAGCATGTACTGTTGGTAAACATTGCTCAATCTATTTCTGTGTGACAATGGAATTGTTGAATAGCAGTTTATTTTCTTCAGTATTCAATATTCATTATGCAGTAGAATCGGTTTCGCGGTAACGTTGAAGAGAGATTGAAAGCGCTTGCAGACATTGTTTTAGATGGCAATAATGACGTTTTGTAAAATGAATTTGAGTTTGAGGATAGTGATAGCAACAGTGAAAGTTCTTGAAGTAAGGAGAATATCGAGAAAAGTGAGAGTGAAAGTGCTCCACCAGGTTCTTCCAAATCTGGGAAATCTGAGAAAAAAGACGATAATCCGGATATGTATCCATTTCATGGATACAGCGGTGTTTCAGAAATTGTGCTGTTTTTGAAGTACACAGATCCGCTCTTTTTGAAATTATTTCGAGTGAAACATTTGTACCACAGCCAAGGAATGAAGAATGGGTAAGTCATAACCTTCAGTGGTATGAAAGTGAAATTTGAGTGAATTATCTGCATTAGTTTTTACTTTATGCATGTTTTTGTGTGACAGGTTCGCTCAAACTATGGGCAGGCAAATTAAATCAGATTCCACAGTCAACAATGTGGCCATTTTTGTGACTTGAATGCGTTAAGGAAAGGAGATAGGAAGCGGTGTGAAAAGTACAGAGGAGTGGCGCTGATCCCTCATACAGCTAAGATCCTTGAAAGAATCTTGGATAAATGAATAAGAGACAGAGGAACAGGAAACTTGCACAACGCCAGTATGGATTCAAAAGAGGCAGGTCCGCATTTGACCCAATGTTTACATTAAGTCAAATAATGAAAAAGTATTGTGAATATGGACTGGTAATGACTTTTCTAGATAAGACATATGACAGTGTCTCAAGGCATTTGGTATAGAAAACATTGACCAAGGCACAGGCTGGGAATGAAACAATGCAGATGGCAATAGCATTGTATCAAAACTGTGAAAGCTGTCAGAACTGAGACAGGTCAAACTGAAAGTTTCACAGTTGAAACAGGGAAGTGTATTATCCCCCTTACTCTTCATTATCATGAATGGAGTTCTACATAATGGCAAAGAAGATGATGGGAGAGCAAGTACATCATTGTAATTTGGGAAGATATCATCATCATTTCCCCTTATCCAGCTCCTGTCGGGTCGGGGTATTTATGGCACTTCTCTACCTTCCTCTTTCTTCCACCATTCTTCTTCCACGATCTTGTCCCAGTCTAAATTTCGTCTTCTTATTCCGCTCTTCATAGATTCAATCCACCTTGTTCTAGGTCTTCCCCTTGCACTCCTGCCCTCGTACTTTGCCTCCAGCATCTGTCTTGGAATTTTATTCTCCTCCATCCTCTTTATATGCCCAAACCACCGTAGTTTATTATTTTCAAATCTCTCATTTGGGTTTCCTATCCCAACTTCCTTCCTGACATCTTCATTTCTCTGCCTTCTTTGCCTTTCCCAACATACTACTTAGCAATGTCATCTCACTGGCTTGAATTCTACTCTCTTGCCTGCTAGTCAAAGTCCAAGTCAGTATGGGTACATAGTACATTTTGTACATTATCTCTTTACTTTTTCTTGGTACTTGTTTGTTCCATACAAGTTTTCTTACACTTTGGTAGAATGCATTACCCTGCTGTACCCTCCTGCTAATTGCCATGTCCACCCTAGTATTTTGCATTAATTCACTTCCTAGGTATATAAAGCTGTCCACAATTTCCAGACTCTGACTTCCAATTTTCACAGTGCCCTTTCCTTGCCTTTCCCCTCTCAATATCACTATAGTCTTGCTTTTCTCTGTACTGATTTTCATGCCATACTTCTTAATTTTTTTGCTCAGTACATCTAGTTATTGTTGCACTTCTTTGCTGTTCTTTCCCTAGATCACATCATCATCTGCAAATAGCAGTATCTTCATCTCTTTATCTCCATAGGCTTCCTTTGTTTCCTTTACAATTTTGTCCATGACTATAATAAACAAAAGAGGTGACAGCACACTCTCCTGTCTTAGTCCAGCCTTATTCCTAAACCATTCTGCCTTTCCAAGATAAGGAAGACTTAAGTACAGACACAAGTAACAAGAGAACAGCCAGAGGAGTGATAGGAATAGGAAATGAACCTCTTGAAGTACTGAATGATTTTAAATATTTGGGCAGTGTGATATTGCAGGATGGCAATTTGGATGGAGAAATTAGTTTAAGAATACAGCCATTTGCAAGTTTCTACTAGTGTGTGATACACATTGTATGGAACAAGGATGTGCCAGTGAAGTGCATCTCATCGTATTCTAAACCTATATTGACCTCTGCTTCAGCAACCTGGACCCTGTTTATGCAAAACCAAAGTAAGATCCAAGCAACCAAATGGAGGTTTTTGAGGAGCATACAGGGAAAGAAAAGACAAGAGAGAATATGAAATGAGGAAACAAGGAGAAGAATAGGATCTGTAAACTTCAAGAAGAGATTGACATAGCAAAGCTGAAATGGTTTGGACACATGATGAGATGCAAGCGAAGAGAATTCCAAAAAGAACATCCATGGATACAGTGACTGCAAAGAAGCCTAGAATGAGATGGAGGAACTCTGTAAAGAACTTTACTGAAACTAGAGAAGTTGATAGCAATATAGTGCTAGAAGAGGAATGGTGAAAAGATCGAGCAAGGTAGAGGGGTTTGGTATACTACACTATCCAGAGTGAATCTGGAAAAAAACGAATAATTATGAAGAAGCAATGTATTTGGTGAAACGTAGGCAGAACACAGGTAATATTTGGTAGGACAATTTGAGGGACTGCAGGATACAAATTGTAAAATTGCAGTGCTATCCTTTGACCTGGAAATGGCCAGACCTGTATCATCTTTGAAATGTTTGTCTTTTAGAGTCAGACTGAACACTAGGAATGTGATAAGAATTTGCAACTGGATGATGTCCGTCCAACATGACTTTCTTCAGGATACAGTATATGGACGAACGGGAGAGGTCTCTTGGTACCTAAGATCGTGCACCTACAAATACAATTAATCTGTAGGTGTTTTCCAGGCAGCAAGACTCAACTAGTATTAGTTATCGGGCCACTAATAGAAACCATGCCACACTGAGTTGCTTCAGTGCATCTTCTTGACGATATTAGGTACCTATCCCATGATGTTTGCCCCTTGAACTGGAGTTGGGGAATGACGATGACAATTAAGTGAAAAGAACCTCCAGTAAGTTACAATCGATTGTCAATATAGTTATTTTTACGATGAAGAAAATTATATTGGAGAAGGACCTAATTCTATGTTGCCACACTTTCAGTACCGTATCACAGACATAAAATAGAAACATTTTTGAGCTAGGAACATTACAAAAGTTGTTCTAAACTTATTGAGGTTTTTGAGTTTGTGCTTTGTTTTCACTGGTCAGAAGTCTGAGAAGCCTTTATTCAAACTCTGGTAACGAGACCTCAACACGTGTGCCGATTCCTTGGGTTGACGATCACGAGTAAAAATACCTTTGTGGTTTCCAACAACCCTCGTAATACCTGAAAACAAGAGCAGAGAATTTAGATTCCATGAGTGACTATTTTGTTGTTTAGCCATATATGGAAAGCTAGAAACATGAAAAGGAACACATAATAGGAAGCAACAGAAAGAGGAGACAAGAACAAACATGGAAACACAAACAGACAAGGACTATCTCCATATCTTCATACATAACTGTTTTCAGATATGCTTTCTCTTCTCATCAATCGCAGTTCTTCTTACATCCATTTATTCTCAGCCCCCAGTGAGCTTATTTCTGTTTCCAAGTTTCATTAAAAGGATGGGTTTCTACATTCTTGACAGGTCTTCAGTTTTAATGTGTGAAGAAGAAGAAGAAGATAAAAAGAAATTTGGCTAAACTTAGGAAAAGGCAAGAGATGATGTAAATGATACGTGAAGGAAACCAATGTAGATCAGTGACCAAATAATACAGTAATAGCACAAACACAGAGTGTGGGGGGAAAGAATAATCACAGAGTTCAAAAGTTTCAATACAATCGTCATTATAGAGGAAAGAAGAGGAACTCTTCAGATCGTCTTATGCCTAGATGATTCTGGGAGTGGTAGAGGAGACAAAAGGGATCTTAAAATGTGAAGTATCAAGAGAGATGAAAGAAAATCTCTTGATATTGTCCCCTTTTCCAGGGTCGCTCAGCAGGTTGCACTAGAATTCCAAGGGTGGAACGTTCGTAAAGCCGAAATTGCTATATCAGGACATTCTTAATAAAATTTATATTCGCAGGGCATTTTGGTGGCAGGATAGGCGATGGCTGGCACAAGAAATTACACCCAAAAAAAAAAGAAAATGGACAATTATTGAAGACAAAGAAAAGACATTATTTTCAAAATAAAATTTAAACTCTTCTCTTTGAATGTGAAGAAGAAAAAAAATTTACAAGTACTGATACTTCTTGAACTTCCCTAGGATTTTTACACATTAATCAAAAAAAATATTGATCATCTGTGTACTCCATTTCCAGGCATCGAAGGTGAGTCACAATAACTGTAAATCAATCAAAATTTTCAACATTAATGAAAATTCTTACCATCTCAAATAATTATGTTACTTTTCAAAAAATTCATTTGCCTCCAATTACATTTTGTTTTTATGAGAAATTGAGCACCCGACTTACTCAGTAGTTTTAAAGTTAAAAATTTCATTGTTCCGTATTGAAGAATATTACAGTTAAAATTGAAATAATTGATAAAGAGATTCAACCTATTCAATACAAAATAATAAGAAATGTAGTGAATTACATTCCTATTTAATAATAAGTAGAAATGGTACCGGTTTCGACCCTAGTCCAGGTCATCATCAGCCGATTAAAACATGAAAAGCAATGCATAGGAAAAGGAAATGAAAGATCAAGTACAGTCCGGATCAGTAGAAGAGGCGATATAAAAATGAACGGGGGTAGACACTGTAAAACTCAGAAGAAGTAAAATGCAAGTCACTCAAAAGGAAACAGTGCGCAATTCTCTGAGCGGCAGCATGGCACACGCAGCGCTAGGCGAAGTCCCACAATGTTTACGAATAGCGGAGAACGGTTAAATGAGCCAACTTTTAAACACTGTCAGGCACAAAGTCACATCACAGTCGAACACATACGAAGATCCATAATCGTGCAGGAGTTGAAGACGAGTAGATCCATTGAAGCAACTTGCCAGCTCCCGGTGATCACGCGACACATTCAACATTGGGCACTATGGTTTCAAACGCCAAAGTAAAATGGAGAATAGCTTGAAGATCCAGTAATTTTCCTCAGTCGCGGGAAAGTAATTATATAGATAAATATAAAATAAATTAAATATAATTGAATAAGTAATTGTGCTCCTATAGAATACTTAGAACAGTTGACGTGAAGAAACAACTGTGAAGAGAAAAAAATATAGTAAAAAGTGCAATACCGGAAACAAATGAAAACATATATGCACAGTGCACAATTTTTTTAAACGTAAAAAATTCAGGTCTTGATTGAAGTAGTTCATTATAAATGTGAAGTTCCATATCGTCTCCTCATTATTATCATTTTTTATTATTACATCCTTTAAGAAATTAGAGCATTATTTAGTTCTATGTCCTAATTTTTGCCTACCGAGTTTGATAGCTGCAGTCGCTTAAGTGCAGCCAGTATCCAGTAATCGGGAGATAGTCGGTTCGAACCCCATTGTCGGCAGCCCTGAAAATGATTTTCCGTGGTCTCCTATTTTCACACCAGTCAAATGCTGGGGCTGTACCTTAATTAAGGCCACGGCCGCTTCCTTCCCATTCCTAGGCTCTTCCTACTATCCCATCGTCGCCATAAGACCTATCTGTGTCGGTGCGACGTAAAGCAAAAAAACAAACCTAAACTACTGTACATTTTGTACACAAAGATTCAAGTTAAATCTGTAATGATTTAATTACTTTAGGCTTTATTTTAAGTTTCTTGTAATGTTCCTTTTATGCCATAAGTTACCATTTCTACTCCCCTACTAATTATAGGCAACGTTTACTCCTATTGTCACTTTATGTTGCATTTAACCTTACAGTACACTCATTAATTGAAAATGAAAATGAAAACCTACAACCTGTTTTCCAGTCATTGACCGGGTCAGGGATGGAATGAATGAAGCAGATATAGGCTATTAGTACGATGGGGTCGCCACTCCCAACGTGATTTATTAATGACTGATAGATGCTATGAAATGAGAATGGAGAGTGTTGCTGGAATGAAAGATGACAGGGAAAACCGGAGTACCCGGAGAAAAACCTGTCCCGCCTCCGCTTTGTCCAGCACAAATCTCACATGGAGTGACCGGGATTTGAACCACGGTATCCAGCGGTGAGAGGCCGACGCTCTGCCGTCTGAGCCACGGAGGCTCCCTTCATTAATTATATTATTTATTTTTAATTACGAGACTTTTATCCTACTCACATCAATAAATCAACTGGGATTGTGAATATTGTATTCCCATAGCTCAATTTTTTTAAATAATAGTGGCTTTACGTCGCACTGACACAGATAGGTCTTATGGCGATGAATCAATTTCTTTACAATACATTTTCATTCTATATTACCTTCATTTTTTCAACTTCTATTATCAGATTCTTTAGCTGCCTCTGTGGATCCATGGTAGAGGTCGGCCTCTGGATCCCAAGATAGCGGGTTCAAACCTGGCAGAGATAGTCGGATTTTTGAAGGGCGGAAAAAAGTCCATTTGACACTCCATGGCGTACGATGTCGGCATGTAACAGATCTCTGGGAAAGCTACCCCTGTACGTTCCGGAAGATGCGTTCTATCATGATGCGGATAAATTTTGAATTTAAATTACTGTGTAAAATACTATTTTATTTTAATATAAAGGTAGTTTTGAATTAAAAGTCTGAATTTCGGTAATGGGACCGACATTGTCTTCAAATTACGAATTATCCGTATTTCGAATTAAACAATTTATATATTATGCAAAACCATACCTAATGTTTCCAGGAACAAGAGCTTCTTCGAATTAGGCGGGATTTTGATTTAACCGATTTCAGGTTATCGAGGTTCTACTGTAAGAGGAAAAACTTTGAATTGTACAGGCAAAATTATTTTATTTCTATGGACATAATGTTAATTGTCACATTACCTTGTGCCGTTGCAAAATCTGCGAAGTTCCAGATAAGTTCACCAATGAAGAAACCCATTTCACGTAATTCATCAAAGGCTCTGAAGTACTGATAAAGTAGAGCGGCTTGATAATCCTCCGTCCAGAGAGCGACAGGTAACTGGAACATAATAATTGACATTGACATCTTGAGTAGAATATGTGATGCCCAGAGGTGCTAACCTTTGAATTGTGCTATCAGTAATCTCGCTATTAACTCACGCACATGCGCGCGCAAACACACATGCGCACACACACACACACACTCTCTCTCTTTTTTTTTTCAGTGCAACTCCAGTAGTTGCAAAGGTTTGATGTGCATGGAAAATGCCTTTCCAACAGATAATGTTGCACCTCCACCACCTCAGAAATATTCTCTGAACAAAATAATCTTCTACTCCAGCTCAGTGGCATATTTTTTCCCACACCCTAGACTCACAGTAAGTGGTGCCTCTCATATTTAACACTCTTCTAGGCAAGTGTGTGTGTGTGTGTGCACATGCACGCGCAAGATAAAAGTTCCAGATTTCAAGTATTCAAACAGAAATAAATATAAATGTTTATAAATTTCTAAGTATTTGAGTGTGATTTGATAGAATATAATGGTGTTCTTTCAAGAACGAAACATGTCATTCTATTTTAATTAAGTTGTTTCTTTTTCAAGTATAATACTGTTACTATGTGTTTTCTTTTGCACATAGTTTATAAACGTATTACTCAAAATTAGTTTTGGCAGACTGAGTCGAAACTGAAAAAGAGATGGATTCAAACATCATAAACACTAAAATAATTACTATATGTTCTGGTTCTTTGAACCATCATCAGCCATGAAACTTCACAAGTGACCATGACATTGATCCTTTATTATTACTGGTAAAGGGGGAAAAAATTTATTAAACTTTGAAACTAAATGTTGAAAAATTAATAATGATTTTCAGTGACAGAAAGATCAGACATTATTGCGTCTTTCTTCTTTACTCTTACTATTAATTTTTTTGCTAGTGGCTTTACGTCACACCGACCCGGCGATTATGGGATAGGAAAGGCCTAGGAGTTGGAAAGAAGCGGCTGTGGCCTTAATTAAGATTCAGCCTCAGCATTTGCCTGGTGTGAAAATGGGAAACCACAGAAAACCATCTTCAGGGTTGTCGACAGTGGGATTCAAACCCACTATCTACCGGAAGCAAGCTCACAGCCGCGCACCCCTAACCGCACAGCCAACTTGCCCAGTCTCTTTACTCTTAAACCTGAAAGATAGAACATTTAATTCTGAATAATTTGACATCAATATGATGTGTGTGCTGCAATTCACTCATGAAGTATGGCACAAAGTTATTCACTGTGATTTACTGTACATGTAACTGTCATCAATGTCAGCTTCTTCATGGTCCGATGCACGGTGAGCAGCTGTGACTGTGTGAAAATCTTCAGGGGTAAAATAGTCACCTCCCACATAACGGGAATCACTTTCGACAAAATAGTCACTATTACTGTCTAAATCATCAGAAAATTCAAGGATACTGGAATCATTCAGCCTTAAACACAGCCCAGCTGTTATGAGAATAAGATGATGAAAGCACATGCAACAACAGACTAATGAGAAGATGTATAATTATAGTTCGGGAAGTACAGTGAACACATGATATACCAAAGAAACAAAACAAACTCTAAACTAAACTGATAGCAAGATCAAATTGTTGTATTCGTAAGCCAACCAAAAACAGATCCACCCAATAACAACTTTGAACAGCCACAACATAAACATTCAAAGCCAATAAATTTTATCTTTCGAAAATAAAAATATTTCGTAGGGCTGGTGGATATATGTGTTGAGTAAAATGAAAACCCAACGCTTTAAATTACTGTCATGATCATCTGTTACCATTTAACAACCAAACAAATGACCAAAATCCCTAAATAGGACAGAGCCTATATATCGGCACTGTAAGCGCTCTCGCTATAACCTCTCGGCGATAGATCGGCTCGCTGAGTGCAAGACGGTTAAAGAAAATTGATACTTCACCTATATTGTACATATTAAAATTATTTTGTTCTATTATAATTAGCTTCTAATGAAACAGTCTACACGGAAATAGAACCAGTAATGAGCACAATCAGGAAGAAACGCATTTCATTCTTTGGACATCTAATCAGGACATCAGAGAACAGGATCATCAGGAGAATAATAGAAAACTTATGGAATAGTAACTAATCAGGACACCAGAGAACAGGATCATCAGGAGAATAATAGAAAACTTATGGAATAGTAAGTGCAACATTAAGTGGATTACAGAAATCAAGGAAGATATGGATGTACTACAAATTACAGTGGAAGACCTAAGAAACAAAACCGACAAAATCAGGAAACTCACAGACAGGCAAACCAGAATCAACAGACAATAGGAAGGGTGATTTCCAATGAAGAAAGAAGGATAAGATCAGAGAGAATGAAGCAGTACTGGGCTGACAGGAAACTGAAAAATTCTTTGTATAAAGTTGGCTAGAGTGGTCCAATGAAGGCCATAAAATGTAAATAATAATATAATTAGCGTCTTGAACAGTTAAAACACATTAATGAGTGGAGACTGATCAGAACAAAGATCTAAGGAGTATCTCAGAAGCGACGTGCATCTCTTGTGTCTCCAAGAAGGTGCAAGGAGCAGATGCAGGTCAACGATCCACAGTCTGACCCAGGAGATCTCTGGATAAGGGTGATGGGCGAGGAGGAAGATGATTCTGAGTAGACATATGTCGTGTCAAGCACACATCTACACAGTAGGGATTCCTATGCATCAGTCGTCACTGTCGGCTGCATTTGTATCTGAGAAAACATATTCTTCAGCAATTTACATTTTCCCCACTCTCAATGTTTTGTGAATATGTTTTATATGATTGGTAGACCAATCTTGGCATGAAACAAACGTCCACAAAAATCACATAGAATGGCTGTGTTTGACAGCCTCTTTATGTCTACATTGTTCCACTTCAAACACAGTAACTGATGTAGAAACAGAATGGTGCCAAAGTGTACGGTTCTCAGTAAGCATATCCCAGGATTGAGTGTTAATTCCTGCTCTTTTCATAGTATGCTTTAGCTGATCCTTGAAGCGCCTGAAAGGGACTCCATAAAGTCTTGTGCTGGAGCAGAGTTCACCGTACAGGAGTTGACAAGGAAAGAATGATATCACTCAATGTGACAGACAGCAGTGAGCTTGCATTCTGTGGTTTCCCATTTTCACATCTGGCAAATGATGGAGCTGTACCTTAATTACGGCCACGGCTGCTACCTTCCCACTCCTAGCTCTTTCCCACCCTTGCATCGCCGAAAACCTTCAATGTATTAGCGTGACGTTAAACCACTAGCCCAGATGCTGCTATCTTATGGTGCTAAAACCACTACGCCATGTGGCTAACAGTTAGTATAGCTCTGGACTCCAATGTGGAGCACAAGGATATGGTGGAAAAAAGTAAGAAACAAATGAGAACATTTGAGAAAACTGTGATTCAGAGAAGTGCAAAGTGGCTGAGTGGGTTGGGTAGCATAGCTATCAGCTTGCATTTGGGAGACAGTGGATTCGAACCCCACTATTGGCAGCCCTGAACGGATTTTCCATGGTTTCACATTTTCACACCAGGCAAATGCTGGGGCTGTACCTTAATTAAGGCCACGGTCTCTTCCTTCCCACTCCTAGACCTTTTCTATCCTATCGTCGCCATAAGACCTATCTGTGTTGGTGTAACGTGAAGCATATTGTAAAAATTTTCTTTACTTCACAAAATGTTGCAACGTACGGACAACAAATCCCTTCAAAATTATCAAAAACACATTTGAGAGAACAGAGCAGCTTGTCAGAATTACAAAAGGTTTATTGCACAGCTTTCAAAGTAAAGGCAATTGTAAGCCAAGTTCCACACACCATGAAACTTCGCCAAGCACATCTACTGCCCCAATGGTGGGAAATGATCTAGAACTCGTGGATGGCTAAAGGGACTCCAGTGCACCCATTAAAGCTCCCACAACTCTCTGTGGTACCAATATAGTTTTAACTGTAGTTGTTCTCTTTCTATATGTACATCACGCACCCACTATACATCGACTTAGTCTTGAAGACGTGTAAATTAGTTTACAATTAGGAAAAAAAAAGAATGTCAACTATAAATTTTCAAACCCATTGGGCCGATTGCAGAAACGGTGTTTAGACGAAGTTTATGGTTAAACAATGTCTAAGTATGGCTGCCACATTGCAAAGATGTTGTTTATCACTTAGACACTGTCTAAAACTGATGTTCAACCGACCATGTTTAAACACTGCCCAGAATTTTAGGAGTGAATCACAATCAGAGGTTATGTACCATGAAACATATAATTTATTCATCATGTTGAGCCGATTCCAGAAAGGAAGGTTAGTCTGATCACACTGTGATTAATTTGAAATGTACGGGGAGGTACACTTTAAAATACAATTTGGTTTTCCAAGAGATAATAGCTTTGTTCGCGCAGCAATACGAACTATCCCAAACTGTCAGGCGCTTGCGTACATGTACTTCGCTGTATTTGAAGCGTTCGTGGAGCAAGAATTTGGTATTCTGATTACTAGTCTGCTGTTCGTGCAGGCGTGGATTCCAGTTTCGTACAGTTTGAGAACAGTCAACAGATTTGGGGATTGTTTTCGGATTTCTAAATGAGGCATGTGCGTCAGCTCCTATCACATGTGGTTCACAAAGACAGATCCTTATAAATAACACTTTTCCGTAATTTTCTTGAAAGCTTGTATATTTTCAGATGTCAGACATTAGTTTTACGAGTGGGTCCAGTGAATCTTCAACTGATGACGACAATCTAGATTTATTTGATGACATTAATCTGAATAGAGCAAGGCGAAGAATGAAAATAGGGCTGATGACCTAGATGTTAGGCCCCTGTAAACAACAAGCATCATCATCATCATCATCATCATCATCAAGAATGAAAATGATTATAGGTATTGTATTATAATATATTCAAATATCTTGGGGAAATAATAACATGGAACACAAATGAAAAAGAAGCAATAGAACACAGAACAACTAAATTTAAACAAGCACAAAGACTTACCTGGCCAACCTATTAAAAAAAATCTCTTTCGATAAACGCTAAGCTGAAACACTATAATTACATAGTTAAACCAGAGGCAACGTACGCTAGTGAAACTTTATTCAAATTAAATGTAAAATCTACAACAGACAAATTACAGAAAACTGATAGACGAATTCTTAGAACAATTATTAATAAAAAACACCAAGTTGATGGACAGTGGAGATTGTTGCCTAACAGCATTGTCTATTGTGAATGTGAATCAATAATATCTACAATGCGTAAAAGAAGAATTTCCTTTTTCTGTCACATATCAGGATTACCAGACACCAGGATATTGAAACAACTATTTGATTATTTTTTGCAAAATAAAATAATTAATAATTGGTTCAAAGAAGTTCAGGATGATTTGGAAGAATTGGGTATAACTCGGCAACAAGTTCTGGGAGAAGAAAAAAAGAAATTAACTCAAATGTATTGATTGATTTAAGTGCTCCAGTGTGGGCGTAAAATATATAAATAATAAATAATAATAATAAGTATTCATTCATCTTTGCATCGTATTATTGTCACTGATCGAGCTATTAATACTATCCTGTAAAAAAACCATAGAAATTACATAATATAGACTTCAAAATAAGTTGTTTTATTTGTACCTTGCATGTCCCGTGCAAATGTTTCTGCTTTTCAGTCCAAATGAGTGATATATTTACAATAAAATATTCAGGACACAACCTCAATCAATCGATCAGTCTATCAAATCCAATATAAATTCATTAGGAATGGTGCCGACATCTAACGGCAATATTTACTACTACATGAACGTTCATGCAGGAAAAAATCTGAAACCATTTCCAAGTGTTCCTAATTCGTGCATGCGCTCTTGTACAAATCACAAACTATCATAGATTTGCTGCATTCAAAGCTAATATAAGGGACTTGTTTCTTGAGACTGACATAAGAGACGTCCGGTAATTGTCAACATGACTACAATTCTTGGCAACCGATATATTTTATTATATTTGGGATATTTTCCCTGGAATTATACGTCTCTTTGGCTATACCCATATTAGAATAACTTGTCCTGATCGTCAGAGGGCTGTCGCATACATCAACCGGGAGGGAGTCAGTTATATTTATTGCCAAGTAAGCACACATAATAGTGACACTAAAACATAGGTTGTGTGTGCATGGGTTTTATTGTGATGATCTCCAGAACACAAGCTGCATCTGTATGGCCCATACAAGTCATTCGGTTACACAGTACTATTGTTTCATCTTCACTTCACTGAAGCTATTTAGATTACACTCACTGTAACAACACTATAATCAAAGCTGCACTTCCTCTTATGGTGGCGTGTCTGTTTAATGTCGATTATATTATGAGATTTAATTTCACTGAAAGTGATATTCTTATCTGTGGGCAAGTCATGCTCATGCTTAGCCATATTTAAGTAATGTGTAGAAAGCCGACAGCTGACTAACATTTGGTGCGCGCACCTTCAAATTTCATTGCTTGCGACAAGCAAAGAGTGGCATGGAAGATATTTCTATTTCCATTTTCAAACCAATATTGACACTTTAAACAACGTCTAACTAAACACCAGCTGAACACTGTTTATGCAGTGAAAGATCGTGCTTAACTTAGACATTGTTTAGGTAGACATTATCTAAGGCTTTGTTTCTGCAACCGGCCCATACTGACTAGATATTTTGTTTTGGCAATATCAGCCTCACTGTACTTATTCTATGCCAAAACATGCTGCCATGACGCTGACACAGCTCTGCTCAAATCTTTTAAATACAAAACGAACAGAAGGGAGACGGGAAAGGTTTCCGACCATATCCAAAAAGAGTATGGTGATAGGAATTATGATACATCACTCCGTGCATCCATTTGTAATTGGATACATACCGAATGTAGCCCAGGTAAAGCATCTGCACCATACTCGCTCATGTAGACGGGCTTTTTGAATGTCTCGTACCACCCAGTGAGTTCGTTAAGAACTTGATAAGTAACAAGTTCTAGCAGTCCTGGGTCAGAGTACCACGAGAAGTAGCGGTTTACACCAATCACATCTACATATGGTGCCTGTGAAAGAGAAAATTAAAGCATATAAGTATTGCTTACATAATCAGTTCCCACTGTTCCGATGTGTGTTGTTTTGCTTTATGTTTTCATGGTCCATAAAACTAGACATGATAGATTTTTGAGTTTATGACAATGTGTATAACACACTAGTGAAATCCCTGAAAACTGGTTAAAGTCAACTTGTAACTACACCTGAAAAAATGCCTAATATACTGAATACAAGTAATTTAAAAATATTTTAAATGTGCTAGTGGTTTGAAGAACATTCATTGTATGGGGCATTGAAGTAGGGAGAAAAAAAATTAGATGTAATAAATAATAAACTAATTATGGGGCTTCCAGATTGCATGGCCAGTTGTGGAGTTAGAAGACTATGTGAGGATATAAGCATTCAAGCAGATATAGCCAGGAAAGTAATAAAATAGCGGTTAGAGAAGGTAGAGAAATAATGAATTTAGCATACAAACAACAGATGGAACACTTAAAGGATGATTACTGGCTAACGAAAGTGAAAAGGATGCTCGACAGAGTAGGAATGGAAAGCTACTGGGGTAAAGAGATTCAGTATAAAGATAAGGAGTTCAGTAAGAAGTAATGGTCAGAGTGAAGGATATTGAGAAACAGACAGCAGAATGTGGAACTAAAAGGACACTGCTGGAATTTTGTAAAATTATACTCAATATCGGAATAAGGAGAGGAAGGCTTCCTAACAGAGAAGTGAGAGGAATGGTGTGGTGGCTAATGGTAATTCATAAAAATAAGGGTGAGAGAGAGAGAGAGAAATAATGAAAATCAGTGTCTACTGTTTGGAGAAGAAATGGAAAAAGCGTATCTATTAAGAGTTTGTAGGGCAGCCAAAGCACTGAGAGTAAAATATCTGGGAAGTGATTATGAAATGAAAATGGAAAGAAAGAGAGAATTCTATACAATTACTAAACTATTTAAAAAAAGAGTGGATTACGCCGAAAAGAATAGCAAATTTTTTTGTACAGTAGAACCCAGTTTATCCTAAATGAAGGGGTCGGAGCCACTTCGGTCGATATGTTCTTTCGGATGGCACACGGTAAATATTTTCAGAAGTTATATGTCAAAATAAAAATGCATACAATCTGTTAAGCAAAGGTGCATTAAAATTTTTACATAATGTCACTCATTGTATAAAATCAGTGATTTTCTCCTGAATTTTCTTGGTGCAGCTATGTTGCGCCATCGTTTAATCAACAATATATCAGCTGGTGTAGATTCATTGCTTTGTTCAACAAAGCACAAAGCAATCTGAAATAATGAAACCATTTCTTTTGTTACTACTGAACTGAATGCTGTATACAGTAATTTTATTACAGTACTGTAATTAAAGCCTGTGGTACTGTATTTTAATAAAAATTTGAAATCAATCTTACCTCCAGTGCATTAAATCCATCATCTGTTGTAACTCGATTCTCAGATCTGCTATTGTCGAGGTCAGAGTCGTCTGCTTCAACCCTTGGCAGTAACAGGGAATCCCCTATTTCTTGGTCTGTTAGATCAAGTTCAGCATCATTGATTGTAATCACTCGTTCACCTCACACTGGATAACATTCTCATATCCTGGAATTTGTTTCACCCTCTCTTGCAGGTTGTCATCATTTTCCTAATCTTCCAAAAAAGTTCCTTCATATAGTTTGTTCCAGGAATTACAAAGAGTCACTGATGTAATCTTTTCCCAGGATTGGGCACACCAATAAATCACATGTTTCATGTTCATAGGTTTGAACGAATCCGTAAGACTTTTACCGGATAATTCACAATCACTCAGAATAGATCGTAGCAGAAACGCATGATAATGGCGTTTGAATGCTTCCAGAACATCCTGGTCCATGGGTTGAACTAAGCTCGTCAGAAGGCAGAAACCGAACAACAGAAACTTCCCAACTCCCCTGGGTGTGTTGGTGCATTATCAATCAACAAAACTGCTTTTCTGGGTAATCTCTTAGACTTCAAAAAGTATTCAATGCTAGGTACAAACTTTTGGAAGAACCATTTTTCGAAAAGTTGCAAGGACATCCAGGCACTTTTTTGAGTTCTATAGTAAACGGGTAAGGCAGTGGCGGCAATATTTTTATGAGCTCTAGGGTTTTTCGATTTTCCTATTGCATTTTAGTGGCACCCTATGGGTGCCTGAAGCATTAGCACATGCTAAAACCGTAATCCTCTCCTTATTCTTTTCGTGACCTGCTGCAGATTTTTCTTTTATTGATGCTAAGAATGTTTTGGGCAACATTTTAAAATGTAACCCTGTTTTGTCACCATTATACACCTGATCTTTTGTCAATCCTTCACTGATCTCTTCAAATTAAAAAAAAAAAAAAAACATCAACAGACAGTGGGTCCGCGGAAAACTTCTCGCCACTTAGATGTAACTGACGTATGCCATATCTATTTTTAAATCTATCTAGCCATCCTGAACTAGCCTTGAAGTCCATTCCATCATCCCCTAACTTTGTAGGCAATAATTTAACCGGATAAAGGTATTCCTTTTTCACGTTGTTGTGTAAACCAAAGAAATACCACTTCGCTTACCTTTTCATACCTACCCTCTTTCATAGTTTTGCGGTTTGGTATCTTAGAAGAATGCTCAATTAATTTACCCAATCTGCCACGACCTTGGGTGAAAGAAAAATATGAATGGAGAAGGGTTGTTGGCCTTCCCTGGTTTCCTAACAGAAGCTGCAGTATAGTCCGAGCAGTAAACAAGATGAAACTCCCGCAACTGAAGCAACGTTAACCACAGTCTACATGATCTTCATGACGAATAATAGAGTAATAATAATAATAATAATAATAATAATAATAATAATAATAATCAATCTATAAGGAAAAGGCGCCTGACCTTTTATGGACACTTGGCCCGTCTGGATTCCAAAAGACTCACCAACAGGATATTAACAGTAACAGGAAGAGGCAAGGCTTCTAAGAACAAATGGATCACGTCAGTTAAGTCGGATATGGAACAACTAGATATCCCACTGGGACAAACTCATGACCGACTGCAGTTCCGTCAAGCCATCCGGCACGGAGTTTTCCCAACGTCCCTTACAAGTAAGAAGACTACAGGAACTAAGTGGACAGAGGAGAGAAAGCTGGCTCATAGTCAGCAAATGAAGGAGTATTGGAAGAAGAAGAAGAAGAAGAAGAAGAAGAAGAAGAAGAAGAAGAAGAAGAAGAAGAAGAAGAAGAAGAAGAAAGCAACAACTTTACCGAAGAGTAGATATGAGCCCCGTGGTCCTCAGTAGGCCTAAACGACAAATAATAATAATAATAATAATAATAATAATAATAATAATAATAATAATAATAATAATAATAATAATTCCCACTTGTTCAAGAAAAAATTCATCATGGAATGAACTAGAGGGTAAGAAACTCTTTTGTTTTATGCTACACATGCATTCTGGCATAAGTCATAATATAAAAACAGGGTTTGCCCAGTAGCTCTCAGCACTTATAATATCGACGGCTAAGAACGAGAGGGTAAAAACAAAATTAACATTTTTAAAATTTTGCTAGAGCATTTCGGTTAAGCGAAGTTCGATTAAGCCAAGTTCTACTCTATTTTAAAAAGTATGTTGAGAAAGGAAATTTAAACAATCAAAACAAATACAAACGAGAATAAAGGAGGATGAGGACAAGATGGATAAGAGGCCTGCATGTCCTAGAATAATGAATATAATTACTAGTAGGTTAAATATAATATAAAATATAGTAATATATAAATTGTTGTAGTCGTGTCATTATCTTCTATTCATAATTCAGCCGTTAAGTAAGGCATGTTGTTAATGGCAGGATACTCCAAAAGACTTTTGACACAAAAGTAAGCATTCAGTAAGCTAAGGAAAGTGAACATACATGTTATCCTAGACAATATAGCATTATTAATATGTGTATGTTCAGTCTTCAGCCCTAAGGCTGGTTGGATCCTCAACAGCTTCGCCATCAGTTGTCACAGATGGCCTAGGCATCACTGAAGAGGCATACTAGGGAAGTGAGGAGTGAGGTAGTTTCCCATTGCTTTCCTCACCGAGCCAGAAGTTGCTATTACATATCAGTCTGCCAAGCCCACTGAAACGCATACACCAACCGACCCTATGAGCAACATTTTCACACCATTCATAGCAGAGACTGATTGCAGAAGGATTGGCATTACTAGCATCGCTCATACCTCAGTCACTTTCATACTGTCAAAGCCAAGGATAAGACAGAGACAGATCTATGAAAGTAACAAAATTGCTCTAGCCCATACCAGAAGACATAGTGCACTGTAAACACTAGGTCCTGCCAGCAAAGGCATTATTAATACGTAGGACAAAATAATTTATATTTAGTCAAATAATTATAAGAGGAAAATGTAATGCATGTATCAAACTTTAATGAATTGCAATAAAAGAGTGCTCTCTCCCTAGTTTCAGACGATCCAGAACTAGGGGGTGGAAGTATTCTATTCTAACTACAACTCAGAAACTCATCCAAAAAGTTGTAGTAATTATCATCTGATCAGTCTTATGAGCCATGCCCCGGAAATATCCTTGCCAAAACAAGAGCAAAATGTGAAAAGGATCTTGAAATAACACAGTTTGGTTTTAAGAAAGCCTCTTGATACCCAAGAAATTTTATGTTGTATAAATGCACTGTTAGAAAGATGTTCTGAGTAATAAAAGGGTAATTTTGCCTGCTTCGCTGATTATAAAGAAGGTATTTGATAAGGTGCAGAAAAAATTATTTAAGGTCCTCCCTGAAATCAATTTAGACAATGAAGACGTAAAAGTTATCCAGAATTTATATTGGTGCCAGACAGCAAACATTGAATTGGCAAAATTACTACATCCGATACTAAAATTCAGAGGGTTGTATGACAAGAATGTATACTGTTTTCTGTTCAATTTAAATTATATACAGATAGAATTGTTACCTGCGTAACAATTTTTCCCTCTTGGGAAATATTTTCGAACTAGCCTCATGGCTGTGGAAAAACTGTGTTCTTAGAAGTGGTTTGCCACTTCTTTATTTCTTCTTTTCAAAACTTATTGCTGGAAACTTCGCCGCTGGAAAGGTTATTCGTTGCCCAGTTGACTGTATGCACGTCCTATCTGTGCCTGACTGAATTCTCCTGCACTCTAGTGGCGTAGGTATGTACTACCTCGCGAGCTACGTTACCACTCAGGCGCTTACCCTCTGTGCGCATGTGATCGTTGGGGCCGGCACTGCGGAATCTTGGGAAGTCGCTATTGCTGTTTGGTGACAAGGAAGAGATGGACGCGTGTGGCTTCTCTCTCCCTAAGGAGATGATTTCTCCGAAAATGTTCGAGCCTGGTTAAGGTTACATACGTAGGGCTTTTGCCCTGGTGAATTCTGCAAGTTGTTTTGGTTTATTATTCCTCGTCTGGAATTTGTATGTTATGTTTTTCTTCCAAGTAAGTAAGTAGCATATACTACCGAAGCCGCCCTCACAACTTCATTTGGATGAAACTGTAAGTGTTGTTACAACTAAACCTTTACTGATTTTTGGTGAAAGACCTGAAAATTTTCCTATGTGAAGAAAGTGTGTGCGACACTATGTAACTGGCGTCATCTAAAAACTAAGTCTTGCCTTGTGGAATTTCAAATTTTCGGCTTGTTAATTGGAACTTATAGCATGTGTAATTATGTCTGTTAAATTGGGGCTTGCGTACTGTGTGAAAGAACGTTTTGGATTCTTCGAAATCGTAAATGGGAAACCTAGTGTTTATTAATGGCTTTTCTAGGCCTAAAAGTTTTGTGCTAAAAGGCTATTATTTCACTGGAATAATTTAACAAGCGAGTCGCTTCAGGGATGTGGGTGTTACGTGTACAGCGTGTCCCGGTACCTTGCTTTCTTGCTTCTCTGTTTAATTTTTTATTTTAATTTTACTCAATTTTATTCTTCCTTTTGGGTTTTTGGGTTATTTTCTGCGTCTGTTTTCTTTGTCCTTTGTTAGGTTTCGCCTATTGTTGTTTGCGGCCTGTGATTGGCCCCTTTCTTCCCTTGACCTATTGTTGGTCGTTGCCATGGGAATGCTAATGTTGTTGATGTTGTGATGGTATTGATGATTTGTTTTTGATGTGCCCGTGATGAATTCTGACTTGTGCGCGGATTACCTTGGTCCATTTAATTTTTTCTTTGAGATTTTAATTTTTGCCTTCTGCTCGTTTTTCCTCCCGGTGTTTCTGAGCTTATTATTATTATTATTATTTTAATTTCGTGAAAAGTGCACGTAATACCTACCCATCCTTGCAGGGGGTCGTTTGACACATCCTAAAAAGGGGTTTTATGTATCAACATTAAAAACTGTTTCTGTCAAGGTTGTTTCTCACGGTTGAAAGGATGTTAAAAAAAAACTTTGGTACTGTACAAAGAAAACTTTTGGTTGTAAGAAAACTTGAGAGTTGATGAGGGGTTTCATAAATCTACATTATCTTACTAAGTCCTTTAAGAACTAAATAATTATTTCCTTAATAAACGGTCGACCGTAGGGTTTTGGTTTGAATTTAAAAATTTTAAATTTTTAATTTTATTATTTTCCAGCGAGGATATTCCTTCCTATTTGTTTATTACTTAATTATGCTGATTAAATATCTTTGTTCCCCAAGGTGTTGGTGTTTTCCTTTAAAAGGGGTGATTTTTGGTATGACCAGGTGTATTTTATCCGCTCCTTTGGGGGCCCTGTTTAATTTTCTAATGGTAAGTGCCTTTTTCCTTTTATTTGTCTTTGTCTAGCACGTTTCCACCTATCTGAACCGTGCCTTTGTTTCACGGTCAGACCCTTGGTGCTGTCACTTGGGGTAATTATGCCTTTAATTGCTCTAAGTGCCACAAGAATAATCAAGGAAATTCTTAAGGAGTGAGTGTAAAAATCTTTGGAGTTCATATCAACTCATTCAGATATGCAGTTGGTATGGTACTTGTGGCAATGCTGATGATTTCCAAATTTTGGTAAACAAGATTAATCTCACCATTATTAATTGAGGACTTAACATCAGTACAACAAAAACGAAGTTCATGGTCTTCACCTGTCAACTACACTGAGAGGTGGAGAATGGTGAGCTGTCATGAGTTGGACAGAGAAGGAAGATGTGGCTGAATATGTTGGGAAATGGACAGACATCTGCAATGCCCAACAGAAAAAGAAGAAGAAGATGATGATGCCGTCGCTGCCCTGAGATATATGCAGTTAAGTAGGGAACAAAAATGACTCCTGAGCCTCCTCAATTTCTTTAATGTTTTCATTAGACATAGGATGCCAAACTGGTAGGCCCTATAAGACTTACAAAACAAAGGTATGTCATTCTCCACCCTTGCAGGTTCCTTTGTAGCAAGCTAATAATTCTGCTTGCCTTACTTCCAACCTCTTATCAAGCAGAGTGGCCA
This sequence comes from Anabrus simplex, assembly GCF_040414725.1. Classification (NCBI taxonomy): domain Eukaryota; kingdom Metazoa; phylum Arthropoda; class Insecta; order Orthoptera; family Tettigoniidae; genus Anabrus; species Anabrus simplex. Next base: position 44,585,921 of record NC_090274.1, on the reverse strand, counting down.
CATATGCAGGGTTCTCCCCAGAAATTTTTGTCAGTTGGGTGGCAGGAATGAGTAGCCAGGTGGGGAATACTACATAATAAATAAATACGATAAAGTTTCAAGTGATTCCCTTCAGTGCATTAACAATAACATCAGACAGGTAAACATTAACTGCAAAACTGAACTGTTTTAGTGTCATGAACAAGATAGTATTTTGAACTTCTAGTATTCTACTGCTCGTTCATATTCCTGTAACGCCATGTTACCACTCGGTTGCTGTGTAGTGCTATACGTTTTTTTTTTTTTTTTTTTTTTTTTTGCGACGTCATGCAGAATAGAGTCCTCGCACAATATTCCTTGCTAATTCAGGCACCACTCACGCATGACACTATGTTATAGTTAAGGTAAAAATTTAAACTCTGGCGTAATTGATGCAATTATGCTGACAATACTGAAGATTTATCATTTAAATCAATAGTTTTACAGTATTTAAATTTGGAACATCCAATGACTCAAATATGTATTAATATTAACTAACCAGCACATATGTACGTTCTGTTAACCGGGCGGTCTGTAAAATCGACAGGGTGGTGCGGGTGCACCCGTTAAAGAGTTCCTAGGAGGTACACTGATGTGTTAACTTGCTACCTTTGGAGTTAATCTCTGTATTCGGGAGATGAGTGGGTTCGAATTGCACTAGCGGCTGCCCTGAGAATGGTTTTCTTTTAGATTCCCATTTTCACTTCCAGGCAGACAGTTCCTATTCATAGCCCACAGCCGATTCCTTCCACCTCGTACCCAATTTCATTCATAATCTTCATTAGCTCCTCAGGAAGGGCATCCAGCCAAAAAAACGTGCCATATAATTTCAGCTCACCTCATTCTCAACCCTGTATCAGGAAATTGAACTAAGGGGTAGACATACATACATTACTTCTAACGTCCAGTGTCGATGTATTCCATTTGAGGTCTGATGAGACGTTAACTAGTAGTTCTTGAACAATACCCAACTGATGAGTGGTGTAGTATGGTATGTGGTAAGACAAACGACACTGAAATTATTATTACAGACTATGAATCTCATGCTAAATCTGTATTGACTTCTTACAAAATTGTACAAAACTATTTTAATCTTCCTAGTCAATACTAAATATTTTACGTTCAATTAAGACGAAACTTCACACAGACATGTTTCAACCCAGCATTGGGTCATCATCAGTAAGACATGTAAAATTAATTAAAAATATAGGAAACATTCAAAATGAAATCATCATCATCATCATAAATGTCCCACTCCAGTTGCCCGGTGTGTTTAACAAGCCTCCTCCAATCCTTTCTGTCTATCCACTTTTCCTGCTCCATTACTTCTGCCACATCCAATCCAACTTCTCTAATGTCCTTCCAAATCTGATCCATCCACCTTCTTCTTGGTCTTCCAACTGGTCTCTTTCCCTTAATTTCTCTTTCCAATTCCCGTCTTGCTACCTGTTCTTTCCCATTCTTTTTACATGTCCGAACCATCTCAGTCTTGTTTTCTGTATGTTCTGTACTAACGGTTCTATATTTAGCTCTTTTCTGATTTTAATAATTTGAATTCTATCTCTTCTTGTCCTTTTAACCAATGTTCTTAAAAATTTCATTTGTGCTGCTTGGATCTTACTATCTTATCTCTTATTAGTTACCAGACTTTCTAGTCCGTATGTTAAAATTGGTATGAAATACTGTTTATATAATGTTAATTTCGTTCTCTTGGGTACTTTTTCATCTCATAAAGTTCTCTGACTTGATAAAATGTCGTACCTTTACTTAGTCTGTTATTAATTTCAGGGTTGATTTCATTACTTCCATTAATAATGCTACCCAGATATGTAAACTGTTCTACATTCTCTAACCATTCTCCATCTACGTTCACTTGGCTTCTTTTTTTTCTCTTTTCCACAGTGCATGACTACAGTTTTCTCTTTACTAATTACCATTCCAAAATTCTTCAGATTTTCATTCCAAATGTCCAATCTTCTTTGTACTTCCTTTTCTCCCTTTCCCTAGATCACCACATCATCTGCAAATACCAAAGCATTCATCCATCAATATAATAAACAATAATGGCGACAGTGCAATTCCTTGCTCGAGACCTTTTTTTGTATAAAATGTTTCAGTCACCACTCCCCACTTGTAGACTGCTTTTACTCTCATACAACTTTTTTTTTTTTTTTTTTTTTTTCGCTAGTTGCTTTACGTCGCACCGACACCGATAGGTCTTATGGCGACGATGGCACAGGGAAGGGCTAGGAGTGGGAAGGAAGCGGCCGTGGCCTTAATTAAGGTACAGCCCCAGCATTTGCCTGGTGTGAAAATGGGAAACCACAGAAAACCATTTTCGGGGCTGCTGACAGTGGGGTTCGAACCTACTATCTCCCGAATACTGGATACTGACCGCACCTAAGCGACTGCAGCTATCGAGCTTGGTGATACAACATTTTTATCTTGTTAATTAATGATTTTGGTACATTCCTTTTCAGTAGGCATTCCCGTACATGTTTTCTCTTAACTATCATAAGATTTTTCCAAATCCAAAAATATGAAGACGATTTCCTTGTTCCTTTCCAGATGTTTTTTTATTATCGTTCGTGCTGTAAATGTCAAGTCTCTGGTTGATCTATTCGGTCTAAAGCCATATTGTTCTTCCTCTAACTGTGTTTCTACTATATCCCTCAGTCATTTGTCTATGACTTTCTCCATTATTTTTAGCCCATGTGATGATAGGGTTATACCTCTATAATTTTCACTTTTCTTCCTATTTTATTTTTTGAACAATGGGACAATGCTTCCTTGTTGCCAATCTTCAGGTATCCTTTCATCCTTCCATATGGCGTTGAGGGCTCGGTATAGCTACTGTAGTCCAATGCTTCCTGCTGCCTTAATCATATCAGCACTGAATTTGTCTTTTCCACTTGCTTTACCTCTGGTCATTGCTTTCACTGCCTTTTCAAGTTCCTACCACGTTATCAGGTTCTCTTCTTTTTCTCCATCTATTATTTCCATTTTCTTATCTCCTTCTTCCTGCGAGCAGTCATCTTCATTATAAAGTTTTACAAAAAAAAACTTTGCCATCACCTTCTGAAGACCCATCTCGTCATATACTATGGATCCATCGTCTCTCTTTAATGCTTCGATTTTTTCTTAATTTATTCTTTTTGATTTTATTACTCTGTACAATAGTTTCTGATTTCCTCGACTATCTTGCTCAATTTTGTTGGTAAACTCTCCCCAACATTTCTCCTTTTCTTCCTTGATACTCCTCTTTACTTGTAGTTTCAATCTTTTGTATTCCACATGTAACTTTTCTATCTTATTCTCATCCCTCTGAAACATTTTTTTGCTTTTCCTTATCCATTTCTTTCTTTGCCTTGTTCCTTTCTTTTATTTCTTTTTTATATTGTCTGTCCACCACCGTGTCTACTTTCCCTTAAACTTTGCTTTAGTTTTCCGCATACCTCAGTTGCTACTTCCACAAATGTCTGTCTTAAATTGTCCCACTCTTCTTCTCCACTTTGTATTTCCATGTTAAGCAACTTCCTTTTTATCCAATCTTGGAATGCCATTCTTTTATCCTCCTCCTCCATTTCCCAAATCCTGATCTTTGGTTTCTTCTTCAGAACAATTTTAGGGATTTTTACTTGTTTTAATTCCACAATTAATAATCTATGATCACCTTCCATACTTTATTGAAGCTGAACCGTCTGATTTTTTAGTGTTATGTGGCTCGCTTGTATCACCCGTGTTCTCTGACTATAGAGTCCAGCTCTCGACTCTGGACAGTCAAGGTAACTCCACTGTTGGCAACTCTGAAGATGGTTTTCCGTGGTTTCCCATTTTCACACCAAGCAAATGCTGGTGCTGTATCTTACTTAATGCCAAGGCCACTTCCTTCCCACTTCTAGCCCTTTCCTATCCCATCATTCTATCAGTGTTCGATGCAACTTAAAGCAAATTGTAGAAAAAAACAGAAGTTTTCACTCCATGGTTTTTATTACAAGTAGTGAACTTCATTCTGGTTCTGTATTACCTTTAAATATCCATGATAATATTCTAAGAAGAATTTAATTGTATTAAGTCCACCTATTTAGTACAAATTTGCTATTTAATAAATGGTCTGTCTAAAAAAGCAACATAGGACATGCCGCCCCCCCATGGCACTACAGCCCTTAAAGGGCCTTGGCCTACCAAGCGACCGCTGCACAGCCCGAAGGCCTGCAGATTGTGAGGTGTCGTGTGGTCAGTGCGACAAATCTTTTCAGCCGTTATTCTTGGCTTTCGAGACTGGAGCCGCTATCTCACCGTCAGATAGCTCCTCAATTCTAATCACGTAGGCTGAATGGACCTCGAACCAGCCCTCAGGTTGAGACAGTATTAAATAATGTGAGCCTCCCCTTTATAAACATTTTGAACTGGCCTTTGCGCCCTAGAATATCTGTGCCAAGTGACTACTCGACTAACAGTTTAAGATAACGTAGGCCGCGCGCCGTTTCTCCTAGCTCTGTTCGGTTGAGCATAACTGCGCATGCGCTGGCATACTACCAGGCAAAACTTGTCCCCTGCTCGCTCGCCGACGCGAGACTGAGTTCGCTTCAGTCAGCCATGTCGAGCTGGTGTGTATTTGTGTCCGGCGTCATGAAGTGGTTGAGTACCAGGAAACCACCGTAATCTCTACGTTAACGGGGATTTTCCCCGTGTGAACCAGTTGGAGACCTCCTGCCTTTTCTTATGATAATGTTTTTGGATTTATTTTTCGTCTGGATACTTCCCAACGAGGTCTGGATGCCGGTCGTGTGACTGTATTTCTTCGTCAACAATGGCCAGGTTCAAATTCCTTTCTTTTCTTCATCACCAAAGGTATGTACCAGCGTTTGAATCATTTTAAACGTCGTCCTGAAGAGGATTTTGATATTTTCGAAGATTTCTGGAAAAATAATAATAATAATAATAATAAATATTTGGACTTCGTCGTTAAATTAATACCTATTTGTGTGTGTGGTATTGAAAATCTGAAAAACAGTTTCGGCAACTAATCACAGTAAGGTGGAAGTTTCACCGTGAACTAAATTGGAATTATTAATTTAAAATTTAAATAATTATCTTTGGCACTTTAAATTGTAACCTTCTTTGTAAACCAAGGTACAGTCTCCAAGGTACCGAGCCTTCCTTCTTCTGCTTTCTGTTTGCTTTCCTGTGTTTGTTTTCTAATTCGTTTGGTATGTTTTCTTCTCCCCTCCCCCTTCTGGGGTTTTGGGTGAATTAAAATTTTTCTCTAGCCGGTTTTCCTCCGTGTTTTTGGAGGCGTTGCTTTTGTTTTGGTGTTACCTTGGCAACGTTTTGGTGTGTGTATTGTTGTCGGGTTAAGTGTTGTCTGGCGTGTTGACCCTGTGTGGATCTTGAATTATATATTTCGGGGTTGAGTGCATCGTTTTCTGTTTAAATTAATTTATTTATTTTCTCCTCCTTTAATGTTTGTGTTACCATTTCCTTGCCCCGCGTGAGGAGGTATTTTTACGTAATATTCTGCTTGTCTTGGAAACTGTCCTTGGTGGAAACTAAACTTTTTCAAATTTGGTAATTACGAGAAGCGGCTTCGTTGAAGATCCATTTTATTGAATAATTGTTAACTGAGTTTTTTTTATTATTAACTAACTATCCGTGATCGATCACATTTAATTTCAAGGTAGTTTTAATGTAAGAAAGTCTATTGGTTTTCCGTTGTTTTCTGATCACATTTTATTAGGTACGGAGGTCATCCTTTCTTTCTTGTTGTTTTCATTAAATTTTCAAATTATCATCTGTTGAAGAGTATTTATTTTCAATTAATTGTCAATTAGTAATGAATTAATTTTCTTTTAAACCCTACCTGGGTATATTCTAATTTATTTTATTTATTGTTAATTTCCCTTTCCATTTTTCAACCTTACGTTTATTTCATTTACATTTTGGCCTTACGTTTTAAAATAAACTTAGGTTTTATCAACTTAATGACTTGGTTTGTTACTTACTATTCGCCCTTCCATTAAATTTTTTTAACTTCATGTGAATGCTGGTTTTCATTCGCCACGTTCGGTGGAGCACTGCCACCGTTTTTCTTGTGCATTAACTTCCTCGGCCTTAAGTTGTCTTCCTCCGCTGTTTCCGGTAAGTTTTTCTATGGTTTCTTGTTTTTATTGTGATTGTACTTTGTTGTCCTTCTTCTTGTGCCCTTCATTCTCCCGCGTGTTCGCTATTACTCCCGTTCTGGGGCGGACACGCTAGCAACCTTCTCACCAGGGTCTCTATCTCTCTCTCTCTCTCTCTCTCTCTCTCTCTCTTCTACTCTCACCCTGGTGAGTAAGGTTATTCACCTCATCATCCCTAGGTGGTACCGGGGTCCTAGAGGGTGGTGACCGGTGAGAGTGACTGTGGGATGGCGGGCGAGTCAATCTGGTCCTTCTGTGCCTCGTGTTGGTGACTCTAATTTAGTACTTCTTGTATGTTACTGTTTCTAGGTGTGGATCCTTGTAGTTAGAAATTGTCTTTCCTTAATTGTCTTGTGATGGTGGTATTAATACCTTGCAATAGATATCCTCGTTATATAGCCTTATGCTTATGTGGTGCGCTACCGAAGTTCCATTGGGGAAATCTGATGACATCTAACGTAAATTGTGCTTCGTTGTCCCTCTGTTTTCTCTAGGCTTTTAGTATGTAATTTCAAAGATTTGTTTCTTATGTGGCTCCGCATCGGATTCCTTCCGCTGAACCCTTCGATCATCTTGTGACTTAATCATTGCTGAGCTATGGTGTGCTTGAGATGGAATGTAAGGGAGTGTGTCTGGTGCCTGAGTGTTTACCATTTTGTCATCCTTTCATTGTGTGCGTGTGTCTGAAGTTATGTGGTGCTTAGTCATGATTGGGTTGCTATTTGTGCCATTTTAGTATTGTACGATTTCCGATTGTGGTGTGTTTCGATCTATCGGTGTCGGAAAAGTTCCCTGCTTGCCTTCTGCATGGACTGCGTGTCTTAAAGGTGTTTCTGTTCCGGATACTGATGTTTGTATTCATCCATGATTGAGAGATCTGACTCTCCTCCTTTTGGGCACCCTTCGCGGCTGTTCTAAAAGTGGTTTTCTATGCGTGAACCCTCTATATTATTTTTCCTGTAATGGGTTTTTGGGCTGAATTTATCTTCCTAACCTTTGATTTTGGGGGTCGTTTCGGGGGTTATGTAGAAAATCTGTCTGCGATTTTTTTTCTGTGGGCGTTCGGTTGGCGCACTCCTGCCTGCATTATGGTGGTATCTCCTGTGTTGTAACTTGGTAATGTTGTTGTGAGTTGTTTGGATCCTTTTGAATGTGGACCGTTAGTAACGTAGTGTAATTTTCCTTATCTACCGGTTAGCGTGTGGAGTTTCGGTGGTACTGTCGGACTTCCTTCCTGAGGATATTTCTCCTTTGGCGTTTCTGTGGGATGGACTAGTCCTTAATCGGTACCTGGTTTGCTGTTGTAATTTCTGCTTTGTATTGTGCTGTTGGGTTGTAGTCTGTGAGCACGCGTTGAGGATAGCTATCCTTTATCTATGAATTACCCGTGCTGCTACCTTGTCATTATTTAGGTAATCGTGTTTTGGATTACGTTGTTTGGCTGTCAAGACACCTTGGTTGGGATGTGATTTGTCCTTTAATTTACCTCTGTGTCGCGGTAGATTTGGCTGTTGGTTTGGTATCCACTACTCCGAGGAAGTACACCTTCGGGTGGGCAATTCTTAGTTATCTGTTGGCTCTGGGATTTTCGACTTGTTCTTCCTCACGCAGAATTAGGTTTGTGGTTACTATTCTGTACCACGTTGCCCCGCGCATTTATTTTTGGTAGTTGTACCTTGATGTGGCCGTTATGGATGACTGACTGATCGCGATTTTTCCATCTGGTAACCTATAGGAGTCTCCTGATTGCCCATCGAGGCTACTGTTGCCTGTCTTACCTATCTGTAACTCGTGTAGGTTCTGCGTCCCTTCTCTCTGATGGTTTTCCGTTGGTTTGTTCAAAATTAGGTTTCTTTGCTTGAGTCCTTACCTGTGTTTGTTGGTGAACTAGGATAAGTTGCCGATCCCAGTGTGGTTTGTATTTTGGCTCAACCCCTCGTTCTTGACCCTTGGACCGATTGACGAGTTCGCCACTCTGTGGTTGTGTGTGTGTCACTCCAATATCTAAAAGTGTAATTTGATAGGTCATTCATGTGTCCTCTTAGTTTAACGCCCGCTATTCTAAACCATATGTTCCAAGGACGTCTATTCTTTGGAGTGGTCCTGTACCTTTACTTATATATTTGTCTTGTGGATGATTTGTGCTTGAGTAATATTTTTCCTTTCACTTCCGTTATGTTCATCATCCTTCGGGATATCTGTCTTTGTCCTAGTTGGTATTATGTGCTGGATTGTACCCTATGTTTCTATGTGTTCTTGTTAATTGTTTCTCCACGTGTCATGGCTAAGTGTCCTTCGTGGCAGAGTAACATGGTATATTTTATGTAGTTTCCCTTTGATTTCTTAAGTGTCGTTGAATGGACCCTCCTTTCCTTCGGTACTATATTTGACCAAGTGGAAAGCTCTGGGCTTCAGCTAGTTTGTTGGTAACTAGCCTATGTAAAGTTAATTGGCGGATCTGTGGATCCTGTAACTGAATACTCACCTACTTTAATTTCCTGATTTGTTTTTTGTTCCTCCCTCTTCTTGTGGTTTTGCCCCCATTCGGGTTTTCCGGTGCGTTTCATTTCCCCTGTTGTCTCCCTTTGCAACACAAGATCATGCATTTCCTTAATATCAAAGGAGACTTGTAAAGGTATTCATGCATTTCCTTAATATCAAAGGAGACTTGTAAAGGTATTCATGCATTAAAAATTAATTTACCACCGTGCTTGAGAAAATAACCTGGATGCGTGGACTTATAATCATGTGGTTTTGTTTAATTTTGGTCAGTATATCTGTGATTAGTGTGAGAGTTGCCAAACCTCAAGGTGAACTGCGTCATGTGTCATAAACTATATCATTGTGTGATGCATTGAAACAATGTGAATTGGGTGAAACTGAATATTTGGCGAACTCTGGTCATTGTGCTCTCTATTTGATGACAAACATTACTCTGGTGATTTTCCGAGTGCTCGGTAACGTTTCTGGACACTGATGTTGATTGCACCCCGCCAATTATTTCTAAAAACTATGTGATGTGGAACTGTGTCTTGGACTATTAACCTGGTCATGTGAACTCCTAACTAAAATGAGTTAATCTTGGTGGCCGTTTTCTGTTGGACTACTTCGCCCAAATTTAGTATATGTGTGACCACCACATCATTGATGGCATATGCATGAGATTTTGTCGTCGTTTCGGGGCGGGAGGGCTGAGACAGTATTAAATAATGTGAGCCTCCCCTTTATAAACATTTTGAACTGGCCTTTGCGCCCTAGAATATCTGTGCCAAGTGACTACTCGACTAACAGTTTAAGATAACGTAGGCCGCGCGCCGTTTCTCCTAGCTCTGTTCGGTTGAGCATAACTGCGCATGCGCTGGCATACTACCAGGCAAAACTTGTCCCCTGCTCGCTCGCCGACGCGAGACTGAGTTCGCTTCAGTCAGCCATGTCGAGCTGGTGTGTATTTGTGTCCGGCGTCATGAAGTGGTTGAGTACCAGGAAACCACCGTAATCTCTACGTTAACGGGGATTTTCCCCGTGTGAACCAGTTGGAGACCTCCTGCCTTTTCTTATGATAATGTTTTTGGATTTATTTTTCGTCTGGATACTTCCCAACGAGGTCTGGATGCCGGTCGTGTGACTGTATTTCTTCGTCAACAATGGCCAGGTTCAAATTCCTTTCTTTTCTTCATCACCAAAGGTATGTACCAGCGTTTGAATCATTTTAAACGTCGTCCTGAAGAGGATTTTGATATTTTCGAAGATTTCTGGAAAAATAATAATAATAATAATAATAAATATTTGGACTTCGTCATTAAATTAATACCTATTTGTGTGTGTGGTATTGAAAATCTGAAAAACAGTTTCGGCAACTAATCACAGTAAGGTGGAAGTTTCACCGTGAACTAAATTGGAATTATTAATTTAAAATTTAAATAATTATTTTTGGCACTTTAAATTGTAACCTTCTTTGTAAACCAAGGTACTGTCTCCAAGGTACCGAGCCTTCCTTCTTCTGCTTTCTGTTTGCTTTCCTGTGTTTGTTTTCTAATTCGTTTGGTATGTTTTCTTCTCCCCTCCCCCTTCTGGGGTTTTGGGTGAATTAAAATTTTTCTCTAGCCGGTTTTCCTCCGTGTTTTTGGAGGCGTTGCTTTTGTTTTGGTGTTACCTTGGCAACGTTTTGGTGTGTGTATTGTTGTCGGGTTAAGTGTTGTCTGGCGTGTTGACCCTGTGTGGATCTTGAATTATATATTTCGGGGTTGAGTGCATCGTTTTCTGTTTAAATTAATTTATTTATTTTCTCCTCCTTTAATGTTTGTGTTACCATTTCCTTGCCCCGCGTGAGGAGGTATTTTTACGTAATATTCTGCTTGTCTTGGAAACTGTCCTTGGTGGAAACTAAACTTTTTCAAATTTGGTAATTACGAGAAGCGGCTTCGTTGAAGATCCATTTTATTGAATAATTGTTAACTGAGTTTTTTTTATTATTAACTAACTATCCGTGATCGATCACATTTAATTTCAAGGTAGTTTTAATGTAAGAAAGTCTATTGGTTTTCCGTTGTTTTCTGATCACATTTTATTAGGTACGGAGGTCATCCTTTCTTTCTTGTTGTTTTCATTAAATTTTCAAATTATCATCTGTTGAAGAGTATTTATTTTCAATTAATTGTCAATTAGTAATGAATTAATTTTCTTTTAAACCCTACCTGGGTATATTCTAATTTATTTTATTTATTGTTAATTTCCCTTTCCATTTTTCAACCTTACGTTTATTTCATTTACATTTTGGCCTTACGTTTTAAAATAAACTTAGGTTTTATCAACTTAATGACTTGGTTTGTTACTTACTATTCGCCCTTCCATTAAATTTTTTTAACTTCATGTGAATGCTGGTTTTCATTCGCCACGTTCGGTGGAGCACTGCCACCGTTTTTCTTGTGCATTAACTTCCTCGGCCTTAAGTTGTCTTCCTCCGCTGTTTCCGGTAAGTTTTTCTATGGTTTCTTGTTTTTATTGTGATTGTACTTTGTTGTCCTTCTTCTTGTGCCCTTCATTCTCCCGCGTGTTCGCTATTACTCCCGTTCTGGGGCGGACACGCTAGCAACCTTCTCACCAGGGTCTCTATCTCTCTCTCTCTCTCTCTCTCTCTCTCTCTTCCTCTCTCTTCTACTCTCACCCTGGTGACTAAGGTTATTCACCTCATCATCCCTAGGTGGTACCGGGGTCCTAGAGGGTGGTGACCGGTGAGAAGGTCCAGGTAAAAATCCCTGACCTGGCCGGGAATCGAACCCGGGGCCTCCGGGTAAGAGGCAGGCTCGCTACCCCTACACCACGGGGCCGGCTACATAGGACATACTGTACACTGTATCACTGTTTTTGTATGTCTTTCATCCTTGTACTATTTTAAGCTGAAGATGACCTCTAGGCTAGGTTGAAACATGTCCTACTATGTAAGTTTTTTGACAGACCATTTATTAAATGATAAAAATGTATTTAATAGTAGGACTTAATACAGTTAAATTCTTTTTAGAATTTTGTCTTAGATATTTTGATGGTTTCCCATTTTCACACCAGGCAATTGCTGAGGCTGTACCTTAATTAAGGCTATGGTCACTACCTTCACAGTTATACCGCTTTCCCATCCCTCTGTTGCTAAAATTCGTTGATGTGTTAGAGCGATGTTGAACAAGTAACGAAAAGAGAGTGAAGGGTATCAGGTGAAGGAAGGGAAGAGCCTTGCAAACCTAATATTGTGTGAGTAGAAGAGAACAAGCTGCGATCAGATAGATACGGAATACATTGTAACCAGAATAGAAGGAATACTGATGTGAGCAATGTCACAAGAATCCAATATCAACAACTTTGTATGAGGAAGAATTATCGGCCTGAGTTGGTAATATTTTTAGGTGGTCTGATATGCCAGCCTCATGTTGGTAGATTTATAGGTATGTAAAAGAACTACTGCAAGACAAAATTCAAACATCTCAGTGTCTCCACAATATATGGCCTACTGTAGTAAAGAATAAATGATGATGATAAGAGTCTGCAAAAACTTTAAGCAGATAGTGGGACTTAAAACCAACAGAAAATATCATAAAATTTTCAAATTGAACTGCATTACTAGTTAACTTGCATAATTTGTTAAACATGCCTAAGACAAATCTAGTTACTAAGGGAAACATCAAGCAACTTACAGCTTTGTCAAGTTTATAGTTTTGATTGGTGACGAAAGTCACTGGACGTGTTGGGTCTAGGGTTTTGATGTATGCCACAAGTTCCCTGGAAGAAAAGTACATGTACATCATTAACACAAGATAATTGAAACATACTTATTACTTTCCCTTATGATACATACTGACTGCAACACAAAATTGAATCACTTAGAAATAGTTTAGAAAGTCTCCTTTATTGCACAAAATATATACAGTGGCTCTTCTTCTTTTCCCTGGATGAAGTGACTCTACAAGCAGTTCAATTCCTGCTTCCCAGCATGTATGAAGATGTGGGTTTGTGACCCAAACAGTTATTCACGAGTCATATCGTTATGAGCCAGTGCTGCAGTACTGAATTTGTGATTATGTATTTTCACTGCAGCATCAGATATGTGGTGACTTACTTGTGCAGTCTCTAATATTTACATTAAGAACACCCTTCTCCCATTCTTCCCATCCATTCAAACTATTTTTTTATTTACACTATTTAATACCAGTTATTTCCAGATTATGCTTAAGATCCCCTTGTGAGTGGGTGGGTAATAGAAAACATCCATGGTATCCCCTGACTGTTATAAGAGGAGATTAAAAGGAGAACCACCCCAGTATTTTAGCTTGGGAGCATGGGTTGGTGACCATGGGTCCTTCAGTTGAGTCTGACAATTTCCACTCTCTTGTACAAGGCTCCCCACTTTCCTATCTGATCTTCCTTGGTCTACTCTTGTTCTCTTCCAACTCCAATGGTATTAGGTTTACAAAGCCTAAAAAGTTGTGTATTTTCACTCCCTTCCCTTTCTTTTGTCGATAACATCATTATCCAAAGTGTCATACCTCTTCATTTTCCCCTTCTGATTGGTGTTAAGAAAGGATAGCTGCTCAGTTTTACTTCCTTTTAAAACAATAATCACCACTACTTATGCATAAGAAATCCCAAGTCCATATAATTCTCACATTTATACAGCAACATTGGCCTGCACACAGAACAGATTAAGGGTAATTTCATCTGCAAACAAATTTTACTTACAAAATACTATTGGTCACAGCTAAGAATTGACAGGTTAGCTTTGCTGTATCATGCTTTGATTCCCTCATAACAGTAACAATAATCATCAAGGTTCATTTTTTAAACAAGGTATTGCATTACTGTAGTGTGGCAGCACAAAGGCAAGATTCCTTTTTTTATATTTTGAAAATCTGTCTGAAATCACAGTTGACCTCAAGGATTAAAAAAAATATATATACAAAGGTTCCAGTATTTACAGAGAAGGCAGCATGCAACAAACAAAGGAGAAAAGGTCCTATAAACATTGGTCGCAAACCTAATATCTTCGGAGTTCTGGTCCGCTACAACTACCATCAATGATCACGATGTTCTAATCATTTTATTAAAGAAACTATTTAAAATAGTTTATGTTGGGTCCAACCTCCGTGGCTCAGGTGGCAGCGCACCTCTCACCGCTGGGTTCTGTGGTTTAAATCCCGGTCACTCCATGTGAGATTTGTGCTGGACAAAGTGGAGGCGGGACAGGTTTCTCTCCGGGTTCTCCAGTTTTCCCTGTTATATTTCATTCCAGCAACATTCTCCAACAGCATTTCATTTCATCTGTCATTCATTAATCATTGCCCCAGAGGAGTGCGACAGGCTTCAGCAGCCGGCACAATTCCTATCCTCACCGCTAGATGGGGGCTTCATTCATTCCCTTTCTGACCCGGTCGAATGACTGGAAACAGGCTGTGGATTTTCATTCATGTTGGGTCCACCTAGTCAGTATGCTTTTAATGATTGAAAATGATTTATTCATTCATACATGTTTCAGGAACAATATGCATTCCCTTCATAAGTGAAGTCAAATCAAGGAATAAAAACAATATAACACTATCTTTTGTTTAGCCCACAATTTAAAGAAGTATTATATCCTAATTCACCATATCAATGAATAAACAAGCATTAGTGAAATCTTCTGAAAATTATCATTACATGAAATTTTAATATTTTGATGATGTTGAGTGAGAATACCTAACTAAATTTAAGATCTTCAAGTTTTCTTCTTTTTTTTCTTTTTCTCCCGTCAATGATCAAATGCTAGTTTATACAATGGGTTCTCATCTGTACTTCTTATGTTATTTCCTGTTTTTAAGTATTCACTTGGTCTGAATAGATTATTTTTTATTTAAAGAATTAAAATGTTGCAAACTTTGTGCAAGGAAGACTGGGCAGTAAGGAAACGAGATGCTCAACTGAGTGATATGTACTTGTGTTTATCTTTTGAACACTTGTTCAAGGTTGACAATATGGGTTGATAATGAAATTCATTTCTTATAAAAATTGGTAAGTTCCGGATTGTCAGTCGAGAGATAGTGTGGAATAACATTAGTAAACAAATAAGCTTGAGTAGAGCTTTTAGGTCAGAAGTTGGAGTTCAAAAGTACAAACTGGGGTGAATATTCATTTATAGGATGAGAAGTAAGAAGCTGGAATAATTTATCAAGATAAATGTTCAATAAATTTCGAAGTTCTTTTAAAGCATTTAAAAGAATCTAGGTAAACATTTGTAGGGAATCTGCCACCTGGGTGCCAGCCCTAAATGCAGATCATTGATGACTGATTGATAAAACTCAAACTTCAGCAGAAAATGAGCCCTCACAAATGCTAGTGCTAGCTAGATCTTAACCATTATAAAAATGATTGTGGGACCCATATAAATCTTCAACTCCATGCCAAACTCACTGTGGACATTTTATGCAATGAATAACAAGAAATACTCTAATTGCCATTGTTGTAAGAAGCAGTTCCAGTTCTTCATTCTTTTTTCACTGGTAGTAATGGCTGGTCTGGCCGAAGAGGTAACCACGAACCTACTACGCTGGCGTAGCAGGGGGAGAGGTGATACTCCCAGGTGGCGGATAGGGGGATCTTAACCGGCTTACCGGTGGACTTGAGAGAAATAAAATACCTCTCGCTACCAAACACACCACCCCCTGTGGGTGGGGGATGCAGACAGAGACTACACCCACGGTATCCCCTGCCTGTCGTAAGAGGCAACTAAAAGGGGCAACCAAGGGATGATTGAATCAGAACCATGAAACCACTTATGATAAGTACCATCACTCGGAGAACACCATGAGTCGCCTTTACTTGCAAGTAGTACCACTATGTTAGGTACTCAATAGTTTTGTGATTAGTAGCAACAGAGAGTGGTTCACTGTGGGTTTCCAGTACCTGTAATTAGTACCATTATGTGAGAAACACCACGGGTTTGGGCGTTTCCTGTGGTTAGTAGCACAATATGAGCAACATCATGGGTCTGCGTTGCCTGTGATTAGTACCCACTATATGAGGAACACCATGGGAATACTGGCGCCCGTGATTAGTACGCTTAGGTGAGGAACACCATGGGTTTGCGTTGCCTATGAGGGGCGCTATTATGTGAGAAATACCATAGGTCTGCGTTACCTGTGCGACGTACAATACTTGTGAGTAGTACCATAATGTGCGGAACACCGTGAGTCTACGCTACTTTTGATTAGTACCGCAACATGAGAAATACCATGGTTCTACTTTACTAGCCATAAGTACCCCTATAAGGCTGTTGACCTGGATTTTGGACTCCTTTAGACAAGCAGCATCATTGATTCAGGATTGTGCTTTGGAAGCAGTCCCTTAGCCAATACTATTATGGATTCAAGATAGTTTCTGGGAAGGTGGGGCATTGCAGGTCTGATCCACAGATTGTTTTAAATTCATATTCATCCATTCATTCTTCATCATCATGTTTTGAATTCTGGTCAGTGGATGAATTTTGGAAATTTTAATTGTCATTACTTTTCGTCTCATCCCGTACCATTAGGGGCAGATGACCTAGAAGTTAGACCCTTTAAAGAACAAGCATCATCATCATCATTGTACCCACTTTAAAAGATACGTTTCATATTCTCAGGCAATGAAATAATTATCTAACACAGAGAAAGAACTCTATTTACAAATTAAATACATACTCATAATAAGGTCCCGATTTATTCTTGGCCGTGTGAGCCTCGTTGGAGACAGACCACATGATTGTACTGGGCCTGTTCTTGTCTCTTGCCACCATCTCCTTCATCACTGACTTGTGTCTGGTGAGCATCTCTGCAGAGAACAAGCTAGATAAACAGAAGAGTTACAAAGAAAACACATACTGTATTTGTATAGCAAATTCAAGTCAAAAATTCTGTATGTATGCTCCTTTTGTTTGTAGGGCAAATAGTTTATCCGTTACTTTGGTTTCCATCAGATAAAGCATGTGACAAAACATGGGAAATTAATTTTTCCAGGAAAACTGTTAACTCTTTGAAGACGAGCGCTGTATGTTGATGGTAATGTTTCATGGAGAACGAGCAACGTACGGTGTGGAGTTCTCGTGCTTATATATCCACTTCAGCGTAGTACAAATGTTAGCAGAGTGGTAGAACTCATTCTGCAGTGCTTGCAGTTCACTAAAAAAAATACCAGGTAACAACACATCGTTGGAACCTCATTCTATTATTATACTAAGTTGGTACTCTACCAAAGCAGCTTCATAGCCGCACGGTCTTGCGTGGCCAATGACTAGAGCCAATTCCCGCAATTAATGCTTTTTTTTTCATTTCTCAACGATTAGTATGTATGTTGTGTTTTATAAATGTATCATGGTATGTGTGAATGTGTTAACTTTTCAAGTTTTTAATATGCATTATGAAAATTAAAAAATTTGAAAGTAGGAAAAAAGTTTTTTTTAAAAATGTATGTATAAAAGTTAGTGGTTTTGTTCCAATTTTGAAAAACAAGGTATGCATGCGTAGCTCAAACTGACTGTAAGTAAGGTTATGAGTTAAAGTAAGGTTATGAGTTATTTGAAAACGTACTAAAATGCTCAGTCCACAGTGTAAGATCTAACTTCACCTGCTCAGTCTTCAATGTGTTAAGAGTTATGAAGAAAGTGCATATAAATAAATTCTAAGTAAGATCCATTTTTTAATAGGTGTACGCATAAACCGGCTTCGGTGGTGGGGTCATGTGAGGCGAATGGAGGAGGATAGGTTACCTAGGAGAATAATGGACTCTGTTATGGAGGGTAAGAGAAGTAGAGGGAGACCAAGGCAACGATGGTTAGACTCTGTTTCTAACGATTTAAAGATAAGAGGTATAGAACTAAATGAGGCCACAACACTAGTTGCAAATCGAGGATTGTGGCGACGTTTAGTAAATTCTCAGAGGCTTGCCGACTGAACGCTGAAAGGCATAACAGTCTATAATGATAATGTATGTATGTATGTATGTATGTATGTATTAACAAGGCTATGGTGCATGATACTAGAAGTTTAGATGACTAATTTCTCTATGGAAATAAATGTTTTGGTACAATTTCCACTTGCACATGGAGTATATTTGTAGACATTTCATGATATCACACACTAATTTACACTATATGCGAAGAGTTCCTTCCTAGACTTACTGTACAGCTTTGTGTGGAAATCCTTAAAATTTGATGCCATGCAAAGTCTTTTCTTACACTTTTCTTAGCAGCAGAGGAATTTCTCCTTGCAGCCAGGAAAGCATGACTCCAGAGAAAAGGTACTGTGTTACCACCTGAGTAAAAAAATAAATCACTGCAAACAAACAGAAAATGATCTCTATCAATGGTACAAGTCCGATAAACACACAAATTTCCACCCTCATCACTTTCTAACGCATTACCTTGACTTTAGAACAGAACCTTGATTATTTCCGTATGCACATCTGTTTGTATTGGCCACAATTAGGTAAATATCCCTGTTGCTAAGAGATAATGGAAAGTTATCTAACACATTGTCAAAGCCTGCCGTTGCCCTGCTTGACCTGCTGGCCTGAATTCTATGCACAAAAAATCTTTTACAGGTGAAGCAGGGTGACAGCAGGCTTTGACAATGTGTTAGATAGCTCTTTTCATATAAGCTGAATGAATTAATTTACACAATAAAATGTTCATCCATTGAGGTTGTGGATGTAATTTTGTTACAAAGAGAAAAACAAGATTTGAAACATAAATCTGTAAATACGAGCTAGGTAACTTGTATGCATAATGAAACAGTTGTCTTACTCAAGATTGACAGCAGGGCTCTCATTGATGATCAGGATCCCTTGACTGTCTGCCATGTCCATAGCCTCTTCAGCATAGGGATAATGAGAGGTGCGATAGCAGTTGGCACCGATCCAGCTGATGAGGTTGTGATCACGAAGTAGCAATGTGTAGTCCAGGCCTTTACCTCGTAGCTGAGAATGAAGGTGTACCATTTAAATATGGTTCACAATATAGAAATTCAGTTTATACAAATCACTAGAATCATAAATTAAATGGAAAATTATATCGGCTATCAAGTTGTGAGTGCATTTTGTGAAGTATCAATGTGGAAACGCTGGTTAATAGAGCAAACGCCTGAAAAGCCTTACATCTGATATGTTTCTGACATTTTTGACATGCTCTGTAGGTGAAAAATATCTAATTCGCTCCATGGGAATTTAGAATTGTCCATTCGGAATTTCTAGGCGGGCAATAATTCCATTGTGGAAATTTATCTCCTGCATGCAGTTATCAGACTGTGCCTCTTATATAGGCTTCTGATAAGTTCACCTGCATTCACCCCAGCATCAGTGGGTAGGGTCTTACCTCTGACGAGTCTAGTGTCAGACCTAAGACGAAACGCTGGTTATTAGAGAAAACGCCTGAAAAGTCTTACATCTGATATGTTTCTGACATTTTTGACATGCTCTATTGGTGAAAAATATCTAATTCCCTCTATGGGAATTTAGAATTTTCCATTCGGAATTGCTAGGCAGGCAATAATTCCATTGTGGAGATTTATCTCTCCTATGCAGTTATCAGACTGTGCCTCTTATATAGGCTTCTGATAAGTTCACCTGCATACACCCCAGCGTCAGTGGGTAGGGTCTGACACACCCCACTCTGATTAGTCTAGTGTCAGACCTAAGACGAAACGGTGGTTAATAGTGCAAACGCCTGAAAAGCCTTACATCTGATATGTTTCTGACAAAGTATCAATGTTTCAGCTACTTTACGGTAGGTCTTGTCAAGATAGTGTGGAGGGCACGTGGAATAGGCTTCTCCATATAAGTGGAGGTGTTGTTTCTGTTCACTGCACATTCCATATTTCTGGAGAAATGGTACCACAGTCAACCTCTTTCTAGTTTCTTTGGGTAGTGGAAGCAAGACCCTGTTTCAAATGCTTCTTCCTCACGACCAAAGTTCTTGGACTACTTTTCTCTGTCAATATCTTACTGTAACTTTAAAGCTTTTTGGTTTGTCAAACACTAATTATAACACCTATAACATAATATCATAACTGAAAGGGGGAAAAAAATCACGCACACTATTAAACAAAAAAACTCAAAACAGCACCCAGATGGATGACAGCTGAGAGAGAAAGGATTCAGAAAGTGGAGAAATTCAAATATCTGCGAAAGTGGATAGAAAATAATCTGTCGGAAAGAGAGGCACTGTTATCAAGAATCAACAAGATGAACTTGGCATATAAGCTATGTATGAACACTTACAACAAGAAGAATATCTCGAACAATGCAAAACTTAGACATTACGAGACAGTGGTCCGCCCGGAGGCTTTATATGCAGCTGAATGTTTGAACTTGATAAAAATAGGATTGGTCAAGAAGTTGGAACTAGTGATGTACATGGCATAGTGAAGTGGATAGTGACTTGCTAACCTCAAATTTGTAATTTATCATGTGAGCAACGTTGCAAGCTAATGTAATAAAATGTAATTATCCCCCTGGTTTGGACTTCCTTGCAACATTCAAAATTAGATAACACTGTACATGACATTCTCAAAATGAAAAGATTTCAATGATTTCTCTCTGTCCCAACTACAGTCACGCTAGTGGAGAGAAATATTCTGAGGAAGATACTAGGACCCCAAAGAACAGAAGATGGATCATACAGAAAGAAAGGAAACCAAGAATTATATCTCAAGATGGAAAAAGATCTCAGATACCACTCGGAAGTAGACAGCCATATTTTTTGGACCTACTTGGATAGACTGAAATTTTTTTGAGATCAGAAGGTGAAGGAGGACCTGGAAGAAATGGGAATACAAGAAATGAAAATCAGCAACAGGGATGCTTACAAGTCAAGCATCAAGGCCACTAAGAGGTTTCAAGAAAAAGTCAAGATCCCATTCCCAAGCACCATGGACAGAAGAAAGGAGGAGATGGCAGAGTGAAAGGATGAAGGAGAAGTGGATAAGGATTAAAGCCCAGAAACAGATGAACCTGAATTTGAATTAGTGTGATTCATAATCGGCCAAAATGAAAGATGAAGAAACAAAGAATGATGTGTTTAGTTGTTGAAAGAACATCATCAGATTTTTCTTCTTCTCCTCCAGAACCTCTTCATCCTCTCTCTCCTTCTCTCCCGTTCTTCAGCTGATATTTTCAGTATCCTCTTCTCTCGCCTCCCCCACTGGTGCTTCTCTGTCCTAGTCCTGTACCTTTCTCTGTCACTGAGCTCTGGTTGGTGTATATTTATTTCTCCAGTTCTTTGTTCCTTCCACCTTGATCCCCATCTCGGTCCAGACAAGCCAGGTGGTATAGAAATAAACCGTTGATATTTCTCACTACATCATGTCTTTTTCTTGTCCTATAAAATCCTGCGGTGTGTCTTACAGTATAGTCCTACCCATTGTCTCCCGTACTCTCCATGTCCATCTGATCACATCTTCAGCAAATCTTGCTCTTTGAGTCTTCTTTCTTCAGAGATCGTCCTCATGTTTCGATACAGTTCGTCCCTTGATGTTGCATCTTTCATCTCCTCTTTTTTTTGTCCCAGTATCGTTCTCAGAATTTTTCGTATTCTTTCTCCAGTTGCTCTGCCACATGCCTTTCTAGAGTTATCGTCTCGGCCACGTACGGTACTGTGTTCCTCACTGTCGCCTTTTTTAAAAATAAACTGATGAAACTGTTTAGAAATGAAGATACATTTATGTTTAAATTCTGTTCATACCCTTCATAAAGACTCTCAACAAATTTCGATCTCCCTCAATATAAAGGTCACACTGTGGAGAAAACTATACTGTAAGTCACACAGCAGGATTTCATAGGACAAGAAGAAAACATGATGTGGTGAGAAATATCAACGGTTTATTTCAATACCACCTGATAGCCTGACCTTTAAAATTCATTATGGTAGTATTAACAGCATTGTCAGTGCACTGGAAAGTATTTAAAAATTCTTTGGTACACATAATGCGCATAAAAAATAACTGTAAATTCTGTCTAAACGTTTGTCGTCGTTGGCCGATACCCGTATCCGAGTTTTTGTTTCTTGCCTGCAGTTCCGTAATCCTTAGTCCACACAATGACCGAGCTCGATAGCTGCAGTCGCATAAGTGCGGCTAGTATCCAGTATTCGGGAGATAGTAGGTTCAAACCCCACTGTCGGCAGCCCTGAAAATGGTTTTCCGTGGTTTCCCATTTTCACACCAGGCAAATGCTGGGGCTGTACCTTAATTAAGGCCACGGCCGCACCTTAATTAAGGCCATGGCCGCTTCCTTCCCACTCCAAGCCCTTCCCTTTCTCACCGTCGCCATAAGACCTATCTGTGTCGGTGTGACGTAAAGCAACTAGCAAAAAAAAAATCCACACAATGAAGGTGGCACTGATGGCTTATCAAACCAATTTCTGCATAAAACGTGCGGCCACACATGTTGCATCCAATGGAAGAAGGGGGGCATGGCAGTGTTTGTGTAGCTTCTTTCTCTGGCGTGTTTCCTCTTCCTGTCTTCAAAGTTCCTGCTCAAACTGTGCAATTGGAGCTGAGATGGTAGCACGCCAGCGAGAGTGATCCAGTGCGAGAGTATGCCAGGTTTTTCGATTTATATCTACTCTTCTCATGGTCTGCTTCAGTTGGTCTTTATATTGCTTCAGAGGAGCATCATGAGTTTCTTGCCAGTGCTGAGCTCACCATAAACAATTTGCCAAGGGAATCTGCTGTCACTCATATGATGGATATGGCCTACCCATCTAAGCCGATGACAAACGATGGTGGCTTCAATACTGTTTAGCTTTGCTTTCTCGAGAACTGCTATATTAGTTATATAGCCATGCCATTTGATGTTTATGATGGGTCTAAGTTTTTGTTGATGAAAGCTTTCCAGGTTCTTGAAGTCCCGGCGATATAGGGTCCAGGTTTCACACCCATAGAGTAACGTAGAAATAACAACAGCTTGCTACACCATTATTTTCGTGTGGATACTTAATCTTTGTTCTGGAACACATGGTAAGTTTAAGAACATACAATGTGTGTGCCATGTTTTAATATGTACAGAAACAGTGATTCTAGTCAAAAATCAGTGCTTGCCAATTTAAGAATTAATTTTGGTCGAAAATGACCTGCTTATGAAGGAATGCAGAAATGTACTAGTACAAATGAAACTTACATTGGAATCCTCATGCTTGCCAAACCCATGTAAGTACACAGGCTTGGAGTTGATCCTCAAGTCCCTACCCCAGGATATTGTGCGAATCCCAATGGGTAGTCTATAAATATCTTGAATTCCATTGGCAGATAACAGGACCTGAAAAATCATTACATATCATGATAGAAAGATAGGATAAACACAACGCCAAGCCAGTGTGAGAAAAGGAAGCAACAGAAAGAGGAAATACAAATAAAAATGAAACGCAAAGAGACAAGGAAAATCTCCAGATCTTCATAAGTGGCTGTCTCACACCAGTTCTTCTCAGCCTTTAGCACTCTAGATTAGGTATCTTAGCTTCCTCAAGAGAGGGCTAAGAGCATCCACACTTACTGAGGGAGGACCATTCTTGAGAAATTTTCAGTTTTGAAGTGGGAAGTATAGGATAAGAACAAATGGAGGCCCCAATACAAAATGTTAAGTCCATTTTTTTTAATTTTTTTTTTTGTTTTTTTTTGTTTTTGGAAAAATGAGTTTTTGCACGATCTCTGCAGAGGGTGTTAATGGGCAACTGCTGGTGTACTAATTTCATGCGTTTAACTCCCATAAGTCCATGTTTGAGCCATTCACAGATTGTGATATTTCAACATTTTCAATGCAAGAAGTAAATAAGTCAGATTAGCAATCAAAAAATGTAGTTAAGTCCGATAGATTCAATTATAAAGTTGATAAGTCCAATAATGCAGTCACTCAGCCTTATACTTAAAAAGGGTGAGTTACAATGCTTGAATCTGCACATCAGCTATCCTTCGAAGATTCATTTATTTAACATCTATTAGTCATCCAGTCTGTCATTAGTAGTATGTTTATGACCTAAAAATGTTAGAAATATGCAAGCATTTATGACCTAAAAAAGTATTAAAATATGACAATAAATATGACTTTAATATTATTTTGACCACATTTTCAAAATCTCCAAAATCTTGTCTCTGTTTACATTAACCTTATATTGAAAGTATTCTTTTAAAATCTTGCACATTCAATAATAAATAAATATGTATGTCAGGTATTCAGCCTGAAAGCTGGTTTGATCCTCCACAACTCTGCCATCAGCTGTCATAGATAGCCTAGGTGTCACTGAAGAGGCATACTACAGAAATGAGAAGTGAGGCAGTTTCCCGTTGCTTTCCTCACCGGGCCAGAAGTTGCTATTACACATCAGTCTGCCAAGCCCATTGAAATAGATCCACCAACCGACCCTATGAGTGGAATAAGTAATAATATTAATTATTATATTTTGAATTTATTTAATTACTCAATCCAGAGGTAACTCTTGACTCTGCACAGAATGAAATAAATGTCACATTTTGATGGGTGATAAGAAATAATTACAACAGCAAATGACGTATATTTTAAAGTTTTCAAATAGGAACGATCTTCTGTTTTCACACAACAGTGACTTGTAACGGAAGAAAGACCGCTCAACATCGCATATGAAGGTAAAGTTGGAATTCAAGAGGACAAATTGGGGTAAATATTCATTTATAGAAAAGGGAGTTAGGGACTGGAATAACTTACCAAGGGAGTTGTTCAATAAATTTCCAATTTCATTGAAATCATTTAAGATAGGGCTAGGAAAACATCAGATAGGGAATATGCCACCTGGGCGACTGCCCTAAATGCAGATCAGTATTGATTGATTGATTGATTGATTGATTGATTGATTGATTGATTGATTGACTGAACAGGATGTTATTGGGGCATATTTGAAATACGTCATATAGTTTCACAGTTTCAATGTCAGCCAGCCAGTAATTAAGAAGTAATTTAAAAAATTAAAAATTCACGGGGAAATATGACCATAATACAAAAAATTACTGGAAAATGACAAAAATGTTAAAAAGCCAAAATATGATTTTATGACCTGTGAAAATTGTATAATTTTAGTCACCATAGAGAAAATCTTGCTTAACTTGTATATCCCATGGAAATAATATAAAGGAAAAAAATGTGACATGTCATAAACATCTGGACCATAGTCGTCGGCATTACTGTCCTAGATGATTATGAAGAATTTTACACTCCATTGTTGAAATCATTTGTACCAGGAACCTCTACCTCTCACCAAGCATTGTTTTGATCTTGGATATGTTGGACATGAAAAAGACATCTACTTATATAAGGGAAGAGTAAGTAGAAATTGCAACAAAGGCAATCCTAAAGCATATTGCTCACGGTAAAATGTTTCGTAAAATTTGTTGTACAATTAATTTTATAAAAATTTGGTGAAAGCAAGTTGTGTTGTTCACGGTAAAATTAGTTTATAAAATCCATTGAAGCATCAGGATGGCCATCTATGAACTCACTCTTGAACTAGGATGTGCATGTGCTACCATCTATCGATAAACTTTTAAACCAAGAATAAGCTGTTCAACTTACAGTGTACCGAGCTCGATAGCTGCAGTCGCTTAAGTGCGGCCAGTATCCAGTATTCGGGAGATAGTAGGTTTGAACCCCACTATCGGCAGCCCTGAAGATGGTTTTCCGTGGTTTCCTATTTTCACACCAGGCGAATGCTGGGGCTGTACCTTAATTAAGGCCACGGCCGCTTCCTTCCCACTCCTAGCCCTTTCCTGTCCCATCGTCGCCATAAGACCTATCTGTGTCGGTGCGACGTAAAGCAACTAGCAAAAAAAAAAAAACTTACAGTGTGTTTAAGAGTATTGCTCCAACAAACAAAGCAAAACTTGCTGCTTTAGCTGCAATTATATGTTGTACAGTAGTAAAAAGGAAGAAAAGAAATGCCAGGAAATGCTGGACTCGGGTTGGATCAAAAGAAGAGAAGGTAGAAGACTGCTGTCCTTGTTCAAAAATTAGTTGAGGTTAGAAGACCAGCATTCATATAAGAATTCGGCGATTGTGTTTTCTGCCCCTCTTCTTGCATTTCTGTTGTGGTAAAGTGGCGTTTTAACTTCGTACAAACAAGGATATTTCTGGTATTCGTCCAGTAAAACACTAACAGCTTCCTTAGTCCACCCGGATCCTGCCATTTTAGAAAGAAGAGTTTGTTTACAATCGAGCTTCACAATCTTCTCACGACGTAGCGCCAGCATCATCGTGATGTCAGCTTCGCTGATTGGTTCATTTCATAAAATCAATTTTACAGAATAGAACATCTCTTATTTTACGAAAAGTTTTATAAAAGGTTTCATACAACTTGAATTTGACCATGAGCAACAGAAATTTTATAAAATTAAATTATTGTACAATAAATTTGACAGAAAATTTTACCGTGAGCAACAGGCATAAGCAGTTAAAGACAACTGAAGCTGTGAATTCCATAACAGCACATGTCCACTCATCAAAGTTTTGAGATAAACATGTTTTTTTGTATATCTTTAAACCTACTAAAGCTATTCCTTTGGTTTTTCTTCTATGCACAGATATTACAAGGCGTACATGTGTCTTGCAAAATATTACACCAAATCTATGAACGGTTTCAGAATAAAAAAATATATAAAAACAGTATTTTTGTGCTGTTTTGGAAATCATTGGATATCTTTTTGATATTACTTTTATTTAACATCTGTTTAATTGCATACAAATACATGATAAGGGTTTGATTTTGGTGAAAACATATTCACAAAGATATCAGTAAATACGTGACCCTAAGAAATGTTCAGTCTGAATCCCAGGCGTCACTTTCTGAGGCAGCATTATCATTGTCAGAGTTTCCATAATCTAGTAGAAGCTTAAAGTATGACTGATGCTGTGCGTCAATGGATAGTATATACTGTACTTCGAAATGTCTCCCACTGAGCTCGATAGCTGCAGTCGCTTAAGTGCGGCCAGTATCCAGTATTCGGGAGATAGTAGGTTCGAACCCCACTGTCGGCAGCCTGAAAATGGTTTTACGTGGTTTCCCATTTTCACACTAGGCAAATGCTGGGGATGTACCTTAATAAGGCCACGGCCACTTCCTTCCCACTCCTAGGCCTTTCCTGTCCCAGCGTCGCCGTAAGACCTATCTGTGTAGGTGCGACGTAAAACAACTAGCAAAAAAAAAAAATAGCTCTTGCTTTTGCTGGTGTCGACTTGAGTTCACTGTTGTAGGCCTTCGTTAAAGCTGCCAAATTACAAATACGCTTTTCTTTAAATTGAAATTTCTGTGTTACTAGTTCCCTAGCTGATGTACTAACAGTCACATCATTGCTGTGATACTGAATAATCTAGTATGATGTGACTTTCAATTGTCCTTCATGTTTAGACAGTGGCACAGGGTCTTTTACTTTTGCAAAGAAGGTTTTGTAATCAATAATCATGGATTCATCAACGTGAACGCACGCAGTATGCATAAAACAGATATTTTGTGGTGTTCTGATTGCGAAGTGAAAGCTTGCGACGAGGCGATTCCAATGATACCCATAACTCATATAGCGTCAAAACGTGGACTGCCGGGCTGAGTGGCTCAGACAGTTCAGGCGCTGGCCTTCTAACCCCAACTTGGCAGGTTCAATCCTGGCTCAGTCCGGTGGTATTTGAAGGTGCTCAAATACGACAGCCCCGTGTCGGTAGATTTACTGGCACGTAAAAGAACTCCCGCGGGACTAAATTCCGGCATCTCGGCGTCTCCGAAGACCTTAAAAATGTAGTTAGTGGGACGTAAAACAAATAACATTATTTTAAAAAAAGTGGACTTATGCTGTTTTGGGATTCATGGCTTCAATTAAAGACACAAAGCTTAAGGACACTGAACATCTGCAACAGTTCATACCACAGGAATATGTTGGGTTTTAGAGAACAATAACCACCTACAACATTAAACTCTGAAGAGGATTATGATGAGTATGGGCGAATAAAGACTTCAGATGGACCCCTTCAATCAAACTGAGCACTATTTCTTGACTGCACTTTTGAAAACTATTTAAATTAATAAAAATCCTAATTCAAAGTAAAATTAAATAAGCCCAAATTCGTATGATTAAAAATAAACCTTGTAATACAAATGATAAGTTCCTCTTTATTGTGTTGCCTATCTTCTAACTGTTTTGTCGTTTTGTTAATGTAAAATTATGATAATATTATTGCAAAAACAAAAAGATGTAGGTAGAGCGTGTAAAACTTATCTCCTTAAAAAATGTGGGAAATGGAGCTATTCTAATCTTGCATTGGAGCCTCCAAATAAAGAATCACAGTAGAAATAAAAAGAATACAGGTGGAGGAAGATGAAGAACACAAGATAGACATCATCCTCATCAACCATCTCGAATTGCCTGGGTGCATTGTAAAACTGCCCTCTACTTCTGCCTTCTTGCTGGATCTGTTCCCACTCAAGTCTTCATTCTCTCGCATCTTGTCCGACTTGACCAAGCCATTTAAAAAAAAATTATTTTTTTTTCCTACCCCTCGGTCTCTTCCTTTCAATCACAGTTTCCCTTTACTTGTTGTCCTATTTGGTTCCAGCTGTTTTACATGCATATTTCGGTACAGTTCATCCCTTGATCTTCATTCCCATCTTTCACCTCCTCTTTTTTCGTCCCAGTATCTTTCTCAGAATTTTTCTCTATTCTTTCTCCAGTTGCTCTGCCCTATATCTTTCTAGTCATCGTCTCGGCCGTGTACAGTACTGTGTTCCTCACTGTCAGCTTTTGTTGTTGTTGTTTAAGTCATCAGTTTCATAGATTGGCTTGATGCAGCACTCCATGCCATCCTACCCTGTGCTAACCTTTTCATTTCTGCATAACTACTACATCCTACATCCGCTCCAATCTGCTTGTCATATTCATACATACATACATACATACATACATACATACATTTCTTTCTTTCTTTCTTTCTTTCTTTCTTTCTTTCTTTCTTTATTTATTTATTTATTTATTTATTTATTTATTTATTTATTTATCAGCTTACAAAAATAGTGACCAGACATCCTGAAACAAGAATACAATTACTTGCGTTGTTGAGTATCAGTATGTACATTTTCGTACAAATGCATACTTGTGACAGTCCTTCTTGCTACATTTGGCTGTACATCAACCTTACTGGTGTGGTTACTTCCAAACGAAACAGGTAAACAGTACTCTGCAAGAACAAGGATTGCTCTATGAAGCACCAGTGTATCTGGTCCCCAAGTTGTGTCTGTGAGTTTACTGGCAAGGTTTTCTCGAGACTGTGCTTCTTACGGAGCATTCTTCTACTAAGTGGACTGCACCTCAGCTGCATCGATTGTCCCTGCAGAAACTTTCCTTGTGCTCTAGATGTTTGCACATTCCTTGACCAGTGTGATAACAGGTTAGCTGAACACACATCTGTCTTGGTTGATGGGAACCAGGCACTTCATTAAATGGATTGCTGATTAGTTCATGGTTACGTGGCTGTGCCTCGAGTCATTCTCGTACCCATTCCATCTTTGAGTTGAAACCACTTTCCAACAGTTGTTTTGCTTTTTCATACACTGGTCTTCTGGACCTTAGCTGCTTTACAGGTAAAGATTGAAGGTCTGAATGTAGAGGGCTGGAATCATCTTTAGAGACTTTTTTCCACTCCTTCAGAAGCATTGCTTTCCTTCAGAGGTGGGCGAGGGGGAACAGATGTTTGAGGGAACTGGATGCCAATTCAGAGGAGTAGATCTTATCGTACCTCTGACAGCCCTCATGGCTACATTTAGCTGTAAATAAACCTTACTGTGTGGCTGCTTCCAGGCCAAACATGTGACCAGTACTCTGCTGCAGAATAAACAAGAAGAAGAGTTGCTCCATGAAGCACCAGTGTATCTGGTCCCCAAGTTATGTCTGCGAGTTTCCTGACAAGGTTTTCTCCACACTGTAATTTCCGTTCAATGTTAGTTCGGTGGCTTTGGAATGTTAGGGCTCTGTCCAGTGTAACACCAAGATAATTTGATGTGTTTTTAAACTTTGTGAAGTCAAAAGGTCCAAATCTTGGTGTAACCTGCACTGATGCCAAGAGATTTTTAGATGGAAAAAGCAAACTTCTGGTTGTGTGATGTTTGGTTTAAGTTTTCATTTAAGAGGTACCAGGACCGAGCTCGATAGCTGCAGTCGCTTAAGTGCGGCCAGTATCCAGTATTCGGGAGATAGTAGGTTCGAACCCCACTGTCGGCAGCCCTGAAAATGGTTTTCCGTGGTTTTCCATTTTCACACCAGGCAAATGCTGGGGCTGTACCTTAATTAAGGCCACGGCCGCTTCCTTCCCACTCCTAGCCCTTCCCTGTCCCATCGTCGCCATAAGACCTATCTGTGTCGGTGCGACGTAAAGCAACTGGCAAAAAAAAAAAAAAAAAAAGAGGTACCAGGTATATGCATAAGTATTTTCCAGTTTTACTAAGAGATGGCACCAGCGTACGCAGCATATGAATTTGACACATACTTCAGTTTGTTCATCTGACATTAACCTTCTAACACACATAAGTTGAGTCCGCCAAACACTAGCGTCTGTGTTGTATTATTCAGTGATCATGTCAACACTTGTTCCTGAAAAAGAACATTTTGCGGTATGCATTGCTTTTCTTATTTAATCAAAAGAAAAAGGGTGTGGAAAGTCATCGTTTGCTGGTAGAAACGTATGGTGAACAAGCACCATCGATTAGAACATGTGAGACATGGTTTCGACAATTTAAATGTGGTGGTTTCAATGTGAAAGACAGTGCGCATTCTGGACTCAAACTCAACAGCAACTGGCACAAGCATTAAATGTGTCACAAGAAACAATCAGCAGACATTTATGAGCAACGAGGAAGATTAATAAACTTGGTAAATGAGTCCCACATGATTTGCATGAACGGCAAATGGAAAACTGCATAGTCACTTGCGAAATGCTGCTTCGACGCCATGAAAAAAATATCATTTCTGTACCAAATTGTGATGGGTGATGAAAAATTTATTTATTTTGAAAACCGTAAGTGGAGAAAATTGTGGCTGTCACCTGGCGAAGTTGGTCCTTCAACACCAAGGCTAAATTGCTTTGTCAACAAGACCATGCTTTGCGTCTGGTGGGACCAGAGCGATATTGTGTATTATGAACTCTTGAAGCTCGGTGAAACCGTTAATGCACAACACTATCGCCAACAAACGATTCATTAAAATCACACATTGATCGAAAGAAAACCGGAATGGCCAGAATACATGGCAAAGTGATTTTGTTACGCAACAATGCGCCGTCTCACACAGCAAAACCAGTGAAAGACACCTTGAAATTGTTTGGACGGGACATCCTTCTGCACCTTGCCGTTCTTCCCCGACCTGGCGCCATCTGTCTATCACTTCTTTACATCAATGGAGCACACGCTTGCAGAGCAGCACTTCAGCAATTTCAAGGAAGTTGGAAAATGGCTCGACGAATGGTTTGCTGCAAAAGACCAGCAGTTTTTCTGGCATGGTAGTCATAACTTACCTGAAAGATGGGCGAAGTGTCTAGAAGCCGATGGCCAAAATTTTGAATAAATAAAAAATGAATTTCCCTTGAAAATTAAGTGTTTTCTTTACCACAAAAACCGGTAAAAATTTATGCATACAACTGGTATATGTGGAGCTTGGTGAGGCTAGCTGTTAGATTCTCAATCATCATCATCATGTCATCAATGATCTGCATTTAGGGCTGTCACCCAGGTGGCAGATTCCCTATCAATTGTTTCCTTACCTTTTACCTAAACGTTTTCAAAGAACTTGGAAAGTTATCGAACATCACCCTTGATAATTTATTCCAATCCCTTACTCATCACCCTATAAATGAATATTTGCCCTCATTTTGTCCACTTGAATTCCAACTTTATCTTCATATTATGATCTTTCCTACTTTTAAAAGCTGTGCTCAAGCTTATTTGCCTACTAGTGTCATTCCATGCCTTCTCTCCAACGAAACATACTACGTATTATATAAGATTTATTATCAACTGTCAATATAGATGAATAATTAAGTTTGTATCTTGTGATGGGCTATGTTCGCACTCAGACTGGAATGAGTTAAAACAGTAATCAACAACAGATGTTAACCAGTTAACATGGTTTAAGGAACAAACCTGGAATGTGTAGAGATATCCTGCTGTCTCATTCATATAAATAGGCCACCACAAAGTTGGATTCTGGACACGCAGTTCATCTTGACAGCCAGCATTTTTGGCCACAGTAGCTCCATCCTGATCCAGGAGGGTCACGTAACAATCTACTTGCGTGGCGATGTCATTTCTGCCAATACTGAAGCTCACTTTATATTCAACTATACCTATCAATCAAAAGAAAAAGGGTGTGGAAAGTCATCGTTTGCTGGTAGAAAAGTATGATGAACAAGCACCATCGATTAGAACATGCGAGATATGGTTTCGACAGTACGCAGCATATGAATTTGACACATACTTCGGTTTGTTCATCTGACATTAACCTTCTAACCTTCTTTGAATTATTGTCAGAGGCACTTCACCAAAATTTCTGAGGAGGAATGAGTTTTAAATTAAAAATGCCTTTGACACTAAAACCAGAATCACCGGGCGAGTTGGCCGTGCGTGTAGAGGCGCGCGGCTGTGAGCTTGCATCCGGGAGATAGTAGGTTCGAATTCCACTATCGGCAGCCCTGAAGATGGTTTTCCGTGGTTTCCCATTTTCACACCAGGCAAATGCTGGGGCTGTACCTTAATTAAGGCCACGGCCGATTCCTTCCAACTCCTAGGCCTTTCCTATCCCATCGTCGCCATAAGACCTATCTGTGTCGGTGCGACGTTAAGCCCCTAGCAAAAAAAACAAAACAAAAACAAACAAACAGAATCTTCCTAGCCAAGAATAGTTGCATCCTTGTAGTTTGGTTTCCGTGTAAAACTGGATGTCTCTTAACTGTCACGTAAAACAACAAGCTTTGCCTGCTTCTTCCTATTGCATTCTAAACTCCTGTAATGTCCAGGCTATTGAAAATGTGCAATAACAAATACCATTTCAGCTTATTCTATTAGGGTCAGTTTATATACTTTCAACTGTTTCTTTTAAAATGTGATGGAACAAATCTGCAACAATTAGTGATAAATGGTACCAGAATTAATTTATTCAAAAGAAATAGTTCATGCAAATTTTTCAAGTCATACTAAGAAAGATAGGAACATCAACAGGAACACACATATACAAATTAAATAAGAGTTTTGTCTGTAATTTGTTTTTGTTTTCATATCGGTCATGTTCAAAATAAGAAGGAAATGCCTGCGCTCTAAATTCCTCTTCTGCCTGGAATCATCCTTAGCAAGCTTATGACATCTTTTTTATAAGTTCGTAATGTCCCATAACCAAACCAATAGAATTAAATATTTGAGAATTTTAACATTTCCTTAATGCTAAATGCGGGTTTTGCCCTATTGTGAATTACGTTAAATCAAATATAAAATTGCACTTTGCTCTTATTTAATAATTTTTGGGACTTGGAAATTTCTTCTGTTAAATGCGGGTTTACGTTAAATCAAGGTCACACAAAATCGGGGTTATACTGTATGTGTGTCATGAGAAAATGGCTGTACAGAATTTAATAGAAATCAGTATTTACAGTAAAGTTACAGGAGAAGACATATCAATCATCATCTTAATTTTTTTACATTTCCAGTTTCTTGGGTACTGTTGCTGAGCCTCTTCTGCTTTCTTACTGAGATGTCCTTCTCCAATCTGCAAGGTCTGCCATTGGGTTCTTGGTCTTTCCACCATTCATTTTCCCTGCCAAATACGTAACAAAAGCTGTCCTTGTAGGCTCCATCCTCATTACATGCCCAAGCCACCTTGATCTGAACAAATCAACCCAATCTAACAATGATGACTCAATTCCAGCTTTTTTTCTCTCCACATCATTCTTGAACTTGTCCAATTTTATTTTCTTTCTTGAATTGTGGATCTCTGGAACTTCATTTCAGATGCCTGTAACCTTAATGAGTCCTCGTTAGTGAGGGTGCAAGTTTCGATACCATAGGTTAAGATCGGTATGAAGTACTGACTGAACTTCACCAGCTTTTTTTTCTTTTTGTTGGTACTTTGGGGTCCCAGAGGAGTGTTCTTTCTTGCTGGCAAAAGTGAGAGTTCTTCTGCACTCTATTTGCCACTTCCTTTGTGGCTAGTGCATCTCAAGAAATTACACTGCTAAGGTATGCAAAGTTTTCCACACTTTCCAGTGGATAGTTTCTTAATATGATGTTCGCTGGTCATCCTCTGTTTATTGCCATCACTACTGTTTTGGCTTCACTTACTGTAAGACTGAATTCCTGGACTTAACCTTCAATTCACTGAGTCTCAGTTGTACTTGTTCCTCAGTTTGTCCCCAGATCATGATGTCATCAGCAGAAGCCATTGCATTAATTTCATCCGTGATGGTGATAAACAATAATGGGGATAGTGCACTGCCTTGCCAGACTCCACTTTTGATCTAGAACCAGAAGGAATGTCTGTCAGCTTATGCTCATACAGCATCTGAACTTTCCTCACCAGTTTCTCTGCCACATTTCTTTTTCACAGGCAGTCCCATTTCTTCTCTCTTGCAGTGCTGTCATATGCCTTCTCATTATCCAGGAAAACCATGGACAGATCTTTGCCTTTCTCCCAATATATCTCCATTAACATTTGGACATTGAAGATTAGGTCTGTTGTGGACCTGGCCATTCTTTTCCTTTTCTAACTGTGGCTCCAAGGAGTTGAACTCCAGTCTGCGAGGTTAGCTAAGAAGAGCCTATGAGATTAGGGTTAGCCAAGGAATTGAACTCGAAGTTACAAGTTGTGAGCCTCTAAGTTAGCCTCATAAGAATAATGTACTGTATATAGCAGTCATCTTGCCTAGTTACGTCAGTTCCTGAAATTTCAGCTCTTAAAGCTAATAGGTCCTAAGTTACAAATTGTGAGCCCCTGAGGTAGCTCTCCAGAGCAAGGCCCGTAAGACTCCAAGATGACTCACAATCTGTTCTCTAAGATCATCTTGAGAATTTTGAACACATGAGAAAGGAGCGCTATTCCCCAAGAGTTGGAGCAGAGGGATAATGACACACTTGTTCCAATTAGCAGGTATCCTGTCATCCTCACTCCACTGAGCACCCTACATTGCATCTGTAACCCCTGGACTTCTGCTGCTTTAATCATGTTGGTCTTTACCCTTGTGGCATCTAAAGTGCTGCTTATGTTTCTGCCCAAGTGGGAGGTTCCTCTGTCTAGATTTCAACAGCTGGTTCTTTCGTTCTCTGATCTGTTTCTGACCTGTTCAATAGGTGAACCAAATAATTCCTGAGAATCTTTCTGATGTCCATTTCAATTTAGACTACAAATAATTTTAGGGGAAGATGTAAAATTTAATTCTCAAATATCTCCAATAATACTGGCCCTATCTTCTTCTTGTACTGGGCCTATGTCCTTCGATGTTAGGCCCCTTAAAACAACAAGCATCAGCAAGCTTCTTGTACCATATTCTCATTGGATGTCGGCTGTCGTCAGGGCAATCTGGTTCTTGTTCTTAGCAAGCAGGAAAAGCTATTTGTTTTTACGTCGCACCGACACAGATAGGTCTTATGGCGACGATGGGACGGGAAAGGGCTAGGAATGGAAAGGAAGCGGCCGTGGCCTTAATTAAGGTACAGGCCCAGCATTTGCCTGGTGTGAAAATGGGAAACCACAGAAAGCCATCTTCAGGGCTGCCGACAGTGGGGTTCGAACCCACTACCTCCTGGATGCGAGCTCACATCAAGCAGGAAAAGAGTGGGGGTACTGAGTCCATACTATTTTCGTAGGTTCAGTACGGAAGATATTCGCCTGCTTCTCCCTCCTTCAATCTTACCTTGTAAGATAAGGTAAAGGAGTCTGTACTTATCATTTGAAATTATATGGTGAAGTACTCGAGTCTCTTCTTTTTGATGTTGAGCATCACCTCTAGGTGTTTGTTCAGATGTTGAAGTACTTCATTGTACATGTTCTATCAACCTGTGATATTCTGCACAGCCGGTTGCAGAACCACATCTTGAAGGATTGAAATTTCTTGCTGGCATACTCTGTTATAGTGATGGGACATTCGATTCATTTTACTGAATTGATTAATTTGATTCCATTCACGTTACTGAATCGACACAGTGATCAGATTCACGACACATTAGTCACTGCTCCTACTGCATCTGTGTAGTATGCACTGGTAAGACAGCAGCAACAGCATTCAGTGCTCGCTGCTGCCATCTGGTCTTCATACTATGAACTCATCTCTTAGGAAAAAAATGCTAGTCACTAATACATCGAAGGTTTCCGGCGACGCAGCATGGGAAAGGTCTAGGATTAGGAAGGTAGCAACCATGGCCTTAATTAAGTTACAGTCCCAAAACTACGGAAAACCATCTTAACGGCTGCCGACGGTGGGATTCGAACCCACCATCCCCCGAATGCAAGTGCATAGCTACACGATACTAACGGCACGTCCAACTCGCTCAGTCATTTTTGAAAATATGTATTTTTCTATCAGCTGATGATTTTTTTAAAATGTCATATTTTGTATAGGCTACCCAAGATGTACAGTAGCCCGCTGGTTTTCTGATTGAACATACTGTTGGTTAAGTTATTGTTTCAGTCGGCTCACTTACTGTCCACATATGATTGAAGTCCTGTGCAATGATGTGACATATGAACTGAGAGAATACTGAGCCGTTCTTCCCAATATAAAATAGGTACTTTTGAGTGGTCATGAGCATGACTCATAGTCATAGGGCAGGCTAGAGTCGAGTTTGTCAAATGTCAACTAAGTTATAATACTAAGATTCATTAAACTAATAAATAATATAACCTAATAGCCTACCTACTTACTAGCTACTTCAGAATTATGTTTTGACTACCTTTTTAACACTGCAAATAAATCCATCTATTATTTAAACCTCCCTGTAAGAAGAGAACAGTGAATGCTAGTGGGTATTATTTTCAAATGAGCTGAGCTCGAGAGTCCATTATCGCATACAATTCTTTCAGTGTACCATGGCTCTGTATGTATTGCTTCACAGGAAGTTCGGCTCCCCGCCAATGTCCAATGTGACATAGCGTCTTGGTAGGTGTGCTACGTACCAACTGATGAGCCCAGCCTAGCACGCGAGGACGAAGCGCTGGCAACCAGGAATGAGTTAGCTGGAAAATTTATAATGTCCAATAACGGACCATTAATATTGGTATTATAAATTTACTCATTCGGAACAAATATTTCAGATTCCCTATGGGAATCAACATCTATATCATCTGATGGCCAGGCAGGCATCAATTTTTGATAATGAGACAAAGTCTCTCATAGTGCATTGGCACTGCCGGTGGCTACAATTAGCCTACGCAGTGGCCTCCACGGTATGCACTAGCCAGCGTCTTGGTAGGTGTGCTAGGTACCAACTGATGAGCCCAGCCTAGCACGCGACGGCGAAACGCTGGCAACCAGGAATGAGTTAGCTGGAAAATTTATAATGTCCAATAACGGACCATTAATATTGGTATAATGTCCAGTGTACCGATAATGAACTGTGTGTGTGTCTCACTCATCCGGGACTGCGTACGATTCTTAGGTGTGCCATGGCTCATGTATGTCTCGCTGCAGTGGAAGCTCGGCTCTCCGCCAGTGTCCAGTGTGCTGATAAGGAGCCGTGTGTATCTTGTGTCTCCTGGGCTGTGCTCGTTCACGATTCTTTTAGTGTGTTATGGCTCTCTGTATGTCTCGCTGCAGTGGAAGCTTGGCTCTCCGCCATTGTCCAGTGAACCGATAAGGAGCCGTGTGTATCTTGTGTCTCACTGAGCCGTGCTCGTTCACAATTCTTTCGATGTGCCATGATGCACTGTCTCGCTGCAGCGGAAACTTGGCTCCCCATCAATGTCCAGTGAGTGCGCCACTCAGCACTGTCTGCCGGAAGTAAGCTGAATCGTGTGCCGTGAGCTCGCAGTTCCTGTGAATCGATGCACTCAGACACTTGAATGAATCGATGCACTGCTTCGAATCATGCATTCAGTAGGATCTGTTTTGATCCAGTTCTCAGCGCCGTATAGTACAGTAAGGCAAATAATACATAACAATGAAGTAAATGGAGACAGGGATTAATATTAAAGTTCCTATTAAAGATTTTACTTATTCTCTTGAATGCAGTCTTTGCCTGTTCTTCTTCTCCTTCTTGTACCATATCCGCATTGGATGTCGGCTGTCATCAGGGCGATCTGGTTCTTGTTTTCAGCAACTCGAGAGTGAGGGTACTGAGCCCATACCATTCTCGTAGATTCCATAGCCAAGATATTCTCCTTCTTCGCCTACTTCTCCTTTCAATTCTACCTTGTATGGTAAGCTGAAGGAGTCTATATTTATCATTTTGAATGATGTGGCCAAAGTACTCAGTTTCTTCTTTTTGATGTTGTGCATAAGTTCTAGCTTTTTGTTCAGGCATTGGAGTACTTCAGTGTTACGTATTCTGTCAACCCATGATATGCCTGTTCAATTTATTCTAAAGTAATTATCCTTATGACCCATCATTGTCAAGTCATATACAGAATGATAGCAATATGAACATCATCATTTAGACTTTCACGGCTGTGTAACTATTTATGATGTAACATTTTTGGAACTGTGCCATGTAATAAACTATATAAACACACTCAGTGCTTGTTTCAAAAGGTACCTTGCCTTTCTTCATCAGGAGAAAACAGAAAACGGAAACACAACCAACATATTAAGTTCTTTGTTGCTTTCTCTTAGCAACCATTGATGCGCCGGGTTTGAAACACATGTTGAATGTTTTTATATAGTTTATTACATGGGATAATCCCAAAAAAATTTACATCATGAATAACATGAATATTGATAAATGCTAAATAACAAAAGTTACTTTTTGCAAAACTTCCAATCTTATCTGCGGTACAATTTTATCGTAGAATGAATATTAATGGAAATACTTAGGATTTTATATTTCTCATTTATTACCTGCATTCTACTGTTGTTAATGTTAGTCTTACCAAAGAATCCTCTGTAATAAAGAGAGGAGGAATACTAAATTCTGATCTTCCATATCTCATACATTTTTACTGTGGTAGAAAGGTTACTGGTCCTGATCCCTGAATGTACTATCAATCCCAAAGCAGGCTCTCAGTAGACGTCAGCATGACTTGGGATCTAGGAGAGATACCTCGCCATGTCAGACAGCCTTAAAGAATATTGGTGGGGAGTTGGATAACTTTCGATTTTATCTCACCATTCTTCTGGACCACATATTCTGTTAACTACTGACTTGACACACAGGTCCAATAGAGTATTTCAACTATTACATCTATACTATGGAGGTGAACTCACAGCCATGAATCAGACTACTTTTCTCCACTTACCTGAACCTCCTACATGGCCAACCTGTCCGACAGCTAGTAACAGGATAGACACAAGACATGATACCTGTCGTGTTTATCCTGTTGTGTTTCTATCTTTTGAGTAATATATATCTTTTTATACATTACTTGATTTGACACTTGTTTGTTCCTTGCCAATACTTCTATTACCCTCTTAGGTCCTTTTCTCATGTTGTGTTTGTCCCAGCGAGCTAGAATATAATACATAGAGTGGCTATCACACTGCCATCTTTGAAGAAAGTTGAAATGTAGACTGCCCTGTCTTAAATGTACCTCAGTAGGTGGAACGCTGCGTAAGCGAGTGCAGAACAGAGCGGGAAAACAAGACATTTTCACAGAGATCTTATTCATTAGGTGTAACAGTTACAGATTATTGGAGTTGATAATGAAAATAATGGATGGAAAGCATAACTAATTGTTGCATATATGTTTTACTTAACCAGGGGTTCCCTGCGGAATCGTAACACAGTGTAACTTAAAATAGAAGAAACAAAATAGATATGTAAGTTTGTCTTTTCTTGAAGAAATCTATTGTTGAAAATGATAAGATCAATTATTGTTTAATCACAAAGATGTGGAGATATTCATACATCTTCAATATTTATCAACATATGGAAGAGTGAAGACCTACGGTACAAGATTAGGATGTGTATTTAAACAACCAACTACAGTAAAGACTTTAATGAATTATCATATATTTTAAAGGCAACCTTTCTACCTAAACATTTTTATAACATAGACTGAAAATAAAATTTACAGTAAACAAATTGAATTTATATTGATTTGTTAATAGTTACATTTCTCGATTTGAAACGGCTCTTTCATTCACATGAACCGATACATATTTTAGATCTGTTTCATTGTTCCATGAAAAGTATTAATTTTTGTGAACATCTGCCTTATGAATATTGAATTTTCACGACCGCATTGTAATCGAAACAGACTTTTCAACATATTCAACATATATAGTTTATTACATGGGATAATCCCAAAAAAATTTACATCATGAATAACATGAATATTGATAAATGCTAAATAACAAAAGTTACTTTTTGCAAAACTTCCAATCTTATCTGCGGTACAATTTTATCGTAGAATGAATATTAATGGAAATACTTAGGATTTTATATTTCTCATTTATTACCTGCATTCTACTGTTGTTAATGTTAGTCTTACCAAAGAATCCTCTGTAATAAAGAGAGGAGGAATACTAAATTCTGATCTTCCATATCTCATACATTTTTACTGTGGTAGAAAGGTTACTGGTCCTGATCCCTGAATGTACTATCAATCCCAAAGCAGGCTCTCAGTAGACGTCAGCATGACTTGGGATCTAGGAGAGATACCTCGCCATGTCAGACAGCCTTAAAGAATATTGGTGGGGAGTTGGATAACTTTCGATTTTATCTCACCATTCTTCTGGACCACATATTCTGTTAACTACTGACTTGACACACAGGTCCAATAGAGTATTTCAACTATTACATCTATACTATGGAGGTGAACTCACAGCCATGAATCAGACTACTTTTCTCCACTTACCTGAACCTCCTACATGGCCAACCTGTCCGACAGCTAGTAACAGGATAGACACAAGACATGATACCTGTCGTGTTTATCCTGTTGTGTTTCTATCTTTTGAGTAATATATATCTTTTTATACATTACTTGATTTGACACTTGTTTGTTCCTTGCCAATACTTCTATTACCCTCTTAGGTCCTTTTCTCATGTTGTGTTTGTCCCAGCGAGCTAGAATATAATACATAGAGTGGCTATCACACTGCCATCTTTGAAGAAAGTTGAAACGGCGACTGCCCTGTCTTAAATGTACCTCAGTAGGTGGAACGCTGCGTAAGCGAGTGCAGAACAGAGCGGGAAAACAAGACATTTTCACAGAGATCTTATTCATTAGGTGTAACAGTTACAGATTATTGGAGTTGATAATGAAAATAATGGATGGAAAGCATAACTAATTGTTGCATATATGTTTTACTTAACCAGGGGTTCCCTGCGGAATCGTAACACAGTGTAACTTAAAATAGAAGAAACAAAATAGATATGTAAGTTTGTCTTTTCTTGAAGAAATCTATTGTTGAAAATGATAAGATCAATTATTGTTTAATCACAAAGATGTGGAGATATTCATACATCTTCAATATTTATCAACATATGGAAGAGTGAAGACCTACGGTACAAGATTAGGATGTGTATTTAAACAACCAACTACAGTAAAGACTTTAATGAATTATCATATATTTTAAAGGCAACCTTTCTACCTAAACATTTTTATAACATAGACTGAAAATAAAATTTACAGTAAACAAATTGAATTTATATTGATTTGTTAATAGTTACATTTCTCGATTTGAAACGGCTCTTTCATTCACATGAACCGATACATATTTTAGATCTGTTTCATTGTTCCATGAAAAGTATTAATTTTTGTGAACATCTGCCTTATGAATATTGAATTTTCACGACCGCATTGTAATCGAAACAGACTTTTCAACATATTAGGTCGTGTTACGTACATGTAGTACGTGTTGAAGAGATGTTAAGTACAGAACAAAAATGGCCAGCCGGACACCAGTGGGATCCCATTTTTGTTCTGTACTTAACATCTCTTCAACACGTACTACATGTACGTAACACGACCTAATACGTTGAAAAGTCTGTTTCGATCTGCCTTATGGTTTATCATTTCAGTTCTTGCATAATAGCTCTGTATCTGTGGTGCAGTCTAATTTAAAATAATGCTTTAAGAGAAGTTTTCGTCATGCTGGCATAACGGGTTTCCTCACTGAACTCTGTAGCAGTAAATGATCATTACTGTAAAACAACTGCCCTGCAGCTGACGAGAGAACTTCAGTCTGTAACTTTAACACAAAAATTTATGTTATCTTTGTGACAGTGACTTTTTTCTGAATACTTTTTCAGCCACGTGCCAATTTCACATCATCATGAGCTGGATAAAGAGGCTAGGCTATATTTTACATCTTTCTAGGCAATGAGTTGTTCTTTCTCTTCTGAATGTTGAGCAAACATAACCTTCAGACAGTCGTGGCATTTAATTTTCTTTCCTACCTCACGGATGACATTTCCTACTATGTACTCAACACCATTTTCAGAGTACTGTACTTGGTGAGTGACTCGTAATTTGAAACATAGTGATCGGTAGAGGTGCTGCCTTCAGAAAGAACCATAGTACATAGATAAGAGAAGCACATCACTTTACAATTTGCAGTGGTCAATGAGTCAATCTGTCCCAGTGAATAGTTCCTGTATGTTGATCTGAATTGCTCTACATTGAGATTATTTGTGTTTCTTCCTCTATTACCTATGGATGAGAACAGCTATTCTAAATTGTCGGTAATACCTTGGGCAGCAAATGTCTATACATTTTTCTCTATAAATTACATGTTTCTATCTTTCAATAATATATCACTTAAACATCAGATTCTTTCCACCTTGTGGTCATAACTTACCAGTAGTTCCATCAACATGTGTAAGAACAGTTATATCATCAATATAATTTTGGGGAGTAGTGTACAGGAACACAGGTCGATGGATGCCTGCATAGTTGAAGAAGTCAAAGCTGTATTTGTTAATGACATATCCTGGAGGATACCTGTAATCAGAAGCACAAACTAATATCATCACCACAGATACAATCAACTGGAAATGAAAGTCAAGAACAGGTTTTAAACAAAAGTGGACTCTTCTAAAAACTTGAAATATGACTCCACAATATACTTTTCATTATTCAGTTTTCTGAAAAGGAAAGAATGAATGCTGGTCACAAATCTCCAACTTTAGATGATACGAGGGGGGATCAAATATAAACAGGATTTTATTTTTTATTTAAATTAATTTATTAAAAACACAAGGCAATTACAATTTGTTTTTCCACACAGTTTCCTGCTTTGGAAATGCATTTTTCCCAGCATATGGGCAGCTTTCTGATGCTCTCATCATAAAAAGAACAGGGTCGTGTCACCAGCCAGTTGTGCACGAAGTCTTCCACACTCCCGTCATCTTCAAATCGTTGCCCTCCTAGAGCTTCTTTAAGTGGTCCAAACAAATGGAGATCGCAGGGCAATAAGTCCAGTCTGTAAGTAGAATGGTCAAGTGTAGTCCAGTGCATTTCCTGCAGCTTGGAGACAGAGCAGCAGTATGGGGCTGCGCAATATTGAATTGGTTGGTCTCGTCTTTTGCGGAGATATGCAACCCTCGCCTTGTTCAACAGCTTGCAGTAGTAAGCAGCATTGATTGTGCATCGCTCATACAAAAAATCAAT
This sequence comes from Anabrus simplex, assembly GCF_040414725.1. Taxonomy (NCBI): domain Eukaryota; kingdom Metazoa; phylum Arthropoda; class Insecta; order Orthoptera; family Tettigoniidae; genus Anabrus; species Anabrus simplex. Next base: position 44,542,435 of record NC_090274.1, on the reverse strand, counting down.
CAGCAAAATGCCTCGCCGATCAGAAAAACCAGTTGCAAGAACCTTGCCAGCTGACAGTTGAGTCTTGGCTTTCAATGGTGCTGCTTCCCCTTTCCTCTGCCACTCTTTACACACGCACGTCCTTGACAGTGTTTGATCACCGAACTGTGCAGTCATCCTCTGGCAAATTTCCGCTGCTGTAACTCCTTCACGAGCAAGAAATTTTATAATTATGCTTTGCACAGTGGAGGGGTGCACTTGTTACTCTGACATCGTGAACATTACTGACAAAGTGGTGGAAAATATCTAACAGCCCGCGCTCCCCATTCCTAACGGTCCCGCCTAAGCACAGCAGAAGCGCAGGGCCAGTTCTACCAACTGTTGATATTCAGGAACAAAAGTCCCGTTTATATTTGATCGACTTTCATACATGTAAAGGACAAATCAAGTACCAGATCAAGCCATATATATACAAACAGAAACATGAATAGAGACACATAAAGGTTAATCACAATGACAAATCAGTGTGAGAAGAGATGAGATGAGGAAGCGCCAGTTGATGTATTTAAGTAGTTTCAACACTGTTCTCTGTAATCCAGACAAGAGACTCTCTCTAGTCTGATGGCAAACGGGCACCACTGGATCTGGCTATCTCCTCATCAACCCCAGTTCTTCAGCCCCATGGCTTAATGGGTATCATTCTAGTTTGAATCTTGGCCAGGTCGGGGATTTTAACATTCATTGGTTAATTCCTCTGTCTTAGGGACTGGATGTCCATCTTAAAAATTAAAATTCATCATAGGGAGGGCCTCATCCTCACAGACGTGCAGGTTGCCTGTAGGTCTCAATTTAAAAGACCTGCACTAGACTCTTCCAAAGGAGTATTCTTATTCTTATTCTTATTCTTATTATTATTATTATTATTATTATTATTATTATTATTATTATTATTATTATTATTATTATTATCTGTATTTTGCTCAAGGGCAGAAAACCGAGTTCCTTCCAGAATAAAACTGGTCTGAGACTATCTCCTCTTCTATTCAACATTGCACTGGAGAAGATTATCAGGAAATTAGCTCTTGTACTTGCTGGCATCATATTGGGGAGATATAAAGTCCTTGCATATGCGGATGATATTGTTCTTATTGTACTAAGCATAGGCAAGGCAGAACCATGGTGTCGCTCATCCCATGGTGATGCTCATATAGGGGTACGAATCACAGGTACTGTTGAAGCCAGCACCGTACTCTATTGCTATTAATCACAAACCTATTTGGTACCTAACATAGTGGTACTGTGCACAAGTAAAAGCGACCCACGGTGTTCCCCGCGTGGTGGTACTAATCACAAGTAGTCTCATGGTTCTAATTTGATCATCCCTTGGTCGCCCCTTTTAGTCGCCTCTTACAACAGGCAGGGGATACCGTGGGTGTATTCTTCATCTGCATCCTCCACCCATAGGGGGTTGTGTGTTTGGTCCATGAGAGGTATTTTATTTCCCTCAAGTCTGCCGGCAAGCCGGTTAGGACCCCCCTATCCACCACCTGGGACGTGCCATGTGGGAGTATCACCTTTCCTCCTGCTACGCCAGCGTAGTAGGTTCGTGGATTTAGCATTACTAGCAATTGACATAAAAGAAGCAAAAACCCAGACAGAACTTCAAAACATTGCAAACAAAATCAGTCTCAAAATATAATTTGTAAAAACAGAAATTATACCCCAAAAACCAACACAACTAAAACAAATTACCATAATTGGTAATAAAATCAAAATAGTAACTCAATTTAAATATCTTGGAGAAGTAATAACACATAAACTAATTTTAAAAAATCTCACTCCAAACAAGAACAAATAGATTAGCTAAAGCACAAAAATTAACATGGGATATCTACAAAAAGAAATGTCTATCAATACGTGCAAAAATAAAACACTACAACATAGTTATAAAACCGGAAGCTACATGTGCAGCAGAAAAACTTTTTTCACCTGAATAAACAATCAAAGACTGACAGACTTAAGAAAATTGAAAGGAGGAGTGAAAGGACTACTGCATCAACAAAAAATACCAGAAAGATGAACAGTGGCGGTTAATACCTAACAAAGTCGTGTACAAAGAGATAGAATCCATTACAGATACTATGCGTAAGACTAGACTGGGATTCTTTGGGCATATCATGAGGATGCAGGATTCGAGACTTCTGAAACAACTAGTACAACACAATCTCGTCTCAAAAAATACCACAACACGATGTAAATGGATCAGAGAAGTGAGAGAGGATCTGAAGGAAATAGGCCTTAACAACAGAAGACACCACAAATAAGATAAAATTGAATACAAAACTCAAGAACACAAACCTCCGCTTTACCCTTACATGAAACAAACCAACAACATGCATATTTTCAACCGAGCATAGGGCACGAAGATCGGAGTGTCTGAAGAAGTACTGGGAGGACTACAAACCCCGAACAATCCCTTCAAAGAGACAAGAACAACGGACTGACTAAAGTGATCCTATGCGGTCATAAAACAGAAGCAGAAGAAGAAGAAAAGAGATATATCTGGTGGCTGTTGAAATGTCCTCGTTTTCTCAATATTGCCATGAAAGGCAGACAGACACAGGAAATTTATGTATATAGAAGATATCAGAAAGCAATCTAAACTCACTTTTCAGTATCGTTGGGGTGGAGCACATAGCCCTGAGGAATGGTATCTCTTGTCAGTGTGTTGTTAAGAGCAACTGTTACCAAGTTATGTGTTTTATAGTCCACCAGGTTAGTCACATCGAACACAAATGGCAGATGTCCACCTACGTGTTGACCAGCTTCTTTACCATTCACCCACTGCAATCAAAGAAAGAGAAACAGCAAGCCTCTCAAACATGCTTGAATTCATCAGGTTTTCAAAAATACAAAAGAACTGAAATACACTCATGTTCATAAAAAACAGAACACCTTGAAAGACTAGAGATAGGAAGTTCATATTCACAGGACATGTTCATTAGTATGTTCTGCAGAAACAATTAGCATTTCAGTCACCTAGGTTCAGCATGTGCCCTGATAACGTGTTCCATTCGTAATGGCATTGATGCGTATAAGGTGCGGATGGCGTCCTGGGCTATATCCATCCATGCTGCATTCACCCGGTTCCAGAATTCATCTTTGGTGGTTGGCATTGGGTCACAGCTCTGCACCCATCATTTCACCATGTCCCACACATTTTCGACTGGCGACAAGTCCGGTGTATAGATATAAACCAGACCCTAAAAGTTATGCTATACAAAACCCTCATTCGCAGTTTAGTGATGTATGGAAGTGATACATGGACCCTCCTAAAGAAAGCCGTGGAGAAGATAGATTCCTTCGAAAGGAAAATCCTGAGGAGAATTTATGGACCCATATGCGTACAAGGGGAATGGATAATTAGATATAACAATGAACTATATTCCCTGTATGGGGAGGCATCCCGTTCGCATGCCATTCGAATGAAGAGACTTAAATGGGCAGGTCATCTAATTAGGATGGAAGAACACCGAATCCCAAAGAAGGTATTCTTAGGAGACTGGAGGAGGAAGGCCTGTGAGAAGGCCACGTAACAGATGGGAAGATGGTGTACATCAGGACGCAGCACACATCCTCAAGATTCGGAATTGGAGAGTTGCTGCGCGAGATCGACAAGTTTGGCAGAGAGCAACTGGGGAGGCCATGACCTGAAAATGGGCCGTGGTGCCATAGGTAAGGTAAGGTAAGGACAAGTCCAGTGATCGGTCGGGCCAGGGCAACAGTCTGACATCCTGTGACAACAAGAAGGCACCTGTTCATGTAGCAACATGTGGTCACGCATTGTCCTGCTGAAATATGGCGTCTGAGGTGTCGTGCAGAAAGGGTATGGCTACGGGTCGCAGGATGTCATTCACATAGATCAAACTGGTCACAGTGCCCTGGACACGCACCAACTGTGATCTGTCGTTGTACCCAACAGCACCCCACACCATAAGGCCTTGAGTTGATGCTGTATGTCTTGTGCGAATGCAGTCAATGTAATGCCTCTCCCCTGTCTGCGGCGAACCAAAATGCAGCCATCATTTTCAAGCAAACAGAACCTGGATTCATCCGAAAACACTATCTGCTGCCATTCCTGTCCCCAGTGACGTAGCTCCATATGCCATTGCAATCTAGCATGTTTATGCACATTAGTCAAAGGTAGGCGGAGAAGTGGACGACGCGCCGGTAAACCAGACCATAATAAATGGCGATGGACTGTCACTACTGATAGTGTACAATTTGTTCCACTGTTGCGGCAGAGCCGAGGAGGACGCAGATCTGTCCTGCAATGCCATTCGGATGAGGTGTGGATCTTCTCGGGGGGTGGTCCAGGTGGTGCGACCAGACCCATCCCGTCATGTTTTACAGCCTTCTGTGAACCATTCTCCATACACCCATTGCACTACCAACACACTTCGTCCCACATGAACAGCGATTTCCCGGATGGATGTATCATGTTCTCTCATGCCCTTTCAAACTCACTCATTTGTCGGTACGGTTCTCGCATACATCTGCGAGGCATCCTGCACATCTGCTCAAGTCACTCTGATCCATTACCTTCGGTTTATAGCGACAACGAGAGCTGCAGGCACATTTTACCTCTCGGTGGTGGTGCGCCGAGATATCGATGTGGTCCTTGAGCCTGATGGCCGACTTGGTTCAAATGTTAATCATTTCTTCAGATCATACTAATGCGCATGTCATGTGAATATCAACTTCCTATCTCTAGTCTTTCAAAGCGTTCTGGTTCTCATGAACATGATCATGATCATCATATAACAATCTTTATAAAGTTACAAATTCTAAGGTAGAAAAGCTAACTGTAGTTATAAATGCTCAGGTAAAAAAGGTAACAGGAGCAAAAGATTTGAGGCAGCTTCAAAATGTAAATTACGTGTGATTATGGGAGGCCAATGAACATTTATTGAGTTATGCAGTATGATGCAACGGGATGCAGATACGTCACATTAGTTTTCAACATAGTCACTCAGTCTTTGTAAAAACCTGTCAGAACATAATATATCAATCGTTCATTGCCCTAATAATAGAAATCTAATCATTTATGGAACTAGTTTTACAGGTTTTAAGGTTAGCCGTGGAAGGCTCATGCATTATTTTAAACCAAATGACTTCACTTTTTGTAGGGAAACTAGCAATGCACAGCTATCTTCCAGCCATTTATGAACAAAAGATTGTGAATTTCCAGAGATTTGAAATCGATTTGCACCAGAAAATTTTGTACTTGCTTGTGTGAACTTGTAATGCAGACCAGATATTGGTTTATTTCGAAGATTACAATGCAACAAGTTGTTTCAAAGTTTTCTGTCCGAAAATTAGGTTGCAGGAATTATTCAGTGGTAGGATTTATTCGTGTATATAAAGCAATATGCCTCCATGTCCTGTGTCCTATGTAACTGTTTCACAGTCCTCTGTAACTGGTTGTTGATGTTGTAGTGGCACGATGACACATGTTCCTTGATGGTACCTCACAATGAGTTGCCCGGGGTGGTAAGGTCTGGACGTATGGCGGCCACATTGATGGTGATGTCGGTAAACCGCGGTCAATCCAGTGACCTGGAAAAGGTTTGTTCAAATTTTTCATACACAGACAAGGCGAAGTGAGCTTGTACCTCATCATATTGCATCCATACCTCATTCATTAGACATATGTCTATCAGCTGCACTATTAGCCACGTATCCCACATTCAGTCCTTGGATAAGTTGCAGCATTAACAGGCCCATGGAAACAATAAAACCAAACATGGTAGTTGCTACAACGAACATCACTGAAACTTGGTTTCAACAATAGATCTGTTTGGCGGATGTCTAAAGATGTAGGTGGGTTTGCATACCACATTCAAGTTCCTCAGTGTCTAAAAAAAAGGAATGAGCAAGCCCAATTACAGTAGTGCAGTCAAGTGTTGTCCATGTCGTATGAGGATCCAGATTTATTCTGTAACGCGTGATTTTCACATGAAAGTCATATTCACCTTGATGGTTACATCAACCAACAATCAACTCTGTTTGTTTACCGTTTGAATGGCCTGATGTTATAGAGAAACCACTACTCAGTGCACGTTACAATTTAGTGTGCCGTGTCCAGTCATGAAATATTGGGCCCTGATTTCTTCCCTGTTGTGAGAGCCATAATTACAGAAATCAGTATAACACTGCATTCACAATATGTTAAACTATTCATCATCATCATTATCATCCATCTCCAGTTGGCCATGTATGGTGTATGAGCCCCCTCCATCTCGTCCTGTCCTTGTACCACACTTCTTCCACTGACTTGTTCCAATCATGTGCTCTCTGCAGTACACCTTTCTTCACTAAAATAACTTTCTTCTTGGTTTTCCTGTATATGGATTCCTTCCACCTTCCTTTCAAATTCCCTCCTTGCAGTTCTGTTTGCGTTTGAACTCCAATGACAGCAGTCCTGAAGATGGATTTGCGTGGTTTCCTATTTTCACACCAGGCAAATGCTGGGCCTCTACCATAATCAAGGCCATGACCAATTCCTTTCCACTCCTAGCCCTTTCCTGTCCCATCATCAGTGTGAAATAAAATTTTTGTAAATAACAGAAATCTAATCCTTGGTTAATGTCAGAAGAACAAACTGACGTATGTGTCAAATTCATCCACTGCGTACTGTTCGCTGGCACCATCTCTTAGTGAAACCAGAAAAGACTCATGCATACACCTGGTAAGTGTATAAATAAATTGTTTATATTGTATTTATGTGTTCTTAAGCAATATATAAGTTGAACATACATTGCTAAAAATGCACAGGACTGGGCTGAAAATAAAATTTCTCAACCAGCGAGTGGAAAGGGTTAATGGTTTGGAGTATTGAAATCCCACCATGTTGAAACACAGGCCACCACCACCACCTCCTCCTCCTCCTGCTGCTGCCCAACTCTCAGCGTTGAGTTGCAGGCTGTATGCTCTACCTCTATACCACGCTCATCTGGACAGACAAAGTCATGAAGTAGAGTATGCAATATGTCATTTAACTATTAAGAAAACTGTGTAATTAGAGTGTATTTGAGCCTTTAAAACCATGAAAACTAATTTAGAAAGTCTCATGAAGTGAAGTAGCCTAAAACTGAAGAAGTTAAGCAACAGGCCCATGTGTCATCTAATTGTTAACGTCTTGAGTATTCCAATTAGAATTAACCTGTTATAAAGGCAAAGAAATGGCGTAAAATTAACTGTTATGTCCCTGATCACATAAGTGTATAGATCAGAAATGATTGAAAATTATTTAATCATACATGTTTCAGGAAAATCATCCATCATTATAAGGTGTATTGACAAGGTGGACCCAACATAAAAGTGTTTTAAATAGATTCTTTAATAGATTCAGACAAATCAATACATGACCAAATAAAAATACCTATTACGGTTAAGTTTATCAACAAAGGAGAATGAGTAAAGAAGTTGGTGAATTATTATGGGATTGGTCTTTCAGACAAACTCTTAGAATTCACTAGAAATTGCAGCAGTGAAGCAGGCTTGTCAAAACGAAAATGTATGAATAAGTCAACTTATGATAACTTAGATGCAGCAGTGTTACAATGGTTCCATCAGAAGAGATCAGAAGGGATACCAATTTTGGGTGCTATGTGCACTGAAAAGGCAAACCTTTTTAAAATCCACCTTTTCAATACTAATATTAGTATTAATATTAGTATTCTCGGTTCAATACAGGCTTAAAAATGAAATTCTTAATTTAAAAGGGGGCCTTAGACTTCGAAGGTTTACTTTGTGCACCATCAGGTTGGTTTACGAGATTTAGAAAGTGAAATGGAATATGGGAAATAACATTTTCAAACAGTACTGTATATTTAGTATTATTAAAAGTTTTGTTGTGCATTAAAATGGACAAAATCTTATTATCCATGCAAATTTGTCCATTGATTAGCCCGGATAATGGAGAGTTTGATGTACTAACATTTCAGTAAATATCACCTTTGTCCGTTTCTTCAATGTAGACCCTGAATTCATTGTAGGCATCAATTTACGAATTTTCTCCTCAGCGCATTTATTAGTTTCATTGGCTATACCCTCAATAACATTTTTGTCAAAAAGCAAACTAAAATAATACAGTGGTCTTGCATTAACTGGTAGATTACCATCTTGTAACCCAGTTCGTTTGAAGAAAGGATATTCAATGGGCCCAACGTTGTCACTCAAACTGCTCTTCCATAACGCAGCACTTGGAGCAACATGTGTATCAGCATCACTTTCAGCCACTTAGAAGTTTTCAACACTAGATTCACCAACCACTAAATTCAGAATTGTCTGAAAAATCAGTCACTATTTAGTACTGTGTCCTCAATGTTGTTGTCGGGAATACAAGTACTTTTATCCTTTCGCAATGGATACAATCTACTCGTTGACATCATGCTAGCCAGACTGCCACATAACGAGAGTTGGGCTGCACTCCACTGGATAATATCTAGCTGTACTGGGAGGAATATTACTCCTAGAAGTTCCGAGGTTTGACTATGGGGATCAGCACGTGTGCAGCTACCTTTCTGTATAGGCACATCTCAAAATAGCTTGACATTCGAGCTTTCAAGTGATCAGAAAACCCACGTCGACATACATTTTTTGAAGTAGAAAGCGGATGACGAGCAGACCTCAACATTCAAGTGGAAAGGATTAAATAGCAGCGTGACTACAGTTCTATTTACAGATTGTGCAGTAAAACATGCATTCCTCCACTATGTAAGAAAAGTCAAACCAGCTGAATCACCTTGAGAATGCCTACCATACAGTGGTTGAAATGCAGAAACTCCTCAAAATGTGCAACCATACTCTAATATCTTGAAGCACTACAATTTTCCAATAGAAAAGTTCAATCAATCACTATTGATCTCCATTTAGGGCAGTCACCCAGGTGGCAGATTTCCTATCTGTTGTTTTCCTAGCCTTTTCTTTTTTAATGAGATTGGAAATTTATTGAACATGTCCCTTGCTAAGTTATTCCAATCCCTAACTCCCCTTCCTATAAATAAATATTTGCCCAAATTTGTCCTCTTGAATTCCAACTTTACCTTCATATTGTGATCTATTCTACTTTTAAAGACACCACTCAAACTTATTTGTCTACTAATGTCATTCCACGCCATTTCTCCGCTGACAGCTCGAAACATACCACTTATAGTACCAATATAATAGCACACGGGGGCGAAACGCTGGCAACCAAGAACGAGTTAGCTGGAAAATTTATAATGTCCACACCGGCAGTGCCAATGCACTATAAGAGACTTTGTCTCATTACCAAAAACTGATGCCTGCTTTGCCATCAGATGATATAAATGTTGATTCCCATAGGGAATTTGAACAATTAGTCCCAAATGAGTAAATTTATAAGACCTATATAAATGGTCCGTTATTGGCTCAAAGTAGCCTGCGCAGTGGCCTCCACGGTATGCACTAGCCGGTGTCTTGGTAGGTGTGCTAGGTACCAACTGATGAGCCCAACCTAGCACACGGGGGCGAAACGCTGGCAACCAGGAATGAGTTAGCTGGAAAATTTATAATATCCAATAATGGACCATTTATATTGGTATTATAAATTTACTCATTTGGGATAAATTGTTCAGATTCCCTATGGGAATGAACATTTATATCATCTGATGACCAAGCAGGCATCAATTTTTGGTAATGAGACAAAGTCTCTCATTGTGCATTGGCACTGCCGGTGGCTCCAAGTAGCCTACGCAGTGGCCTCCACGGTATGCACTAGCCAGCGTCTTGGTAGGTGTGCTAGGTACCAACTGATGAGCCCAACATAGCACACGGGGGTGAAACGCTGGCAACCAGGAATGAGTTAGCCAGAAAATTTATAATGTCCAATAACGGACCATTTATATTGGTATTATAAATTTACTCATTCTGGACAAATTGTTCAGATTCCCTATGGGAATCAACATTTATATCACATACCACTTAGTCGAGCAGCTCGTCTTCTTTCTCCCAGTTCTTCCCAGCCCTAACTTTGCAACATTTTTGTAACGCTACTCTTTTGTCTGAAATCACCCAGAACAAATCAAGCTGCTCTTCTTTGGATTATTTCCATTTCTTGAATCAAATTATCCTGGTAGGGAACCACACTCCAGTTGGGGTCCTACCAGAGACTTATATGCACTCTACTTTACATCCTTACTACAACCCCTAAACACCCTCATAACCATGTGCAGAGATCTGTATCCTTTATTCGCAACCCATTTATGTGATCACCCCAATGAAGATCTTTCCTTATATTAACATCCAAATACTTACAATGATCCCCAAAAGGAACTTTCACCCCATCAATGCAGTAATTAAAACTGAGAGGACTTTTCCTATTTGTGAAACTCACAACCTGACTTTTCACCCTGTTTATCATCATACCATTGCCTACTGTCCATCTCACAACATTACCGAGGTCGTTTTGCAGTTGCTCACAATCTTGTAACTTATTTATTACTCTATACAGAATAACATCATCTGCAAAAAGCCTTACCTTTGATTCCACTCCTTTACTCATATCATTTATATATACAGGGTGAAGCGTAATTTGCGCACTCGGGCGTCGCAGCGCGACTCCTCACATGCTGGGGCTGTACCTTAATTAAGGCCACGGCTGCTTCCTTCCCAGTCCTAGCCCTTTCCTGTCCCATCGTCGCCATAAGACCTAACTGTGTCGGTGCGACGTAAAGCCAATAGCAAAAAGAAAAAAAAATCGCAAACATGTCTAATATAATCAGAAAGAATGCCTTCCCAAAGCTTATGAGCAACGCATGTCAAACTTACTGACCTGTAAGTTCTCAACGTGCTGAAAATATAATCAGAAAGAATGCCTTCCCAAAGCTTATGAGCAACGCATGTCAAACTTACTGACCTGTAAGTTCTCAACGTGCTGAAAAACAGAGAAATACACTCACAACAATACACAGAAGTTAACACATCCCACAGAGAAACATAATGCATTATTCTTAACATTGTAAAAGCATTGCACAGTATAAGTATTCACCACCGCATATGCAGTGAAATTTACGGTACAAAGTAACACAAGATGAATGTAGAACAAACATAAACTAGCCTTCTAATAAACTTTTATAAATAAAATAACCAGCAGTTATTAACTCCTTCCCTTTAGAACTTAATAATGTTACTATTATTTTAATCAAGATATAATAAATGAATAAATAAGAAAACAATTACAAGGTCTAATAAGTCTAATAAATCTAACTTACCACTTTGGCTACATAGTGTACACTACCAAATCTCAGAAATATTCGTTGATCGTCTATTTTCCACCTTCGGGGAATGAAGAATGTACGCTGATACCATGACCACCCCACAAAATCTCGGACTGCTGCATCTGTAGTCACATCATTGTAACTTGAAGGCACAGGCATAGAGATCCACTGGAAAATAAATTGTCATATTACCTAGAGCAGGAAAGAGTGCTTTAGGAGAGTAACTTACTGATAAGAAACCTATTCCACATCCAAGGTTAAGTAAGCACAGTCTATCTGCTAATGGGGAATGAAGAAGCAACCATCCCAAGGTGCTCATTGGGATCACACATATGAGATAATTAGATGTAGTGAGGTTATGGTGGGTCTTAGCTGAAGTAATGTTTTGCTTTCCTCTCTCGTTTCTTGTTTTTAGACCTTGATTCCAAATTCAGGAGATTGTTGATTAAGTTACATCTTTTTTTTCAGTCCTTTCTGATGATGAGGATTTTTTTTGTTTTGTTTTGTTTTGTTTTGTTTTGCTTCCTTTGCCACTGAACAAGACATCTATTGGGGAGGATGATAAAGATGGGGAAGGAGAAAATGATCAAGAAGGTAACCATACAAGGGTATTTTGAAAAGTTCTGCTGCCTATGAACTCCTTTCTCCAGCTCCTCTCCTAGAATCTGTACAAAGGGATACCAGTGCTTCTGTCCATCTCAAAATTCTACAGGTATATTGGAAGCACTATGATTTTCACACCGGCCGAGATTACACGACTGTCAAGTGGAAAGGTCCACCTAATCAATACTCTTTTAATATAATACATTTAATTATGAATTATTTTATGGAATACACGTTTTGTCTCTTATGGAAACATCTTCAGGTCCTAAAATGACTTACCATAGAATCACAAGGATATGACTTAAAATTATTTTTTGCAGATATAGTTTCATCAAATTTATAATTTATATGAGTTCAAAACATTTCCATATTTATTAAGACACCAAACAGAATTTTTACATACATAATTTTTACATACTTTTTTTTTTTTACACTTGTTCATGATATTCATAATATTAACACCCTTCTTAAGACTCACAAATTTTCAGTAGAAATGACACAGAGAAGGGCTATAGTGTAGTGATGGGCAGTCTGAGATGGATCTCCGAGATTTCTCGAGACTAGCGCAGGCACTGTTTCTCGTGAAAAATTTTGAGTGTTCTCGAGAGCGTTGTCCCCGCATTGTGTGGTGAGTAGCGTGTCATAGGCCTACAGGTAGAGAGATCTGAATGTTAAAAATTGCTTTCACGGTTCTATTCCTGTGATTGTAAGAGCTGAATGTTGTTTTTGCCGAGTAGGTGAATAGCCAGCCACGGGCCTTCTCCATTCTCTAAATACGTGTCAACAAGGGACTAGGGTGTTCATTTCTTTCATTTCTGCCAAGGTCTCTTTTGATGCAGTATAACATAATTATAAAGGACATGCATTCCTGCATTATATGCAGCGGTAAGTACACGAATGAGGAGTAGGCTAAGTACAGAAACAGATGGCTACTGTATGTGTACATTGTTATCGGACCCCACATTCAATATCCATATGACCAGTGCTTGTGAAACACTAAAATATCAGCACTAGAGGAATCTTCTAGAACTCAGCTCAGCTGAAACAATTATGAACAGAATGATATTGATGGGAAAGAGTTGAAATGTTGGTCTTCTGTGAGGTGCAGTCTTACAATTGGAGGAAAGCTGAGAGCTTGCACAAGACATGAAATTGTGATGAGTGTTTTAAAATCTTTACTTGTCTTGAATTTCATACTTGCTTCATATATATATTTTTCTTTTTTTCTTTTTATTCATGTCTTGCCTTAACTTTGATTTTGACTGATGATGGTCTCTGGTAACACCAAAACTAGTTTCAACAAATATATGTAACTTTTTTAAGGTTACAACAAACAGTATTGAATAGGTGCAAACCTTTAGCTTTTGTTTAACACTATATTACTCTCCAATATGGATTAATATGAAATTTATTACCTATGACTTTGATATATGATGGTGCAATGTGTAATTGTGTCTAATTGCACAAGACAACTTTAAGACAATGTCTGAAATGCAACCTAAGTCTCCACACGAGAACTGTTGATGATATACTATCAGAATCGGTCTCAAGAGCATTGCCCATCACTACCCTGTTGAAAGAAATGGAGCAAACTCAGGAATTTTAGCTTACACGCTCCACTTATGCATAATGTGTAATGTTCAAGAATTGCACAAGTAGTAGTAGTAGTAGTAGTAGTAGTAGTAGTAGTAGTAGTAGTAGTAGTTGCATATGCAGCAAATGCAACCTAAGTCGTTGATGCAGGTTATTTTCAACAGATGTGACATATTATATATTAAGTTTTTTCCCCTCCATTCATAACACCTTTCATTATAACTATATATTTATTCAACTTTTAAAACTTAGTATTTTTCTTTTTTCGTGTCTTTTGCTTCCAAGTACGTTAGTTTATAAATTAAAAAAAAAAAAATCCACACTGCAATATATTTGTTCAACTCACATTTTACTAAGGCAATACTTAGCATATATGCTCAATTCTACTTCTCTTCAAGATTATGAATGATTTTAAAGTGTATCTACGCTTCGCAGTGATAAGAAGAATATCATAAGACGACTTCTCCTCTACCACAACAACACTATGCATATATGCCCATTTCCACATCTCATCAAAACTGAATTTTGAATTGTATCTACGTTCTTGAATACTACGAAGAATATTTTAAGACTTCTTCTTCTAGTATATTCCTACAGCTAAGTGAACTAATTTCTTACAACAAATGTATTTTCAGGAAATTCTATAAACAATTTTTCATAGTGTCAAACTTACAGGTTTTAAGACCATCTTTAAAACAACTGTGTTTCAAAAACTTTGTTCTACACACGATATGGCTGCAGATGACCTGTAAATAAGTCAAAACTAGTCCCATTAAATGTTTATTTAATAAACACTCTTTAATTTGTATTGAAAAGGTGGAATAACTCACTTATTATTTTATTTGGTTTAATCAAAGTTCAATACAGACCCATAAAATGAAATTTATTTTTCTAGATACATCACTACCCTGTAGAAAGAATTGGAGCAAACTCAGCAATATTAGATTACACGTTCCACTTATGCGTACTGGTGGTTGCATATGCAGCAAGGCACATCTTGCCTCGTCTCAAGTTAATGCACGCTTCTAGTATTCAGATAGGTGTACATCCTATCTACAGTTATTCACATATACGGGATTATTCAGCTAAGATGTCCATCTCAAATAACTTGTGAAACATTTAAAATACTGACATTATGTTTTCACTTTCATTAATTTTATTTAAGGGGTTCATTTGGAACATGCAGTACTTTTCCAGGCTTTTGACAAAATTCATTGGCACACACATTTCCATATGAGAATGTTATTTCACACAAGAACTGCTTATGATATACTATCAAGCTTACACTCGTAGTTACTGAGATAATATATAAGTAATAATAATAACAACGTAAACGTTTCCACCTTTTCAATACTACAATATATTCACAAAATTACAAATTACACGGTACTAGTTTCGACCCATCTAGGGGTCATCATCAGCCTATTGGAGCAAAGATCATTTGTGGCGAAATCCTAAGAAAATGTTATTTTAAAGAATAACAAGTGAAATGAGATGTTATGGTAATAGTTAATAATACAAGGAATATACATACTAAGAGGTTTTTAACAAAGAATAAAGTATAAATGGGGTGTTGTAAAAATTATAATCATGGAAATCAGTAAGTTCTTGTATTGAAATGAAATATGGCTTAGGAAGAGGGCTTAAGGTGGGGCTGAAGGGTGCGGGAGAAAGTGTAACTGTCTTGGAAAAGTACCTTTGATTAAATTTAGGATTGAGTTTAGGTTGGCTGCATTATTGTTTCTGAGGAAAGTGATAAATAGATCGAAGAGTATGTTGGGTTTCTCTGAGATTTCATTGAGATTGTGACTGGCATTAAAGTATTGGTCTAGGTGTATGTAGTAATTTTCCATTATGTTGAGTAAAGGGCCCTTGTTTGCTAATACGAGGATGTCCATGTCTTGTTCAATATTGGTGAAATTATGGTTATAATCTTGCATGTGTTGGCCGATGGCTGAAAACCTGTTGTATTTTATTGCGTTAGTGTGCTCGTGGTATCTGATAATGAAGTTTCTCCCGGTTTGCCCGATGTAGGTTTTTTACAGGTGGTACATTTGATCCTATAAACTCCTGATTTTAAAAAACTGCTGGTCTTGTTGATGTGTGAAGTATTGTATAAAACGTTCATGTTCTTATTGTTGGTTTTGAAGGCTATTTTAATGCCTTGTTTCTTAAAGATGTTGGTTAACTTGTAGATATCATTGTTGAACGTGAAGGTGGAAAATGTTAGAGGTTTGGTTATTTCTTTTTTGAGGGTAGTTTTTGGGCGATGTTTGTGTTTATTGATTATCCTTTCTATAAAATGATTGCTGAAGCCGTTGAATTTTGCGATTCCGCGGATTGTGTTGAGTTCGTTTTTTAGATCTTTATTGGACATAGGTATGCTGAAGGCTCGATGAACTAGGCTGTTGTATGTGGCTCGTTTGTGGGACTGGGGGTGCACTGAATCTTGGCGAATGGTGGAGGCTGTTTGAGTGGGTTTTCTGAAAATTTTATAACTGAAAGAATCTGAGTTTCTAGTGATGGTTAAATCTAGAAAGTTGATTTTTTGATTTGATTCGGATTCTAGTGTGAATTTGATATGAGGATCAATATTGTTAAGTCTTAAGAGGGTGGTGGGTGCGTTAATTGATTTCTCATTCATGATGTCGTACAGATCGCAGCACAGGAGAATCAGTCTCGAGATTCTCGCAAGAGTCTCAAAACCTGTGATGTCAGTCTCGAGAGTTTTGAGCGAGTGCACTGCCCATCACTAAAGTCAAAACTAGTCCCATTAAATGTTTATTTAATAAACACTCTTTAATTTGTATTGAAAAGGTGGAATAACTCACTTATTATTTTATTTGGTTTAATCAAAGTTCAATACAGACCCATAAAATGAAATTTATTTTTCTAGATACATCACTACCCTGTAGAAAGAATTGGAGCAAACTCAGCAATATTAGATTACACGTTCCACTTATGTGTACTGGTGGTTGCATATGCAGCAAGGCACATCTTGCCTCGTCTCAAGTTAATGCACGCTTCTAGTATTCAAATAGGTGTACATCCTATCTACAGTTATTCACATATACGGGATTATTCAGCTAAGATGTCCATCTCAAATAACTTGTGAAACATTTAAAATACTGACATTCTGTCTTCACTTTCGTTTATTTTATTTAAGGGGTTCATTTGGAACATGCAGTACTTTTCCAGGCTTTTGACAAAATTCATTGGCACACACATTTCCATATGAGAATGTTATTTCACACAAGAACTGCTTATGATATACTATCAAGCTTACACTCGTAGTTACTGAGATGTCGTACAGATCGCAGCACAGGAGAATCAGTCTCGAGATTCTCGCAAGAGTCTCAAAACCTGTGATGTCAGTCTCGAGAGTTTTGAGCGAGAGCACTGCCCATCACTACTATAGTAATTTCAGATCAATTTAGAAAATTATAATGAGAACGAATGAAAAAGTACTGGGCAAATCACAAGAACCAAACAGTACAACCTTCAAAGAAAAGTAAATGTGGAAAGTCTCAAGTGGTCCAATGTGGACAATAAAGTCAAAAATAAAATAATTCATTCATTCTTTAAAAACAAAGTGTGATTTGATAGAATCTGATGATGTTCTATGAAGAATGAAACATGTCATTCTGTTGTTAATTAAATGTTTCTTTAGGTATTAGTCATTAATGAAATGCTATATTTTATCAGGTATTTTCTAATATATTATTAATATTGAAGGTTAATATAATAAAAGACACAGAGGTAAATGCAGAGCAAAAATCAAATGACAAATATTGGAAGTTAAAACAACTGACAGAAAACATCCATCAGGCATGCGTAAAGAATCCACATGGTGACAAACATTCCATCGATGAACAAATAGTACTGTTCTGCAAGCAGATTGGTATGCATCAGTCTTACAGCACTAAGATAACAGACCAACTCTTTCAGATACCTTCTGAACTCAAAGCTGTCTTGAATTAAAACTTCCCTCACAGACAGTTATGGAATACCGGTACTGAATCTCTGAAAGGTTAAGTTTGTGGCTTAAGCCTTGACAAGTCCTACAGTAATGATACTGAAATACTGGCCTCTCATCAGCCAGAACATGACACAACATTACAAAGTTCTGGAGACAACAGTATAAAAATTGACACTAGCACTGTGCCTGCAACAAGGCCAACCCCTTGTCCATGTCATGGGAGGTAGGCAATGGCATGAAGTAGGGGATTGCCTGTAGGGGTGATGTTCAGCAGGGACTGCATATGTCCCATGACTGCTACAGTAGCTGTGAAGGCCCCACAGGAACCCTGAAAAGTGATGGCTAACAGGGCTCTGGAGAAGACTTCAGTGGCAGCAACGACAGAGGAGGAGTCCTTGGGTACGGCAAAGCTGGCAGAGGAGGCAGCCCTTCTTCTTGGGGATAAACAAAAAAGAAACCATTGCCTCGTGGTAAAGAGGGGTCTTTAAAGTCTAGGGGAGATAACCTCTACAGAAAAATTCTGCAGTCTAGCGCAGACAGCCCCTCCACTGTACTAGGGTGCTGTGGGCTAATAACGTGCACATTTCAAACAAACTCATTACAGAAACTAGAGTAAATTTATGCCGGCTAAATTTTATGGAGACGCCTTTTGCAATGAACTGATCCAACCCAATGGACTAGACAAGGAGGCAAACAAGGAAAGGGCTAGAAAATTAGAACTGGCCTACAGACTGACACAGAACAGGTACAATAAACAGGCAATATCCTACAAAGCCAAAATTAAACACTACAATGCTGTTGTAAAACCAGAGGGACTGTACGGTTCAGAATGCCTTATATTAAATAAAAAAGGGGAACTTAAAGAAATTGAGAAGAAGGAAAGAAAAATTCTGAGGAAAATTCTTGGACCTCAGAAAACGACGGATGTTTCATGGAGGAAAAGGAGAAATGAGGATCTCTTCAAGTATTCCGAAAAGATCACGGACACTATGCGAAAACGAAGACTGAAATTTTACGGACATCTCATCAGAATGAATGACAACCGCCTGACTAAAAGGATATTTAAATATATAATTGGATTGAGGAGGACAACAAAATGGGTGGAGGAGGTTAAGAAGGACGCAGAAGAAATTAAAATAACATCAGAATTGATCCTCAACAGAAAGAAGTTCAGAACTCAAGTAGATGACCACAAATTCCATGAAGAGCAGCGGAAGAACAGGCCCAAATTTGTAATATCTGAGGAGCAGGGAAAAATAAGGAGTGAACAAATAAAGAAGTTCTGGGAAGAGAAAAGAAGAAGGCTGGCCAGAAAGCATTAAGTTTCACGCGGTCCACAGTTGGCCAAATTCGGAAGCAAGAAGAAGAAATACTGTACATGACATGAATGTGAAAACTACGTATGAAACTGGCAGACTGAGAGAAGTAATGGCAGAAATTAAAAGGTATAAAGTGGAGGTACTTGGGTTGAGTGAAACAAGATGGATAGGCTACGGGAGGTGGGACAGGAGAAGGTTGTATCTTCATGTACTCCAGAAGAGAAGCAAATGAACAGCATTCAAGTGGAGTGGGTGTCTCACAAAGAAATGGAATGGAACCCTATATCACACAGGATAATTATTACGAATAAGAGCCAAAGTTAGACCTGTGACAATATGGATTGGGCAGATCCTGTGTAGACCAAAAGGAAGTATCACAAGGCAGACATTGAGCTGGAATCCACAACATAGTCGCAGGCAAGGCTGACCAAGTATTACCTGGAAGAGAATTGCAGACAGGGAGATAGCTGGAGTCAACAAGAAATGGAGAGAGGTGAAAGCATTGGTGGCAGATAGAACAAGCTGGAGAAATTTCGTTGAAGTCCTATGTTCCACCTAGGAATTAAAGGAAATAAGTCAAGTGCATACCACTATTGTATGGTTTTATAGGAAGTGAATTCAACTGGCACTAAAACAACATATTACATGACTTCTAGTCATTTGTATTTTATCTTGTTAAAAATGGTGCATTTCATATAAACAACGAAGTAACAAATGACACTTTTATGCAGATATATTGCATACAGAATAACTTGAGTAGCTCTGGACTTACCTCTTTGTGATATGAGGAATACCACTCATCTATGAAGCCAATATTCTCCTTCCCTTTCGGCGAAATACTGAATTTCCAAATACCATCAAGTGACTTAACTTCTCGACTCTCTGATTCTCGAGGATACAATATATCAGAGGATGCTACAGCTCCAAATGTCGCAGAGAGAAGAAAGAGTTTTATGAGCTGCTCCATTATATTAACTGTATCATTGATGATAGAGGTACAATCTAACTACCTGAAATTAATAAAATTCTCAATCACTTATATGGTTGATAAATTCTCTCAGTGTTGTCACATGTATGAAATTAAAGGGTTATTATTTTCAGTATTATGTATTTATTTACCACAATTCTAACAAGAGAAATATGGAAGATCTAGCGAGAAAGAGTGAATCTCACATGGTACCGCAGCATGTGCGGCCTCTACGTCCGCCATTTCAACCTCCAACTTTGGGCGGGGCCAACACTCATAAGCCTTGACGTCACCATTGTGTGCGTTTGCCCCTTCCAAGTCGCACATCCCATGGTTGAGCCCCATTCACTTGGGGCGGCACGGCAGTCATACGGAAATGAGACCCGTGGACCAAAAACCTTCCATATCTGGAGGTTTCCATGGGGTTCAAGTAACCGATGCATCTTGAAGGGCTGCCCAGGTATATGTGTTTCCAGTGTGACCTGCAAGGTTGGTTCAGTTGGTGTTGTGAGTGCAGTATGAGTTAGTCAAGCCGAGATGATGTGGAGAGTGCAGTTAGTCAGTGGATGAGCGTGAATTACAGCCTAAGCTGAGTGCTATTGGAGTGTCCGCCTGTTGGAGCTGAGGACTCGTTCTATATGCCTGTCGTCATGTGTGTGTCTCTTGGGGCCGACTGCTGTGGGAGGACGACGCGTGTTCTGGTGCAGCATGGAAGATGACCTCGATAATGTTGAGAGATGGACAGTAGGCAATGGTATGATGATAAACAGGGTTAAAAGTCAGGTTGTGAGTTTCACAAATAGGAAAAGTCCTCTGAGTTTTAATTACTGCGTTGATGGAGTGAAAGTTCCTTTTGGGGATCATTGTAAGTATCTGGTGTTAATATAAGGAAAAATGTTCATTGGGGTAATCACATAAATGGGATTGTAAATAAAGGATACAGATCTCTGCACATAGTTATGAGGGTGTTTAGGGGTTGTAGCAAGGATGTAAAGGAGAGGGCTTATAAGTCTCTGGTAAGACCCCAACTAAGTATGGTTCCAGTGTATGGGACCCTCAGCAGGATTACTTGATTCAAGAACTGAATAAAATCCAAAGAAAAGCAGCTTGATTTGTTCTGGGTGATTTCCGACAAGAGTAGCGTTACAAAAATGTTGCAAGATCTGGGCTGGGAAGAACTGGGAGAAAGAAGGCGAGCTGCTCGACTGAGTGGTATGTTACATGTTATAAATCTCATTTTTGGTCTGTATTGAAAATTTACAGTTCAACAACAATAAAGGTGTTATAATTTAATCCACCTATTCAATACTTTGTGGTATGTTCCAAGCTGACAGAGGAGAAATGGCGTGGAATGACATTAGTAGACGAATAAGTTTGAGTGGCGTCTTTAAAAGTAGGAAAGATCACAATATGAAGATAAAGTTGGAATACAAGAGGACAAATTGGGGCAAATATTCATTTGTAGGAAGGGGAGTTAGGGATTGGAATAACTTACCAAGGGAGATGTTCAATAAATTTCCAATGTCATTGAAATCATTTAAGAAAAGGCTAGGAAAACAACAGATAGGGAATCTACCACCTGGGTGACTGCCCTAAATGCAGATCAGCATTGATTGATTGATTGATTGATTGATTGATTGATTGATTGATTGATTGATTGATTGAAGAAAACACTGGATATCAGCATGGGGCAGTGAACAAAGTTCTACTGGAGTGTGTGGACAGCGAATTCCATCCTGAACTGCAAGACTGCCATGTGCAAGCTGTGAATTGTTGACTGTGACAGGAGCAATAATAATAATAATAATAATAATAATAATAATAATAATAATAATAATAATAATAATAATAATAATAATAATAATAATAATGTTATTTGTTTTACGTCCCACTAACTACTTTTTTCAGGTCTTCGGAGACGCCGAGGTGCCGGAATTTAGTCCCGCAGGAGTTCTTTAACGTGCCAGTAAATCTACCGACACGGGGCTGTCGTATTTGAGCACCTTCAAATACCACCGGACTGAGCCAGGATCGAACCTGCCAAGTTCGGGTTAGAAGGCCAGCGCCTTAACCGTCTGAGCCACTCAGCCCGGCGACAGGAGCAATGAAGAAACTGAGTGACTGAATGAGACTGTAGTTGTAGTGAACAAAGACTGTGTGAATCAGTGAGAATAAGAAAGAGAGTGTGTAACTGTGTAATTGTGTGTCCTGTACTATAAGTGCAAGTTGTGTTCTCAGTGAGCCTGTGTGTTAATGTGTAGAATAAGTAATTAGTTAATAAATCCTAGAAGTAGAATGCTACCAGTTTCTGTCTTCATTTATCTACTCTGCTAACATACTACAGTATAATATCATAGTCAATAAGTTTGTGAAAGTGTTGGCAAAAGAAAGGGGCCATGAATACTGTCAGCATTGGAAGGAGAAAGGAGTTGACCAATCAATCAATCAATCAATCAATCAATCAATCAATCAATCAATCAATCAATCAATCAATCAATCAATCAATCAATCAATCGCTACTGATCTCCATTTATGGCTGTTGCCCAGGTGGCATATTCCCTATCTGTTGTTTGCATATCCTTTTCTTAAATAATTACAAAGAAATTGGAAATTTATTGAACATATCCCTTAGTAAGTCATTCCAATCCCTAACTCCCCTTCCTAAAAACAAATATATGCCCCAATTTTCCCTCTTGAATTCCAATTTTATCTTCATATTGTGATCTTTACTACTTTTAAAGACACCACTCAAACTTATTTGCCTACTGATGTCATTCCATACCATCTCTCCACTGACAGCTCGGAACATACCACTTATGATATAGATGTTATATATATTGATTCCCATGAAACAGAAATATTTGTCCTGAATAGGCAAATTTATAATACCAATGCACTATGGCACTGCCGGTGGCTCCAAGTATCCTACGCAGTGGCCTCCACAGTATGCACTAGCCATGCCCAACTTAGCAAACGGGGGGAAACGCTGGCAACGAGGAATGAGTTAGCTGGAAAAATTATAATGTCCAATAACGGACCTTTTATGTGGCATTACATACCACTTAGTCGAGCAGCTCGTCTCCTTTCTCCCAGGTCTTCCCAGCCCAAACTTTGCAACATTTTTGTAACGCTACTCTTTTGTCGGAAATCACCCAGAACAAATCAAGCTGCTTTTCTTTGGATTTTTTCCAGTTCTTGAATCAAGTCATCCTGGTGAGGGTCCAATACACTGAAAACATACTCTAGTTGGGGTCTTACCAGAGACTTATATGTCCTCTCCTTTACATCCTTACTACAACCCCTAAATACCCTCATAACCATGTGCAGAGATCTGTACCCTTTATTTACAAATCATATTTATGTGATTACCCCAATGAAGATCTTTCCTTTCGTGTGGCTATTTCTAGCCGGGTGCAGCCCTTGTAAGGCAGACCCTCCGATGAGGGTGGGTAGCACCTGCCATGAGTAGGTGACTGCGTGTTATTGTGGTGGAGGATAGTGTTATATGTAGTGTGTGAGTTGCAGGGATGTTGCGGACAACACGAACAGCCAGCCCCCGAGCCATTGGAATTAACCAATGAAGGTTAAAATCCCCGACCCGGCCGGGAATCGAACCTGGGACCCACTGAACCGAAGGCCAGTACGCTGACCATTCAGCCAACGAGTCAGACTTCGCTTATATTAACACCTATGTACTTACAATGATCCCCAAAAGGAACTTTCAAACCATCAACGCAGTAATTAAAATCAAGAGGTCTTTTCCTATTTGTGAAACTCACAACCTCATTTTTAACCCAGTTTATCGTCATACCATTGCCTTCTGTCCATCTCACAACATTATCAATGTCATTTTGCAGTTGCTCACAATTTTGTAACTTATTTATTACTCTGTACAGAATAAAAAAGAAGAGTGGTGGAGAGACAGGCAGCGATGGAGGTCCTTGATTCACAACCTGACCCGGGAAGCTGGAAACGGTAAATGAAGATGATGATGATGATGATGATGACGATGATGATAACATCATCTGATTCCACTTCTTTACTCATATCATTTATATATGAAGAAAAACATAAAGGTCCAATAATACTGCCTTGAGGAATTCCCCTCTTAGTTATTACAGGGTCAGATAAAGATTTGCCTACTCTAATTCTCTGAGTTCTACTTTCTTGAAATATAGCCACCCATTCAGTCACTCTTTTGTCAAGTCCAATTGCACTCATTTTTGCCAGTAGTCTCCCATGAGCTACCCTATCATATGCCTTAGATAGGTCAACCGTGATACAGTCGATTCGACCTCCTAAATCCCGGATGTCTGCTATATCTTGCTGGAATCCTGCAAGTTGAGCTTCAGTGAAATAACCTTTCCTAAACCCGAACTGCCTTCTATCGAACCAGTTATTAATTTTTCAAACATGTAAGTCAGATAGGAAAGATGAAAGTGAGGAGCCAGACACAATAAGTGGAAGAAACACCAGACTGTGGGGATATACTAAAGGCAATGGACTGGGATGTAGTACAGTCGAACCTGCCCTAACGGACACCCTTATTCAGCGGACACCTCCCTATACGGACAATTTTCCTCGGAACCGATTTTATTTTACATAAGACAAGTGTTAAATTGGCCTCATTTTAGCGGACACCTCGAACTCCGGACAGCGGACATCGTAGTTTGTCCCATCCACTTGACTTAAGCGGACACTTCACACGTTGCCGGACAATTTATTACGCCGGACCACATGTCATCCTTTCTTTTAAAACCATTCTTCAGACATAAGGAAATACCTTTTGAAGGAGGTACATCGGAATGCAGTTCTACCTAGTGGTGTACAGACCTATTCCGAGAATTCTAATTGCCCAGAAATGCTGCCAGAGACTGTTGACTCACAAGTTGCCTAGGGATTTTCTTCCCTTCTTGCATCATTCTATTCATAACTCAGATTGTCGCTGATAAGGTCGAGCTCAGGTAGTCAACTTGAGAAGGTAAAGACAGTACAGGTGCTAATTAGTGAGACAGAAATACCGTAGCATTTCAGTTGTCTGTTAAACATGAGTAACAATGGATTACTTCAAGAAGCTGTAATGTCTGTAAATGATGTAAAATCACTTACAATAACTCTCTATAAAATACTAACACAGAAATGACTTAAAATAATAAAAATATGTATGCTTACATTTAAGGTGTTTGTTCTTTGCCGTTAAAATGTCCGATTTTTACAAACCTGTTTTAGTGGACACATTTCGTAACGGACATTTTTCCTCAGAACCAACGCTGTCAGCAGAAGGGAGGTTCGACTGTACCATATCTGAAGTAATAATCTGATTACTGTTTGCATGAAGTAGTTATGCCAAATGAATGGAGAGTTGCTATATTAGCCCCTGTGTACAGAGGAAAGGGTGATAAACATAAATCCAATAATTGCAGGCCAGTTAGCTTGACATATTGTGCATGTAACCTGTGGGAAGGCTTTTGATAGTATGAATCCTGGGAGACTACTGACAAACATGAGAGCAACTGGACTAGACAAAAGAGTAATTGAATGGGTGGCCACATTTCTGAAAAATTGAACTCACAAGAATTAGTGTGGTGTAGCATAATCTGATCCTGTAATGATTAGGAGGGGAGTTCCTCAAGGCAGTAACATTGGACCTTTATATTTGTATATATATATATATATAGTATATGGTATACATGTGAGAAGTTTTGTCTTAATCGGATGTAAAAAATATATACTGTAGTATTGACTAGGAGGATTAAAATAGTTTTGTACAATTTTGTAAGATGTTCTAAGCTCATAAGTTATGAATTTTATTATGGTCCATATTGACAACTGATCACTAGACAGGACGTAATTTTTCAATAAGATATATGGAACATGTTAATGCTTCAAGATACAATCGTTTCTCTGCCATGGCACATGATAGACTTAAAACATAATTTTATATCAATTGACCAGGATTTAAGCATATTGAAAGTGGTTAAGAAGGGTGCCATGCTCAACATATTGGAGAACTGTTACATTCATTTAGAACAGTACTTTTTTTTTTTTACAATTTGTTTTACGTCACACCGACACAGATAGGTCTTATGCTGACGATGGGATGGCACAGGTCTAGGAGTGGGAAGGAAGTGGCCGTGGCCTTAATTAAGGAACAGCCCCAACATATGCCTGGTATGAAAATGGGAAACCACGGAAAACCATCTTCAGGGCTGCCGACAGTGGGACTCGAACCCACTATCTCCTGGATGTAAGCTCACAGCTGTGTGCCCTTAACCGCACGGCCAACTTGCCCGGTAGGGCAATGAAATCATTGGAACACCTAATATTCTCTTTGATATAATTATTCCTATTTACGCAAAGCATAAACAGCCAAAAAAAACCATGTTAAGTCCACCAATCAGTTCATCTCTACCTAACCCCCCCCCACAAGTTATACTCTTGTTCCCTGTCAACAGTCCGTCTGGTGTTGGTGTCCGAGCCAAGCGCACACAATTTATGAGAAACATAGGGGTGAGTCTCATATAGCTGTATATTAATCTCAATTTTCTAACTTCCCTTCTTTTCTCAGTAATTCAGTTCAAATATTTCCTTTTCAGACATTCACCTCAAACCAAATGTCTCAATAAATCACTACATCTGATGAAAAGGAATACTTATTCAAGTTGTGAATGTTCCCCTTCAAGCTACATATAAACCATTACTCAAGTTACTATTCAACAAGACATAATTTATAAATCAAATGGCTCAACTATACAGATAAGGAATACCAACTCCCAGATCAACTCAAGAACAGCTGGTTACTATAAAAACGATGGCATGGTTCAACACCAACTGCAGCAGTTTTGATGTGTCATTTTGGACTTTGTTTTAAATGTGTATTCAGACTTCATCAATGTTTTAGACTTATATTTTAAATTAAGACATACTAAATTATATTCTTTATTATTGGATGAATATAAACATATGTTTCCAATTAGATCATGGGTGAAGGTGACCCAATGTATGGAGGTTCAAAACTAGTACCAGTACCAATTATATAGAACACTATATTAAGCTAACGGTATTGAATAGGTGGACCTTCCTCTACCCTTTGATAATGTTCTGAACTGTCGGTGGAGAGATGATGTGGAATGACGTTAATAGACAGTTTGCTGGAATAGTGTTTTTAATTTGAAGAAAAAGTCGAAAATGAAGAGGATAAATAGAGGCAAATATTAATTTACAGAAGAGGAATTTGAATAATTTACTTAGGAAGATGTTCAATAAATTTCCAACTTCTTTGAAAACATTTATAAAAAGACTAGGTAAACAACTGATAAGGAATGTGCCACCTAGGTGACAGCCCTGAATGCAGATCAGTGGTAATTGTTTAATTGGATACGTATAGTTTGGCCAGTGTAACATGCAAAAACAAAGTTTTGTAAGGGGAAAAAAATAATCTTCGTACACTACTTGAAAGTAGGAACTACGCTATAATGCGGCTAATATTCTTTGTTGTAATGTCGCGGTCTATTCAGAAGTGGCACAGTACCACAATATAAAATCTTTGCATCAAAAAAGGTATTATACATAATTTTTTTCATAATACGGCACCTTATAGAAAATAAAATTGATATTACATGCCGTAACATGAAGAAGATAAATTTAAATAGTGTAATTTTTGAAGCTCTTATCACAAAATCAGTTAGAAATTCAGAATTTGAGTTCTCTCTATTTATAATCCTAGGGGAAATCGATTTAAACAATAAGAGGTGTCGATTACTAAGCAATTAGGACTATAATCAACACGTTGCTATAATACGTATGATATATCATACTTAACTCTTGCCGGTGGGTGTGGTATTTGTTGCCAAAGAATATGTTTGTTGCAATTGCATTCAAAGAAGGCTACTTTGGTACCGGTACCAAACGTCGCAGTCTTCTGAGCTCGTTAAATTATAATGACATACCGAACGTTTGTTGATGGATGCCTTTTTTGCTAGCCGTAGTAATTAAAACTTAAGTCCTTGCAGTTAATGGTCGTTCGCGAAATGTAACCGCACGTTGAAACGCGATATCAGGCCTATTGAAATTCTTTCTCAGTTTTGTTACAACTTATGGAATTCAATACAGATTGCACAGCAGTGAAAAGTCAGGGCTACGGTTTGGACTGGAGTTGGCATAACTTCAGAGTTTGAGTTGTAAGAGGGCAGCTGTGCTGTTTTATAATTTAAAAAAACTAAGAAAGCAACATGTTCGTACCTTTATTTATGTTCGTTTTCAATGAAGAATTGACAGATGAAAAGAGGAATTTTGTTTTCGAAAGAAGTTGGCTTTCAGGTTAAACCATTAGTTAATCATTTCACGTCATACATGACACGAGATGGTTTTACGCGTTTTCGCGAATGTTATTTTACCTTAAACTATCTTCCAGGTTGTTCCATTTTCTTTGGATACTTCATTCGTGAATTTCATTTCCTCAGTTCCTTTTCTCCCGCACAAGTTTGGTAGATTAATAATATTTTTTGTGACAATTATTTTCCTGTGATTTGTTCTAATCCCAGTAAAATACACAAATGAAATCACTCCAAACAAGAGTGTGTCTTAATTTCATGATCCAGGCGAAACGCAGAATGACAATATTGAGCAAATGGCGATGTGCGATTTTCACTTTCGTGAACCTGTCTAACAGCGAAGAATTAGGAACAATTTATTGCAAAATACTGCAAATATATACGTCGATAATTAAAAGTAAGAGATCATAAGCTTATCATTTTATAACTCTACAAGCATTAGATGACGTAGATTCAATGTTGCGTATTGTTTCCGATGAATGAGCTTCCGCTTACGTCGGGTATTTATTATGGAATATAAAATTGTTGGTGTGTCTTACGTATTGCTTTGCGTTGACGATTAAGTTAGTTCTTGTCATTGATGAAAGTGAGTGAATAAGTTACTGTAAACATTAAGACATGATTAATTAATATTGTGCGTTCGTGTAATGTTCACAATTCGTTGCTGTGATGACAGTATAACGGGTTGAGTAAGTACCTTCCTATTATTAAGACAAGATTTATTTTGTATTTGTTTACATTTACTCGAGTGTAAACAAGAGATTGATATATACATAAGTTAAGTGACATTAGTCGAAGTTAACTTGTGAAAATACTGCCGTCAACCGTGTTGGCGCTTTTTTGTGCATTTCTTGAGATTTGATTTGTAAATAGCATATGGCATAACCTCAACAGTTTCGAACTAACATTGTTGAAACGTCACATAAATTATAGAGTGAAACGCGAATTATAGTTTTGACCTTAGCGTTCCAAGATATTTATAATTTTGTATCTGTTTAAGGAATCGTTTCGTGCTTGTTTACTTTTGAATCGATTAAGGAGAAATGATGAATAAGATGACGTAGGTCAGTTATCAATACAATATGGAACAGACGTGACAATATATGGGAATATGAGTCGCTTCGTTATCAAACCATTTATTTAAAACACTCTTTGGAAAAGATTTGGCCCTATGATATTGAGTTTTAGCAATTATAACACCCTTGCCTAAGAGGTTAGGTCATGAAATAATAAATAGGCCTACTCCAAAAATTGTTGTTCTTTGCGGGGACTTGTTTTTACTAGATTAATTTTCGAGTATAATGAATGCAAATGATATATTTAATGCGGTGAAATATAATGCTCTTGGAGTAAATAAATTGACCCATCAATTAATGAACGTAGGTTTTCATGGCTCATTGTATTAAAATAAAGAAATATGCGAACTGGATTAAAGCCACTTATTTAACAAAACCGAACTTTCCGCCAAATTACATTGGCCTTCATCAGGGCATGTGAAGGTCTACCTCCGACAGTGAGCAAAGAAATTTTTTGAAGGAATGTGTAAGTCACGACCATGCTATCCACGGCTTCTCCATTAACTGGACACAGGGATCGTCATGCTGTGCTGTGGTGGTTGGGAGAGGGAAGTTACCGTACTGATTCACCGCCCTCTGTCGACAGGTTCTTGAGTGTGTCGCGCTGTGCCATGGTGGTGTTATGCATGTACTTCTGGAGTACAAGTCTCCATGTATTTGATAACTTGAGAAGCGTCTTCCCTGTTGATGTTATTTGGGTGCAGCTCTATCTCTATGGCTTTCCTTACAAGTCGAGTATAAGAGTCTTTTACAGTCGCGATGACCTTCACATGGTCAAAGAGGATTTCATGGTCTGTACTATAGAAATGTTCTGCTATGCCAGACTGGACTATAGCATTTTACGTGGAGGATGAAAGAGTGATGTTCTTGACTGACCTGATGTGTTCTTTCACCCTGGTGTTAACAAGCCCTTTTTTCATGCCTGTATACGAGCAACCACAACCACATGGAACTTCATATACGCCCGGTATTTCAAGATGTGGTTTTTATTTGACCGATTAAAATTGTTTTTAAGCATACCCCATGTTCACACATGATTAATTCTTCCAAGTTGTTTACAGATAGTAACATACAGGTGGTGCAGTTGGGCTCAGGTCTGAGCTTAATACTCTTTACACATGCATGTGAAATTTGCAAGACAAATCTTGCAATGCTAAAAAGAGAAAAATGTTCCACCTTTTCAATATAATAACACTGTTGCACGAATCAATGTAGCAACATATTTAATTTATTAAGGGACCGGTTTCGACATCTGTCCATGTCATCATCAGCCTACACAAAAATGGCAAGAAGTCAACACAATTGTAACACTTATGACACTTTTCTTGAATTAAAAATAGAAGTTCATGTAGAGGTTCTTGAGCACTCTTGCTGATCTTGAGGTTAAAAAAATGATGCAGTATCCCTTTTCAGTAGTGTTGCTCCCTAACTGGATTCTTGTATGTCATTGTAGTATGTCTACCCTGTAGTCCTCGTTTCTTGACACAGGGTCGGGGATGAGGCGAGATGAATTTATAGGTATGTTTTTACGGCGTCTTCCTGATGCCAACGTCAATTGAGGAGCTAAAGAAGGTGAAATGAATGATGAGGAATGAAATTGGATAAGGAAGTAGAAGGAATCAGCTGTGGCCTATTTTGCCTGGAAGTGAAAGGTGGAAACCACAGAAAACCATTCTCAGGACTGCCTGCACTGGGGCTCTAACCCAGTCACCTCCCGAATGCAGAAATTTGCTCCATTTCCATAGCACGTTAACATGTGCAGCCACTCCGCTCGGTGGTTTCTTGTATGACACTGAATATTTTAAATTACGTTTTGAAGCACTACTATGAAAATTACTAAAGTCTTCACCAGGGTTTTGTTAAACAGAATTAAGGAGTATATCAACTTGAGGCTCTGACGGGAACAGGCAGGCTTTCGATCAAATCGCTCGTGTGTAGACCAAATAAACACCTTGAGGATAATTCTGGAGCAGTGTGCTGAATGGTCATCTCGCCTCTATGCAGTGTTCATCGATTTCGAAAAAGCTTTTGATTCGATCAACAGAGAAGCTATGTGGAAGGAAGTGAAGCAGTATGGTGTGCCATCACAAATTACCAACCTCATTCAGGAAACATACCGTGATTATACATGCAGAGTCATACATGAGGGCCGTGTATCTGAACCTATATCTGTACGTTCAGGAGTACGTCAAGGTTGTATCCTCTCGCCAACCTTGTTCCTGGTGGTGATTGATGCGGTAATGCGAAATGTAACACGAAATGTGAAACGTGGTATCCAGTGGGGATTGGCAAATAGGTTAGAAGACCTAGACTTCGCTGACGATGTGTGTCTCCTGTCTGAGGCACATGGTGAAATGCAATCAAAGATTGAAGACTTGGTAAAAGAAGGTAAAAAGGTGGGACTAACGATTAACTCAAAGAAGACCAAGGCCCTAAGGATGAACACCAACAAACTAGACCCATTTGTCTTCAGTGATGAACCTATAGAGGATGTGGATAGTTTCACCTACTTGGGCAGTGTAGTTTCCAAAGATGGAGGAGCAGTACAGGATGTTTCTCAACGTATACAAAAAGCGAACGGTGCCTTTGTTCGGCTCTGTCCGGTATGGAAGAACAACAAAATATCTATCAGGACCAAACTTCGCATTTTCCGAAGTAATGTCAAGGCTGTTCTACTGTATGGGTCCGAGACCTGGAAGGTGACTAAAGTGATTACCTCCAAGTTGCAGACCTTTGTCAACCGCTGTTTAAGGAAGATTTTAAACATCTACTGGCCGGAAGTAATCTCCAATCATGAACTATGGAGAAGGACGGGTGAAACCGAGATGGCCATACAGATAAAGCGGCGGAAATGGAAATGGATAGGGCATACGTTGAGGAAAGGGAATGAAGCCATCGAGAGAGAGGCACTGGATTGGAACCCGCAGGGTAAAAGGAGGAGAGGAAGGCCCAAACAAACGTGGCGAAGATCTGTACACATGGAGGCAATGGAAGAAGGCAAGACCTGGAGAGAGGTGAAGAGGTTGGCTGACAACAGGATCAGATGGAGATGCTTTGTTGATGCCCTATGTTCCACAAGGAACAACAGGAATTAAGTGTAAGTGTGTGTAATAATAAAAGCATTAAAATGTGTTAGTATGTTGTGTGGCATGCCACAGAAGTCATCTTGACATGTCATAGGTCCGCCATCCCTGTCCTAGGGAATCGAACCCGGGAGGAGCCTCTAGGTGAGAGGCAACCATGCTACCCCTAGACCACGGGGATGGCCTAAAGATTCTTAAGTGATGTATTAATCATTGGTTTGCGCACATCCTGGATAGTGACAAAATCCATTGGTCTAGCATTCAAGACAGTTGGTAGTATGTCAGGGGGGATAGCATAGTCTCTTGAAGAGTCAGGCCTAGTGTTTAATTCTGGGAGTGATGCCACATTTAATAAATTTCAGCCAATAGCAGTGGTTCTTTACTCAGGATGTAATGAAAATATAGCACTCTGATATTTTTCTGTAAAAAGTATCAGTCATCATCATCATCATAATCGTTGTACAGTTCGTTTCCCGGGTACGGTTAATGAGCCTCTTCCACTTCTTCCTGTCCATATACAACTTGTCATCTAGATCATCATCCACTAGTTCAACCTTGATCATGTCCATCCATCAGGTTTTAGGTATTCCTGCAGGTCTTTTCCCCTTCACCTGTCTTTCCAAATTTATTTTGGCTGTTCTTATAGGCTCCATCCTCATCACATGCCCGTACCACCGTAGTCTGGATGTGCCGATTCTGTCTAATAGGGATGGATGTCTTTATTCTGACTTCTTTCCTCACCTCTTCATTTTTTAACTTGTCCATCTTGGTCTTCCGGATGGTGGATCTAAGAAATTTCATCTCTGACGCTTGCAGTCTTGATGATGAATATCTTTTTGTGAGGGTGCACGCTTCAATACCATAGGTCAATGTTGGTATGAAATAGTTGTTAAACATCATCAGTTTGGCCGGTTTTGGAATCATGTCATCCCATAGATGTGTTTATACTTGTTGGTAGAATTCGGATCCCTTTTGCACCCTGTTTGTAATTTCCTTTGTGACCAAATTATCACTGGAGATTACACTTCCAAGGTAAGGAAAACTATCCACACACTCCAGCTGGTGCTCTCCTAGTTTTACACTTGCTTCGCGCCCTTCTCTCTTGACTGCCATCATCCCTGTCTTGGTCTTGCTGATGTTGAGGTTATATTCATGGAACTGGGATTTCCATATGTTGAGTCTGGTCTGTACTTCCTCTTCTGTTTCACCCCAAATCAAGATATCATCAGCAAAGGCCACTGCATTCAGTTCATCTAACTTTTCTTTGACATTCTTCATTATATTGTCCATAACAGTGATGAACAGTAGTGGGGACAGTGCACTTCCTTGCTGAACTCCACTCTTGGTCTGAAACCATGATGATCGACCTTCCCCAATTTGTACACAGCTAGTACAGTCTTTGTGTACAATATCTGAATTTTCCTTGCCAGTCCTTCAGGCACATTTCTTTTCCTCAGACACTCCCAGATCTTATCTCTTATAACACTGTCATAGGCATTTTCTGTATCGAGGTATACAATGACCAGGTTCTTGCCTTTCTCCCAATACTTTTCCATCAGCATACGGGTGCTAAAAATTAGATCCATTGTTGATCTGTTACTTCTGAATCCATATCGCTCCTCCTCTAACTGTGGTTCAATGATGGTTCTTAATCTCTTTTCTATGATCTTCTGTGGAATTTTTAGCCCATGAGACAGCAGTGTTAATCCTCTATAGCTAATGGGTTTCCATCTGCTGCCTGGCCAGGAAAGGGGCAGAAACATATTTTGTAGGCCCAGAACCTGTATCCAGGATTTCCTATGGACAAGCCCAACACTACATAGGAAAATGGGGATAAAAGAAACAAATGGAGAACTGGAAAAACACTCCTGGATGCAGACTTGCAAAGAAACTGATAAAAGGACCAAACAAGAAACATACTAAAGAACTGTTGAAACTCAGCAGAGAGTATACAGGGTGAAGCGAAATTCACGCACTCGAGCGTCGCAGCGTGACTCCTCACATGTCTGCAATAAAAAATGCCTCTTACGAACTTTCATCGTGCGAGTATATCCTGCAGAAAAAGGACGTTGAAGAGTGGCAAACTGGCAACGCTGTAACCACAGGTAGGGTAACTACCACTGTCGGCACATTTTAGTCGAGCTGTACAGTTGGTGCAGTGGGTAGAGTTTTGGGTTGACATGCAGGAGGTCGAGGGTTCGATCCTGGATTGAGGCGCATTTTTTATTTGCTAATTTCCATCTGACATTACATACTGTAATACAGTAAGACACCATTTCTTAAGTCCCATGTATCCTACATTTACAATATTTTTTAATGCTGAAACAACAAATACATGTTTAGACAAATAAGAAATAGACAGTTGTAACAGATGACCTGTCATAGGAGAGAATAACTACACAAACAATATCACTTTCGAGATGCTAAAGATGATAGCATAGTACAATAACACAACATCTACTTGTCATTTACATACTACATGTAATATGAGCGCTCAGATGTAGAACATTAGCAATAATACTCTACACATTAATGACCGCATGACCTTCACAACGGAATACGTTGTCCTCAGAAGAACAGATGCTCAAAGCGATCTCCCTGCATGTCCAAACATTGCGCAACCTGCCAGATCATACAGCTCTGGACCCTTCGCAGCATAGCTGCGTCCACAGTAACAAGAGCAGCATGAACACGCGCTAATAATTCTTCCACATTTGTCGGCGGAGTAGA
The DNA here is from genome assembly GCF_040414725.1 of Anabrus simplex. NCBI lineage: Eukaryota > Metazoa > Arthropoda > Insecta > Orthoptera > Tettigoniidae > Anabrus > Anabrus simplex. The sequence goes on along the minus strand of NC_090274.1, from coordinate 44,507,470 downwards.
TTACACGTGCTCCTTCAGGTGTCCCCATAGGAAGAAATCCAGGGGATTTAGGTCAGGTGAACACAGTGGCCATACAACTGGACCTCCAAGTCCGAGCCATTTCCCTGGAAATATTTTGTCCAAATACTGTCACACATTAATTCCAAAGTGTGGAGGTGCACCATCATGCTGGAACCATATCCTCTGCCGAACATGTAGTGGAACATCTTTCAGCACATCAGGCAGATAGTTTGAGAGGAATGCATGATACCTTCATGCAGTCAACCGGTGAGGCAACATGTAGGGGCCCAAACACCTGTCGCCCAATATTCCAGCCCAGACGTTGATACTAAAGCGAACTTGATATGCACGGTCGCGGGTGACGTGCGGGTTATGCTCACACCAATGGTGGGCATTGTGCATATTGAAGATACCCTCATGACTGAATTCTGCTTCATCCGACCATAGTACGGTGTTCACGAAGTCATCGTTGGCTTCCTGTTGTTGTTGGAAGCATTCACAGAATTGCATCTGCTGATGGCGATCTGCAGGATGCAGGTGTTGCATGAAAGAATAATGATAGGGGTGTAACCCCTGCTCGTGCATCACGTTAACGACCGTGCGTTGCAAGACAAGCAGCTGCATTACTGCACTACATGTACTTTGCTGAGGTTCTTGGTGTATGACTCCAGAATAGCTTCCTCAGTAGCTCGGATACGGCGAGTCTGTGGACGACCTCTGTCACGTGATGGTGGAAGGAGAGAACCTGAGTCCCGAAGGGGCAGCTCCAGACGACGAAACACATTTTAATCTGGATGGCGTCAACGAGGATATCTAGCAGCATATTCACGAGCGCCAACACCAGCCCGGTTATCAGATGCACCAAGGACCAGAAACATATCCACATATTCATCATTTGTGTATGCCATACGTCTGCCACACTGGTTTATAAGTTTACAAGACGGATATTCAGTATGTGTACGCATGTACATTGGAGTCTGTCACGAGCGCATTACTCTGCTCACCACTAGTCCCTGTCTGGTGGACGGCGCATACACTACGTAATAAACACGCCGTCAGTCCTGCACGCTGTTCCACCTAACACGCATTACCCCTCTGACAGATATTTTTCTGCATGATTCATCCTGACACCGCTACTTGTGAAATGGTCGATTTCGAATTACACTGTTTTTCTAACAGTAACTGACGTGATGTTTCCACAATCCCATCGATAGAATAATAATAATAGCAATAATGATGCATTGAGATACGTGCTAAACAGCATGCGGTTACCAGATGCAATGTTGAAAGGCAAAATTAGTGGGACTATGGTGGTAACACATACAAATTGTAACCGAGTTTGGACATTATTCACAGAGCACGTTGCTAGGCCTACTGGTAACGCAAGGCCCTAACGAAATGTAATGGACCTGAACGAGGCAAGAATAATAGTTGGTACTAATCTATGGGACCATTGGAGGAGGGTACAAAGAAAACAGGTTTCACATCTAGTCGATGAAGTGGTGCGAATAAATTCACACCCATGACGTGGAAACCGATTGTTCGTCCATTTCTAGGATCATAGTATGTAAGTGCAAATGGTTTTTAGTGGACCCGCTGCAATCGCTGTTGACGATTAAGATGCCAGATATGATATCACCTGGACTACATTTACGAAACAAAAAGCATACGCCTCAACCCAGGATCGATCACTCGACCTCCTGCATGCTAACCCAAAACTCTATCCACTGCATCCACTGTACAGCACGACTAATATGTGCTGACAGAGGTAGTTACCCTACATGTGGTTACAGTGTTGCCAGACTGCTACTCTTCAACCTCGTTTTTCTGCCGGATATACTCGCAGGAAGGAAGTTTGTGAGAGACATTCTTTATTGCTGGCATGTGAGGAGTTGCGCTGCGATGCCCGAGTGCGCAAATTTCGCTTCACCCTGTATAAGATGGGTAGTAGGACTGTTGACAGGACACTGCCATCTGATAAAACACCTACATAGAATTGGAGAAATAAGACACCAAATATGTAGGAAATGCAATGAAGCAGAAGAATCAGTTGAACACATACTGGAACAGCTATATCTAGGTGGGAATGAAGGAAAAACATGGTACCAAAAGATCTTAGAGGACGACGCTAATTAAGAACTAATATTTAGAGGCCCCATGAAGAAAAGTAGAAGAAGAAGAAGTACATGAGGCCCCATGAAGAAAAAAAAGAAGTACATAACTACAGATGTGAGGTTATTACAACAGCCACCTCCAGGCAACGCTCAACACAATGAATACACAAAGAAGACAATAAGTTAGGAAACTAGACAGACAATGAGATTTTCAAGGCCACTGATACAAGTGAGAGGCAGTACCATCCTGGGGTCCTTATCTCAGTAGTTGAGGGTTAAATCCAAACATATGATGAGTGAAGAGAGCACAGAAGTTACTGAGAAAGTTGTACTGAGCAGAGAACATGTGAATGCAAGAGAAACTGTTTGTTTTCACTCACAGATAAGGAGAATGTAATTTTCTAAAAACAGCAAATCAAAAAAAATAAAAAAATAAAATAATAATAATAATAATTTCAGATGTTTTAAGATTTCTCATGATTTGGTGCAAGAAGAGGTAGGTAACTCCATTTTATGTTTGTGTTAATATTGATGTCACCTGGAATAAAATAACAAGTTTCAGCTAAAGTGGAATGGTTGAAAATAGGATATTTTAAAAAATACACTTTAAAAATCTTCAAGCTTTACAAAGATTTTAAAAATCAGGTTTTTGTCTCTTTTGAAAAACTTGGTAAAATAGACTTAACCTTCATCTTGCACCAGACCCTTCAGTTGGAGATGTGCACAACCTAGTTATATGTTCCTGGCCAGAAAGACCTGCTCAAGTATAAGCTTTGTGGAACTAGTCCATGATACAGCTGTGTTCAGTTTGCTCACCTTGTGCAATAGTTTATGTTTGTATGCCAGGCCCAGTGGTTTCCTGTTGCACCATAATTGCTTTTGTAGAGATTGTGCCAACTGTCCTGTTTCTGACATTGGTTGCATCAGCCAGTGCCCTATGTACAGGGACACCATGTTTGTGCTAGCTTAGTACGTTATGGACAGCTGGTGTGGAATGTTCTTTGCTTATTCTCTTTGGCTGCTGCTGATGCATGTATGGACCTTTCATATTTATTGTGTTATTTGAATTGTTTGATTTGAGCTGTGTGTAATATTAATATTAAAATTTGATGATGATTGTTGATGGTGATGATGTTTGTTGTTTAAAGGGGCTTAACATCTAGCCCCTGTGCTAAAATTTCATCTGTATCTCAATTGCATAATACTATTTACAGAGATCATAAAGACTTATTCTGTCCTGCAACCAGTGTATATGACATATAAGAGATAGGGAAGACACTACAGTTATCTGTTCTTGCTGAATTATGTGTATGCCAGTTCATTTTAGATGCTAGTTTCTGTGTTGTCACCAGTGAGTATGCATATGCCATTTGTTTTACTTGATCTGAATTTTGTTGTTGTTTTTGTACAAACTTGGTGGGAACTAAAGTAGAAATAATAAATCTGTGCTCGATGCACTCATTTAAGTTAATAAAGTAAACTCGTGTCCTCATCCTGAGGTGGTGCAGCTCTTTCCAGGCACAGCCCCAATGGAGGTGAGCTGCATGTACCATGTGAACCACTTACAAGACCTCCTACCATTCTTAAATTTCTGACAATACCGGGAATCGAACCTGGGTCCCCGAGGACGGCGGCTAATAGTGCTGTTACGCTTCAGAGGCGGACATATAAGTTAATGGTACCAATATTAAACATGTTAATATACTGTGTTCAGTTTACATCATGATGATTGAGACTCCACTAAAGAAATTAAATGTAGAATGGAACGATCGAGTAGTCAAAAGTTAAGCAAAATTCTACTCATTTAAGTCCGTTTACTTGCACAAATTTCATAAGCTGCTCCATTTATAACAAATGTTCGAAATGGCATCCCCCTGCGTCAATGCAGGCATGGTATCATTGCACCCGTTTGAATATCCCCGAGTTAACGGGTTCAAATCCAACAGGTCGGTGGCTTTTAAGGGTGTTTAAAGGTGACAACCCCATGTCGTTGGCTTCTGGTGTTAAAGAACTACTGTGGGACAAAATTCCGACACACCGACATCTGTTAAGAACGGTCTACGTTGTTTAACTTGCATTATTAATAACTTTTGATTCGGGCGTTTCCGGACTATGGCTCCTTATCTCAGATTGATCCCTTTTGGCGTCCTCCATCTTCCCTGAAAGTTTGTAACATAATCACGGATACACTCTGCATATACATACAATAAGAAGGTTTTAAATTTCCATGAAATTAAGAAAGTTTTGTGTGCAGTGCTGTATCTGGCCTGTGTTACAGTGTGACACGGAGACCTGAACATTGAAAGCTGTAATAATTAAAAACTTAGAAGCATTTTAGATGTTGTCGTACTGTCATCTGTTGTATGTTCCCTGGAATGGTGACATTTTGAAAAGAGCAGATAAGTGGAGAGAATTAATCCACCGAGCGAGTTGGCTGTGCGGTTAGTGTCTCGTAGCTGTGAGCTTGCATTCAGGAAATGATGGATTCAGATCCCACCATCCGCAGCCCTAAAGATGGTTTTCCACAATTCCCATTTTCACACTAGGCAAATAAGTAGACTCGTGTCCTTATCCCGAGGTGCTGCAGCTCTCTTCAGGCACAAGCTCCAATGGAGGTGAGCTGCGTGTACTATTTCAACCACATACCAGCCCTCCTGCTATTCTTAAATTTCTGGCAGTACCAGGAATCGAACCCAGGCCCCCCAAGGACGGCAGCTAATAAAACTGACCGTTACGCTACGGAGGCACTACCCTCCCAATCTTAGTCCTTTCCCATCCTTCTGTTGCCGAAAACCTTTGATGTGTTAGTGCGATGGTAAACCACTATTGCATAAAATGAATTTTATTGCAAAGCCTGTATTGTCGATAGTATACTTGTAAGAGTACAATCAAAGGTTCCACCTTTACAATACTAAAAATTGGTTTATTCTGTCAGTTTTAACACACGTATTGGGCCTCACCTCTCTGGGGCAGGCGAGGACGTAATTAGTCAGACGTGTCTTCCACTAGTTCAGTTCCACTTGTGCTGCCTCTGTGAATCAGTGGTAGAATGTCGGCCTCCGGATCCCAGGATAGCGGGTTCAAACCCGGCAGAGATAGTTGGATTTTTGAAGGGCGGAAAAAAGTCCTTTCGACACTCCATGTCGTACGATGTCGGCTTGTAAAAGATCTCTGGTGACACATTTAGTGTTTACCTGACAAAATTCATTAAATTTCAGCCACAGACGCTCAAGAGAGATCCGGATTACTCTGTCTGCCATCTAGTAGGCCTAGAATAAAACGGAACGTCGAAATTGACGAGCAGACAGCCAGATGGCATCAAATTAAAATGTCTGCATAGGTAGCTGAGGCCATCCGATTATTATTATTATTATTATTATTATTATTATTATTATTATTATTATTATTATTATTATTATTATTATTATTATTATTATAGTTCCACTTGTTAATACAACATGCCTTAACCTTGCCTACTTTTAATGTTTGTAATACCACCGTTTTTCGTTCTAGGACTATTCAACTACGGCACAATCTTTCTCCTTATGTGCGCTTACAGTCAAATATTCTGCCTGCCTTACAATCTCTTATTAACAATACATCACAATCATCACGTCAACATAAGAACAACTCGATCATCAAACTTTTAATGGAACTGTTATGTGTGTTCAACAGTTTTATCCTCACTTCAACAGAGCAAAAAAGCAATTGAGCTCCAACATTTTAGAACATTCTTTGAATTATATCATGTATCTTAACGTATTCAGCATCCTGAATCATATTTTAATGTGTATTTTTGACCTTGTCTGTCATCCGCCTCCGTAGCATAACGGTTAGTGTTATTAGCTGCCGTCCTTGGGGGGCCTGGGTTTGATTCCCGGTACTGCCAGAAATTTAAGAATGGCAGAAGGGCTGGTATGTGGTTGAAATTGTTAGTGCAGCTCACCTCCATTGCGGATGTACCTGAAAAGAACTGCACCACCTCAAGAAGAGGACACGAGTTTACATTACCTTGTCTGTTTTACTTACTTTGGAAGAATTTTTGGCTTAAGATGTCCTAAAGAAGGGCGAAACATGTCCGATACTTGTTAATGTCACCCTAATTAAACACATTTTTTTAATATTGTAAAGGTGGAACCTTTGGTTATACTCTTAAAAAGGTAAACCACTAGAAAAAAATTAATCCAGACAATTAAACACTGAAAAACACCTTTTTTTAGGCCACACAGCGAGGTGTCTCAAATATGAAATGCTCCAGCTGACTTCAAGACAAGTTGGTTGGCAAAAGAAGTTCAGGAAGAAGAGAAATTTCTTGGCTCAAAAACATACAAGCTTGGACATCGATGAGAACAGTTGGTGAGCTCCTCTATGTAGCCTCTGACATGTGATCGCTAACATCCAGTAGTGGATACACAGTAGGAGGATAGGGAAATTGTCATTGTCGTAGAGTACGTGGGAATTAGTGAGGAATAATCTGGGAAATAATGGTCATTCGTCCTGTAGCACTATACAGGATGGAATGCTGGCTGGTTGCAAATCCAACACCACTGAAAGACCCCTCTAGCAATTGTTAACTCAGTTTTTCCCACCTGTTAGCCATGATCGTTTGCGCTTACAGTAAAATATTCTGCCTGCCTTACCCCATCCAACAAAATGCGTAACCACCTCAATCCTTACACAGCTTTCCACTGTCTGCTAAGTGTGTCTTGCTGATTGCCGCAGTGCCGATGTTGAAATGGGATAGTTCCTGTACAATGAGAGCGTTTTTTCTTTCAGGTCGTAAGTGTTTGTCACTGTCAACTTGGTTTTATCTTTCATAAAATTTATTTGTGTCTTGCTTAAGGCCCTCTCTTACACTTAAAATACTTACACTTAAAATTATTATTTTAAGAGTGTGTTGAATTAACAAAATAATTAGCCTGTTATCTACACAATCACTCCAGTAAGCCAGATATCCAGATTAAATTGATCCAAATAAACAAATAAACCTCTCTTGTTTCCATTAGATTCTCGGTTCAATACGGAATTAACATGAAGTTTTTAAACTTGAACCAAATAAACAAGACTCTTCTGGAGTTACAATGGTATTTGTATGAATTACTATAATCGATCTTAAGTTCATTACCACACACATCTTCGACCGTGGTGTAACTGGTGACAAGCGTGCCTTACACCCCATTGGAGGGAAAGCAGGAATAAAGGTTGGCTTATTTCTCTCTTCAGCGCAGCACTAGTTTTGTTGCATAGGTATTTTGTAGGTCTATATAAACAGTTCTAATGCATGGAGGTGTGCTCCAGTACTCGTAAGGAGCAAGTTTTTCACTAGAGCAATGAATAGCAACTGTTAACTCAGTTTTTCCCACCTGTTAGCCATGATCGTTAAGGCATCTTTCTCCTTTTGTGTGCTTACAGTCAAACATTCCGCCTGCCTTACAACCTCTTATTAACAATGCATTAATTCACTGGATTGAATCGTGCATGAGGACCTCATGTGAGTTCGTTGGAGTTCTCGTACATTTTTATGCATATTAATTATTTTTAATTTCAATAGTTCGTTTTCCTATCACCTATTCAACTTCACAGTCAATAACACATATACCAGTGATGCCTTGTTTTTTTACACAACAGGCGGCAAAACAGCTCTACATCCAAAGGTACTCCTTCCTCTCCCTCAAAATCCATGTGTACCAACTAACGGAATCACATCACGGTTAGGGTTAGCTGGTTCGAGTCCTGTTGATGGAAATAATTTTCACCATCAGAATATTGGCCAGCAGGATAGGAGAGGTGGTGGTATTTAATTTATAATCACTAGATTGGGTGCCAAAAGCTGGGGTTCAAATACCAAACCTCTCCACAGTATTCATATGGAGAGGGGGCATATGACGTTGATAGTAATTCATCCATTGCATTGGGACGTTAAGCCTTGAGGAGACTCTTTGGGTTTATTCAGCAGGAGTGGGTTATGTGCCAACACCAGTTTTCACGCTTTCCCTACCTCATTATCGTTACCCCCCCCAGATGTGCAGGCCGCCCGTGGGGGTCAACTAGAAAGACCTGCACCAGGCCTTTCCAGAAGCCTCACACAATCAATCAGCTCATTTTCGACTGCAGTGAGGGTTGGCTCACTTTTATGCCTATCACTTCTTCTTGGTCCTCTTCAATTTTAGCAGGGTCGGCACACGATGTGGATTTGGCGTTTTACGGCCAGCTGCCCTATGTGGAGGGGTGTATTGACTATTGTGTGTTTCTGTGTTGTAAGTAGATGAAGACATTAAGATGAACAGAAACACCCAGTCCATGGTATAGCAATTAAGACTTTCACGGCCAGCGCTACAAATCATGTCAGTGTTTTCCGGGCTTGTAGGCCATTGTCCAGGAGCATGTGGTGGTTCCAATGTTTCACCGAAGACTGCGTTCGGCATTGTCAAGGTTTCTGACTGACTTCGATTAGCAGTGAAGCTCTCAGTGGAATGAAGTGGTGTTGTAATTCCACCTCCTTATATAGTGCAGGCTACAGTACGCTGCTTGCCTATTGGTCCGCCATGCTGGGGGGGAGCGGTTGCTGATTGGCTGTTCTTCGGGCAATAGTTGAAGCATTAAGGAGCCCGATGTACATCGACCTGCCTTGGTGGAGACAGACAATTGATCACCCGTTGCTTTTTCTGTTCTGCCTCAGCCATCGTGTCCTGAAGGACAGGCAAGTCGATGTACATGGGGTCCTTAATGCTTCAGCTATTGGCCGAAGAGCAGCCAATCAGCGACCGCTCTCCCCAGCATGGTGGACCAATAGGCGAGCAGCGTACCGTAGCCTGTACTATAAAGCAAGGTGGAATAATAACACCACTTCATTCCACTGAGAGCTTCGCTGCTATCGAAGTCAGTCGGAACCCTTGACAATGCCCAACACAGTCTTCGGTGAAACGTTGGGACCATCGCATGCTCCTGGACCACTGCTTACAAGCCCGGAAAACACTGACCCAGTCCATAAGTCAAAGATATGTAGTTAAAATATCTGGCCCGGTTGGGAACCAAACTCAGGACACTCCAAACCGAAGACCAGTACACTGACCATTAAGCCGAGCATGCTCATCACTTGTAGATATTATACTAATAACTTTTGTTAAGATAATTTAATTCTTAAGAGAAATAGAAAGAAATACTAGATACTCTTTTAATTCCTTTGAAATCATAGAACTGGCTCTATAGGATAATACTCTTGAAGCAGTTGTTACCTGTGATATGTTGAAAATAGGACTACCCCTCCGAACACGTGGACTAAGCAATACTGCTATGTCGGTCTGTATACCAGGCAGAATCTGTAAAGCAGTTCTCAGAACAAGGACTAAAAAACTATGTTTCTGTGTAATAATGTGTCAGTACGGTCTGTCAGTCTATGCAAGACCCTAATTTCTTTCGTTTGTTTGTGTGTTAAAGAGATTTATTTTTAACTCCAATATCAACATTTGTAATCCTTATCACATGTCAGCATAAGCTCTACTTTTTATTAGTTTTTACAATCAGAGTGTTTTTCTTATCTTTTATTTATCTGTTTGTTTATTACCTCTTGAGGGATGTGACAGGTGAGCTGGATGGTAAACATATAGAGGCCTCCAAACTAAATTCCTTCGCGTAATTATCCTAAACTTCTCTACTTTATCTGTCTTGGACCACTCTTGTTCCTTACTTTTTTATTCTTGTGATATTCCAGGCTTTTGCCTTTATATTATTTATCGCTTTAGGTAGGGTGATGATCCCCAGGGTGGAGGAAATGCCGACCAAATCCATAAAGCAGCATCTGTTCTCCTGATTAGGGGCAGGTGCGGCTATATTAAGCAGCAGTGGTATACGAAAATTCCAAGACAGATGAACATCTAGGTGTCAACAGCGAGGACGTTATAACTGCATGCATCCTCTATCCTTTGGTCAATTGTATCGGTTTCTGCTCCACTGATATTGAGAGGTATTGGACAAGAGAGTGGATCTGCACCTGCTCAGTTGCTTATTTCATCATCATTAGTCGTTTTGCTCATTGCTGAATGCCGTGACCTCATAACTCTATAATTTCTGCGTTGCAGCCTTGATGAGATGCCTCCATCCAGAGCGAGTTTCAGCTTTCCTTAACGTGAGCTTCGCCTGATCTAACCATCTACTTGGTGTTCTTCCACTACCTTCAACTTTGCCTTGCAAAAAGGTCTTTTTCAAGTTCTCTCCTTCTCTTCTGAAAATGTGGCTATGGAACTGGAGGTAACATTCACTCACATGGGAAGATAGACGTTTCTTGATGCTCAGTTCATCCATAATGGAAACATTAGTTCTTTTTTCCATCCAGGAGACATGTAGCATTCACAGTCCACATCTCACAGCTGAGAACACTAGGGATTCCACCAAGCACATCTTCGTAGCTTTTGATATTGCCTGGTTCTGCCGGATCTTAGTGAGTTTAACCATTGCAGCTCGACCTAGGACAATACGTCTCTTAATCTCTTTTTCACAGCTTCCCATGTTATTGATGACTGACACCAGGTATGGAAATTTGTTTATTATCTCCAGGTCCGTCAGACATCCTCTAGGTTGGATTTGATCTTACCAATCAGCTACCATTAGTTTGGTCTTTTTCATGTTTATCTCTTAGATCATAGTGAAGGCTAATATTCTTCACTCCTGTACACAGGTCAGTAAGTTCCTCTTCACTTCCAGCGATAAGGGGAGTGTCATCTGTAAACCCCAGGTTACTAATTTTACTGCTAGTCTACTTATTGTATATATATTAATGCGTAGACTGACTCCTGGCAAGAGTATATCAAGTCCTGTGGCAATGGAGCATTAATAAAAGGGACTGGACTTCAGTGAGTCTGGCCTCTAGATGATTCTCTGCATGTAAGCGGTGAGGTGAGAGTGGTTGCTCTTGGAATCGACCATGTCAGCAGGACAGGTTCAGCGGCAATCTGGCCCTATCGGGCTTCTCTGTTTCTGTTTGCTTTGTTAGACCGAATGAAAGTTGGCGCCCTATTTAGGATCGCTCTGCTTTACCCAGTCCGGGGAAGGGCCTAGAAAAAGGTAGCCCAAACATAGTCTGCTTTATTCCAAACCTGGTGGTAAACCACGGACAGTGGAATTAATGGGTTAGGAGAAATAACATATAAATAATGTAACTATGTTCCATAGAATTGTGAAGTAGCTGTCAATACGGATCAATATGAAATTTATTACATATGACAGTGAAGAGCTGTGTGAGGATTTAGGTCGTTACGCATTTTATTGAATGGGGAAGCCAGCTATGGAGAGGTCTTTCAGTGGTTTTGGTTTTGCCATCAGAAATAAACTTGCTCAATCACCTTTCTTGATCAACCACTCCGACAGTCTGTTCGATTATTCCTACTGGTCTTCATCAATGCTCACACTGGCACAAGCACCCTGGGACGCTCACAGACTATTGGCAGACTCAGACATCAGCTCTGCATCATAACTTGCTTCATGGCAGACATCCAACTCAACAGCTCGATACAACACATCTCCTGAACTGCACTCAACCATACTTCACAATCACACACACACACTCTCACAGACTGTATGTTGCTCACTGCAGTACACACACAGTATTCTTTACTCCACAGCGACAGTCTCTCATTACTCTGACACTGGGCCTCCAGACACTCAACAGGACTTCAAACTGAGCTGAGCACAAAGACATTCACTGGTCGCCTGTCTGGCTTATATAGTCAGGCTTAGCAGTTCGAGAACAGTCCTGAATTTGGACACACTTGTAATACTCTAGCTCCCAGCTCTCCAGAGGTTTCTATTAGTCAACAGATGCTCCCAGGGAGGTGTCAGAGAGGACCCGGCCTCATTCTCCTGAGCGGTGGTACACGGTGAAGCGCAGGGCCAAAACTAGCAGCAACTGCTCTATAGCTCATTCCATGTTAAGGAAACAGTATTGTTCTTATGTACCTACAAGGAGTGAAGAACATACCCCCCACCTAAACACTCATTCCTCGTGATTGAGGAACATTATAATGTACTATATATTGTATTATGAAAGAAAAAATGGGCGGGCCATGTTTTTGCCCATGAGTTATTAAAATATCTACTTAACATTCTCTATTTCATGAATACATTCGCAGGGAGGAAGCACAATGGCAGGAACAGCCATTGCTTTATTGCCTTCTTACATTTCCTTCTGAGTTGCTCCGGTACATGCAATGCATAATCCGTTATGCTGTGAATCATCGGCAGTTTATCACCGTTGAAACAAAGTCATCTATTTATTTGTGTGTGTGTGTTTTTTCTAAAATTCTCGTACTGTACAGCAGTTGTTACTGAAGATTTTGATGCTGTGGTGTGCAGCAATACATCACGGCATGACTTGTACTGATACAGAAATTCTTGGTTTTGTTATTTAGCTTTTGTTTCTTAAGTGTATTTAATTTTTGCCACATTTTTACCGCTTTGTCACAAGCGCATTTAATTTTTACCGTTCTTTTCGTGGGGCGATGTGACGGCACAGTAGTACCCAGCGTTGCCTGGACAAATTTCTTAAATGCAATTAACTGCATCCGCCATCCCGAGTCTACAAAAATTATCTGTTGTGTATTTTCTCCCAGTTTGCCTTGAACTTCAATTACTGAGGTTTTGTATATGCAGAAGTTTACTCATTTCGTTGTAAAAACCTAAATTAGCCCCCCCTCCCCTGCTTACAACCCCACAACCTTAGAGTTTAAAAAAAATGCAGCTTAGTTTCTTCCTTCTTTTATTTTGAATTTTAAGGACTGAGTTTCACCAATATATTTGCCATGATTTTCCCGTGATGCTGTTGAACAGAGTAGTTCAATAGGGCAACCTTGTCGTCCATAAGAGCAATACTGTTTTCTTAACATGGAATGACCTATAGGACGAGGCCAAGCTAGCCCGTCCCTCCCTAGTCCTGGCAGGGTCTAGCAAACAAAATGGCAGACACCATCACAATATGTTGTTTGTGAAGTTAATTCCCTTGTTCTCTTGTTACTTTCAGATCATACGGATTGGTTACGTGAAGAGGTAACTGACATGTATACAACATGAGAATATAAATAAAGAAAATGTGAATTAAGAACATCCATACTTTCTGGATAGCAAACCAACTGCTGCTACCACTGCCGAGTTGAACCAGTATGGCAGCGATTGTAGATCAGTCGCCAACTGTGGCCGAAGTGACGTCCAACCTAAGTATGGCTGCCCAGGAGTCGGCAGTACCCCTGGCAGTGGACTATTCCTCCATACGATCAAAAGTAAGATCGCTAGAAAAGTGTGACCTCATATTATTCACACTTTAATAATCTAAGTTTGGAAACCTTGTAGTTTGATTCCATGACATGTTTATCAAAGAGACATCTGATAAAGAGGATAGTGTTAATAGTGAAATAATTCTTTAATCTTTAAAGGAATTAAACTTTAATTATGAAATATTCATCATCATCTTAAAGAAATCACTTACTAGAGGTTCATGTCTGTAAATCAGAAACCTGAAATGTTAAATCCGTTTGGACTTATTTCTCTCAAAATGTAATAAATCTTTTATTTTCATGTATGGTAATCGAATTGTAAGAATGCTTTCATATTAATGTCTAATTTAATTTGTGTAGAAGTCTGTATTTGTTCTTTGTTTCCTTCTCAGACTGCTCTCGTGAGCCCAACCGAAGAGCAGTATGATCTTCTACAGCGTAAACTGAAGGAGAGGCTGGAGGATGGTCGAGGAGAAACGATTTTTGAAATTGGAATTGGAGAAGGTAAGTACTGTGTTCTCCGTTTAGACTTGCTCAGCATTTCATGTGAGTGTCAACATTATGTGAAGAACACCATAGATCTGTGTTAGTACCGCTACATGAGGAACACCACAGATCTGTGTTAGTATCACTGCGTGAGGAACAGCACGGGTCTGTGTTGCTTGCGGGTGGTACCATAAAATGTGATATACCGTGAGTCTACATTGCCTGTGATTAGTACCACTATGTGAGGAACACCACGGATCTATCTGGCCCTGTGATTAGTCCCACTAAGTGAGGAACACCATGGATCTGCGTTGCTTGTGATTAGTACCCTTATATGAGAAACACCATGGGCCTATGTTACCTGTGAGTGGTGCCATTATGTGTGACATACCATGGGTCTACATTACCTGTGATTAGTACTGTTATGAGGGGCCATGACCTGGATTTTGGACCCTTTTGGACAACAAGCATCAGTTCAGAAAATAAGGCATTCCGAATTGGATCCTCTGATTGTTTTGGATTAATAGTCATTTTTTCATCATCATTAGTTTTAGATTCTAGTCAGAGGATACAGTTTGAAGTTGTAATTATCGTTTCATTTCATTGCACCTCGTACCATTAGGGGCCGATGACCTAGCTGTTAAGCCCCTTTAAACAACAAACATCATCAAAATCTTCAGACATACAAGTTGGAGTTTTCTGACAAAAATAGAAAGCTAAAAATAATTCTGTTATAAAATCCTGGTTTGTTAGTCAAGTGATGCAAACTTTTCTATTTTTCCCTAATTTGATACTTTCAAGGAAAAGTGGAAAGCAAAGCCAAGCCAAGCCATCTCCATACAGACCTTAGAGGAGTGGAAGGTAAAGGCTTCCGTTATCTGTAACGTCCGCTGTAAGTACGACAGCATGGTTATCTCTATTGCACAGTATGAATTTCATTCAGTATTGACGGTTTTTCAATTACATCATTATAAAATGTTGGTATGTCATCTTTATAGATGTAATATATTATGATGTGTTGAATAAGAGGATGTTTTACATCTCTATACTCTGCTCGTTTTGCCTCCTGAGATTAACTTGGTACTCCTTTTTTTTTGTAGGCTGAGTAAACCTCAGAGCCATGTGCCTCCCCAGAAGTGGAAATCTTGTTTCTGAATATTACTTCTTCCTTTTGGGAAATAAAACTCACTTCCAGCCAGGTGAACCAAGTACGGCTTTACTGCCTCACTTAGCCAGTCCCTTTTATATTTTCAACATATTTTTGTGTTTCACTTCCAATTTTATATTTGTAGTAGTGCAATGGAGTCCCGCAAATTCGGCTCTCAAATAACTCGTTCCATAAAATTTGACATCTGCAGAATTTTTTTAGCCGTCCATAATGGATACATAAAAAATTACTGTTTTTTTTCATATGTTTTACACTGGTCGAGTGGTATGACTAGAGGCAGTAATTTTTGGAACATACTGTAATACATAACAAGGTTATGAAAATGGGATGAAAATAGTGAAATATTTGGCAACGGTGAAATAGTTGCAGTGATTAGAGAGTCAGAGGGAAAGGCTGAAGAGGAATCAAAGGGCAAGGAAGTGAAAGGCAACAGAAAGATGACACACAGTGTGACGTACTGACAATCAAACACAAGGATGAGTAAACAAATGACAACACAACACCGCAAACACACTGTTTCGATTGCTAGCACTACCACAAGAGAGATTAGAGGCCATCCCAGCGCAAAATCACGCCAACTACTTAGGGTAGGCCTCAACCAAAACACAAGTCACAGGACTGGGAAGCGATGGGATCTGGGCAAACCAAGGTCAAAAGAACCTCAGCAGAGGGTGGATCGTGGGCAAAAGGATAGAGCAATTACCTGAAATAACATGAACACCATAAATAATTTAAACAGCTCAAGATTTTTAATAGAAAGAAGATTCAAAGGAAAAAAATAATTGGGTAAAGGTATTCAAATATTTAAAATTAAAATATTTAAAATTTGAACTCAGATTCAGATTAATAAAATCATCTAGAAATAAAGAAAATTGTGAACCCTAGTAGAGTTGCACACCTTTCAGAAATAACCAATACATTAAGTTTTACCTTTTTTTTTCATAATAGGGTTTTCAGATTACTGTATTTACCTTTTTCATAACAAGAAAATTTTAGTTCACCTCGGTGCACCGTTTCAAACAATTAAGGCCTTGAAAGTTGGAGGGAACCCTCAAATAAAAAAATTAAGAAAATGTACAATACCGGTACCTCAAGAACACTGAAATGCCCCAATTTAAACACAAAACTAATTAAAATACTTTTATCTTTTTGATCTACCAAGAAAAACACATACACATAACAATAATCAAACCCACATCAAGAACTGATGCTACCAGAACAATAGACAATAAAGAAAGATGTGACACAATATCATAGATAAGACAATCTAACGGTCTGAAGACTGATGTAACAATGCCAAGATGCCAGGTGTATGAATATACAAGGCAAAATAATATTAAGAAAATTAGTAACTTCAGTGTCCTTTAGAAGGAAGAAAATACAGTGAAATCTCGTTGGTACGTTTTCGCAGGGGACGACAAAAACAATAGTGTTAAGCGGGAAAGCGTACTATCGAATATCCCATTTAAAAACTGTCCAGCAGGGAGATGGTATCACTTTAGACATTAGTACATTTTACATTGTGTGTGTAGTGTTTCAGGAGAGCACTAAAAAGTGTGAAAAAGTCGAGAGAACAAATATCAATAATTCTCTACTGGAGCCTGTTAAAGTAACAAGAGACTATTATTTTGTGAATAAACATTGCTTTTCGGTAAGTAGTAGGTTGAAGTTGTGGTTCACAAGACATCTCTCAAAAATAGTAATTGAAAACATCGACCATGGTAGACATGTTGGTGTTTTATTCACTGTAGAAACATGCACCATTGTTTACGTAGATAATGTCTGTTGGAGTTATTATCAAGCCAGACGATCACTTACCAGACTGATGATGAACAATACCGAATTACTCACTTATACAATTTACTTCAAAATATTTGCAGGGTTAAATATTATAGTCAACTGCAGGCACTCAGAGTCACACATAAAGTTGCATTTCAAATGTACACACAAGTTCTTTTTTTTCTTTCTATTTTGCTTTACGTCGCACAGACACAGATAGGTTTATGGCGACAATGGGAAAGAAAAGGCCTAGGAATAGGAAGGAAGCGGTCGTGGCCTTAATTAAGGTACAGCCCCAGCATTTCCATGGTGTGAAAATGGGAAACCATGGAAAACCATCTCCAGGGCTGCCGACAGTGGGATCTGAACCCACTTTCTCTCGGATGTGAGCTCACAGCTGCATGCTCCTAACAGCACGGCCAACTCGCCTGGTCACACAAGTTCTAATTAAATCACTACCAAAGAAACAATTTTCAATATAAAACAATTTATACAGGCCTACACCTTCCTTTCACTATCACCTTACGGTGGTTTCAAATCATTCTTGCTTGCCATAGCGAATGGCAGCAAGACATGCAACATCACACCTGCTCTTGTCGAGCGCTGGAACAAAGTCAGATTTTCAATTACGGCCGCTATGGAGCGCTGTGCAGAACAGTTGAAGATCGAGCGATGAATTTAACCAGTTGCAAGTTTCTGGACAATAATATACAATTAAAAGTCCAATGGCGAAGTGATTGCCCACAATTGTATTCCAATTTAGTCCAATCAACATTTTAGATGTACATCAATTGACCAACTACAGCGAATTGTTATCTGGTAGTTCAAGGCGGATTTTTGAATGATACATTTTAAATTCCTCACATACTAAAATGTCATAGTTGGTGATAATTCTACTAATGTCCCTTCGATTATAACGCCACAACCAACGAGCTAGAATAACATAGAGAGGCGGAAGCGCTGCCAGGGTGAAGCTAATAGAACGAACGTCCGTCATGTTTCCTGTGGTCACACAAGCAAGGGGACATGGCCCTTAAATGACAAAAAGTATAGAAAATACACATTTTAGAATCACTGGGGGAGAATTAAAGACTGTTGGCGAAAGCTTAAAGCATTAAAAATCATAGACTGCGAATATCGCCACTTCATATTGCGGCATGAGGCCAACATCACGATCAGTCGATTGTAGGGTAGTTCAAAATCATCGCACAAAGACATACAAAGAGGCCTCGAAATCGGAACAAGAGCGTTACCCTGCTTGGCTGTTGTGGTTAAGCGTAAATTACAATAAAAACCGTGGACATAAATATTTATGACAGAAAGCCTTTAAATTATAGGGACCTACAATAGGTTACAACCTCATTCTGTTCATATTTTAAAAATTATGGCATCCTCATGAGTACTGTCTTTCTTTCTTTCTTTCTTTCTTTCTTAATCTGTTTACCCTCCAGGGTTGGTTTTTCCTACGGACTCAACGAGGGATCCCACCTCTACCACCTCAAGGGCAGTGTTCTGGAGCGTGAGACTTTGGGTCGGGGGATACAACTGGGAAGGAGGGCCAGTAACTCAACAGGGGCCTTTTGGGGGGATGGGAAGATTGGAAGTGATAGACAAGGAAGAGGGAAGGAAGCGACCGTAGCCTTAATTTAGGTACCATCCCGGCATTTGCCTGGAGGAGGAGTGGGAAACCTTGGAAAATCACTTCGAGGATGGCTGAGGTGGGAGTCGAACCCACCTCTACTCAGTTGACCTCCCGAGGCTGAGTGAACCCCGTTCCAGCCCTCTTACCCCTTTTCAAATTTCGTGGCAGAGCCAGGAATCGAACCCGGGCTTCCGCGATGGCAGCTACTCACGCTAACCACTACACCACAGAGGCAGCCCATGAGTACTGTACCACTATAATTGTTTAATGTAATTATTTATTATAACACAGGGGGCATATCATGTTTTTCCTATTACCATATCATACTGGGATTACTAGTTGAAAGGTAACCTTGAAAGTTGTCTATTATGAAGTGTAGCCTAGTTTTAAATACCAAGGCAACTGACATCTACAATAAAAGCTGCATAAATTTCACAAATAGCAGTAAAATACTGTATTTACCATACTTGGTGTACGTTTGACCAAAATAGGTGACTTTTTGTGGTTACGTTTCCTTGGTGATGGGTGCTCCATTTTCTTTGTTTGTGAATGAAAATTAAATAGGGGTGGAATGGCATTTGCCAGTAATCGCCGTTGGTCATTTGTTTCATACATGCACTTGCCTTTGAAATGTATAGAGCATAAGCGACTGAAGTGAATGGGATACCATTTATCTTTTTTCGTCGTCGCAACGTATTGTTCTGTTAATTCCTTGTTCTTTAAAGGAAATTGAAACATGATCCAACAAATAATTACTGTAGCTATTCGTACTTTCGCTGTGTAAACAATAAAGCGGGTTTTAAATACAAACAGAAATTACAAAAAGGAATCTCGGCTATAATTCAGTAATACTTATTTAAACTATGATATATCCTTGGTTTTATTACTCCAATTAGTACAACCATACGCTGAGCTTACGGCTGGCATTCTTGGAAGCGAGAATCTATCTTTTCACTTCTTAAAACTTGGGAGATTAAATTGGCATGTATGATTTTGTCACCTCAACATATGCTCTCGCGCCAATTCGCTTTGTTTTGACAACCGTTGACATGGCTGCCCCTTATCAACTTGCTTCCGCAAGGAGCGCTGATGTCAGGCATACAGCCCCTCTATGTTATTCTAGCTCGTTGCTACAACAGTGAAGAACTGAAGGTTGCCGAAGAAATGCTGTCTTATTTCAAGGTGTAAGGTACTGCTATGGACATTTTATTCCGACGACATCTGTGTGATGAAGCCTCTAGAAGAAGGAACAGTTGCCAGGGACAAACCGCCATCACCAGATTTTTGCATGTGATAAACTTCATGAACTGATCTGTATTGACTTACTCTATACTTAGGAAAATCTCTTCTAAAGAGATCACAAAAACTCAATCCACCAATTCAACACAGTAGTATGACATTTAACCCGCCACCGGTAGCGTTGTTAGGTAGCTCCTAACAATAACATTCCTTATTAAGAAAAGTTTTTTGGTTTAAGACTCAAACTTTTCAAACTCCAGGTATTCTCAAATGAGTATATGAGTCACATATTTTGCTTTGTTATACTATGATTCACACATGTGTCACGTGGGGGAAGTGCGTTGTATCTGGCGTGTTAGTCCATGCCTCGCTACGATACCGGTCGTGTCACGGGCAGTGTTAGGCGCATTCTAGCCTCGATACCTTTGGCGTCAAGTTTTTGCGCGTTCCATGCTGGTGTACTGTTTTAGTACAAAGTATCACAGTGAAGTTATAATGGCTAATAGGACTAGTGTATCTGTTCTTTTGAGCTGGATTGAAGTTGAAGACGACGTATTTACTGATGTTAACGACCAAGTCTTTTCTTTTGACTGTCTAAGTGATGCTCGTACTGAACATTCCATGCATCAAACTGATAGGGAGAAATCCAACGATTTGGAAAGTGGTATTCATACAGTACTAACTGGTACCCATACCCATACCAATACCCATACCCCCCCAACTGTTTTTTTTTTTTCCCACCTGAAAGAACCACAGTGCAGCCCTCAAGACAACAGAAAAACTTACTCCGTTACAGCCATAATCATTACCAAAAAGACTAGGGTAATTATATTTTTTTCAGACATTCCCGGGTGGAAACCAAGATGTGCCTACTGTCCATTCCAGAAAAACCGATTTACGTCGGCTCACTGTGATGCGTGCAGATGCTCAATATGCAAAGAGCACACTAGACTAAAAAGTAGTATGCAGTGAATGTTTTTCGCAAGAAGTTGAAAGAACTGAGTGAACAGGACAATGATAGAAAATAATGAGGTTTAAAAACCATGAACAAATTTGTTTTATTTATTTATTTATTTATTTATTTATTTATTTATTTATTTATTTATTTATTGCATTCTGGCTGACCTGGCTGCCCTTTCTTCATCAGATATGACATATTGTTTGTGTTGTACAGTTTTTAATGACAATCTTATTTATTTGTTCTTGAGAATCCTTTTTTCCTTCTCTGTTTTCAATTTGCTTCATTGTAATATTCAGCTCTTCTAAATCATTCTGAACTTATTTAAACCAATTATTTTTTGTTTTACTTTTCCAAAAGTAATTAAATAGTTGTTTTATTATCCTATTATCATTTAATCTAGAAAGATGACAGAAAAAGGCAATTTTTCTTTTTTCTTATCGTATCTATTATAGATACATGCATCAAACTGATAGGGAGAAATCCAACGATTTGGAAAGTGGTATTCATACAGTACTAACTGGTACCCATACCCATACCCATACCCCCCAACTGTTTTTTTTTTTTTTTTTCTCCCACCTGAAAGAACCACAGTGCAGCCCTCAAGACAACAGAAAAACTTACTCCGTTACAGCCATAATCATTACCAAAAAGACTAGACTTTCCCTATAAACCACTACATTAGGCAATAATCTCCATTGTCCATCCACCTGATGTTTTTTATTAATGATTGTTCTGAGGATCCTTCTGTCAACCTTTATACTGTAAATGTATTTCAAATACAAGGTTCTTTGTTCCTTTTCATAATATTTAATAATAGTTATGTAGATTTGTATAAAAGGGCAACATAAAAACCAGTCTGATAAAACAAAATTATAATTACCTTCTAAAAGAATGAAAACAATGTAGGAGTCAAAATTGTAGTAGCAAATATTTAGATAATAAACAATTGTGGATATATACAAATATGTAAGTATATACATACAAAATAAATAACTAAAGTCTAGTATAATGTATTCAAACTGCCAAGAAGAGCCCGTATAAGTACCAAAATCATATATCAAGCTGATGTTAGGGAGCACCTATACCCGCTACCTCTCGCGTAAGTTGGGACAACGCTACCGATGACGGGTTAACAATAGAGCAGTAAAATGTTCTATCAATCACACTAGTGATCATTACACTAATTAGCATCAACTTTGCACTCTCATTGTTTACATGTTAAGTCTCCATGAGATATAGTAATCTGACAAATGAATACATGTACATTTCACAACAATATTTTCCTTCAAATCTGTATTGATCAAGTTCATGTAACTTCTCTGTTTATTGATTTCCTCTTTATTCTGTACTTTCCACACCAACACTGCAAGATGGGGACTGAGAGGAAATGAATGTAGAAGAATTGGATTGATGAGGAGAGAGCTTATCTGCTTGGAGACAGCAGCAGGGCGAGTAGAGGAACAAGTGTTGTTGCTCTTTGAATTCATGCACACCAACACTGCATGGTGCCAGTGTGTTGGTTATAGCTGCTAATCATCACACTGTCAGCTGTTCTTGTATTTAACTAAACACAAAACTCTACCATACTTTACATGCTTAAATACTGAATTTACAAACTTTCTGATCGAGAAGGCATAATCAGCATTTCCCTTCATCTCTGATTTCCATTGAAAGCCTTCAAAAAAGGAATCCACTAGAAAATGGAAATTACAAAAAGTGACTGGTTCAAATTTTTTGAAGAGCATAAAATAAGATATTCTACTTCAAAATACATATGTTTATGTTCTGAAGAACTATTTATTATTAGAATAGCCTCTGTTTTAAAAGTATTGGTGTTCGGGGTAACCAAAAGCTGGGTGTGGCACTGTTCGTTCAGCTGAATTTGGTGTCACAACATTTGACCTACTGTTCAAATGTTATAGAAGTGTAGAAAACAAATTCGTCCTTGAGGATGGTCATTGTTAATTTGGAAAAGACTTTTAAACGAGCTTCTTTACTTTAAATTGAAGATACATCCCAGAGATTACCTACAGAACTGAATTAAAATAAAATACCCACTATCAGCAGATGGCAGTCACTTTTGAAAGTTTGCAAGCAGATTTCCTGGCTTGAAAGCCTCTCCAGATCCTTTGCCCTGAAGAAGAATCGGCACTTCAAATAATGAAATCCTTTTGTTTTGGCAGGCTGAAAATTTCCTAACCAGATATTTCATTGTGTCCTGATATACTGTATAATCCAAAATGAAATAGAATGGCATAATTATTATTTAATAAACACTTACAACACTCTCACTGTTTGATATCACACACAAGGAACATTATTGACCGTGTATTAGTCTTTCGACACAGATAGAAACATGGTTGAATGTACATTACGCTTATATCTTGTATACTAACTTACCTTGTTACATGGTTGAATGTACATGACGCTTATGTCTCGTATACTAACTTACCTACCTGGAGATAAAAACATGTGTTCGGCAGCCGTCCATGTCTCTTGTAGCGCTAACTGCCTAACTGGCTGCTGAGCCACTGAACACCACATATAGTGAGAAAGTAGTGATACTGTTTCCTTCTACTCATTATAATAGAAGTATATGAAAATGTGGAGATTGTCCTTGCATGTTTTAATATTTCTCTTTATTATTTTCTCTTGCTCCCTATTCCGATGCTGACCTGTTGTGTTTTTTTTCTGTTGTGTATTCCTGTTCATGTTCCTTTCTCTGTATATATGACTTGACTTGAACAGTATGGGCTAATAAATCAGGAAAAGATTTGAAACTTTAATTAAGAGTTTGAACATTCTTCTCCTATATCATTGCAGATGGTGGTGAAAGTGGCTTGGGCCAGGATGAGTACGATTCCTCAGTGGCCACTCTTCAGTCCCTGGCGACAACACTGGAGGCAGACTGTGTTCTCCTCAGGCTCAGAAGAGTGGAACAGGGTTTCACCGGGCAGTTCTTGGTCCGGCGCAGGGTGGACCAGCAAGACTTCTTGGAAATAAGGTAATGTGCATCTTTCAGTGCACAAGCTAGTGCTGATGACTTAAACATTAAAACTTTCCATTATCAACTTTATTTGGCAGTGCTTCATTGCCTCTTGGCTAATTCAGCTTTATTCTGTTTCATGACAGGTACTGTTGTAGTTTCTGAACTGTGTGTGCATTATGTCATTTTACCTACCTAAAAAGTGAATCAGGTGATCATGATAGGCTATCACTTTCTTATGAGTGTGATGCCTTCCTCACGTACCATAAATTATGTCTGTGGGCCCTTACAGGATCGTTACCAACTTGTACTTCCTTTCCTGGAACCACAAACTCTTCCAAATTCGTGATACGTATTGTCAAGGTCAAAAGCCAGTTATTTTGGATTATATTTCTTGAGGGGTGCCCACGGAGGAGTTTCCGTCTTTGGCGTTAGACGTTCCTTTTGGACAATTCAGTGCCATGTTAGGTAATTAGATGCTATGACCTCCCAGTCGCCGGTGTTGATTCAACCTTTCTTCTTATTATTATAAGTTACTTTATGTCGCACCGACAGAGATAGGTCTTATTATTCTTTTATTATTAATAAATACGTCAGAATTGGGAAATATCCCGGTGGCAAACAGTCTGATAATAAAGTTAAAACATAATTACCCATCAACAACAACAAAAGTACAACAAGCAATTCCATGGAAATAAATATTACAAGAAATACTACTAGTTTAACATTTTAAATCAAGCAGAAATCACACATTCAGCGTCCGTTATTTACAACTTTTACTTTTCACTTTACACTATCACTAATGATCTTCCACCAGCTGAATGAAGACTGTATATGTAACCTGTGCAACGATCATTGTGAAAAATACCATGCACAAAACTGCAAAACAAGGACAACCTCAATAATAAGAATAGCATTAGCATAATTGACCATCTGTACAAAAATCGTTTTTGCACATTGTGCTTTTTTCATTTAATAATAATAATGATCTTCTTAAATGTCTTGAACCCACTATCTCCTGAATCCTGGCAACATTTCTTAATATTGGACTTCAGAATTTCTTCAGAACCCCACTGTCGGCAGCTGTGAAGATGGTTTTCTGGGGTTTCCTATTTTCACATCAGGCAAATGCTGGGGCTGTACCTTAATTGAGGCCACAGCCGCTTCTTTTCCACTCCTAGCCCTTTCTTAACCCCATCGTCATTAAAAAACCTATCTGTGTCAGTGCAGCGTAAAACCACTTGATAAAATAAAAAGAGAAATTCTTTATAACATTTTCTATGCCATTCGTACAGCGAATAAATATAAATTAAGTACAAGCAAATAGTAATCATACATTCGTTACCTTTATGCCAGTTTATCACTAGGAGCTCCTTTCATAATCTTGCTCCTATCTCACACCAGAGGGTTTGTCTTGCATACATACAATTGTGTCAGAAGCACTAGTTTACAAGGAACTTTTCTAGTGATAAGTAGGTGTACATTTTTAAGTGAAGTCTTTCTTTGCATGATTCTGAGTAAGGAGGGATCTCTTCTCACTTTGTTACAGAGTGGCTGTGGTCGGCAATGTGGATGCTGGAAAGTCTACTCTACTAGGAGTGCTGACTCACGGTGAACTGGACAATGGGAGAGGGCATGCACGTCAACGACTGTTCCGCCACAAACACGAGATGGAGTCGGGGAGAACTAGTTCTGTTGGCAATGACATCCTGGGCTTTGACAGTCTTGGTGAGTCTTCTTGGATACTTGATTATACGAATTTGAGTTGATATTTGTTAATTGGTTAGATGTTAACGGTTTTACCTTTGACAACTATACTCTGAATATTATTGCTTTTAAATTGGTGTTTTGGCCGATTTTGGCTCTATCTGCTGATTGTGTCTGGAAACAAAAACATCTAGTGAATTCCAAGCTTCCATTCACATCGATTTATATCTGTTGAGTGCGATCACAAAACCTATTTGCCAACTGTATTGTGTACGTACGTTCCCCACGTGGATAAGGCACCTCGCTTAGTGTGTATGGTATTCTTCAGTACATTCGCAATCTTTTGCATTTTCTTCAGTAATTAGTGTTTTTTGTACTGTTATAACTATCTTGTCTGTCTCTAGTATAGTACAGAATAGTGTAGTTTACAGTTTAGCATAGTATAAATTAATAGTTCAGTGTAGTTAGCTGCAGTTTTTTTTACACGATGTGTTTGTTAATGTGTTGTTTGTCTGTATATACCATGTCTCACGTAGTTCGGGAAAGACAAGCGGCAAGAATGGGACTCTGTGATCAGCATAGTGTTCCCTTTGTAGGCCATAACCTCCTTGCTGTGTCAGCCATTACAGAGATTAATTTTTTATTTCTTTTATTCTTAATATTGTATTCTCGTTTTAGTGTCAGATGTTAGTAAGTGCATACAGCATCTTTGAAGTTTTTTTGAATTTGTTTTCACTCGTGATTCATTAGCTTTTATGGGTACCTTATTACATTTCATGAGGGCTGCGTGCTGTGGTCGGTATTTCACTAGCTGTTCTTGCAGCAGTAGAGCTCTGGCAACGTTGGTAAGGCGATGCTCACGTGTTTTGTGAACTGTCAATTTAGAAGTAAAGTCGTGTGGAGCATAAGCATACACACTATGTAGAAGGATATGTTTTACTTGACTTATATAAAAATGCTAAAACATTTCAAAAGGATTGTGTCTGTAAAAAGAGTAATATTGTCAGCTATCTTGATCATTTCGGGGATCATTGAAGCCACACTTTAAATGTTAGAAACCATGGGAATAGATCCAGTTTTGGGTGGTTAGGCTGTGTGTGTTTGCAGAGTTTCACCCAGACATGCCATTTGGGCTCATCAGTTGGAATTTAAATGTTAAGGCTGGGGATTTAAAACTTAATGTCCTTTCTCATACCATGTAATTTTACAGATAATTATTCCACCGTTAAATCTTCAGTACCGGGCGAGTTGGCCGTGCGGTTAGGGGCGCGCGGCTGTGAGCTTGCATCCGGGAGATAGTGGGTTCGACTCCCACTGTCGACAGCCCTAAAGATGGTTTTCCGTGGTTTCCCATTTTCACACCAGGCAAATGCTGGGGCTGTACCTTAATTAAGGCCATGGCCGCTTCCTTCCAACTCCTAGGCCTTTTCTATCCCATCATCGCCATAAGACCTATCTGTGTCAGTGCGACGTAAAGCCAATAGCAAAATAAATAAAAACTCTTCAGTATTGAAAACTTGGCTTTGAGGGTACAACGTTGTTAACCAACTGCTATGGCTATCATATATTAAATCAGTCTTCAGATTATAAGAAATGGGATTCTAGGTAGTATGAACTGAAAATATTGGGCTTCCCTAAGACTTGAAATAATCTTAGAGACCTTGATTTGTACAGCCGTTTGACAAATCGTCTTGATCAGTTTCAGAATAGAATGGTAGACATAATTGAATACATAGAATCACTTTACATGGAACGCAGAGTATAACTTCTGTGCTTCCATTAAAATTTGTTATTGAAATGTTGAAATGCATTAAAATTATGTATAAGTATGCATTGGATTGATGCAGAAGTCCATAGTGTTTGGATATACTGTAAGTTGGTGCCTCTAAAGATAGCTAGGAGCTTGTTTTAACATTTGTCACATGTGCTTGTGGATATGCTTTGGATTGTACTGCTCAGAAGGTGAAGTGTTTGAGGAACAGTCGAAGATGGAGCGTCAAGTGACAAAAAATGAACATTTATGTCATACTCTTTTGTTTGAATTTAACAGAGGAGCAAAAGCGGCTGAGAAGGCTCAAACCATTTCCTCGGTGAGGAGTTCATCATGAAAATCGTTTAATTATGTTAAGTGGGCTGACTCTGACCTGAAAGATGATCCATGTTCAGAAAGACTGTTGGCTTTTGATGAGCCCCTAAACAAGTCGTTTCATGATGAACTATGTCAGTCAGCTCGAAAATAGGAAATGTATCAATTTAATTAGTCAACTGTTGTGACTATAGTACAGAATAGAATACAGTTCTCTCTCTGATTTGTATGTTTCTGATTTTATCCCTTCGTCTCTTCCCAGTTATTCCTTTCCCAATTTCTTTGTTTATTTTCCCATCTTCATCAAGAAGTTGCAAGACAAGACAGAGACCAGTAAGCTGAAATGGCATAGACACTTGATGAGAATGGAAGAGGATAGAGTTCCAAGGCGAGAATTCATAGAGAAAATAATAGGGGGAAGACAACGGGGAAGGCCCAGAAAGAGGTGGATGGAGAAGAAATATCGGAGGAAGGCAGGGAGTGGTGGAGAGATAGAACTGTGAATGTCCTTGATTCACAACCCGATATCTGATACTTCGATGGTCAATACTGTTATTTCTACTTCTATTCTCAATACAAAATAGAATGTGGGGAGAACTGTGTAATGCCAGTGAAATTAATTAGGTGCACATTTTTAATGAGACAAAATTTAAAACCATCAGTGTACGTATTTTTAAACTCTACATTAGACATTTAAAAGCAAAATGCATTTTTGAAGCAGTTCACTTTTATAAGTTTTTGTTCAAAAATATTAGCATTCTCACTCTTTCGGCGTCAAGTCTACTTTTTTGGTCACGTATGAGTCCTGCTGTGCTAAATAGTCTTTCAGAGAAAACTTTTGCAAGTGGAATACACAAATATTTATCAGCTAATTTTTTTAAATTTTGGACATTTTGAATTTGTTTTCCAGTAATCCAGTGCTCTAGAAGGAGGAGGTGACAAATCGTTGTTGAGATATGCAGTGATTTCTTCTTGGGAACTGTTAACTGGCAGTGAATCTGACACGATTATTATCTTGCATAATGTTACTGTTCAGGTACCACATTCCTGGCAATTTCTTGGGCTTTGCATTAAGCGACATGTAAAATAAAATAAAGTTTGTGAACTGATCCATTTTTACAAGTATGTAAGTCTGAATTTTAAAAAGTTAAAAACTTTTGGATGCAGAACATTCCTCTTGGTTAGTAAGGTCCATCAGTCGGTCTTTAGCACAAGTGAGAGCACTGGGGGCTGTGAAAAACTTGTCCTTTTAAGTGGGGATCCAACAGCGTTGCAATGGAACATATTTCATTTTCTTGAATGGATTTATACCTCACGTTCATTTCATCCAGCAATAACTGTCGAACAGTCGCAATTCCTGATCTACTGTCTGACAGCTTTTCCAATTCAGAAATAACACTGTTCACAATGGGTATCACTTCGTACACTGACACTGAAAATGAACTTACGGCGAGTGTTGCTTGATCAAAAATATTTAATGTGTCAGTCAGTATATTAACGAGATCCCACTGCGATACTGTAAGATTCACTGGCAAGGAGAGATCAGAGAATGCATAAACTATGGCCCTCTTTTGCTGCTGAAGTCTTCTTAGCATATGTAGAGTTGAATTCTATGGCATAGGTTCATCCTGAATCGAGCGGTGTTGTGGTAAAGAAAGATACTTCTGTGCCACTTTGAGAATCTGAGTGGATTTTGAGGTGTGTTTGAAACTCCCAACTAGTTTCCTGCATTACGAAATGAGACTTTCAATATTTTTTGAAGTGAAAAGTCCAGGCTTCAAAACAAGTCGGAATGTATGAGCTAAACACGGCAGGTGGGTAAAGTTTCCTAACTTCGTAGCATTTACAATATTGCGACCATTATCATGAATCATGATCGTTAATTTATCAATTAAACCCCAAGTTTTCTTTAAAAAGTTGGCTATATTTTCACCAGTATTGCTCACTTCTTCAAATGGTATCACTTCAATCCATAAATGTTTAAGATTATATAGTCCATGTCCACACAATGAATGGTGACACTTAAATAATCGTCACAGGCGGTTGATGTCCACATATCCATTGTAACAGCTATGCTGTTCGCATTTTGGAGCTCTTTTCTTACTCTTATTTCCACTTCTTCGTGAAGTTCTGGAATTATTTGATTAGATATTTGCTTACAAGAAGGCATAGCTAAAGTTTGTGGTTTATAGCATTTAAAAATCAGACATTTAGCGTTTTGATTTTCAAATTTAGCATTTTGTAGCATCTATACTTCTGACATTTAGCATTTTATAGCAAATTTTATTAAAAGTAGGCATAATTTGCAAAATTGCACACAATAGTTAGGAGTAAAATTATACTGTTTAATCACAAATTTCTCGTCATGCAGTTTTCAATAATACACTATGGAAAATAAGACAGACATCAGCATAAAATTACAAGAAATATTAATACACACACGAAAATGCATATTTACAAATTTACAAACACAATTTCAAAGTGAAAAATACTATTCGAAACGTATTCATCTATCACAACACAGCAGACCTACAAGGAAGAGGAATTCAATGATGATTGAAGTACAACATGCCAATTGTTTGAATGGTGTCCTCCTTCATTCGAGTCCGCCTATCAGTTACAATCGTGTTGTACTTGCTAAAAAAAACGCTCTACATCAACACTGTTCGTAGGGGCCCAAATGCACTGCAGTGCTGCCAAGGCAAAGGAAGGAAACTTTAACTTAAGTCCCATCAACATTTGAAGAGTGTCAGTGGTTTTGTCCATTCTAATGTTCTGCAGCACCTGTTGGTGATATG
This sequence comes from Anabrus simplex, assembly GCF_040414725.1. Lineage (NCBI taxonomy): Eukaryota > Metazoa > Arthropoda > Insecta > Orthoptera > Tettigoniidae > Anabrus > Anabrus simplex. The sequence continues at coordinate 44,477,243 of NC_090274.1, read as the reverse complement.
CCTCGCAGCCCTCGACAAACTGATCAACAGTGACACTTCTAAGAAATGGCAACTTATGCTTCAAAGACACAACTGATTTGGGTTCCAGACCACTGTTTTGCTTTGCAACTGCAGGATTAAATAAATTGCACACTTCTTTGAAGAACACATTAGTATTATCACTGACGCCCATGTGCTTCGAGAGCTTAGTTATGCATTTAAGCATACACTGCTTAAACTGCACCTTAATTTCCTCTTTCTTCGTACTGTTTCTGAAACTCTCCAGCAAGTTACTTGTTTCCAACGGAAACCATCCGTCAGCACACCTCTTCAATTCTGCACAAATAGTGGTAAGATCATCCCACAGCTTGTGAGCACATGGGTAAGATGATCCCTCCAGTACTTTGAGTGCTGCATTAATTTTTACAGATATCTGTGAAACAAAATTTATCTGAACTTTCAGCAACGGAAGCATATCCTGATCTGTACACATTTCCAACACTGAATGGCCACTGCTATTTAGGGAATTCTCATCAAGAGAGCTAAAGAACTCTACCAGGGGTGCGAAGTACTTGTCAAGATACTGGACTGAGCGAAACCAAGAGTTCCATCGGGTGATGATAGGAGCTGGGAACAACAGTGCATTCAAATCTGGGAAATTATCTTGCAAAAAATTTAGATAGGAGTTCTTCAACTTCCTACAGTGGAGAAAAGCCATCTTAAGTTTTGAAACTAAATTGTTCAACTGTGACAGTTCTTTGAGAATAACATCCCCCACAAGATGCAACTTACGTGCAAAGCACTGGAAGTGAAGAAGATGGTCCCCAATAATCGTTGTAATGCCTGGAAACATGTACCCATGTATCTGACAGAGTCTGACACTAAACCCAGCACGTTTTCATAATCAATATTATAGTCTTTGAGAGCATCAATGATGGCTCGGCTGCATGATGTCCTGTTGGCGGTATCAAAAAATGAACAGCTTGCCAAATAAACTTGTTGTTCTCCAGTTGGCGTGATCGTCGTGAATAGAACAGCAAAGACACATCTGCCTCGGCTGCTCGACGTCCGGGAAGTCCATTGTAGCATTCACCTCTGCCTTTGCTGAATCTCTGCTAAGGGTACTGACTTGAGGCATATCTCCTGATCCTGGGATGTACCTATGGGGCCAATAACATTTCGTTAAACATGCTAATAATAATAATAATAATAATAATAATAAAGTTTAGAGATAAGAACAAATACTTAAAGATTTGGTGTAGTGCTGGCCTAGCGAATCACTGAATGAGTTTTAAAGCTTTTCCCTATAAACTTCCATTTATGTAGGCCTACATGAAAACAAGCTATTATTTTACATCCTAGATGGTCTATTAAATTGCAACATGTTAAAATAATGTCCATCCATGTTTGTTTGGTTTTTTTGGTTGAAAATTTGAATAACCTAACCCAAAATTCCACGTGAAATCGTCATATTCAAAAACGTGCATCTACGTTGTTTTTGGTACAAAGTTTACCTAACTTAAAATTCAACAAGGCCGTATAGCAACAGTAATACTTAAAAACAACCATCCACGTGATTCTCTTTGGGAGGGGGATGAGGAATATAGGCTAGTTTATGAATATATCACAGTGAGGTAGGCTACACCACTCAAGATGGTGTAAATGTATTAACACAAATATAAATAATGCCCAAAAATATGTCTGAAATCGACACTTACTTTTCAGGGTAGTCTCGGAAAGCAGGATGGTCCAGCTTGTGGATGGGGATATTAGTCTGCAGGCACATCTTCACAGTATCTTCAATGAACATTTGTTTCTCGGTTTTTGCTCGTTTTGCCTTTCTATCAATTTCTACTATTGTGGCTTGCCGCTTGACACCACGCTGTTCACATGCTGGTTGAGATCAAAATCGCTCCTTTAGTAGCACATGGTTTTTGCTCTTGCAGTGTTTATCCAAAGCATCTTCCATTCAAGTCTTTGATTGCAAAGTCGGCACATCTATATATCTGTATCGCTTATATAAAAATGTTCCGATTTGTAACTCTCGGCACGCTGTTTGATCGTCACTTCGTTTCTACTCATGGCTAAGAGACAATAAATCGTTACTGTACTTTAAAACAGAACTACTCAGCACCTATGTCAAGAATAACCAACTATGATCAAGAGTCAACACAAAGTGAGTGAACGCGTGTGCTTGAAAGTGATACCTAGGTTCCCTAGTGCTGAATCAGTAGACCTCGGTTATCTTCGAGATTCGTATTGGCAACCTTTGAAACACAAACTATGAATAGAGTAGGTATCGCTGCGCGTACTGCATTAAGCTGTGTGATTGTTTGTTCTTTGCATTGCTCTTTGGCCGTTGAAAGATAGTAGTCCACACATTGAAAGATTTACAGCGCCGTAATAATTCTTTTCACTAAAATAAATAACCACATATATCTTATTTTTAAGAAAAATGCATTGTTTTTAAAAAGATATGTGTTTATTTTGGTTAAAACCGAGAATTTTGCATGTATTTCGCATAAATTGTGTAATTTCGCATTTTGAACCAATTTTGCATTTTATCGCTAATTCAGAATCACTAAAAACCACTCGCAGGGGTCATATAAGGTGAAGGCACATACACTGACAAGGTTTAAACATATTTCGCATTTATCGCAAATGCTAAAAACCACAAACTCTAGGCATAGCATATCTAGGTTCAAGATACTTAATCATCTCCTTAAATCCTTCATCTTCAACAATGGTGAATGGTTGGTTATCTACGCATACCATTGTAGCGATTTTTCTGATAATTGCCTTCAACCGACTATCACCTGGTTTAAATGTAGATTTCTTGTTCATAAATGATTGAAGTGTAGGTTGAGACTGTTGAGAGAATGATGGTGATGATGCCGATGTCGTCGATGACCGTGAAAGAAGAGTCACAGGCTCATCTACTATTACTTCTTTAGAAGTTAAATTTCCACTTCTGCAGAATTTTGTATTAAGATTTCTGAAAAATACTATTTTGTGCACTGATGTGACATGTTCTTTTAGGTTACTAGTGTTGTGAGATTTTCCACCACGCGAAAAACTCTTTTTACAAATGTGACAAATGGCGCGATCATCACAATGGGGGTCTATTTGAAAATAGTTCCACACTTCATTCGTATTGAACAAAATCGAATACAGATCGTACGGTACCACAAAACGAAACACACAATCTTCTGTCACGTAGAGGTAGCAACTTAAAGAATAAATAATCAGTTTGCGAGTGGTCGGGGGGTGGGGTTGGAGGGGTGGAGAACTAATGTTCACAGCAGGCTGTCAACCTCATTAGGCCTTAACTTACATTTGGTGTTCCCGAAGACGTTGTCTGTTTACCTGCGTTGACATTTCTAGTTATCTCCAAACAAGCATGTGGGGAAAAGCCAGAAATTAAGGTAATGAGGACCAACCCCTGCCACGGGGAAATTCCCAGCAGCTGCAGCAGAGCTCCTGCAGATGATGCTGCCCCTCAACTGACAGCTCTGGCATTCAAACATGACAATTAAGAACATACCAAAATAGATCGCTTTATGATTCAATAATATAATCAAGTGACATACTTTCACCAGAAAGCTCTAACTGTAAGTTGATCTGTCAAATATTTCTTTTAGGAGAAGTTTCTTTTTTCCCTCAACACAACAAAGGTAATTTCTCTATAGTTAGAAAATCACACACTTCCTAGAAAATTCAACTCAACCTGTAATTAGTCAGGTTCTTGCTTGACTTGCAGTGAGGTAATTAGATGTTTGGGTTTTCACTGAATAAGCAGGAATTGAAGGAAGGGTCTTTGACCATATCTCCGTCTCTACTATTTACGTGGTCATTAAGACCACTTTAAAATGTTCTACTTGCAGTAATAATATTTTGTGATTTTAAAATGAAATAAACGTTCCAGAATTACTACCGAAGTATCGAAAAGATATCGAGCAAATTTTCTGAAGTATCGTTCTATCAAGAAGTAAGTATAAATAACCACCTAATCGATACTTTATTAATGCCTCAGGCAAAATTGAATAAAATTAAAACTTACAGGACATGTTTCGACCACTTAGTGGTCCTCTTCAGCTGTATAAATAAAGAACTGACAAGAAAAACATTGACAATAAGCACAAATAAAAGTTCTTTGGAGACTCCTTTGATAAAAATGGAGGTCGTCAGAATAGGTCATCTTGCCTTCCGTTCTTGTTTGGAAAAGATGTTTATTCTGCGCTGTCTAGAGGGTCTGTCTTTGAGCGCGACCTGGTGAAGTAACGATGTGATACAGTTTGACAGTACATGGAAAGCTCTGGAGAGAAGGGAAGTAGAGTTTCATCGTCATCTAAAATAACATGTGAGGGAGGAGGGAGATTGGGCTGTGCTTCTGCGATGTCGTGTTTGATTATATCTCTTGTTCGTCTAGTCTGTTTCATGTCTACCCATTCTAAGTATTTGCTAATATTCTCATATAAGATGTTTTTATGCTCGTTGTTTTCGTTGAGATTCTCTTCACCGTTTTCCAATTTATCAAGAACGATGTGGATGTTTTCCAGGTTGTTCATAAGATTACCTTTATTAATCATACAGATAATTTGAAGGTCCTGTTTTATATTGGTGAATTTGTGGTTGGACTCTTTCATATGGGATCCCATGGCAGAGAATCTTTTGTATCTTTCAGCATTGACGTGTTCTTGATATCTAATTGAGAAGTTCCTTCCAGATTGTCCCACGTAAGTTTTTTTACATTGAGCACAAGTCAGCTTATAAATACCCGATTCCTGGAATTCGTCATCTTTAAGTTTATTAGCTTTATTATGACTAAAGAACCTATGTTTCGTGTTGTTGTTTGTAGAGAAGGCTACCTTGGTATTGTGTTTCTTGAATAAGTTGGTGATTTCGTAAATCTTCGGGTTATTAAAGGTGAATTTTACATATCCTTTTTCTTTTTCTGAATGCTGTTTAAGTTTAATTTGTTGTTGGTATTTGCATTTAGTGATGATTTTATTGATGAATTTCAAACTGAAACCATTATGTAGAGCCTGTTGACGAATGAAAGAAAGTTCCTTTTTTCTGTCTGTTTCTGTTAGCGGAATTTCAAAGGCTCTGTTGACGAAACTATAATAAGCTGATTTCTTTTGCGAGATGGGATGTAAAGAATCACCAAGGTAGCCTTCTCTACAAACAACAACACGAAACATAGGTTCTTTAGTCATAATAAAGCTAATAAACTTAAAGATGACGAATTCCAGGAATCGGGTATTTATAAGCTGACTTGTGCTCAATGTAAAAAAACTTACGTGGGACAATCTGGAAGGAACTTCTCAATTAGATATCAAGAACACGTCAATGCTGAAAGATACAAAAGATTCTCTGCCATGGGATCCCATATGAAAGAGTCCAACCACAAATTCACCAATATAAAACAGGACCTTCAAATTATCTGTATGATTAATAAAGGTAATCTTATGAACAACCTGGAAAACATCCACATCGTTCTTGATAAATTGGAAAACGGTGAAGAGAATCTCAACGAAAACAACGAGCATAAAAACATCTTATATGAGAATATTAGCAAATACTTAGAATGGGTAGACATGAAACAGACTAGACGAACAAGAGATATAATCAAACACGACATCGCAGAAGCACAGCCCAATCTCCCTCCTCCCTCACATGTTATTTTAGATGACGATGAAACTCTACTTCCCTTCTCTCCAGAGCTTTCCATGAACTGTCAAACTGTATCACATCGTTACTTCACCAGGTCGCGCTCAAAGACAGACCCTCTAGACAGCGCAGAATAAACATCTTTTCCAAACAAGAACGGAAGGCAAGATGACCTATTCTGACGACCTCCATTTTTATCAAAGGAGTCTCCAAAGAACTTTTATTTGTGCTTATTGTCAATGTTTTTCTTGTCAGTTCTTTATTTATACAGCTGAAGAGGACCACTAAGTGGTCGAAACATGTCCTGTAAGTTTTAATTTTATTCAATTTTGCCTGAGGCATTAATAAAGTATCGATTAGGTGGTTATTTATACTTACTTCTTGATTAAACATCGATACGGTCATGAAATGGACAACTTGTAATAGTATCGTTCTATGTCGATACCATGCAAGTATCGTGAGTATCGAAAGTATCAAGGACCCATCCTTACTTATATCTTATGAATTGGAACAAACTGCATGAAAATTTGGTGTCTCCCTTTTTATCATGTCTCAAACATGAGCCCCTTGCCTGTGCATTAGGGGCAGGCCCTGAAAATATGTGTGTATTAAGACGTTTTTTTGTGATTGAAATTCTTGGGAATAATATTTCTATTTTTTAAATAGATTGATTTCATGTGTTTTGCAGGTAATGTGGTAAACAAGCCCGAACATGGTTCTCTGGACTGGGTGAAGATCTGTGAGAGGTCATCCAAAGTAATTACCTTCATCGATCTGGCTGGTCATGAGCGTTATCTCAAAACGACAGTGTTTGGCATGACAGGACATGCGCCCGACTTCGGTATGCTCATGGTAAGGAAGACTATTCTCTCTACTAACTATTGCTACTGATGAGCAAACTCATGATGTGAGTAGGTTTGTCGCTGTACTTGATCGTACGATTACAGTTTTGATAGTGTGTTCTCATATGATTGTCTACTCTAGTATGAGAGCAGCATATTCTTCCACATTGTCTGTTGATTTATCTAAGAAGACCTGCTTGTGGGAAATAAATCTTTTGTTGGTCTCTCTTCTGTCTGCCTCAGTGAGTTATTAGTTGGCTTTGAATGTTTCCACACCATTATAAATAGACCACCATCACCTCCTTATCCTCATAATGATGATCATCATGATGATGATGATAACGAATCTGGGAAACAAATGCAAGCTTTTTGGAAGCTAAAAAAATGAAATGGCGTATGGTTTTTAGTGCCAGGAGTGTCCGAGGACAAGTTAGGCTCGCCAGATACAGGTCTTTTGGTTTGACTCCCGTAGGCGACCTGTGCATCATGATGAGTATGAAATTATGAAGACGACACATACACGCAGTCCCCGTGCTAGCAGAATTAACCAATTATGGTTAAAATCCCTAACCCTGCTGGGAATCAAACCCGGGGCCCCTGTGACCAAAGGCCAGCACGCTGACCATTTAGCCATGGAGCCGGACTTTCGGGAGCTGAGAAGAAATTATAGAGAAGAACTGGAATTGATGAGGAAAGAGCCAATCTGTTTTAAAGATGTAGAAATTGCCCTGTTCCTTTTTTTTGTTTTCTGTTTCTCCCTCTTTCCACACTGGTGGTTTGTGTTTTTTTTTTTATTCACTCAAAGAAAGGGCATCTGAGCTGAGGCTTTTAACGGTGCAATACAAGGATAAAATATTGGCAGAGTTTACAAAATATTTACAGTAAAATAATGCCTTATTTCTAAATTCATTACAGTCCGAGAGAAGAAGAAACCCTTACAAATATATAATATAGGTTTAAGACCACTGTACATTACTTGGTATGTAAGATTTACTGCTCATTTTCTTTTATCCATTGATTATTTATTTTTTGTTTAAATTTTGAAATTGTTGCTGCCTGTTGTATATGTTTAGGGAGAGCATTGTACACCTTCACAGAGTAGTGCCATAAAGAGTTACAACCATATTTACTAGTGTTATATGAGTGATTGTCAGAATTTATGATGCAGATAGTGTTTGTATGAACCAAATTATGCTTAATTTTATATACCATCATAGCTGAGGCTCTATCACGTAATATATAGAGTGGCTGAAGTCTGCATTTCTTATATAAATAATCCGTAAGCATTAAGGGTGGTAAATAAAAAAGTATTTTTAGTGGTCCTTTTTGTAAAATGGAAACTTTCTCCAAGAGTTACTTTTTGCAACATCCCCAAACATGAATCATGTAAATCAGGTGACTTTGAACGAGAGCGTGATAAATAGATTTGAAAAACGTACAGTTGATTTTATATCTTAGTCTCTGAAGCACTCCAATTCCTGGAGTTATTTGTTTGCATATGGTTTTAACTTGCTTTTTCCAGTCAGGAATTTCATTTGTTTTTAAACCTAGAAATTTAGTAAATTGTACTCTTGGTAAAGGATAATCGAAAAATGTTAATGTAAGATCAAGATGTTTCTCTTGTGTGTTCCTTTTGATGTTCCTGTCTTTGTATGTGTGTGTGTATATATATAAAACTTGATTTGCACATGTTTGTTCCTTCCCATTACTTACAGTGACTTTGAACCAAGCATTCATTTTACCATCAGTTCCACTACAGCCCAGTTGTCAACATAAATCATCTGTGATTATTAAGGGAATTAAAAATACTCCAAGTACTACCTATAGTTGCACATCTTCTTGTCTTTCAGATTGGAGCCAATGCTGGTGTAGTTGGGATGACCAAGGAGCACCTCGGACTTGCGCTAGCCCTTAGTGTCCCAGTGTTTGTGGTGGTGACAAAGATCGATATGTGCCCTCCCAATGTTCTGCAAGACACTCTGAGACTTCTCGTCCGTATCCTCAAATCTCCTGGATGTAGAAAAGTGCCCGTCATGGTTAAGACCAGTGATGATGTCATAATCAGTGCAACAAATTTTGTGTCAGAAAGGTAATGGCAGCTGAATCCTGGCATATCAAAAGGAACCTTTTTCACAATGTTTGCAAGAATGGTAATAGAACTGAAATTAAAGTTGCATTCTATCTCTTCACTAGTCTTGTCTACATTACACTGAATAGCTACAACTGGTTTTGTATATGTTCTGTTACACTCTACTGTTTGTGGAAGCCATCAGTTAAATATGGCTGTGTTCTCCACAATAATTTCACTGCATCATCAGTAAGTAGCCCAACATGATTTTTCTAATAATATAATCTTTCAATTTTCTCAATTATCCTGCATATGAATGTAAGACTTTGTGTGTTCCCTGCTTAAATTGAACAGAATTTACTTTTAAGAGGATAGCTGAGTGCTTCAAAGACAGCTGTTCAGAACTGAATTTGCATTTGGACTAGTGGAATTGTGTAATGCAGGGCCTTAGGTTAGGGACCTGAGAATGATCTCAATTTAAGTACCTATTTAAAGTAAGAGGTCTGTTTGTTAATTGAAGCCGGTATGTTTTGAAATCCCATGGTGGCCATATTTTGCACAGCATTTTCCCAGCATTCCTTGCCCACAGACAGACGTCATTTCGAGCAGCATGTGCTGCGTGAGCATTTCAGACTGAATCGCAGATTGTTTTTAGATAATCGAGCAGCCCACTGCATATTAAATCCGACCAGTTGCATGGTTCTTGCCAGCGAGAAATGTTGCAGGGGCTGGGATTCAACTCCCTATCTGTGAAGTTTACGGTCATAGTGCTAAGAGTGAGGGCAGGATTCAAAAGTTGGTGAGGATATTCAAAGATGGATGGGAAAGTGTATTTGACGAGCTGCATTCTGGTCAGCCATCTGTAATCAATGAAGATATTGTGTATGCTGCAGACATCAAAATTCATGGAAACCGTTGATTTGTATTTCTGCAATGGCATTGCATTTCCCACAAGTATGAAGGTCTGTTTTGTACAAAATTGAGCCAGAAAACTTTGACTTCAGAAAGTTGTGTAATTTATGGGTTCCGAACATATTGACAAGGGAACATAAAATGAAGAGATGTGCCAGTACTGTGACATTTTCGACTTGTTACTATGAGGAAGAAGTGAATTATTGGACCACATCATCCTGGGAGGCAAGACTTGGGTCTCTTTTGTAACACCTGAAACATAGCAGCAGCTGATAGATTGGTGACACCTAATATCTCTGACAAAAGTGAAGTTCAAACAGTAATTCTCAACCCGCAAGATTATGGTAACTGTGTTTGGGGCAGTACAGTGTTTTGCTTGTGGACTTTGTCTCACAAGGAGTGACAATCAATGCAGCTTTGTATTGTCTTACGTTGAGAAAATGTAGGTTTGCAATCCAGGATAAACACCATGGCCTGCTGTTTGCCAGAGAACTCCTCTTGCATGATAATGTGATGCCCCATTCTGCTGTTCAAATGCAAGCACTCGTCCAATCTTGTGGCTAGTTGCAGTTCGACCACCCTCCCTATATCCCAACTTTGCTCCTAGTGACTACCACCTCTTTCTGCATATAAAGAAGTTCCTCGATGCCAAGCGTTTTCGCTAAAGATGAAGTGAAAATGACGATTTCAGGAATGGGTTTCCCTTCCGGGCAGCAAACTTACACAACAACGGTATATAAAAACTTGTCCCACACTGCAACGTAAGTTTGAATGAGCGTGGAAACTTTGTGGCAATGTAGCTGAAGGTTCGTAGAATGGAATTAACCATTAATAAATACTTGTTCTAATTTTATTGGCAAACGACCTTTAATTGAAAATAGCCTTTGTACATTGCAGTAATTCCGTTCCCATGGCCAGTAGTGGGAGACTCTAGATCGCTTTACAGTTGTGCTGGTTGTTGTGCCAGACTTTTACTTTAATCAAAGTGAGTCTGTTCAAAAGGTTGTTATTTCCACCATAAGAAAGTTGTGGAAAAACACAAGAAATATATATTAAAAGGCAAAGCAATGGGATCCAGGAAAAAATAAACTTGAACTGGCCTTGCAACTAACAAACGATACATACAACAAGAAATCCCTATCGTGGGGGTCCAAAATTGAACATTATAAAACAGTGATTAAAACAGAAGCACTGTACACAGCAGAAACACTAAACATGGATTTCAAAGGCCAGATGGAGAAAATCAAGCTAAAAGAAAGGAAAACTTTAAGAAAGATCATAGGACCAACATTTCAGGATAATAATTTAATATACATCAAGAATGAAACACTCAACAAGAAAATTGAAAAAACTCTCAGATATTATGATAACTCATTCCTGGTTGTCAGCGTTTCGCCCCATTGTGCTAAGTTGGGCTCATCAGTTGGTAAATAGCACACCCACCAAGACGCATGACTAGGGCATACTGAGGAGGCCACTGTGATACTACTTGGAGCCACTGGCAGTCCCAATGCACTGTGAGAAACTTTGTCTCATTACCAAAAATTGATGCCTGCCTGGCCATCAGATGATATAGATGTTGATTCCCATAGGCTACGTGAAATATTTGTCCCAAATGAGTAAATTTATAATACCAATATAAATGGTCCGTTATTGGACATTATAAATTTTCCAGCTAACTTGTTCCTGGTTCGGGACAAATATTTCAGATTCCCTATAGGAATTGATATCTATATCACCTGATGGCTGGGCAGGCATCAATTTTTGGTAATGAGACAAGGTCTCTCACAGTGCATTGGGACTGCTGGTAGCTCCAAGTAGCCTACGCAGTGGCCTCCACGGTATGCACTAGCCATGCGTCTTGGTGGTTGTGCTATTTACCAACTGATGAGCCCAACTTTGCACAATGGGGCAAAATGCTGGCAACCAGGAATGAGTTAGCTGGAAAATTTATAATGTCCAATAACGGACCGTTTATATTGGTATTATTCTCTGATACTATGTGAAAAAGAAGGATAAGTTTTTACGGTCATCCTCTCGGAATAAACTCTTAATAGATTAACCAAACAAATCTTTGACTTCTTCCGTAACAGCAAAATACAACCCAACTAGTTTAAAGAAACTGAAGAAAGACTTAGTTGAATTAAAAATTATAGAAAATTCGCTATTCGATCAAACAGCTAAAGTAATAACTAAAGATGAAAATATAAGGTTCCAAGACAAATCTACAATACCGGGCGAGTTGGCCGTGTGGTTAGGGACGCGCAGCTGTGAACTTGCGTGTGGAAGATAATGGGTTCAAACCCCACGGTCAGCAGCCCTGAAGATGGTTTTTTGTGGTTTCCCATTTTCACACCAGGCAAATGCTGGGGCTGTACCTTAATTAAGGCCACGGCCGCTTCCTTCCCATCGTCGCCTTAAGAACTATCTGTGTTGGTGCGACGTAAAGCAAGTGGCAAAAAAAAAAAAGTCTACATTAAAAGCCAAGCCTATTATCTCAGAAGACAAGAGGAAACGAAGATCAGAATGAAGAAATACTGGGCACGGCTCGTGGTACTTACCCACGATCAGATATGGAACTTTTTTATAGGAATTACATCTTCCTGGTCTGGATTGCTCATGGCATTCAATAGTGTTCAACTATTGCAATGCATGTGGACAAAATACTAAAATTCTCCACTCAAGAGAACAGAAGTGGCTAGATCACTGTGACTCTATGGTAGGCATCAGACGTGAGTCTGAGGGCTGTGGATTTTCTTCTCTTTGGTGTCCGGTTGGCCATTTTTATTCCGTACTCGGTACCTCTTTGGCATGCACGTTTTGTCTTAAATAAAATTTGTTGCTGTCAGTCATTACTATTTAATACTTATTATTTATTTTAAGAATACTAGTTTCACTTTGTTATAAGGCTTTTATTCAGTATGTAATTCTTTGATCAACACCATAAATAGTTCAATGTCAAAACAATCGATACTTGAACATACTTTAGTCATATATAAAAGGACTGTACATTCTAATTGAAATCTTTAAATCAAATAAAAATTGAATTTACATTTTAAAGTTATTAAATGAAACTGAAATAAAAAATAGAAACTAAAGAACTGTAATATACAGTACATACTACTGTATGATTACCCATCTCAGTCAGTCTTTGTGAGTCTAAGCGATTGTGTCGTTTGAGTTATACAATCATCATCATCATCCTAAACCATCTCCAGTTTCCCGGGTGTGGTATATGAGCCTCTTCCAACTCATATATATATATATATATATAAGAAATCACTAAAAGAAACAGAAAAATGTAGCAGTTTTAGCCATTGCATTGAAAAGGATCTCAATAAACCTCAGGTAAACCGCAACTGCTTGTAGGTTAGGAAAATCTCCTGGGAGATACTACTTCCAGTGTTGACCAATGTTAAATTTACACAGCTGTCTTTGTTTGTTTTCTATCAGTCAGTGACTAATTATGATATTTCTGAAAATAAGTTGGAATGGTATTATTAATTTATAGTTTATTAATATTAGCCGCCCCTGTGGTGTAGGGGTAGCGTACTTGCCTCTTACCCAGAGGCCCCAGGTTCGATTCCCGGCTAGGTCAGGGATTTTTACCTGGACTTGAGGGCTGGTTCGAGGTCCACTCAACCTACGTGATTAGAATTGAGGAGCTATCTGATGGTGAGATAGCTGCCCTGGTCTAGAAAGCCAAAAATAACGGCCGAGGGGATTCGTCGTGCTGACCACACGATACCTCGTAATCTGCAGGCCTTCGGGCTGAGCAGCGGTCGCTTGGTAGGTCAAGGCCCTTCAAGGGCTGTAGTGCCATGGTGTTTGGTTTGGTTATTAATATTAGCTTTCATCCTCGTCTGTACCTGCATTGAAATGATTTTGCCTCTATCATTGTTTTAAAACAGAGATTTACAAAAAAATAAAAGTTGGGTTACATAGGTGAAGACATTTAAAGATGTAGCTCTTTAGTTGAGAGCTTCTTTGTTCACGTGATCTTGCAGACATTTTTTGTGAAACGGTCATGGGTTAATTCTTATTCACCGTTTGAGGATTTCTTTAACAAAGAACGTGTTTGATCTTTAACGGTTTAGGCAGCGTCAAGCCGTCCCAAGAATGCTCTTCCCGTACCTAAAGGAGGGGGTGTTCTATTTAAGAATATGTATGTATGTCCAACCCTTACCCTGTTTCTCTACTGGGTCAGGTATGAAGTGAGATGAATCTTCATAACGAGCTTTTACAACTGGCTGCTCTTCCCGACATCAAACTCATGAGAGGAGCTAATGAATTGAATGATATGATATATGATAGTAGGAAGGGAGAGGGTGAAATCAGGTGCTAGAACATAGCCCACTCCTGTCGAATAGCACCAAGAGGTCTGCTCAACGCTTAATGCCCGCATCCGACGGGCACATCACCATCAACAGAGTCATATGCCCTCACTCCATATGAACACTGTGGAGAGGTTTGGAATTAAATCCAGGCTTTTGGCACACGATCTAGTGATTAGAAATTTTACACCACCACATTTCCTACCCTGCCGGCTAACATTCTGATGGTGAAATGTTTATCAACCAACAGGACTCGAACCGGCTAACCACAGTGTCAGACTATATGAACTTGACATCATAACAATCGTGGCCTCTAGGTGGGCTTACTATTTATTATAATAATAATAATATTAATAATGATGATGATATTTGACTTACTATATTTACGGTTTTCCAAGATGCTGGGGTGCCAGAATTTTGTCCTGCAGAAGATCTTTTACATGCCAATAGAAGTTATTGTGGCCGGCCGTTTAAATATAGGTATGTGGGTCCTCCAAACGTTTATATACAAACCTTTTATGCTCTTACAATTGTTAGGAATATAGTTTGTCAATATCTTCAATGGTTTAGGCAGCGTAAGGCTGGTAAGTGTTTGTATGGTGTTTGTCGATATCTTTAATGGTTTAGGCAGCGTAAACCAGGAAGTTTGCTTGGTATCATTTTCTTCCTGTTGTTTGCCAGAAACTTTTTTTTTTTTTTTTTGGCTTAGTTTCTTTTCATCATTAGTTAGAGAAACCTACCTTGAGAGATCCTATAGGCAACAGCAAAAACTGCATAAAAAGTCCATATAGTGAACGTTGAGTTGAATGTATGTATGTATTTTCAGTTTTAATTTGATTTGATTACTTCTAATTACAATAGCTTCTCACTGTCAATTTAATTTCAGTTTTAATTTTATTTAAGGATTTTAATTAGAACATACAGGTGTTTTATGCTAATGTATAAGTTGTTTTAACCTGCAGCAAGTTATGGTGTTGGTCAAAATAATTACATACTGAAGATGCTTTAAACAAGACAAACATCTATGTTTAAATTAAATCATTATTAGATAGTATTCATGAGCTGTAAGAATATTAACTTTTACTTGATTAATGAATCAGTCCGGTTGAACACGAGTTTCTTTTTCTATTGTGTCTATATACACTGTACCCTACACGACCTAATAAGCTACAAAGCCTGTTTGAAGTTATAATTCTGTGTTAAATATATAGTTGACAGAGAATTGATTAACCCTCTTGCACTCAGCGGAGAGGTTATTACGAGAAAGCTCACTGCGCCAATACATCGGCTCTGTCCTATTTAGGGATTTTGGTCATTTGCCTGGCTGTTAAATGGTAACAGTTGATCGTGGTGGTTACTTAAAGTGTTGAATTTGCGTTTTACTCGACAGATATATCCACCTGCTCTACAAAATATTTTTATTTTCGACAAATGAATTCTGTTGACTGTCAATGTTTATGTTGTGGTTATTCGAAGTTTTTATTGTGTGGATCTGTTTTGGTTGGCTTATGAATACAATAACTTGATCTTGTTATCAGTTTAGTTTTGATTTCATTTTGTTTCTTTGGTATATTGTGTGTTCGCTGTACGTCGCGAACTATAATTTTACTCCTCATTACTCCGTTGTTGTACTTGCTTGCGTCATCTTTTATTGTAATGGCTAGGCCATATTCAAGGCCGAATGAGGCCGATATCCTTGAATTTTAATAATGACCTTCTTTTGCCGGAAGTGATTCCCATTATGTGGGAAGCGACACAGTCACAGCTACTCACCGTGCATCGGACCGCGAGGACCTGACATTGATGACGATTACTTATACAGTGAATAACTTTGTGCCATGTTTCATGAATGAATTGCAGCACACACATCATATTGATATCAAATTATTCAGAATTAAATGTTCTTTCTTTTACGTCTAAGAGTAAAAATGAAAGACGCAATAATGTCTGATCTTTGTCATTGAAAACCATAATTTATTTTCTAAACTTAATAATTTTTTTGGCTTTACCAATAACAATACATCCAAGGTATATTCATTTCTGAAATGCTCATAGTTTCCTGTATTAGTGTGATTTATTTTATTTTAATATGTGTTAAACTGTTTACGTGTTGATTTTTTGTAATTTGGTTTGGAAAATCACAGAAATTAGTTTGAGTGTCTTCGAGCAAACCTCTGCATATAGACTGAGTGCAAAAGGGTTAACATTGTGAGATAGGTCCCAAAACCCTAATCCTTGTGAATTAATTCTGCTATTCCTTAAGCATTGAGGTACAAAATCTTTGAGAGTTTCTACCGGGTTAATTATTTCTTCCTGTTTAAAATATTTTTGTATTGTCTGTTAAGTCATTAGTTAATTTTTAAAAATATTTTGTAGGCTATGCCCGATTTTCCAAGTCTCAAACGTGAATGGCGAGAACTTGGATCTTCTGAAGATGTTTCTGAATCTCTTGACTACCAGAGTCATGACACGAGATGACGAGCCTGCGGAATTTCAGATTGATGACACCTACTCTGTACCGGTATGTTGTTTGTCTTATCTGGAAATATCTTTTACTGTAAACATTTTGAGTTAGGTCATTATTCAATATTCCTTGTACTGAACGGGTTGGCTGTGTGGTTAGGGGCGTGCAGGTGCGAGCTTGCATTTGGGAGATAGTGGGTCGGCAGTCCTGAAGTTAGTTTTCCGTGGTTTCCCATTTTCACACCAGGCAAGTGCTGGGGTTAAGGCCATTTTCGCTTCCTTCCCACTCCTAGCTCTTTCCTATCCCATCGTCACCATAAGATCTATCTGTGTTGGTGCAATGTAAAGCAACTTGTAATAATAATAATAATAATAATAATAATAATCCTTGATCATACCATTCTCATTTCTATAGTTATCAGGGGTATCTTCACTATCGAAAATTTATTACATTTAAAGGGTAGGTGGGATAAAAAGCATAAGTCCATTTTCAGCCAAAATTGCTTTTGTCTCGTTCAAACTTTTGAAATGTAATCTTTGCAATGCACTTATCGGTTGGGGAATGAAAGAGTTGTCCGTATAAAAAACAATCAAAACAGAAATGAGCCATGGGGAATAAAGGAGATCAGTCCATGAATAAAAATAATAATGTTTATTCAATCAATCAATCCCTACTGATCTGCATTTAGGACAGTCGTCCAGGTGGCAGATTCCCTATCTGTTGTTTTCTTAGCTTTTTCTCAAATGATTCCACAGAAATTGGAAATTTATTGAACTTCTCCCTTGGTAAGTTATAAGGCATAAAACCTTGTTACAGAGTTTCTAATATGTAACCAAGAAATGTTTACATAAGACATAAAAGAGCAGTTGGTAATGTAAATATCAAATTATCTCATTATACAGTAATATAGGACAAATTGGCTAGGTTACCTAATGATTATGATTTTAGTACATTTAATTTTCTAGAAGTTTTCAAAAGGTGAGAGTGTTAACATTCAAACATATCTTTATTCAACTTATTCACATTTCTCATCATTCTTTGTAATGGACTAGGGAAAGTATAGTTTGTTCTGTGCCAGTTTGTTACAAAGGACTGATATAGTTTTGTGTACATTGGAAGAACAAGAATAATTCAGACCAATTTATATGAGATTGGAGTAATTTATATATGAAACTAATATTGATGTTCTTACATCTTTCCTAAAGAGATTGTTTTCCAATTTTTTTTGCATTCTATGCAGTTGTATGGGATACCGATTATTCTGTTAGAATAACTACTTTAACATTTAAAGAAAGTTCAAAGAATGGGATCAGTTCAATGTAACGTTATCCAAGATGAAACAAGCAGATTAGTCCACACGTCTTAGGGTGGTTCATGCACTGCATAGTTGCTTCACCTATTTGATTTTTTATTATTATTATTATTATTATTATTATTATTATTATTATTATTATTATTATTATTATTATTATTATTATTATTATTATTATTATTATTATTATTACTTCATTTCTTTGTACTTTGCATTTCTGTACCAATGGAGGAACATAACAGGCTTGAAAAGTGAAAAGATTCCTAACTTTTCACTTTTCACTTTGCAAGCTGAATCTGAAAAGTGATGGTGGAACAAAATCTGAACTGAAAAGTGCAAAGTGCAAAGTTCCAAAATTCGTTCATGGAACAGGCCCCTGGACAGAACTGATTGGAGCAGTTTGTCTTTTGTGGTATATTGTTGAATAATACTGAGTCATATTAACTTATAAATTACTCATGATATATTACAGTTTGTTGGTGATGGACTTCAAGACATTTGACATTCTTATTATAATTTTATGAAAGTATTTCCTTCAGGTTAACACTGTAGAAGACTTAACATTCTCCTTCATTTTAGGGTGTTGGTACTGTGGTATCGGGGACAACTCTGAAGGGTGTGATTCGTTTGAACGACACCCTCATGCTGGGTCCTGATCCTCTTGGACACTTCCAGCCTATCACTGTGAAGAGCATACACAGGAAAAGGATGGTTGTGAGGGAGGTTCGTGGTGGACAGACTGCCTCATTTGCTCTCAAGAAGGCGAGTACTCAAATATCCCTGAAGAAAGTCTCTTTAGGGATTTTTATAATGTTATAACTATAATTTCAAAGGTTTTTATAGTAGAGATTGACAGTAAGTTACTTGCATTGAAATTAATGTTAGTATTCGACAAATACATGGCAGTGTAATGTTCACTGCGGCAGTCAACTTGGCATTTTCTCACTTCTGCTCACACCAGTGTTGTTAACAACATAACAGTTAATAATTCATACATGTTTGCATCACATGGGCATGTATCTATATAAATAAAAATGAATCGCTAAATGTGTTGCTAAGCGCAAAACTCGGGAACGGCTGGACCATTTCAGCTAATTCTTTTTTCAAATATTCGTCGAAGTCTGAGTAAGGTTTTTATGAAGAGATAAATTGGAAAAAATGCCAGGAAAAACGTAAAAGCCCCATTTATCTTTTTCCATTTAACTGTTCGTCTCTCTTTTCTCTACCACGTTTGCGCTTAGCGCTGTCCTCCTCTAATCCAGCGCGTTTGCGAAATGCCCGTAAATCTCAGTGTTATCGTTTAAAATGGGTGAATATCGGATTATGTACAAAATTTCAAGCCGCATTTGATGCCATTAACAAAAAAAAAGTTTACAAAATAATTGAGTGTGAAAATGTTAATATAATGGAATGTTACCTCAAATGCAAAATCTTCATTGCATAGAACTTTTCATGTCATAATTCCTATTTTATATTCACTATATTTGTAATTTTTTTGACTGCTGGTAAAGGAACATTTCAGCTTGACATAGATAAGTTTGTTTATAAATTTAAATGATAAGAACATGCGCTATTTGTGTTTCTTTTCAGTCATGTTCAGAGATTTTTATGTGCAGGCACAAAATATCAGTCGCTGGCCAACTTCTTTGCTGTTGAATTTGCATGGGTGGTCAAAGTGAGGCAAATGGTCTTCAGATATGGAAGTAATTTTTAAAACAAACCCCAAGTTCTTATCTCGCTTAGTTCTCAGTTTGTGACAGGAAGAATGTCTCCTTGGGTTTTGGTTTCGCGCGTGACTCGGCTGCCTGGCTTGCTGTCTGGCTGCTTTGACTGCCTGTACGGATCTCCCAAACATATGCTCTCCAGACAGTCACATGCAGTGTTGTGTTTTGTTATAGTTGGAGACCTTTGTCTACCCTGATTGTTTTTAAATCTTTGCTTCTCAACAAACAAGTTCGTTTTTTTTTTTCTTCTTCTTCCAAGTTAATATTGATCAGCCAAAACTGCAATTATTAGGCCTATTTATTTTTTTATCACTCGCCCGCCAACATTGCTCTCTGTTCTCTGGTTGGCGCACTGAATTAGTGAGCACCTATGAGCGCTGGATCCAGGTAAAAATGCCTGACATGGCCAGTAATCGAACCCGAGCTCTCTGGGTAAGAGACAGGCAAGTTAGACGGCAGGGCTAGCTTCAAACGTTAATTACCGGTACACAACTTTAAAATCTTGAACCTTTACATTCAATTTTACCGGGGGAACTTCGTCAGTTTCCTCTGAAAACTTTGTCATATTCCTTTGAAAACTTCTTTCAGTTCAGCAACTTTGATCAGCCAAACTCTTCAAAAAATCTAATACCCGTAACGCCAAGCCAAACAACAATCGACCACAAGTAGGTAGTTTTTCATTCTCTAATCTAATAAAATAAAGCACATTAGTTACAGAAGCGTCCAACATGATAGCAAAATCCTTTTTCTTTTTAAATCTTCCATTGTAATTTGGTCACCGGTATACTGTTCCTAGTTAGTTTATGGACATCTTGTACTGCGTAAATTAGGCCTACATCGACTTTTAAAGGTTATGTTGAACTCGAGAATATGGTTTTGAAAGTATCAATCCTCAAGTTCTCGAATGCATTATATTTATTTCTGCCCGTCACTAATCACAATCAAATTGGAAAGAGAAAAAAAATATCATTAACACTTCCGAAATTACAATTACCATATAATCTCGAGTACCACCCACACTGCTTTTTCGAAAATATCGCTTCCAAAATTGGGTCTGGGTCTTACTTAAAATTTTGGGAAATTTATCTTTCCGAATGCGCGTAAATCGGGCATCACCACCGGCGCGGCTTGGCAACACTGTTCTCTCCGCTCTCAATATACGCTACTTCCGGGCTTGGCGTCAGTCTCACGCACGTTTTCGGAGTATCAACATGAATTCCCCAAAGCGTTTGCAATCTTTTACTGCGAGTGAGAAACTGAAAGTAGTTAGGGAAGCCAAAATTATTGGAAATCGTGCAGCCGGTAGGAAATACGATATTGACGAGTCGTGTATTCGCGATTGCAGAAAGAAGAAAAATGTGCTAATAACATGTAGTGGTGATCGTAGAGCGTTTCGTGGACTGAGTGTACAGTTTCCAGTAATAGAAAAAACTTTATAAATATGTGACAGAAAGGCGGGAATTGGGATATGGTGTGTCAACCGAAATGTGTCGGCTAAAGGCATTAGAGATCGCAAAGGAACTTTCAACGGATGGGTTTGTAATTTTTATAAAAGAAATGGGTTGAGCGTACGAAGGCGTACCTCAATTTCACAGTGTCTTCCTGGTGCCTACGATGAGAAGTTATTGTCGTTTCAGCGTCACACAATTCGGTTGCGGAAGGAAAGTGCATATTTGCTTTCCCAAATTGGCAATGCAGATCAGACACCAGTCTACTTTGAAATGCCGGTGGACAGGACTATGAATGTTAAAGGTGTGAAAAGTGTTACCATTAGAACAGGTGGTAATGAAAAACAATGGTGTACGGTAATGTTGTGTATTCTCGCCGATGGAACCAAATTGCCGCCGTACATTGTTCTCAAGCAAAAGATGCTTCCTAAAAATCTATCCGCTGGCGTCATCGTCAGATCTCGGAACTCCGGCTGAATGGACAGTTCACTTGTGGAAGACTGGGTAAAGTGTGTCTGGCAACGTTGCCCTGGTGCATTATTGGGACAAAAGAGCTTGCTTGTTCCCGACAGTTACCGCGGCCACACAACAGATGCTGTGAAGAAACATATCAAGGATGGGAAAACCGACCTAGCAATCATTCCGGGCGGGATGACGTCTATGCTACCGCTGCTGGATGTCTGTGTGAACTGTCCATTTAAAGCAGCCTTGAGACAGCTCTATACAGAATGGATGGCGGCTGATTATCACACACTGACGCCAACTGGTCACATTCAGCGCCCAGAAGTTCAGCTGCTGTGTTCGTGGATTTTGACGGCATGGAATCGTATCCCTGGAAACCTCATACGGAGGAGCTTCCGGAAATGTAGCATTTCTAATGCTATGGATGGCAGCGATGACGACATTTTGTGGGAAGGTGATGGTGGTGAAAGTTCTGAAGTTGGTACTGATGATGATGAATGAACTCGTTGGATATCGTTCTGGTAATGTTTGTTCACTTTTATTTGTGTTCTCTAATCATTTGATGTGTGTTAGTAAAGATTGTAAATAATTTTGACTTCACTTTTTTTTTTAATTTGTTGTTTCAAAATCAGGGTGCCGGACTTATTTGGTGGCGGGTGGTATTCGAGATTATACGGTATTTGCCACCTTGAGCTCAGCTGGAAAGCGGGCTCGCTGTACAAGTCGGTACGAGTGCGAAATGATACAAAATTTTTAAATGTAATGTGCGCAAATAAAACGACTGCAGCTTTTATAACATTTTAACACAAAAACGTGAAGTTCCCAAACTTATATTAGGACGAAAACAGTAATAGGCAATCCCAAAATCTCCCATGGCTTTATGTATGTAAGGTGCAACATCTGTTCTGATCTCGATAACTTAATCGTATACAATAATATTAAAATACTAAATTTGTGTTACTTAAAAAGTTGCAGTTTCGATTCCTGCCTGAAAGCCCAGTGACTATACAGTGCCCTGAGGGAAATGCCGAAAACCTGTTCGGCGACACACTCGAAAAAAAAATAAATAAATAAACATCTAACCCTGGACATAATGTAGATGTTTTGCAAGTACGACATTTGACGAAACTCGTTCCTTCTTCAAATAGAGCTGTCGAATGACAATTGTCATGGGCACTCTCTGCTTTATGATTTCCGAGGATTCTCTAAACAATACTACCCGAATGCAATGCTAAGATGATCCCTTATGCAAGTTCACCATTGATTGCTTTTTCGGTACAATACTTCTTCAAATTACCACAATGGCAGGACGTCAACACCAAGATCCGTAAGTATGCCGTAGCCGTCCTGTCGTAAGATACAGTTCCTTGAAAAACGCGTGATCGAGGATTTGGCGTTGATGGGACTGAAATTTCTGGATGGTTGATCCGGGAAATTGTGTCTTCGAGGAACGGATAATGCGGGATTTTTAGAATGTGATTTAATTAGGATGCTCATGGAGCCACATAATTTGAACGAATAATATGGGAAAACGTAGTTTCCGGGAACATATAATCGAGATTCTACTGTATTAAAAGGTGTGAAAAACACAAGAGAACGAATATGAAAACCTTTTTTGCTGGGGATGATGAGGAATGGATAATGCGGGATTTTTAGAACGTGATTTAATCAGGATGCTCATGGAACCACATAATTTGAATGAATAATATGGGAAAACGTAGTTTCCGGAAACATATAATCGAGATTCTACTGTATTAAAAGGTGTGAAAAACACAAGAGAACAAATATGAAAACCTTTTCTGCTGGGGATGATAAAATAACAAGTACCGGTACACTGAAAGGTGTGAAAAACACCAGACAACAAATATAAAAACTTGTGCACAGGGGCTAACAAAAATATCGAAATATTATTGCAGATCACATACAATTTACCTGTCTCGGTAGCATTATTAATGGAAGTAATGAAATGAACCATGAAATTAATAACAGACTAAGTAAAGGAACAACATTTAATCATCAAATCGGAGAGCTTTTATGGGATGACCAAGTACCCAAGAGAACGAAATTAACATTATATAAACAGTATTTCATGTCAATTGTAACACAGGACTAGAAACGCTGGTAACTAATAAAAGACAGAAGTAAGATCCAAGCTGTAGAAATTACATTTTTAAGAGCATCGGTTAAAAAGACAAGAAGAGATAGAATTCAAAATATTAAAATCAGAGAAGAGCTAAATATAGAACCGTTAGTACAGAAAGCAAGACTGAGATGGTTCAGACATGTAAAAGAATGGGAAAGGAACGGGCAGCAAGAAGGGAATTGGAAAGAGAAGTTAAGTGAAAGAGACTAGTTGGAAGACCGAGGAAGAAGGTGGATGGATCAGATTTGGAAGGACATTAGAGAACCTGGATTGGATGTGGCGGAAGTAATGGAGCAGGAAAGGTGGAAGGAAAGAAAGGAGTGGAGGAGGCTTGTTAACCACACCCGAACGACTGGAGTGGGACGATGATGATGATGATGATGATGATGATGATGATGATGATGATGATGATATCCTTTCTAAAACAAATGTTAATAGGAGTCTTCTATTTCTGAGCAGTGGGTTATTTATTTAAAACATTATTTACTGGTCACACTCTTAGACGAATTGAAAGTGTAACCTCTGCAATTGCGAGAAATGACTTTGGCCGCCATTTTGAATCGAACAATCATTTCGACCAACTTGAGTGATCGAGTCAAAACTCGAAGGTGCGATTTTCAATATTTGCGACCTCTGTCCACTTTCCGGCTGATCTTGTCTTCATTATTAAGGAATTTTACAACATTTTCCGTATCCATAACTAGGCATTACGTGACAAATATGCACCATGCTAGTCAATTTCACACAATATTATGTTCCTAATCCAGATACAGGCTACCGTATCACGCGAGAAATATTAGCTATAGTTGGGCCCACGAGAGTTAGAGTCGTGACGTTTAATGCGACCAGTGAGTAAAAGTTTGCTCGAGAATGGTGTTGCTATGGCATTGATAACAGTTGCCACATTTAAGGATGCTATTCGCCACATGATTTGGCTTCTCTCAGTCGCTTTTGTGATATTATTCAGAGTGGTAGTGTGTTAGCTGTGTTAGTTGTTGGTTTATGTAATTATTTACGTGTTGGTTTACATAATATTATTTTTGCTCTTAGTTTATTTTCTTACAAGTATGCCAGTGGCTAGTTGTACAGTTTTATTCTCTAATTAATATGTGTATTTGTTGAGATTACTGTCGATTTAGTGATTTTGATAATCTCATATTTATCGGCAATGACGTGTTCTTTTTTAAATGCTGGAATTGTTAGCATGAGCGTAGTAACAGGTCAGATTTTATTGCATTGCATTGCATTAAGGCCTACATATTTGATTAAATATTCAGTCTGTATGAAAGGGTGATATGCCGCAGATGGAAGTAACTATGACAATGCAGCCTACTTCATAGTTACTGCTTTCGCCGCTTAAATGTCAGACTCCAACTCTCGTGAGCCCAGCTATACACTTCACTGTATCACTCATCACAAAATACTTTTCTACCTTCTGAATGGTGTTGTATGTCCGGCACTCCCTTCTCGCTCCGTCAGCCAGCTGCACGCGCGCCTGTGTATCATTCTGCTAGCTTCGACGCGCAGCCCTCAGTGCGCGTGCCTGACCATCGAGTGTACTATAAATAGGAGCTCCCTGCCTACTCACTTGCCCACTTGCCCGGTGTCCAGCTCCAGAATACACCCTACGTCGAGCACGGAGGCTACTCCTCTTGAAAATGTGCTTCGACCAGGTGGACTGAATTTCTGGCAGTACGAGGTTTCACCTCTGGTCACCGCTCCCTTACCTGTTTCCACTGCCTATGTTCCGTAATTCTTTTACAAGCCTTTTTCATTCCCTAATTTACGCAAGCTCCCTTAGTTTCGCTAGGTGGAATTTCTTCAATCAATTGAACTTGCTTTTTAGGAATTCAGGCACTTCAACAAACAAGGACTCTCAAAGACATTTATGTTAGTGTGCCAGATAGTTCTCGACTATCAACGTGTCAATTCACAAAGACTATCTTTTCAAGATAGGAGTGTATATAAAGACTGTAAACCTGTACATATTGTATAAAGACAAACTTTTCTCAAGATTCAATATTCCTTTTTGCTTCAAAATAAATTTCAGTTATTTGTGTAAATATCATAAAGTGAAGCAATAAAAGTTGTGTTTTGTAAACTTCAACCTTGGTTACAACACAACTCTATGGCGACGAGGTAAAAACGCAACAACCTACAATTCTTCGACCCCAGTTGCCAACTCTATGGAGACGAGGTAAAAAAGCAACAAACTACACGTCATCGACCCCAATCGCCAACTCTATAGCAACGAGGTAAACACGACACTACAATTCACCAGGCCCAGTTGTCAACTCTACGGCGACGTGCTAAACAACAACGACACTCCAACCAGTTCTGACACACGGCTTACCTTACTCTTTCTTGCACACGTCTCGCAATGGCTACTGCGGAACAACTCGCTACGGTCTTCCAAGCCTTACAGCAGCAACAACAACAGTTTATGCAACAACAACAGGCAGCATTACTTCAGGCTATTCAAGCTATTTCTGTCTCTACACAGCCCTCAGCTATTCCTCCGTTCTCTGCTTTTGATCCGGCTAAGGAAGAATGGTCAGTTTATTTAGCCCGTTTACAACAGCATTTCATCTGCCATTCTGTCACAGATGATCAACGCCGCCGCGCACTATTTCTTAGTTCGGTTGGCAATGCTACGTGTGAATTACTACGTAAATTAAGTCCGGAAGAACACTTATCTGAGGTACCCTTCCCGCAGCTCTTGGCCCGTCTCACGGAACACTATGCCAAAGCTCCTCACATAGTGGCTGCTCGCTATAAATTTTTTCAGAGCAGAAAGCAACCCCATCAGACACATACTGAATGGATAACTGAATTGCGTGGTCTAGCTAAACCCTGCCAGTTCATCTGCTCCAAGGACGGTTGTGGTTCATCCTACACTGATTCTCTCATTCGGGACATGATAATTTTACATACTCCTGAAGACAAAATACGTTTTGACGCTGTCAAGCAGAGTAACCCTTCTTTAGAAGACGTCCAGCGTATTGCTACGGTTTATGAGCTTACTACCAAGACTGCTGCAGCCATAGCTTCTCCACACGAAGTTGCACAAGTCTCGCCTCAGGCCCGCAAGTCCTCTGCTACAGTGAACCGTACGGATAAGGCGCTCTCCACCAAGCATTCTCGCCAGGTTCCCTCTCGTAATGCTACACGGAAGCCCAATTCTAAAAGCACCTCGAAACTCCTGCCTTCCTGCCGAGGTTGTTTCAAGCATCATGAACGTCGTGACTGTCGTTTTTTCAAAGCTACTTGTGAACGATGTAATAAACTTGGACACATTAAGACTGTCTGTCAAAGTTCGCTCCGCCCTGCTAAGACTACTGCAGCACGCCGGAAGCATATACAGCCCCGCCAAGACATGGAAGTTGATCAGATCAATCTTATTCTTCCAACAAAGGATTCTCACAAAATCATCATTCCTCTCTCATTCTCTGATCGATCTGTCGATTTTCAATTAGACACTGGATCCCCTGTCTCTATTATTAACCTGACTACCTACCACAACTTAGGTTCACCTTCATGCTCTCCAGCTGACATCCAGCTCGTGACATTTAACAAGAAGAAAATTGACATCAAAGGTCAAATCAAGCTTCAGGCTAGTTATATAGGAATTCAGAAGGCCATTCCTCTTCTCGTAGTTAACAACTACACTGCATCAAACATTATGGGCATGGATCTATTTAACTTATTTGGTTTCCAGATACATGACAACATTAACGTCGTATCTACATTGCATCCTACTTCTGACGTTACCGCTCTCCTAGCGCAGTTTCCTGAAGTCTTCGACTCTCAGCTCGGAACAGCAAAAGACTATACAGCTCACATATAGCTGAAATCCGGAGCTAAGCCTCGCTTCATCAAAGCTCGTCCAGTACCCCTAGCACTTCAAGACCAGGTCACGAAAGAATTAGAAAGATGGATACAAACTGGAATTGTTGTACCAGTTACTTCTAGTCAATGGGCTACTCCACTCGTGGTAATCAAGAAACCTGATGGTAATGTTCGACTTTGTGGCGATTTTCGATCTACAGTCAACGCACAACTCGACACAGATATCTTTCCTATTCCACGTCCAGAAGACTTATTCCGTCGTCTCTCTGGTGGACAATTCTTCTCTCGAGTTGATCTTAAAGAAGCATATCTCCAGCTACTTTTAGACGAAGAATCTAAGAAATTTCTCACACTCAACACTCCTCTCGGACTGCTCCAGCTCCAGCGGCTCCCATTCGGTGTTTCATCCTCAGCGGCTATTTTTCAGCGCTATTTGGCTCAACTCACCGCCTCCATTCCCGGTTGTGCTAACTACCTGGATGATATTATTGTTACTGGAAAAGATCATCAGGAACATCTAACCAATCTCCGCCTTCTTCTCCAGAAATTGAAAGACAATGGACTACGAGCGAATCTCGCTAAATGTACCTTCTTTCAGCCTCAAGTTCACTACCTAGGACATATACTTGATAAGAATGGAATTCGTCCTAGTACACAGAATGTCTCAGCGATAGTAAACATGCCTGCACCTCAGAACCTCAAGCAGCTTCAGTCCTTCATAGGCAAAGCGAACTATTATAATAAGTTCATTCCCCGCTTCGCTACAGTGGCAGCTCCATTAAACGCTCTACGTAAAAAAGGTGTTAAGTTTCAGTGGACTCCGCAATGCCAACAGGCATGGAAAACAATCAACAACGCCTTAATTCAAGCTATACAACTCACTCATTTTCAGCCCGACAAGATCATCACGCTAGCTACTGACGCTTCAGACTACGGTGTCGGTGCCGTTCTCTCCCAGAAGGATCGTCATGGACAAGAACGCCCCATCGCCTTCGCTTCGAAAACACTTAATGACCATCAACGTCGATACTCACAGATAGAGAAAGAAGCTTTAGCCATCATCTTTGGTATTCGCCGTTTCAATGAATATCTCTATGGCAACCATTTCCTGATCATTACCGATCATAAGCCTCTCGTACACTTATTCCATCCTGGTAATAAGATCCCAGAGAATTCCCTCAGAAAGCTTCAAAGATGGTCCATGTTCCTTTCTGATTATTCCTATCAGATTGTATATCGAGCCACATCCCAGCATTGTAATGCTGATGCCCTCTCCCGCTTACCCGTTGGTCCTGATACTGCCTTCGATTCTCAAGAATCTGAATGTCTTCAGTTGGACATAGAACTTGAAGATACTGTATCCAGTTTTCCTATTGATGCTACCTGCATAGCTAAAGCTACGGATAAGGACAGTACACTTGCTACTGTACGTACTTACATCCGCAACGGTTGGCCTCTTCAGAGCACACTTCCTGCCCACCTGGCACCTTATCATCGTATGCAGCATCGTCTCACGACTCGTGCCGGAGTTGTATTACTAGAAGCAGGCACCATCTTCCGAGTGGTTATCCCACTTAGCCTACAGAAACAAGTTCTCGAATTATTACACCAAAGCCATTGGGGTATCTCCAGAACAAAGCAACTCGCCCGTCAACACTGCTACTGGCCCGGTATTGATGCCGCCATCGAAAAGCTAATACGTCATTGTGAGCAATGTCAAACGAATCAGAACGCCCCGTCTTCTGATCTTGCTTCATGGCCTCCTGCTACTACTCCATGGGAACGAGTTCACATCGATTTCGCAGGTCCTTTCCTCAATTCCATGTGGTTAATAGTCATCGATTCACTGTCAAACTTTCCATATGTCGTGGATATGCATTCGACTACTACAACCGAAGCTACCATTCGTGCTCTCCAGAAAATCTTTACTACAGAAGGTTTACCGCAAGTACTCATTTCAGACAACGGACCTCAATTTACAGCTACTGCTTTTCAGAACTTTTGTACACATAATGGCATTCGTCATATCCTAGCACCACCTTTTCACCCTCAATCTAATGGTGAAGCTGAACGCTTCGTACAGACATTTAAAAGAAGTATGAAGAAAGCTGTCTCTTCAGGCTTAACTAAAGACCAAGCCTTGCTCCAACTCTTAAACAACTACAGAACTCTACCCGGCGCTGATAATATCACTCCTGCACAGAAGCTCCATGGACGACCTCACAGAACTTTACTTTCTCTGTTACAGCCTCTTCCGGCCCAGCATAAGACATCACCAACGAAGTTCTCCCTCAACGACAAGGTCTACACCAGGACATTCAAATCCAACCCACTCTGGATACCTGGAGTCATCTGCAGATCTTTGGGTCATCGTCTATACGAGATACAGACTACGGAGAAACGTATCTGCCGCCATCAAGATCAGATACGTCTGCGCTACCGCCCCTGTCCAGCTATTGATGCTATTGCTAAACCAGATAAATCTATTGCTGAACGCGCTTAGATCATTTAATAACAATGGGTTCCTTTCAGGACGAGACAGCGCCACTCCGCCCTGTTCCAGCTCCGGACAATACAACAGAGAAATCAGCAGCTCCGCCCCAGCATCGCAGTCGCCGCCAGCGCCGCCGCCGTTTCACGCCGTACCGGCGTATTTAGGAGGGGAGGGTGTTGTATGTCCGGCACTCCCTTCTCGCTCCGTCAGCCAGCTGCACGCGCGCCTGTGTATCATTCTGCTAGCTTCGACGCGCAGCCCTCAGTGCGCGTGCCTGACCATCGAGTGTACTATAAATAGGAGCTCCCTGCCTACTCACTTGCCCACTTGCCCGGTGTCCAGCTCCAGAATACACCCTACGTCGAGCACGGAGGCTACTCCTCTTGAAAATGTGCTTCGACCAGGTGGACTGAATTTCTGGCAGTACGAGGTTTCACCTCTGGTCACCGCTCCCTTACCTGTTTCCACTGCCTATGTTCCGTAATTCTTTTACAAGCCTTTTTCATTCCCTAATTTACGCAAGCTCCCTTAGTTTCGCTAGGTGGAATTTCTTCAATCAATTGAACTTGCTTTTTAGGAATTCAGGCACTTCAACAAACAAGGACTCTCAAAGACATTTATGTTAGTGTGCCAGATAGTTCTCGACTATCAACGTGTCAATTCACAAAGACTATCTTTTCAAGATAGGAGTGTATATAAAGACTGTAAACCTGTACATATTGTATAAAGACAAACTTTTCTCAAGATTCAATATTCCTTTTTGCTTCAAAATAAATTTCAGTTATTTGTGTAAATATCATAAAGTGAAGCAATAAAAGTTGTGTTTTGTAAACTTCAACCTTGGTTACAACAAATGGAACGGAAATACAAGCACAAAGAGGCTCACTTTGCTATTCAGCAATCTTGCTGATAACAGGCAAGCAAAACTGAACGTTCCTGAGGCTAACGGCTTGCTCCCTGAAAGTGCAACTTATCCTTTGAAGTTCAGGAAGTCCTTTTCCCGTAATCACGCAACTATGGCGAGGGCTCTTACCTGAGTTGGAAATCAGATTTCTTTCAGAAGGGATGACAAATACAGTAACATTTTCCGGTCTAGGAAAAATGTGATCATACTAAGCACTAATAGCGAAAATTTGTTACGCGATAAGCAAGGTATTTTTAATATAGATTTAATACGATGAGAATCGGGGCTTCAAATTTACGACGTGCTAAGCAGTAAAATGTTTTAATGAGGAACGCACTAACGAGGTTTCACTGTAGAAAAATTTCCTCTCAGAAATATTCTCTCTAGTAGCTGCTCAAAGGAGAAGGGCGTGGAGGACAGAATACCTGCTACCTATACAGCTTTTGGATATCTTACACATCGGGTCTTCTTGAAAAAAGAGCTAAGGATATATCCAAAATTGATGGTGTATCAAGCAGTTGCCGTCTCCACCCTGCTCTATGAATGTGAAACCTGGGCCCTATTTCACCATGATGTGAAGAAACTAGAACGATTCCATCAACAGAAGCTTATATTTTGAACACCAAATAGGATGACTGCATTCCAAGCACAACCGTTCTACATAGACCAAAGATGAACAGTATAGAGTCCACTGTCATCGGTCACCAACTCAGATGGATTGGGCTTGTCCAGTGCATGAAAGATGGCAGACTTCCTCAAAAATTTCTGTATAGTGAAATCAGTACAGGCTGGAGACCTAATCATGTCCATCTGAAGCGCTATTGAGATCAGCTAATAATGTTATTTGCTTTACGTCCCACTAACTACTTTTACAGTTTTCGGAGGTCAGATTAAGAAGACCTTCAGGAGCTCTGATATTGATCCAAGTACTTGGTATATCATTACAGAAGACCGCACTCGCTGGCACACACTACTGCAGCTGCTGCTGCATAATTTGAGCATGAACATCATAGACAGGAAGTAGAAAAACGTCAGAGGCACCAACAACACCAGGCTCAACCAGACCTCCACCCTTTGTAAGGTGCAACTAATGTGGTTGTATGCTTCATGCTAGGATTGATCGCATTAGCCATCAAAGGCATCTGCATCCTTGAATTCAAATATTGGAAGAATTGGAGAGATATGAATACCCTGTTACAACCATCAGCTGCCAACATTGACGATAGATTGGACTAGGAAACTTAAGTGCTTAATATAGAAAAAACAGTATATCCAGAAATGGTGTAACTTTTTTTTTTTTTTTTTTTACAATGATTATGCACTTTCAAGTAAATGTGAATCATCTCTGTGTTCCAGATTAAGCGATCTCAGATCAGAAAAGGGATGGTAATGGTATCACCAGCTTTGAATCCTACTGCCTGTTGGGAATTTGAAGGCGAGATCCTAGTACTTCACCATCCGACGACGATCAGTTCCCGTTATCAGGCGATGGGTAAATAACCTTTTCTTACTGCTCTTATAAAGAAATGTTTCCTTCACTTAACTGGTTATCATATACATCATTGCTTGATTGCAGTTCACTGTGGCAGTATCCGTCAGACTGCATCCATCCTCTCCATGTCCAAAGAATGTCTTCGTACAGGCGATAAGGCTCTTGTTCACTTCCGGTTCATTAAACATCCAGAATACATCAAACCTGGCCAGAGAATGGTAAGTGTGTATGTTACATTATCTAATTTCTGAAAACTTCAGAGGAAAGGACAGTTCACCATCCCTTAAGACTAAGGCCAAAATATATTGCCTCCTCACAAAGCTGAGAATCAGCTCTTGTAATGTGACTCTGTATTGGAAGACCAAATGTTTTTGCTACCTGTTTGCCATAGCACTGACACAGAGAGGTCTTATGGCAATGTTGGGAAGGAAGTGACCATGGCCTTAATTAAGTTATATTGTGCTCCCCCCCTCCCCCAGCATTTGCTTGGCGTGAAAATTGGAAACCACCGGAAACTATCTTCAGGGCTTCTGATAGTGGGGTGTGAACAGCAATCCAGTTTTTGATGATCATACTTCTGAGAGAACATCTAGGATCCATAGACACTACTGATGCATTATCAGATAGGGACGTTAAACATCCCATCAACATCAGTTACATGAAGGAGCGTGCACTAAGTGGAGTTACATGCGACAGGCAGATGCTGGTAAAATCGAGAGGCAAGGTATATAAATCTCTCATCCATCGTGCTTTTCTGTGTGACTCTAAATGTTAGACCGGGAAAAAGAAGCATACTCAACAACTGCACATGATGGAGGTGCAATTACTGCAGTGGTCTGCTGGCATAACATTGAAGGCATGGCTCCAAAATCATATTGCCAACTCTCCTGATTTAGTGGAAGACTCCCAGTGTTTTACATTGCTTCCCAACCTCCTGATCTCCTGATTTTAAGTCAATGACTGCAAAACTTAAAATATGTTTTGAAACTCCCACCATTTCAGGATGTTTCTTTAATGGCTTTAATGGCTGAGGAATTATTATAGGCCAAAAGCAGTTTCCGTCCTCTTTAGTGCTAGTCTTACTGAGAGGAGTTTGAGAAGTCCATATTGGAGATGACGACTCATAACCCACCAAATGGTACTGTTGTGTACTTTCATCATATGACTGCTCAAATTTCTTCTGCATCTCAACAGCACCCACAAACGATTATACAAGATTGGCTTTTACCCACAGCTCCGCCCCGCGTGTAAGTGTTTGTCCTGCCATGGTTTAGTGAATACGATTTTTCAAGCCATATAAAATTGCAGGCTTATATGCTTGAATTTTGTGTGGATTTTCTGCCATATCTTTCATTTACTAAAGTAGTTTGTTTCCAACAGGTGTTCCGTGAAGGCCGTACGAAAGCAGTCGGCAATGTGGTGCGACTCATTCCTCAGGCTCACCCGGGAGCACAGGTGTCACGCTCCAAACCTAACAAGATGCAGTCGAAGCAGGCGAGCTGTAACTTGCAGATGCAGTCTTCTCCTGGACTGCCACAGCCAGTAAAACAGGTAAGACTACATCGTATGTGGCTCTCTCCCTTATGGTTTACAATCTAAATGTACTTATCTGGACTGAATGGCTTAGATGATTGAACGCTGGTTTTCTGAACCCAAGTTGATGAGTTTGATTGTAGCTGTCTGATAGATTTTACTAAATGCCACCACAATCCTCTATTTTTAAATAGCTCTTTGGTCTCGTTTAGTTCTATACCTCTTATCTCTAAATCATTATAAACTGAGTCTAAACATCATCGTCTTGGTCTCCTTCTACATCTCTCACATTTCATGGCCAAGTCTATTATTCTTCTAGGTAACCTATCCTCAGCTGCCTTGGTAGCGAAATGCAAGGAATGGAATTTGAATTACATTTTCCAAAAAACTTGCAGTAATTAATGAATCTTCAAAAAAGCCATGGATCACGAAGGGTATACGGATCTCAAGTCAAAAATGTAAATTACTAAGTAGATTAGCACAGCAGAGTTGTGACCAGGTTTTTTGTAAGTATGTTAAAAACTACAAATCAGTCTATCGAAGAGTTCTTAGGATGGCTAAGATAATGCACAATAACAAGAAAGTTAAAGAGTCGTGCAATAAATCACGAACCATATGGAAGGTAATCAAGGGAGAAACCAACAGACATGCAGTTGGAAATAAAGTTGCTGCCATAAAAAAATGATAAGGGAATACAAATGAATGACCCTCATCATTTAGCTAATTATATAAATGATTTCTTTCTATCCCTACCATACAAACTTGAAAATGCAAATAAATCAGATGTATTACCAGAACTCCCAACCTTTGTGCAAAACTCTATGCAGTTAACTCCAGTAACAGAACTGGAAGTTTTTAAAATCATACAATCTTTGAAGAACAAAACTTCCACAGGTGTAGATGAAGTTCCCACAAAACTCATTAAAAAATGTGCTCCCTATCTGGTACAGCCTTTAACTTATCTCATCAATGAATCATTTTCTAGTGGTCAGTTTCCTGATCTCCTAAAAATAGCTAAAGTTATTCCAGTCTTTAAAAGTGGAAACTTACATGATTTACATAACTACAGACCAATATCAATACTTACTGTTATTTCAAAAATATTTGAATGTGCTATGAAAGATCAGCTTACTAAATTTTTAATCAAATATAACTTGTTAAATAATGCACAACATGGGTTCAGACCTGGCAGAAGTACTTTGTCTGCTTTATCACATTTTACACAGTTGGTCGTAAATGCTCTTGACAATGATGAAACTGTAATAGGACTATTTCTTGACCTTTCAAAGGCATTTGATACTGTTGATCATGAAATATTGTTGCACAAATTATATCAGATTGGAGTTAGAGGAATTGTTAATGACTGGTTTAGATCATACCTGAATAAACGATCCCAGTTTGTTGAAATTACACATTGTAACAGTAAAGGGCATAATGAGACATATCACTCTCACGTAAAAAGCATAGATTTAGGTATTCCGCAGGGTAGTATTTTTGGGCCTGTTCTTTTCGTGATCTATGTGAATGATCTTCCTCACAATAATCAAGTAGAAACAGCAGTTCTGTATGCTGATGATACAAACATAATTATTAATAATCCTGACCCTACGTCTATAGAAACTACAGCAAATACAGTCCTGTCTAGGTTAGAATCATAGTTCAGGAAAAACAAATTAACATTGAACTTTAAAAAGACCCAATACATGGAATTCAAGGCATCTAACTACCATGACAAAACTGCAAAAAAACACAACCTTATATTAAATGCAAATGCAATTGAAAATACGTTGACCACAAAATTTTTAGGTGTCCATATAGATGAAAAATTAAGATGGGATTGTCATATTAAAAAAATAGGGAAGTCTCTGAGTTCTGTTTGTTTTGCCTTAAGGATTTTGTCTAATAGTTGTAGTGAAGAATATGTTAGAATGGCATATTTTGGATATTTCCATTCAGTCATCACTTATGCTATTGGTCTCTGGGGCTGTTACAAATCAAATCTTGATGTTATTTTTCGAATACAGAAACGAGCTATCAGAATTATATTGAGACGTAACAGGTTAGATCATTGCAGACCATTATTTAAGAGACTAAGGATACTCCCAGTACCAAGTATATACATCATGCAATGCATTCTACACGTGAAAAAAAATATTGATCACTTCAGAAAGAATTTTGACAATCACAATTACCAGACGCGAACAAGAAATAATATTTTTATCGAACACAAGAGTAAAACCATTGCCTTGAGACATGTAGACTCTGTTGGAATCAGATTGTATAATAAGCTTCCAAATACGATTAAAGATATTAGTCCCGTCAGTTCATTTACCACAGCTTTAAAAAATCTCCTGCTGAGTAGCTGCTTCTACAGTACAGAAGAATACATGATGAAGTGCTGGTAATGATGCTACTACTTATTAACTTGTAATCTAGTATATAGCCTTAAAAATATGTTAATGTCACATTGACTATGTTCACATTATTAACACCACACCAATATATTTTTATTTTGTCTTGTAAATATTGGTTATTAATATTATTTAAAAAAATTAAGATGTGCTGTCCTAACATTGAGGTATGTGGTGTTTCTGTTCTTCTTTTTCAAAATGTTCATTGTTGTGCATATATTATTGTTAGTATTAGGAAATCACTTGACAACTCCTATACTGTTGGCATATTTCAAAATATGTAATTGTACAGTCTATGGAAGCTAAATAAATAAATGAATGAATGAATGAAACAAGGCGCAGCAGTTGACACATGGAATATTCATAGCACCTAGATGGTGCTCAGATATGATAGATTCTTCTAGTTAAGGATTTCTGAAAGACAGATTAGCATACAGTACAGTAAACCTGCCCTGCAATAACTTTCAACATGTGTGTGTGCATCCTTCACACATTTTGCTGGCCTTCCTTGTGTAACAGTTCTAATAACAGGTAATGTGAACACAAGTCAATTCTTTTAGAATATGTTGGAAGCTCCAAGGGAACCGAGCATTGAACGGCTAAGCTGATTCAAACCTGCTAAATATCAGGCGATCACTGGATTTTCCCTTCCACTCTACTGTCTCAGGGCCTCTACCCAGCCATTGAATTAAGAATTAGAACAAATTTTAAGTCAGTTTATACAACCCAGTGCTCAAGTTTAAAAAAATGTATATCTTCCTCCTCCTTTCCCCTTATCTAGCTCATGCTAGGTCGGGGCATTTATGGCACTTCTCCACTTTTCTCTCTCCTTGCACAGTTCCTCTTCCAGCATTTTGTCCCAGTCCAGGTTTCTTCTTTTTGCACTCCTCTTTATTGAATCAATCCACCTTGTTCTGGGGCTCCCTCTTACTCTCTTTCCCCTCATACTTCATCTCTCATCATCAGCTTTGGTATTCTTTTCTTCTCCATCCTCTTTACCTGTCCAAACCATCTTAGTTTACCCCTATGAATTCTCTCATTTAGGTTTTCAATTCCGACCTCCTTTCTTGGATCTTCATTTCTCACTTTGTCTTTCTTTTGTCTTTCCTATCATACTTCTTAGGTATTTCATTTAATTTCGCTGGCCTGAATTCTACTCTAAATTTCTGAATTCTAAGTATGATATGGTACTTCTAAAAAGGTATATACAGTAGAACCTCGATAATTTGAAATTGATTAATTCAAAATCCTGCCTAATTCGAAGAAACTCTCGTTCCTGGAAACACGAAGTACGGTTTTGCTTGTTATTTAAATTGATTGATTTGGAATACGGATAATTCATAATTCGAAGAACAATGTCGATCCCATTACCGAAATTCAGACTTTTAATTCAAAACTGCTTTTACATTAAAAAAAAAAGTATTTTACAGAGTAATTTTAATCCAAAATTTATCCGCCTTGATGGAACGCGTCTTCCGGAACATTCAGGGGTAGCTTTCCGCACTTTCACTCACTTTGGTATGTCTGCAGTGTGTTTCATATTTGCTAAGTTTGAGGGAAATTGTAACTCTTTAGTATTCAGTGTTTTAAGGAATGCTACAATATTGTATCATGTAGCAGACAGTGTGCGGAGAAGCAGAATCCGTGAACACAGGCGACGCCAACAGTTGGCGAAAAAGTGTGGCTCATATAATCAATTTGTATGCACCGAGCAATATAGTAAATGCCGATAAAACTGCGTTGTTGTTTTGTTAATGCCGAGCCCAAACGGACTTGTGGTTTTAAAGCAGAAAAGTGACACTCGGGAAATAGTACAAGATACATTTCGGAAATATTTTTTCCATTGCATTTGAAAGGTTTAAACGGTGAATCAAGGTGATTGCATTCATTAATGGATCTTAGAATACTTTGTGATACGGCAAAGGTTGCCATTTCTGAATTACGAGAGAAGTGGCATTATGAGGTGAGTCTCATATACAGTAGAACCTCGATAATTCGAAATCGGTTAATTCAAAATCCCTCCTAATTCGAAGAAGCTCTCGTTCCCGGAAACATGAGATACGGTTTTGCATGTAATTTAAATTGTTTAATTCGAAGTACAATGTCAGCCGCATTACTGAAATTCAGACTTTAAATTCAAAATTTATCAGCGTCATGATAGAACGCATCTTCAGAACGTGCAGGGGTAGCTTTCTGCACTCACACTACAGTGTCTACAGTGTGCTTCATAATTGCTAAGTTCGAGTGAAATCGGAATTCTTTTCTATACAACATTTTAAGGAATGCCGTAATATCACGCAGCAGGCAGTGTGTGGAGAAACAGCATCCGTGAACACTGGCGATGCCGGCAGTTCCCGACAAAGCGTGGCTCATATAATCAATTCGTAGGCACCGAACAATATTGTCATTGCCAATGAAACTGCATTGCTTTCTTTTAATGCTGAGCCCAAACGGTCTTACGGTTTTAAAGGAGAGTGCCAGCCGGGAAATCGTACAAGGGTGGGAATCATTGTACTTTGTTGCATTGCACACGGAAGCGAGAGAATTCCTCCCCTCATCATAGGAAAGTTCGATAAGCCACAATGTTTTAAGGGCGTCGGGCACTTTTCATGTGAGTACAACGCATCTAAAAATGCAAATGGATGAGTAAACCAAAAAATAATGCATTTGCACAGGGGAGCCGGCATAGTTTATCTTCATCTTTGAATCGAGTGATTTTTCTTTCGTTTCGTGAGGTTATGTTTGTCAGTGATGTATCCAAGTGCATTATTTGAACATTGTAAATACACCTTGTTGGATTCATTTCAGATATAGTTTTTTCCATGGCATTTGAAAGGTTTAAACTGTAAATCAGGGTGATTGCATGTATTAATGGGTCTTAGAATACTTTGTGACCCGGCAAGTGTTTACATTTCTGAAGTACGAGAGTGGTGGGAAATCATACAAGGATAGAGTGACTATTGTGTTGTCATGCAGAAGGAAGCGAGAGACTTTCTCCCCTCGTCACAGGAAAGTTTGATTAGCTGCGATGTTGTAAGGGCATCGGGTACTTTCTGTGCAAGTACAGGGCATCTAAAATGCATACAGTACAGTAATCCAATGAATAAAGCACTTGCTCATGGGAGCCAGCATAGATTTCTCCTCGTCCTTGAATCGTGCTCTTTTTTCTTTCTTTCTTTCTTTCTTTCTTTCTTTCGTTCTTTCTTTCTTTCTTTCTTTCTTTCTTTCTTTCTTTCTTTCTTTCGTTATGAGAGGGTATGTTTGTCAGTGAGTTATCAAAATTATTTGAATACTCTAAATACACTTTCTTGGATGCATTTTGTAAATAGCTTTTTTCATGGCTTTTGAAAGGTATAAACTGTGAATCAAGGTTAACTGCATGCAGTAACGGGCCTTAGAATTTTTTGTAGCGCGGGAAGGGTGGGCACTTCTGAATTACAAATTGACGGTTAATTCGAAATCACGTAATTCGAAGTCCGATTTTTGAGTCCCAGTGACTTAGAATTAACGAGGTTTTACTGTAGCTGTGTATTACTCTCGATCTTCTAGCTTCCCTTCTTTTCTTAATAATTTACTTCAAATATTTTCTTTTCAGATATTCACTTCAAACCAAATTAAACAATAGGTCACTACATCCGGCTCCATGGCTAAATGGTTAGTGTGCTGGCCTTTGGTCGCAGGGGTCCCGGGTTCGATTCCCGACAAGGTCGGGAACTTTAACCATAATTGGTTAATTTCCTGGCACGCGGACTGGGTGTGTGTGTCGTCTTCATCATCATTTTATCCTCATCATGACGCGCAGGTCGCCTACGGACGTCAAATCAAAAGACCTGCCCCTGGTGAGCCGAAGTCCTCAGACACATCCCGGTACTAAAAGCCATACGCCATTTCATTTTTTCATCTGATGAAAAGGAATACCTATTCAAGTTACGAATGTTCCCCTTCAACAAACCATTACCCATATGACCATTGTACAAAACATAATTTATAAACCAGGTGGCTCGTATATACAGACAAGGAATGCCAACTCCCTGATCAACTCAGGAACATCTGGTTGCTGTAGGAGCGACGACATAGTTCGGCACCAACCGCAGCAGTTTTGAGGTGTCATTTGATTTCAGTTATAGATGTATTGTCGGACTTCAATAAAAAAATTTTAAATTTGGATTATAAATTGAGACGAGATTGTTTATTTTATTATTGGTTGTATGTGAGCATATGTTTTTTTTAAATTGGATTGTTGCTGAAGATGACCCAGTGTATATGGGTTCGAAACTAGTCCAGTTTTATAGGACACTATACAAGCTAATGGTATTGAATAGGTGGACCCTTCTCTACCTTTTGATAGTGATCAGTTGTCAATACAGACCATAATGAAATTCATAACTTATGACCAGATTGTAGCAGCGATCAACGAAGCACGAGGTCCATAAAAATGAGAATTCTCATAGCCCATCACCTACGGTCGACCGAGAAACTACAAGAATTCTTGGAGCTCGTTGCCTGTGTGTTAAGATTTTGAACAGTGATCAGCACTAGTTTTTAAAACTAATGGTATTGAATAGGTGGACCCTTCTCTAACCTTTGATAGTGATCAGTTGTCAATAGGGACCATAATGAAATTAATAACTTATGAGAAGTGCCATGGCGGGAAATCGTACCAGGATAGACTCACTGTACAGTGTTGTAATACAAATGGAAGCAAGAGACTTTCTCCCCTCATCATAGTAAAGTTTGATAAGCCACAATGTTTTAAGGGCATCGGGTACTTTCCGTGCAAGTACAGGGCATCTAAAATGCATATATCCATTGAATAAATCACTTGCACAGGGGAGCCAGCATAGATTTCTGCTCGTCTTTGAATCATGCTTTCTTTCTTTCTTTCTTTCTTTCCTTCTTTCTTTCTTTCTTTCTTTCTTTTGTTGCATGAGGTTATGTTTGTCACTGAGTTATCCAAGTGCATTATTTGAATGCTGTAAATGCACCTTGTTGGATACATTTTGGAAGGGTTTTTTTCTTTTTTTCATGGCATTTGAAAGGTTTAAACTGTGATTCAAGGTTAATTGCATGCAGTAATGGGTCTTAGAATATTTTGTGACGTGGCAAGGGTTTATAAGATGTACAATATTAAAGGGAAGGATCCACCTTTCAATACTCCGTTGTAAAAAGTAGTTACAACCTGTTTAATGGGACCGGTTTCAACACATTTAGAGTGTCATCATCAGCCAATTAGCGAAGATCTTAAAAATAACTAACATATTAAACACAGGCAAAATATTAACATTGTATCACATCGTGGCAATTCAGTTAATGTTCAAAAACTGAATTGCCACGATGTGATACAATGTTAATATTTTGCCTGTGTTTAATATGTTAGTTATTTTTAAGATCTTCGCTAATTGGCTGATGATGACACTCTAAATGTGTTGAAACCGGTCCCATTAAACAGGTTGTAACTACTTTTTACTACGGAGTATTGAAAGGTGGATCCTTCCCTTTAATATTGTACATCTTATTTTCTCTATTCAATACGGAACAATCATGAAGTTTTTAACTTTAAAAGTGGCAAGGGTTGGCATTTCTGAACTGCGAGTTGGCAGTTAATTTGAAATTACGTAATTTGAATCCGATTTTTGCATCCCAACGACTTCGAATCAACAGGTTTAACTGTATTTGTATTAATATTAAAATCCAGAGTTTTAATTTAAGGAAATAATAATGAACTCTATTCAGTGGTTGTTACAAAATTAATGAATGAATTAATTAATTAAATATGGTACTTCGGGAAACAATTTTATTTTTATGAAGTCCTGGAATTTGGATTTGAAGAGTGAGCCATTTCCCAAGGTCTTATGGCTTACTGAATTCCTGCAGTTATTTGTTTTTTAGGATTTATTATAGAAAATATGCTTTTCTGTTGTAAAAATTGCAAGAACTTCTTGTTTCAGCTGTCCACAGTTGGCAATACAGATTCAGATTCACCATTTGAGGTGGCTCCCGATAAGCGAGAAAACATGGCCCAGAGATCGGGACGAAAGAGTCGAGGTCGAAGAGGAGGCCGGGGGCGCTCTACAGGGACGAGCAGTACGCCGTCGGGTGACCAACAACGCAGCAATAAAGTGTAACCAAAAGAACTATTCTCAAGACGTTATTTTTAGAACTATTAAAAACTTGTCGTGTTGTGACATCCAGAAAAATAAAGAAATGGGAATGTTTGAAGGTTATACGCTCTCTTCTTCTTTAGTGTACTGGAAAAACAAATCATCTGCAGTTTTTAAGAATCTTAGTGTGTTCCTTTCTTGCCAGTGGAATACAAAAGTGAGAGAAAGCTTTCTTAGGAAGCTCTAACTGCACGACTTGCAAGTACAAATATTTATTATGACATTTTGGAATGTACAGAATTGGTTTGGTGTTGTTTATTTCTTGAATGCACTTTTTAAAACATAAGGGACTGCAGTTTTTTGCATTAAAAATAAAATCAAAAGAATGAGAAGGTATTAAAGGTGCAGCTTTATGAATCGTGTTGCGTGATAAATGTACTGATATTTTTACAGTATTCTTCAGGATACCTGCTAAAATGAAAATTAATTTTTTAAATTTTTTCTATAATTAACAAAATTGCTACAAATTTTGTTATGAAAGTACTTGTATCAAGTTCAGTCCATTGGTATTTGTTGAAGGTTGCAGAGTTGTCTCAGTAACTGAGGATATTTTATTCAGGATTGTATGAAAAGAGGGAGAGAGTGTGTGTCTCTCTCTTTTTTGTATTCAATCTTAAGACTGATCTGTTGTCATGAAATTTCTCTAGATGGTGAAATCATTGGCAGCTCTCGTCATTGTTATGTAATTATTTGTGCCCATGTCCTCTATGATCTGTTTTATAAAGGTTTTCTTGACCTTCCTCTTGGTTTCTTTCCACTAATGGACCCCTATGTCGTAGGGTATGGCCGCACCATGACAGGTGTCGATTTTTAATTGTTTGGAGCCGTGATTTAGTTTGCTTCATTTGTAAGACTTGGGAATTTATTATTTTTGCTGTCCATGGAATTTTAAGCATTCATCTGAAGTACCACATTTCAAATGCCTTAAGCCTGCCACTATCACTTTTATTTAAGGTCCAAATTTCTGATACATATAATAATATAGTCCAGATAAATGCTCTTAAGATCCCCAGACGTAAAGAAAAGGTAGACTTAAAAAAATCTTTTTAAAATTATAATTTTGAGTGAACTGATTATGCAAGGAATAAGGTGACAGTTGAAGCATATATGTTTAAGGGGGCATCAATTAAAATTTTGGACCAAAAATGACCAAGAAAATAAAGTAAATTTTGTTTCTAGGAGATACTATGAAGATTGAGGGACATGGCGGTACCCTTTTCTTGCGTTTGCAGTTATTTTTTAAAGGTCCTGCAGAGATGCTTAACCACTTCAGGTCTAAATTTTTGTGTGCTGTACAAAATAATATTTCACTGCAATTTTATTCTCATAATGTTCTATAGAATGCTAAGAAAATTATTATTTTCTGGAAAAGTAACATGGAAAATCTAGAATTTTGATGTGCATAATTATCAATTTAATACCTAGGTTACGTGTGATATTATGGTTATATTCAGCAGATACCACAAAGTTGTACTACAGAATGACATTTGAGAAAGGCAGTGTGAAAAATTGGTGGTCAATCCTTGAAATTGTGAACCGTTGCAAATACCTAGGGAGGTAATTAATGCAGAATACAAGGCTAGACATGGAAATTAGCAAGA
Source organism: Anabrus simplex (assembly GCF_040414725.1). Classification (NCBI taxonomy): domain Eukaryota; kingdom Metazoa; phylum Arthropoda; class Insecta; order Orthoptera; family Tettigoniidae; genus Anabrus; species Anabrus simplex. The sequence continues at coordinate 44,433,437 of NC_090274.1, read as the reverse complement.
GGGTGCAGCAGGGCAATGCATTCTTCCAGAGTGTAAGAAACCTTGTCTGGAATAAGCAAGTGTAAAGAGAGAATTTACAAAATGCACCCTTATTGACTGAGACCTGGACAGTGACAGGTAGGGAGGAGAGTAGAATTCAGGCCAGCAAAATGAAATGTGTTAGACGTATGACATGAAAGACGAGGAAAAACAGATTTAGAAACGAAGATGAGGGAAAGGAGGTCTGAATGGAAAACCTAAATGATAGAACTGATAGGAGTAAACCAAGACGGTTTGGACATGTAAAGAGGATGTATGAGAAAAGAATATCAAAACAGAATCGATGAATAAAGGAGTACAAGAAGAAGAAACGTCGACTGGGACAAAATGATGGAAGAGGAATGGTTGGAAGGAGAGAGGAGGAGGAGGAGGAGGATGATGATGAACTCATAACTACACAGGTTTATCTTCTTCTTCTTCTTCTTTTATGACCACATAGGATCACTTTAGTCAGTCCGTCGTTCAGGTCTCTTTGAAGGGATTGTTCGGGCTTTGCGGTCCTCCCAGTACTTCTTCAGACGCTCCGATCTTCGTGCCCTTTCCTCAGTTGAAAATGTGCGTGTTGTTGGTTTGTTTTGGTTTATCTATAAATAAAATTATAATTTTGTGTAATGAATTTTGGCCTTTTACTTTATATTTATCTTAGATAGGTACGCAGAAGCAGAAAATAGGTTCAGTTCAATTTTTGTGTGGCTGTCTGTACATATGCCTGAATATTATGGGAAAAAGGCATGATAGAATTTCTTGAAATTTGGTATTTAAGTTCCAGGATATTTGGAGATCACTCTAGGCTATATTTTATTTGATTAGTATACGGTGGTATAGCAATATTAAGGGGAACAAACATGGACATGTTAAAAATGTCCATTAATATTAGCATTATCATGAACCTAAATTTTAAAAGTTATGTAATGTGTAATTTGCAATATTTTATGTCCTGTACACAATAACAGTACAGTAGAACCTCGATAATTCGAAATCGGTTAATTCAAAATCCCGCCTAATTCGAAGAAGCTCTCGTTCCCGGAAACGTGAGATACAGTTTTGCATGTTATATCAATTGTTTAATTCGAAATACGGATAATTCGTAATTCGAAGTACAATGTCAGCCCCGTTACTGAAATTCAGGCTTTTAATTCGAAACTGCCTTTACATTTTAAAACAAGAGTATGTTACAGAGTAATTTCAACTCAAAATTTATCCGCTCCGCTTCATAATAGAACGCGCGTTCCGGAACGTGGAGGGGTAACTTTCGGCACTTACACTCACTTCGGCGAGTCTACAGTGCGCTTCATGATTGCTAAGTTGAATGAAATTGGAATTCTTTTGCATTCAACCTTTTAAGGAACGCCGTAATATCACGCAACAGGCAGTGTGCGGGAAAACAGAATCCGCAAACACTGGCAATGCTGACAGTTGACGAAAAAACGTGGCTCATATACTGCATTGCTTTATTTTAATGTGAGCCTAAACGGTCTTATTGTTTTAAAGGAGAAATTGCCAGCTGGTAAATCGTACAAGGGTGAGGGATGGGGGTCATAGTAGTGCGTTACAATGCACATGGGCGCGAGATACTTTATCGCCTCGTCATAGGAAAGTTCGATAAGCTACAATGTTTTAAGGGCGTCGGGCACTTTCCATGCCAGTACAAAGCATCTAAAAATGCAGACAGTACAGAAATCCAAAAAGATAATGCATTTGTACAGGGGAACCGACATAATTTATTCTCGTCTTTGAATTGTGCGATTTTTTTTCTTTCGTTGCGTGAGGTTATGTTTGTCAGTGATTTATCCAAGTGCATTATTTGAACATTGTAAGTGCACCTTGTTGGATACATTTCAGAAATAGTTTTCTCCATGGCATTTGAAAGGTTTAAACTGTGAATCGAGGTGATTGCATGTATTAATGGGTCTTAGAATACTTTGTGAAGCGGCAAGTGTTTACATTTCTGAAGTACGAGAGAAGTGCCATGGCGGGAAATCGTACAAGGATAGAGTCATAGGAAAGTTCAATTTTAAGGGCATCGGGTACTTTCTGTGTAAATACATCTAAAATGCATACAGTATAGTAATCCAATTAATAAAGCCCTTGCATATGGGAGCCAGCATAGATTTCTCCTCGTCCTTGAATCGTGCTTTTTTTTCTTTCTTTCTTTCATTGCGTGAGGTTATGTTTACTATTGAGAAATCCGAGTGCATTATTTGAATACTGTAAATGCACCTTCTTAGATACATTTTAAATAGTTCTTTTTTCATGGCCTTTGAAAGGTATAAACTGTGAATCAAGGTTAACTGCATGTAGTAACAGGCCTTGAGAATATTTAGTAACGCGGCAAGGGTTGGTACTTCTGAATTGCGAATTGGCGGTTAATTCGAAATCACGTAATTCGAAGTCCGATTTTTGAGTCCCAACGACTTCGAATTAACGAGGTTTTACTGTAATAATATGATGAAGTCAGTGCTCCATCAGGTAAAAATGGCCGGTAAGAAATATATCATTGTCCTTGTCGACTTCAAGAAGATGTATGACTCATTTGACATACCTACTCTGATGAAAATCCTGGAGGAATTAGGACTAGACCAGAAGACCCATGACCTTATCCAGCAGACTTTAAATAACACCAGGTTACGAGCAAAGTTCAGAGGGATGCTCTCGGAAAGTTTTGAAATCAAGACAGGAGTAAGACAAAGAGACGGCTTCTCCCCACTCGTCTTCAACTATGCACCGAAATAGGTAATAAGAGAGTGGCGGAAGGAGTTAACTAGACTTGTGTTATCTCTCTGAGACACAAGCGCAATGGACTGAATGTTGATTGTCTGGCATTCGATGACGACCTGGCACTTCTATCTAATTCAATTGAAACAACAGTGAAACAACTCAATGTTATCAGATTGCAACCAGAACACATCACAAACCTCAGTGAATCTCCTTGTGCATTGCATCTGGAGCAACGAACGATCAAGAAAACCTAACCCAATCTCTCCGAAGGTGTAGAACACCTACAATAAACATTGTCTCTCCGAAACACTAAAATGAAGCACTACCAGACTGTCATCCGCCCTGTAGCCTTATATGCTTCAGAATGTCTAATTTTCAACAGGATGGGACTCACGAACACTTACTAAAGTCTGTTATTGAACCTTTACCTCAACAAGCTGAATGATGTCCAGCCATGTTTTGTTGAATGTATTGTAGTTCCAGTATACAGTCTTGATGGCTGAATAAGTGCCAAAATGTGGTCTTTATGAAGTGCAGTTTTGTGTACAACATGACTTGAGGTCTCTAAATAATTTCTTCAGCAAAATACGAACTTCAAATCACACCTGTGCATCGCTTTAACTGGACACCCCAATTCACCTTTTCTTTCTCTCAAAAATAACTTTTTCTAGTATTCAAAATGTTCCAGAAAAACCAGTTTCACCTGATTAGCTTCTAACTTCACACAAACATGCAACTATATGCTGTTCGTAATTTGTTGTATATATTTTTAAAATGGGTGATAACTTCAGAAATACTTTGAGTCAATGCATGGAAAAACCTTTTTTTTTAAATGCAATAGCACTTTGCCAAAATGTTAAAAATATAAGTTTTTAAGCCATAACAAATATACTACAAATTATTCCTTTCACCTTCCCCAGTCTAACAACCAAGTTTCAAACCAGAAAACTAAAAAATGGTGATGTAGAATAGAAAGTGTGTGTTATATGGCGCCAAACGTTTGTCTCTATGTGCAAAAATTAAACATATTATGCTCGTAACTTGCTATGAGTAGCAGCTTCCTCCTGCACTAGCAAGCAACACGCTGTGATTGATCCCGTGCTTTCTTAGTAGTAACTTGGAACTTTCTCAGATGACTTTGCATAGACATAGTGAACTTGGAAGTATTAATGATGCTGATTTTTCTTGTAATAGACCTACACCATTGAGCAATCCATTTGTGCAGAAGACCTCTGTTAGCGATTGTCATGTCATCCAGCCAACATTGATGTGGTGCTCGCCATCGTTATCAATTGTGACATCGGCTGAGCGAAGATGCTGAATGTGTCCGTCGGCTTCAGTGATTTATTGGCTAGGAAGACAGTGCTGTGAGGACCAAGCAACCCCCACACTCATCATCATTTTACAGTTCCATTTTCTTGGGTACTGTTGGCGAGCCTTTTCCACTCTGTTCAGATACGTTCTGTTGTTAATGATGTCCTCTAAGTGTCCTTCCCCAATCTGCAAGGTCCAAGGTTCTTGGCCTTCCCACCATCCGTTTTCCTGCTACATGCCTCTCCAAATGTGACCCATTGTGCAGAAAAGGACCTAAAATAAGCCGTGGAAATTTTACAGTGGAATTGAACAAAATAGTCTCGGGTGTAAAAATTACATTTCTATGATTCGACTTCTTGTACTACCTATGTATCTTCTTAAAAAACCAAGTTACACAACAGTTTGAGGCTTCAGCACTCAAACTTTTTACAATTGGTAAGAAAATTAGTGAAAGCTCTAATTGCATTTTTCTCAAAATATGCTTTTCTTAACCCTGGAACTGGCAGTGTTAAATATCTTGTGGTGGCAGCCATATTTGGCAGCTTTTATTTGTCTAAATAAAATACAAAATATCCACAAGATATGAAATAAATCTATGAAGTTTTATATATCTACATAAAGCTAATCTACTGAGGATTGTGGTGGTGATATGAAATTGCAAAACTGTTTTGACAAGAAAAATGTACAATCTGTTCAAAAAGTGTAATTTCTTATTTTGAAATAATAATACAATTTTTGATCAGATCATATGTACATAAAATTGGAACATGTCACAAACAGAGATTGTCAATAATGTATCTGTTATCGTCGTCGGCCGATACTCGTATCCAAGTTTTCGTTTCTCGCCTGCAGTTCTATAATCCTTAGTCCACACGATGAAGGTGGCGCTGACGGCTTATCAGACCAATTCTTGCATAAAACATGCGGCCACACATGTTGCATCCGATGGAAGGTGGGGGACGTGGCAGTGTTTGACGTAGCTTCTTTCTCTGGCGAGTGTCCTCTTCCTGTCTTCGACGTGCCTGCTCGAACTATGCAACTGCAGCTGAGATGTGAGATATATCTGTAATGCACCAGCAAAAGTTTTGTTACTCTTAGAGGTATATTCTTGAAAATATCAGGAAAAATGTATTGGCATGCATTCATTTTGAAGCGTGCCCTTACACTACGTTGTTATGATAGGTCGCTTTATGGGAGGTTCGTCATCACTTTCACTTTCCGATATTTGATGCAAAGAAATAGCTGATAAACATTCCAAAACTGACTCTGAATCTGTCGGTTCATTATCAGTAACCTCAAATTCAGATGTGTCACTTTCGTCTCCAATAAATTTTGCACTACTTCGTTACTAATTTTCTGTAATGAAGTGAAGTGTCACATTTAGACACACACTGTACTAAAATGTGTATAATCAGTCACAAAATATATAACTCGCACCGAAACAGAAAACAACGAAATAAAATGAAATAGAATAGCAAAGTAGAGCCTGTGAAGGTTCGTTTAAAAACACTAAAAAAATGACGCACAAACAAATCGTCGGAAAACTGCAAACACTAAAAAAAAATGACGCACAAACAAATCATCGGAAAACTGCAACTCATTTTTTTTCTGTGATACTGCGCCCAAAGAGGTTGTAAATATGAATGAAACTGAACTCATGACTGCTGTGGACATCAAGACAAGAAGTAGACTGTCGTGACATCTGTTGAAGGAATGAGGAAATTACGAGAACTATGAGCATGTCAAATATTCGACAGTTGCCAGTTCTAGGTTTAATAGCAACAGTCAATAGTTAATAACTTCTGAAGTATTGCACCTAGAAGCATGAACTCTTGTTTTAAAATACGCAGTATCATATGCCAATTTTAGAACCACAAAAGTATCAAAAATGAATTAGGTCCCTTTCCACGCAATGGGTCACAAAGTAACATAAGCTGTTCTTGTAGACATGATATGGGCTTTTGGACTTGTGCCGTGTCAAGAAAACAAGGTGAAACTCTTTACGTTTCGCAGAGAACTTTGCTCTGCTCTGTGTCTTCAGAAGGGTTTGAATTTAGGATTGTTTTACCATTGGACTACAGCTCAAACTCTCATTATTGTAGAAGACTTCCTCAGGAACAGTTGAGATTTTCTTCTGAAGATGCGGAACAAAGTTCTCTGCGAAACGTAAAGACATTCACCTTGTTTTCTTGACACGGCATAAGCCCATATCATTTCTACAAGTACGGGCCGTGAAAGCAGTAATGTTAATATAATCTGTTCTTATTGGCCCTAACTTCATTACATGCCCACCTCAGTCTCATATGCCAACCTGCTCTAACAATGATGACTCAGTCCCGGCTTCCTTTCTCACTGTCAATCCTTAATTGGTCCAGTTTTTTTGAATTGTGGACCTCAGGAATTTAATCTCAAGTGCCTATAACATTGATGAGGCCCTCTTGGTGAGGGTGAATGTTTTGATACCATAGGTTAAGATCAGTAATGGGAAGCATGCGAGAAAAAAGGTAATGGGTTCAATTATAATTACATGAGAAATATTTTACTCATATTACAATTACAATTACTTTTTCAACAAGAAAGCAGTAAAATTACAGTTACTTTACAGAACAGTAGTCTTAAGGAAACCACTGTTTTTTCTTTCATGGGGCTGGATTAATACAAACATTTGAGAGGAAAAGATATTGCTTCATTTTGGTGGGTTTTAATTTTTATAGCATAGAGGCATTAAGTGGCTATCATCACTAGATTAGACTAAAACATGGTACCTTTGAACTTTCAAAATTATCTTTTTCCATCATTTTTATTTTAGTTCATGACTATTAGTGTTTGAAATGATTTTCTAGTTACTTTGCAAATAAATTAATTAGTTAAATAAATAAATAAAATTATCTGGATTAAAGCCACTTATTACTAAAACAGAGCTGAGCTTTCCGCCAAATTACATTGGCCTTCATCAGGGCATGTGAAGTTATGCTTCTGAAGTGATCATAGAAATTCTTGAAAGAACATAGAAGTCACGACCATACAATCCACGGCCTCCCCACTGACTAGCGCCAGACTTCCACGTTCTTTCAAGAATTTCTATGATCCCTGTAGAAGCATAATTTCACATGCCCTGATGGAGGCCAATGTAATATGGCAGAAAGCTTGGCTTTGTTTTAATAATAAATAGGCTTTAAGCCCCATTCACAATGCAGACATAACGTAACATAAACTTTAAATTAACGTTAACTTAGAAGTTAGCAACCATGGTATGTAATGGAACCATTCACAATGCGCTGGCGTAAACTTAACTGCGAGTCCATAAAATTAAGGGATTACAAACTCCAAGCTTTTGCGGTTAATTTTATGTTAGCTTTCAGAACCAACCAATCAGAGCAGATGTAAACATTGCATTTTGTGCACGATATAATAACTTCTTTCAATGAAACTCTTGTAATTCTCTTTCAAAATAATCTTTGTGTGTATGTATGATAAAAGGAAAAATAATTACAAAGACGTACCGAAAAATAATATGTGGAAATAAATATCCTGTAGCAATGAAATCTGACATTAAATGGCGGGAGACTAGCTTGCAGCACTGGCGAAAGGACGAGAAACAATCCCTGACATAGATAAAACGGTGTCCCTGTATATTTCTTAACATTATCACGGACTACTAGTTTATGAAAACAATATCATCCAAACAATTAGATCCAAACATTTCATCGGGGTGTGATAGCTAGGGGCACAGGAGACCTTACACTTCTTTTTTATTAGAAAAGGGGAATCAAATTGTAAGATAGTGTCAAACAGTTCAGGTTTCATTCACATGTACAAAATGAACTGATAAGGGTTATTTCTTACAGTAGATTATCGAAATCGCCCTGAGATAACGTTCTTTGATTCAAGGGATGAACCCATTTTCTGCACCGTTGCTTAGTTCGCCTTTTAAGGTACACAGCTCCCAGGAGCAAAGCGAGAGGTGTTTGAAGTAATATGAATTCCACTACCACGTTGTTTGATTCCATCGAGGTATTAAAATATAAAACTGCGAGATAGCCCAAAACTTGCGTGCTATATAACATGGCAAAGTTTTGATTGGCTGCTGTGTACTCCTTACGTTCATGTTACATTCCTCCATTGTGAATATCTCAAATTTTACGTTAATTTTACGGTTACGTTTGTATTGTGAATGGGGTCTTATTTTAGTAATAAATAAGTGGCTTTAATCCAGATAATTATATTTATTTTAATACAATGAGCCACGAAAACCTACGTTCATTAAATTAATTAATTCTTAAAATTTTCATCGCCTATCCTCGACATCTTAAGGGGGAAGTATTTCTTTGCATTTACCGCAATGATGCCCTACAAGGGCACCTGAAGGAATACTTGTGTTTAATTTTAAGAACTTAATTGGAATGTCTTTAAAAGTACCTTATCCTGAACTGGTGAAGCTACTGGTTCTGCTGTAGAACAACTGAAAAACGTTATCTTCAATCATCATCATTTATTTTTTCCCATTTCTGCTGCCATGCTATGTACATCAATTACTAGAATGTAACAATTGCTATTTCAAGAAGTAAATTACAATTTTTTTGGAAAAAATAATTATTACAGGTAAAAATTACTAAGAATGTAATCGATACAAGTAATTTGATTATTTTTAATTACTTCCCAACTCTGGTTAAGATCAGTATGAAGTATTGATTGAACATCACCACCTTTGTTTTTCTTGGAACTTTGGGGTCCCAAAGAAGTGTTCTTGCTTGTAAAAGTGAGAGCTCTTCTGCACTCTGTTTGCCACTTCCTTTGTGTGCCACAAGGAATTGCATTGCTGAGGTATGCAAAGTTTTAGGGGATGGTTTCTAAACATGATGTTCACTGGTCGTCCTCTCTCTGTTTATTGCCATTGCTACGATTTGGGCCTTCTTTGCTTATCTTCAGATTTAATTCCGGGAATTTAATCATCCATTCATTGAGTCTGAACTCTACCAGCTCCTCACTTTCTCCCCAGATCATGACATCATCAGTGAAAGCCATTGCATAAAGTTCACCAGAGGTTTTCTTGATGTTCTTCATTATATCATCCATGATGGTGAGAAGCAATAATGAGAATAGTGCACTGCTTTGCTGTGGACCCCACTTTTTGTATGGAACCAGGATGAATGTCAGTCACCAAATCACACCCAGCTAATACAGTACTCCTGCAGCATCTGAACTTTCCTCACCAGTTCCTCTGCCACACTCCTCTTTTGCAGACATTCCCATTTCTTCTCTCTTGCAGTGCTGTATTAAGCATTCTCAATATCCAAGAAAACCATGAACAGGGCTTTGCCTTTCTCCCAATATTTCTGCATTAACATACAGACACTGAAGATTAAGTGTGTTGTGTTGTCGAAGATGGTTGTGACGTGCATTATGTTGCACAAATGCTGAGAACTATTCCTTTGTCAATTTCCAGAACAGCACAAAGTTACAGGGAACTGGTTGTTACTATAAGAGACAAGGATCAAGCTCAAGAAGAGCCACAATCAGCTAGGGATAATCAGTTTTTACAGATGCAAGTTTAGTTGATAGTACACAGTATCTTTTCAATATGTATTACCTACTAAACTCCAAATTTTCAAAACAAATTGTAATAGAATTTAGTGGAGAAAAAAGTAGGCTTGAAATTTTTTAATCCCTCATTTTTTCATCGATATATATATATATATATATATATATACACACCGTATAAGGATATCTCCAGTACTGAAGGTTTTGGTACAGAATATATCACTGACAGAAATGAAGTATATTTATTATACTGTATCAATATTTATTGAGTATGATTTTAAAATTGCAATGCCTATAGACTAATCTACTACCATTACTACTACTACAACAGTAAGTTTCTATCATTGGTTAGCCAGCAGGCATGCCCAGCTTGTCTGCCGTCCGTTGAGTCATCACTCCCTGCTCCGCAGCATAGTAACAAAGACACCACTTCGTTCATTTTCCATGCATGACATGAGATAACAATTAAAATTGAGGAAATAAGAATTAAGAAAATTAGTAAGTAAAAAAATTAAGCTCGTACCTTATGCCGGGAGATATTGGAAATGTTCTCCTCTTGCATCCTCGTATAGTTTCAATTTTAACATTTTCGTAGCCAACCATGCTGAGCTCTTGGAAACCCTGACTCCTTGTCCAAGTCATCTTAGGAATTTTGTAGGCATACGTTCTAATCTTTCTGCAATTTCATTTACTTTTTCCTTGTTAAGTACACGTTTTTTAATCACTTCACTTCTTATCGAGTAAAGAACCAGTTCCTCTCAATTTGTTTATGAGTTTATGCACAGTCTCTGTGGGAGGGCATACACCTGAAAATTGCGTTACAAATCGCCTAATGACTTCCCTGCAAGACACTATTTTCACATAATTATCGTACATAAATACCCTTTCCTCTACCATGTACACATGTGGAGGCATTATGAGAATTATACCCCAAAGAAAAACTTAACAACTCAACAACAGTTGGTGGGACAGATCAACACTTACTATACGTTCTAAGCATGCACCTGAACTGTGAAGTGTGGGCATTCCCGTGCTGTCGCTATGCTGTGTAACAGGAAGTGATGAGCCAATGGGAGGCAGATAATCTGGACGTGCCTGCCAGCCAACCGATGAGAAAAACTCACTGTACTACTACTAATATTGCTTTCATTCCGTACCCTGAGGGGGCTGGTGGCCATGGCCTATACTAGGAACTGTCCTGGCATTTGCCTTAGTGCAGGAGAATGGAAAACCATGCAAAATCTCAGGAAAACTGACGGTGGGGACCAGCCCCTCTCCATCTCCTGAATGCAGAGGTGTAGATCCATGGCCACCACTCTTCTGCTCGGTTGGTCGGTCGGAGTGCAGAGCTGTTGGGCCACGATCTAGCTGTGGCTACTTGTAAACTGAAGCTTACTATACATCCATCGACCGGATTAATCTACCCTTGAGTAGATCATAACTCAGCGGAAGTGCTGGGCTCTACTTCCCGCTACGTGTGTGCCTTCAATTTCTTGCACTGCTGCATACTTCTTGAGCTTACTCAGTTACCCAGATTTTCCTCTATCCTCCTGAAAAGTGTTTACAGTAGTTTCTGATTCATTTAGATAGAAGGTATTTAAACATTTCACAAATTTAGCTTAATTTTCTACTTTTCAACTAATTTGGTTAAAAATCTATGGTGACCAGTGATAGCTAGTACAATAGAATTCTACAAGACAAATGCATACCAGCCAACTCTCACAATTTAGGTGTGAGAAACTCATTTTTTTTTTTTACATTGCTTCCCAACCTCCTCAGGCTCCTGCTGTTTCAGGAAGTCCTGAAGGTCCTTCTCTCATTAGTCACCATGAATGCCAAAAAGTCCTCTTACTGGTTGGTATGATAGGCTAAAGATGATGTCTCATACTAGCCACTGTGTCACCAGAAGTCTTGTTATTACTGGTGGCTTTAAAATGCAAAACAAATATTGTTATGCTAAAATATGTTGTTCTTTTCCTCCCTTGTGTTGTTGGTTGTTTTTGTTTGCCATATTAGTGTTTGTGGTGTTCAGCGTGGCTTGAATATGTTCAGCTGTGATCAGTTGTTCACGCAGTTTAAAAAAAAAAGAATAGTATTACGTGTTTGTTTATGTGATAGAGCCAGAGACAGTACTACTTTTCATTTATTTCATTACCCTGTTGGTTATCACTATGATGCAGCATGGTGTGCTCATTCAAGGGTTGGATTACGGCAAAGAAACATAGTACTATTTAAAAAAAACCATTGTCTATGTATTACTGAAAGGTTTGCATTTTGTATTGTTTGCTGGTGTGATTTTTCAGTCTTGCATGGCTTGAAAAGCAGTGTTTCCACAATATCCTTATTTATGTTTTTCGAAGGTTGGCAGAGGCCATAATCATTTTCATTTTCCTTTGTCCAGTTCCTGCTAGATTGGGATGTTGATGATACTTCCCCACTGTTGCCTCTCCTTTCCACATCTCCTCTTGGCTGCCTCTGTGGATCAGTGGTCGAGTGTCGTCCTCTGGACCACAAGATAGCAGGTTCAAACCAGGTAGAGATAGTCAGATTTCTGAAGAGTAGAACAAAGTCCATTTGACACTCTATGTCGTATGATGCCGGCATGTACAAGATCTCTGGTGACACGTTAATTAAATCTCAGTCACAGATGCCCAAGAGAGATTCAGTTTACTCTGTCTGCTATCTGGTGTTCGTAAAGTGAAATTGACAACCAGACAGCCAGATGGTGTCAAATTCAAATGTCTGCACACGGCAGCTGAGGCCATACAATCATTATTACCACTCCTCTTCACTAACTGTATTCCAGTCCAGTCTTCTTTTTCTTATACTGTTCTTGACAAGAGTCTATACATCTTGCTCTGGGCCTCCCTCTTGCCATCTTTCTCTCTATCTTAGCCTCCAACACTCGTTTTGGTATCCTTCCCTCCTGCTTCCTCATAACATGTTCAAACCATCTCAGTCTATTCTTCTACATCCTATCACTCAGTTTTTCTACCCCTATCTCTTTCCGATCTCAAGATTTCTTACTCTGTCTCTCCTGTCTTCCCTAGCATACTCCTCAGAAACTTCATCTCACTGGCCAGGTATACCACTCACAAAAATCTAGCACAGTGGAGTCACAAGGTATACTTATTTTACTGTCACAACAATCTTGATTTCAATATAAAATGATGTTACCAGTTTTCAAAGATTATTTTTGTGCTTCACCTTTTTAACCGCACATTAATCATTTAGATATATATGAGTCATAACTAGCTGGAGGCTATAAAATGAAAACCTGTACCGTTATTTCAAAAGTAGTGCCCAGCACTGTAGAAGCACTTGTCCCACTGCGACACAAGGTGATGAATGGCCGTCTCGTAAAATTCCTGGGACTGCGTTGTGAACCAGTTCCGAACATACTGCTTGACATCGGTGTCCAAGGTAAATCGTTGGCCTCTCAGAGCCTTCTTTAGCTCACATTGTCGTTTTGTTTCGGGTTTGAAGTTATGACACCAGGTCTCATCTCGTGCGACCATTCACAACAGGAACTCATTCCCTTCCTTGGCACAGCGCAGCAGATGTTCAAGAGAGAGGTCCATTCAACATGCTTCCTGTGATGGTTGAATGCTGTGAGGCACCCATTGGGCACACTTTTAGTAAAATTTCATTCTGTCCTTAATGATGGCATGAACACTTCCAATGCTCACTCCGACCTCTGTGGCAATGGCTGCTACCATAACTCGCCCATCTTACATAATGAGGGCATCCGCCTGCTGGACAATGACATCGGTAAGGCGGTGTGACGTTCCAGACCGTGCATCATCGGCCAACGACATGCGTCCTTCCCTGAATTGCTTGTGCCATGCCTTGACCCTTGCAAAGGACATGCAGTGCTGTCTGTACTTTGCTGCCATTCTTCGATAAATTTTCTTTCACCTCACTCCCGCTGTCAGGAAACGCTCTACACCCCTTTACTCCTCATTTGAAGCCTCCATTTCACTGTTTTCAGCACGACTGGGTGAAGTGGAAGATCACATGCGCGTGCTCGCTCCGTCGTCACGTGGTGTGCACCCATGTTCCTCCAGCGGCAAGTTTAGGACTTCAGCACTCTTATAGGGATTGCATCTTCTTCCGCAGGCAATTGCATTACAATCCTTTCAGCGGTTTTCATTTTATAGCCTCCGGCTCATTTCTTTTTGAATGGCCCTCATAATTTATAGTTGGAAAGTTATGAAGCTGACCTTACTATTCATTCTCACGTGACGCTCCAAATTTTATGCAGGGCTCAGTACACAAATGAAACAAGAAATAGATTCTGTGTCTTAAAGATGTTTGTCTCCATGCTGTCCCCTTCACTATATTATCACGTGGTGTGCACTTCCATCAAGTTCATGGTATAGTAGTATTTTCTGCTATGGTTCAAGCTGTTCTGTACTCATCTGGTTTTGATATTGTTTTTTCAAAGAGGAAAAGTAAGATCTCATCAATTTGGAAAGATTGTAAGATAGTTTTCAGAACTCGTAGCCTTCCTTGTATGCATACAGTTATAGACGAGGAAGGAGCCACCACTCTGCATCAGAAATACTTACGCACAACCTAGACCACAATATACTCCAATACTTAAAGATAATACCAATCACAGCTGCACATATTTACCTCCGTCTATATACTGGATTTGTTAATAATAGAGGATTTTACCACATATAAAAGTGGAGACATTTTAACACATAATAGGACTTCCTTAGGGAGCACTGCCCATGAACGCAACTGTAACTATATTGGACTCAAAACAAGAATGTAGACTTACGCAAGGCGTATAAATTCATTTCAACGAAAGTGTTTTATAGGCATTATTATGAAGGATTTTAACATGTACTGTGTATTTTAACATGTGATTTTAACAAGCACTATGTATTTTAAAGTGTTTAATGTACTTGTAATTTAGAATTAAGTTTAAGTTAAGTTCCACAAACGAATTTTAGGCCTAAAAGATAACTCCACACCTAAGTACCTGAATTGTATTATATTAACCATTTTACTCTCAAACATGCCCAATTTGGACGCTTGGACATAATGCTTCCCCATGGCTTCTCCATTTAGAAAGGCACATTAACTATTATTTGACATATATAAAGGTATCAATGCACAGCCCTATGATGACTGTTTAGGGTCGAAACCGGTCCTGTAGTTAATAATAAAATTGTATTGATAAGGTGGAACCTTTTCTCATCTATATATTGGGGGTAATAATAATCGCATCACTTATGCTTCTGTGTGCAGGCATTTTAATTTGATGCCATTTAGGCTGCCTGCATGTCAGTTTTGACATTCTGTTTTACTCCAATACATGGCAGGGTAAACTGGATCTCTCATGGGCGAGCTATGGCTAAGTTTTAATTTTATCACGTAAACACTAAATGTGTCGCCAGAAATTTTCTACACGTTTATATTGCACTACGACACAGAGTGCTAAACAGACCTTCTCTTCCACCCTTAAAAAATCTGACTGATCCACTGAGGAAGCTTGATGGCAGGTAGAGGGTGGCCAAGGTAAAGCAATCTGCCATCTAAGTCTTGAGTGTTGAATTTTTTGTAAATATTATTTAAGATATCTTTCGTTCCTTTCTGTTGTGATCTTGGTCTTTTACCACCCGTACTTTTATGTCTACTTTTCCTGTCTTGTTTACATTTCTGTTACCAAGACTGAAGATCTGTCAATTTACGACCTCAATAAGTGTCAGTTGTCCCATCCCAATGGAACATTTAATATATATTTCACCAATGTTATGAAATCTTGCTGACATTAAACTGGTAAAAGTTTAAAAAAAAGGAAGAACATTAATACGTTCCCTGTGTATTACTGTACCCACCAACTGAGCAAAATATTTGCGTGGAACTCTTTAAAAGTTGTAATAATAGGAGTTTTGAATGTTGGACTTACCCACTCATGCTCGTGGTTGAAAGTATGATTACAACATAAATATATTAATATTTACACTTTTCTATTACAGAATTTTATGTCACAATTTCTTTATGATTGCAAAACTGCCGAGGCGGTATTTCTTCTGTCTACACAAGCATCATGGTGCAGTAAAAAATTATTACTACAAGTTCTTTAATGTTACTCATAAATATGATGCAAAAATAAACGACAATTACAAGTTCAGGCCTTTTACTAAACTTATTGCAGTAGCAGAATTTATCTATTTCAAAAGCGGAATGACTCCTAATTCTCTTGAAGTATAACAATTACCTTGCATTGAAGTTGTCTCGCTGCTGGAAGATCCCAAAAAGAATGACAACATATGACAAAAACTGTGGAGAGGAAATAAGTGGCAAATGGAATACGTATGGCGCAAATCTGGCTACGGATGAACCTGCTAGTAGAGTGGACTTGCACGATGTGCAGAGTGATAAGGAGAATATTTCTTACCATGGAAAAAACCTGTAATTCACATTTTCGAGCACACATCCCATGACGCACTAGGTACGTGCTCCGCATATGCTTATAACTAGTGTCGCACCCAGCGTGTGATGTGTGTGATCCAAACTGAACATGTTAAGAACTGAATATTCTTCAGAATGGGCATTTTAAATTTAGCTCTCAATGGTCTCCCTGAGTTATATTTTGAAGAGTGGCAGGGCAAAGGAATGTTTGGAAGGAAAATTTCAAAAAACTGTCAGCCATTAAATATTCAAAAACAATCTTTTACGTATAAATGGTTTACTCTCTTGAAAACCATTGATATCAACTAACAAATGTGAGAATGTGTAAAAATCAACAATTTAATTTAGAAATCAAGTTAGCCCTTGTCGTCTTTGAAGGAAAGATCCTAGTTCAAGTTTTTGGCATAATCTAATGATCTGAATTAGGCCTACACAAATGGGCTGCCCTTGGCCAATAGCTTCAGGCAGCATTGGGCCATTCTTGCAGTGCGGACCACATCATGTGAGTTAACACATGCCATGTACACAGAAGCAATTCTGAACACAGCCTCCCCCACTGTAGATCGTTAATCATCAGGAGATGGTGCAGTTGAACAGCTGTCTCCTCCCTGTGTATGCCGTGAACTTATTTCCAAAAAAAAAAAAAAAAAAAAAAAAAAAAAAAAAAAAAAAAAAAAAAAAAAAAAAGTTGTGGAAAGGACTGTTAAAGCTATTGGTAGAGGTGAATGGATTGTACATAATATTGCTAGGCTGTGTGAAAAAGCCCCAGAAGATGGAACTGTGATTCATACCCCAGATAAAAGCCATCCACATCAGAAGAAGACAGAGCTTGATGAATTCGATAAGAGTGTTGTGCACCGAACATTTGTGGAATTTTATGAAGGTCACAATAAGATCTGCACTATACATAAACTTCTTAATGCTCAAAATAAAAATACTTACAGGAGGGAAACTCACATTCTGGATGCTCATAAAAAGTACCTGGGTTAAATTTGAAAGGTGTAAAAATGTGAGCCATATGGATATGATATAGTTGCACGGCGTGCAGCATTTCTCTGCAAACTGAGACAGAGTGAAAATGGACCTAAAAAGCCTGTTTTTTTTTTTTTTTTTTTTGCTAGTAGCTTTACGTCGCACCGACACAGATAGGTCTTATGGCGACGACGGGATAGGAAAGGCCTAGGAGTTGGAAGAAAGCGGCCATGGTCTTAATTGAGGTACAGCTCCAGCATTTGCCTGGTGTGGAAATGGGAAACCATCTTCAGGGCTGCCGACAGTGGGATTCGAACCCATTATCTTCCGGATGCAAGCTGATAGCCGCGTGCCCCTAACTGCACGGCCAACTTACCCAGTAGTAAAAAAAAAGTCTGTCTTGTTACACAGATGAAACATGGGTTCATACCCTCTAAATGATAAAGAAGCATTGACGGTGCTAAGATGTTCCATGAGTTATGGTGAACTGAAGTGCAGGACAAAGAGCTAGTAGGTTCATGCGGGTGGTGAATTGGGGTTCATTAAGGTGCAGTGTTGATTTACGATTCATAGTCACTATCACAAGATTACCATGATGAAGTGAACGGCACAAATTGGCTATAGGAACAACTCATCCTAAACCTTTTGCCTGGCTGCATTGTATTCCTTGACAATGCACCATATCATACCGTTCATGAAAACAAATCTTCCACTTGTGGTTCTCATGAAAACATTTTAGTCATGGTTGAAGGACAACAAAATTGCTGTGACAGATGACATGACCAAGAGCGAGTTGGTGGAACTTGTAAAAACAAATAAACTGTAACTTGTGTGCATGGCTGACAGGATTTTGAAAGACAGTGGGTTTTACTGTTTTGAGATTACCTTCCTGTCACTGTGACCTAAATCCATACAAACTTGCTTAGAACTTAGTGAAACAAAAAAATAGCCACAAACAATGTCTCCAATCTGTCAATGTCCGTTTTGAAAGAACCAACATGCTACTGCATATGAGAAGCGAATAAAGAAGATTGGATTAAAGAGTGTGCAAAAGTAGAAGACACTGAGAAAGAATACCAGTGCCATGCATTAATGGAACAGGAGATTGAGATAACTGTGACAAATAGTGGTTTGGAAAGTAGTGATGAAAACCATGGCCAGGAACCCAATAAAAACACAGCTAGGGAACTGGATGGTAGCTCGACTGATATGGTAGGGGAGACAACTGATATGGCAGATAAAATTACAAGTCATTTTCAGAAGCCATTCAGTAAAGAATTATTGTAAAATGTATATACAAGCCTTTTAATTTTATTTAAATTAATGAATATTGAATTTTCACGATCGCATTGTAATCGAAATCAATTTTCAACCTATTAGGTCGTGTTACGTACATGTACTACCATGTTGAAGAGATGATAAGTATAGGACAAAAATAGCTCAATTGATAGAGCAATCAATGCAAAATTGGGAGGTTGTGGGTTCAGATCCCACTTGTGTCCGGTTGGCCATTTTTGTTCTGTACTTCACATCTCTTCAACACGTACTACATGTACATACCACGACCTAATAGGTTGAAAGTCGATTACAATGCGGTTGTGAAAATTCATTATTCATTGACTTGGCCCACAACGGGTGACTTGCATGCACTGTACTGTGTGATGGCAGTAGTGCCAGACCTGCAGCTTAGATCCTTTCCAACAAAACAAAGATGACCTAGGCCACCATAGCTCAATTAGTAGAACAACCGCCGCAAAATCGGGAGATTGTCAGTTCGGATCCCACTGGTGTCCGGTTGGCCTGTACTTCACATCTCTTCAACACTTACTACATGTACGCAACACGACCTAATTGCTTGAAAGTCGATTTTGATTATTTAAATCACTTTAATTTACTTTGAAATAAAAGTTTTATTATTATTATTATTAGTATACTGATTTGTGGATGGATGAATATCTGCCTGGTGTCAATAACACTGTGATACAGTGTGTACATCTCTATCACTAGTATCCTGGCGTGCTGCTGCATTTCAGTAAACGGACACGGAATCAAGGATCTTCTCCTTGCGTTTCACTGTTGCATATGTAAGGCACTATAGTTCTGATGAGCTTTGGCCTACCAAATGACCACTGCTCAGCCCGAAGGCCTGCAGATTATGAGGTGATGTGTGGTCAGAGCAAACAAATTCCTTCGGCCGTCATTTTAGGCTTTTTAGACCAGAGCACAATCTAATCATCAGATAGCTCTTCAATTGTTCACACATAGGTTGAGAAAACCTCAAAACTGCCCTCAGATCCAGCTAAAAGTTCCTGACTTGGCTGGGAATCAAATCTAGGGTGCCCCAGTAAAATGCAGGCTTTCTAACCCTAGATCACAGGGCTGGCTTTATTCTAGCTTCACTTTCCTGTATTCTTTTATGTTTCTTAACAAGGTTTTCACCACTTTGGAAATCTTTTCCATCCATTTCAATGCCAGAAAGAAAACATTTACTACACTAAATATAAAAACCAAACCAAACCCCATGGTGCAACAGTTCCGAAGGGCCATGGCCTACCAAGCAACCACTGCTCAGCCTGAAGGCCTGCAGATTATGAGGTGTTCTGTGGTCAGCACGACGAATCCTCTCGGCCGTTATTCTTGACTTCCTAGACCGGGGCTGCCATCTCACCATCTCACAGTCAGATAGCTCCTCAGTTGTAATAACGTAGGTCGAGTGGACCTTAAACCAGCCCTCAGATTCAGGTAAACATCCTTGACCTGGCCGGGAATCGAACCCGGAGACTCTGGGTAAGAGGCAGGCACGCTATCCGTAGACTGTGGGGCCGGCTACACTAAATATAGGAATCTATAATTGCCAGGTGCCATAATGGCACATACACAAGTGGTCCTGGACATAGCATCAGTGTACCATCTGGAGAGAACATCTGGCTGTAGATCATTTAATGCAGTACTCGCAGATCATTTTAGAAGAAATGCTGGATTTGACACATTTTGGCACTTTCATAACTTTGCCCTGATGCTCTTCAGTTGCATGTTTTCTTTACATTATTCTAAATGATCTGGAGATCACATTAAAAAAATTAGATAGGAACTAAGCAAAAATGGGAACAAATTACCTGTAATGGAAAAATATTTTATATTATTCATACAGATTGGAAAAAAGTAAATGTAAAAGACTGTAGCCTCTGAAGATTGCTAATATTTCTGCTATAGTTGCAAACATAATTCTTGCCTTGAGATGTTGTGGGCAAAAACTGGAGATATGTTGTTAAAGGTGTATGAACAGTCCTGTTGGTGCTGTGATCCGTTGTCCATTGTGTGTTCCTCCTGTGTGATGTGCCCATAGCTATAATGTGCACCTTTTTTAATAATAAAAACAAACTTTTTTGAGTGTGAAGAATATGTTGGTAGAATGGAAGTTCTTTTTAATGTTCTAATAAATTGTAGACCATATTGGCAATCATCTATTTTAATGTAAAATAAAAGTGGAGTCATTGTAAGAAATGTGTTCCATGTTCTCAGTGACCTTCTTCATTTCCCATTTCCAGTCTTGTGGGTCAGGTTGTGAATGAAGGACCTGCACGGTTTTCTATCTCTCCACTACTCCCTTCCTTCCTCCAATATTTCTTCTGTATACTCTCCTTTACCGCATCTAGGGATGCCATATGTTGTCTTTTTCCCGGACATTTCCTCTTTTTAACAGCACGAAATGCGTCCGGCCAGATTTTCAAACAACTAGACAAACGTCCTCTTTTTGGGGGGTTTAAAAAATATTTAAACTTCACGCGGTGTTTAGTTATGAATTTGACCACCGCATTTAAATAGGCAGCACTTTCTGTTTACAACTATTGTTTGCTTCCGTTTTCTTTCTAGCTCAGCATTGTTTAGAAGTTGTCTCTGTGCATAAATTGTGTATAAATTGACTTCTGAAAGTATTATTTTGCTGTAAATACAAATTATTCTTTTGTATTCCAAGTCATAATGCAAACATTCATCCTGGTTCAAGACCGAAAGTGGAGTCCAGCAAGGCAGTCCACTATCCCCATTATTGTTTATCACCATCATGGATGACATAATGAAGAACATCAAGAAAACCTCTGGTGAACTAAACGCAATGGCCTTCGCTGATGATGTTATGATCTGGGCAGAAACTGAGGAACAAGTACAGTCGAGACTCAATGAATGGAAGGTTAAGTTCCAGGAGTTCAATCTCAAGATAAACGAACTCAGAACAGTAGTGATGGCAATAAGCACAGAGGGATGACGAGCGAACATCATGCTAGGAAACCATCCACTAGAAAGTGTGGAAGGCTTTTTTTTTTTTTGCTTTACGTCGCACGGACACAGATAGGTCTTATGGCGACGATGGGATAGGAAAGGCCTAGGAGCTGGAAGGAAGCGACCGTGGCCTTAATTATGGTACAGCCCCGGCATTTGCCTGGTGTGAAAATGGGAAACCACGGAAAACCATCTTCAAGGCTGCCGACAGTGGGACTCGAACCCACTATCTCCCGATTGCTGGATACTGGCCGCACTTAAGCGACTGCAGCTATCGAGCTCGGTTGTGGAAGGCTTTACATACCTCGGCAGTGTATCTCAAGATACACTAGCCACAAAGGAGGGTAGCAAATAGAGCGCAGAAGAGCTCTAACTTTTACCAGCAAGTACGAACACCTGGGATCCCAAAGTACCAACAAAATCAAAGCTGCTGATGTTCAATCAGTACTTCATACCAATCTTAACCTATGGTATTGAAACCTGCACCCTCACTAAGAAAGACTCCTCAAGGTTGCAGGCATCCGAGATGAAGTTCCTTAGGTTCACAATTCAAAAAACCAAACTAGACAAGTTAAGGAATGATATGGTTAGGAAGGAAGCTAGGATTGTTACATCATTGTTAGAACAGGTCAGCATGTCCAGACTGAGGTGGTTTGGTATGTAATGAGGATGGAGCCAACAAGGACAGCATATGTTAACTTGGAGAGACATGTGGCAGTGAAACGGATGGTGGGAAGACCAAGAACCCACCGGATGGACATCGTAAAGATGGACATTGCAGATCAGGGAAGGACACTGGAGGACGTCATTAACAAGAGAATGTATCTCAATAAGACAGAATGGAAGAGGCTTGCCAACAGTATTCGGGAAACTGGAACTGTAAAATGATGATGATGATGAATGCAAACACAGAGCAAATATTTTCATTGTCAAATTCACAGTGGACCAAGGACAGAAACAGGTTCACAGTTCAGACTGTGAAAGGTGTAGTGTGCAGTTTAGGGAATCCATTTCTCTCTCTGATTTTATCCCTTCGTGTCTTCCCAACTATTCCTTTAAGGAATTTCATCTCAGCTGCTTGGATTCTGCTTTCACCATGTTTTTGTTATCCAAGGGCCTCCCGCATATGTCAAAATTAGTGTATAGTATATCGAGTACAGAATTTTCTTGTATTTCTCTGGGATGTCCCAGTTCCAAACTATACCTCTCACATGCTGGTAAAACCCATTGACTTGTTGGATTCTCTTTCCAATTTTCCCATCTTCTGCAAGTGAAAAATGAAAACCTACAACCTGTTTTCCAGTCATTGACCGGGTCAGGGATGTAATGAATGAAAGAAAGATAGGCTATTATTACAATGGGGTCGCCACTCCCAAGGTGATTTATTAATGAGTGATAAATGCTATGAAATGATAATGGAGAATGTTGCTGGAATGAAAGATGACAGGGAAAACCGGAGTACCTGGAGAAAAACCTGTACCGCCTCCGCTTTGTCCAGCACAAATCTCACATGGAGTGACCGGGATTTGAACCACGGTAACCAGGGGTGAGAGGCCGACGCGCTGCCGTCTGAGCCACGGAGGCTCTTCTGCAAGTATACTTCCCAAATATTTGATGCTTTTCACAACTTCTTATGGTCTTCCATTTATATCAATATTCCCTCTTCCTTCTGTATTGCCTCTTGTTATCACTACCGTCCTTACTGTTCTCCACACTTATTTTCATTCCACATTCCTCCAGTTCCCAATTCCATACAGTAACCTGTACTTATCATCATCATAGAACCCCTCCAGCATACCAGGTAGGGTTATGTTGATGTTGTCTGTCCAGAAATGCCTTCTCTCTCACACCACTGACTCACAATTCCCTCCTCTTCTTTCCACATACTCTCTCAGTTGGTGTAGCCATCTCTTCCTAGGTTTTCCCACTAACCTTCTTCCTTCAACCATTCTTTCTAGGCATGCAAGGGGTATTATTGTGCCAAGCATTCGCTTTATATGTCCATACCATATTAGTCTCAAAGTCCCTAGCTTCTCTTCTATCGAGTCCACTTCCAGTTCCATTCTGATGTCATCGTTCCTTACATGGTCCTGTACTTGTACTTCCTACAAATGATGTATTTTATGATGTGCGCATACATCTTCATTACAGACAGTTATATCTTGCAGTGTTCAGTCAGCAAGCCTCTGTGAATTAACTGAGCCCTTCCACAATCATCTGTTTGCAACTAGAACTTTGGCCTTGTTTAGTTCTTTAGTAGTTTAGCATGTCGGCTACATGTCCAGTTAATATAGTGGCTTCACTGATATTGTACTATCTGCTGCCTAACATTAATAAAATTATAAGGAAGTTCAAATGACACAAATCTTACCTGGAATTGCTTTTAGAGGAGAGAGGTGTTCATTATGATAGCCAGAGACCCACAGCCTCGCTCTCAAAAGTACTTTTACAACCTAAAGAAATATAGCACGTACCACTGTCCTTTAGTTGACCAGCTACTAGAAATTATGTTTTTCCCAGAAATCAACACAAAATATATTCTGTTAGAACCCGTACAAAATAAAAAACAAGTAAATAAAACATGTAAAGGAAACAAAATGGAATACAGAACAATATTTTCCTATGAAACTTATCTTACTGCAGTGAAGGGTATACCTCACTAGCAGCCTTAAAGAAGTGGTGCACCCTCATCTCTAAGGGCAATGTTGTTTTCAGCGGGTACTTCACATATGAAATGTTCTGTAGTGTCGATCTCGAGGTCCTACCTATCCAGACCATCATTAACTAGGCAATTCACCACTCTCGTACATAGAATGTGCAGCTGTCTCCCTAGGAAATGTCCGGCTCCATGGCTAAATGGTTAGCACGCTGGCCTTTGGTCACAGGGATCCCGGGTTTGATTCCCAGCAGGGTCGGGAATTTTAACCATCATTGGTTAATTTTGCTGGCACGGGGGCTGGGTGTATGTGTCGTCTTCATCATCATTTCATTCTCATCACGACACGCAGGTCGCCTACGGGCGTTAAATCAAAAGACCTGCACCTGGCGAGCCGAACATGTCCTGGGACAGTGCTGGCACTAAAAGCCATACGCCATTTCATTTCATTTCCCTAGGAAATGCTACAGGCCTAATGGCCGCTTAGTGGCCATAGGGGTTTTTACGCCCTTTGACAGCCTTTCCTTACCAGTGTTGCCAACTTATATTTTCAAGATCCGCTAAATACTACTAAAAATCCGCTAAAATTCCGCCAAGAAATCCGATCTCAAATAATGAGCAATAATAATAATAATAATAATAATAATAATAATAATAATAATAATAAAAGTAAATGTCTGCACTCACCTGATCTGTGAGTTTCACTGGGAATAACCCCTGCCCGCGAGCCGGCGGGCTAAAACTTGTAGGCGTTTTACTGCCAGGTGCCAAATAGGTGAATCCCCTACCTCAATGGCCACACACTAAACAGGCCAGTTCATTAAACGGTCTTCCTTCATAGCATAAATATAAATGTTACTCTCTCACAGTTTTATTATCTGTCATCATTCGTCAACTAAGAGATAAGTACCCATTCCCCATGCATTACAAATTTATGATACCATGATCTCATAACATCAAATCCCAATAACATGTTTTCCTCATGTGACTTCTAGCTCCTGTCAAGAAATACGGAATAGCTCAGAGACAGACTGGAGTACAAATTTTTAAAAACGTAAAATGGATAAAACACTAAATCCGCTATAATAAATCTAGAATTCCGCCAAAAAATCCGCTGTCCGCTAAATTATATATTTTCCCGCCGACAGTCTTCTAAATCCGCCAAATTTAGCGGAAAATCCACTAAGTTGGCAACACTGTTCCTTACCCCCACCCAATGGTTTTGTTACTAGCTGGACTTAACCAAACCAGACCATTGGTTTTGTCACTATCCAGCACATACTATTAATTCAGCCTTTTGCCACTATTGTACGTAGAATGTGCTGCTGTCTCACTAGGAAATACTGAAGGCCTATTGGCCGCTTTGTGCTTGAGGCAAGCAAATGGATCTGGGGGCATAAAGCCCCCAAGTTAAAGGTTAGGGCCACAAAGCTTTTTTCACTAGCCCGGACCTAACAACATAGACCAATGGTCTTGTCCCTAGCTCCTTAGTTGGCAGCCTTGTGCAATGCGCTGTCACAACATCTGCAAGAAATAAACAAAGGACAGTCGTACTGGACCTAGATGCCAGCATTGCAAGTGGTGACTCCTGCTGGTATTAAGGTTGAGTAGTGCATTGTAAAACTTTGCCTTATAGAATTCATTGATCTGTATTCGTGTGCTACTTCACAGGCAGGTTTGTGGAATCATGTTAAGCAACAATGTAATTCAGTAGTGCCTGTAAGTATGCTATTTAGCTTGTATGAGCTCAGGTGGCAGACAGCATGTAGGATGTTATTTTCTGTAACACTTCTTAATGGTTACTAGTAATCGAACATACAAATCACAGCATATATTATGGATCATGATTGAATTGTCTCTCACCTATTGTGAGGTTCATTTTCATTAAAGGTTTTTACAATACACTTTTCTGTTCTGTCAATGATTTTCTGTGGTTTCCCATTTTCACTTCCAGGCAAATGCCAGAGCAGTTCTTACCAGGTGTATGCATAAGGTTTTGCTCGTTTTTGTGGTAAAGAAAACAAGTAATTTTCAAGGAAAATTCATTTCTTGTTTATTCAAACTATTGGCTGTCGGCTTCTACACACTTTGCCCATGTTTCAGGTAAGTTATGAATACCATGCCAGGAAAACTGTCGTCTTTTGCTGCCAACCATTTGTCACGCCATTTTCTAACTTCCTCGAAATTGCTGAAGTGCTGCTCTGCGAGCGCGTGCCCCATTTTCCAACTTCCTCGAAATTGCTGAAGTGCTGCTCTGCGAGCGCGTGCCCCATTGAAACGAAGAGGTGATAGATGGTGACAGGTCGGGGCAGTACGGCGGGTGCGGAAGTTGTCCCATCCAAGCGATATCAAGGTATCTTTCACTGGTTTTGACGTGTGAGACGGCGCATTATCATGCAACAAAATCATTTTGCCATGTCTTTTGGCCCATTCCGGTTGTCTTTCGATTAATGCGCAGTAGCGACTCGCTCTAAAGGGCAGAGGGGCACGTGCCCCTCCAGCTAAGTAACTGTTAATGCATGGTTTTATAAATACTGGCAATTTGAATGCTGATACATTCAGTTTGATATTAGGCGCCGCATGCAGCTAGTGCGTCAATGTTTTCATCAGACACGTACTTTGCTTCCTCCGGCGTGCTCTTCGCTGGCCGGTCATGCTGGTCCTGTGCCCTTAGCTGTTGACTCTTTCTTAGGTAATTTTCATTCACGCATGCGTGGAACTAACTATTTTTTAACATGCACGGAATGGGAGATTGGGTCATTGCCGAAGCCAGCCTGCTACGATTCCGAAACTACGCGAAGGCTTATCGCGCCGAGCAGAACATCCGTTTCAAATTCGTGTTCCAAGCCTGTCATCTGCGGTCTGATAAACGTGCTTTACTGGCTAATGAAATTAGTCAGTATCCTATCTCGTAATATTTAGTGTGATGTCGTTCAAAGTAAATCTGTCGTGTGTTGTGAGCGGATATATAGAATTCCTATGAAGAGTCGCTTAAGGTATACCACACAGGTATGATTAACCTGTAGGCTACGTACAATGAATTCTGTGAGTAATATTTTAAATAGACCTTTTTCTCAGCTCTCCCTAACTGAAAAGACGGAGATAAAGTCACTCGGTCGATCAACACCCCATTTACAACTAGAACAAGTCGAACAATATAAAGAGCGCGAATATCGACGTAGATTCCTGCCAGGGCTCTAAACAGAATACGTGTGGTTGAGTGGCTGCGATTCAGCGAATGTGTTTTTCTGTTTTCCGTGCATGTTATTAGGACATGACCTGACGTGGGCGAAAAGCGGAGGAACAGATCTCAAACACTTGAAAGAAAAATTAGAAAGCACGAAAGTTCTTCCCAACATATAAATTCATGCATGAAATTAGCTGTGCTAGGGAAAGTTAATACTGTGACTCAACTGGATTCTGCTTATCACCAAACCATTAACAAACACAATGATCAAGTTAGGAAAAATAGGCACATATTACGCAGGATTATTCAGTGCATACAATTCTGTAGCGTATTTGAAGTGGCACTCGTGGTCATGATGAGGCAGGAAATTCTCTAAATCCTGGACTTTTCAAAGGTCTCATTCATTTTACAGCTGAAATAGATGTTGCTATGAAAGCTTCTGTATTTAAAGGTGCGTCAAAGACCATTCAGAACAAACTCCTCAACTGTATGTTGAATGTGTGTAGGGAACAAATTTATTCAGAAAATGGGGAATCCTAATTCATTACAATATAAGGAGATGAAACAACATATGTTTCAAACAAATGGCAATTGGTACTTGTTTTTCGATATGCATTAGACGGTTACGTCCATGAAAGATTCTGGGGTTCATGAATCCAATCAACAGGACAGCGGATAGATTGAGAAAATGTCTGTTAGAACAAATTAATCCCATTTTACGGGCTACACCACATAAACTTATTTGTCAGAGTATGTAAATTTGTGAAAAAGTAGTGCCCCTCCGCCAGTTCCCCTCAGGAGCCGCTGCTGTTAATGCGTGATTTAAATTAATAATTTGTTGGCGATAGCATTGTGCATTAACAGTTTCACCAGGCTTCAAGAGTCTTCGCACTTTTGTGGTCATCCAGAGTGCGCACTGTCTTTCACATTGAAATCACCAAGTTTAAATTGTCGAAAACATGTCTCACATGTTCTAATCAATGAAGCATGTTCACCATATGTTTCTACCAGCAAACGATGACTTTCCACAGCTTTTTTCTTTTGATTAAATAAGAAAAGCAGTTCGTGCCGCAAACGTTCTTTTTCAGGCACAAACGTCGATGTGATCACTGAACGATACAACACAGACGCTAGTGTTTGGCGGACTCAACTTGTGTGTGTTGATTAGTTAATGTCAGACAAACAAACTGAGGTTTGTCTCAAATTCATACACTGCGTATTCTTCACTGGCGCCATCTCTTAGTGAAACCGGAAAAGACTTGTGCATACACCTGGTATTCATAGGCTACACCTGATTCCTTCCACCTCTAAGACCAATTTCATTCACCATCATATCATCCTCATTAGCTCCTCAACTGAGTTTGGCTTCAGGAAGGGCATCTAGCCATAAAAACATGCCATATAATTTCTTCTCACTTCATCCCCAACTCCATATCAGGAAAATGGACTAAGGGGTTGACACATACATACACACACAGTGATAAAAGGTGTGAAACTAAAGTAGGCCACAAAGCTAGTTGAGGATTGTGAAGGTTAATTCACTGAGGGTTACAGACTGAGCAGTTTATAATGAAAATGTTGTATCTTATAGCTAGCCCAGATTCCAATCCATCAGCTTGCTTGCATTCCAGTATAGTTGAGTGAGATTTCCTCAAGTTCTGGCTGTCACATCAAGTTTGTTTCAATATAGCCAGGGTGTTCCTTATCCATTTTGCTTCCAGGATCATGGCAAAGTGTGCATTTTTCGGTTCTTAGGACGCTGATTCGTTTTTGATGAGCTGCAAGTCAGTCATGGCCAGTATTAAGTCTGAAGAAGGCTACAGCTTCTCTTCTTGGTTTTATTTTATACTGATCCCATTTAACACCAATATCCTCCCATAATTTGGTTTCTTCTGTTTTCTTTGCCATTTCTTCATGCCTGTTTTTAATAGTATTTTTCAGAATCCTTTTTGCTGACATAAAATCAGTCTTAAGTGGCAGGTCGTTGTAGTGTGGTACCTTTTTTGGCTAATCTGTCTGCCTCTTCATTACCTGTTATTCTAACATGAGAAGGAATCCACTGAAATGAGATCTGTTTTTGGAGTCTTTGGATGGTTTTTATTATACATAGAATTTCTTTCAGTTCTTTATTTTGAGACATTATTGACGAGACAGGTTGGATGGCTGCTTTTGAATCTAGGATAATAAATTTTTTTACCGAGCTCGATAGCTGCAGTCGCTTAATTGCGGCCAGTATCCAGTATTCGGGAGATCGTGGGTTCGAACCCCACTGTCGGCAGCCCTGAAGATGGTTTTCCGTGGTTTCCCATTTTCACACCAGGCAAATGCTGGGGCTGTACCTTAATTAAGGCCACGGCCGCTTCCTTCCCACTCCTAGCCCTTCCCTGTCCCATCGTCGCCATAAGACCTATCTGTGTCGGTGCGACGTAAAGCAAATAACAAAAAAACAAAAAAAAAAAGATAATAAATTTTTGGTGATCATTGTTTTTGTAATACATGGGAAATTGCTTTTATCTCTACATCAAAATTTGTTTCGTTTTGGCCTACGGGGAAGTGGAGTGAGAAGAGAGATGTATGTATTCCTGCCCCAGTTCTGTTTTCTTTGTCCTGTGAGCCATCTGTATATATTTTTAGCCATTGATTAAATGGATATCTTTCTTCTATTGTAAATACAGAGGGCCAGCTGCATTAGTTCATATGGTGAACAATGAAAATGTATTTTATTTATGTACATATGTACAAAAATCTCAATGCAAAGAGCACTTGCTAAGAGAACTTCCTAAATGTTTATTTAGTATGTGGGCATTATATCATGTCAAAAAGACTTAACGGTGAGCAAAACTGCAATTTCAAACATTGTCAATCACACAATGGTGGTGTAGGAGTTGAGCGTAAATTTAAAACAAATTGTCGACAATGTTCAGAAAAGTAGGCTAATTATAAATTTTTAAGTGATTTCATAATCATTTTCATTTCTCCTTGTCCAACTCCTGCCAGGTTAAGGTGTTGATGGTGTTTGTCCACCGGTGCCTCTCATTCCACCACTCCTCTTCAGGAATTGTATTCCAATCCAGTCTTCTTTTTCTTATGCTGCTTTTGAGTCTATCCATCTTGTTCTGGGCCTCCCTCTTGCCCTTATCCTCCAACACTTGCTTTGATATCTTTCCTTCCTCGGTCCTCATAACATGTCCAAACCACCTCAATTTATTCTTCTCCATCCTATTGCTCAGTTTTTCTACCCGTATTTCTTTTCTGACCTCAACATTTCTTTTTCTCTCTTGTCTTCCCTACCATACTCCTCAAGAACTTCATCTTATTGGCCTGGATTTTACTCTTATCTCTTGCTGTCAATGTCCAAGTCTCTGATGCATACGTTAATATAGGAATATAGTACTTCTTGTACATTCTCTCTTTAAATTTTATAGGAACTTCTCTGTTGCATATCAAGTTCCTTACGTTCTGATAGAACGTATTTCCCATTTGTACATTTCTGCTTATCTCATTATCCAAACTTGCATTATTTTACTTCCCAAACATTTGAAGCATTCAACAACCTCAAGGTTTTGTCCTCTCATACTAACCTTCTCTTTCTCCTCTTATCATCACTACTGTTTTTCTGTTCTCCACACTGATTTTTATACCATATTTCTCAATATTGTCATTTAAAGCCTCTAGTTGGATTTGCACTTCTGTATTGTTAACTCCCCAGATTTAAGTGACTTATTATCATCAAAATAATGCTCTCATACCTCAAACATTTGTTGAGTTCTCCACAATAATTTCCATCCAACATGTATGATTTATAGTGATTTATAGATTCAGTGTTGGAACAGCTGCCAAGCAAAGCTGATCTACACCCATTGCCTACCCAGCAGAAATTGGGCGTTGATGATTTCATGCCTGCTTGGCCTCTCCTGTTTTTCAAACATCAGCATTTGGAATAATACCATTCAGCCCATGTATTAAGTGGCTAGTAATATTCAGCATGGGGGTTAAAGGTGAAGCACCAAGGAATTAGGGTGGAACTACATCAGAACTGAAATGGAACATATTTGAGAAAAAAACTTTTATTTTTTTGTTCAACATGGTAATTCTTATTGGTAATCAAGTACTCTCTGAATTATGCATTTATTTATAAATACACTAACCAGCATGAAAAATGCAACACACTGTAAATATTGAAGGAATTTTGCCTAATTATGCAATAAATGAAACTTCAGTTCTTCATCTTATATTTCTTGGTTGGGAAGCTCATCTCTTACGTTTTAGTAAGAGAATAATGTAATCAAGCTGGTTTATGATTCTGTCCCCGTGATCATCACTGTCTTATCTCTCCTGTAGCCTGAAAAGTGGTTTTACAGGATATTATGAGCTTTCTCCACCTAGTTCTGCTCTTAGTCCATTTAAGGGCGATTTCTTCCAATGAAATGGATTTAGTTAATGAATTAATTAAATTAATACAACTTCACCCATGAGGAAGATGCCACGAGGACAAGGTATATTGATTACAAAATATTGTACGACATCAAAGTCATTGGTGAATCTGTTGGAATGTGTTGAATAGAGAATAGAGCCACATCGGCCAGGGGCAATCAGTTCCTACGGCCACAAGTTCTCTGGGACAGTCATACCACTGCCGCTGAAATCTGAAATAGACCCCAGCAAGTCTGAAGGGTGAATATTAGCAAGAAAACTGTCTGAACAAGGTGTCCATTGCAGAAAACCTGCCATGGATCCCAAACTCAATCAACAACATTGCACCGCTCGACTCTTTATGCGACAGAACATCGTAACTGGACGATACAACCATGGGAACAAGTGTTTTTCATTCAGTCTTGATTTTGCCTCCAAACACTAAATGATGGAAAAAGTGTAGAGGAGGACTGAGGATGGACACAGTCTTTGTGGAGCAAGGGACCCTTACACCAGGTTCGTATGCGAGTGAAATCTTTCAGGAGAATGTTGTACCTTCTGCTCCATTCATCGGTGATAGTTTCATGCCAAGGCATGACAATGCTCGCTCACATGTTGTCCAACATGTACAATACCTGAAGGTGGGATTCATGTAATTGTATAGCACGCTTGCAGTCTGGATCTGAATCCTGTTGATCATTTATGGAATAAGTAAACTCGTGTCCTCATCCCAAGGTGGTGTAGCTCTTTTCAGGCACACCCCCAATGGAGGTGAGCTGCATGTACCATTTCAACCACATATCAGCCCTCCTGCCATTCTTAAATTTCTGGCAGTCCTGGGAATTGAACCCGGGCCCCCGAGAACGGCAGCTAGTAACACTAACCATTACGCTATGGAGGCAGACATTTATGGGATGATAGTCTATCAGAATTATCCTAACACCCTATTGGGAGGCTCTTGAAGAAGGATAGGAGCAGATTCCACAGGGCAGGATTGCAACATTACTCACGAGCATGCCTGAGAGGTTTGGAAAGGTGAAAGAGGTGGCACTACACTCATCTAAAGGTGGGTAAAGTATCAGTGAAGTGTGGTAAATGAAAAGGAATAAGCAAAACGAAGTGTTAGAGTAGAAAATTGTCATAGTGAAGTGTTACAACAGATAAGCATAACATGATTACCCATACAATGGCTAGAGGTGTACAAACCGACTGTGTGTGTGTTACTTCTGTCCATTCTATTTTTTGGTACTTCAACATTTAGAAAAAGTCATCTTACATCATTTTCAGGCTCCAAAATTTCTAAACCATGCTATTAGATCACATATTATTTCAGGCTCTTGAAGGAATTTAAAAGAAATCTGCAGTTTGAAAAGAAAGTGAGTGTTGCATTTTTCATGCTTGTCCATGTATTTATTTTCCCCTGCAAGACTGAATTCACCAATAACACTATGGCCTCAGGTACTGGGTGTAGGCCTTCTGGAAAGACATCTAATTTCTAGCATAATTAATGAACCTGTATTCCAAGACAATCTTTTACCCTAAAATGCAAGAAAAACATTCTGAAGGCAACAAGGCAGACCCCTGCGTTTTAGATAGTTACCAATTTTATTTAGACTGATTTCTGTGTGTAACACAACAACACTGCATTAACCTTCCAGAAACATTCTCAACATTTCATTATAAATCAACCTTCATCTGCATTTTTATTTATTTTTCCCAGTTTGTACATTGGAAAAAAAAAATATTAAAAAAGGAAAAAAAAAAAATATTTGTTACAGGTTTTCATTATCAGTGCAGTTCCAACAGTTGTCAGTTACCCAGAAGCATCTTTTGTTCAAAGGAGTGACAGAACGTTAGTCTATTCCGAGTGAGCTGAACCTTGATGCCCCTCAAGGAAGGTGGACGAGCATCAACAGAAAGAGGGCGAAAAATCAAGTTTCCCTACTCATTTCTGCATGATCAAATACCAACTGTCCATTGCACAAACAGGGAAAATTCTTTGCCAATCTGGTAATCACAAGACTGTTTCTAATTTTAAATCTGATATGGAGTAGACTTAGCCTAATACAGTGCATTTAACACATTGACAATGGGCTATGTAAATTTACGTAATTCATTAATGATGTGTGGATGACCGGCTAAGAAAAGTCCTTTTTAACATCACTCCATTTTGCTCTAGTTTCTTCCAATTTAGTAGTTGCTAATTCGGACTGAGGAAAGCGGAGTCGCACAGAGGTAAGGGGTTTGAACTGTATATCTTAACAAATGTATCATTCCTTGTGGCTACTAGCTACTAATGTTTACAGATGAACAGAACTATTTGTAGAATTGAAATGTTACATCTTTTCCCCCTCATAATTGTTTCAACTTCCTGTGAGGCTATAGAACACTGTCATCCAACACCGTGTAGCACACCATAGAGAGACACTAGTGGAATAATGAAATATTTCACAAATGGCTTGCTTATATTACATTTTGCTCAGGCCTGTATCTTACGCTACTAGATATGCTCATCTCAGCCGGTCTAGAGCACGAGGACCAACAAGCTGTCCAGTCGTCAATGTGTTAGCCAATGGTATGAACAACAAAGAAAACCAAGTATTAATTACCATATATACGCGAATAATCTGTGCAATATAATTCCATAGGACAGGAAATTCTAAAAAATTAGCTTTAATTAGGATTCTATTTTTGTTAAATGAATTTTACTTCCTTCCTGTTTTCAGTATTGTCAAGCAGGACTTCAAATAGACCAGAGTAAGATCCATGTTCACAATTTGTAAAAGTATAAATTATGTTCCTGATGCAAATTTATTATGCAGCAATGAAAATTCAACTACCTGCCCTGCGGTCTAGGGGTAGCAAGTCTACCTTTTGCTCAGAGGTCTCAGGTTGGATTCCTGACAAGATTGCAGACTTTTACCTGGATCTAAAGGTTGGTTTGAGGTTCAACCCACCTAAGTGAGAAAGCCTGAAGAGCTATCTGACAGATTGCAGCCTTGGTCTAGAAAGAGAAGAAGAAGAATATCGGCTGAAAGAATTTTTCATGCTGTTCAAGCGTCACCTTGTAATTTGTAGGCCTTCAGGCTGAGTAGCGGTCACTCAGTAGGCTAAGGCCCGTCAAGGCTGTGTAGCGCCATGGAGTTCGGATTGGTGGGATGAAAATTCAATAGCTTTTCTTCGTAAGCACATAGAAGCTACTGAGGTATACTAGTTTTCCCCTGGAAGTTTAATCCATTGCAATAAAGTCTTGTTACCCAACCTCGGTCATCTTTGATGATGATGCCTAGCTCCCTGACCATAGCTAGAATGGTGCCTCTACATCCTACCAGCAGATCTGTAACCATGACATCATTGAGGTATTGAATAGGTGGACACAGTAATTTATTCTTGAAAAAGTTTTACTAATTGTCGTAGGTGTTAAAATAGTTTGCTGATGGGTCCTAGATCTCCTCCTCCTCCTCCCAACTGACTTGCAGCTGTATATCTGCATTTCTCCTTTTCATTCACATAATCACGCAGCACATTTTTGAAGTCCAGATGCCCTCACTTTTAGGCCGCTTAATGCTCGGAGATTACAATTTGTTTCCAAAAGTGGAGTTCTGCATTTCTGCAGCAACAATAATAACTTTTGCCGATATTGTACATTCTTCTCTCAACACAATTTCAAATATTCTCTACGTTTTCAATAACATGAAGCTTTTCTTTAGCTGTAAATGATTGGTAACAAATTGTTGCACTTGCAGCCATATACAGACTGGTTCACCAGCCCCTTATAGTTCTTGAAGAGAAGCAGGGTTGAGATTGCTTTGCTTTCTACCAATATGCTAGCAATGTAAAACAAGTCTACCGTGCATAGGAAAAGAGACTACATACAATCCTCGTTCAGAAGGTAATGGACCTTTCCACAAAAATGCTGTTTATTGCTTGCTGTTATAATATACGTACAGGAATTAGATGAAATAAGTAGGTTGTGTGAAGTGATCTGTTGTGGTAGAATGCTAAATGAATGCAGTAGATAGATGATTTATTTCACCTGGCAAAGTTAGCGGGGACAGTTGTCCCTATCTTACAATTTTTTTACAATCTGCTTTACATTGCACCGACACAGAAAGGTCTTATGGCGATGATGGGATAGGAAAGGGCTAGGAGTGGGAACAAAGTAACCAAATTTCCAATTCTTCGAAATCATTTAAAACAAGGCTAGGAAACAACAGATAGGGAATCTGCCACCTGGCTGACTGCCCTAAATGCAGATCAGCATTGATGGATTGGTTGGTGTAGAGAAATAGGAGAGAACTCATTACAGTAACATCTTCATTACAAGGGATTGCCCGACAGAAAACAACCAACATCTGACTGAAAAAAAAACAAGAAAAAAAGAAAACTTGCTTGAGATTCAAATTTATCTTTATATGGTCTGGTTTTGGTGCCACAATGGTGTGTGCTTTTGCCACCTTCACTACAGTGAAGTATTTGATGAAGATTGCAGTAAGTGTTTTTCTCAGCAGCAATTTTTTTTTTTCTTTTTTCGTTCATTAGAGTTTCTAAAATTGAATTACAATCAAGACAAACTATTCCATCATATTATAGAACATAAACTCATGCATATTGTTATACTAATCTGGTATTGGAACAGGGACTGATATTCTTAGGTTGTCCATAAAATATAGGTTGCATGAATGTAGATCAGAAGGGGCTGGCGGACCACTCTGTATGTCATGTAATTAACATTGCTCTTTCAACTAGGTAACTGATGCCATGCACGACGCTGAAGTATTCAGGTATTACAAAGGGGATAACAATGTAATCCCAAATAATGCATGCACCTGCATTTTTCTGTGCCAACTTTTGAAAAAATATGCGTGGAGTATTTGCGTATATATGGAATAGTCGATGGGAATAACCCTCCTAAATAAGAGGAAAGCCCAAGCTATTTGTTACTATTACTGCCAACACTATTCAGTATGAACACAAACCATAACAGCATACTGACTTGGTAACTACACTGTTTCCTCTCACAACCTAATATTCAGATATATTTTCCAAGGAACCTATTATAGAAAAATCAATGAAAATTTCAATCCTTTTTCTACAATCTAATCCCAACAAAAACAATGGATAAAGTGTTAGAGATGCACTTCATGGGAATTTTTATTAATGGGAAAAAGACTACTTGGACATTTAAGGATAACAATTCAGAACAATATATTTTAAAATTGATAACAGATATATTCGTAAGGCTTTATAAGTAATGCTAGATATTGTTTAAGACTGTCCGTAAATTAATCATTAAAAATTTCTACGATTTTTAGTAGATTTTACAAATTTAACCTCTATGACTAGACCTGGATAATTCATGATTTATGGAGAACCTTTCCTCCATACACAAAAGTTCTGTGCATGTAAGCAAAGTGAAGATATATCAAAGATAGAAGTTGTAGAGTTGCCACAAGACTGCAAATGAGAAGTCTGGCAGCAGGGAGTGGTATAGAGGCAAGTAAAACCAAGACTACGCGTAAGGCACTCAAACCTCCAAACAAGACAAGACAACAGAAGAAGAACACGTTACTCTTCTCCTGATAAAAGAGGAGTGATACAGATAAAGTAAGGACATGACCATATAAGGCATATCCTAGCAGAGCTACCATCTCCCAAAACCCTATCGTTGCTCGTCCAACTCTTCCCAGGACGTAGGTCAAAGCTGGCATCAGAGCGACGTAAAGTAAGAGCACCTCTGTAGGAGATCTACTGACAGCTGCAGCAGGCAGTTTGGACACATGTCCGTAATGTAGCAATGCTGCCAGCAGTAAGAGAGCAAGGCTTGGTCCCAATAAGTCGACGTAGACGAATGACTTCCCCGTCAAGGGAGGCACTAAGGATGTCAGAATGCGGTAAGGTAACTCTGACATTGGAACACTGAAGTAGCCAGCTAGGACTGACTTAAAAGATGAAGACTTACAATATTGCTTCTGGTTATTGTTCACAGCCCATGGGGAGGGATTACTATCGTTATTCATAAATATTATAGAGGAATTATTTCCAGCCATATTTTTGGACATATTTCCTATAATAATTATAACTAGAAAGATTCCCCTCTACTGTTTTATTGCCATGGTTATGATAGCTAGTGTGTTTCACAAATCTATCAATAATAATTACACGTTCACTTAAATATTAAACTTTAAATTCTTTTTACAGTCCTATCTTTTCTTCGATTGTTTCTTGAGTTCTTCAGCTGCCTGTTTAAATTCTTCCTTTGCTTCTCGAATAGCTTCTTGGTAACGTTCTGTAATTGAACGTAGTCCACCCGCTTGAATTTTACCCACTGTATCCTTCCCAGTGGCAAACAGATATACAACAAAGCGAGCAGCACGTCTGATGGGATACGAGTCTGCAAGTCTATTGACTAACTGCTCGTTATTTGCAAAGTAATGCAACAGCCACTTCAGAACCATTGCATTTGGCAGATTATTCTAAACAGAGTACCTGAAACATTAAAAGAAAACATTTTAAAAGTAAGTTTTGAATTGTTCATAGAGTCACAGTGACATTCAACAAGAAAAGCCCACTTTCAACCTGAAAATAAAAAGTATCTCAAATGTTGTTCTTTATGGTTCTGAAGCATGGACCTTTGGCAAACTTGCGATAACGAAGAATTCAGGCTATGTGTTTTAGACAAAGAAAGAATACATTAGTTGACAAAAATAGCTTATAAGGATTTGCTTACCAGAGTTGGAGAAAAGAGAGTCTTTTGAAGGAGTTGATAAAACTAAGAGAGATATATTGGACACTTGTAAAACACCTTTATGGTATTTTTTATTTTTTTAATGAAAAAATGCTATTTGTTTGGGGCGTTGACCTATAGAGATCTTTTACCCCTACTTGCACCATATGATATGAACCTGCGTGTAATTGGAATTGCGGAAGTGTAGAGTGTTGAATGTGAGGAAAGAAACGTTAAGGATGACCCAAACACTCAGTCCCCAGGCCAAGGGATATTAATCATTTAGAATTAAAAACCCCTGACCCAGCCAGGAATCGAACCCAGGGCCGCCACGTGACAGGCGGACGCGTTGCCCCCTACACCGCGGGGCCGGACACCTTTATGGTTAATATTTGAGGGAGAACCAGGAAGAGGCAGGCAAATAATTATTGCACTTCATTAACCAAATCACTGATGATGTGAATGCAAAATCTTGTGATAGAACGAAACAATGTAAGAAAGAGATGAGTGGAGAAGAATTGCCGACCACCAACCCTTTAGTAGAGAAGAATTGCCGACCACCAAACCTTGGATTGGGGAATCAAGAAGAATACACAGTGCAAGTCAAAAAGAACACCAACCTCAAATATCCTGTTTATTTTTATTTATTGTATCAACAGATGAGGGCAAGGGCCATCTGCGAGTGATAAAGTGATCTAATGATCTTGGATCTACCATTGTTAATGGTGGCCAACATACCTAACAAGTGAATGTGAGGATTAATGCAGCCTGGATGAAGTGGTGATCAATAACAGAAGTCTCCTGCGTTTGTCAGATAAAAGACCATCAGAAATCAAAGATCTATCGCAACAACTGTCCTGTTTTATTATACAATACTGAGTGTTGGCTATCCAGGACAAAGGCACATCACTAAACGTAATGTAGGAAAAGATGCAGAGATTGCAAGCTGAAGTCACTATATTGGAACAGGTTTCCAATATACTGTAGACACCTGTATCTATATATACAAATCTCTATTTCTGTCCGTCTTTTACAGTGGTATTGAAAATACTAGAATGTTTCAAAGGTTGAAACTGCTATCAGATATAGCTTATTATATACCCTTTATAATAAAAATACAATGAACCTCTCACCACCACAATTTTTAAACCTTAAAAAAAAATATGTTTCTTTCAGCGAAGTGAATGTATCACCATGATGAAGTGCATAGCTCTACCCATCGGCACTAGTTCAAACCACAAATCTCTGAGCACAGCGAACTAGATCTTATTTAAGCTAACTAGAATGACTCATTATGTTGATCGTGCTGAGTTTTACCGCCTTCCACTGTGATATTAAGAGAAAGAGAACATTTAGAAGGCTGAAACTGGCATCAAATATCATCATTGACCAACTCCAGTTTCCCAGGTGTGGTATATGAGCCCCTTCCATTTTGTTCGATCCATGAACCATTCTTCGTTCACAATCCTGACCTCTCTCCTCTACATCCTTCTTCACTAAATCTGTCCATTTTTCTCTGGGTCTGCCCAATGGTCTCTTTCCCCTTATTTCTCTTTCATACTCCTTTCTGGCAGATCTGTTGGCACTCATTCTTTTCCCATGTCCAAACCACTTCAGTCTTGCCTTTTGGATCTTCTGGAGTAAGGAGTCTTCTAGTCCTACATTTTCTCTGACTTTTTCATTCCTCATTTTATCCCTCCTGGTCTTCTGGATCATTGTGCATAGGAACTTCATTTCTGCTGCTTGGAGTTTCGAGTTGTCCTTTCTTGTTAATGTAGCGGTTTCCAGGCTGTATGTGAGGATAGGGATGTAGTGTGACTTATACAGCATCATCTTGGTTTTGAGTGGCACTTGTTTATCCCATAGTAGCCGTCTTACTTGAAGGTAAAAATGTATTGCTTTGCTGATTTGACTGTTTACTTCATATTTAGCTAAATTATCTTTGCACATTATACTACCCAAGTACTTAATTTCTGTGACACGGTCCAGTTTAGTGCCATTTAGTATGATTTCTGGCTGGCTGTCACCCTTCTATACATTCAACACCACCGTTTTAGCCTTGTTGATGTTTAATCCATATCTCTCAAACTCCTGACTCCACCCCTGCAGTCTCTCTTCCACATCTTTCTCTGAGTTACCCCAAATTACTACAGCATCTGCAAATGCAAATGCTTTTAAGTCTTGTTGCTTTTCTTTTAGCACCTTTAATATGATATCCATTACAATGATAAATAATAGGGGCGACAAAGCACTACCTTGATGTACTCCCCTTTTTGTCTCAAACCAGCCCGACAGTCCAGAACCGACTTGTACACAGCTTCTGGTTTTCTCGTAAAGCACCTTAACTTTTGAAATTAGACTGTCTCAAACTTTGAGCTTTCTCAGGCACTCCCAAATAAGCTCCCTTGGTATGCTGTCATAGGCCTTTTCGATGTCAAGTAACAGTAGATATAAAGGCTTCTCTTTTTCCCAATGTTTTTCCATCAGCATCCTGACAGCAAATATAAGATCTGTTATCGAAACAGACTTTCAACGTATTAGGTCGTGTTACGTACATGTAGTACGTGTTGAAGAGATGTTAAGTACAGAACAAAAATGGCCAGCCGGACACCAGTGGGATCCGAACCCACAACCTCTTCAACACGTACTACATGTACGTAACACGACCTAATACGTTGAAAGTCTGTTTCGATTACAATGCGGTCGTAAAAATTCAATATTCATAAGATCTGTTGTTGATCTTCCAGGCCTAAAGCCATATCGTTCCTCTTCTAAAAGTGGTTCTACAATTTCGCGTAATCTATCCTCTATAATTTTTTCCAGAATTTTTAGTCCATGAGAGAGTAGAATGATGCCACGGTAGTTGGTACATTTCCGTCGGCTGCCTTTCTTAAATACAGGCACAATTATACATTTCTTCCAGTCTTCTGGGATGGTATTTTGCTGCCATACTACATTTAGGAGTCTATATAGCCACTGGATTGCTGGGGTTCCTCCTGCTCTCAACATGTCCACACGTAACTCATCTATTCCTGCAGCTTTCCCTTTCTTCATACTTTTAAGGCTCTTCTCTATCTCCAGCCATG
Source organism: Anabrus simplex (assembly GCF_040414725.1). Lineage (NCBI taxonomy): Eukaryota > Metazoa > Arthropoda > Insecta > Orthoptera > Tettigoniidae > Anabrus > Anabrus simplex. The sequence continues at coordinate 44,392,077 of NC_090274.1, read as the reverse complement.
TGATTGGTGGCTCCATATTTTTAGTGGGCTCTTCACTTTTACCAGATTCTTCTCTGTTTTGAATTACATTTGGTGCCTCTCCATTCAGGGGCTTGTCAAAGAAGGTCTTGAATTCTCTCCTGATTCCATCTTCCTCTCATACTACTGATCCATTACCTTGATGTCTTCCAGGTTATTTTGCTTGTTTTTAATTTCTCTGTAAAGAGGTTTGTTTCCTCTGCTGTCCTCTTCCAAATTTTCCACAAACTCATTCCATTTTTTTCTTTTTCTCTTCTCTTACTATCCTCTTAGCTGTAAGTTTGTTTTTTTTTTGCCCTTTTGAGTTCCTGTAGTTTAGTCATTTCTTGGCCACCTGGATCTTGTGCATCTCTTTGCTTTTCTTTGTCTAGCATCTTTTTTGCCAAATTTCTCTCTTTTATAGCCTATCTGACTGTCATTCCACTAAGGTGTCTCTTTTTCTTTTATGGTCGATCCTGTTACTCCACATAGGTCTTCAGCTTCACCCAGCGGTAACATTAAAAATTTTCCATTCTTCTTCTACTGTATTCATTTCCCCTTTGGTGTCTCTGTATTCTTCCTTCAGCTTGGCTTCTTCTAATTTCCAAGTCTTCACTTTATATTTTCTTTTTTCTTTTCTTTGGGGTTGTGATAGCCACATGATTTAGGTCTGCAATCAATCTATGATCACCCATACTCTCACAGGGGATAACTTTGACATCAGTTACATATTTCCCTCCTCCTTTGTTAGTGATGATATATTCGATGAGATCTTTATGTTTTCCATCCCAGCTATATCTTATCTTGTGGCTGTCTTGTTTTTGGGAAAAGGTAATTTTGAACAATCCATTTCTTTTGCACAAATCAAGCAGTTGTTCATCTTCTGCATTTTTGTTCCCAAACCCATGTGGTCCAATGATTTCCTCATAACCAAGTCTGTCTGTCCCAATTTGTGCATTCAAGTCCCTAATGATGACGACATTTTCTTCATCAATTATATCTTCTAGATCTTGACACAAATGTTCCTTCTCTTGCGCAGTACATTCAACCTGTGGTTCATATACCTGCACTACCATGTAAATTGCAGACTCCAGCTGCATAGATAATTTAATGATCCTATCATTCTTATAGGATACTTCAGTAATGGCGCCCATGTCTTTTGATATCAGGAAAGCGACACCATTTCTGGCCTCTTCCTCGCGTCCACTCCATACTAATTTGTAGCCGTCTCTGAGAATCTTGCTACCTGCCTTTCTCCATTTTGTTTCACTCATTCCCAATATGGACAGATTTTTCATCTTCATCGTCATATCAGTAAGTTCTTCAGTTTTTCCAGTCAGAGTCAAATTATTCATAGTCCCAATTTTTACATTGTTCTTCGGACACATTTGTCTTTCATCGGAGCCATGTTGGCCGTCATACCTGCCAGATCTGCTTGAAGACTTTGTCAATTTTGGTTTTATTTCTGATCTACATCTGAGGCTCGTTTGATTGTTGAAAGCAATTCGAAGATGCTACCACTGCTTTGCTAGGCCTACCATGGATCTTCGCATCGATACTTTGTTATGCACTAGATGGTCGGTGCCTGACACGCATTTCCTCATGTCAGTTAAGTCTATGGTTTACCCGCCAATACTCGGGAGGCTGATTGCAGCGGTTGCCCACTGGGCAATGGGGTCGCCACATCCCTACACCAGGCATCAGATGTACCTTACAAAAATAATCCAAATATGACCCTCATATTTGAATATTTTATAGAGAAATATCTGCTATCGGTGAAAGGAATGGATCTTTAGCTCTTCTGAAATTAGTGAGTGGAACAATAACACCTCCATCTATAACCATAGAACTCTTCCCACAGAGTTTGTGGAGTGACACCTTGACAAATTCCGATCATGGATGTTTCGTTATAGGATTTTCCATGGCCGAATCATATCTCTACCATCTATATTATTCACGGCGTTTTGATTAGGTGATCTTCTCTCTCCAGCCACATCCAGCCTCCGAATTCTGTGCCAAATTTCAAATTTTTGAAGCCTATCAATGGAAAACAAACAAGCACTTCCTATATTTATATCATGATGAAAGTGAATTGCTTTTTCGATAGTAATCATATGCCCAGTCACAGGTTTCCCCTATGATCTTTTCACGCTAAATTAAGTGTACACACTAGTGATGGGTCGTTCGTGAATGAACTGACTCTTTTGAATTACTCATTGGCGAGAGCTGGCCCTCTCATTGAGAGTCTACTCTTGTAAGACCTAGCTCCCTCCTTGCTCCTTGAGAGCTAGTACGAGCCGACTCTTTTACCAACTGCGACTCCAAGAAAGAGCTAGTTCATCACATCGACTCTCGTTCATTTCTGGCCAATACCATGCTTCAGGTAATCACATGACATACAGAAGCTGCTTTCTTTTTTTATAAGCTGCCCAGTCTAGCCTCTTCCTGCACTGTCACACTCAGTCAGTGCATTAAGTGCAGTGGTTGTGGTCTCTCTGCTAGGAACGTTATTTGTGCCATAGTTCAGGCAACTTGCTACCTAACGAAACAATAAAATGAAATAAACAACATGTTATTGAGCAATACTTACTAGTTCACTTCCTGTATGCACTCATAATCTATGAAGAATGTAGGGCCTAGTGTAGATCCAGTAGGTTAAGAGCAAAGAAACGACACTAAGTTCGGGTTAACTATCCTCAACTAAGCACGAACAGTCACTATCCAGAATACTGAATATACCACCCGCCAAGTAGGAACGGTGTAGTTTTATTCTGTCTAAAATAATTAAGAAATACTCTGACAAATCCTCACGTTTCTTAAATATGGTCGTAGTTATGATCAACATATTGCCAAAATTATTCGGTTTTACGGTACAGCAGATAAAATAGTATACCATATTTTTTAATTGAATTAAGGGAAATAGAAAATAACGCTAGTTTTGGCTTTAAAATATAGGCTAAAACTCATGCCAAAGTGAATACAGCAGTATATTTTCAAATAATTATTTATTAACATGTAGTCGTGTAAGGAGTCCGACTCCTTAGCTGGATGGTCAGCATTGAGGCCTTCGGTGCAGAGGGTCCCAAATTCGATTCTCGGCAAAGTCGGGGATTTTAATCTCTTCTAATTAATTCTTCTGGCTCGGGAACTGGGTGTTTGTGTTTGTCCCAACACTGTTCTCTTCATATTCAGACAACACAACACAACACACCACACTACCAACCACCATAGAAAAACAATAGTGATTACATCCCTCCGCATAAGGTTAACCGGCCGTAAAACAAGGCCAACCGGGCTGAGTGACTCAGACGATTGAGGCGCTGGCCTACTGACACCAACTTGGCAGGTTCGATCCTGACTCAGTCGGTGGTATTTGAAGGTGCTCAAATACGCTCAAATACGTCAGCCTCGTGTCTGTACATTTACAGTCACGTAAAAGAACCCTGTGGGGCTAAATTCCGGCACCTCGGTGTCTCCGAAAACTGTAAAAGTAGTTAGTGGGACGAAAAGCCAATAACATTACTTTTTATTATAAAACAGGGCCAAATCCACATGTGCAAAACAGTTTGCACCCGCGACTCCACAAGTGTGGGAAAAGTAGAAGAAGTAGTGTAATTGCATAGTAAAGAATGCCAATGTATCGAACATATACGTCTCATACGGTGTACTAGTTCTTGAAAAAAATAAATAGAAGAGAGTGAGCATACTGTACACGAAATAAAGGCAAAATACTGTGCATAACGTTGTAAGAGATGTTATACTTGGTTACATGTACATTTGTGCTGATAGTATTTTCCATTATTTTCATTAAAGATTGCATTTAATCAGTTATGTTTCCTACGCTGCATTATTGAATGAAAGAATCTGGTGTTCCAACGCGGAGAGTCAAGCGAGAAACTTTCTGTAGCTCCAGTCGAAAGAGGATATTCTGATGACATCTGTTGAGTGAAATGTAAACTACGTGAACAGGAATAGAGATTCGTCTTATGCTCATCCAAGACCAACTCCAGTACTCCAAAACTCCAATATTGGAGTTGGTCTTGGCTCATCTAGACTGCCGGGATCGAACGGAAGTATTGCCAACATCTCAAACATATGTCCCGTATGGTGCATTCAATCTTGAAAGACATCATTTTAAGAAGAATGGAACTTAGGCAAAATAATATTAGATGTCATCCATTAACATTGTATATTCGTGATACGTTTCTTCATTACTGTATATAAAGCTTTATCATTGGATTAATTGCCAGTGTTATCAGCAGTGTATTCATTGTTTATTTGTTTTATTCCAAAAATAGCATGTCAAACTGGACGTTGTGTTGCCATCTGTTTTGGGAAAGGTGAACTATCTCGCGCCATCTCGCTCCTTCAAATAAAAACGGGAGTCATTATTAATCTAGTAAAAATGTAAAATAACACTATTTTGGGCTTTCATGAATAAAAGACTCATGCCTCAGTATATACTATAATAACTTGCATCCCATTACATTTTTAAACAATTATTTATTAATGTGTCAGTAGTGCCAATATCTTGACCGTACATCTCGTTTCGGTGCATTCAGTCTTGAAAGACATCATTTTAAGAAGAAAGGAACATAGGCAAAGTAATATTAAATGTCATCCATTAATACTGTACATTTGTGATACATTTCTACCTTACTGTATATAAAGCTTTATCGTTAGATTAATTGCCAGTGTTGCCAGAAGTGCATATATCAGTTGTTCTTTTGTTTTATTAAGAGTAGCTTTCTAAACTGGACATTGCATTGCCATCTGTTGTGGGAAATGTAAACTATTTGCGCTATCTCGTTCGTTCCCAGAAGTCATAAAGAGCTGTCTGCCCTAAACCGGATGAACGAACAAACGAACAAACCTTGAGGTGGAGAGCGACCTCTGACTTCCTCGGCTCGCTCCAACGTTCCCGCTCCCAAGAGTCGACTTGTTTGAACGACACTCAGTTAGGAGCGGGAGCGAATGAGCTAGCTCCCTCAAATGAGCTAGTTCGACCCATCACTGTTACACACAAGCACAGAAATGGTGTTCTGACATAATCAACACAGCTCCACTCCAGTACTGAAAAGGAGGGGAAGGGAATGAAGGGGCAGTGTTGAAGGCACAGTGCGTGTATTCCTATACTGATTCCATGGTGGCCTACATTTCATTATACGGTAACACTGTAAAATGGCTGTTATCGTAAGTGAATCAAGGTTGTATTGTTGGCATATTGGAGGCTCACATGGCTCGCCAAGTAATACCATACAGTCTTAAGACAATTTGGAGATGGATAGAAATATAACAAGAACGTGGTGAAGGAAAAATGGTAGACCACCGGAAACACAAGAAGGCTTCTAAAAGAACTACTCCAGAACAGAATGCTGGAATCGTTCACTCTATGAACAATTCTCCATTTGCAACTAAAGAAGGCAATGCGATTGTTGCACTGGAACTGCCAGTAAGCCAGACTACGTTGAGTAGCCGACTCCATGCTGCAGGTATTCACAATCACCAAGCAAAAAAAAAAAAAAAAAAAATCTTCCTATCCACAGAGAACTTAACATAGGCTTTGCACTACAAGAAAGTTCTTTACCTTTTTCAACAACTGGCTTTACGTCGCACCGAAACAAATAGGTCTTATGGCTACGATGGGATGGGAAAGGTTTAGGGATGGGAAAGAAGCAGCAGAGGCCTTAATTAAGGTACAGCCCCAACATTTACCTGGTATGAAAATGAGAAACCACAGAAATCATTTTCAGGGCTGCCGAAAGTGGGGTTCAAACCCACTGTCTACCTGCAACAAGGAGGTCACATCAGAACATTTCTGTATATATATGTACATGGCACTATCAAGAATTTCAAGTTTAAGTTTCCCCATTGTGTGTTTTGATTCCATAATTTTGGCTGTTACAGCTTGAGCAACAAATTCGTTAAGTTCTTCTATTTGTTTTCTTTAATATCATAAAATGTCGAAGAATCAGTATTAAAATAGGGCCTACATTGTGAAGTTTCTCCTTTTTCGAGACAATTAATGATCTCTAGTTTTTCTTGTATAGTAAGTCACATACTTACGCTTAGTTTTTATAGCACTTGAACTTGTGCAAATGTGATATATATAACCCACTGGAAAACAGGAAGCAATGTGCTGAAATGGAAACTGACAGTCATGATTAACACCCAGAGATCTAAGAACGTGGGCACACAGGTCCTAGACAGCACTGTATAACTGCGTGAAACACAGACGAACAGCAGATGACTGAAGAAAATAACAGGCACAGCCAGCGCAGTAACACAAAATGGCAGTCAAGGTCAACAAACGCACAAACCCACCTGAAAAAATCTGAATGAGAGTAACTCAATAAGTGCTGGATTACAGAATGTGATAAACCACAGAAAGGTGGATTAAAGAGCGCCCACTGTAGTAGAAATATAATTTGGCATTGCACCGACATAAGACAAACTGCGTGAAAATCTATTATGATGGTTTGGAAAAAAATGCAGCAAGCAGAAGCAGCTACAATTGCAAAGATGGGAGCTATACAATAGGGTGGTGGGGGAGGGAGGGAGGGACGGAGAGCAAGATGTTTGATTGCTACTGGCTAAAATTTATTAAATGCGATTCCACTACCAGAATTCAACACAGATTTCATTTGTAGACCAACTGTCTGAAGTGGGGACACACTCCCATGGAGAGGCTTTATGCATCACCAACGTGTTAGACCAATGGATTTTGTCATTATCCAAAACAGCTGGTAATCGTGTGAGGTAGTAAGATATATATAAAGTGACTAAGAAGACAATATTGACACGCGCAGCGTGCTCCATTGGTCTTGACAGATGGGGAATTAAATACCTTCCCCTTTATGAATCTCTTATGATGTGGTGAAGCAAGCAAACAAGCCTGTCATTTTATGTGATCATGGCCACAGTATGACAGTTTTACGTGGAGTCTGAATCAAAAAGACGGGACTTTTCATTTCAAAAAGCTCACGTGCATTGACCCTGATTTTAACCATGGCTTTCTTTGTGAAAAGCCATTGACAATGGCGTTCCTCCAATATGATGCTAGTGATACAAGATTTGAGGGAGGCTGATAGAGAAAGGTTAAAGAGAAAACATGATTTATGGAAGTGGAAAAAATGCACATTGAGAAAAGTAATTATACATACTGGTAAATGATCCACCACTCACGCCTTTGGAATTTCAAATGAACACATATTGCGATATTTGCGCAGCAATTCTTTCTTCAACTGTAACTGTTTTCTTAAGGTTTCCAACTTCTGAAGTTGCTCTTCTTTACTGTATTCTACTCCTGGCAATCTTCCTATCTGAAATAAAAACCACAACCTATACATGCCTATATGACGCCTGTTCGTAATTTGAACTACATACAAGGTACAAATGCACTTACAACAATACGTACCGATATTGGCCCGAAAGTAATCATGATATCCCACAGAAAACTAGCCCTGTCAATAATTTGTCCAGCACAAATTTCACATGAACAGTTCAAGAAAGTACATCACCTAACCTCAAACCAAAGATGCTTATTCCAATCGAAAAGGGCAAAGGATATTTCGGTTACGTAAAAGCTGTTTGAGGCTTATACTACCCATAAGCAGTGTTACTATCAGTAGACTGCAAGTGAATTCAAACAATGAATATTACCTGATTTCGTGCTTCATCAAACTTTTTCTGCAGTTCTAGCACTTTCTGGCTCGTGTCTTGCGATTCTCGTGTTTTCTGGGTTGTATCATGAGGATCTTTCTCAACACTGGAAAGAATAAAATATTTCTATACCTGGATCTATAGTTATATCACTACACTACGAGAAAACAGGAGTGTACAAGATCTATAAATAAAATGACGTGCGAAATTCAAGCTGTTGCGTGAGATTTCTTGCACAAACCAACCTTCTTATGATTTCATAAATTAATGGTAAGAAATCTACATCAACTTGTTCTACCGTCAATTGTGCTGGTGTGTTCTGACCATTCTGTTCAGCAGGCGCTTCCATTATAACATCTTACATTCCTGCAGTAGTACAGAAGAATTTTTTCTTTACTTTACCTAACCTAACTTATGACCGATAGCCAAACCGATACTCCTTGCAAGCAAATGGCAAAGAGGTTGTGAGGGAAAAAAAATGTATATCCACACCGGCTATAACTGAATTAATTTTCAGGCTTCCTTGCCGCTTTAATCTATCAAGGTTTACGTGGAGGAATACTATGGAAGTGCATTTTAAGTCAATGGGTCATTTAAGGTAGTTTTATATACAGGTGCAATTGGGTGCAATGAGTTTTGTTCAGTCAATTCTGTCACAAAAAAGTCACATCAATTCACAAACCTAAGATCGCTTTTGGTTGGTAGCACTGGTCGGTGCCGTGAGCGCCGAGCCGGCATAAGAGCAATTAGAGCGAACTGGAGCGAACAACTGATGAATATCATATAGAGTTTTAAAAAAGTGCCCTACTGGTTTTGACATTTGACGGACGGGGAATTAAATACCAGAAAAAAAATATATAGATGTAAGTATGCTGGATTTTGTGTAAAATGTAGCCATGACAGAATTAATAATGTTTTCTGCAGTGGTGGTAGTTGCTAAAGGTAATGAAGATGCTACCATACTCCACGGATAATTTTTTGACCAATATAGCAAAGCTTTCTTAGTGGAACAGTTTCATGCATTGGAGTGTTCTGGCTCTGTATTTGGATATTAATTGACTCTGTTTTCACGAAGTTGTGAATTATACGTGTTTTTTTATTTTTTTATTATGGGCTGACGAATGTATTTGGAAATATTCATCTAGACTATTGTGAAGCTAAGAGTTGTGTGAGAGATTTGGGTAATACTTACGTACCCGGCGAGTTGAAGTTAGGTTAGAGATTCAGAATGGTGCGGCTCGGCGGACGACGTCAAATAACACTCAGCAGGCTTGCCATCGTCGATGCAGAAGCACGGTGGTGTGGGGTGAGAAGGCGGAGGCTATAGGGGCGTAAGCGCCACAGGTTGCAGCCGTAAAGCGGCCCACACATCTCTAATATCCCGTGACAACACCATTGGTCTGGTTTGGTTCGGTCGGACGAGTGACAAGAACAAAGGGCTGGGAGCAGGCAAAGTTAGAGCCACGGAGCAGTCTACAGGCGTAACAAAAAGAGCGACATGACACTGATACTTCTAGTACGCTACTGACCAGATTGACTGCTGGTGAGTTCTAACCTCACCATTGGCAGCCCTGAAAATGGTTTCCTGTGGCTCTCAATTTTTTCACCAGGCAAATGCTGACATTGTATTAATGCCACGGCTGCTTCCTCCCCAGTCCTAGCCCTTTCCCATCCTATAGTCGCCCAAAATCTGGAAGTGTTAGTGCCACGTTAAAGCTGTAACAAACTTGAAAAAAGAAACCTGTAGTTCTACATGGTTTCCCCGTGCGGTTAGGAGCGTGCAGCTGTGAGCTCGCATCCAGGAGATAGTGAATTTGAACCCCACTGTCGGCAGCCCTGAAGATGGTTTTCCGTGGTTTCCCGTTTTCACACCAGGCAAATGCTGGGGGTGTACCTTAATTAAGACCACGGCCACTTCCTTCCCATTCCTAGGCCTTTCCTGTCCCATTGTCACCGTAAGACCTATCAGTGCGACATAAAGCAAATAGGAAAAAAAAAAAGTAATAATACATGGTTTCCTAAAATTTGTGAGATTACTGTATAATAGTTCCATCATCCACCAAGAATAACTTGGGGCTCAAATATTGAACTCAAAATCAAACTTAGTAATTGTACCTGGATCTTCAGATGGGTGTGTTATCCAATTCCACCTGGATAGTCCATATAGAAGATTAATTTGGTGCTGGTTAATCATTTAGGCATAGGATGTGTTGTGTTCTGCTTGGATGTAGCCTGAAATATTATGGTTTATCTTTTTAATGCCAAATCAAAATGTGGTAGCACTTTACTAACAGAGTGTTTAGGAATGAGAAAATTGTGCAAAAATGGTGTACAGTAATATGGTACCTGAAGTAGCAGTTATCCTTCCTTGCCAGGGACCCATCATCCTGTCCTAGAATTATTACCGTAAAAGTAGTTAGTGGGACGTAAAGCAAATAACATTATTAGAATTATTACAACTGAGACTCTTGTCATTCTGGGAAATACAACCATTTTCTGTGTTCCTGTTGGTTGGAGAAGTTTGCTATAGTCTCCAATAGAGCTTGCATCATTTGGCAACAGGGCTGGTACATTCTGTGAAAATAACAAAACTGCAATGTTTGAAAGTGTTATCGTGCATGCCGGATGTATTTGCGACATGAATATATTATGTACTGCAGAAAAAGAGTGAAAACATTGATTTTTTTTAGCCAGATCAATGGTCTAACCTATCTAGTCTTGCCACTGGCCAATGGTCTAACCAGTCCATTCCAATGGTCTTGTCACTAGCTGCACCTATGTTGGCAGCCTTGAGTAGAATATAATAACATTTATTGCCAGAAACAATGTACATTGTAATAGGCAGTCGTCCAACAATCCATTAAAAATACACTGCTCAACAAAAGTTTGGAATAACATGGATACGACTATATTGGATTCTCACAGTCAACCATTTGGTGTTCTTACAATAAATATTTCCCTCTGAACCAAACATTTTGAGCAATATATACCGAATAACCTCCCCTGCGAAACATGTGATCTTGCCGCGGTGGGGAGGCTCGCATGTCCCAATGAAGCAGATAGCCGAGCCGCAGGTGCAACCCTATCGGATCATTATCTGTTGAGAGACCAGACTAACAAATGGTTCATCGAAAGGGGGGTAGCAGCCTTTCGGAAGTTGCGAGGGCAGCAATCTAGATGATTGACTGTAATGGTCTTGTAATGGCCTTGTAATAATACTCAACATGGCTTAGCTGTGTTGATACTGCTACATGGCTAAAAGCAACGAGAAACTACAGCCGTAACTAACTCCCGAGGACATGCAGCTCTCTCTGTATGAATGATGTACTGATGATGGCATCCTCCCGGGTAAAATATTCCGGACCGGGCGAGTTGGCCGTGCGCGTAGAGGCGCGCGGCTGTGAGCTTGCATCCGGGAGATAGTAGGTTCGAATCCCACTATCGGCAGCCCTGAAGATGGTTTTCCGTGGTTTCCCATTTTCACACCAGGCAAATGCTGGGGCTGTACCTTAATTAAGGCCACGGCCGCTTCCTTCCAACTCCTAGGCCTTTCCGATCCCATTGTCGCCATAAGACCTATCTGTGTCGGTGTGACGTAAAGCCCCTAGCAAAAAAAAATATATATATATTCCGGAGGTAAACTAGTCCCCAATCGGATCTCCGGGTGGGGACTACACGAGAGGGGGCGATCATCAGGAAGATGGACACTGACATTCTGCGAGTCGGAGCGTGGAATGTTAGAAGTTTGAATTGTTGTGGTAGGTTAGAGAATCTGAAAAGGGAGATGGATAGACTATAGTTAGATGTAGTTGGTATAAGTGAAGTACGTTGGCAGGAAGAGCAGTATTTTTGGTCGGGTGACTGCCGAATTATCAACACAAAATCAAACGGGAAATACAGGAGTTGGTCTAATAATGAATAAGAAAGTAGGGCAGCGGGTAAGCTACTACGACCAGCATAGTGAAAGAATTATTGTCGTCAAGATAGACACCAAACCAATGCCCACCACAATAGTGCAGGTCTATATGCCTACTAGTTCAGTGGATGATGAGGAAATCGAAAGAATATATGATGGTTGTTGTTTAAAGGAGCCTAACATCTAGGTCATCGGCCCCTAATGGAACGAAATGAAATGACAAATTAAAAGCCCAAAAACATCCACTGACCACAATTCAAAACATGAGGACGATGGATGGATCCGTCCGCCTGCCCACCCACCCACCGTCCTCATGTTTTGAATTGTGGTCAGGGGATACAAACAGACGGACGGAGTGGCTATGGGAAGTCCACTTTCGCCCGTAGAGGCTAATTTCTTTATGGAGCATTTTGAGGAGGAAGCTATTGCTTCGGCGCCCGTCAAGCCTATGATATGGTGGAGGTATGTTGATGATGCATTTGTGGTCTCGACAGCAGGTCCTGAGAAACTTCATCTATTCCTAAACCACCTAAATCAGCAACAATAAAATTCACTATGGAGATGGAGTCAGACGGATGCCTTCCTTTCTTGGATGTTCTAGTAAGAAAGAAACCGGATGGCTTCCTAGGACATACAGTCTATCGTAAGCCTACCCACACAAATCACTATCTTCATGCAGATTCTCACCACCATCCAGCACAAAAACAAGGCATTCTCACGACACTCGCCAAGAGGGCGAGACGAATTTGTGAGCCATCACATATCCAGGTGGAGATGGACACGCTCAGTCACGTTCAAGGGTAATGGTTACAGCGATTTGCAGATTCATAGAGTCCTACATCACAGAGAAACGACCAAGGAAAGCTCACAGAAGGAAGAAGTGAAGGGAACTGCCTACTTGGCTTACATTCACAACACCACAGATCGAATTGCCAAGGTCCTCCGCAAACACAATATAAAGATCGTGTTTGGCACCGCCACTAAAATTGGTCACAGTCTGAGTAAAACCAAGGACAAATTGCCCCCACTTTTACATCCTGGGGTATACGAAATTTCCTGTACTTGCGGTAAGGTATACATTGGCCAAACATGCCGGTCCATTGGTACCCGTATCAAAGAACATGAACGTAATATTCGTCTCAACCAACCAGACAAATCGGCCATAGCTGAGCACGCTCTGTCGTCGGGTCATGATGTCATGTTCCAAGATGCTCGAGCTCTTACCCACATTAGACACTACAGGTCCAGGAATATATGGAAAGTTGTGGAAATACGTAGAAATTCTAACAATTTCAACAGGGACACCGGCTATCAATTAAGTAATACCTGGTTGCCAACCATTAAGAATTTACGTAGGTATTTCCCTTCTCGGTCCCTTCACTATTGTTATTTCGTCTCATTGTTTTTCCAAATTTGTACGTTCCTCGTCGCCAGATGTTTCATTCCAGGCTTGTGTCTATGCCGTACATCTGCATATGTCATGTGTTACACAAACACGTTAGGTGAACCGCTTAGACTGATTGCGGCCGACTGGATCCCTCGCTGTGCTCCTAGCTAGAGCGACGCATCAAGTTGGCCGTGGACTGATTGTGATGGTTCGGTGAGCTTCCGCTTTGAACGCTAGCGTTGCCACGTTCTGGGGGCCATCTGGTGGCGAATGAACGTACCATTTTCCACTTCTATTATAACGTCCAAATTGTTTAAGAAGCCTTTCTCGTGGACAGTCGAGATTTCTTCTGTGGACGCAGAGCACACAGTTCCCTGCGAAATGTTAAGAATTTCACCTTATTTTCTTGACACGGCATAAGCCCAAAAGCCTATACAATAATTTTCAAGTTAGGTATACGTCACAAAGCATTCTCGATATGACAGCAGCTTCCTTGAAACTTAACAGAACGCACTTCTCCTTCTATCCCTGATCAATAAGAGTCAAGATAACATATATATTGATCAGTTTTGTATTAATTATAGTTACGAAACAGAGATGGCAGGAAAGTACACAACATCTTGATTCATAAGGTGAAAATAGTTGCGTACGTTATAGGCGTTCTAACATCCGCCTGCACTAGCCGTTCTTGGTGCGTCAAACTGGCTGAATTACTATAGTCTACCGAACGTACAATGAACAATACCAATATAGTTGGTCTGTTATTGGACATTATAAATTTTCCAGCTAACTCATTCCAAGTTGCCAGCATTCTGCCATAGTGTGCTAAGTTGGGCTCATCAGTTGGTAAATAGCACACCTACCAAGATGCATGGCTAGTGCATACCGTGGAGGCCACTGCGTAGGCTGCTTGGAGCCACCAATAGTGCCAATGCACTATGAGAGACTGTGTCTCATTTCCAAAAATTGATGCCTGCCTGGCCATCAGGTGATATAAATGTTGATTCCCATAGGGAACCTGAAATAAATTTACTCATTCGGGCCATGAAAGTCATAAAAATGAGCTTTTTCCAGGCCTCGTAAACTTAACCAGTCAAGCCAGTTCGACGTTCATTCATTGTACGATATGATTGCTTTCCTGCGCTTGCTACAGTATGGCCTGTACTTCCTCACATGTAGAAGAAGAAAATATATAGACCTGCATCCGTAAAATTTCTATGTTAAAAATAATGAAAATTTATTTTATTTCCACGTTAGAACTCATTTTCTATAACTTTATAATACATTTTAATCATAGGAAACAACACAGGAAAAATACGTACCAGGATACCACATGAAACTCTTTCTTAGATAAAATCTTCAAAACGCCTTCCTTTAGCATTGATGCAGGCATCAACCTGTCGTCGCATTGAATCCTAGATCCAGTGATGGGTGGCATTTTAAACATATCATGTAAGGAAGAGTTTCAAATATTATGCTGGCATGTTCTGTTCCTGTGTGTTTCCCATGCATTCTTTCACTAGTGATTTAACGTTGCACTAACATGATATAGATGTTGATTTGCATACAGAACCTGAAATATCCATTCCGAATGATTAAGTTTATAATACCAATATAGATGGTCCGTTATTGGACATTACAAATTTTCCAGCTAACTCATTCCTGGATGTCAGAGTTTTGCCCAAGTGTGCTAAATTGGGCTCATAATGGGCGAGTTGGCCGTGCGGTTAGGAGTGTGCAGCTGTGAGCTCGCACTTGGGATATAGTGGGTTCAAACCCCACTGTCGGCAGCCCTGAAGATGGTTTTGTGTAGTTTTCCATTTTCACACCAGGCAAATGCTGGGGCTGTACCTTACTTAAAGCCATGGCCGCTTCCTTCCCATTCCTAGGCCTTTCCTATCCCATCGTCACCTTAAGACCTATCTGTGTCAGTGCGACGTAAAGCAACTAGGAAAAAAAAAAAATTGGGCTGATCAGTTGGTCAATACCACACCTCCCAAGATGCATGGCTAGTGCATACCGTGGAAGCCACTGCGTCTTGGTAGGTGTGCTATTTACCAACTGATGAGCCAAACTTAGCACACTGGGGTGAAACGCTGGCAATCAGGAATGAGTTAGCTGGAAAATTTATAATGTCCAATAACAGACCAACTATATTGGTATTGCACTAACATATTGTAATGGTTATGGCGTCCGCCATGCCAACTCGCTATGTGCCGGGGGTTTTAGCGTATCGGCCCCACCCTCCTTACGCTCGAGCGCGCCAGTCACGAGCAACACTTAAAAGTGCTAGGCCGGCCCTCTCGCCTCCGTCCGCGGTTCCACAGCAGAGGACGACGGAAATTACTCGACTATCAATCTGGAGTCTTCCATCTCGCGAGGTTCCTAGATACATCTAGAATCCGGACTGTTCTAGAAGGGTTGGCGCAGCTATATGAGAGAGGAGTGACTGCGTGGAGTAGTGAGAGTGAGTTAGTGAGTGTGTGAGGAGCAAGATTGAGTTCGCTGGTGTGAGTTTGTGAAGAGCGCAGTCAGTGGTAGCCTGGGCTGAGGTGTCAGCCTGTTGGAGCCGAGGACTCGTTCCTGTTTCGTTGACGTCGTGCGTGTGTATCTCTTGGGGCCGGCTGCTGGAGAAGAACCTTGGGTGTTCTGGAGTAGCGCGAAGGGAACACTGGGTGCCGACGTGTAAAGACTGCGGAGTTTGACGGATTGAGTGAACAGCGGATACTATCCCGACCTGCAAGACTGACGTGTATGCTGTGGACCATGACAGCGCTAATGAGTGTGACTGAGTGGCTGAGAGAGTGTACTGTAAATAATCGATGACTCTCTCTCTCTCTCTCTCTCTCTCTCTCTCTCTCTCTCTCTATCTCTCTCTATCTCTCTCTCTATCTCTCTCTGTGTGTGTGTGTGTGAACAAGTGAGAAACTAAGAGAGAGCGCGCGAACCGTGTAAGTGTACTTGTGTAAGTTGTAAGCTTGGCTATCGTCTGTGTGTGTGTAAATCTGTAATTGTAGTGCTTAGTTAATAAATCTTAGAAATAGGACGCTACCAGGTTTTGTACTCATTTATTTACTTATTTACCCCCCCAACACGTTACAACTGGCATCAGAAGTGGGATGGACAAGTGTGATAAACTAGTGGATAAACTCTTACGTAAAAACTGGTGTCAGAATCGAGTACCTGGTAGCTTATTTTGTAGGCGGCAGAAATTTCTTTGAGTGAAATGAATTCCAAACAGCTTCAGATTTTCCTAAGCAAATTTAGTGAGCTTGAAAATAAAATCTTATCTGGTTATGGCGAACTCATTAGTAAACTGAGATCTGAGCGGAGATCAAACCCGGACCAATTGAAAACAGACTCAAGTGAACGGAAGAGCGAACAGTTAATGTCAGAAAACGAAGTGCGCTCTCTCAAAACAGAGGTCGACGAAGACAATGTACGGGATGACAACGAACTGGACGAGAAGGGATCCGAAGAGATGCTCGCGGTTGTGGAGAAACGATGGCTGTGGAGACGCGAATGAATACTGCTAGCAGCAACGGTGGCTCCACCATCGTGAAGTTGGAAACCCTACAGGACGACGGGATTACTTCCAAGAGAACATGCCGGACCCGGTTTGAGACCGGATCGACGTCCAAGAAGAGTGCCGAATACCCGATCGTCGGACTACGTGTACAGAAGATGATAGTTCAAACGCAGCCCCCAGCCAAGTTCGACCTACGAGGAGGTTGTGGGAGTGCTCGACGTACGCTGCCGTGTCCACCAACCGAGAGCAACCTACTGAGTCCAGTTGCAGGAGAGGACTCAGCGCACAGATATAACGCCGCAGATAATCGACGCCGAGATCGAGCGACTAGGTGATGTGATTGTGGAAGAGTTATCGCGAGGTGACACCCACCTCAGAGGCGGCTGATGCCTGCGATAAACTACGTGGCGCTGAGATCCGTCCAGGGAGGACGATCGGCAAGAAACAGAACTACGAAGAGGCTCTGACGGTGGCCCATGAGACAGAGGCAGCGATTGCAACGGCACAGCTGGAGGGATCCCTACTAGGAGACGGAGCAGCAAGGAAAGACGAACTGATGACCAATGAACGAGGATACCACCTGACCAGGACACTTGTTCCGGCACGAAGCTGCGTGCTGGTACGAACATCAAAGTCCACACCCCAGAAGAAAAGGAAATTCAGCAGGGCTAAATCTGGGGCGAGCAAACCAGTCCTGGGCATTGCACCAGAGGACTACAAAGGCGCTCAAGCCCTGAAAGTGGACGCGGGTGTGGACGAAAGGAAAACCACCGAAGTTCCGACTGCCACGCGAAGACTTGCTGATCGTTATCAACGGGAACAAGGACACCATCGACCGGACCCAGCGGATCCCCCATGGGAAGGTGGTGGGAGCAAAGCGTATTGCAGCTTATCGTGGAGCAGCTCGGGACGAGCAGCCTTAAGGAGGTTGCAATGTAATGGTTATGGCGTCCGCCATGCCAACTCGCTATGCGCCGGGGGCGTCACCGTATCGGCCCCACCCCTTTTACGCTCGAGCCCGCCAATCACGAGCAACACTTGAAAGTGGTAGGCCGGCCCTCTCGCCTCTGTCCGCGGTCGCACAGCAGAGGACGACGGAAATTACTCGACTATCAATCTGGAGTCTTTCATCTCGCGAGGTTCCTGGATACATCTAGTATCCGGACTGTTCCAGAAGGGTCGGCGCAGCTATGTAAGAGAGGAGTGACTGCCTGGAGTAGTGAGAGTTAGTGAGTGTGTGAGGAGCGAGATTGAGTTCGCTGGTGTGAGTTAGTGAAGAATGCAGTCAGTGGTAGCCTGGGCTGAGGTGTCAGCCTGATGGAGTATCTTCCTGTTAGAACCGAGGACTCGTTCCTGTTTCGTTGACTCGTGCGTGTGTATTTCTTGGGGCCAGCTGCTGGAGAAGAACCTTGGGTGTTCTGGAGTAGCGCGAAGGGAACACTGCATGTTGACATGTAAAGACTGCGGAGTTTGACGGATTGAGTGAACAGCGGATACTATCCCGACCTGCAAGACTGACGTGTAGGCTGTGGACTATGACAGCGGTAACGAGTGTGACTGAGTGGCTGAGAGAGTGTACTGTAAATAATCGATGACTCTCTCTCTCTCTGTGTGTGTGTGTGTGTGCGTGCGTGCGTGCGTGCGTGCGTGCGTGCGTGTGTGTGTGTGTGTGTGTGTGTGTGTGTGTGTGTGTGAAACTAAGAGAGAGCGCACGAACTGTGTAAGTGTACTTGTGTAAGTTGTAAGCTTGGCTATCGTCTGTGTGTGTGTAAATCTGTAATTGTAGTGCTTAGTTAATAAATCTTAGAAACAGGACGCTACCAGGTTTTGTACTCATTTATTTACTTATTTAACCCACCAACACGTTACAATATCAAAGGTTTCCAGCAACGGAAGGATAGGAAAAGGCTAGGATTGGAAACATGGTCTTAATTATGGTACAGCCCCAGTATTGCCTGGTGTAAAAATGGGAAACCATGGAAAACCATCTTCAGAGCTGCCAACGATGGAATTCAAATCCTCCATCTCCTGATTCCAAGCTCACACTCTAATCGCATGGCCAACTCTCTAGGTTTTCCCATTATTAATTATACCTGCCAACTTTTCCGATTTTCGACAGTTTTTCCCGTCTCCCAATTATTCTATTATATCTCCCGAATATAGCTTATTTTTTGGTGAACTTCAAACATTTGTTTTCAAATCGCGCCATTTCAGCTTTGTACGCCAGTGGCCAGAAGTCCTTTGCTCATTGGCCGCTTTTAAATGAAATATCAACATTTATTAATACTGGAAATGCACGTGAATGTGCGATGTTTATTGAAACCTGTATGTTGCGACGTGTATATCGATTGTCAATCCCTTGTTCTCGCCAGCTATGTTCGTGTTTGTTCACATCAGTCTAGTCGATTCTAGAGACTAGTTGCTAGATTTGGAGTCTTTTTTAGTAATTTAGTGACAGTATTTCAAAAATAGTGACTGGTGACTTTTCTAGAGATTTTAGGTGCCATTTGGAGACAATTCTGGCGTATTTTAGTTTATTATTTGATAAAAAATAACATTGCGCTTCGCATAATTGCACGGGCGTGCGATGCAATATATTACTGTATGCATTTGCTAAGTAATGTCATCTAAGTGGATGACTGATTCAGGCGTCTGGAGCATGAGTTCATACTATTTTCGGGAGGGAATAGAGATGTGTACGTTTTAGCCTTGTAGCCTCGTATAGCAACAGTCGGGTTTTGAGATAGTGTTATAATATGGACCATAGTAGCCTATTCCTGTATTGCGCAAGACATGTAGAATAAGCAGATTTGACCGATTGTATCTCCTGATTTTTCCTGATTTTCATATCAAAATCTTCTGATTTTTGTTTTGTAAAGTTGGCAGGTATGATTAATGTACTGTTTAGAGTTCTAACATGGAAATAAAGTGCTTCTGGACCCATGTCTGTATGACGTGTGAGGAATATGTCTGGAAAGTTTGGACATACCCTATTGTTATGCCCTGTATACATCACCTCTTTACACTTCCTTCCTCCAGATCAAGTTCCTCATGCTCTGGTAAAAAACATACATTTCCCTCTTTAAGACTTGCTAGAGGAAAGCAACGGGAAACTACCTCACTCCTCATTTCCCTAGTATGGCTATTCAGTGATGCCTAGGCTATGACAGCTGTTGGCGGAACTGTGGAGGATCAAACCAGCCTTCAGGGTGAATACCCAACAACAACAACAACAACACTGCTTTCTAAGTGTCGGTCCAAGAGACGTGAGTTGTATGGGAAAAAGGTCAATCTCTGATACATCCCAGATTATAGCGGCCCTACTGTACTTGAAGCTTTCCACAATTTCAAGATCTTGTGCCCCAATTTTTCTCTTTCTTCTCCAGTCAACACTGTTGTCTTGCTTTTCTCCACCCTTATTTTCATCTCATATACTCACTCAACATGTCCAGTTGACTTTGTAGTTCTTCTCCATACTACAACGTCATCTACAAACTATATCACCTTCAACTTCCTGTCCCCATATTTTTCCTTTCTCTCCGTTGCAGTTTCATCTGTTACCATCATGTACAACAGTAACGATTTTATTGCGGTACCCATGTTTTGGAAACAGTAAAAGCGGTACCTGAAGCAGTAGATAAAAGAGATCCTTCATATGTGCTTGCCAGAGACCCATCCACCCCTAGAAGTATTCTGACTTGCATAGAAAACTTCATAGATGTGCCAAATATGGTCATTTCCTTTGTTGCTACTGACCGGCTGTGATGAAGGCAAGTTTGGTCTCCGATAAGCTCGTGTCATGTCTGGGTGCAGCACTGCCATATTCGGTCAAAATAAGAGAAAGGCTCAGTTTGAATTTGCAGACGAATGGTCTCGTCGCTCACTGGACCTAATTCCCCTGTGGGTGGGGGCGGTAGAATAACACCCACGGTATCCCCTGCCTGTCGTAAGAGGCGACTAGAAGGGGCCTCAGGGGCTCTGAAGTTTGGAGCGTGGGTTGGCGACCACGGGGCCCTTAGCTGAGTCCTGGCATTGTTTCCACTTACTTGTGCCAGGCTCCTCACTTTCATCTATCCTATCCGACCTCTCTTGGTCAACTCTTGTTCTTTTCCGACCCCGACGCTATTAGGTTTGCGAGGGCTAGGGAGTCTTTCATTTTCACGCCCTTCGTGGCCCTTGTCTTCCTTTGGCCGATATCTTCATTTTTCGAAATATCGGATCCCTTGCATTTTTTCCCTCTGATTAGTGTTATATAGAGGATGGTTGCCTAGTTGTACTTCCTCTTAAAACAATAATCACCACCACCACCACCACCACTCACTGGACCTAAGCTAAGCAGACCAATGCTGTCATTCAAGGGATACCAGAGGCCTATAGGCCACTCTGCAGCTCTACTGTGCAGGCATAAGCTTGCTGTCCAGATGTAATTCAACATTTGCCCATTCTTGAGCATAGAATGAACTGTACAATATTTTTGTGCTTACATTGGCTGCCCTGTTTACTGAATTCTGACATCATCCAAGCTGCACCATGTTAGATTTCTAACTTATCTTTTTGGTACCCACAATCAAATCATCTTCACGTGAACAACAATGGTTGGCAGGCTGAGTGGCGGTTGTGGCCTTCTGACCCCAACTTGACAAGTTTGATCCTGGCTCAATCTGTTGGTATTCAAAGGTGCTCAAATACATCAGCCTTGTATTGGTAGACTTACTGGCATGTAAAAGAGCTCCTGCGGAAGTAAATTCCAGCACTTCAGCATCTCTGAAAACCGTAAAAAGTAGTTAGTGGGATGTAAAGCAAATAACATTATATATGTATATATATTTTTACATCACACTAACAACTTTTATGGTTTTCGGAGATTATTATTATTATTATTATTATTAACAATCCCGTTATCAGTCCAATTACATTTCAAAACCATTCTGTCCTACCACAGGGGTATGTATGCGTGCATACCAGATTAAATCCAAAATAGATCATTCCTTTTGGGTGGTTTTTTTTTTTTTCAGACAGTGTATTATTCATTCTTCTCTCTACTGGACAGGCCTATTTTAAACTACAAATTAAAAAAATGAATGCTATTATAA
The DNA here is from genome assembly GCF_040414725.1 of Anabrus simplex. Classification (NCBI taxonomy): domain Eukaryota; kingdom Metazoa; phylum Arthropoda; class Insecta; order Orthoptera; family Tettigoniidae; genus Anabrus; species Anabrus simplex. The sequence continues at coordinate 44,370,493 of NC_090274.1, read as the reverse complement.
ATGTAACTATTCTGTTCTAGGTATCCCTTCCACACAAAAAATCAGAAGAATGAAGCCTGGACTTCAACTGAGTAGTAATTGGACTCTGTAGACAGCTGAAAGTTCCAGTTAATAAATGTTTTCTTATCTAATGGTGATAGTTACTACAGAAGGTACCTCAAAGTCAGTGAAAGAGAACCATGATATTGGAACAAGCGTAATTGATTAGAAGCTTCCTATAAATCACAATCTCTATTGATAATTATTTATTTTGAGAGAACCTTAGTTGTCATTGTGAGTATCTAAAGCTGTGTAGCCTCAACATCACTATGGAAGTTGATTCACCTTACACCGGCAACACTGTTTCCTCCCCACACTGTTACATTTACAAAAATATAATAGGAAGTGGAGGTTTTGGAAGAAAGCCTAGAGACAATTCTGAATGCATTATTAAAATTACTGATGTGTCCATTGAAGGGATGGACGTCGATCTAACCTCGCTACCAGACTCTTTTTCCAGGTACTTAAAAGTACAATCGACTAGCGCCGTACATGTTGGTTGGGGCGATACCTTTGTCGATAAAGGACTGGAGTCCTGTATCCAATCAATGTTTCTTAAGGAAAAGAGCAGATTTACACTGTTGTTTCCTAAGGAAATTAGCAGTGTGCCGATTGAGAGTCCTCCCGAAGATCCCATAGTGGTCAAATGTACTATTTTTCTGGACTCATTTTCTCAGCCATATCTCATTTATGAAATGTCAGATGCTCAGCTTTACGAAGAAGCACTGAAACATAAGAATCAAGGTGTTGAGCTGTTCAAAACTGGAAGAACAGTAGATGCATTTTTACGATTTAGCAAGGCTTTTAAATTCTTTCTTTTTGTGAATAAGGCAGGTGAAAACATTTGTGCAGATGATGTAAAACATTTAGGCCTCTCCATATTGAATGACTTGGCTTTATGCCAGTTTAAATTTGGTCATTTTCATCATGTGGTTGAGATATGTGCCAAAGCTTTAGCATTGGATGCTGGAAATGAAAAGTCTTTGTACCGAAGGGCTTTGGCATATATAGAACTCAAGAACTACAATGATGCTGAAGACGACCTGAATACGCTCTTGAAGGTTAAACCGCATGCCCAGCATGTGGTTGATAAGTACAGAGAGTTGAAAACCCTAACGAAAGAAGTTGATGAGAAGTACGCTGCAGTAGTGAAGAAAATGTTCTCGTAGTTGTTAGCTTCAGCTCTGTAATAGATGTGTGTCTGTTTGTGGTTATTTCTGTTCTTTGTTTTTGTTTTTTGCTATTTGTTTTACATTGCACCCTGCTATGATTCATCCCAAAGAACACTGCACAGGCTTTTCTCTTCACCCATTTTATCTGTTGTGGCTGTATCTTGTTGAGGTTATTGCCGATGCATTGCTTCCACTTACTTGTGCCAGGCTCCTCACTTTAATCTATCCTATCCGACCTCTCTTGATCAACTCTTGTCTTGGCCCTTGTCTTTATTGGCCGATTTCTTCATTTTTCACCCCCTGCAGGTGGGGGACGCACATGTAGAATACACCCGCGGTATCCCCTGCCTGTCAAAAGGGGCGACCAAGGGCTGACTGAATTAGAACCATGAAACTAATTTTGAATCGTACCATCACGCGGGGAACACCATAGGTTGCCTGTACTTGCGAGTAGTACCACTGCATTCGGTACGAAATAGGTTTGTGATTAGTAACAGTTAAAGCCTGGCCTGGTGGATTCCAGTACCCGTGCGTCGTACCCCTGTGTGCAACACCGTGGGTCTGGGCGTAGCCTGTGAGTTGTACCACTATATGAGCAGCACCGTGGGTCTGCGTCGCCTGTGAATAGTACCCACTATGTGAGGAACACCACGGGAATACCGGCGCCCGTGTTTAGTACACCTAGGTGGGGAACCTTCTCGGTTTGCGTTGACTCTGAGTTGGGCCATTGTGTGAGACACACCATAGGTCTGCGTTACTTGTACGTATTGCAATACTTGTGAGTAGTACCATCATTTGTGGAACACCGTGAGTCTTCGCTACTTCTGATTAATACCCCAACATGACACATACCATGGTTCTATTTTACTCGCGACATGTACCATTCTGTGGGGCCTTAGACATGGATTTTGCACCCCCTTTAGACACCAAGCATCTTTGTGCTTTATAAGTGGTTCCTTGGTCGGTAATAATGTTATTTTCGTTCCCTATTGAATCCGATCCACTGGTTTTTGTTTTTGTTTGTTTGTTTTGTGTTTTCTTGGGTTCCTGTCCATCCATTCATTCTTCATGGCATTTTTTTATTTTTATTTTGGTCAGTGGATGCCTTTGTAATTTTTGTTCTTTCATTTCGTACCATTAGGGGCCGATGACCTTCGATGTTAGGCCCCTTAAAACAACAAGCATCATCATCATCATCATCTTCATTTTTCAAAGTCTTGTATCCCTTCCATTTTTTTCTCTCAGATTATTGTTATATAGAGGATGGTTGCCTAGTTGTACTTCCTCTTAAAACAACAATTACCACCACCTCGTAGAGTAGCTTTTCATATAGATATTGTTTTCGTAGTTATCTTCATGTTCCCCCTCCAGTTTAGTACCTAATTAGTTTCTCCCAGACTCAATGTCTTGATCTTGCCCCCGTCCACAAGTTCCTCACATTTATTGGTAAGGACGAAAATATTGTGAGTTTCAATTCTCGCTCTGGGTGGACTTCCTATATGTTAAATGAGATTCAGCCTTATTAACGTAATCCAGTCGTCACCTTGTCAAAGCCATTTTCTTTTCCAAGCATTTTGCTAATGGTTTTGGTTTTTAATAAAATGTTTTCTTTTCCATGTACTTTCTGTCATTTTTTAAATCTTGTGTTAGTTTTGACTGATTGATAAATATTAAAGTTTCTGTCCAGTCATCGAGTAGCGCAAAGAATTTTCTGCTTTAAAGAAAAAAAAAAAAGAAAGCTTGTACTTTATGTGACTCTTGATATGGTGATCATAGCCACAGGACCTCCAGTTTTATGTGGAATATGAATCACAAAGATGTGACTTTGCAGTTTTTAGCATAGTTTTATCACAGCCTTGTTAGGCATTGCTGTTCATGGTCCCTGTACAATGATTCTTAGGGATACAAGGTACCCACTGTACTGTTACAGCCAGTCAGTACTATTTAATATGGTACTTCTTATTTTAAGCATTTAAAGGCTTCTTCTTTGTGTAATTCTTCTGATCAACATAATAGATTAAATGCTGAAACAACTTATACATTAACATAGTTCAGTAATCTATTTTTAAAAAATAATACAGTGTACATTCTAATAATAATCCATAAATTAACTTTTGAATTTGAAATTATTCTAATTAGAAGTTACAAAATCAAAATTGACATTAAACATAAAATTAAGAATGGGTAATGGAAGAACTATAACATGGCTTATATTCTTTAGTTTTTCAGTACAAAATTGCATATCTTTACTCTGTAGGGTGTTTGGGAATTTCCATAACGAACTCCTAGGGTTTGTGGAGGGAATTAACCCTTACAGTGCTCCGCCCAAGATATCTTGTGCGTGATAGTACGTCACATCCTTGCTGCACCTGAGATATCTCGTCGGCAACTTGAGCTAAATTTCTGAAAAGGAGATGGATACCTCTGGAGTTTCCTTTGGTTTTTAAATTTGAGTCGCAGCAAGCTACAAGATATCTCTTAGGAACATATTGGACCGTCAGTCAAAACGCAGACGGCATTTTAATGCTATCTGCGCGGTTAAATATCTGAAAGAGTGCACTCGGCTCAGTACGCGGTTGGCAGTCTTGCAAGGCACCTGTGTCCAGGGCTTGTAAAAATAGCTTCAAGTAGCGAGTGGTGCGTGCTTTTGGAGTTTGAACTTGTAGAAGCGGTGAATACTCTAGAATCGGAAGATGAGTATTCAGATATCAGTGATTGAATATTGTAACGTTTTATAGGATAGCGTATTTTTGGCTTTAATGGACAACCCTGATTTTCCCTGTCCTTAATTTTTGTGCAAATAAATAATAAAACTGAAAGATGTTCTGGAATTCTTTTGCCAGATCCGTTTTTAAAAAATTCAGCACGGAGGGTTCTGATAATCGCGTAACATATTGGTAGTGAAAAGGTTAAGTAGATAAAGTTCTGAATAGGAATCCTTGTTCAGAAATGTACTGTTTCCCTGCTACAGGAACATTAAAAAAAAAAATGAAATTACCTTGTACTTGCCTTAGATGAACATCATGCTGGTGCATTCAGCAAACATGTATTCACCATGTTCATTGGGGATGCAATGGCAAGTGAATGAAATGAGTTGTAAAATTCAAAGTAGTATTGTGAGAGGCAGGATAGACATTACGTGACAACAGGGGATCGTCGTACCATAATGATGTAACCTAAGCACCCTGTCCCATGTCAACCCGGTTCCATACCAATGCAGATAAACTTGATAAACAGATGTAACCACTGCTTCATGCAGTAGAAGCGAGAGATTTAATCACTTGATTTGAAGTTGTATATTATGTAGCACGGACACTGTATGTTTCTGGACATTGGTTCCTGTTAAGAATGTAGGTCTCCTCTACAAACCCTATGAGTTTATAAGAGGAATTTCCAAACACCCTGTGTTCTGTAGATGTTGACATTGATACAGAATTACTTCATGTGGTTTTATAAAAAAATGTATTATTAGAGGCTTAAATTATTTCAGTGTAATGTAATCTTGATTGGAATTTGTTATGTGAATTAAGGCAATTAGTCTCCCAGAACGTGGTAAGGGAGTATGGTTCTTAAATAGTTATCCTGCTTAACTAGTGCTTTTTGTAGGTCCTCACCTGTTCCTGATTCTACTAATGACGTTTTCCCTACCTCTCACTTCCTCCTTATAAACTGTAGTAATTGAAGAACTATAACATGGCTTATATTCTGTAGTTTCTCAGTACAGAATTGCATCTATTTATTTTACAGGGTGTACTATGGAGGTTTCAAAATGAATTTATTTTTTATTGTGAGGGTACCACATATCTACACTGCTCTCATTTTATGAGGAAACTTTGTTCATCATTCTGTCACTGGACACCGTCCCACAGTGTGAGAAACCAGGTTTACAAAACGAGGAAATTGTATTACATTGGAACCCTGGCTCACAGTTTCCCACGTGTCATACTTGTACTAGTGGGGAGCACGTGTTCCTTTACTACTGGTAAATCAAGACATATACTCTGAACATTATAGCTTCTAAATTGACGTTTTGGCCGATTTTGGCTCTATGTGGTGTTTGTGTACGGAAACACAGACATCCAACCAATCCGAGGCTGACATTCATATCAATTTATATTGATTCAGTGCAATCTTGAAACCTAGTTGCCAACTGTTTTGTGTACATTCACCACATGGTTTAGCTATCTCGCTAGGTGTGTGTGGTATTTGGTGCAGTTCATGATCTTTTGCATTTTCTTCAGTAATTTTGTGTTCTTAATATTGTTATTTTTAGTCTTTATCTCTCTGCTGTAGTGCACTTCACAGTTTAGCATAGCATAAGTTAGTACAACAGCCTGCAGTTCTTTATAGGTTTAATAGTTCAGTGTTGTTGTTTTATTTACCTCCATGTGTTAGTGTGTCTGGTTCGTCAGTGTATGGCAAGAAAGTGGAATGTGTCCTTCCTGTGCCGTCTCTTAGTTTTTAGTAATTTGTTATTTCCTCACTCACTTTTCTTCTTATTAATGTATTCTTGTTTTAGTGTTGGATGTTGTTAATAAGTGTAGTTTTCTGTTAATTTGTTTTCACTTGTGAATCATTAGCTTTTCTGAGCACAGTATTACATTATACAAGAGTTGTATGCTGAGATGGTGTTGCATCAGCTGTTCTTGCAGCAGTAGAGCGCTGGCAACACAGGTAACGTGATGCTCACATGTTTTGCAAACTGTCAGTTTAGAAGTAAAGCCGTATGGAGCACAAGTCCACAAATTTTTGAGTGAATCTCTGAACGCGTCTTCTGTAGTTATTTTTTTCTTCAAGTAACAGACCACCAAATAAATTTGTTGTTCAGCTGTATACTTCATTTTCCAATCTATTATTTAATACACAAGCAACCATCACACATGTTCTGGTGCAATTCTCAGAAGCATTTGTTTATTTATTTATTTATTTATTTATTTATTTATTTATTTATTTATTTATTTATTTATTTATTTAGTATATGGCTCTTAGTACCGGGAATATCTGGCGACATGTTCCATTCGCCTGGTGCAAGTCATCCTGTTTGATGCCCATGGGCTATCCGAGCATCTGTGTGTGTGAGATGATGATGATGATGATGAGGTAGGGAGAGGGTGAAACCTGGTGTTGACACACAACATTCCATTCTACTGATGTAATATTATTTACTGGATATATTATATTGAAAAGGTATTGTCAAATTATTTCTTATAACTGCATTTCAATACCGAACAAAAATGAAATTTATAGCTTATGAATAATATAACATTCTCTCATTAAATAACACCAAGGGATCTGCTCAGGGCTTAATGTCCTCATCCGGCGGACAAATCACCATCAGCAGTGCCATATGCCCTCACTCCATATCAATATTGCAGAGAGGTTTGGAATGAATCCGGGCTTTTGGGTGGTGAAAACCTTTTTCCACCAACAGGACTTGAACCAACTAACTGCTGGGATGTTTCGTACACCTGACTTCCTCCACTGTGGCTTGGGATGAAGTCAGCCAGTGGCAGAATGATACAAAGTTTCCTTGTAAAGTGAGAGGACTGTATTATTTGGAGTAAAGACTGATATTTTATTAGCTGAAACTTAAAAGACTGAACTAATGCTGGCTTCTTAGCATGTGCACTTCCTGATATGTATACTTGTGAACTAGGCTTAAACTCCATGGGCTAAACTCCATGCGTGTGTTCCAGTCATCTTATACCTTGTCTGTTGTAGAACTTCATAGTGTACACAGTATGAGTTACCTGCAGTGGAAATGTCAGAATTGAGGCTTAAAAGAAATGTTCCTAATACAGTAGAGCTTTACAAACTCAATGTGGACTGGACGGGTGTAAAATTACGAAAATATTGAGTTTTGAAGACTCATGGAAGAGTTACATGAAATTTATTTAAGGTTGTGTTCAAGTTCTGAAAGTTTTTTAATGCATAGAGGCTGAAATAAAATATGGAATCTAATCTAAAATTATTTATTTGAAAAATAATAAAACATCTTACATAATTAGAAGAACCACTAGACATTGACCCCAGTGAGATCAACAACAGAGATAAGTACAGAATGCTGATCTCTCCCGTCAATAACAGCGAAACCACAGTTCTCTGGAGGAGGAATGAAATAGATTCAGGAACGAAAAGACATTAACAGCATGAGGGTGAGAGAGTACTGGACTAAGAAGAAAGCCTGCCAGAATTTAAGAACTCTGTGGTCCATGTCTTGCTAAACGAACCAAAAATTTTATATATGCATGAAATTTAAGTCTTTAATGCATCCAGTTTCATTTCCATAGTCACATTGTTATGCCTTTGCTGGCAGGACCTAGTGTTTACAGTGCACTATGTCTTCTGGTGTGGGCTAGAGCAATTTTGTTACTTTCATTGATCTGTCTCTGTCTTATCCTTGGCTTTGACAATATGAAAGTGACTGAGGTATGAGCGATGCTAGTAATGCCATTCCTTGTGCAGCCAGTCCCTGCAATGAATGGTGTGAAAACGTTGCTCATAGGGTCGGTTGATGCATGCATTTCAGTGGGCTTGGCAGACTGATATGTAATAGCAACTTCTGGCTCGGTGAGGAAAGCAACGGGAAATTACCTCACTCCTCATTTCCCTAGTACGCCTCTTCAGTGATGTCTAGGCCATCTATGACAGCTGATGGCAGAGCTGTTGAGGATCCAACCAGCCTTAGGGCTGAAGACTGAACATACATACAGTCACATTGTTTTGTTTCCTCTTCTTCTCACTGAACATTTCCACTGGTAAAGCAACACAACGCCCAACTTAAAAACTTCCACACATAACAATTCTTTTGGAAGTGGCGAGTTGAATCCACGGGAAGTTTAACTGAAAGAATTGATGCACGTACTATATGTCATTGAAGCTTTTGGGAAAAGTCCACCCAATATGATGACGACCGGCAATACTAGAAAAGAATGCAATTGGTGGTGAATAATTTGTGCAGGTTGTCCCACCTTCAAAAGCTGCTGCTTGAGGGTAGGTAGAAATTTTTCCATACAAGTTATTTAGCAGCAGGAAAGTTATGTTTCATTGTGTTTCAAAAAATACTGCAGCTAGTAATACTGCTCAGCCAGTGTACGTACAGAAATAAAATAATAAAAACTAATTTCATGATATATCCACGATGGAAAAAATGAGAAACTTATGTAGATGTTAAGTTACCGCAACTCTACTGTATTGAACAAAAACTGACAATAATAGCAATTAGGAAAATGTGGTAACTGTTAAACAGCAGTTTATAACTGCTCATAGTGAACGATTCTAGTGCTGCAGGGACATTTTATTGATGTAAGTTTTGAATAACCCTCATTTTTTATCATGTTAATGATTGATTTTATATTAACCATATTTTATCTGTGGGATTGCTACCACCCATTACCATGGATAATTCAGAGGTGACGGTATTGTGTATTGGAATACAATAAATGCCAATAAACTAGCATAGTTGTTATTAAGTTAGTGACAAGCATTGTTAAGGGTAATTTGAGCAAATGTTATCATTTAAACTTATTGTAAAAGCACAGAAGTGCACCCTTGCTGTAAGTGTAGTCAGTAAGGCACTTTTTCTTTTCGATTGTGCTTCTACTCGAGGATTTTGTGATTTTCAGCTGATTACTTTTAATGTCGGGAAGTGTACTGTGTTTAATTTGTAAAAATTTGCTCAGAAGTTTTTAAAACGTATCTTTGTAAAGAAATTTAATTAATTACCGTTTGTGTCACAGAGAGTCAAAGTGACCTCAGTGGTAGCAGATTATCTATTTTTTTGATATTTTAAATGTTTAAGCTACTTTAAAGCACTAAAGAAAATAAATAAATAGTTTCAAGTATCATATTTTGATTGTTTGGAAATGAGAAAAGCATATTGTTAATCACTCTGGTCTAGTGATAGTGTGGAGTCATCTGCGGATTGATTTCCAACTTTAACATAGGACAAGAGTCTGTGACTGTTCGTTCAGTTTGGTGAGGGCAAGTTCGGACTCTCTGATCCAAAAGTTAGCAGTATTAGAATATGAATACAGTTAGAAAAATAATAATAATTATTATTATCATTATCATCATCATCATCACATCCCACTAACAACTTTTACGGCTTTTGGCATTACCTGTCTTTGTTTAACATTGGGAAAGGACGACTGTTAATGTGATCACAGCCATGGAACTTTAGTTTTACGTGGAATCCAGTTATAGCAGTTGTTGTGCTTGCTTTTCGGTTTTGATTTCTGTAAAGAAGGAAAGGGGCATAGACATGTAATTTATCAATGAAGTTAACATTTGTTAAAACAAACAGTTATGGGAATGCTCTTTGGACTTGGTTGGCAATTGTCTATTTGCATTTGCTTCCTTGGGCATTGTTCCAAACAAGCAGAAATGTGCGAGGCAATGTAGCCTTCTCATTCAAAAAGAAAATAATTATTTTATGTAAATAATATTACATTTCCACCTGTGGCCAATTTCCTGAGTAATGCTGTATTTTTTTGCTTCTATCTCGTAACACAGTCCAGAGTGAAATGTCTTATATTTGGCGGTGCTATTAGAGGAACCAACCAGCCTTCGGGTTGAAGACTTCACTTATAGACAGGCATTATTTACATTAGTGCTTTTTAATTGGAAATTAATACTCTTTTAGAAATTATTTATTTATGGTAGTGACCATTATTACATAGTAAACTTTGGAATGATGACAAACAATTTTGTAATTGAAAGTTGTGATTAGTACTACATGTCGTTTATGTATGTATACAGTATTTTTTATTTATTTACTTGTTTATTTTTAAACAATAATGGCGACCACTCATGTTGCTTATCCTAGTATAGCTTTTGTACGTTCGTTTCTATAGAATGTGAAACATAAACTGTTCAATAAAGACTGATGTATACACAACATAGTGCCATTTATATATATATATATATTTTAAATTGATACCTTCAAACTTCTCACATTGTAACGTTTATTACCAAGTCATTTACTGGCACCATATATCTATCATTATATAAATTAAGTATATAAGTCAGCCTTGTCAAGGTCATACATTGGCCACTATGAGAGGGTTGTGGCAAACGTGGCAGTCACAGCAAAGGCTGCTGGTGCTCTGGGTCATTGTGATGTACACACCCACCCCTCAGAATACTATAACCTTGAGGTAGGTACTTACCCTCTAGTGATTCCATGTATTTCTTTTCTTTTCTCTGGTTCAGACATTTAGTGTAACTTGTGGTGACCTGTTGTATCACATTTGATACATTCTGCATTTTATGTTTGTTAATATTTTGTTGTTTGCTACTGGAAGGTGTAGGAGACAGCACCATGTAAATGTTAAAACTCTGTATAGTCCCAGATATATTATATATGACCTTCCCCTCCAAAAATGTTCCCAAAATACTGTTTTTACAGGTATGTCATATTTTTATATCACTTAGAAAGAAACCATGGATGTCAAATGCCATTCTAGTCCTCATGCAGACAAGACATAATTATAAAAATCGAGTTCAGAGTAGATACTCAATATTAGGATCAGACAATACATCAGAAAGGCCAGAGCTACATGGCTCGAGGACCGATGTGCTGAAATTGGAGCCCTAGATAGGCACCGTGATGTGTTCCATCTGAAAAAAATTCTTGAGGTGGTTGGGCATAGGCACACTGGTCAACTGAGCTGCCTGACAGATAGAAATGACAACCTGATCCTGAATGAAGAAATGAAGATGCAGCAATGGAGTATATACAAGATCTATTCAATGACAACAGGGAAGATCTAGCAAAAGGAGAGGCTGAGATAGGCCCATCGATTACAGTGGCTGAGGTAGAACTGGCCCTGAAGAAGAAGATAATTACAAAAGCTCCCAGGCCAGATAAACTTCCACCAGAATTCCTTAAAATTCTAGGTGAGCAAGGGAGAAAGCAAATACTGACACTCTTCAACAAGATTTACAAGACCGGAGAACTCCCTGATGTTGTCCACATTCGTGAGCTTGCCAAAGAGACCTAACGCAAGAGAATGCAAAATAATCAGCCTGATGAGCAATGTGCTGAAAAATCTTCCTATTGATAATTCACAGAAAAAATGAAGAGCACATTGGTGATAAGAAATTTGGATTCCATAAAGGCCTTGGAACTCAAGAACCCCTGTTTGGCATTCAGGTCCTTGTTCAGAGATGCAGAGAGGTCAGTTACCCAGTATTCATGTGCTTCATTGACTTTGAGAAAGCATTCGACAGAGTTCGGCAGGAGAAAGTGATGACCATACTCAAGGAGACAGGTATAGATGACAAATATAGCCACATAATTAAAAACCTATATTGGAAACAGAGTGGAGCCTCCGTGGCTCAGACGGCAGCGCGTTGGCCTCTCACCGCTGGATACCGTGGTTCAAATCCAGGTCACTCCATGTGAGATTTGTGCTGGACAAAGCGGAGGCGGGACAGGTTTTTCTCCAGGTACTCCGGTTTTCCCTGTCATCTTTCATTCCAGCAACACTCCATTCTCATTTCATAGCATCTATCATTCATTAATAAATCACTTTGGGAGTGGCGACCCCATTGTAATAACAGCCTATATATGATTCATTCATTACATCCCTGACCCGGTCAATGACTGGAAAACAGGTTGTAGGTTTTCATTTTCATTGGAAACAGAAGGCCGATGTTTGAGCGGGACATCGACTCTTGAATGAAGTCGTAATCAAATAAGGTCTGAGGCAATGCTGTAATCTGTGCCGTCTCCTGTTCAACATGTACTCAAGAGACCTGCTTCAAGGAGGCCCTGCATGATGTAGATAGAGGCATCAAAGCGAATGGAGTGACTATTAACAACAACATAATGACCGTTAGAAAGTGTTTTAGAACGGACATATTGCCACGTATTTCCAATTCAGTGGTCAAAGTGAAGTTTAATCAATTTAATTCTCAGATATGTTTTGGATATGTTATCGTGATTACAGTTGGCCACCAGAAATGTTTTAGAATTTATATAACGTTATATATTTCCAGTTGATTTAAGGTTATGTTAAATGGCCAATATGACCGAACTGTCAGGTCAAAACTAGTCCGATGTGTACAAATATATATATAATACAATAGTTTGTAAAATAAGTTGGTATTGATTGGGTGGAACCAAAAAACTTTGGTATAGTTATTATAATTTGGTATAGTTATTATAATTTTTGTCATGGTTGTTGTGGCATGAAAGTTTAAAAAGTCACGAGCCGCCACTGATATAAAAGGTGACTCGGGACTCGAAATTGCAGTCGGCGGTTGCAGAGTAGGCTTTGACCTACAAGTGGCCATGGCTGGTCCGTGGTCCCACAGCTCTGCACTCCGACCAACCAACCGAGCAGAGGACTGCTCTACCTACATCTCTGCATTTGGGAGATGGAGAGGGCTGTCCTTAGAATGGTTTTCAGTGGTCCTCCATTCTCCTGCATAAAGGTGAATGCCAGGACAGTTCCTAATATAGGCCACAGCCACCAACCCCGCTCACATTCCCCATACGTCACCTTCAACATTCCAAATCTCCTTGGATTGAGAGAAGGCGTAACCTTCTAAGGGGTCTGCCGTACCACTTCCGGGTATGAAATGAGAACATTTTGTAGTGGGAGTTAAAATTGTTCAGTCTTATGAGATACCTATAAAATGGGTGGAACAAGGTAGCTTAGTGACTGAGCGTGGAATGGTAATTGTTTGCCTCACTAGTAAGCAGAACAGGTAGCCATGGTCATTTTCATCATTCTCAAGTCGCCCAAGTCAACTGTTTGAGAATGTTACTGGGAAGTGCAAATGGGAAAACAGCCACAACAAAACCACGGCGAGTATACCACGTGTGTTGAATCACAGGGAACATCGACCGTTGAAGAAGGTAGTACTGGAAAGTTACTTGATATCGCGTGATACCACTGGTCATGAATTTGGTAGTGCCACTAATTGTACAGATAGTACCATAACTGTACGTCGGGACATAAGAAGACTGCATTCAAGGCTGAAGCACACAACTATAGGCTGGGTACTAGTGATGGAATATTCGATTAATTTGTTTCCATTCACGTTAGTGATTCGATATAGTGATCCGATTCACAGCACATTACAGTCACCGTTCCTATTACATCTGTGTAGTGTCTACTGATAAGACAGCAGCAATATCATCATTCTATGAACTGATTTCCTTCATGTCATCTAGCTTTCAGATGCAGGTTTCTCCTGGTAGCCACCTCTTTGCATCAAATTTTGATGTTACAAAGCCTTTCTCCCACAGTGACAACTCCATTAAATAAGTATATAGAATTAGATTTTTAAATATCTGCACGCGCAATCATCAGTGATTGCATTTAGAGCTGTCGCCCAGGTGGGAGATTCCCTATCAGTTGTTTGCTAATTTTTTTCTTAAATGATTTCAAAGAACATGGAAATTTCATTGTATTCATGGTAAGTACACAATACAAAACAAATAAGTTAAAAATGAAATGCAGGAAAAAATAGGCACTTGTGTGGCACTATACCTACATGCTCATTATATTACAGTACAAAACTTAGTACTGTAGTTAATAAGAAGAATAACTGACATAATTCAAATTTTATACACTAACTTACGGTTTTCTCTCAGTTCTCTGAAAGTCACTACTCTATTAGGCCTATATATGCAGAATTAGATGTAAACATACCTGTTTTATGGCGACGATGGGCTTGGAGTGAAAAGGAAACGACCGTGGCCTTAAGGTACAACACCAGCATTTGTGTGGTGTGAAAATAGGAAACCACGGAAAACCAACAGGTGCGGACGGTAGGATTCGAACCCATCATCCCCCGAAGGCAAGCTGATAGTTATGCGACCCTAACCGCATGGCCAACTCTCTCGGACATCTTTGAAAATATGTCTCAGTAGAGGATTTTTTTAAATCATATTTTGTATAGGCTCTCTGAGATGGAGAGTAGCCCTGTGGTTTTCTGATCCAGCATCTTTTTATTTAAGTTATTGCGTCAGTCGGCTCACCCACTGTCCACGTACACCGACGATCTCGTGATTAGATTATTGAAGTATTGTGCAATGATGCGACATACGAACTGAGAAAATACCGAGTGGTTCTTCCCAATATAAAAGACAACTTCGAATTGCCGCGAGCATGATTTATAGTCATAGGTTAGGCTAGAGAGTTGAATTGAATTAATTGTCGAATGCCAACTAAGTTGTAATACTGATTCATTACACTAATTAATAGAATAAACTAATAGCCTACCTATTTACTAGCTAGTTACTTTTTTAACATTGCAAATAAATTCATATATTATTTAAATCTCCCTCTAAGAAGAGGACAGTAAATGAAAATGGGTATTTTCAAGTGAGCTGAGAGCGAGAGCCCGTCATGGCGTACGATTCTTTCAGTGTGCTATGGCTCTGTATGTCTCGCCCGCAGCGGAAGTTCTGCTACCCGCCAATGTCCACTGTGCCAGTATGAACCGTATGTGTGTGTTTTGTGTCTCATTGAGCCGTGATGTGTACGATTCTTTCAGTGTGCTATGGCTCCGTATGGCTCCCCGCCAATGTCCACTGTGCCGATATGAACCGTGTGTGTGTTGTCTCACTGAGCCGTAATTGTATACGATTCTTTCGGTGTGCCATGGCTGTCTCTCGCCCGCAGAGAAAGTTTGACTTCCCGCCAATGTCCACTGGGGCCTATTCCACAAAAGTATGGTCTTGTACATTACAAGTTACTAGAGAATTTACTTGTAATGTACAAGACCATACTTTTGTGGAACAGGCCCCTGGTCTTCATTCTATGAACTGATTTCCTTCATGTCATCTAGCTTTCAGAAGTAGGTTTCTCCTGACAGTCACCTCTTCGCATCAAATTTTGATGTTGCAAAGCCTTTCCCCCACAGTGACAACTCCATTAAATAAGTATATAGAATTAGGTTTTAAAATATTTGCACGCCGAATCATCAGTGATCTGCATTTAGAGCTGTCGCCCAGGTGGGAGATTCCCTATCAATTGTTTGCCTAGTCTTTTCTTAAATGATTTCAAAGAACATGGACATTTAATTGTATTCATGGTATTAGCACTGAAAAGGTGGATTTAACTCACTTATTTTGATTTGGTTTAATCAAAGTTCAATACGGACCCATAAAATGAAATTCATTTCTCTAAAATGTCCACTGTGCCAATATGAACCGTGTGTGTGTTGTGTCTCATTGAGCCGTGATTGCGTACGATTCTTTCAATGTGCCATGGTTCTGTATGGCTCCCCGCCAATGTCCACTGTGCCGATATGAACCGTGTGTGTGTTGTCTCACTGAGCCGTGATTGCGTACGATTCTTTCAGTGTGCAATGGCTCTGTATGTCTCGCCCGCAGCGGAAGTTCGGCTCCTCGCCAATATCCAGTGTGCCCATGATGAACCCTGTGTGTGTTGTGTCTCGCTGATCCGTGAGTGAGCCACCCAGCACTGTCTGCTGCGAGTCAACTGAATCGTATGCAGTAAGCTCGCCGTTCGTGTGAATCGATTAACTCGGACACATGAATGAATCGATGCACTCCTTCGAATCATACACTCAGTAGCCAACACTACTGGGCACACATTGAGATGTATTTGGCTGCAGAGCAGGGCAAAACAGTGTAGCGCTGACTAAACTGCAAAGTGCATGTAAGCGCACATTGTCACATGAACAATGTTTTCTTCCGACTCTGTGATGTTAGGGCATTCAGTGTAAAGGGAGTCCTTCTTCCAGCTTTCATGACTCTCTCTTGTTTTATGTTTCAAGCGTTCGTTCCTCCGCGATTTTCTTCTCATTTTGATAGTCATCTTCACACTTTACCTTGTCTATATGGGCTGATGACCAGGTAGTTTTTCACCTTAAGATAATCACCACTATCATCAGTTACACGATTGTACATTGTTTTCATGATCGCGATGTTCGGCTTTGATATGGACTAGGCTATGTTTTTTCTAGTGGCTTTACGTCGCACCGACACCGATAGGTCTTATGGCGACGATGGGATAGGAAAGGCCTAGGAGTTGGAAGGAACCGGTCGTGGCCTTAATTAAGGTACAGTTCCAGCATTTGCCTGGTGTGAAAATGGGAAACAACGGAAAAACATCTTCAGGGCTGCCGACAGTGGGATTCGAACCCACTATCTCTCGGATGCAAGCTCACAGCCGCGTACCCCTAACCGCACGGCTAACTCGCCCGGTGACTAAGCAACAAGCTGGTAAAGGTAGAACTGTATAAGATATAAATGATCGAGAATTATATTCTCTATGAATGTTGTTATATTGTATATATCGATAGGACCACTAACAACATAGATATATGGGAATTAAACTTAGGACCGCCGGGCTGAGTAGGTTCGACCCTGGCTCAGTCGTGTGGTATGGCCTCGATAATGTGAGGGACAGCATGCATGGTATGATGATAAACGGGGTTAAAAGTCAGGTTGTGAGTTTCACAAATAGGAAAAATCCTCTCAGTTTTAATTTCTGCGTTGATGGGGTGAAAGTTCCTTTTGGGGATCATTGTAAGTATCTAGGTGTTAATATAAGGAAAGATCATTGGGGTAATCACATAAATGGGATTGTACATAAAGGGTACAGATATCTGCACATGGTTATGAGGGTGTTCAGGGGTTGTAGTAAGGATGTAAAGGAGAGGGCATATAAGTCTCTGATAAGACCCCAACTAGAGTATGGTTCCAGTGTATAGGACCCTCACCAGGATTACTTGATTCAAGAACTGGAAAAAAATCCAAAGAAAAGCAGCTCGATTTGTTCTGGGTGATTTCCGACAAAAGAGTAGCGTTACAAAAATGTTGCAAAGTTTGGGCTGGGAAGAACTGGGAGAAAGAAGACGATCAGCTCGACTAAATAGTATGTTCCGAGCTGTCAGCGGAGAGATGGCGTGGAGTGACATTAGTAGACGAATAAGTTTGAGTGGCGTCTTTAAAAGTAGGAAAGATCACAATATGAAGATAAAGTTGGAATTCAAGAGGACAAATTGGGGCAAATATTCATTTATGGGAAGGGGAGTTAGGGATTGGAATAACTTACCAAGGGAGATGTTCAATACATTTCCAATTTCTTTGAAATCATTTAAGAAAAGGCTAGGAAAACAACAGATAGGGAATCTGCCACCTGGGCGACTGTCCTCAATGCAGATCAGTAGTGACTGATTAATTCAAGATGCTCAAATACGTTAGCTCGTATCGGTAGATTACTGGCAGGTAAAATAACTCGTGTGGGGCTAAATTCCGGCACCTTGGCGGAGCCGAAAACTGCAAAAGATGTCAGTGGGACGTAAAAACCAATAACATTATTTTATTATTAAACTTTAGGCTTTCCTCTACCCAGCGTGAATAAATAGACTTTAGTTCCGTATTCCCCGACTTTACATAACGATTTCCATTAAATTCTGCTCAGCCATTTTCTCGTGATGCGTATACACACGTACGTACATACATACATGCGCATACGTAGGCCCTACATATATAGCCTACATATGGTAAATACAGTCAGACGGACATGACGTGAATTTGAAATTAAAAACTATATTGTAGTTCACATCATACAGAACATAGTGTGACCGAACGGCTGTGATCATTTTCTCCTCTATTTCTCAACTACGTGACACGTGCGCAGGAAACCGTCACGAGCACCGCGTGCGGTCGGGGAAGTAGGCGCAGAACTGTTCTGCCTCCCAAATTTCGACGATACAATGAATTGTGTGGGTTACAAAAAAAAAAAAAAAAAAAAAAAAAAACAACTGCTTCGCCTGCGTTCCAGTGTGCGTCCGGCCAAACCGCTCATTTCGATGGTGAACGCTGGATGCCGCGTTCAGTAGATCCAAGGACGGCTCGAGACGCGTTGTTTGCAGGGAAATCGCCAGATAATGCGCAGTTACTGGGCTAACATCAAGGCCCACTTCAACCAAATAACTTGTATGTCGTGGTCCCTATTTGGCACATTCCAAGAATAATAATAGCTGACCTTAGCTACAGTGTGCAGACATTTCTATTTGACGCTATTTAGGCAGTCTGCCGGTCTATTTCAACGTTCCATTTTACTCTGAAATGACAGAAAACCGGATCTCGGTTAGGTGAAGTATGGCTGAGTTTTAATTAATTTTATCTGGTAAATCCCAGTGTATCACCACAGATCTTTTGCAAGCTCTCAACCGTAGGACATGGAGTGCTAAACTGGACATTTTTTTTCCGCCCTTCACACTTTGACTTCCTCTGTCGGGTTTGAACCCGCGACTAGACTCTACTCCTACAGAATGACAACATGAAAGTGGCTGAGGCGTGGTCAGTGGTAATAATGCCATACCTTATACAGCCTGCCCCCGTTTCGTCCTTTGGATGGGTTACAGTGCGGATTTAATAAGGACTTATGCTGTGAACAACCGAACATTAATAGCTTATGATATGTAAATTGACGTTTTGGTCCATTTTGGCGCTGTCTACTGGTTGTGCATGGAAACACAGTCATAGATATCCAACCAATCCGAAGCCGCCATTCATATCATATCATATGACAGGAAAAGAGTTGTGCGCCATATACAAACTGTAATACGCGAGGTGTGAGAAAATAGTATAGTTTAGAACTGTGTGGGAAGTTTAGTAAACGTCGGTAGATGCTGATAGTGACCGTTATATATCGTTGAAGTGTTTCAGAGACTCTGAGACCAGTGGAGGTCCTTTGTGTAACGTAACCCCATAGCCTACTTCTTGTGCAAGCCATTCGCGGTGAGTAA
This sequence comes from Anabrus simplex, assembly GCF_040414725.1. NCBI lineage: Eukaryota > Metazoa > Arthropoda > Insecta > Orthoptera > Tettigoniidae > Anabrus > Anabrus simplex. The sequence goes on along the minus strand of NC_090274.1, from coordinate 44,351,534 downwards.
TTTGTTATTCCTCTTTTATTCATAATAATTTACTTTTCTCGTTTTACTGTCGGATGTTAATAAGTGCATACGGAGTCTTTTAAATTTTTCTTTCTTTTCACTCGTGATGCATTAGCTTTTCTGAGTAGCCTTTTACATTTACGAAGGTTGTTTGCCGTGGTTGTATTCGTAACACCTGTTCTCGCAGCAGTAGAGCACTTTACTTTGGTAAGGCGTTGGCTATGTGGTTTTACCAACTATCAATTTAGAAGTAAAGCCGCACGGAGTAGAGATCTGCAAACAAATTTCATTTCGTGAAACTCGGTATTCTCAGAATTCTGCATCTTGTGCCTCAGGTGCTAATGGTTCTGTAATAATGTTATTGTTTTGACCCCCCACCACTACTTTTTTGACGGTTTTCGGAGACGCCGAGGTGACAGAATTTTTTCCCACAGGAGTTCTTTTACGAATCATTGAATTTACTGATACGTGGCTGACGTGTTTAAGCCCCCTGTAATACCAGTGGACTGAGCCAGGATCAAACCTGCCAAGTGGGGGTCAGAAGGCCAGCGTCTTAACCGTCTGAGCCGCTCAGCCCATCACTTATGGTTCTAAACACCTTTTTGTTACTTTTCTGGTAATTATTTATGGTGTACAAAAGTAAAGCCAAACAGAGTATAGGTTGATGTGAAATAGCATAGTCTGGCTCATTGAGGAAAGCAACTGGGAATGTTCCCATTCCATATTTCTCTTGTATGCCTCTTTAGTAATGCCTGTACTATCTTTGGCAGTTGATGGTGAAGGTTACTGGAAATCCAATCAGCCTTAGGGCTCAGGACTCTACATACAAATCCAAGGTTTAAATTAGAAGATCTTTGGTGACACGTTTCATATGTACCTGACAAAATTACTTAAAACTTTGCCATCACTCAAAGAGTTCTGATTTTTCAGCAATCTGTCAAGTAAAACTGACATGCAGGCAGCCTAAATGATACCAAATCATAATGTCAGCAAATGGTAGCTGAGGATATTATTGTTATTATTGACCCGGACAGCAATGACCTCCCTGTTAATTCAGATTAATAATGTTTTATCGTAGACTGTATTTGTATCAGGCCCCTTCGCCTACTGCCAACCAGTGGGATTGCTTCAATGGAGGTTCATTTATGGATCGTGTATACTTACAGGTGCAATATTATATACTAGCTGTTGTTGATGGGACAATTACTTAGCATCTATACGATGACATTTTTGTCCACCCCTCATGTTGTTCCCCAGATTCTGAGGCACATAAGTAGGAATGCCTCTCCCTGTCAGCAGCTTATCGTGACATACTCGCTTCCTTGCCCTCTGTGACCCTTTGCAGTTTGATATTGTTTTGTATTATTGCTGATCATGATTTGATCTCTTCTTTCTGGTATGAAAGAAAACTAAGTATTGGATTAATATTCAAACAATATTGACAAGTGTACTACTTCTTCTTGTAGTGCCTTCTCCATTACTGAAGGTTGGCTGCAATCACAGCAAAGTTTGTACTATTTAAGAATCGAAGAATTGTTGAACCACCTAATTGATTCCTTTATTTGCCTTTGGCAATTTTATAAAATCTTTTGTAGTACTTGTTTCGTCTGCTTTGCAGAAATCATCAGCTACATTCACTTATGCTTAGGTACAAAAAGATGAAAGTATACACAATATATTGTTCTCATAACAGCCTTGATCTCTTCTCATGAAAAGCTTATAACTTTGTCTAATGGGGGAAGGACGGTGGTGGCGGGGGGTTGGGGGTTGGTAGGAATCTTTAAAATGTGTATTTAAAAACTTATCCTTAACTAAAATACCATTAAAATATTTGTTCAGCTTCCAATTTCAAAGATAAAATGTCTTTTTAAATCTTTGTCGTGCTTCTGCTCGAAGGCGTGTTTGAAAAAAAAACTGGTTAACTTGTTACAATGTTATTAGTTAAGGTGGATTCCTTGTTGTCAAATTTAAAATCCTCTTACAACTCAATGTTAGGATGTGCTTTGTAGTTTATTTGGCACTTGTCCATGAACTAGGCACATGGGTAGTTTGTAATACAATCTGCAATGATTTTATAAACTTGTCAAAGGCAAATGAAGGTATCAGTTGTGTGGTTAATCAGTTCTTTGATTCTTAGATTGTCCTATTGATACGGACTTGAAGTGGATAGTCTGTAATAAGTCTGTACGATTGTCGGCTGTTCTCATCAGTCTACTAGAATCTAGTCCTGTCCAGTCCTGTAAGTTCCTCAGCTAACAGTGTTTCCTTCAACCGCAACCCCTATGTCCATCAATTTTACCTTGCTTGATCAATTTAAGGAGGTTGTACTTTTCATTTGTCATAATATCATAATAATGACTTTATTTTCTTGATTATACACATCCACATTTGTTCCCTCCTCATGCATTTGAGACATGGTCAGTCCACGAGATCCGTAACATCCTTTGGAACACTCACATCTAGAAGACATTTATTCTCTTGATGGTGTTACATTTCAGAGTCCATATTTCAGCACCGTACAGAAGCACTGCAAATATACATAGCATCTGACCAAGTTGTAACATGTCTCCAAGCTGAGGCTTCTCTAACGCAGTAGATTCCTCATTTTCAGAAAGCTAGTATGAGCCATTTCTATTTGTACACAGATATCTAAATCCGGGTCTAAGTCTTCAGTAATCCAGCTGCCAAGGTTCTTAAACTTCTACAGTTTTTCAACTGATTCCCCATACATAGTCATAAGAATGTGCATGTTACGAGTTCTGGAAATGGCCACCATCTTGGTCTTGTCGGTGTTAATTTTGAAATTCTATGATTCTGTCTACCAGACTGAAGACAAGTGCATAAAGCTTTTAAAACTTTGCCAGAACAGTCTCCATAGTAACTCTCTTTACAGTCTGTAGAACTACTTACCGGCGTTTGGGCTTAGACGTTCACACGACTGCCACTGATATTTCCCATATGTTTTCACAGTGTCTGAAAAAGTATAGAAAAAAATTGCTATGAGCTATTTTCGTGCAAAACCAACTGTAAGAAAGATACACCAAGTTTCATGGTTTAGGCACTTTCTGAAGCACCTCCTCTGGGTTCAAGTTTTTTCGACAACTTATAGCTAAGATCCTGCTCGACCTTGTTCTAAACTGAAATAGCAGGTTTCAGTAAACCCCACCCATCTCTTTCCCCGTGATGCTATAACACAGGGCACGACAAATTCTGGGCGCCAGGTTGCCTAAAATTCTTTCTTTGGTGTGTTATTTTTCGAGCTGTGTATAATCTCCCCCTTTATATGTTTAATTCCATTTTGGTGTCTCAGAGCTATCGCAAAGCACGTAATAATACACAACCCCTTGACATTCTAGGTGATTCGTTATTACCAATTTTAAATAATAATCATTGCCACATTATATAAGCAGTAGAAGAAAAATTAATGTTAAGTATGAACGTTTGGGCATCGAGAAAACCTCTCCTATAGAAAGTATTACCGACATACAAATAACTCAAATATTCTTCATATGTAAGTGACACAAATAATATCCTGCGATGCTCCTCTGTTATCAAAATAGAATCTTGTTTGCTATTAAATTGATTATTTCAACAGGCATACGAAGCTCCCAGGCATGTGCATGGAAACAAAAGGCAAAATAAAAATGTCTTGTAAAGTATGGGTTGTTCCCTGTACCTTATTTGTTTTTTAGATAGGTAGATAATGTTTAAATTTTGAGTTTTTGATCCTTTAACATGACAGACTTAATACATAGGAATTGTGCAATTTGTTGTTGTTGACAACAATATTCACTTTGCTATTTACATTTTTACAATTTAAAAGTTTCTTAGAACAGTAACAAAATACGGGTACACTCAACTCTCGATTTACCGTAATCGGATCAACCATGTTGCGGCTCAACCGCGATATCAAAAACACCAAAAATGCATGAGTGTCAGGAGTTACAGTAATACAGAATTACAAAGAGTCAGGATAATATTGCCAGGATGATGCTCTCATCACCAAAAGCTTGTTCTGAGAAGATTGAGAAGCAAAATAAAGAAAAAGTGTTTCTTGGTACAAAAGTAGAAAACCATGACAGATTATTTTCAGAAACAGTAAGATTAATGTGAATATTTTTCTTTGCCTTATTAGTTTCAACGAAAAGTGCTGTTTATTTTTCCATTTATTAATTGTGCTAAGTGCCACTTTTACTGCAACGTATTGGGTAAGTTAATAAAAAACAATACAGTAGTATCACTGATTATCATTTTAACTGTACTTTCAGTACGCCTGTTCTGTTTTTAACTTTTTGCGGGTTAACCACGATTTTACTTATCCGGGAAACCTTAACCTACATTATCCTGGTTAATCAAGAGTTGAGTGTATGCAACAATTGGCTAGTTTCATAAATTTGTATAGATAGCATGCCATATCTTATTTAGTTCAGTGGACTGCTATCTTTACATTTTGTGGTAATGTTGTAATTTATAAAAGTATAAAATCACAATACCTATTGCTATTACTATCTTGTTTTATTTTTTAGAAGGCTAGATGCCAGTATGTTAACTATGCCAGTACTAGAAAAATTACCTGGCTTCCTAGGTTTGAGTGCTGGCTCCTAGATATAAAAACATTTGTCATAGCCTGCTGTAACAGACACATAGAATATTAAAATGAACTCGACAAAGGCCATTACAATAAAGACAACATTCTTATCAGAAAATAATATGTACTGACTGGAATTTTGCAGTTAAAAGCAGTGTTATCATATAAATGCAAAATCAAGTGAAAAATGGCTCCGTTTTTCACTTTTCACGAGTAGTACCGTGCTGGCATTCTAACAGTGCCAAGTTCCAGAGCTGGAATGATCTGGCCACACACTGTGCTTGTTGTACTCTTGTTGTTTTTTATTATGACTTGTAATGCTAAGCTAGGAGTAAGCTCAACCTATAGTACAGTAAGCCATAGTGTTCAGCACTGGAAATACTTAAGTTATGTGTGAATTTGTATATGATGATGCTGGATTTAGAATGTTAAACTAGTAGTATTTCTTGTAATATTTTCTTCCTGTGGAATTGCTTGTTGTACTCTTGTTGTTGTTTTTGTTGTTGGATAATTATGTCTTAACTTTATTATCACACTACTGTAAGTGACCATGCCACCAGGATATTTCCCAGTTGTGATGTACACCCCACCAAGTCTACATTTCCGAGATCACAATGGAAAAGTTGCCTACAACGACAAGGATAACTGCCAAATCTTGGCTAAATATTTTGAATCTTTTCTTAACTGTGAAAAACCAGAATCAGAATTCACCTTTGAAGAATCCAGACATCCCAACCCAGACTCTTTTCCCCCCACAAAAGAGGAAATCAAACAGATAATTACATCACCTGGAGAAGATGCGATAATTGTTGAACTCTGGATGTCTGCAGGTGAAAAGGCAATCGATAAACTAACTGAGATCATTCGCGGGATCTGGGATACAGAGAAGATCCCAAATGATTGGACAGCAGCCCTGATTCATCCCCTACATAAGGTGACAAAACAGATGTAAACAACTATCGCGGCATCTCCCTTCTCTCAGTAACATACAAAATTCTCTCTAAAGCCCTTCAAACTCGGGCAGAAGAGCAACTTGATTCACAGTTGGGTGAATACCAAGGTGGCTTTAGAAAAGGACGAGCTTGTGCAGAGCAGATCATGAACCTTAAGTCTGTCCTGTCGTACCTAAAATCCAGGAATAAGAATTTTATAGTTACTTTTGTTGACTTCCAAAAAGCCTACGACTCCATAGATTGACACACACTCCTCCGCATTCTGAAGGAAATGGGCTTAGACAACAAAACAAGAGCTTTCATTCAACAGACCTTAACCAGCACTACGTCCAGGGTGAAATTCGGGGGAGAAATTTCGAACGTCTTCGAAATCAAGACTGGTGTTAGGCACCGCTTCTCTTTAACTGCGTTCTGGAGAAAATCATTCGGGAATGGTGCAAGGAGATGTGCTAGGAAGAGGTTGAGAATGGCCTTAGAATAGGATATAAGAAAGATGATCTTATCATAGACTGCCTAGCTTTTGCAGATGACCTAACGATCTTTTCTGATTCCCTAGATACTGCTGAAAAACAAATTAACCAACTGAGAATCCAAGCAGCAAAAGCTAGCCTCCAAATCTCTTTCCAAGAAACAGAGTTTATAACAAACATCAAGCCAGCTCCCAGAGAGCTCATTGTGGAACAGGGAAAAATCAAGCAGTTGGAAAAGTTTAAGTACTTAGGCGAGTGGATAGTACCTAACAACTCTGAGAAAGAAGCAATCATGTGCAGAATCAACAAGATGGAGGTGGCATATCAGCTGACTAGGAATGTCTACAACAAAAGATCAGTGTCCATCAACGCCAAGCTTAGGCATTATTGTCCGGTTGAACGCCCGGAAGCACTGTACACAGCAGAATGCCTTGCAATGAACAGAAAAGGTCTGATGGAGAAGCTAGAAGCTAAAGAAAGAAAAATCCTGAGAAAGATTCTTGGTCCAATCAAACAAAATGGTGGGTATAGGAGATGACACAACAGCGATCTGTACCAGCATGTGGAGAGGATAACGGACACGATTCGGAAAAGGATTAATTTTTATGGCCATATAGCATGCGTGAGCACACAGAGGCAGACCAATAGGATCTTTTTCTACTTTCTTAACAAGAAAACCAAGGGAACCTGGTTTATCGAAGTTGAAAAAGACCTTCAAGAAATAGGAATCACACCAAAGACATCCAGAAACGTGCTCCTCTCCGAAAAAAGCTCCAGGGATACAAGAGGTTCCAAGAAAGGCCAAAGTTGAAAACAGGCAAGAAGTGGATTGATGAAAGAAAGGAGGCACACAGAACGAGAATGCGTGAGTACTGGGGAAGAATTAAAGCTCAAGGATGCAAACGGTTGAAATAACGTGGTCCACAGCAGGCCGAAACGAAGAAAGAATAATAATAATAATAATAATAATAATAATAATAATAATAATTCTACCGGGAGGTACACCTCAACTCTGCACATTGAAAAGAAGCGCCTTAATGAACTCCTCTATCGACCAAAAGGTGAAATTGCTACTACATAAAGTTGGAACTTTAATCAGAAGATGTCACTGCTGAAGTATTAAGGAATTGTGTTATTGTGAAGTTGCCTAAACTGACTGGATTTAGTTGCTTTGTGTTTCTTTACTTCAAGAAGTTTGGACATTTCTCCATAGATGGTAGTACAAAAACTAAGGTCTGGTGCAAGAAAGAACTATTTATTATTGAAAGAAATTTTGTGTTTATAAGGTTTTCTCAAGTAAATCAACTTTCATTTATTTTTTAAATATATTTCAAGGTTTGCAACAGTTCTCTCTCATCCCGCAGTTTTTGAATGTGACCAGTCACTAATTTTCTGTACTTATTTTTCAGCCTGTCACAGGCTTCTTCTTGGTGTTTGGGTGTAAAATTTTGAATTGGCCAATGAAATTGAGAGGGTGTGTCTGGACTAGTCCAGGATCCTCTCGAACCTTCCCTTAGGGTATATTAGCTGAAGCTTTTCTGACTACCTTGTCTGATTGTTTGTCGTCCTTCTGAGTGAGTGTGTTAAGGCAGGAGGCGGGAGGCAGAACAACAGCCAGGTAATGGCCACATAAATTCTCTCTTTCTTGCTGTCTGCGCAAATTTATCCGAAGGGAAGGTCCGAATTTCTATCTATGTAACCAACCTTTTCTAAAATGTAAATTTCCATTCAGCTAATATAATATTTCATAAAGTCTTTAACTGTAAATTGGGGATAGAGGTTATGTTACCCTCTCGAGTTCCCCTTCAACTTGGTTCGAGGTGACTACGATTTTGTAACTGTTTTTCTTGTTTTCTGTAATGCCTTAAAGTAACTTTCATTCGAGTCAGCTCAGTAGCTTGGGATTAGCCCCTGTATCTCCGGGCCAAGAGCCCAGTTAGGATTTTAGTCTTCATTCAGGAGTGCAAGTATACGCCTCCATTCATTTTGTGTTCGGACCATTAATTCAACCTGTTATTGCTTTTCCACGAAGGCCCAGTAGGTTGGGTACTAGATACCCCTGTGTAAAACTATTTCCATTGTAAATCGTGCCTTGAGAGGCCAGAGATCTTAATATTTTGTGTAATGTTGTCTTGAGTAGGCTGTAAGAAATTGAGAGCATGTAAGCTCTTTTCTGGTTTTTTGTTATAGTGAGGAGTGCCTCCGGGGGGGCTAAATATTGTAACTTTTGGAGCAAGTGCTCTTAAATGGGGATATTGCCATCCTTGTCTAAACATGGCAATTTCACAAGTTTGTAAACTGGATCCGGTATCTCAGAATTTGTAAACTAAGGGCTTGAAGCCCCAAATCTGTATATATTCACTAATCTTGGATTTTCCAAGCCTTGTTTCAAGATTGCTATTTGTACATGTTCATTATTTCACTGAGTGAAAGATTTGTTAAGGTTGTGATTTAAAGAAAAATATAACCTTTGTTAAAGTTTTAATTCAATTTCTGCTATCGTAGTTAGACTCATTCAACACCCGCACCTTCTTTCACCTCTTCTACTCCACGGATCTCTCTGTAATAATAATAATAATAATAATAATAATAATAATAATAATAATAATAATAATAATAATAACAGTACTGTGCAGTTTTGCAGTAAGTGTGCACACTCCACATTCTTATCAGCACCTCATAGCAGGGATCAAATAGCTGGAATACTATGATGAATTAATGTGTCACAGAGGAATTGCATGCTAAAAAAAAAAAAGGAAGTTATCTACTGTACGCGCACTTTTTTTTAGCGATAGATTTTTGTACTGAGTTGAGGAGTAAGGAGGGAGCACTGCCGGTTCCGGTAATATTGCCAACTGAATGGAAATGAAATCTGAATTGAATCGATAATATGATAGATCGATATGAATTTTCTAAACCTTTATTATCTTACGCCAACAACTGTGTCACACACACAATATATAATACTATATAACATTTCTCTATGCGAAACGTGTTCCTAGCATGAATTCTATAGTTTGGCTTTGCTGTGTAAACAACAACAGTATGTGTACATAAAGTGTGTGTATAAAGGAAAGGGTGATAGACATAAAGCTGAAAATTACAGGCCAGTAAATTTGACATGCATTGTATGTAAGCTTTGGGAAGGCATTCTTTCTGATTATATTAGACATGTTTCTGAAATTAATAACTGGTTCGATAGAAGGCAATTCGGTTTTAGGAAAGGTTATTCCACTGAAGCTCAACTTGTAGGATTCCAGCAAGATATAGCAGATATCTTGGATTCAGGAGGTCAAATGGACTGTATCGCGATTGACCTGTCTAAAGCATTTGATAGGGTGGATCATGGGAGACTACTGGCAAAAATGAGTGCAATTGGACTAGACAAAAGAGTGACTGAATGGGTTGCTATATTTCTAGAAAACAGATCTCAGAGAATTAGAGTAGGTGAAGCTTTATCTGACCCTGTAATAATTAAGAGGGGAATTCCTCAAGGCAGTATTATCGGACCTTTATGTTTTCTTATATTTATAAATGATATGAGTAAAGGAGTGGAATCGGAGGTAAGGCTTTTTGCGGATGATGTTATTCTCTATAGAGTGATAAATAAGTTACAAGATTGTGAGCAACTGCAACGTGACCTCGAAAATGTTGTGAGATGGACAGCAGGCAATGGTATGTTGATAAACGGGGTTAAAAGTCAGGTTGTGAGTTTTACAAGTAGGAAAAGTCCTCTCAGTTTTAATTACTGCGTTGATGGGGTGAAAGTTCCTTTTGGGGATCATTGTAAGTATCTAGGTGTTAATATAAGGAAAGACCTTCATTGGGGTAATCACATAAATGGGATTGTAAATAAAGGGTACAGATCTCTGCACATGGTTATGAGGGTGTTTAGGGGTTGTAGTAAGGATGTAAAGGAGAGGGCATATAAGTCTCTGGTAAGACCCCAACTAGAGTATGGTTCCAGTGTATGGGACCCTCACCAGAATTACCTGATTCAAGAACTGGAAAAAATCCAAAGAAAAGCAGCTCGATTTGTTCTGGGCGATTTCCGACAAAAGAGTGGCGTTACAAAAATGTTGCAATGTTTGGGTTGGGAAGAATTGAGAGAAAGAAGAAGAGCTGCTCGACTAAGTGGTATGTTCCGGGCTGTCAGCGGAGAGATGGCGTGGAATGACATTAGTAGACGAATAAGTTTGAATGGCGTTTATAAAAGTAGGAAAGATCACAATATGAAGATAAAGTTGGAATTCAAGAGGACAAACTGGGGCAAATATTCATTTATAGGAAGGGGAGTTAGGGATTGGAATAACTTACCAAGAAGGATGTTCAATAAATTTCCAATTTCTTTGAAATCATTTAGGAAAAGGCTAGGAAAACAACAAATAGGGAATCTGCCATCTGGGCGACTGCCCTAAATGCAGATCAGTACTGATTGATTGAAGTGTACGTCAGATGTTGCACAGCAATCATAAGCGTTTCTTAGTTTGTGTTTCAAAGGTTGCCAATACGAATTTCGAAGATAACTGAAGTCGACCGATTCAGCACTAGGGTGTAAATCTATCGCTAAAAAGTGTGCAGATAGTAACTCCCTTCTCACTTCCCGCCAGTATTCAGGCAGGCAGCTCTACTCGGGTAGCTCATGTGGCACGCAACAGTAATGCCATCTATTGGAGATGAGAGGCAGCAGAACGGACTTAGCACATCACAACAAACAATAGTCAATGTAGTATTTTAATTTGTTCAATTTTGTGGGCTTTTGATATTGTAGGCCTTCACATTTAGTTTTCTTCTGACTCTGTGATATTAGGGCATCCAATGTAAAGGGCTTCTTCCTCCTTTCACGAGTCCTTCTTGTCTTACTCTTCAAGCAATTGTTCCCTTCATGATTTTTTTCTTGTTTTGATAATCATCTTCACAGTTTTCCTTGTAGATATGGGGCGATGACCACACAGTTTTTCACCATCACCAGTTTACACTATTTAACAATATTTCTGTGTTAGCAATGCTCTGCATATTCTAGACATGGTGCTCATAAAACCATATGAGCTCTATAGAGGAACTGAAGTGATAGATGGCATAGGTGATCACAAAGCTGTTTTGTCAAGGTTAAAAATATATGCGATGGAAAGGAAGGTTTTAAAAGCAGGAATATTAGGCAGTACAAGCATGAGGGAGTTTGTAAAAAGTAATTATGATCATGGAAAATAGTAAATAAAAATATAATTTAGCCTGTGGCAGTTGTTGAGGAATGTGAAGAAAGGTTTTGTCAGTACCGGTACCTTTAAAGGTGATGAAAATAATTTTTTGTCCGTATTGAAAGTTTCATAAAGTGTATATAGGATAATATCTTTTGTTTATTTCCACCTATTCAATACATTACAAGAAGTTGGAATTTACTTTAAAACATTATTCAGATGAGACATGTTTCGCCTCTCACTGTGAGGCATCTTCAGTCATTATCAAAAACCTTATTATTTTACCAGGCATCTGGTTAAAGATATTCAAAAATGTGTTTGATGATTATAAGAGAGGTAAAATTTACGTTAGTTATAAACATGTTCATGAAGTAACTAAAAATCTAATATATTGATAAAAACATATGTAGTTCTTTGTTGAACAGGACTTGTTTGATTGTACTATAGTAAAAGAAGGTGGCTTGAAGCCGGTCATTAATAGATGTCTAATACATAGTGAAAGGCATAAAATATCAGTTCTATGAGAATATACATTACATTCAAATGATACTAGAAACTAGTGGATTCAAAGGTAGTAAATATAAAATGTTCAATGAAATAACTATAGATCTAATAAAATGATAAACACATATGTAGTTCTTTGTTAATTAGGACGTCGTAAGATTGTACGGCTTAAAGCCGTAGTCATTAATAGATGTCTAATACATAGTGGAAGGCATATGAAATCAGTTCAATGAGAATATATAATACAAACTATTGATACATAAAAACTGGTAGATTCATAAGAGGTACATTTAAAAATGAAGGCGTCATGTGACTATAAAAGACAGTTGATGGCTTAAAGCCGTAGTCAAAGTTTGAAATGTAGGTCAAATAACTGCTAAATATATGGTAAAAAGATATAAGTCAAAATATACAGCTTAGTATAAAAAATATGAAGGAAAAACATTCCAATTGCTTGACAAAAGTTACTTGACGTTGGCATGCGTTTGTCCGTGATATTTATTGGTCAACATTTCGTAGGTTATTTTAGATTTATTCGGCAAGATTGCGTTGACAAGAAGTTCACCAGATGTTTATAGTTGGCCTAATTTGTAAAAAGAAAGTTGCAGAGATGATGATGGGTGGAAATTCTCAACGTTGGTATGGTTTTCTGACGTGAAGGTTGGAGAGCTGTTGTGTTCTTCTTCGATGACAATGTATTTTTTATAAAACGTTGATTGTAAATAATTTATACTTTTGAAGAGTATTATGGAAGTTTGATGAAGCTGTTGAATTATTGTTGTTATAGAATGGTTCTATGGCGTTGTAGGCCCATTTAACAAGCTATAGCGCCTCACACATGGATGGATGGATGGATGGATGGATGGATGGGTGGGTGGGTGGGTGGGTGGATGGTGTTCCGCATACGATATTAATCGATACCGGTATCGAATCTGGTTAGTTGGAAATCAGTATATACTTAAATGAACAGCAGCACGATAATGTATGTCGGGTAGTTACATTTTATGTATTCAGCCTGTTTGCATTATTAAATAATGTATGCCCTACTGTTGGGTGACATTTGTAATTCTTAATATAATGAAATATAATAAAAGTAAATAAATAGAATGATTAGCTGCAATGTCCATAACTTGGGCACCAAAGTTGACCAAAATGGATCCCTTTAATTTTGATTGAGCATGATAATTCTCTTCCCCAGGGTGTGTACATAAGGCTGCGTAATGGTACCTCTGCTTGGACTTTACGTAATCCTCTGAAAATGATTACGCAGGTAGAAACTGCACGTAGATTATCCAATAATTTCTCCACTGATTCTAAAATAACTAACTATATTCCGACTTGTATCAGTGCATGAGCACTTCATCAGTACTCAAAATATACCATGCCTACTCAAAACATTTAGCAACTGCAGAAAGGCTTCCTATGCACATGAAATAATCATATAACAAAAGCAGTGCAAAATGACACCACGAGGCAAGTGGCTGTACGGTTTGGTTCACGTAGCAATCAGCATGCATTCGGGAGGTAGAAGGTTTGAGCCCCACTGTCGGTAGCCCTGAAGATTTTTGTCCATGGTTTCCCATTTTGACACCGGGCAACTGCTGGGGATCTACCTTAATTAAGGCCGCGGTTGCTTCCTTCCCACTCCTAGCCCTTTCCTATCCCATTTTCGTCATTAGACCTATCTGTATCAGTGGGACTTAAATAAAATTGCTCAAAAAGGGGAGTGAGGACTGAATTACCATTTGTAGTGAGCTCGATGACCAATAATTACTATTCACTGCTTTTGTGTATCTACACAAATTATCGACGCTCACCATCGACACATGGCAGAAAATTTCGATATTGTACCTCTTTATACGCTGACTCTAAAGATACTTTCGCTTATACAAACACACGTTGTTGATCTATACCTTGACACCAGGCCATAGACTATTGAAAGTTACCATGAGACATAGAAGACCAAGTAGGCCTATACTGTATGTACCGGGATTAGATCAGTACACTAGAGCAAGAGTTGTATAAGGATCAGTAAGTAAACTATAACAGTGCTCAGTTCGTAACATAGTAAAATAGTTCGCTCGACAGTGTTCTTTACACGTATATATAAGCCTTTCTAATTCCCGCCCCGTTTCGATATAGCCTAGCTTGTTGCGGTGTGTCTGTCCAAACATGAGTGAGAGATCTCCTGCGCTTAGGTACCAATGTTGTCGTCTCAAGACTGCATCTAAACTATCAGTTTTAGGTCAGTAGCTACAGGGCCATCGTGAGGACTTCCTCGCCCAAGACTTGGGTTAGGGGCCGATGACCTTCGATGTTAGGCCCCTTAAAACAACACACATCATCATCATCAAGATTTAGGTTCTCATGGCTCACCAAAACTTTCCTGGGATATATTTCCAGATCTGGAATTAGCTTTGAGTTTCCCAACGACTTGTACAATATAACGTGGAGTCAGATTTTACTATATTAATTTACCATTAAAATAATACATTGTGGAATATACAGTGCGGGGGTGTGATACATATACCATTAGGTACATATTATAGTATGGCCGAATAGAAAATGTATTTACATTATAGCCTTCACAAAGTGTTGGCGTCAGTAGGGTCATTAGGTCATAAAAATGAATCAAATCCAAATCAGTTGCCGACTGCAATAAATTGGAGAAAAGATCAGGAAGAAGTAGAAGAAAAGGTTAAGGAATGAAAGCAAAACTCAACAAGGAACAGGAATCCAAAATGTAACAGCAAAAAAAGAAGGAAAAATGACAATCATAAAGAAAAATAAATAAATATGAAGACACAAGACACTAGTGCATAAACAGAGTACAATGCATAATAACGGAAAAGGAAAAGTGACATTAGTTAAACCAGGACAAATAGATATGCATTTATATTCGTTCTGCTTAAACGCTATGTAGATGAGCTAAATGCTAATCTTATGATGTCTTTTCGGCTTTTATTTGTGAAGTGATCCCTGTCTCTCCTTTCAAGAACCCAACGTAGCCTTTTAGAGTTTTTGGATGAAGCAAATGCAAAATGTTCATGTTCACCAGAAGCCTGTAACTGGATGGAGATCTCGATAGCAGCAAAACATACAATGTTATTGTAGCCACACAGTATTTATATTTCTTTTTTCAAAAAGCTTAAATTTAATCGGTTAAAAAGTTGGCTTTTAGATCTCCTCAGTCAGTTTCCCTACATAGATAAGTTGAGTTTCAAAGCCGTATAGATTTTTTTTGCTCTTTCAGTTTGCAAAACTTTTCTCCCACGCATCTTATTTTACTTCTTAATTTTGAGATTAGAACTTCTTGCTTCGCGTTTCTTCTAACCATTTTCTAAGCTTCGATTTCAAAGTCTTGAAAGGTATCATTCTAGGGGGACACTGCGTACTTGCATCTTTAGGGCTGTTGCCATCATTCGTATCATTTTCAAGGATCTGTGGTATAATGAAGCGTGGGTTGAGATCATATTTCATCCTCTTATTGAGTTAGCTGCTTTCCTCTTCATTGTGGACCCATTTCCTTGTTTGTGTTTCGGATAATCCTTGAAAACGGAGGGCACAACTTTATGGAGAAGTTTCTTTCTAGAAGTATGAAGTCGGTACCTTTGAAATGCCTACTACATATACAAGGGCGAATCAAAGTAAGTTACACTTCGAAGTTATGGCCATTTATGAAACCACCTACACATAGGCGACACGGCTATGACAACATACAACATAATTTCACTTTTCCACATAGTCCCTAAGAACCTGTAAACATTTCTCGGAATGGTCAACCAACTTTTCGATTCCGGATGCGCAGAAATCAACTGCACCGCTATGTAACCATCTGAAGACAGCCGCTTTCACCTCCTCATCGTTTCGGTATCGTCTTCTCCCGAAATCCTTTTTCAGCTTACCGAACACATGATAATCGCATGGTGCTAAGTCTGGACTGTATGGAGGATGTTGCCATACCTCCCACTTGAATCGCTACAGCAGTTTGGACGTTCGGTGGGCCGTGTGAGGTGTTGCATTATCATGCAACTAAATCACACTGGCGCTCAATTTTCCCCGCCGCTTTTCTTTAATTGCCTTTCACAACCGGTTCAACGTTTGGCAGTACGAAGCCGAGTTGATTGTCGAGCATTTCGGTATAAATACCACGTGCCCCACACTCGCAGTGTCAAAGAACACTGTCACCATTACCTTTCCTGCTGAAGGTTAGACCTTGGCCATTTTTCGTGGTGATGGTGTGGTGTGCACCCATTCCATCGATGTTCTCTTTGTTTTGGGGTGTGAAGTGGTGGACCCACGTTTCATACCCTATGATGATTCGCCGCAGAAACTCGTTGCCCTCCACAAAATACCATTGCAAAAATGCCATTGACGATTGGAAACGTTCTCCTTGTGAATATCGGTGAGCAGACGTGGGACCCGTCTTTGACACAGTTTACGAAATCCAAGTTGATGGTGAACAGTGGAGAACACACTGCCATACGAAATATTCAGCATGCTAACAATTTCTTGCAGTGTTGTACGCTGATTCTCTCTAATGACCCCATCCACTCGATCAACATTTTCAACGGTACTGGACGTTGCGGGCCTGCCTTCGCGATATTCGTCCGGTGAGATCCGTGCGTCCGGCGTCAAATTGCTTATACCACTTTACAATACCTGGGCGAGAAATTGCGCGCTCACCATATACAGATGTGATTTCACGATGAATGTTCATGCAATTGAGCCGTTTAGCCCATAGAACTCTGATCGTTGCACGCACCTCCAATGTGGAGTGAACATTCAGTTTACACGCCATTGAGCCTAGCCCGGTCTGCACACACAGCACCATGGGATGCCACACCATCCTTCCTGTCGGGCGTGTCAGCAATTACTGTAGCTTGCTCCGCATTGACCACGGTCACGACACACAGCGTGCTCTTGCGGCGAGCTAGTGTAACTTATTTTATGATTCGCCCTCGTAGCACAGCTATTATTGGGTATCCAAAGGGACCCCGGCTTGTTGCCTTGCCTTGAAATAGCTAGAAACCATTGTTGTGTTATTGCGGTGTCAGATGGGAATTTATGGGACGACACACTTTGCACTGATGGGATAAATGCACCGCAGCGCTGCAAGTGGCGAACATTGTAAGTTAATGCGTTTCACCACGGCCGACTTGATGCGTCGCTATAGCTAGCTCCTTACCGGCCTTGACAATCGGGTCCACGCACTGTAATCGGAGTAGTTACACAACTCGACACGTGGCGCTGGCGGCCGACCTATTTGCGGTAGAAATGCATACTTCTTTATGGAAAATATATTGATTTTGGTTGCCAATTTATCGTAATTTAGAGCTATGGAGAATGTTACATGGGTTAATACTGTTAAAATGATTAATCTTAAAGGTTACTTTTGTTGATATTTGCCAAATTGATGTCGTGAAATGAAACTGCGGGGAGATGACTTAGTCCAGCTGACGTTCTGATATTGACTCTGATTGCCGATGTATCTTAATTTAGGGAATGAAATAGTATGTTACATTGACTAATATTGTTAAAATGATTAATCCTAAAGGCTACTTTCATTGATATGTGCCAAAACAACGTCATGAAATGAAACTGCGGAGGATGGAGTAGTCCAACTGGCGTGATTGTGAGGAATAATAGTAATCGTTTTTATTATCATGGCATTTAGATACATAGCAGAACTTACCACAATACTTTTGTCTTCTGATGTTAATAATGAGATTAAGAGTCATTGTTCAGTTAGAGTTTTAAAATTCTTCAAGCGCTGCTCTCAGGAAAGTGGCTGGACAAAACATAAGAGTCTTACTTTTTCCATATTCGTTGTATGCAGAACATAAATATTTTGACTCAAACATGTTTAAATGTTAATTTCAATATATATAGTTTTAGATTACATTTCATTCATACCTTTCACTAGAATATTAAATACCGGGCAAGCTGGCCATGCTAAATTCAGAAAATAAATTTTACTTGAAATGCAGTAGGGTGGAACAAGTTGGCCGCGCGGCGTGGAGCTGTGAGCTTGCATCCGGGAGATAGTGGGTTCGAACCCCAGTGTCGGCAGCTCTGGAGATGGTTTTCCGTGGTTTCCCAGTTTCATATCAGGCTGTACATCAATTAAGGCCACGGCCGATTCCTTCCCACTGCTAGCCCTTTCCTATTCCACCGGCGTCATAAGACCTATCTGTGTCGGTGCGACGTAAAACAAATAGCGAAAGAAGAAGTAGAATTTTAAATAAAAATTCAGTGAGAGAAAAGTATTTTGAGTAAATAAAATGTAAACTGTTCTCTGCTCGATGATGATGATGCTTGTTGTCTAAAGGGGCCTATCATCTAGGTCATCGGCCCCATTGCTCAGGTAACAACACTTCATACGCTGGCCTTACCGCCATAGCAGTAGTGATTCTTACTTGTCAATGTTTAAATGTTCAAGTTCAGATTATCTTGAACAAAAATGTGCTGTGTTGCTGTCATATGGCAAATACGACACCGCCTAAAGGATTATTCTATGAAAGATAATTCATGGGTATAAATACCTGATTAGCGGCCACTGACGGACGCCCGGGTTCGATTCCTGGCCCTGCCACGAAATTTCAAAAGTGGTACGAAGGCTGGAACGGGGTCCACTCAGCCTTGGGAGGTCAACTGTATAGAGGGTGGTATCGATTCCCACCTCAGACATCCTCGAAGTGGTTTTCTGTAGTTTCCCACTTCTCCTCCAAGCAAATGCCGGGATGGTAACTAACTTAAGGCCACGGTTGCTTCCTTCCCTCTTCCTTGGATATGCATTCCAATCTTCCCATCTCCGACACAAGGTCCCTGTTCAGCATAGAAGTTGCGGTTGCCTGGGCGAAGTAAAGGTCATCCTTCCCAGTTGTATCCCTTGACCCGCAGTCTCACTCTCCAGGATGCTACCCTTGAGGTGGTAGAGGTGGGATGCCTCACTGAGTCCGAGAGAAAAGCCAACGCTGGAGGGGTAAACAGAGTATGAAAAGAGAAAGAAAGAATGAAGGTAAATACCTGACATAGAAACGGAAAACTAAGACGAGAGTGTTACCTGCTTTTAGCCACTCCGTAGTTTTGTCCTGGACTACAGAGAATTCGTGAAATGATAGTGTCCCTTTGCTTTTTTTTCCTGTTCGGAATACAAAAAAGGCACACAGCAATATATATTATAATATTTCCTAACACAGTTAAAGAAAAGCAAATCAACACACCATTAAAAAACGAATTAGCACATAAATTAAAATCCTTGTTCAGGACGAAGTTACAGCGAGAAATCACTTTGTTCTTGTTTCCATAAAATTTCTGCTCGAAATACGAAAAGGTGCACAAGAATGTCTCAGATTCCAAGATTTGTAAACACAATTTAAAAATATAATCACCACACTACACAATAAAAAATAAACTCACTTGCGCATAACTATCAGATTTCATTATCAAGCCAACAAGCACCTCATTGCGAACACATTGCCAACATTTACGACAGCAAAACCAAAAAATAGAACTGGAAATGCGGCAATTTGCGGTATACAGCTTCCTGTCAGTGGGTAGTAGGCCAGCGCTCCAGCGGCATTATGGTGAAACTTTCCAATTACAGTTTTATGCTGGGCTTCACAAGCGAAAATCAAGGCCGGTATAAGGAGCGCAGCGAGGTATCCAGTCGGCCGTGGTTTCACCGCGCACATATCCGCTGTTGTCTCACTGCATGCTGCCATGGCCGACTAGATAAACACAGTGGGGTTTCAGAGTGTTTTATGCAACAACAATTGACACATTATTCCAAACTTGCAGAAAGTGGTCATGTAATAAATTTACAAGAAAAACAATTCGCAGGAAATAGCAATAGAGCAATAACTGCAAATGTGATCAGAAAGAAACATTAGTTCGCTAGATATCCTACCATTTCACGATAAAGGCAACGTAGTAATTTATGTAATAGAAGTGGTGGTGATAACGAGTTTAGTGTTCATATACACATTCAACAATGCTGTCTTCAGAAAGTATCCTTGTCTATTTCTAATACGATATCATGTTAGCGTAGATTAATGCTGCTAGGGAGGTGATTAATTTTAATTTAATTAACTTTAAACATAACCATGTTTTCTAAAGGCTAGTACACACCTAGGAACAAAGTCGTGGGACATTGTATGGGGACAGTTGCGAGACACTGTCCCTAGACTGTTGCGATACAATTTTCCGCGTCCACATCTATAGAACCAGTTGCGCGAGAGGAATCAGCGCGAAATAGCGAAAGAAATTGCTTTATGTGCTTTTAATGTTGTGAATATTTTTCTCCATCTCGTGAATGGACATAGTGAACTTTTTAGCCAGAGACTTCACTCCTTCCCTCCTTTTGTCTCTGTTTTTATACTCAGTAGACATAACATCTCAAAGACAAGGGAGGGTGTGTAAATCCTCAATGATTTTTAGAGTAGTTTCCCTCGCAAAACAACAGAACACGAAACACAATACCAACACGTGGCGGCTATCTACACACTGGCATCGGCATGTCCCGCGACTTTGTCTAGCGACACGTCCAGACTGCATTATGTTGCGCAACATTTGTATCATGTATCCCATTTCGAATGGGAGACCTGCGACATGCAACTTTTGTATCGCGACAGACCCAAACACGGAAAAAATGTCGCAGGACATCCCTGTAACTTGTCGCGGTCGCTTGGTGTGTACTAGCCTTAAGGAAGGCCTTGGTAACAATCATTATTTCATGAAGGCGAATAATTGTTACTACGAAATGTAACCATATTTCAGCTGTTGTTTATGCATTTTGCTCAAAGCATGTCACCTCGCATACTGATCGACCATGTGAATGGTCTTGACCTCGCATCTCAAACGTAGGCAAAGAGAACTACAACAGGGGGAAGAGAATAGAGGAACTTTTTCTGACAAAAAGACTCAGGTTTGATGTTGGACCTATTGAAATTCCTGATATTGAAATCGCATGGACACTATAAAAAATTATGCATGAGAAGAAAAGTTCAGAATCACTTTAAGTTGCCAATAAGTGATTAATTTATATTGTGTGTCTGTATTTATAATATGATCAAGTCTATCTCTGTAATGTAACGGTTGGCGCTACTAGCTGCCTTCCTCGGGGGCCCGGTCTTGAATCCTGACACTGTGGTTAAAACGATGCATGCAGCTCATTTCCATTAGGGGTATGCTTGAAAAGAAATGCACCACCTCGGGACGAGGACATGAATTTACGGATGTAAAATACGGTATTTCTATGAGCTATTGATATTGCGTAATGGAGGCCGATTTGTGTAATTATATTTGTCTACTGCCTTTCCAAATCCATTTTTTTTAGACTGTAACGGAATACTATAAAATTTCACACTTTGGTCTGTAGTACAGTAGGGTACGGTATATATATATATATTTTGCTAGTGGCTTTACGTCGCACCAATACAGATAGGTCTTATGGCGACGATCGGATAGGAAAGGGCTAGGAGTTGGAAGGAAGCGGCCGTGACCTTAATTAAGGTACAGCCCCAACATTTGCCTGGTTTATTATTATTATTATTATTATTATTATTATTATTGTTATTATTATTGTTGTTGTTGTTATTGTTGTTGTTGTTGTTACCGTGGTTTGGTGGACCAGCAGAGGTGAAAGAATGTGCCGGGATGAATGGGTCTAACTACAAGGTCAAAGTTAATTTAAAAATTTAACAAAGGTTATATTTTCAGAAGAAACAACAAAATTATAACAACTTTTCACTTGGTGAAATAACAATTTGGAAACAAGACTTAGAAAGATCTAAGATTTCAGAATTTGAACACTCTTGGGCTACAAGCCATTGTGTTATAATTTTGAGCTCCTAGCTCAACTTTTACAGGCGAGCACAAATTGTTCAAAGGGCAGAAAGCCCCTAATCCCTGGAGCACTTGCTCCCAACTTCAAATATCAAGCCTCCCTGAGGCACAGTTACCACACTAGAAAAGAGCTGACACGCTCTCAGTTTTTCAAGCCTATTTAAGGCAATACCAGAAACAATTATTTGCCATCAAGGCACAACTTACAAAAAAGAAACAGGGGTATCTTGTACCTAACCTACTGGGCCTTAGCGGAAAAGAACAGGTTAAGTAAATGACCCGAAACACCAAATTGAATGGAGGCGTGTACTTGCACTCCTAAATATGCATTCTTAAAACCTAAAAGGCACTAGGCCGATGAAACAGGGGTTATTCCCAAACTATGGGGGTGACTCGTATAAGAATAATTTAATACATTACGGAAAAGAAGAAAACCAGTTACAAAACGTAGTCCCCTCAAACCAATATGAAGGGGCGCTCGAGAAGGTAAATCACTCTCTATCCCCGAATCACAGTTATAGATTTTATGAAATTTTCACATTAGCCGGCAGAATTTCCATTTTAGAGAAGTTGGTTACATATCGTCCCCACAACGGCAAACTAGCGAAAGTGACAAACTAGGGAAAGTGTAGTTGTGAAGTTTTGTTCTATATTTTATTATTTATATAATGTCTAACCCTCTAAAAATGTATCACATTTGCAGCTCGTTCTGTATGTCTAACACATGAAACCAATCATTAAATATCAAAATTGATTTGATATGAGTAATCACAACTTCTTTCAACTCTCCTAATGTTTTGCCAATTTGCAGATTCGTTAGTTTGCCAGAGCAGGGACGATATTAAAGTGTCGGACCTATCCCTCGGGTTAAACTGCGGAGCTAGCAAGAAATAAAGTAAACGGCCATTACCTTGCTGAAGAACTACTGCCTGCAGAAAGAGGCACCTCCCGCCTCCTGCTTCACATACACACACTTAGTTAGATCTTGATCACATGGCCAAGAGACGTGAAAATCCGCAGTTTATAAACCCTCGGGGAAGGTTCGAGACCTTTCATGAATAATCAAGCCACACCCTCTCAATTTTACTGGACCATACAAAATTTACACTCAAAGTCGAAGAAGAAATCCAGGATTGGTCGGAAATTAATTACAAAAATTAGCAATTGGCTGGATTTAAAAAAAGGCGGAAAGAAAAGATAAATATTGCCAACCCACAAATAAATGAACGAAATTTAGTGAAGAAAAAACTTATGAATACAAAATTTCTTCAAAAAAAGTTCTTTCACTTCTTACCGAGGTGCATGATCATAGTTTTTGTAGTGACATCTGTTGTAGAAAGTCCAAACTTCTTGATAAATGGTAGCCAAAACACGTTGAAATACACACAGTCCTGGAGACTTCACAAATACAAAATTAAGGTAGTGATATCTTCTGAGTAAAAGTAAAAGTTTAAGGAGGGCTAGTTCCAAGTTCACTGTTCCTCCAATAGAGGAGGTTTTATTGGCGCAGGATTTAAATGTGCGGCGTAGAGGTGTACCTACCGGTACAATAATAATAATAATAATAATAATAATAATAATAATAATAATAATAATAATAATAATAATATATTATATATAATAATTATAATATATTATTATTATTATTATTATTATTATTATTATTATATATGTATTATTATTATAACATATGTATTATATATATTATATACTGCTGCAGCTTGCTTTGCAAATATTATACTGCGAAAGGCAAGCATTCTATCCATTTAGCCACAAGCAGCACAGTAGGCTCCTCCGTTGGCTATTGGCTGCAGCTAAAAACAACAATCAATAACCATTATTTATTTCCAAGGAGAATTCACTTAATAAAAATAATTTTTTTTTAAATACCCATATTTCTGGTCTGCAGAGCTTATTAAGATTCTTGATCCTACAACAGTAGCCCAAACAGATGTCCTACAGATACTGGAGTGTCACATTTTGTGATGACTCCTTAGCGTATTGTTTGGTTTCCTTGATCAGATCCACGTTCTCTCATATCAGACAGCTTTATATCTGACCTCATAAATTCAGGTGAACTCTGTTCTAACTGTTAGACTAGATGACAATCCATGATTGATTGATTGACGCTTAAGGCTTGACGTTCGCTAAACCAACTATCGAAAAGGGATAACCTAAGTCCAGTGGTAGTCCACGTCTTGATCCCAGAATACGCCACTGAAGACTAACCTGATTTTCAGGTGCCGCAGTTCATAACTGGCTTCCTTCCAGTCGTCCTTGATTGTAACTTCCGTATTGTAAAAGTCTATCCAGATTTCTGAGTTCTTCCTGTAATGTTCCATAAGTAATCCTTGATACGCTGGTGTTGATGGTAGAAGGCACTTCTGTTGCCTGTCTTCCATCAGCATATTTTCCCTGGTTATTTCTTGTACAAGTCAGATGGGATAAATTTTGACAAACATAGTGCTCTCTTTAGGAATGTTGCCTCTACTTTTTCCATGTCCTTTAAATCGCTTATTGTTAGCTGTTGCCAGATGCAGTGGATGCGTGAATTATTACTGGGACTAGTTTAACCCTGAACAGTTTCAACGCTGTTTATAGCAAAAAAAATACAACTAAAAGCTAGAGCTGTCTCTACGACATAATATTCACACATCACCCCCGAAGAGGTTGCAGCTGCAATAAAGGATATAAAACCCGGTAAAGCTCCTGGCTTTGATGGCATACTCCCCGAGTTTCTCATCAAATCTGGAAAATATATGAGGACATGGCTAGCAAAATTCTTCAACTCAATGCTAAAAACAGGAAATATACCTCAAGAGCTCAAGTTTTGGCACTCACGTCACATATTGAAGCAGGCTTTCAGAAGAAATGAAAACATCTGTGGCTTTCATTGATTTATCAGCAGCCTATGATACCGTCTGGCGGCAAGGCCTACTCTACAAGCTGATGAAGATCATTCCATGCCAACAAATTACGAAGCTTATTGATAACATGATTGGAAACAGAGGATTTCAAGTTATTATGGGAAACAAAACCAGTAGCCAGAAATTCCTCCAAAATGGTCTCCCTCAAGGTTCTGTTCTAGCCCCACTGCTCTTTAGCCTTTACATTGCTGATATGCCAGAAACTGCCAGCAAAAAAATTTGGATAGCCTATGCTGATGATTGGGCCATTGCAAAGAGGCACACTCACTTCGAACCCATGGAAGAAACTCTAACATCTGATTTGTCTGTGCTTGCAGAGTATTTTCGTAAATGGAGGCTTCGACCTAATGTATCAAATGCAGAGGTGACTTGCTTCCATCTCAACAACAGACAATCCAATAGGACTCTGGAAGTCTACTTTGAGGGTACACAACTTACCCACAATAAGGAACCAACATATCTGGGAGTCACGCTAGACAGGACCCTGTCATTTAAATCACATCTCACAAAAACTGCTGCGAAGCTGAGAACAAGAAACAACATAATACAAAAGCTTTGTGGAACCACGTGGGGATCATCCGCCACAACTCTGCGGACGTCTGCGTTGAGCTAGGTATATTCTGCGGCGGAGTACTGCGCACCAGTATGGTTGAACAGCGCCCATACTAACAAAGTTGATGTCCAACTAAATAGTACTATGCGGATTATTACAGGAACAATCAGGTCTACTCCCACCATCTGGCTGCCTGTCCTAAGTAACATACCACCCCCTAACCTGCGAAGGAAAGTAGCTTTGATCAGAGAATACAACAAGATCCTAGCAAACCCTGGACTACCGGTACACTCTGATATCTCAGACCTCAAAATCAAACGACTTCGTTCGAGACATCCACATCTTGCAGCCGAGATCAGTCACTTCGGGTTCAACATCACCGATTCCTGGAGGGAAGAATGGATGCAAAATGCTCCAGCTACGTGCCTGAAAATGCCATGCATCGATAAAACAGTTCCAGGGTTTGATCAACCTCGCAAGGTATGGTCAATGCTCAACCGACTCAGGACGGGACACGGAAGATGTTGGGATTCACTTTTTAAATGGCGAATGCTCTCCTCGCCGCTATGCGACTGTGGTGCACCGCGACAAACTATTAAACACATCAGGGAGGAATGCAGCATCAGAGCATATGGAGGGCCATATGATGACTTCTTGATGGCAACCCCAAAATGTATTGAGTACATACAAGATCTAGATATTTGTTTGTAGTTATGTTCATTGGTTATTGTTGTTCATTTGTAATAATGTATTTGTATGCCATACGCCATATAAATAATAAATAAATAGCCAAATACTGTATTTTAAAAAAATCATTTATGGCTATTATTGCTGCTATACTTCTATCCTTTACATGTGATGTAAAGTTGGTTACTTGTACTTATTATTACCCTAATTTATTCGATGTCAGCATTTTGAAACTTCAGTCACCCGTTGGATTTCAGCCACCCAGCCAGGAAAGAGCTTCCGTAAGTTAAGCTAGAGGTTTCACGAACAATGTAACTCAAATTGAATTCAAATCGAAGTATTGGTAGAATCAGAGTTTAAAGAAAGTTCCACTGAAGTTTAATGAAATATACAAAATTTCTTGACAGAAAATTGCACGTTACGTCTGCTCCCTAAAAGATATTTTACTAATTACACGGCCAACTAGATGCTGCCACCGGCTGCCACTGCCTTAGTGATGTATTGAAGGCAGTGATGCTGCGAACCCGATTTTCATGATATGGCAATCCTGTCTCATAAACGCTTTATGAGCCGGCCGTTAGATGGTGTAAGTTAGATGTTGTGGGCAACACTGTACGAGTTTAATTTCGTACACAAACATGACATTTCAGTGATTTTCATTGAAATAATTTTTGGTCTCGATATGTATCATTGATCTACATTTGAGAGTTTTCGGATCAATAATATATATTTATTGACAAATGGTTTTAATGAGTGTTTTTTCTTGCCTGGATATGACAGTTCTTTAGGTTCGATGGAAGTAATTAAATATTTTACCAGTAAACACAGCTCATTAAAATTAGGCTCTTCATTAGCATACGTGGTTCAGTTCGCTTGTTTAACTCATTGTATTCTGGAGTATGTTACTGACTTTAGTTTGTGCAGTGGACATGCTATGGAGCCAACACTTTTCCCTAAAGATATACTTTTGACGGAGCATATAACTCCTAGATTAAAATTACTTGACAGGGGTGACATTGTAATTGCTAAATGTCCATCAAATCCTAAGCAAGAAGTATGCAAGAGGGTTATTGGACTACCTGGTGATAGATTGAAGTTAGGATTTAAATATGTCGTGGTACCAGCCGGTCACGTTTGGTTGGAAGGTGATAATCAAAGCGATGCAGCAGATTCTCGACAGTATGGTCCAATACCTCAAGGTCTGATAAGAAGCAGAGCTTTGTGTAAAGTTTGGCCACTTAACGAGGCAAAGATGTTGACGTTCAAGGCAAGATATTTTGGTGTAAAGTGAGCTGTAATTTCTGAAACTGTTTTGGAATAATTATATTATTTGCGGAGTTCTGGAACTGCTTTGGAATAATGATATTATTTGCGGAGTTCTGCCCGTGTGTTATATGAATATGCGTATGGTGTAGTTAAATTTAACCATCCCTATGATAATTTTATTTGGACGGTCGATTATATTCTTATATATTGTATTTTGATAGAATTGGTATTAAAAATTTGCTTTATACTTGATAATGCCAATGAAAATAAAGTGAAAACCAAACACAGAGTACTTCTGCTAGGTTTTGACCGGTGATACAAGGGAATTCTGACACTTGTCTGCGCTTGGAAAATTTTTCGGGTCTGAACTCCTTATCAAATAGTGGAACATATATTGTACAGAACCGCTCAAAATTATTTTGTGGGTAGCAGTTATTTGAAAGTTCTTTTTTAAGAAAACAAGTTAAATTACAAAAAAATAATTGAAAAACTTAACAAATTTATATTTGCGCTCGATTTACTATTAACGCAACCCTTATTTGAATATAACTGTAAGAGTCTGGACTGAACAACCAATCAAACATTGATAAACAACGTGTAATGTTATAAACATCATAACCTTACCATCTAAGAGTCCTAGCAATCAATCCAGAAAGATCATAACAGTAACTCGGCAAACTGATACGTGACGCCACAACACATCTCTCTCCTTTAATGGTCAAGGCGGTAGACGTTCTCCGCTCCCGGGTACTTCTTCGGAGATATTCGGCTCTAAAGTGGATGGAGCTTCTGGGTCGTGGAGATGCCACCGTCATAGGTCTGCAGTCGTCACTAGCCTGTGTGCTCTCTATTTGCTCTCCTTTTGCTGCTTGAGTTGCTTCCTCTGGTAGATTCCAAGTATTATCTGAAGTAGGATTAGAGTACGACTTTCATAAGCGGGTGGGTGGGGGCGGTAGAATAACACCCACGGTATACCCTGCCTGTCGTCTCTTAACTTGGGAGCATGGGTTGGTGACCACGGGGCCCCTCAGCTGATTCCTGGCATTGCTTCCACTTAATGGTGTCAGGCACCTCACTTTCATCTATCCTGTCTGACTCCTCCCTTGGTCAACTCTTGTTATTTTCCGACCCCGACGGTATTAGAGCACTCGAGGTCTAGGGAGTTTTAAATTTTCACGCCCTTCGTGGCCCTTGTGTTTCTTTGGCCGATACCTTCATTTTCGAAGTGCCGGATCTCTTCCATTTTTCTCCCTGATTAGTATTATATAGAGGATGGTTGCGTAGTTGCACTTCCTTTTACAACAATAATCACCACCACCTTAAGGGGGTGTAAGAATGACCTGTTACGTCTTTGTTCACCTCTTGTATCTGTCCTTCATGTTGATCGCCGATTTCACCTTCTTCTTATCCGAGATAAAAGCATTGGTTCCCATAGGGAGTTAGTGCAGTGATCGCGCTCCGTGTTGATGATCAAAGGTGGTATTCTATCTCTTGATACGATGTTCCTATCTTTGCATAATGTAGCTTCGATCAGTCAACGCGGGCTCCAAGTTCTGAGGTGTTGTGGGTAAATGGGTCAACAGTTTGCGTCCCATTAACCGTTCAGTTGGACGGAGTCCATTTTCGAGTGGTGTAGCCCTTAGAAGCATTTTGCAAGGATCTTTGCTCTTTACCATGTGGTTTTTACACTTTTCCACTTCGGCCTCAATAAACCAGTTGCTTTGCGGGAAGTGAGGGCTAGTCGTGAAAAATTTAAAGCTTTAATCCGCAGAAAAATTTCGGTAATAGGAACGCTCAAACTGCGATCCGCCGTCGGCTCCAACACCATGTCTCACGAATATTTACTTGGTATCCATGACGATAGTGGACATTTTAATATCTGGCAACTTAGCCATCTCGAAATAGTGTGAAGAGTAATCTGCCACTGCCAAAAACCAATGACCATTGTCCATTACACTTGAGTAAGTCTGTTCCAACTCTCTGCTACGGCTTGTCAGTAAATTCCGAGGGTATCAGAGGTTCTATTTTTTCGCTCTAAATTCTGCACAGGCTCGGCGGTTTTCTGTAAGGTTCTTTAGTTGAACTGATATCCACGGCCACCAAACACTGTCTTGTGAGAGTGCTCTACACTTCGTTACACCCTGATATCTCGCATGCAGGTCGTTGAGGGTTTAGACGCGCATCGACGTGGGAATAATGATGCGAGATCCTTTACATCAGAACATCATTATTCAGAGAGTTGTCTGCCCGGTATTGCCAGTATGGGATGATTTATTCTTGGAGCTGAGATTTATCTGGCTATCCCTCGAGACTACAGTTGAAGATGTAACAAAGAGTCTTATCTTGACATTTTTCATTCCAATTTCCTGAATTGTCCTATCCGAGGCTGGTAAACTAGACACATTTGTATTGACATAAGCTTAGATTTCTTCAGTGAGTTAAAACTTTCCCTCGGGCTGGCAAGGGCTGCGAGACAATGCGTCGGTCAGCGTTGGTTCTTGTCCTAGAACATACAGTGTATTATAAGAGTACTTCAAATGCCTTAACTTGATTCGTTGAAGGCGAGGAGTGATATTGTCAAGGTCTTTACTTTTTAAAATGCAGAGTAGTGGCTTATGATCAGTCTCGATGGTAATAGTTGAGTCAGCAAAACGTTTGCAACCCCATGCAATCGCGAGACCTTCAGTTTCACTCTGTGTCCACTTGCTCAGCATTACTCTGAAACTTGGAGGCGAAAGCAACTGGTCTCTTTGATACGTCGTCTTGGACCTGGAGGAGTGCTACGCCTAATCCGTAAGGTGATGAGGCGGCAGAAATAATCGTCGCCTTATTCTTTGTACTATTGTGTGCCAAACACGGAGGTTTTGTCTGTTATTATTTTTTTAACAGTCGGTTAGTCTGCGCTTGTCTCCACATTGGATTTCATTGAGTACATTGAGAGGCGCTGGTACTGTCGACAATGGGAGATAAATTTCTTCAGAAACGTTGCAATACCCATCAAAAGAGGACTCTCTCAGAATCCGGAGATTTCTCGGAGTCATTCGGGACATTTCGTGCCTTTGTCCTCATGTAGTAAATGACGAGTCGAATGGTTCGTCAGCTTAGAGTAACTCGTATTCGGAAACTCTGCCAAATCGAGTTGGCTACCATCGCTATGTCTTGTGAAGGAGCTACACTGGTGTAGCCAAGGGGAGGGGGGGCAGGGGTTCCCCCAAAATGTTTCCTGAAACTAGAGCGAGGATCAGCCTTTGTTTTACGTACGGTACGAACAACTTAAAAACTTTCGCCGAAATTTTAAATTAACATATCGACAAAGAATCTACTAGCAAGGCTCAATAGGGTCATACATAATTATCCATATTTGTACTGCTTGAATGAAAGGAAAACACTTAGGATTGTGATGCACGGGGATATTTCCCTGTAGAGGCCTCCGTATTGGGAATGTAACCGTGTGTTGACAAATGTCAAGAGATGAGGAAAAGGGGAATTAGCAAGGGATTGCTCAGTAGGGGGTCGGAACGTCACCACCGAGATAACGGGGGCCGCGGCCAGGAACAGTTGCAAGCTTACAACATCGTGTCAGCTTTTGCTCATCGGTTCAAGGAAACAACGATTCCCTAGGGATCCTGGGGTTGTACCGTTGTTAAGAGATGTGCTGTGTTTAAGTTGCAGCGTTGGGAAGACTGTGACAGGATTGTGAGCTGCACGTTAGTTACTGATTTTGTGCCATATAAGTAACTTCTTTTGAAGATGGACCGTTTTGTCACTAAGAAGCCAAAACTATGTGCATACTCGGTAAGTTATAAAAAAGTTTTTTATTCTAACAGTAGCAAGACAGATGGCGGATGTGTGCGTAAGTTCTATAGGTAGGCCTATATATTTTTCAAATGCCCGGGGACTCATTGGAACCTTAAATTGTACCATCAAAAGTGCGGGTAACTATTATGTACTTAGCGGGCGTGATAACTCAGTACCAGTGGTTCTATCTTCTCATCAAGAAGGCCGAGGCTTGAATCGCAGTCAATGCATGAAACAGTTTTAAAAAGGGAAGCCACGTTCTGTTGATTCGGATTCTACTTAAAACACTAGATCCCGTCCCTTACCTTTCTTTAATACTTTGGAGTCATAACCGCATCATTTATGGTGGTGTATTTTGGGTATCCAACAACTCTTCGGGCTTACATTGTACCTTAAATGGTGAGTGGATGCAGTGGCGTACCCACAGAATAATTTCAGTGGATGGGGTATAAGTCCAGGCCAGTACCGTGGATAAAACGTTTCCTTGAAAGGGGTTGTGAAAATATTTTTTAAATTTATAATTTGCTTTTCGTCGCACCGTAGGTCTTATGGCGACGATGGGAAAGGAAAAGGCTAGAAGTGGGAAAGAAGCGGCCGTGGCCTTAATTAAGGTAAAGCTCCAGCATTTGTCTGGTGTGAAAATGGGAAACCACGGAAAACGATCGTTAGGGCTGCCGACAGTGGGGTTCGAACCCACTATCTCCTGGATGCAAACGCACAGCTGTGCGCCCCTAAACGCACGGCCAACTCGCCCGGTGGATATGAAAAGAAAATCGGTCCTACCGAGTGCGGTGACGGATCTTCAGTACATATTGATGGTTTTGATTGTTACCATGTACAATCATAGCTTCTGCACTCTTAACAGAAACCGGCTGCATTAGTGAAACTGTTCGTAAAATCGATAATATCGTTCTTTTTATGTGAGGAAGTAGAATTTTCATTTAAGTTGTCTTCCTAAAAAAAGTAACCACTTTGGTACTGCGCCCCGCGAAGGTGACTACCTTCCAGGTCGTAGATATTTTGATTACGGGAGATTCAAGGCCAGCTCTACTGCACCCACAAAGAAGGCTGTATCTTTCACATCCCATGCCTTTATCAAATCTGTCAGTGCCGGGAATCGAATGCAGGAGACATAAAAGTAACCAGCCGCCCCCGCGGTGTAGGGGTAGCGTGCCTGCCTCTTACTGGAGGACCTGGCTTCGATTCCCGGCCAGGTCAGGGATTTTTACCTGGAAATGAGGGCTAGTTCGAGGTACGCTCAGCCCACGTGCTTATAACTGAGGTGACGGTGAGATAGCGACCCGGTCTAGAAAGCCAGGAATAATGGCGGAGAGGATTCGTCGTGCTGACTACACGACACCTCATAATCTGCAGGCCTTCGGGCTGAACCTCGGTCGCTTGTTAGGCGACGGCCCTTCGGGGCTGTTACGCCATGGAGTTTGGTTTGGAAAAGTGAACAGAGAAGGAAGCGACACCCCTGCAAGGCTCTTTAGCTTCCAGCTAGTTCTTCCGTCCGGTCTCATGCATTTAGGCAGGGCCGGATTAACGGGGGGTGCTAAAGGGGCTGCAGCCCCGGGCCCCGAGTGCCAAGGGGCCCCGGCCCTTGGCCGAACCTACAATTGTGTAAAAAGGCCTGCTGCTCCACCTTCGTATATGAATATTTACGCTCGCAAAATATCGAACACGCACTCTTCCTTCCTTCTTATCAGCTGTCGGCTTTAATATTTCATCACTGCTAGAATCAGTTACCTCCGGATACACGAATCCTCGCTACTTACGCACTGTAAGTATTGTAAATGTTATTGTTGCCGAAAATTTAAATCTGGCAGCTTGCGAGTACGGGCAGAGGGGGAAGGGGGCAAGAGGTCTAGGAAGTGAGCGGGAGGGGACAGGGGAAGCACGGTGGAAGGCGCATGCTATACTATATCTTTGCATCAGGAAGAGAACTTCCAGTTCACCTCTGAATATTGAACCATTCGTAAGTTACAACTGTAATGTTCTTGTAAAATGGATAGGAAAAATCCTAGTGGTGCCGAAAAACGTAAGTTGTGTTTTGTATGTCGATTTGATAGTGATTATGAGTCAAATAAAATATGTTTTGGCATTATGAAATATTAACATGAAAAATAGAGAAAAATTGTAGTCTATTTCAACACGTCCATATTCATCAGTTTAAGTGGAAGTAGTTCTACAACGATGTTACGAAGAAGGGGCCCCACATTTTTAAATAGCCCAGGGCCCCCAAACACCTTAATCCGGCACTGCATTTAGGATAGTTGGAAAACGTACGCCTTAATAAATGCTCCTCATAAAACCTTTGTAACAATACTAACTGCATCTATTTATAACAATAATCACAAACGCCTCCTTTTCAAGTGACTCAGTTGGTTGAATCGTTGTCCTTCTGAGTTCGAGTTCGCAGGTTCAAATCCTGGCTTGGGTCGGTGGTCCTTAAAACGATGTTGAAATGGCAACTGCACCACTTCGTTGGTTTCTGGCACGTTAATAAAAAAAAACGAATATTAGCATCACAAAACTTTAACCTTATACTACTATATTCTGTATCCCACGCTTGCGAGGGAATCTAGTTAACAATTTGCTTTACGTCGCACCGACACAGGTAGGTCTTATGGCGGCAGTGGCCTTAATTAAGGTAGAGCCCCAGCATTTTCTTGATGTGAAAATGGGAAACCACGGAAAACCATGTTCAGGGCTGCCGACAGTGGAGTTCGAATCCACTAATTAATATTCTCTTAAAAATTACTAATCCTGAGGCACGCACACACATTCGTACTTTAACCATTCAGTCAGCTGTCCTCAGCAGGTAGTCTCGGCAGGTGACATTAAATCTTGAAAAAGAGCTAGTTTCTCTGACCTGATCTGGCAGGGAATACCGTAATCTGGTCCCGGTCACCACAAATGACCTATTAATTTTATTTGTACGGTGCAATGGAATAGAAATAAAGGATCTAGAACTTGTATTTAAGTTGTGAAATGATAAAAAGGGGAATGTAGGAGAAATATACAGTGGCTGACTTTCAGCTAACACTCTAAACACCATCGTTAAAGTGTGTAGCTGCCGACGTTTATCAGGCTTCAGCCATGAGACAGCCTGATAGTATGGGCTGATATGAACATCGTACCCGATATTGTATATAAATCGCAGGCAGGAATTCAGTGCTCTTTGAAGTTTAAGTGTTCTTCTCTCGTCATATCAACCAAAACAACGTCACAATAATCAAGACTAGGGGGAATGAGTGTGTGTATTAGTTTTGCCTTTAGCTCAAATGGAAATACATCCCTCTGCCGTTTAAGAGGGCGAAGCACTCCAAAAATCGTTTTAAGTATTATTTCGTGTGATCAGACCAATTAAATGTTTCATTCCTAATTACGCCGAGATTTTTAACAATAAGATAGGCGGGATTGCGACATTGTTTGAGCACCTCAATAATATTCGTGATCCGATTATGATTGAGATTTTGTGGAGTTTAGTATAATTTCGTCGTACGTATACATACTAAGTCATCGAAGGTCATTGTTAATATCTTGTCTTGCAGTGTCGATATATTTGAAGATCGTCAGCATAGAAGTGGTGTGTGTTATTTCCTGTCACAGATGGTATGTCATTGATTTATAGTTACTGTTAATCTGGCACGTTGGCACTATCCAGCCAACGTTTATGTCGTGATTTGCAAGAATTACGTGTTGCCACTGCCGTATTGTTAAAGTCACTAGTGTTAAATTTAAGGGCATAATTAAAGCATATTTTCATTTTCTGTGGTATTGTACGGAGGCTTTTTCGTCGAAGTCTCTATTTACGTGGACTACGCTCTCACATCACCTCTCTTGAATATTTGCGCGGCTGGGGTGCGCCTCAACTTTAATTTCGCACCTCGCCGGGTCCAAGAATATAGGCTGGCCCTAAGTTGGTGGACGGCCTTCCCCAGCATTGTTGTTTTCCTGCGTCGCCTATGAAGTTGATCCCGCCATCCCGGAAGAAGACATTGCCAATGACCTTCGCACGATCGGTGTTTATTTTGTTCAACACCTTTACCACGGCACTGCTCCGGCACCAGAGGTCCTGCTCTATTACAAATTAGCGTCTGCCTGTCTCTCCGTCCAGAACACTGGCACTCTCATCAATCGTCGCCTCCACTCCGTGATTCCTACGCCGCCTCACATTCAAGCTGAGGTAGAAGCAGATGAAGAACTTGCTGCGAGTGCTGTCAGGACGCCCCCACCGTATTCCTCACCCCCATTACCTGCGTCTTCCTGCCCTCCCACTCCTACTATCAACACCACCGTAGCTGCTCCCCCCTCTCTTCCCACTCCTTGTACAACATCTGTTTCCACTACTACCACTACCACCACCACTACTGTCGCTCATACCTTTGCCACCCTTCCTCTTACTACTCCGACTATATCCCATCATTTTCCACTCTCGATAACTTCTCTCCCCACCCCTCCCACCACTGCTCCATCTATTCCCACTACATCTTCACCGCCATCTGTCGAGGAACTTTCCACCGCTTCTCCAGGGAACATGGTACGTCAACCTTCGCCATAACCACCATCTGCCTGCAGCTGTGTCATCCGAGGTGTGGATCCCAGCGTAGCGCCTGCCGTCATTGCGCATGACCTTCGCCAGGCAGGTCTCCCTGTACAGCGCGCCTTCCGCATCTACAACTCTGACGGCCCTACCTTCCTGGTGCGGATACAACTGCCAACTCCTGCCGACGTCCAGCGCCTCATCGATCGAGGAATTCACATCTATGGTCGCCATCATCGTGGAACCTTTGCATTCTCCTCCACAACCTCCTCCACACCTCGCAGTCGACCCCGGCCTGACCCTCTTCCTATTTCACCTCGTCCACGCCTTCGCTCATCTACTGTTCCACCCCCGCTACCTTACTTTCCCACACCTCCACCTTCCTACGACCTTCTTCACCTTCTTATTACTTCCCTTGTCCACTTCTCCTCATTCTACCACATTCTAGCCTCCCATCCTCTCCCTAGCACCCTCCTATAAATCCTATACTCTGTATTATTAATATTCTGTACTATCTCTCTTATGAATAAAATTTCATCTCCGCTGCACCACTTAGCCAAGAGGTCCTTTCTCCGCTTCTCCCTTTACCACCCCAGCTTTACCCCTCTCCTTCATCTAACGCTTCTCCTTATCCCCGTCACCTCTTCTGGTCAGAGAGAGGGCTTAACCCTCTAGGTGGCCCGCCCCACCCCTTCAGGGTGGGGAATGAAAACGTGATCGAACGAACGAATGGTATTGTAAATCTGTTTGGGTAATACCAGGTAAGTAACATTATGGCAGGTTCGAATAATGTAGTTCGTGTGAAAATGTCGAACGCAGCATTTTATTAATTACGGTCTTATTTCGTCCAATACTCACCGGTACTTAGGCCTATTCGTAAATTCTATTAGGATATCTAAAAAGCAAGAAAAATCTGCAAGAACATCTCTATAAAGATCAGTTCAGTTCAACTGGACGGAAATTTCGTTATCAGTTTAACTCAATCTAACCTTATCTTGTCATGACTTTGGTACGGTTTGTTGCCTTAGCCTTTGTGTATTCTTATTGATTTACGGCATATGTACGTGTAGGTATATTTGCTTGTGTGTATTATTACAGCGTGGTTTCTCTTCAGTCTGACAAGTAATAGCAAATTTCAAAAAGGGAGCTGAATTATTTACACAAAGCAAACACCGAAGAATACGGTTATAGTAATGCGTATAACAAAATAAAGGCAGATATATATTATGAAATTGAGTGAGGGTGAGGGAGTCCGACTCGTTGGCTGAATGGTCAGCGTACTGGCCTTCGGTTCAGAGGGTCCCGGGTTCGATTCCCGGCCGGGTCGGGGATTTTAATCGCTTCTGATTAATTCTTCTGGCTCGGGGACTGGGTGTATATGTCCGTCCCAACACTCTCCTCATCATATTCACACAACATACTACACTACCAACCACCACAGAAACACGCAATAGTGCTTACATCCCTCCATAGAGGGTTGGCGTCAGGAAGGGCATCCGGCCGTAAAAACAGGGCCAAATCCACATGCGCGACGCAGTTCGCACCCGCGACCCCACAGGTGTGGGAAACGCGGCAGGAAAAGAAGGAAAAGAAGAAGTGAGAGTGTGTATTTCCTTAATTCCTCACTGAGTTTGAAAACCGACGTAATTATGAATACCTTGATCGATCATTTACTTAGGTAAGGTAACCTCCGTTATTGATACTTACACTTAGGTGATTTATCGATGCTTATGACTCGTGATTTCAATATGTGACTAGTAAAGTTGGCAGCAGTGATGAGCCATTAAAAAAAAAAAAAAAAGAGAATAGGGCGGCGATATTTGCCTTTTAGTGACGTGTACTGTAGCCCTTGTAAGGCAGGACCTCTCAAGAGGGCGGGCAGCATCTGCCATCTATAGATAACTGTATGTTGGTGCTGTATATTGTTTACGAGTTGCAAGAATGTTGTGATGAGCACAAATTCACAGTTCGCGAACCAAAAGAATTAACTGCTTACGATTAAAATCCCTCGAACCAACAGGGGGAATCCAGAACCCTGAGGACAGGAGTATTTGGTAATATAAATACTGTGTATACTAATCAGTCCACTCTAGTTTAAATTATCAATTTTCGTAGTTGAGTTTTCTTTTCTTACCACTCAAAGCACCCGTGGAAAGTGCCATTCTAGAAACAGGCCGAACAAAGCTTTAAAATATTATGTCTTCACGGAAGAAAGCACAATACCGGTGGTTAGGAAGAAGTTCACAGTTAAAGTCGCGTATAAATTGAGTGGAGAGACAGCAACAATAAAACCATGCACTGCTGGTCGGGGTGTATCAGTGAAGGTCAAGTAAAGAGAAGGGGCAAATATTTGCTTATAAAAAGAGGAGCTGTGGATTGGAATTACCAGGGGAGATGATCGATGAATTTCCAAAATTCTTTGAAATTATTCAATAAAAGACTAGGTAAACAACTGATAGGGAAGCTGCTACCTGGGCGACTGCCCTAGATGCAGATCATTGATGAATTCCTTTCTTAGAAGAGTTATTGTCATCCACGCCAGTGACAGCTAGATGTTACAAACAATTGCCATTAATTTAAAAGTATACATCTTAACACAAACCATCGATGGATAACTAGCCCACAATAAAAATAATTAACTTTGTATATAGAATGTATCGTAATACACCGATGAGCAATTGAATTAGAGAAAAGCTCTTTCCTTTTTATCTTTCTTTCTTAATCTGTTTACCCTCCAGGGTTGCTTTTTCCCTCGGACTCAGCGAGGGATCTCACCTCTACCGCCTCAAGGGCAGTGTCCTGGAACTTCAGACTCTGGGTCGGGGGATACAGCTGGGGAGGATGACCAGTACCTCGCCCGAGCGGCCTCACCTGCTATGCTGAACAGGGGCCTTGTGGAGGGATGGGAAGTTTGGAAGGGATAGACAAGGCAGAGGGAAGGAAGCGGCCGTGGCCTTAAGTTAGGTACCATACCGGCATTTGCCTGGAGGAGAAGTGGGAAACCACGGAAAACCAATTCCAGGGTTCGGCTCCATGGCTAAATGGTTAGCGTGCTGGCCTTCGGCCACAGGCGTCCCGGGTTCGATTTCCCCTATTATTGCTATTACTTCTGCAAAATGATCAATTTCAAAACTGAAACTTATAAAGAACTACCTATCAAATGTGACGATCCAATATGCAGTAGTGGCAATTTGGAGAATATTTTATTAATTCCATTTTAGCCACCTGACTATTTTTTAAGCTTCGACAGACTGAAGAACCTTAGAGTTGGTATTTAAAAAATCGCCTGAAACTAAACATTATAAAATAGGAATTTGTATAATTCCTATTGATATTCCCGCTGATTCCTTCGCCTAATGTCTTTAATTATTAAGACAAATACAGGTACTTAGCAGCAATACAAAATGTTGTTCGTTGCGGCTAACCGATTCATACAGCGCAGCAGCGTGTAGCAGGTGCTGTGAGGAAGGGTAGCAGGGGTATATTTTTTGCCAAGGTCATGGACACAGTTATGATTCACCCTCTTGCCGCTCGCGTTCGTCATTCTGGCAGTCTACCCCAGTAAATGTGTGTGTAGTAACTTTGTTAGTGTGTAGTGAAATACTAAATGGCATTTTCATAGTATAATCACGCCGAATTTCTATTTAATGGTAATACACCTGTAATGATTCTTCCTTTGGTCAAAGTTTTATTATATAGTGCTATTATTCCCGCACTAAAGTTGGTAGACTCAACTTTTACGTCTCTATCGAAATTCGCCCAGAGAGCATTACAAACCCTTCACTGCTCTAGCCCTTAAACCCAGGTACATTTTTACCAATCGCCGCTACTGCCAATACGGACCCAGCGACATCGCCAGCACCGTACAGTATGTGTCATCCATGGATATAATTGAAATCGTCAATGCCTTTGCACTGCAGACAGTACGCTGCATGGTTCAGTTGTTTTAATATTTTAATATTTTTGTATAGTTGAGGTTTAAAAATGTAAAGATAAAAGATAGGAACACAGATTCACGATGTATTTCAATCCCTACTAAATAATTTTCAAAACAAAATCCATGACTATAATAAATGAATTCATTTCGTGCTCTAATGTAAGATCTTGTATACATGGATATAGACTACATTAAAGTACCTGTTGAACTTAAATGTATTGATAGGTTTTTTTATATAATTTATTTGAGAGGGCCCAACCTCGTATTCGTTGCGCTTCTGTAGATACCAGAACAAACATGAAGTGCAACACTTTCTAGTGGGTGATAATGAAAACATTATAAAATTCACGACAAACATATAATATAAATAGTAAAAGTAAGGTATTTCGCGGCATCTCACAACATTCAAAAACAATCATTGTACTTTTCCTGGTTTCTGCTCTGGCTGACCTATGTGAAACCAGTGACCAGACGCTACGAGGAAGATCGAGACGGCGGTGGAACCACAGTACATGTTCAGTACAGATAGATAGCAGCATAAACATGAAGTGCAACGCTATCTGCTGGGAGGTAAACAATCTCAAAAATACGTATTCAGAGAAAACATATCTATATTGAAAATGGGAGATTTTCTGGCAAGCAACAATATTTACTGTCAATTTGTTTGAGGACAAATATTATTTTGTAAATGCCACTGTTATTATTTAAAGCAAAAGCTTAAATAAATAACTGTTAAAAGGATGAAGTACCATTGTACTCACAGATATCCAGCAATTAAGAACATTTAAATAGGTAGACGGAAAATTTGCTGGCACTCTGGTCTCCCTTCAAATCGCATAAATCTTTCGCCTTTTACTAAAGATTTCCGTGGAGGGGGACACTTGATGAGTCTATAACTAATTTTTGTGACGGCTTTACCATAGTGTAAAGCCAACAATTGAATATTAACGAAAATCCATCGAAGCCGCTTACCTTGACTGAGTACAACTGATAAATGCAAGCAGCAAAAAATGTTTCACGGCTACCTTCACTATTCTCACGCCTACGAAGTCTGCTACTACTAAACATAGTGTAAAGCCAACAATTGAATATTAACGAAAATCCATCGAAGCCGCTTACCTTGACTGAGTACAACTGATAAATGCAAGCAGCAAAAAATGTTTCACGGCTACCTTCACTATTCTCACGCCTACGAAGTCTGCTACTACTAAACGTTTTCATTCCTTCCCTGAAGGGGGAGGCGGGCCTCTTAGACGGTGACGCCGTCTCTCAGGCCGGGAGATTTGTTACGGTGAGGGAGAAGATGAGGGGGTGGGCGGCTGTGGCCTACACTACCACTGCCTTCGTAATGTCCAGGCCGTATTGTACCTCTGATGACGTCACGCTTTGGGGGGGACTTGAAGGCGATACGCATACGCTCCGCTTGAATAACACACTCGTTTAAATTACTTAAAGAACTGTTAACACCTTATAAAACCAAAACCTATCCTCAAATATTTGTTAATTCTGACATACAATGCATATTCTTCTCCGTAACGTTGTATTTCTCGCATATATACGTTCGTTGCGTGAGTACAGCAAATGTACTTTGAGACATGTTCTTGCGATTTTAACCATTTTCTGGTCAACTGGAACATTCACATCATACACACTGACAGAAAACATACAGCCAATTACCATTACTATTCATTTATTACAAATATAAATTATTTCTGTACCGTACCTCACTGTTTCTATTCCATGAACATTGCAGCTTTCCTGGACCTCTTGCAGGATGTTACACCAGTATGGAGTAGGTCTGCTCTCTTTGAAGCACTTTGTTGAATACACAAGTCGGTGTGAATTTTAAATAAGTTATTTAAAAATATATTCACCCAAATATATATAGGCCTACAGTGTCCAGCCAGGTCTTCCATTTTTTTCCCGCAGTCACAAATGACTAGGGAATCTGCCAACTGCATTGACTCCAAAGCCAAGGATTTTGTGACACACTTAGGATTGTCTGAATTTAGAGATACCATCTTATATGTATCTGACACTAACACACAAAATACTTTGTACACCTCAATTCCATGTTCTATTGACATGTCTGATGGATACTTTAAGCCCCCTCGATTTAGGAAATTCAGATATCTTACTTCTGAAGGTAATTCATAAATAAGATCTGAATCAGTCAGAAGATAAGATTCACGTAAATCACACTGCTGTTTGATAATCATAAATTATTATTATTATTATTATTATTATTTTGCTATTTGCTTTTCGTCGCACCGACACAGATAGGTCTTACGGCGACAACGGGACAGGAAAGGTCTAGGAATGGCAAGCGGCCGTGACCTTAATTAAGGTACAGCCCCAGCATTTGCCTGGCGTGAAAATGGGAAATCATGTAAAACCATCTTCAGGGCTGCCGACAGTGGGGTTCGAACCCACTGTCTCCCGAATACTGGATACTGGCCGCACTTAAGCGACTGCAGCTATCGAGCTCGGTGATACTCATAAATATGACTTGCATGTTCAAATTCACCGAATTCAGATAAGCCGTAGGTCTGATTACATAAACATATAGGGCTACCTAATGTTACCCATGTTTATGACATAATAAAAAAATTTAACTCACCATCTGGACGGGACACTCTTATTTCTCTCAGGATGTGATTTTCAGGAAAGTGCTTGATACAACTGTGTTGTGATTAACTATTAAATTCTCCCTGGGAATAGCCTTCTTCCATAACTTAACTCGTTCTTCATCAGAAGGAAACACAAATACCGGAGTGTACTCTCCTTGTTTATAATTGGCTTTGCAGCCAGGCACACAGCAACTCTTAGGCATGGTGATTTCCCTCACTGATCATCT
Organism: Anabrus simplex; assembly: GCF_040414725.1. NCBI lineage: Eukaryota > Metazoa > Arthropoda > Insecta > Orthoptera > Tettigoniidae > Anabrus > Anabrus simplex. The sequence continues at coordinate 44,309,398 of NC_090274.1, read as the reverse complement.
TAATTCAAGTATATACAATTAGTGGTTAATAATAAAACACAGAATGCACTAACTCAATTAATTTTACACTATAAATATCACTTTACACAAATAAACTACAAAATTAAAACACTGAAGAACGATCTTCTTAACCTATAGCTTCACATAAATACACGCTCACACTAAGTTTTCTTCACTAATTAACGACTTTCCACTTAATAATGCAGTCGATGACGACTCATTCTCGCATATATCTGAGTGAACATGCGTCCACTGGTAAAAATTTCAATAAAACTGCGAAAATCTATGTTTAACTCTACTAACTCATGTGCTAAATTTCCCCCCTAACGATCAGCTGATTGCTTTCCCGCGCTCGGTACAGTACGGCCTGGACATCACGAAGGCAGTGACACTACGAACTAGCGATGGGCAAATACAGTAGAGACAATACACGACACTTACGGATTTCGCCTTGCTAAAATGGGAGACAATTCGACGGTGGCGCTCCTAGTGACGTGACCTGAACAAATCGCGCTATATTCAAATATCAATGGAAATATATATACGGAAATGGATAAATAAATTACGTCTAGAAAGACAGTGGTATTGAGATATTAACTTCGAAGTTGCTAAAGCAATTCTGGATAAATGAATGAAGAATTATTTAAAAGGTTATTATTCAAAGAGTGAAATTAGACATATAAACAAGGTGTGAAATGGCTTGATCTTTCATTTATGCATTACTTTTTTAGCTTTAGCATACCTGCTGAAATCTTACGGTTGGATTTGTCGTTTTTCCTCATTTAAAAACAATATATCATCACATTAAGACATTTGTCAATAAAAATATCGGCACATTCCTTACACATATGATGCAATGAATTAACATTTAATAGCTGGACAATTTTCCTCTCAACATGAAGCCTACTAACAGAAAGAAAATCTATAAAATCCCGGCTTTAATCTGAGAAGAGGAATAAAAGAAAGAAAATTTTGAAAATGTTGTCGATAGTGATGCTTTGAGGAATATTTACGTACAATTAGAGTAAAAATGTAACATACCCTTGGCTGTATAGTCGAGGATTTTTAAAGTCGCTGGAAATGATCTGAACAGATCTTATAATTCTTATACAAGCGTAACGTCCCTTCTTTCTTGTACACTTTATCCAAATCGCTTCTGTGACATTTCAAAACCCACAGATACACCTACAACAACACATCGGTATTGAAGGTTAACTGCTGCACTATACAATAAAATATGCGTATTATATTTTAAGCCCGTTAAAACATGGGTCGAGCAGGTCAGAAGATTATGAAGTACTATAAAAATCTCTGTCACTGGAAGAATATATATGCAAACACAATATTACTTACATGTTCTTGTCACGAGGGAACCTGAAGAACGAGCGCGCATTTTTCTCTACTTCATAGTTACTGCAGCCAAACACAGCACATACCTTTCCCCTCATGTTGAGAGGAGATATCAAGGAATGACACACGCTACTATTTAATTATATCAACTCACTGAAAACGCATAATTAACACCAAAAACTTCGCACAAAAATACACGTGCTCTTATGACAGAATCAGTACCGTTCAGGTCTATCCGCTAGAGTGAGCTCCAATAGCTGTCCCTCGATATCTCGCTCAGTGTCGTGTATTGTCTCTACTGTATTTGCGATGGGCTAGCGACGGAATCGAGTAATGTGCACTCAGAATCGGTATACTCGACTCCAGACTCGAGTCCAAGCATACTAGTGTCGCTATCTGTGGACATGCCTTAGGACTATAATCTATTGTACTGGATTGCACGGCATCCAGGGTCACCCACAGAATATTTTTGTGATGTGGATTGCAATATGTTTGCTGCTGATGATTGATTTTATTGAGTCATCGGTCGTCAATAATTTGATTGTTACGATAATTATTATCATCAAAGGCAAAATATTTATGACTTACTAACAAACCGTCAACTTGAAAGATAGACACGTAGGACCGAAGATGAGCGTGGGATGGGGACAATTTCCACACTGTGGTGGGGACCTTTTCTAATGTCGATAACGGCAGCGTTCTATTATTATTATTATTATTATTATTATTATTATTATTATTATTATTATTATTATTATTATTATATATAATTCGCTGGGGCCATCAAGGACCACGTTAAGTCTTGTTGCATTTGACACTGAACTTGGCCTTCTTTAGAGCCCAAATTTCCCTCATTCTTTGTGAGTGGGCCTGCTTACGCTCCTCTGTCCAAGGGGCACCGTGTCTTCTCTTCTGTTGCTCGTCTCGGTTTAGCCCGTTCGTCAATATTTTCTTGCGGAAGAGATCTCTGTTAAGGGCGTCTTCAGTTGAGATATGTAGCATTTGCAGGTCTTCTTTGGTATTTCTAAACCAGGAAATTGTGGTTTTGGGGTTTGAATCAAAAAAGTGAAAGCTTTCTTTAGTTAACTTTCTTCCGTCCATTCTTTTCAGATGACCGTAAAATCGTGCCCGTCTTTTCCTGATTGTGTCGGTAATTTTCTCTATTTTGCTGTAGACTTCCTTGTTGGATCTCTTTTGATGGATTCCATTTTTGTACTTTGATCCCAAGATTATTATTATTATTATTATTATTATTATTATTATTATTATTATTATTATTATTATTATTATTATTATGCAGCCTGGAAGTAGCCACCAGGGATTTGATGATAGCTATGAAATATTATTCCCGCGACGTCCTTGTAGGAAAACGTGTAATAATATTGTGCGAAATAATGACAATATTACTGCCAGAGAATTTATTGCAAAGATACATGTGTAGGGCGTTCAGAAACATATATGTGCTGTAGTATCACTTATTGTTATTGTCCAACTCGTTGGCTGAATGGTCAGAGTATTGGCCTTCGGATCAGAGGGTCCCAGCTTCTGATTAATTCTCCTGGCTCGGGGACTGGGTATTTGTGTCCGTCCCAACACACTCCTCTTCATACTCACACAACACACTACACTACAAATCACCACAGAAACACGCAGTTCGGTTAGGGGCGCGCGGCTGTGAGCTTTCATCCGGAAGATAGTGGGTTCCAATCCCACTGTCGGCAGCCCTGAAGATGGCTTTCCGTGAGTTCCCATTATCACACCAGACAAATGCCGGGGCTGTACCTTAATTAAGGCCACAGCCGCTTCCTTCCACTTCCTAGGCCTCTCCTATCCCATCGTCGCCGGAAGACCCATCTGTGTCGGTGCAAAAAAAAAAGTACTGCTTACATCCCACCGCTATTCTTCGACCTTCGCTCAACTTCTGAAGACTACACTCGGTTTTGTTCCTTTGCACAGTCATGTGTTGCAATGATAAAAGTCAAAACGGAGGGTGTATTTTGTTCATTGCGTTCATTGTTTAGCTAGAACAGAATGACGATCTGTCTGATGATTTGCTTCGTGTACATACATCACATTCTGGACGCCTAATTATACATTATATCTGCCGAAAGTATGATGTAAGTATAAACTATTCACCTGTCCCGTCGGACGATTGTAGGCATACCGTGACAGTGAAAAAAATGAAATGGCGTATGGCTTGTAGTGCAGGGAGATCCCAAGACGGGTTTGGCTCGCCGGGGCAGGTCTTTTGATTTGATTCCCGTAGGCGACCTGCGCGCCGTGATGAAGATGAAATGATAATGAAGCAACACATACACCCAGCCCCGTGCCAGGGAAATTAACCAATGATGGTTAAAATTCCCGACCCTGCCGGGAATCGAACCCAGGCCCCTGTGACTAAAGGCCAACACTCTAACAATTTAGCCATGGAGCCGGACACCGTGACAGTGATTTTAAATAATAATAATAATAATAATAATAATAATAATAATAATAATAATAATAATAATAATAATAATAATAATGTTATGAGTTTTACGTCCAACTACGTACATTTTTATGGTTTTCGGAAATACCTAGATGAAGGAATTTAGTCACCCAGGCGTTCTTTCATGTGCAAGCAATTCTACCGACACGAGGCTGACGTATATGAGCACCTTCAAATACCACCGGACTAAATATCGAACCTGCCAAGTTGGGCTGAAGGCCAGATAAGCTATGCTATCATTATTAGAATATAGGGCATATTCAGTGGAGTGGGTGAGAGACGCCGTGAACGGATATTTTCATACTTTAATATGCGTATATAGTTGTAGTATTATTTTTCGCAAGCCATCATAAAATTCAGAATTTTTTTTTTTTTGATCACTCATTAAGAATATTTATATCGTACCGGTCTATCGCAATCTCATAAAACCTCAGCGACCACTTGTACTATATGCTCCATTCATCCAAGAGCGGGAGAGAGAGCGAACGTGTGACGTCATGCTGTCATCGAGTCTTCGCAAGCGAAACGAGCCCGAGTCTGGACTCGAAAGAGTCGAGTACCGCGATTCCAGGCATCACTCGCGCACATCACTACTACGAACTGTCCCGGCATTCGCCTTAGTGCAGGGGCACGGAAAACCATTCTCAGGACAGCCGACGGGAGGGGCCAGGCGTGAAGTCCGGCACTGTGCCCAAGACCCGTCTCCCGAATGTAGAGCCGTGGCCTCTTAAGGGACGAAACCCACTCTGCATCTACCGACGACGAAGTTTAACACGTGTTATTTACAAAAAGAACGGCAAGACAAGTTGAAACTGAGTTGCGAAAAGATCAATTTGGCTTCATAAGAAATGGTGGAACACGTGAAAAAGCAATTCTGACTTTACGTCTGATCTTAGAGGATCAATTTAAGGACATGGCGTTCGTAGATCTTAGGGATGGGCTTAGCAGTTATTTTTGGTTAACGGTTATAACTGGGGTTGTTACCCAAAAACACTCGTTCCTGGCTCAGTCCGGTGGTATTTGAATACGTCAGCCTCGTGTCGGTAGATTCATTAGCACGTAAAGGAACTACTGCGGGACTAAATTCGGGCACCTCGTCTTCTCCGAAAACCGTAAAAGTAGTTAGTAGGACGTAAAGCCACCTCTAGTACAAGAGGGATACCTAATATTCGCTGCACAAAGGAAACATGGTGCCAGCCCCGTAGTCTCGGGGTAGCGTGCCGATCTGGTCAGCGATTTTCAGCTTCATCTGAGGGCTGCTTCGAGGTCCACTGTGTTTATACATTTGAGAAACTATCTGACGATGATGACGGCCTCGGTCAAGAAAGTCGAGAATAACGACCGGGATGATACTTCACGCTGACCATGCGTCACATTATAATCTGCAGGCATTCGGGGTGAGGAGCGGTCGCTTAGTAGGCCAAATGCCCTTCGAAGCAGGAAGCACTAGGGAAGTATAATGTGTACGAACTGCAAAGCTGAAGTAAGGAGCGTAAGTTAAGAGTCATAATTGCCTTTTATGTAACTACCACTCTACCGCAGATAGGCCTACTTCACCCACGGGAAAAAAGCATGAAGTCGATCAGTTTAAAATGACGAAAAATTACCTCCAAATAACAGAATAATACTGTAAATTAATGTAAATACATGCTTAAATAACTTCATAGAAAAGCCACGGCAAGTGTTTAACGGGAGTATGAACAAGGCATACAACAAAAAATTTAATCCATCACCATTTAAGAATAATGTTAATTACAATAAATTCTGATTACTGTGATGGTAACTGGTAGCGAGTACGGCCGCGCGGTTTTGCCCTCTTCATAATACCCAAGGTAGATAGAGCAAATACAGTAGAGACTGTATTTGGTGAGAGTAAGAGGTAGGGATCACGCGCAGGTCTCCCCACCACGCTTGGCCGTCGATGACGTCAACGTGAACCCTCTGCGCCTTCGATCATATATAGTATTAATGCACTAAGCTCTGCGCCTTGTCTTCTGTATGAGGTAGGCTAATACACAGCTGTAAGCTATTCTGTTTTAGCCACAAGTTAGAGATAAGAGAACTTCATTGATATTTTAACATCACCTCAGGTTCCAAAATGGGTTTTAAAAAAAGTAAATAAATGCAATGTAAATTTTAATCTTATACCAGTTGCATAGTATTATTTGAAGTAATTCCACATACTGTATATGAGTTGTCTATGTTTGTAAGTATAGGAGATATTATAAGTAGAATTTTGTAAACAATATAAATTTATTAAGGATGATCTGTTTGTTTAATAGAAAAAAATTGTTCGCATAAATTGTATATTATTGTATTCTAGAAATTGTTTTTCTTCTCTTGTTAATTTAAAATTTAGTGCTTGACAATAATGTATTTTAGCGTACCATTTGCCACCGAGGTAGACACCTCATTTGCAAATAAAGAGATTTTTATTTGATTTGATTTGAAAAGGCATTCCACTTCATTACAGTAGAGTAATGATAGGAGATCAAATACAGTGTGAATTCAGCAGCGTTTCTGAAGTTATTCGATCTGTATAAAAGGTTGTAACAATGCCAAAACTGTGATCGCAGTGGAATGGCCATTCCATATGTTCATGTTCTCAACACCTATGATAACAATAACAAGGGGCTCTAATTGTTATAGACTCGAACATTAAAGCTTGATGACTGCAAGAAATATGTCCGTTGTTACAAGCAATATTGGGAAACTATATGCACTGTCAACAACACAAACAGCAAATATTAGGAAAGTGTCCACAACACAAACAGTACAATACCGGTAGATGTTCTCCTCCAAGTGCCAGGAACTGACAAATTCCACGTTAACATTAGATAGGCCATACAAATTAATGAGCCTGTATATTAACATTCTTAGCACTGGTTTCATATACAAAGAATAATGTTGATATATTAAAAAAAAGAACATCAAACACACTTATCCATAGCATCAGTGGAACCCTCTTTCAGTTCTTTCCCGTGGTAAAATTGAAACTACCGAGCTCGATAGCTGCAGCCGCTTAAGTGCCTGAAGATGGTTTTCCGTGGTTTTCCAATTTTCGCACCAAGCAAATGCTGGGACTGTACCTTAATTAAGGCCACAGACACTTCCTTCCCACTCCCAGGCCTTCCCTGTTCCATCGTCGCCATAAGAGCTATCTGTGTCGGTGCGACGTAAAACAACTTGTAAAAAACCAACCCTTCCTCACAGCACAGCTACAACACTTCCTGTGGCACTCTACGAATCCGTTAACCGCGAGTCCTCGACATTTTGTGCGTATTTCCCTCTTTGGAGGCAGCTCTATCCAGGAGTGGCGCCCCTGCCTATGTGAGACCCAGAGCACACTGACCCGGTGTGTAATATCTGGTAAGGGTCTCAGCTCAGACCTCAACGACATCAACGGCGGAGAGAGTGACCTTCGGTACGGCGGAGATGTTGGAAGAGGCAGCCTTGTACTTTGGGATTAATACGAGTACAACACACAAAGGGTACGAAGGTTCCACATGTTAGGGGCGGCTGAATCACAACTCACCTACACGTCTGGCAAGCGTGGTGTTTTATTGCCGAACATCTTCCATAAACTCCTATGACTTCGAATTTTCAAACGAAACTACCCCAGGTGAGTAGAGTGAAAGACTCAGAATCTCACACTGACAATACGTCAGTCTGCCTCAAGGATTCTGGGGGAGGCAAAAATTCGAAAAGAACGACTAAAAAAGTAAGAATAGCCACATACAACATAAGAACTATGAGACTAGCTGAAGACCTGGAAAGACTAGAACAAGAACTGCATGACATAAAATGGGATATTCTGGGTATTTGTGAGACTCGCCTTCAAGGAGAAAAAACTGAGACCCTTCCATCAGGTCATGTCATCTTACGTAACAACGGGGATGCTTCTACACATGGGGTTGCTATTCTTGTCAATAAAAATATCAAAGAATTCACACACAAGATGATTTGTGTCTCGTCTTCAAAATGAATAGTAAATTATCCATACAAGTCATACACATCTATGCTCCAACCAGTACTTCTGACGAAGGGGAAGTGGAACAGCTGTATGAAGATATCACCAAAGCGAAAAATTCAGAAAAGACACAACTCTGTATCATCATTGGAGTTTTCAGTGCAAAAGTGGGTCAAAAGGAAATCGGAGACCCAGAGAACATTGGTACATATGGACCAGGCGATCGAAACGAAAGAGGAGAAAGATTGCTAGAATATCTCACAGCCGAAAATCTCTATTGCATGAATACTTTCTTTAAAAAGCCCATCCAACGAAAATGGACATGGAAGAGCCCCGATGGACAAACCAAGAATGAGATAGATTTTATCCTGACCAACAAGAAGAAATATTGTACAGATGTTACTGTTCTCAAATGATTTGATACAGGAAGCGACCATAGGCTAGTTCGACCAACCTTCACATTACCTCAAACTTGAACGGTCCAAAATGACAAAGGGGTACACTTTTCCAAGAGTAGAGGACTTAGAAAAACATCAATCATCATTTCAACAAGCTCTTACCAAAAAACTTAACCCAACAGAAGATTTGAAGTACTTGGACGTGAACGAACTTAATGAGAAAATTACAGTCAGTATTCAAAATGCAGCAAAGGAGATCCCATTGAAGAAAACTAATAAGAGGAGCCGACTTTCACTTAATACCATACAGCTCATTAAGGACAGAAACACAATGGACAGGGATACAGCAGAATACAAAAATCTTAACAAGACCATTCGCAAGGAAATAAGAAAAGAACTAAGGAATTGTAATAATAACATGATCATCCAGACAATTGAAGAAAATAAAAACGTGAAGATTTTAAAGAATAACATGTCTACGGGAAGACCAAAAATTACAAAACTTAAGAACCAAAACGGAGAAATAGTCACATATAGACAAAACATTACTGAAGTTATTAGAGATTTCCACTACAAGCTGTATACATCAACCATTAATAAACCACCCAGTGATGAACAACTAGCCCAGAATTATACACATGAAGTAACACCGGAAGTAACCACTGCTGAGATTGAAAATGCACTTAAACAACTAAGGAATAAAAAATCCCCTGGGGAGGATAAAATAACGAATGAAATGCTGAAATTAGGTGGAAGAGATCTGCTAGAAGCCGTGAGAATACTCATCAATAAGTGTATTAACTCTGGAAGAATACCAGAAAATTGGAAAAATGCTGAAGTTATACTTCTCTTCAAGAAAGGTGATAAGGAAAATTTTGAGAACTATCGTCCCGTGAGTTTGTTATCACACCTTTACAAGCTCCTGACTAAAATTGTAACCAACCGCCTCACAAGAGAACTGGATTTTTATCAACCTGCCGAGCAAGCGGGATTTCGTAAAGGTTTCTCAACTATTGAACACATCCAGACTGTTCGTCTTCTTCTTGAGAAAACCACTGAGTACAACATCAAGATTCATCTGGCCTTGATTGATTATAAAAAAGCTTTTGACCCAGTGGAGATTTGGGCAATCATGAAGGGACTGCAAAATGCCATGATAAACTCAAGGTATATAAAGCTCCTGGAAAACATTTATGATCAAGCAACAATGGTAGAGTGGACGAACACCTCATCACCAATAAAATCCCAGTTGGCAAAGGAGTTCGACAAGGTGACACAATCTCTCCAAAGTTGTTTACCCTTGCCTTGAAAGATGTATTCAAAACCCTTCATTGGGATAATAAAGGAATAAAAATCAACAGGTTATATTTGAACCACCTGCGTTTTGCCGATGACATTGTGCCCATACGTGAAAATCTAGATGAGTTAGAAAGCATGATCCAAGAATTAAAAACTGCCTCTGCTAAGATTGGGTTGGAAATGAACATTAATTAAACGAAAATACTAAGCCCAGACAGTCAACCACTTAAAATGGGAAACCAATATATAGAAGCTGTCGATGAGTACATCTATCTCGAACACAAGATAAAACTTGGAAAAGACAACCAACGTGCAGAAATTCCTCGCAGAATAGGTATGAGTTGAACAGCATTCCGAAAACTAAGATTCATCCTCACCAACAAGTATGTTCCAATTAACCTGAAGACCAAGGTTTATAATACGTGCGTGCTGCCAGTTACTACTTACGGTCTGGAAACGATGACTCTGACGAAGTAAAGTGCTCGCAAGCTCCAGCGAACACAACGAGCCATGGAGCGACAGATGCTAGGGATCAGCCTTAGGGATAAGATCCGTTCAGAGGACATCAGGAAAAGAACTAATGTAACAGACATCCTAGAGAGAGTAGCAAGACTAAAATGGCAATGGGTAGGACACGTAGCTCGACAAGACTACAACAGATGGACCTCTAGGATTGTTCACTGGAGACCAGTGGGAACACAAGAGAGGCATTGGAAGACCCCAGAAGAGATGGCTCGACGACATAAAGCTGGAACACGCTGGTTCCAAGTGGCTCAAGACCGAAGACGATGGAAACATATGGAAGAGGCCTATATCCAGCAGTGGATTGACATAGGCGAGAACAGAACAAGAAGGAGAATTAAAGGAAAGAATTAGGTGATAAGACAACAGGTTTTGTATATTTTTGCAATTTCGGGAATTTTAACCATAATTGATTAATTCCGCTGGCACGGGGGCTGGGTTTATGTGTCGTCTTCATCATCATTTCATCCTGATCACGACGCGCAGCTCGCCTACTGGTATCAAATCAAAACGCCTGCATCTGGTGAGGCGAACTTGTCCTGGAGACACTCTCGGCACTAAAAGCCATACGCCATTTCATTTCATTTACCACTTCCAGGATGGTTGACCTTCCGAGGCCGAGTGGACCCCGTTCCAGCCCTCGTACCACTTTTCAAATTTCGTGGCAGAGCCGGGAATCGAACCTGGGCCTCAGGGGGTGGCAGCTAATCACACTAACCACTACACCACAGAGGCGGACAGAGATAAGCTCACCGGACAAAAAAAATCGGCATCCCTGGAGAAATCATTGCAAGCATAATTTAATACCGTGTAAATCCTCCTCTGGACTTGACAACCGCTTGTAACTGGATTTGGTTAGGAAATGAGTCTACAAGGTTGTGCAGGTATGGCGCATCCAGGTGAAGGCACTCGCTGAGGGTTTGATCGCGTAATTCCACCAAAATACGCGGATGCTGATGTTGGCGTTTTACCCGCTGTTCCAACACGTCCCACAGATTTTCAATGGGGTTCAAGTCAGGTGATTATGCAGGCCAATCGAGATGTAATAGGGTGGGATATTGGTCATAGAACCCGTCACATATACGTCCAGGCCGATGAAATTTGCTGTTGTCATCTTGGAAATTCGTGGTATCAGTAGCATACTCATCATGCAGATTTTAACTGACAGACAACACCTGATCAACCAGAATGTTTAAATAAACATGCTGGTTCATGTTAATGGTCATCTAAGTGAGTGGTTCCAATCCATGATACGACTCCCACCCCAAACATCACTGACTCACCTCCGTCTTGAACCTAATCTTCCACACATCCAGGATGAAATGCTTCATTTGGCCTCCGGTGCACTCGACGACGTGCGTCATTGGAATACAGGCAAAACACATGATTCGTCAGACAACATTACGTTCCGCCAGTCAACTACTGTCTACGTTCGATTATTTCTAGCCAATGAAGACGCGCAGCTGTGTGAGCAATGGCCTCTTGCGAGGTGACCGACTCCAAATGTTCATTGCACGCTGTTCCCGTCGCAATGTTCTCTCGCTAACAGATTGGCATGACCTTCGTTCATTGACTGCTGCAATTCCTGTTGGGTTTGGAAGCGATTTTGATTCACAAGCCGTGAAACGCGTCTCTGATCCCTCTCAATCAGGATCTTTTTCCGACCACAATTTTGAAGTCGTGTTTTGTGGCCACGTGTAGTATACCACTGCTTGTAGACACGTTGAACTGTCCGCTGCAAAACACGAACAAATCCAGCAACTTCACGCACCTTATGGCCATGGGCACGACCAAACGTGATTGCCCATTTTTGCTGCTCTGTCACATCCTTACATCTGCCCATGTTGATATACACTATCCGCTTGAAACATCCATGTTTCACTGATCGCTGCTGTCTTATGCTCACGTACAGGCAGTGCGCGTGCGGTTGAGCATGGAACTCGTTCGCTGTGCCATCTGTACAGGCCTAACAATCCATCTGTGCGTGTGCAGTAGGGTGACTAATTTTTGTCCGGTGAGTTTAGTTTCGTTTTGGCAAAATGGCTGTATGGTCAGCTAGGTGGCTGTAACAGTACGGAGACCGTTCACACGAGATGAAATGAAACCCGTAGTACATCCACCAACGCCCCTCATCGGCGAAAGATGCACGAACCTACCGTCAAATTGTGTGCACCCATTTGCTCACCTCCAACACCCTGTAGGATGCCTGTACATACAGCAATACAATACGACGGCGCATTACTCACGAGTTAAGGCAGTTGGCTTCATTAACACTCCACGGACATGGGCATTCTGGCCTGGCCCTCAAGGTCTCCGGCCCTCAGTCCTATTGAGCATTGCTGGGGGTGCTGTCGGGAGAGATGTGTGTACCCTGGGCCTTGCTCCGAACCATCTCCTAACATCATGAGCGGCTGTGTAAAGATCATAGATCATGGATCCTCGATGCTTCTGGTATCTTATGAAGCCCATATCTCACCACATCGCCGCCATCAGAGCGAAACGAGGTGCTACGCTCTACCAGTCAGGTGTCTAATTCCAGTGTCATTAATTAAAATTACGGTAAGCCTCCATATTGGTAGAACGAGACAACACGCAGTTAGACCAGTTTAATGTTAATGCTACGGTGGTCAAGGGAGCTTACTATTAGTTATATCGCAAAGTTGATATTGACTTCGCAGCGCTATCTGCTCAACGAAGCAGACTCTTTCGGCAGCGAACTTCCTACGCCATTAGACGGTAGTGGTGCCTACTTTTTGTGTTAAAGAACAAAGAACAATGTTATTATCAGTCCCTCACAGTACTCGTGGCCGAGAAAGGGTCCCCAGCTCCTCGACCTTGTTCCGTATGGCTATACGTCAGTAGTAGTAACAGACTTCTCACCGTGGCGTCTCCTTCAGTGTCTTCCCGAGAAGCGTAATCTTGTCAACCAATCTGATAGGTGTTTGCCGTTTATTGCACGTACGCACACACACACACACACACACACACACACACACACACACACACACACACACACACACACACTTATTTATACAATTTCACTGATGTGTTATTCTTTAGGTAAATATTACCGTAATTTAAAAATGTATTGGCAAAAATGGCCTACCGTATTCAAAACTGAATTATTTCGTCATATCGATACATAGCGGTCAGTTTTGTTATGGAAATAATAATAATAATAAGAAGAAGAAGAATTACTACATTTATTTCAATCAATTGCAACGAGCCTGCAGGCTCATACAGAGAAATATAAGGGTGGGAAATGCCCATTAATTCTGGCGGCCAATTACATAGCTTAATACAGATCGTATATATAAATTTATATTGAACTACATATAAAGACATTGCATTTGTACATCCATGGTATATCTAACATAGTCTGACATTTGCTGAGTTAATACTGAGTAACATTTGGTACACCAGATGTTTCTGATGTGAATTAGATTTAAAATGGTGCATGTTATGGACAAGTGAACTACTAGTAATTTTTAATTATGAAGCTGTGAGTGATATCCTACCTAAACTTAAGTATAAAGTATTTTTTCCTCCAAAGACTTGATATATTTGATCTGTGAGCAAATAAATGTTAGTCCCAATGTCGGTAAACATAAATTAGTTATAACCATAATTGAATTACTTTAACCGTGTACTGTCCCGTACCTTGGGACAACTTCAATCCTGTACCTAGGGACACTGTTCCAGTAGATGTCTCAAGGTACAATGCTTGTCATGCTTCGAAAAATCTACTGGTTTCTATTTTGTTATTTCATTGTCTTTCTAGATACCACGGTGCAAATTGGGAGTGAAAAGGAAGAAGTATGAGCAAGTGGATATTTTAAGAGCAGCAGAACTGGTGCTTAAAAGGGGGAGGGAGTGTGAGGCAGGTAACTTTGGACTTCAAGGTTGCTAAATCAACTCTGACACGTCACATTCAGGATTATAAATCATCAGGGACAGAACAGTTTTGCTACAACCATAAAAATTATATTCGTCGTATTTTCCCAGAGCAAGAAGAGGAAATGTTGAAGGGTACTTGAAACAAGCATCACTGATTCATTGCGGCCTAACTCGGAAACAGTTACGATGCCTTGCTTTTGAGTTTGCTCAAGTAAACCAAAAGACTGAAAGGCAGTCTTAAGGATTGGGATTAATCTAGCGAACGACTCTGAAATAGTGCTTCTTACCTTCCCTCCACACGCTAGTCATAAGCTACAACTTTTTGACAGAACTGTCTGAATAAATTTTACGATAAACCTTGTGGTGAGTGTATCTTGAACAACGGTAACAAACCCATGAGAATCTATGATGATGCTGAATGTGTGGGGAAAAGCTTATCACCTTGGATTCACCCAGCAAAATATTATATCTTGGTTTCAAGGCGTCAGGAATTTGGTCTGTTTGTGAAAAAAAAATCACAGAGGTTGAAGTTTTGATGATGATGATGCTTGTTGTTTTAAGGGGCCTAACATCGAAGGTCATCGGCCCCTAATGGTACGAAATGAAAGAACAAAAATTACAAAGGCATCCACTGACCAAAATAATAATAATAAAAAAAATGTCATGAAGAATGAATGGATGGACAGGAACCCAACAAAACACAAAACAAACAAACAAAAACAAAAACCAGTGGATCGGATTCAACAGAGAACGAAAATAACATTATTACCGACCAAGGAACCACTCATAAAGCACAATGATGCTTGGTGTCTAAAGGGGGTGCAAAATCCACGTCTAAGGCCCCACAGAATGGTACATGTCGCGAGTAAAATAGAACCATGGTATGTGTCACGTTGGGGTATTAATCAGAAGTAGCGAGGACTCACGGTGTTCCACAAAAGATGGTACTACTCACAAGTATTGTACTTCGTACAGGTAACGCAGACCTATGGTGTTTCGCACACAATGGCGCCACCCACAGCCAACGCAAACCGATGAGTTTCTTCACCTAGGGTACTAGTCACGGGTGCCGGTCCCAAGGGCCCCGTGGTGTTCCGCACATAGTGAGTACTAATCACAGGCAACGCAGACCCACGATGTCGCTCATATAGTGGTACAACTCACAGGCTACGCCCAGACCCGCGGTGTTACCCACATGGGTACAACGCACGGGTACTGGAATCCACCAGGCCAGGCTTTTTACTGCAACGAATCACAAACATACTTCGTACCATGTTGGTGATACTACTCGCAAGTACATGCAACCTATGGTGTTCCCCGCATGATGGTACGAATCAAGAGTCGTTTCATGGTTCTAATTCATTCATCCCTTGGTCGCCCCTTTTAGTCGCCTCGCACGACAGGCAGGGGATACCGTGGGTGTATTATTCGTCAGCCTCCCCCACCCACAGGGGGTGTGTGTTTGGTCCGCGAGAGGTATTTTATTTCCCTCAAGTCCGCCGGCAAGCCGGTTAGGACCCCCCTATCCGCCACCTGGGACGCGCCACGTGGGAGTATCACCTCTCCCCCTGCTACGCCTGCGTAGCAGGTTCGTGGGGTTGAAGTTTTAAGCTCCAGTGCAATAGTACGTCCACCACAATGCTATGGGAGGCAAAGTCATGATTCCAGAAATGATAGAGAACTACAACCATCTGCAAATTGAGTAAATGAGGTGTTTCTCCTAAGTAAATAAGACCCTTTCCAAAGATTGCTCCACCGGGCGAGTTGGCCGTGCGCGTAGAGGCGCGCGGCTGTGAGCTTGCATCCGGGAGATAGTAGGTTCGAATCCCACTATCGGCAGCCCTGAAGATGGTTTTCCGTGGTTTCCCATTTTCATACCAGGCAAATGCTGGGGCTGTTAATTAAGGCCACGGCCGCTTCCTTCCAACTCCTAGGCCTTTCCTATCCCATCGTCGCCGTAAGACCTATCTGCGTCGGTGCGACGGAAAACCCCTAGCAAAAAAAAAGATTGTTCCTATAGGCGTGAAGAAAGGTACCTAGCCCCAAACCCGTAAGATACATAATTATCACCGACACTCCTGAAAAATTACACGTAGAAAAGGAAGAACCCAGAAAATCTGGAAAATGACAACCTGAACGGACATTTAGAAGGATTTTATTCAATTCGAAGAATGTGACATACATCACCAGCAGAATCTTTACTCTCCACTGACTCTCTTAAAGACATAGACATTGGTTCGGTGTAAGAAAGTGAGGACGATGCTTCCATGACTGAAATATCGTATACAAGAACGGAATGATTATTGACTCAACGGTGTGATTTGAATCTCATTCTGGTCAACTGGAACAAGTGGATTTAGAGAAGAAGAGCATTTATGACCCTACAGTCTCGTATTATAAAGAAACATATCGACTGCAAAATATATCAGTCGCAGGCTTAATGATGGGATCCCGAGGAACAATTCCTAAGTTCTTATCGTAGTTTTGGACTTCATTGGATTTAGAAAATCATCTGTTGACAAACATAGTGGTAGCTGCCATCCGCGGTTCAATATTCAATTTGAGAAACCATTTATACAGTCAATAGCATAATGTATGTGAAAGACATATTCCATATTCCATGCTCATATGATTTATTACATAGTATGTTTTATAACCTGTTAAAGAGTGATGGTAGGTTTTTGTATTGAAAAAGTGAAGAACCGTATACTTCGTCCTAGTGGCAACCCTACGATAGGGAAGTTATAAAATGATGTTACCGGACTATCATGATACGGAGTTAATTGCGGTCGCCTAGCGACAATCTGTCCATCAATGTCGATCCATCCTCTGTGGGGCTTTGTAATTAAATTAATTATATCATTACTCACCATAAGAAATACCTATCGAATTTCGTCCAAACCACTTCCTTTTAAACCGTCTCTAGAGTAATGAGAACAAATTGTGAAATTTTCAGCGAAATCCGTCCAGTAGTTTTTTTGAGTCCATGTGAGACAAACACGCACATATAATTTCACTTTTGTATTGTATACATTAGCAGAGGGTGGGCTTTTCTTTGGTTAAAATTGTAGAGAAAAAAGAAGGAACCCTTCTACGTAGCTGAAATTTGTCGTAAATTTGGTTCATCATTAGTTGTTAAATATGTTAAGCGCATTCGGGAGATAGGGGGTTCGAATCCCACTGTCGGCAGCCCTGAAGACGGTTTACCGTAGTTTCTCATTTTCACACCAGGCAAATGCTAGGGCTGTACCTTAATTAAGACCACGGCCGCTTCCTTCCAGCTCCTAGGCCTTTCCTATCCCATCGTCACCATAAGACCTATCTGTGTCGGTGCGACGTAAAGCCCGTAGCAAAAAAAAAAAAAAAAAAAAAATGTTAAGAGAACAAGTCACTTTGTTAGAAACAAGTCTGTGTGAGGATACGAACTTACAGTAAACAATATTATGTGAAAACCCCCCTCCTAACAAATGGACCGACGGCATGGCTGGGTAATTTCTCCTTTTTAGTGTAAAATTTGAAATGTAGACTACAGCGCGGAGTACACTGAAACATTGGAATAGACTATGAGCTAATAAGGATTATTGCTGTAGTTTTCTTACGAATATCTCATTGTTTATTGATTTAATTTCAAAATGGTAGAATATAGGAATTATCTTAAATAATTTTACCAAATAATTACAATAATTGCCATGGATAATTGTCCCAAGGTACAGTACCAACTGCCCCATGCGGCAAGTGGCAAGTGTAAAAAATTTATCAAGAAATGTTATTAGATGGCATTCCGTTGTCAATTGTGCATGATAAGGTAACAGTTCATACAATGGTGAAACTTCTCACAGGAAACAACTTTTTTGCATGTAACCATATTGCGATTACACCGGTACGAAAAAAGTTTCAAGCCTCTCCCCTACCTAGCCTGACAGAGGAGTAAGGTGTTGAGGTGTTGTGTCTGAAAACACAAAATTAATTAAAAAGCATTTACAAATAATTCATTTTTCCATTGGATAAGTCAACAGGAGTTGAAGAAGCACCGGACGTAGGCCTAATTACTTAGACACTTCACTTGATCGTTACGCATTACGTATTAAAGTATACCGGTATCCTGCTTTATTTATTACACTCTACAAAATTATACAGCACTGTACCTTCCCACAAATAATACTTAACTCTTATTTTAAAAAGCGCCGAATTTTGTGCTGTTTTTACTTTCTCGTGGAGGCTACTGTATTTCTGGATAGTGGAGGACTTAAACATTATTTTTACCTTACCTTATAGTTCGTACAAAGTGAAGTGTAAAAGTTGGCTACATCGAGATTACGAATTTAACTTCAATTACTTATTAGGGACATGTAACTGAATCATGATCACTAAATACGTTGCCAATGCTCCAGTGATTGAATGCAACAGGTTTCCATTAATAATGAAAAAACCGCAAGGGTTGAAATTGAGCCCTGATTGCAACAGCTGTTGGGAAAACAACTGCAGTTCATCCAAAGTACTCTCGTCCAGGTTCTGCAGCAGAAGAAGGTTTCGAATCATAGTTGCTGTGAACTTCTCTTGATCACTAACCGCTTGAGCAGCCAGCGTTACGAGCACGAAGTGAGAAAAGGTATAAATAGCCCAAATGAGACCTGCCAGTGTACCGTTCAGGTTAGGCTTTTCAGATATTAAACCTGACTGTATAAATAGATACAAGGTAGTAACAGCTCCCAGGAACAAACCTGCAAAAATAAATATTATCGGCAAACCGTAGGCGGAATTTGTGGTATCTACTACGGAAGACAGAACAGAATATATTTCTCTTAGACGATGAATTCTGCTAGCCACTGAATCGAGCTGTGTCTCCTTCATTGAAAACAAGATT
This sequence comes from Anabrus simplex, assembly GCF_040414725.1. Classification (NCBI taxonomy): domain Eukaryota; kingdom Metazoa; phylum Arthropoda; class Insecta; order Orthoptera; family Tettigoniidae; genus Anabrus; species Anabrus simplex. The sequence continues at coordinate 44,290,610 of NC_090274.1, read as the reverse complement.
TTCTTGTGGAAATGCACAGGATTCCAGTCAGCCATTGTTAATGGGAACTCTAGGTTTCGAGATCTTTTAATCCTAAACAATTTTCCTTCATTTGAAGATGCCCGCATCCCCTCTCGAATCGATATAGTATTCTTTCTACTTTGCCACGTTTCAATTTCTTGTAATAAACAGTTATTTATAACCTGCAACCTGTTTTTCACGTGCAAGATAATTCCTACAAACTGGTAAAATGTCAGTTCCAAGAGAATTCCTAGCAAATAGCCATCGGCAATCCTCCACATGTTCGCATTTCCAATTACTCTATTGTAAGCAATTCCTCCAACTTGGGTCAACGAGTAGGAGACTACTATTAGCACATGGATCAACTGAATCTTCTTATTTATCATCCCCATTTCAACCGGCAAATTTGTATCTGCTAAGTGTAGTAACTTATATATGTCTCTCTGGTAACTTCTGCTGTTGGATATCGTATACCAAAAGAACGATACTAAACCAGCCAAGGAACTGGTGTAAGTATTCATTACTTTGCTCAGAACTTCCGTGACTTGTAGCGGATAATCCATTTCCGTGTGCAGAACAGCAGTTACGAAACATAGAATGTAAAAACACACCAGTACTAAAGAATACACCAGCTCCGGTTTACTTCGTGTTCTGCGATTATGCAGTGTAGCAAGACCAAATATTCTAGATATTAATTGTACAGGAAACACTGCCTCGTAAATGTTACATGGCTTCAAGAAGCGCTGCATGCTGCCAACTGAGGTCTTAGTTGAAACTCTATTGCTGATTGAGACGGGTATACAAACACATTATGTTTATTACTTGATATTATAATGGAAAAACATGTTCTTCTTGTCATCATGTTTAATCTATAACTATTTTAGGAAATGTGTGTTTCTAATAATGTCAAGGTCGCTGATGTGAATTAGTATTTGTCTTGTTAAAAGTACAAACAAACCCCTCGTGAACCAACTCCTGCTACTGGACGTCTACCGCATTAGGGGCAATGATTGGGATCAATTGGTCAGTGTCTCTCCTTGGTTGAATACTCAGCATTGAAGTCTTCGGTCCACAGGGTCTCGGGTTCGATTCCGACTGGATAGAGGATTTTAAATGCGTCTTGTGACTCAATTCACAAGAAGAACACGTTTTTCCATTATAATAGCAAGTAAGACACATAATGTGTTTGTATACTATTCCCGTGTTAAATTTTTATTTTCAGATTTGCTTCTCATTTCTTTGAAGTTCTCCCCTTAAATTTATTTTCCTCCACAGCGCAGCAACTCTCAAAAGAAACTAATTACCGCCAGTGGCGGCTCGTGGCTGTAGAGTATGGTGAAGAGCTATTGCCCGTTCGGTTTCGAGCGACAGATTTAGGAACTTCTTTCTTTCTTTCTTTCTTAATCTGCTTACCCTCCAGGGGTGGATTTTCCCTCAGACTCAGCGAGGGATTCCACCTCGACAGCTTCTTGATTTGAAAAAGACAACATCTCCCTCATCTGAATATGCACGTCCCTTCACAGTTTTAGACATTGACATAGGACAGTGTCCTGGAGCTTCAGACTCTGGTTCGGGGGATACAACCGGGGAGGATGACCAGTACCTCGCCCAGGCGGCCTCACCTGCTATGCTGAACAGGGCCTTGGTGGGGGAAGATTGGAAAGGATAGACAAGGAAGAGGGAAGGAAGCGGCATTTGCCTGGAGGAGAAGTGGGAAACCACGGAAAACCATTTCCAGGACGGCTGAGGTGGGAATCGAGCCCACCTCTACACAGTTGATCTCCGGAGGCTGAGTGGACTCCGTTCCAGCCCTCGTACCACTTTTCAAATTTCGTGGCAGAGCCGGGAATCTAACCCGGGTCTCCGGGGTGGCAGCTAATCACACTAACCACTACACCACAGAGGAGGACAAGATTTAGGAACTACGTGTTGTTTTTGGTTGTTTTGTACTCGTACCTCGTACCTGTGACTGGCGGAGGGTCCAGCACGTGACCACGATTTATTGAATTTAATGTTTCGTCATGACCACGAAAAGCTAGTTCTTGCTTACTTAAATAGAGCAATGCATCAATTACCAACTGAAGGAAAAGCCTATTTTTCACTGAACTGTACAATTACAATATACAGTCTGGCATTTTCTTTCAGGGCATCAGAGATCGTATTTTGGTTTGTTTCCAATGTCTTGAAATATAGCTGCCGTATTTTATGTTCTGCAGAGTCTGAGTGCTTATGTAAAGAACGTGTTATGTTCAAAAGGGCTAAAAATCCTTCTTTATTCCAAACGTTATGTTTTTTCATAAAAGGCAAGCAGTCCTAGCAAAACGACTTCTATAGAGCTGGAGAGGAGCACAACCATGGAAATTCCTTAAACCACGATCATTTGAAACTAAGATTGTAAGATTTACCGGAATGTTTCACTTCTTTTGTAGCACAAATTTGCAGTGATTCAGTAGGGCGATCAAAACGTAGAACTTCATTCTGATCTTCGTTTCTCCGACGTGAAAATGGTGTTTATAATAAAATGCACACTATGTCATAAATAGGATACATATTTAAATAAAACAGCACAACACTACGAATGAAACACGATGCGTTCTTGTACTTCACACAGGATGACGCGGGGAAGACGAAACATTCCGCTCTTCCGACAACTTCACTAGCACATTTCGCTATGTGGAAAGTACGCGGGTGACGTCACGGTTGTCATGGCAACCGCCAAGGCCAAGCGCTAGGAGGGAGCACTTGGGAGGTAGAGGCAGCTGCGGAATCTCTCGTCTTCACTCAGTCTCACGCGCCGTACTGTGGCCGACAGCCGGCGCATTCGTGAGTTCCCCTGGTTCTCATCAGGTGATGAGGTGCTCCAAACGCCGTACAATAAAACATTTTCTTTCCGTAAAACCAACAAATGTCATAAGAAAAATAAATTTAAGTAATTCATTATGGTAAAAATAAGTGGTGAAGTGGCACTTCACCTACTTCACCTGAAAAGCCGCCCCTGGTAAAACACAACATAATGCACACAGTTTATATTTTGAATTTATTTATTCCAAACAACAGGTAAGAAGCACAAACACACACGCGCTGGGAGGTAGCGTTGCTCTAATTGCCCTACACGTGCCTCCTGGGTGGTGCTAACTGAGCCACAGCGACAACAGGCAGCCAGACTATCCACAGGATCTTCTGGCAATGACATATTTTCGACGAATTAATAGAAACAGTTCTTCTCAGAACTCATTAACGAGAAACATTGGTCCATCTATCAGACTCCTACAACTGAATGTCGAGAGCATTAGCAAGGCAAAGTGTGACTATCTATCGAAATTCCTGTTGGACAATAACATCGACATTGTCGCCATTCAGGAAACTCATGTTTCCAACGAAGAAGCATTCCGAAGCAGAGGTCGAATTCCTGGATATACTGCTCTTGGTGCAACTTACCACGAGGTATATGGTATTGCTACGTATGTTCGGAGCAACCTAAACGAGGCTTCACTAATTTCTGTTAATGTGAAGGAAGATATACATACGGTTGTCATACAAGTGCATGATATCACTATAACAAATGTTTATAAGCCACCTGAGACACCCTGGCCCTATTTTGTCTTACAAACTGCAGAACATCCTGCAATTTATATAGGGGATTTCAATAGTCACCATGGATTTTGGAAATACTCTGACAATGATGAAAATGGAAGTATGCTTGCAGAATGGGCTGAAGTGAACAATCTTCATCTAGAGTTCGATGCCAAAGATCAAGGTACTTTCGGGTCAACAGCTTGGGCAAGGATTCTAATCCTGACTTATGTTTTGTTACCTGCAATGAAAGAGGTTTCCCGATCAGTGCCACAAGAAAAGTGATAGATGCCTTCCCCCACAGCCAGCACAGACCTGTAATAATACAAATTGGTTGCACGGTCCCTGTCATACAATCAACTCCACATGCTCGATGGAACTTCCACAAAGCTGACTGGGCAAAGTTTTCAAGGGAACTGGATAAGTGCATTCGCTGGATCCCTCCATCTCATAAGAACTACCATCGGTTCATCGGTGCAGTAACTACAACAGCTAAAATGTGTATGCCAAGAGGACATCGAAAAGAATATATCCCAGGATGGAGTGATGAAAGTGAAACACTGTACCAACAATTCCAGCAAAGTAGCGACCAAGAGATAGCTACAGAACTTTTGACCAGCTTAGACTTATCTCGAAGGCAGAAATGGACAGACACAGTTGAAAGTATGGACTTTACCCACTCAAGCAGGGAAGCATGGAGTCTTCTGAGGAGATTGCGAGGAAGTGGATCTGTATGCAGAAAACCATCAGGAGTAACACCTGACTAAATTGCTTCCCACATCATTACCACATCAAGAGTGCCTCCCGACAAGAAACATACCAAACATATTAGACGACAGCTTCGTGATTTGAAAAAGACAACATCTCCCTCATCTAAATATGCACGTCCCTTCACAGTTTTAGACATTGACATGGGACTAAAGGACCTCAAACCTTTTAAGTCACCTGGTTTCGATGGGATCCATCCAGAATTTTTTATTCATTTGGGAGGATATGCTAAGAAATGGTTGGCAGAGTTCTTTACTGACATCCTGCTGACTGGTCAACTTCCATTGGAGTTCAAGAAGGCTAAGATAATTTCTATTCTGAAACCTGGCAAACCCAGCAACAAGGTAGAAAGCTATCGACCCATCGCCCTTCTTTAGCTGCTGCTACAAACTTTTTGAAAGGTTGATATATAACAGAATAAGTAGCGCAACCCTAGAGCATATTCCAGTTGAACAGGCAGGCTTCAGACCAGGGCGTAGCTGCTGTGACCAAGTATTGTCTCTTACATCCTTCATTGAGGCAGGATATCAAATGAAGCTGAAAACATCTGTAGCATTTGTTGATCTTACTGCTGCCTTTGACACTGTATGGAGGGAAGGCCTTATCTACAAATTACTTCGTATCATACCATGCAGAACGATGACTCAACTGATTAACAACATGTTAAGTGATCGGAAGTTCCAAGTAATCACTGGAGGCAAGATAAGCAAGGAGAAGAAGCTAAACAACGGATTGCCCCAATGATCAGTTCTCTCACCATTATTGTTCAACTTATATCTCTCTGACCTTCCTTACACTTCATCCAGAAAATTCTACTACGCCGACGACTTGGCTCTAGCTGTACAAGATGAAGTAATGGAGACGATTGAAGAGATTCTGACCAAAGACCTGTCTTTACTGGAAAATTACTTCAAAATCTGGAGACTTCAACCCAGTGTGAGTAAAACAGAAGTGCCTTGCTTCCATTTAAATAATCGTTTGGCGAACGTGAAACTGAACTTTAGTTTCAGAGGAAGAATTCATCGTCACAACTGGGACGCAAAATACCTTGGTGTCATCTTGGACCGTACACTATCCTTCAAACAACACCTCCTGAACTTAGTACAAACGTTGAAGTCTCGAAATAACATCCTTCATAAATTGTGTGGAACTACCTGGGGATCTTCAGCAACCACTTTGCGATCTTCAGCCCTGGGTTTGGTGTATTCAAGTGCTGAGTATTGTGCACCTGTTTGGATGAACAGTCATCATACAAGGCTTGTTGACACCCAGCTTAATACCACAATGTGCATCATATCTGGCGCAATCACATCTACTCCAGTTCATTGGCTCCCACTGCTAATTGGTATAATGCCACCTGATCTACGCCGATCTAATGCCCTTATGAAGGACTTCCACAAGATTGCAAGAAATCCTAGTCTACCCGTGAATAGTGACCTGCCACTTCTGAATCTTAATAGACTGAAATCACGCCATCCAACTCTGCGTGATGCTGCTAACATGGACGCTAAGGATTTTAAATCTCTTGATGAGTGGAAAAGTAGATGGGAAGCAGCAACGGATGTGGGCCTTCATACCTTCTTCTCAGGCCCTGAACTTCCAAGTGGATCCCACCTACCACGCAAGACCTGGACTGTCCTGAATAGAATAGGACATGGCCGGTGCAGAGCCGCTCTCCATAAGTGGAAAAAGCTACCTAATCCAGACTGTGACTGCGGAGCTCCACACCAGACTGTTCATCATATCGTCAGGGAATGTAAGTTTTGAACGTATCACGGTGATGAAGATGACTTCCTGCTGGTATCTCCAGAGGCTGTACGTTGGATTGAAAAACTTGATAATCAATTGTGAAGCACAAATTAATTTGTTTCTCAGCTGTAAATATGTATATATATTACTGATATTGTCTGTATAAGCCATACGCTAAATAATAAATAATAATACACACGCGCTTACTCGCAACAGCTAGGTAGTTCAATGTGAGGTAAGTTCATGATACTATTACTTTCATGTAGGTAGTCAAAAACTTGACGAATGTGGCGGGGGGGGGGGGGGGGGGGGAGGATCACGTCGCGTGTTCACCCAGCTCTGTGGCTCATACTGCTGTTAAGGCCTCATTCGGCGTCTTGCATCAATGAATAAGAGAGGGACATGTACGCCCCTGGTTGCATTCTGCGCAAGCAGTCAGCAATAAACGCAAATGGGATAAATTTCAACCTATAATGGTACTGTGTGGCAACCTTCGGTGTACTCCCCCTGTGGGTGGGGGTGGTAGAATAACACCCGCGATATCCTCCGCCTGTCGTAAATAGGCGACTAAAAGGGGCCCCAGGAGCTCTTAACTTTAGAGAGTGGGTTGACGACCACGGGGCCCTTTGCTGGGTCCTGGTATTGCTTCTACTTACTTGTACCAGGCTTCTCACTATCATCTATCCTATCCGACCTCCCTTGGTCAACTATTGTTCATTTCCGACCCTGACAGTATTAGAGCACTCGAGGCCTAGGGAGTCTTTCATTTTCACGCCCTTCCTTCATTTTTCAAAATGTTGGATCCCTTCTATTTTTTCCCTCTGATTAGTGTTACGTAGAGGATGGTTGCCTAGTTGTACTTTCTCTTAAAACAATAATCACCACCACCATCTCCCTACATTCAGCACCCTTCGCTTCAGCAATGCTATCTGCTTCATTTCCATTCAATTATTTTAATACGTTCTCAGTAATGTGAAAACTGTTACAATAATATATGCAGCCTCTAACCAGGTCCCCCAACTCGTAATGACCGGTTCAGGAAGAAGTGGAATTTCCAGAGCAAACTGTTTAAACATACTGATTCTACACGGAATAATAATAATAATAATAATAATAATAATAATAATAATAATAATAATAATAATAATAATAATAATAATAATAATAATAATAATAATAATAATAATAATAATTGTACCGGTTGGTACACCTATACGCCGCACATTTGAATTTTCCGCCTTAAAGTACTCCTCTAAGCTAAAACTCTGAACTTTGAAACTGAATTAATTCAACCGTTTATCAGAAGATGTCACTGTGTTAATTTCGAATTGTTTTTGTTTACTATTACCAAGAAGTGTGGACATTCTCTCACAGATGTCTCTACCAAAAAACTATGATATTGCACCCTGGTGCGAAGTGATGGAAACTTTTCGTGAAGATATTTTCTACTCATAAGTTTTCCTATAACTAAATTTCGTTCTTTCATTTGTGGGTTGGCAATATAAATCTTTTCTTTCCGCCAGTTTTGAAATTAGCCAATCGTAAATTTCTGTTATTAATTTTCAGCCAATGGCGTCTTTCTTCCCCAATGTTGATGTGTAACTGTAAGCTACCCAATAAACGACTGTGGGTGTGACTTAATCATTCATGAAAGGTCTCGAATCTTCCCCGAGAGTATAAAAACTGCTGATTTTCCTGGCTCTCGGCCACTCGTACAACATCTAGCTTAGTGTATGGAAGTATAGCAGGAGGCGGGAAGCGCGTCTTTCATCAGTCAGCAGCCCTTCAAAAAGGTAATGGTCGTTTAACAGCCTTATTCTCTTGCTAGCTCAGCAGTTTAATCCTCGAGGAAGGTCCGAAACCGTTTTTGATGTAACCTATACCATTTCGATGTAAAATTTTCATGTTACTTTAACTGTAAATCGGGGATAGAGAGTGCTTTACCCTCTCGAGCTCCCCTTCATTTTCATCTGAGGTGACTACGTTTTCGTCACCGATTTTCTTCTCTTTCTTTATGTATTAAAATTTTCTTATATGAGTCACCTCCCTAGTGTGCGAATAGCCCCTGTTGAATTGGCCTAGCGCCGCTTAGTTTTTAACAAGCTTTCATGGAGGAGTGCAAGTACTCGCCTCCATTCATCTTTGTATTTTGGGCCATTAACTTAACCCGTTTTTTTTCCTTCCTGCGAAGGCCCAGTAGATTGGGTACGAGATACCTGTTTATATTTGTAAGTTGTGCCTTGATGGCAGTTAATTGTAAAGTATGGTAATGCCTTCTATAGGCTTGAAAAATTGAGAGCGGGTCAGCTCTTTGTTTGTGGTAAAAGTGCCTCTAGGAGGCCCGGTATGGTTTTTGGAGCTTATGTTCCTGGTATGAAGGGGATTTCTGCCCCTTTGAACAAATGTGTAAAGGTGGGCTAATTGCCCAAGGATTGTGAAATGTGGGGCTCAAAGCCCAGAACTTGTAAAGGTCCCGGAATTTGTGTTTGAGTTTGTAAAATTATACTTGTACCTGATTTTTCATTGTTATTTCACCTAGTGAAAATTTGTTAAATCTTGTTGTCTATTGAAAATACACTGACTGACAGTGACAATGCAACACCAAGGAGGAGTGGTTCGAAAGGGATGAAAGTTGGTGAAAAACAGAGACGGCACGGATGAATAATTGATGTTTATTTCAAACCGATATGCAGGTTACACAATGCGCACGGCATCGACTCAGTAGGATGTAGGACCACCGCGAGCGGCGATGCACGCAGAAACACGTCGAGGTACAGAGTCAATAAGAGTGCGGATGGTGTCCTGAGGGATGGTTCTCCATTCTCTGTCAACCATTTGCCACAGTTGGTCGTCCGTACGAGGCTGGGGCAGAGTTTGCAAACGGCGTCCAATGAGATCCCACACGTGTTCGATTGGTGAGAGATCCGGAGCTTACGCTGGCCACGGAAGCATCTGTACACCTCGTAGAGCCTGTTGGGAGATGCGAGCAGTGTGTGGGCGGGCATTATCCTGCTGAAACAGAGCATTGAGCAGCCCCTGAAGGTACGGGAGTGCCACCGGCCGCAGCACATGCTGCACGTAGCGGTGGGCATTTAACGTGCCTTGAATACGCACTAGAGGTGACGTGGAATCATACGCAATAGCGCCCCAAACCATGATGTCGCGTTGTCTAGCGGTAGGGCGCTCCACAGTTACTGCCGGATTTGACCTTTCTCCACGCCGACGCCACACTCGTCTGCGGTGACTATCACTGACAGAACAGAAGCGTGACTCATCGGAGAACACGACGTTCCGCCATTCCCTCATCCAAGTCGCTCTAGCCCGGCACCATGCCAGGCGTGCACGTCTATGCTGTGGAGTCAATGGTAGTCTTCTGAGCGGACGCCGGGAGTGCAGGCCTCCTTCAACCAATCGACGGGAAATTGTTCTGGTCGATATTGGAACAGCCAGGGTGTCTTGCACATGCTGAAGAATGGCGGTTGACGTGGCGTGCGGGGCTGCCACCGCTTGGCGGCGGATGCGCCGATCCTCGCGTGCTGACGTCACTCGGGCTACGCCTGGACCCCTCGCACGTGCCACATGTCCCTGCGCCAACCATCTTCGCCACAGGCGCTGCACCGTGGACACATCCCTATGGGTATCGGCTGCGATTTGACGAAGCGACCAACCTGCCCTTCTCAGCCCGATCACCATACCCCTCGTAAAGTCGTCTGTCTGCTGGAAATGCCTCCGTTGACGGCGGCCTGGCATTCTTAGCTATACACGTGTCCTGTGGCACAGGACAACACGTTCTACAATGATTGTCGGCTGAGAAATCACGGTACGAAGTGGGCCATTCGCCAACGCCGTGTCCCATTTATCGTTCGCTACGTGCGCAGCACAGCGGCGCATTTCACATCATGAGCATACCTCAGTGACGTCAGTCTACCCTGCAATTGGCATAAAGTTCTGACCACTCCTTCTTGGTGTTGCATTTGCTCTGTCAGTCAGTGTATAACCTTTATTGAAATTTTAATTCATCTTTCGGACTTGTAGTTAGACCCATTCCAGCCCGCACCTTCTTTCACATCTGCTGTTCCACAGATATCTCGGAATAATAATAATAATAATAATAATAATAATAATAATAATAATAATAATAATAATAATTTAAGCATTATTCGTCTACTGATGTCCTCCCACGCCTCATTTGGCCAATTCTTGTTCTTTTCCAACCCCGACGGTATTAGACCATTCGAGGCCTAGGATGTGTTTCATTTTCACGCCCTTCGTGGCCTTCTTCTTTGGCCGATACCTTCATTTTTCGAAGTGTCGGATCCCTTCCATTTTCTCTCTGATTAGTGTCATATAGAGGATGGTTGCCGAGTTGTACTTCTTCTTAAAACAATAATCAACCACCACGACCTATCACTCATCACAGACACGCGCAATAGTGAATGCGCATAAGGTTAGTTTCAAGAAGGGCATCCGGCTATAAATCTGGCCCAGATCTGTATTAAGTGCTGACCTTAATAAACTAGGACTTAGCCCAGGAAGAAGAATTCAAAGATCTCTTTATTGTAAGGCCTACTGCATCTGTTAGTCGGTTCTTTATTTTCAAATAAGCTAAGGAGAATCAATGTTATTATATTAGCATTACAGCTGTGCCTAATCCAGTAAAAGGTATTTTTAAGCATTATTCCGCGTACAAGAACATGGCATTGAGCTGTGGAAAAGTTCGTTAAAATACAAATTCAGGTAAATTATTAACACCATGGCCGTAAGTGTAAGTATTCCCACGACCACAAAATAGAAAACTGCCGCAAGTTCAGTTTTGCATGTATGACTTAAAATTTATGAACTTCTATTATAATATGTTCATAATGCATTGTGCCATTGTAATGCTGAATGTTAGACGACCATCGTATACAAGTATCATTATCATGAAATATTATTTACTATTTCTCCCATTGATTCAAACCCTTGAAAGCTTCTCCTCAAATACACTATGTGCACCTTTATTGTGTTCTATCACCATTTTGTAACTATACCCTCTCCATCGGTCGATCCTGGCTACGCTACTGAATAAATACGACATAGCCTACCAAGACCTTCGTCTATCGTTTTTTCTCTGCCGTGTGATTGGCATGTGTCTGCCTTATCTGTTGCCCGGCATGTGCCAGCCTTATCTTTTGTAGTGTAATAGAATGAAGTTAAAATGATGAACTATTGCGTCAGGTGTGGATGAAAACAATTCCAGTAAAAGCTGAGTGATAATCAATTTCATTGGCAAATTAGAATCCTGTTATGGCTGACAATCATCGATATATTTGGCTGTTTACTTGCCATTATTATTTATTAGGGATAATCGCCATGTTTCCGTCTCCCTTACCTGTAATAATGAAGAGGTTCCTTACAGCAACTATGATCATCATACTCAACATACAATTTTTCTTCTTCTTTTTCTTCTTCTTCTTTTTCTTGCGTTCCGGCCTTCTAAAGACCTCGTTACAGTTTCAATTCTTCCTCTTTAGTTGTTCTTTCCTTTTCTTCCAGTATTATTTCATTGTTTCACTGTGCTTCTTTTTCCTGTCTTCAGTCCACTTTGTGCCTGTTTTCTTTTCCTTCCTTCCTTGGAATCCTTCCATTTGTAAGACTTTCTTCCAAAAAATCTTTCTTTCCAATAATTCTTGTTCTCATATGTTGTTCCTTTCCAGGTCTTTCTTGACTTCTTGAATCCAGATGGTGGTTGATTTTTTAAATATTTATTTTATTATTTTTATTTATTGCACAAATGTTTCCCTTCCTGTTTAATGGCGCAACAACACGGCAGGTTTTCGACGATACTGGAATAGGAGAGAGAATATACTGGCCATGCCACGAATTAAGGCACACTTCGGCATTTCTTCTTCTCTCTGACCTTTTTCTCAGTTTCATGGGATCGACACTTCATGTGGATCATACCCACTTTTATTGCCGGATACCCTTCCTGACGCCAACCCTACGTGGAGGGATGTACGGCATTCTGTTTCTGTGGTATAGCTGGTAGAGTTGAGTGCTTTGTATAGATGGAGAGAAGTGTATGCTGTTAGGACGTATACAAGCACCTAGCCCCCTAATCAAGAAGTTAGCGATACCGAGTTAAAATCCAAGTTCCGGATGGGAATTGAACCCAGGCCCCACTGAACCGAATGCCAGTACACTCACCATTCAGCCAGGGAGCCACACGGTCTGTATTTACCTGGTGTAAAAATGAGAAAACGGAGAACGCCATTTTCTGTGGTGCCGACGGTAAACTTCAGCCCACAATGAAGACTTAAGTTTTCAATCCTCATCCTAAAGGGAATCTCCCTGTGGGTGGCGGCGGTAGAATAACGCCCATGGTATCCCCTGCCTGTCGTAAGAGGCGAGTTAAAGGTGCCCTAGGGACTCTCAACTTGGGAGCATGTATTGGCGACCTCGGGGCCCTTAGCTGAGTCCTGGCATTGCATCCACTTACTTGTGCCAAGCTCCTCCCTTTCATCTATTCTATCCGACCTCCCTTGGTCAACTCTTGTTTTTTTTCGATCCCGACGGTATTAGAGCACTCGAGGCCTAGGGAGTATTTCATTTTCACGTCCTCCGTGACTGCCCCTTGACTTTCTTTGGCCGATACCTTCGTTTTTCGAAGTGTCGGATCTCTTCCATTTTTCCTCTCTGATTAGTGCTATATTTAGAGAATGGTTGCCGAGTTGTACTTCCTCTTAAAACAATAATCACCACCACATCACCAAGCCTGAAAGGAACACCTTCTCTCTGGCCAGGAGATTAGGATTTGTTAGGGAGGAGTGAGGATTCAGGAGATGGAAAAACCAGGGTGTGATTTGGTAGGGAAGGACGGGGATTGGGCCTCTCGGCTAAGGTTTCTATTTGTTTACACAGGTATAGATTAATATTTATTTATTTATTTATTTATTTATTTATTTATTTATTTATTTATTTATTTATTTATTTATTTATTTATTTATTTACCATACGCCTTTACAGTATCTATGGAAGGCCAGGGGAAAAGGACAGGTCCCTACATAGACGATTAATGTGCACAAAAGTACCGGTACATTGTTGAATATTATAAGAAACGAAGACCTGCATAGGTGGTTATACAGGACAATACCTATAAAGTACAGTTCAAAAAACACGCTGTTCTCTAACGTATTATACGCACTGTAAGCAAGGGCGTAACGAATAGTATACGGAGTGAATACCCAACATACAACAACATACAATACATAATATATAATAAAGACAGATATTATTTGCACATATGAGTTGTACCGTTTTCTGCACCGAATTAATCGGATCGATTAGCCTCACACTAATGCAATATATTAATGTAATTTGCGTTATAATATGCAAGCGTCCGCCTCTGTGGTGTAGTGGTTAGTGTGATTAGCTGCCACCCCTAGGGGTCCGGGTTCGATTCCCGGCTCTGCCACGAAATTTGTAAAGTGGCACGAGGGCTGGAACTCGGTCCACTCAGCCTCGGGAGGTCAAATGAGTAAAGGGAGGTTCGATTCCCACCTCATCCATCCTCGAAGTGGTTTTCCCGTCGTTTCCCACTTCTCCTCCAGGTAAATGCCGGGATGGTACCTAACTTAAGGCCACGGCCGCTTCCTTCCCTCTTCCTTGTCTACCCCTTCCAGTCTTCCCAACCCCCCACAAGGCCCCTGTTCAGCATTGCAGATGAGGCCGCCTGGGCGAGGTACTGGTCATTCCCCCTAGTTGTATCCCCGACCCAATGCCTCACGCTCCAGGACACTGCCCTTGAGGCCATAGAGGTGGGATCCCTCGCTCAGGCCGAGGGAAAAACCAACGCTGGAGGGTAAACAGATTAAAGAGAAGAAGAAGAAGAAATAAGCGATTTGTTGGATAATTTCGTACCATTTATATTGCCTTGTGTACCCAATCCTTATTCCGTTTCTCTGTGGGGTGGGGTATGAAGTGAGTTGAATCGTCATAGCGAGTTTTTACGACCGAATGCCCTTCCCGACACCAGCTTGATCGGACGATTTAATGGACTGAAATGAATGACTTGATATATACACTGACAGACAGAGCAAATGCAACACCAAGAAGGAGTGGTTCGAAAGGGATGAAAGTTGGGGAAAAAACAGTCGGCACGGAACAATAATTGATGTTTATTTCAAACCGATATGCAGGTTACACAATGCGCACGGCATCGACTCAGTAGGATGTAGGACCACCGCGAGCGGCGATGCACGCAGAAACACGTCGAGGTACAGAGTCAATAAGAGTGCGGATGGTGTCCTGAAGGATGGTTCTCCATTCTCTGTCAACCATTTGCCACAGTTGGTCGTCTGTACGAGGCTGGGGCAGAGTTTGCAAACGGCGTCCAATGAGATCCCACACGTGTTCGATTGGTGAGAGATCCGGAGCTTACGCTGGCCACGGAAGCATCTGTACACTTCGTAGAGCCTGTTGGGAGATGCGAGCAGTGTGTGGGCAGGCATTATCCTGCTGAAACAGAGCATTGGGCAGCCCCTGAAGGTACGGGAGTGCCACTGGCCGCAGCACATGCTGCACGTAGCGGTGGGCATTTAACGTGCCTTGAATACGCACTAGAGGTGACGTGGAATCATACGCAATAGCGCCCCAAACCATGATGCCGCGTTGTCTAGCGGTAGGGCGCTCCACAGTTGCTGCCGGATTTGACCTTTCTCCACGCCGACGCCACACTCGTCTGCGGTGACTATCACTGACAGAACAGAAGCGTGACTCATCGGAGAACACGACGTTCCGCCATTCCCTCATCCAAGTCGCTCTAGCCCGGCACCATGCCAGGCGTGCACGTCTATGCTGTGGAGTCAATGGTAGTCTTCGGAGCGGACGCCGGGAGTGCAGGCCTCCTTCAACCAATCGACGGGAAATTGTTCTGGTCAATATTGGAACAGCCAGGGTGTCTTGCACATGCTGAAGAATGGCGGTTGACGTGGCGTGCGGGGCTGCCACCGCTTGGCGGCGGATGCGCCGACCCTCGCGTGCTGACGTCACTCGGGCTGCGCCTGGACGCCTCGCACGTGCCACATGTCCCTGCGCCAGCCATCTTCGCCACAGGCGCTGCACCGTGGACACATCCCTATGGGCATCGGCTGCGATTTGACGAAGCGACCAACCTGCCCTTCTCAGCCCGATCACCATACCCCTCGTAAAGTCGTCTGTCTGCTGGAAATGCCTCCGTTGACGGCGGCCTGGCATTCTTAGCTATACACGTGTCCTGTGGCACACGATAACACGTTCTACAATGACTGTCGGCTGAGAAATCACGGTACGAAGTGGGCCATTAACCAACGCCGTGTCCCATTTATCGTTCGCTACGTGCGCAGCACAGCGGCGCATTTCACATCATGAGCATACCTCAGTGACGTCAGTCTACCCTGCAATTGGCATAAAGTTCTGACCACTCCTTCTTGGTGTTGCATTTGCTCTGTCAGTCAGTGTAATACGAGTAGTGGGAAGGGAGAGGGTGAAAGCCGATGCCGGCACATAGACTTGTCCTGTCGAATAACACGAAGGTGTCTGCTCATATATTAACGTCTCCATCCGAGGGACGAATAACAATCAACATATGCCCTCATTCCATATGAAAACTGCAGTGAGATTTGGAATTGAATCTAGGCTTTTGGCACGCAGTCTAGTGATTAGAAATTGTATACCACCACCTCTCCTAACATTCTCACGGTGAAAATGTTTTCGACCAACGGGACTCGAATCGGCTACCCCTCTATGGGTGAGGGCGATGGAATAACACCCACAGGCATAGGGAGGGTCTACACTCTGGTCAACCTAGCCAAGTCGTCTTTTGCACCTTGAGCTGCATAATGCAGCTGTGCATGCATCCTGAGAGGCCCTAATCTAAAAGGTGGAAGAATAATTTGTTAAAAATTTGTATAGGGTAGTGAGGTACAATTCCAATATAAATACAATTGGATCAGTCTTAGAAAACCCACTATATCTCATTTTTCAACGTTAGTACCAGTTACATGTGACTGGCTGTGGAAAAAGTGAAGCAGCTCCTATGTGAATGTGAAAAATAATACATTTGTTTCTATTAATTTGCATTTCACATTGTTATAAGTCTGAAGCTGTCTTAGCTAAGCTCTGGGACCTTTCCTTGAAGTGTAAAATGCTATTTATAATAATGGCATATCTCTATGAACCTTAAGTGGGAGTATGATACTGCAAGCACTGTCTCTTGTATTTCTCTCTAACTAGTTTATACCTAGGTCCATTGTTGAAGTACTTGCGATACATTTTTGATTGGATGGAATGGTAGAATTTTGGTCATAGATGTTAGCATTTTTATCACTTCCTGCATGGAAGGTCAGAGAAAAGTTTATGAAATGGTCAGTTATGCATTTTCATTGAGCTTCAGTCATGTGGTTATCGAAGAAATAATACCTTTGCCTAAAATTCCTGAGACTCCTTCAAACAGTCAACCCAAAATGAATCATCATCCTGTTACCGAATGTATTGAATAACTGCAACTAAAAACTAATTCAACATCAGATAATTCAACCATTATGGAAAACACTTCAATTCAACTTTTAGTGTTACAAGCACTGTATAATGCAACAACCCTATGAAAATGAAAAAATCTTTCCATCACCTGAAAAGAAATCCATGCCAAAAAAAAAAAGTAATATCTTCATCCGATTTAACATCAGATAAACATTTTTCAGATTGTTAAGTTAAAAAAAATATCTCTTCAGGAATGACAATAGTGTAAATATAAATCAAAAGATATTTTTTTACAAGTTGTTTTACTTTGCACCGACACAGATAGGTCTTATGGCGATGATGGGACAGCAAAGTGCTAGGAGTGGGAAGGAAGCTGCCGTGGCCTTAATTAAGGTAAAGCCTGGCATGAATCAGAAGATAACCGGCATGTCAAACACAAGAAATCTTCTAGATGATAAATCTGAACGAGAGCATTCAAAAGACAACAAGTGTGAATTCAGTCATCATCTGCATTATAACTGTGTTGCTGGGCAACATTACATCGCACATTTTATATTGCTAAGTTCATGATGAAAAATTTCGGATGATCCCAGAAATTGGATGGATGGACGGACGGACGGATGGAACAGCCAAGAGCATTATTTTGCACGTAGTTCAATAGGGCACAAACTTTTTGTTTTAAGTTTCCAGAAGAAAAAATTTGAGTGATAAGAATTTCATATTGGTCCGTATTGAACAAGTTCAGTTCCTCACTGCATGTCAAGCTTTTCATTTCACTGCGCAAGGTGAGTCACATATTATTTATTTTTTCTTTCGTTCCCTTGCCTTTAAATTTTCTTAGCACTAATTTGGCTCTGTTTATCAGGTCAAATATTGTTCCGCATTGAACTGGGAACTCACACCATCTATGCTTTCGAACATTTTGACCTTCACATGAAAACTTCGCCAGCACTTCAACATAAAAATTAAGACATTGTCAAATGTCAACTGTAATTATATTTATTGCGGAACTGCATTCCACTTTATTCATTATATTGGTGATAGATTTCAATTCTCTTCGCACCAAGATAAATATCTACCAACATTTTTATGACTTTTAAATGCCCCATCTATCATATTATACATATGTGCAAATTTTTAGCATCAATTTGAACTTGCATCACAGACAAGCTTATCTTTTTAACTAAGCATTTTATTTCTTCCATGGTTCATGTTATGTGTTTGTACATTGGTTTTGTGATTTTTAGTACCTTGCACTATTTGTGTTATTGGCTGATGATGACCCAGATCTGGAGTTGAAACTAATACCATGTGAAAACAACCTGTAATGTAACTCACGTTACAAAATAATTTGTATTGAAAAGGTGGAACCATAAAATAAATTTAATTTTAAGAATAAAAAATAATTTAAAAAATGTACACTAAATAAAGTTTTATTTGAAACAAAAATCGGTTTCACATTGATATCACATTTTGAGTACATTTTGTATTTTTTTTTTAACACTTTAACAGTGGTTTAGAGGTTGTGAAAAATGAAAATACCAAAGTACAAGCTTTTATAATGAATTTGTGTGCTACTGCTATTGCAGAAAGTCACCATTCCTAACAATCATTAAACTTCCCATAGACTCTACATACTCTGATCCACATTTACTCATTAAGAGCTTAAATTAAGTAATGTTTAAGAAGTCAAGAACAAATATATATATTAACATTTTCTGATTCTTAAGAAAACAATCATAAATAAATAAAACATTGTCTTAGAATGGACTGACTTATTATTTTCATATCACAGTCTGTTTTTTGATGGTTGTTCTTTGAAGGGGCCTAACATCTAGGTCATCGGTCCAGAGTCTGTTTTTATAATGGTCAGTAGTAATTAAGTGCCTCCAGACATAAGGCAATAAGCCTCGAGATGATCCCTGGTAAAGTCTCAAGTAATATTTTACCAGATTATACACTTGTTCTTTGGATTCATAGTGCTGTTAGCAGGACAGTTCCAAGCCTTGGCAAAGTCGGGCGTGTTGGAAAGTGTGCCCAGGACTCGGAACTTAGCTGGACTGTGACGATCTCTCAAGATGGCATCGTCGTAAGCAGGCTTCGAGGCTTGACACCACAACTGTAAAACAACAAACATACGTCTGATATTTCTTGGACATTATTGCAGGCATTACTTTTTCACTTTATATATTACAAAAAATGTTTGCAAAAAAAAGGAAATTTGATTTTGATGGTTTTTGGTAAATATGTACTGAAGTTTATAGTACAGAAATCTTCTGGTTATTTTGGCTAATGGAGGTGAGAATATGCATAAAAACCAATGAATGAAAATCATGGAATAATATGACTTATAGTCTACGCATTTTTAGAGAATCTGCCACCTGGGTGACAGTCCTAAACCCCCCTGTAGGTGGAGGCGGTAGAATAACACCCACGGTATCCCCTGCCTGCCATAAGAGGTGACTAAAAGGGGCTCAAGGGGCTCTCAACTTGGGCTGGTGACAACGGGGCCCTGAGCTGAGTCTTGGCAATGCTTCCACTTACTTGTGGCAGGCTCCTCACTTCCATCTAGCCTACCCGACCTCCCTTGGTCAGCTCTTGTTCTTTACCGACCCCAATGGTGTTAGGTTGCGAGGCCTAGGGAGTATTTTGTTTTCACGCCCTTCATGGCCCATGACTTTCTTTGACCAATGCCTTCATTATTTCTGAAGAGTCGGACCCCTTCCAGTTTCTCTCTCTGATTAGTATTATATAGAGGATGGTTGCCTGGTTGTACTTCCTCTTAAAACAATAATCACCACCACCATCACCACCTGGCAGTCCTAAATGCAGATCAGTGGTGACTGAAAACCATAGTAGAAGTCAGACATATAACTCTTAATATGTTTTGAAGGTCCACCACTATCACTGTATTCCATAACATGCCCCAACTACCTGTTTGAAAATTTGTCTTTTTTTTTTTTTGTGTACAACTTCCAATTATTGCTTTATAGTTAAAACAGGAGTTCTTTTTCATGTTTTTTTGGCATGACAAGAGAAAACTGAAGACCTTACAGACTGATTCATCATCATTAGTTTTAGTCCATAGATTGGTTGGCAGCAGCTGTCCATGTTTCTTTGTTCTGAACTTTCCTCTTCATTTCCAGGTAGACATTGCATCCATCATCAATGATAATCTGTGTTGTGGCCTTCCTCTGCAGTACTGTCCCCCCGCGATATTCCTGAGTAACATATGAGGTCTTAAAACGTAGTACAGTCATTAAGTTCTGAGACTTGATGCCTGGAGGATAGACACTCACACGACTCTGTATGTTGTTATAATGCTAAAAAGAGAAAGATGTTCCACCTATTCAATACAATAACACTGTTGCACGAATCAATGTAGCAACATATTTAATTTGTTATGGGACCGGTTTCGACATATGTCCATGTCATCATCAGTCTACACAAAAATGGCAAGAAGTCAACACAATTGTAACACACACAAAAATGGCAAGAAGTCTGTTCGAACTGTTTATGGCCAACCAGTACGCGCATCATCTTCCAAACTGTCCCGTCCTTGCACAAAGCATTGGTGCCACCTAAACACTACACTGCGGCTCAATGCATCCTCACCGTAAACCTGCTGCATCATTTCGAACGTTTCGGCAGCGGTTTTGCCTAATTTCTGGCAGAACTTGATGTTTGCCCGTTTCTCAAACCGTGACATGTCAAGGTCCAACAGGTGCATTCAAATCACCGTCACAACGACCATACGTCTGCTTCCAGTGCATGCACTCAACTGTCTCTTGCGGGACGAGAGACTAACTGACATGGTACCACACCACGGCGCCACCTATGCGTTATAGTGCACCACAGTACCATTATGCGGTCAGTCTCAGAACTTAATGACTGTACTTCATATGAGTCCTATAAGTTTCATCCTTTTTTTTTCTTCAGAAAGCACTCTCAGGAGTTTCCCTTTCTTCCATTACAGTACTATCAAGTATCTCCTTACTTGTAGTCTTGTTTACCCAACTGTCCTTTAGCACGTGTCCATATCATCACATTTCTAGGACTTCTAATGGCTTTCTCTCTATTGCTCCAACTGTCCAGGGTTTGCAACCCTATAGAACGATGCTCCACACACAAGTTTTCATTACATTCTTTTCCTAATCTCAAGGCTAATGTTTTGTGAAGTGAGCAAGACCCCTTTTCTGGGAAACCTGATGGATCCTAGTTACAGTCTTTGTACTCCTTCCATCTTTAGTTATTTTGCTTTGCAAATATGTATATTTTACCACATCTTCAAGAGTTTTCCCAGTCAATTTGATGTTGTTTGTTCATGGAATTTGCTGTCTACCACACACACCAGGAATTTTGTTTTCTATCTCATACTATCCTCCATATTTTTTAACACATTGGTGATGGTAGTACTCATTCTACCCTTAAAATACAGTAACTGTATCATCAGCCTACTGGAACATTTCTATTTTATTCCTGTGAATAAAGACTCCAGTGTCAATTTTGTCTTGCCCATCGTTTGACGAATTAAAAATGACCAGTGACAGAGACCATGCTTGCTTAGTATCTTTCGTCATGTTGCCATTCTCCTGGTGTTTGCTGTACATGATCATGGCTGTTTTACTTGCATACAAGTTCCAGATTACTCTTCGGTCTTTATACTCTCAATTCCTGTTTACCTGAGTGCTTTGAGAAAGTCTTAAAATTGTCGAATGCATTATGTACGTCTACAAATGTCAGATGTTCAAACCCTTCGTCGTACATTTCTTTATCTAACCTTAGGCTGTTAACTTTCTTCTCCTAATAATCCTTTCTTCTGATAAGTGTTAATAGGAGATGGCTCCCTAATTGTACTTCCTCTTAAAACAATCACCACCACTACGATCTCTGTTACCATCTCTTCTGACCCCAACAGAATTAGAATTGGGAGGTCTAAAGAACCTTTGAATTATTTTGCTGATATCTTCATTCATCAAACTTTTTTATTTTTTTATTTCCTCTTTGGATTAGTGCTGATGAATATTTCATTGTACTTCCCCTTAAAAATAATAATCACTACCAGCACCAGGTTTCCCAGGTCAACACCCTGGGGTAGAATAACATCCACGGTTTCCCGTGCCTGTCATAAGAGGTGACTATAAGGAGCTGCAGGGGCTCTTAACTTGGGGGCGTGGCTTGGCGACTACGGGGCCCTTAGCTGAGTCCTGGCACTGTTTCCACTTACTTACGCCAGGCTCCTCACTTTCCTTTTTCCTATCCGACCTCACTTGGCCAACTCTTGTTCTTTTCCAACCCGAATATATTATGTTTGCGAATCATAGGGAGTCTTTAGTTTTCAAACCCTTTATGGACCCTTCTTTCCTTGGCCGATACCTTCCTTTTTTGAAGTGATGGGCCACCTTTCATTTTTTTCCCTCTGATAAGTATTAACAGAGGATGGTTGCCCAGTTTTATTTCCTCTTAAAACAATCACCACCACCAGCACTCTCCCAGCTCACCTGAATTAAAACCTTAGGGGCCAATGACCTAACTGTTAGGCTCCTTTTAACAACAAACATCATCATCATCATCATCATCATCGAATTAAAACCTACGTGATTTCTTCTCATGGGGTTATATAAAAAATAGTGTCCAATGCCTTCCATGCTACAGGTCTTGTTTAATTTGTAAGAAAGGACGATGCTTGCAGCCGCCAATATTGATCATGGGATGATGATCCGTGCATGGTGGAAACTAGATTACAGGATTGAGGTTTCCTGAGGCACCAAGGATATGATAGGTCTGATTTCTTGGATGAATGGTTGCTGGGCTTTGGTTCAGAGGGCCCCAGGTTTGATTCCCGGCCAGGCCATGGATTTTACCTGTGTTTGGTTAATTCCTTCAGTTCGGGGTTGGATGTTTGTATTTGTCTTTATTTGCATACAATGTATTGCCTTCATCATCAGCTGATACTCATATGTGAGTATTCATATTTTTCCTGTGATTCTTTCAATATTTGAATTCAGGGATGCAGATGCCTTTGGTGGCTAAGGAGACCAATCCTGGCATGAAACATACGACCACATCGGTTGCACCTTATAGAGGGTGGAGGTAGGGGTTGAACCTGGCGTTGTTAACACCTTTGACGTTTTTCTGCTTCCTGTCTAAGATGTTCACGCTCAAATTGTGCAACAGCAGGTGCACTAGTTGTGTGTCAGCGAGTGTAGTCTTCTTCACTGATGTACGAAGTACTTGGATCAATGTCAGTGCTCCTGAAGGTCTTCTTAATCTGATCTTCATAGTGCTTCAGAGGGGCACCATGAGGTCTCCTGCCTGAACTGATTTCAGTATACAGAATTTTTCGGGGAAGTTTGTCATCTTTCATGCACTAGATATGCCCAATCCATCTGAGTTGGTGACCAACAGTGGTGGCCTCTGTATTGTTCATCTTTGCCCTCTCCAGAACAGTTGTGTTATTTGATGTTCACAATATATCTGAGCTGGTGGAAGCATTCTAGTCTCTTCATAACACAGCTATATAGAGTCCAGGTTTCACATCCATACAACAGGGTGGGGATAACAACTGTTTGATACACCATCAATTTTGTATATATTCTTATCTTTATTCAGGAAGACCCGATGTGTAAGCACGTGTGGGCAGCATGTATTTTCTTCTCCACGTCCTTCTCTGTTGAACAGTTACTAGAGAGAATACTTTCTAGATAAAGGAAATGATACGCTTGTTCTAGAGGCATACTGGAGATGGAAATACTGAAATCTGAAAAAAGGCAGTTCCAGAAGCTGACTGTGCGAATATCTTTGTTTTAGGAATGTTGATGGTTAGGCCAAATTGTTCATATGCCCTAGTAAAACAGTTAACTGACAATTGCAGCTTGTTAGGTGTTTGAGCTGGAGAAGCATTGCATACAACACTTCATACAACGTGTGACAATAAAGTTCGGTGAATGAATTCAGAACGGTCGATCTGGTAACACTGGTGACACACAATGCTGCACCTGCGAAGCAGCAGGTTTTGACCATCTGCTCCCAGCGTTGTTCAGTTGAGCGTCGTGTGTGTGCCGTGTGAGACCTGTTTGACACAGTGCGTGTTTAGTGTGTTGGTTCTGAACGGTGAACAGGAACATAAATGACCAAAAGATCAATGTACAGTTTTGTTTTAAGCTTGGCAAGACACCGAAAGAAACGCATGCGATGCTGGTACTTGTTTATGAAGATCAAACACTGTCCTTGAAGTGTGTGTATGAGTGCTTCACCCATTTTCAAGGAGGCCATGAAAGTGTTTCTGACAACCCCCGTAGCGGAAGACCGGCGACCGCCGTCAGTGATGAAAACATTGAGAAGACGAGGACATTAATGACGAATGATCGGCGATTAACTGTGCGCTTGATAGCGCATGAACTGCAGATTAACCGTGAATCTGTGCGAAAAATCGTTACCCAGAAGTTAGGGAAGAGGAAAACGTGTTCTCGTCTTGTGCCACATCACTTGACTGATGATCAGAAGCAGGCACGTTTAGAGGCTTCACAGGATTTTGTCGAAACGGCAGGTGCGACACAAAATTTCTTGAACTGTATTGTCACTGAGGATGAAACTTGGTGTCTCAGGTACGACCCTGAAATGAAACGGCGAAGCATAGAATGGCGTTCTCCAGGATCCCCTCGTCGGACAAAGGTCAGAGCCGAAAAGTCACGCATCAAAACGATGCTCATCACGTTTTTCGATAGTCAAGGCATTGTTGTTGTTGTTGTTGTTGTTTGAGTCATCAAGCCATAGACTGGTTTGATGCAGCTCTCCATGTCACCCTATCTTGTGCTAACCTTTTCATTTCTACGTAACTACTGCATCCTACATCTGCTCTAATCTGCTTGTCATATTCAAACCTTGGTCTACCCCTACTGTTCTTACCACCTACACTTCCTTCAAAAACCAACTGCACAAGTCCTGGGTGTCTTAAGATGTGTCCTATCATTCTATCTCTTCTTCTCGTCAAATTTAGCCAATTACAAGTTGTCCATTTCATGACCGTATCGATGTTTAATCAAGAAGTAAGTATAAATAACCACCTAATCGATACTTTATTAATGCCTCAGGCAAAATTGATTAAAATTAAAACTTACAGGACATGTTTCGACCACTTAGTGGTCCTCTTCAGCTGTATAAATAAAGAACTGAAAAGAAAAACATTATGACATTTTCTTTTCAGTTCTTTATTTATACAGCTGAAGAGGACCACTAAGTGGTCGAAACATGTCCTGTAAGTTTTAATTTTATTCAATTTTGCCTGAGGCATTAATAAAGTATCGATTAGGTGGTTATTTATACTTACTTCTTTTAAATTTAGCCAAATCGATCTCCTCTCACCAATTCGATTCAGTATCTCTTCATTCGTGATTCGATCTATCCATCTCACCTTCAGCATTCTTCTGTAACACCACATTTCAAAAGCTTCTATTCTCTTTCTTTCTGAGCTAGTAATCGTCCATGTTTCACTTCCATAGAATGCCACGCTCCACACGAAAGTCTTCAAAAACATCTTTCTAATTCCTATATCAATGTTTGAAGTGAGCAAATTTCTTTTCTTAAGAAAACTCTTCCTTCCTTGTGCTAGTCTGCATTTTATGTCCTCCTTACTTCTGCCATCGTTTGTTATTTTACTACTCAAGTAACAATATTCATCTACTTCCTTTAAGACTTCATTTCCTAATCTAATATTTCCTGCATCACCTGCCTTCGTTCGACTGCACTCCATTATTTTTGTTTTGGACTTATTTATTTTCATCTTGAACTCCTTACCCAAGACTTCGTCCATACCATTCAGCAGCTTCTCGAGATCTTCTGCAGTCTCAGATAAAATAACAATATCATCGGCAAATCTCAAGGTTTTGATTTCCTCTTCTTGGATTGTGATTTCCTTTCCAAATTCCTCTTTGATTTCCTTTACTGCCTGTTCTATGTAAACATTGAAGAGGAGGGGGACAAACTGCAGCATTGCCTCACTCCTTTCTGGATTGCTGCTTCTTTTTCAAAGCCCTCGATTCTTATCACTGCAGGCTGATTTTTATACAGATTGTAGATCATTCTTCGTTCTTGGTATCTGATCCCAATCACCTTCAGAATCGTAAATAGCTTGGTCCAATCAACATTATTGAATGCCTTTTCTAGATCTACGAATGCCATGTACGTGGACTTGTCCTTCTTGATTCGTTCCTCTAAGATCAGACGTAAAGTCAGGATTGCTTCACGTGTTCCTACATTTCTTCTGAAGCCAAATTGATCTTCTCCCAACTCAGCTTCAACTTGTTTTTCCATTCTTCTGTAAATAATACGTGTTAAAATTTTGCAGGCATGAGATACCAAACTAATGGTGCGGTAGTTTTCACACCTGTCAGCACCGGCTTTCTTGGGAATAGGTATAACAACATTCTGCTAAAAATCGGATGGGACTTCTCCTGTCTCATACATCTTACACACTTGCCATGCTGCATTCTCCTAAGGCAGTCAGTAATTCAGAAGGAATGTCATCAATTCCAGGTGTCTTGTTCCTATTTAGGTCTCTCACAGCTCTGTCAAACTCTGACCTCAAAATTGGGTCTCCCATTTCATCAGCATCAACAGCCTCTTCTTGTTCCAGAACCAAATTATCTACATCTTTACCTTGATACAACTGTTGGATATGTTCTTGCCATCTTTCTGCTTTGTCTTCTTTCCCTAGAAGTGGCTTTCCATCTGAGCTCTTAATATTCATACACCTAGATTTCCTTTCTCCAAAGGTTTCCTTGATTTTCCTGTATGCAGCATCTACGTTTCTCAGGACCATACAACCTTCGACATCCTTGCACTTCTCCTTCAGCCATTCTTCCTTAGCTACCTTGCACTTTCTATCCACTTCATTCTTTAATCGCCTGTATTCTTTTCTGCCCTCTTCATTTCTAGCATTCTTGTATTTTTGTCGTTCATCAATCAGGTCTAGTATCTCCTGAGTTATCCACTGATTCTTAGTTGATCTTTTCTTCCTTCCTAACATCACTTCAGCAACCCTACTGACTTCATTTTTCATGACTATCTACAAGGAATTTCTACCTGAGGGAACGATGTTGAATGCTGCACGGTACATTGAAATTTTGACCCGTTTCATGAAACGTCTACGCAAGGGTACGACCCCAGTATGCACAACAAGGTTAATGGTTTTCTGTCCATGACAATGCTCGCCCACACACAGCCAATATTGTCAAACAGTTCATTGCAAAAAAGGGGGTGTTGCAACTTGAACATCCCTCATACTCACCCAATCTCAATCCTTCAGACGTCTTCCTATTCCCACGACTCAAACTCGCTTTGAAAGTAGAGAGATTTGATGATATTCCTGACCTCCAAAGAAACGTGACGAGGCTTTTGAACACCATCCCAAAGGAAGCCTTCTTCCAAAGTTTCCAGGACATGTATTGCTGATCTCAGCAGTGCATAGTTATGGGAGGGGACTATTTCGAAAGACAGTAAGGTCACTGTCATGCATTGTTCATCTATGTTGATAGTACAGGACTATTCACCAAACTTTATTGTCACAGATTGTACAATACACTAAAACGCACAATAGTGAGTACATCGCTCCACATAGGGTTGGCGTCACAAAAGGCATCCAACCGTAAAACAGCTAATCCACTTTAATGCCGACCTCATGTAGTTGGAAAAAAGGCCAGAAAGACAATGTGAGGTATGATACAAACTTAGGGAGATTCCCTACCTATTATGAGCAACTCAGCTATGTCTTTTTTTCTTGTAGCACTATGGAACTTTATATATGATTGGCGGATGCTGAGTGGGTTTCGGCCTATAGGTGGCCACGGCTGGTCTGTGGTTCGACGACTCTGCACTTCGACCGACCAACCGAGCAGAGGAGGGGTGGCCACGGCTCTGTCGTGGCTCTACATCCCTGTATTCAGGAGACGAAAGGGCTGGTCCCCACTGTCGGCTGTCCTGAGAATGTTTTTCCGTGGTTTTCAATTCTCCTGCACTAACGCAAATTCCGGGACAGTTCCTAGTATAGGCCATGGCTGCCAACTCCCTCACTTTCTCTGAACATCTCCTTCACCGCATCACATCTCCCTGGCCTGAGACACAGCGTTACCATCTAGGAGGAATGAAAACATTTGTGTAGTAGTAACTCTTTATCTGGAGAACTGGATAGTCTGTGGTATGTTGTCATAGACGAGATACTCGGTTTTTCCCCCACTTGTACAGTCAGAACTTACATTTTCCGTCGTTTGGTCGAACAAGCTAACAGTTGTCAGTCAAACACGTCAAGCAAACAACAATAACTGGGATAGATTTGAACAAAATTAGGTGCAGAGGTTTTCATGATTACAGTTTGTTATTTACTCACATTAGCAAATCCCAGGAACAGAAGTTGTTCATGAGAAAATTCCTCCAGACCTGCAAGTTTGGGCTCTGGTCCATTCCTCTTGAGGTATCTGCGATACGCCAGGAGTGCTTCTCGTAAACCACCATTGTCAGCAATATTCTCAGCAAGGGTTCTCTGTCCGCTTATCTATTACAAAAGGAACAATTATTTTAAAACTAACTTCTTCAGGAAAACAAAAATTCAGTTGGACAATAGTATTTAAATCTCCAGTGTAACATTTTACGAGCATCAATACCTGAATACTGCTGTAAAACTTACAAGGAAATTACAAAATACATTAATGAAATGGTGTCTTTGATATTGTAAAAAAAACTCATATTCAGTCAAGTATTGTTCAAAAACATGGGAAAAATAGCATTCCAATGTTGTTATTGTTCTGTTTGGTCATCAGTAGCTACTGATGAGACTACTACTCCTGTGGAAGGGAGCGGTGGGTTACACCGACAGTATCTCTTACAGATGAACAACAGATCAGTGCTCATATCCAACATGTTTGTCCAGCAGTGAAACCCAAGCAAGTAGGCAGAGCTGCACAATACTTTTGGAGTTTTGGTGCATAAAAACATTCATGTTGTGCACCTGAGTCCCATAGCTGCACAGACCCAAACTGCTGTATGTATATAGGAAGAGTGGAATAATCCATAAACAGGAACATTTCCTTCTCCAGGGAAAATTGTTTCATTTCAAAGGTCATTTGTTGCTCTCAGAAAAATCTGGAAGTGATTGAAAGAGTGTTGTAAAACGAAAATGAGAAAACCTAAAGAAGTCTCAATTGGAAATGGCATAAGAAATTAGCCTTTAAAAAAGCCTTGTTTGAAGAAATCCAGTTCCTAGGCTTATGGTATGAGGCTTCTCCAGTAGTTGCATCTAACAATATCCTCAGATTTCCATACAGTGTCTGCCTTGTCTCTCAACTTATTGGGTTTTAATTTTGGATTTTATTAGAGATGACTTTGGTGTATTTGTTAACTAGAAATTAGGGACATAATCCTATACCATAATCACCATAAAATATTGAAGCCTTTCTCTTGCACAGTGCTGATGGCTAATATACAATTTATATGTACGTTCAGTCCAGCCCCAGGGGCTCTGAAAATTGGAGCATGGGTTGGCGACCACGGGGCTCTTAGCTGAGTCCTGGCATTGCTTCCACTTACTTGTGGCAGGTTCCTCACTTTCATCTATCCTATCCGACCTTCCTTGGTCAGGTCTTGTTCTTTCCCAACCCCAACGCTATTAGA
The DNA here is from genome assembly GCF_040414725.1 of Anabrus simplex. Taxonomy (NCBI): domain Eukaryota; kingdom Metazoa; phylum Arthropoda; class Insecta; order Orthoptera; family Tettigoniidae; genus Anabrus; species Anabrus simplex. Next base: position 44,261,360 of record NC_090274.1, on the reverse strand, counting down.
TTTGCGAGGGCTAGGGTGTCTTTCATTTTCACGCCCTGCATGGCCCTTGCTTTCTTTGGCCGATACCTTCATTTTTTGAAGTGTCAGATCCCTTACCTTTTTCCTCTCTGATTAGTGTTATATAGAGGATGGTTGCCCAGTTCTACTTCCTCTTAAAACAATAATCACCACCATCTATGTTAAATCCTCAGCCTGAAGGATGCTTGGATCCTCACAGCTCCACCATTAGCTGCCACAGATGGTTTAGGCATCACAGAAGAGGCATACTATAGAAATGAGGAGTGAGGTAGTTTCCTGTTGCTTTCCTCACTGAGCCAGACGTTGTTGTTGTTGTTGTTGTTGTTGTTGTTGTTGTTGTTGTTGTTGTTGTTGTTGTTGTTGTTGTTGTTGTTGTTGTTGTTGTTGTTGTTGTTGTTGTTGTTGTTGTTGTTGTTGTTGTTGTTGTTGTTGTTGTTGTTGTTGTTGTTGTTGTTGTTGTTGTTGTTGTTGTTGTTGTTGTTGTTGTTGTTGTTGTTGTTGTTGTTGTTGTTGTTGTTGTTGTTGTTGTTGTTGTTGTTGTTGTTGTTGTTGTTGTTGTTGTTGTTGTTGTTGTTGTTGTTGTTGTTGTTGTTGTTGTTGTTGTTGTTGTTGTTAACAGTCCTCTTAAATTCAACATACTGCTTTAACTATCCAATTTAGTGATTACAGGTTAGATAATATTCTCCCAAAATTATCTCTGATTACCTTGAGTATTATTAATGTTAGGAAAATAATGCTGTACAAACCTTCTTCCTGCCAGGAAGTCTGAACCGATCGTACTGATTGACGAAGCATTTGGCTCGCTTGTTATACTCCATGGTAATATTCTTACCCCACCACGTTACATGTTTCCCATGTTTGTCATAATCCTTGCCTGAAAAGGAAAGTTTTTCAACATTTTAGAACATCGCTCTCAATAACAATAATACGACCTCTGTATCAATAAAAATGCTTACCTTCACTGTCAAATCCATGCGTAAGTTCATGACCTAGAATAGCACCGATGGCTCCATAATTTAATGCTCTGTAACAGAAAGTCATTCTCTTTCAGCAGTTGAATCATGGAAGTAAAAAAAAAAAAAAAAAAAAAAAATCCTTTTGACTCGTGGTCATGAAGTTTGCTCCGGTCCCGGATAGTTATACCTCTTGAAATATTGTTGCAAGACTAGGATCAACTATTTCATTTATTGAAATCATTTTCCTAATTTTCATTATTTGAGAAAGTATGGTTTCAAATCGAACTGTATTATTTCCTATAAATATAGTAAGTTCATTAGAATGATATCAATCTCAACCTCCGGCTGAACATTCATACTCTAAATTGCCTATATTAATTAACTTCTAATATGACAGAATAGTGCAGTAGATTTAAGCTCTAATTTTTAGAGATTGTTGGTTTATCTTACATTCATTTATTTTTTTTCATATTTTTTTCTACATACAATTTGAAATGACAGTCATTTTACAAGTTTTGTTTACAATAGAAAAATATACTGACAGAATTTGATTTTTATGTATGAAAGAACACATAAAAAACTACCCAAAATCACATCAAAATCAATTTTGTTCATGAGTGAACATGATTCGGTTTGCAGCGATGCCCTACCTAGCCAGGAACTGAACCTTAGAAGCAAAGGCCAAGAAGCTATTATGTACAAATTTCATCCACTCATAGATTCCATTATTCAAAGAACTTATTTCAAACTTACTCATGCCCTCGGCCATAGAAAGGAATTTGAAGGATTCCAGCTGGTATAACTAAAATGATAAAAGAAATAAAAAAGTCTTAGTACAGGAATATTTTGATATTTTAACAGTTAACATGAAAAATAATTGACAGCAATGTTTAGAGAATAAAAATGTCAAGAGTATAGCTTTACAATACTGCATATATTTGAGTAGTAGCACATCTGGTTGGTACAAAAAATAAAACATGGTAATGTCAGCTATCATTTGTATGGCTTTTTAGCTACAAATTATGGTGCTGAACTCTTTGCTATCATGAACTGTTGTAACACTGATGCTTTATTGGGGTAATCACATCAATGGGGTTGTAAATAAAAGTTACATATCTTTTTGTATGGTTATGAGGATATTTAGGGGTTGTAGTAAGAAATGACTGGATATGTATGTCGATGTGTACGCATGCTTCATCGACTATTGAAAAGCTTTTGATTGCTTATCTCATGTAAAACTTGCTGGTGTTGATACTGGTGATCTATATATCATCACTCTGCTATACTGGAACCAAACAGCACAGGTCAAAATAGAGGGAGACTCAACTAAGAACATAGCTATACGTAGAGGCATGCTACAGGGCTGTGTCGTGTCCCCTCTTCTTGTTCATTTCCAACCCAGACTGTACTAGGTTTAGGAGGCCTAGGGAGTCTTCCTGTCGTGCCCTTGCTAGCATTTCCCTCTCTTCTTCCATTACCTTCATTCTTAGATTACTGTTAACTAGAGGTGTGTTTATGCATATGGTTTCAGGCACAGGGCAGCAAAATTTAGATTTTTCTTTTGCAATTAATGTAAATCCTATATTAAAAAAAAACATTTCTAGAATGCATTTGTATTTTGGAGAGAGAAATTGAGATGGGAAGAGGGAAGTGTCTATGGCAATAAATCATTGTGTCATTGTCAAAACTCACCTTAAAATACTGAATACTGGTATTGCATCCTTGCATTGTGCTCGCTTGTGTTATCTTTTAATAATTTCTTATGTCCACATTTCTATATTGAAGTGATGAATCTTCTTCATTTACTGTTAACTAACAGCAGTGTGAATGGTAGGAAATGTTTCAGTGGTGCAGGTTGTAGAAAATTAGCTGAGCAGAAGAGAAATAAAGAAGACTATGTGTGGCATCAGATGCCGAAATTCAAGTCATTTTTCAATAAAATAGTGATAGATACCATAGGTTCTTCCTCATCCAGTAGTTTAAAACCTACTGACTATTTGCAATGTAGCAGATTCTATTCAAGAGACAAACAAGCAGTGAAATGAGGAATGGTGGACCACAAACAAGTAAATCCATAACTATTGAACCAGATTTGAGCTTAGCTGAAATTCCCTTCCAATTGTAAGATAAAAACACTTCCCCCACAAGGAGGTAGCCCATGAGGATAAAGTATATTAAATACATTATGACTATATAAACAATTTCTCAGTATGGATAATGAACTTTTCAAGGCTTTGAGGGCCACATTTTTCATCAACGACTCTGACAGTTTGAATCTCGAGCGGAATTCTTCGAAGAACTTCGGAATTGTTCCTCTTGCACCGATCATGAGGCCTATAACTTTGATGTTATCCAGTCCATATTCACGTTGGTAGAAGGGGAGTTGGTTCATAGATATTTTTTTACCTCGTGTACTTCACTGGGCGGTTTAGTGTGTGATTCAAACTGAACCATAGGATCAATAATATATCCATTGTTGTTACTCTTGATGGCTATCATATCACTCCTGTGGGAACTGCCATTCTCCGACAATCCATGGATCTCTTCGTGCACTGTGTAACCAGCGTCTCGCAATGACTGAGCAATGGAGCTTCGTATCGCATGGTGTCTGGTAAGTCGCAAGGTTTCGCCGTAGGGACAGTATCCCAAGACATGAGAAAGGATTTCTATCTCGTAGCAATGCTGACAATGGTTATTGTCCTGGTACCTGCCTGTCTCGGCTCAAACGGCTGCAACATTAGTGGTCATATTTAGAGCATCATACCAGTCACTGCAAGACAGGCCATCGTGGTGTGTTATCCAACTGTCCACTGAAAGGTTTTCTTTAAATAAGATAACACCTTTTCCCTTTTGAGGAGGCTGACACCATTTTTGGAGTTTCTGATCTCTCAGTAATTGTCTTATTTTCTTGGAATCTAAAAGACCATTTTTAGAATTTAATAAGCTGATGCAAGGTGAAATATGCAGGTTTTGTAGGCATTTGTTACTCTCCTCAGAGAGATGCCCACTTCCCAAAATGTAAGGGTTGCCATTTATTTGTAGGGTAACCAGAGCACTAATCTGTTGCAGGACAGCTTCTCACTTTGATCAGAAAAGTCCTAGACCTTTGAATTTCCGGTATGTGTATATCAGACCGTCAGTTGTGTCGGCATATGAAGATCCCATCTTTTGGGAAATAGATGAAACTATAGATTATTCCATAAAAAGAGTGAATTAATCAAAATAAAAATGTGATTTCATAAAGTCTGCCCAAGTTTATCCTGATAAACCAAGACATCTTTCAAATGGTGTGATTGAAAAGAAATTGTATGTGCTTTTTATATAGTAAACACCCACTAGTCAGTCATACCAAGAAATTAAGGATGAACGATCCTTAATCAAAAGAAACAATATACTTACTTATGGAGTTGCTTACACGAGTATAGAAAGCGTTCACCTGAACTGGATCTATACTCTCCCATCTGGCAGCATGTAAGATGAATTACAAACAGTTTGAAATGACACAATTCTCTCAAACAGAAGGACAGTTATCAAAGTGAAATATATGGGTTGAGAATTTAAAAATCAAACACTAGTGATTGCAAGATTAAGATGCTGATCAGTTTTTTCCCATGGGAAGGGACCACATAGAATGGTCATTTCAAGCCAGGTAATTATGCATCAGTATTATCAATTTTGCCTGCTGGCATTTCTTGATGGATACAGTACTTTTGTATCCATCTCTTGGCAGAGGCCAGAGTAAAGTGTAGCTTTCACCGAAGTCCCAGTCTCATCCATGGCTGTGACAATATGGAAGCTGCTGGGGTATGGGTGGTGCTGAGTAATGACATTCAGAGCACAACTAGTGCATCAGAGTGTTATGAAAGGTGTTGCTCATAGGGTCAGTCGTGCTGTAATAGCACTTTCTGACCCAGTGAGGAAAGCAATGGCAAACTACCGCACTCCTCATCTTGCCTAGTACGCCTCATTTTGGTGCTGCCATTGGTTTTTGCGGTTTCCTTATAACCGCATAACCTTTGGTGGTGCTATTTGAGGATCCAACCAGCCTCTGGGCTGATGACCTGACAGACACAGACATTATCAATTACAGGATGACAATTCTTTTGGCACACATTGTGATGAGATCATTACCAGCCTTAAAAACAAGGAGGTAGAGCAGAAACATATCAACTCCCCACCACCAAAGAAGTCCATAAGATCATACAGAGCAATACAGGCAAGGTACTGATGACTGTTTTGTGATTAATATGGGCTGCATTTTTGGAATTGAATGGATTCACGCAAAAACGGGCTGTCCGTCAATCTACTGTTAATAATATAAAACTGCATTTACTGAAGTGGGCCACCATAAGGGAATAATTTATATAAAGAAATACAAGGCTTTGAAGTTCTTGGGGGTATCTAAATCATCTTGATAGAATTGTAAAATCAGGCTAACTGATTGTTACTAAAAGTCCATGTATGGTGGCGCCACAATTTCGGCTGGATGGCAAACTCAAGTGGAATTTGGTAGTCCATGATACATGTCCATTTTGGTAAATGGAATCAAAAACCAAGATATTCTTTTCATTTGAATAATGCATTGTCATAGTAGAGTATTCAATGCAGTAAATTAATGTACATTCCAAAGTGTTTATATGGACATTTCCTGTTTCTTCTTGGCCATATTGTTTGTTTACAAATGAAGTAAAGATGGCTTCAGCTTTTGTAGGTGGTGATAATTTATGTGAACATAATCGGAGTTCTACCAGTGGAAGTTATAGAAAACATAATAAGAATGTCAGAAACTTGGAAAGGGAAAAGCAGAAAAGGAAAAAGGGATAGTGGTTATTCTTATGTTACATACAGAGGTGGACTGGGGGAAAAGAAAAGCTTGAATGGAGCCTGTAAATATGCACAAAAGTTAATACAATTGCTGAAAAATGGTAAAAGCATTTTGTGTTTTTACATTCTGGCCAAGTATTTTGTGTTCAATTTATCTCCGTAACTGAACATGTTTATTCACTCCATGAAAGGAATGAGGAGCTGCGACGTTCAGAGATCCGAGTTTCAAATCCCAGTGATGACAGTGACTATCCTGAGTGTGGTTTTACTCTAGGTTTTTCCGCATTCCCTCCAAACAATTGCCAGGATAGAACCTTATTTCAAGTCTCCCGACACCTACCCCATGACGACAACCAGCTATCATTTAAGGAACCTTTCTTCAGTGGTCTGGATTATAATTAAGTGGCTGCATCTGAACATAATTTGCCCCCTTCCCCCATCTTGATTTTTCTTTTTTAATGTTAAAGTTGTATGCCAATGTTAAAAATAAAGCTACTTCTTTTAGATGAAAATAAAAAAAATGATCCTCAAAACAATTACTTTTCTGTTTTCTCCAATTTAAGAAAATGATGGTTAGCCCTCTTTTGCATACATCATTCAATTTCTATAGAAATGAGGAGCTGTGAATTTGAGTGCTGTGTCAAAACACTCAGGAAATTGTGGCTGGTGATAAGGTGAAAACACCCTGCATTGCTCTCAAAAGGTGCAAGTTTGCTCGACAACAATGTGTCTCACTCAGTGGTTGGGAGTGGTAGGAAACATCCAAGGTATCACCTACCCATCGTATGAGAATGACTAAAAAGGGATCCCAGGAGCTCTCTACTTGGTAGTTTGTGCTGGCGACTATGAATCACATACTCTCATCAGGCTTCATGCTTTCAACATTCCTATCAGTCTCCCTTGGTCAGCTCTTGTTCCCTCATGACCCAATTCTATCAGATTTACGAGGCCTACGGTGTCTCAATTTAATGCCCATTCTTTTGCAGATACCCTCAGCCTATGAGAAGTTGGAACTCTTTCTCCTGATTAGTGATACAAGAAGATGATTGCCCAGTTTACTTCCTCTTAACTCTGGAACACTTGTGTTTATATCATAGCCTAGATTGGAATTATCCTGTCCCCGCTCCATGTAGCTTTTCAATCTCCCCATCAAGGACACACATTGTTCATTCGCTTGTTTTGCATGTTTCAGAGATACTGTAAAATTTCTCATCTTGGTGTTAACTCCACCTCCAGGAAACATCCCAGTGCTGGTCTCAAGCCCAGATAAAGCAGGGCTGTGAGCTCCCATCCGGGAGATAGTGGGTTCGAATCCCACTGTCGGCAGCCCTGAAGATGGTTTTCCGTTGTTTCCCATTTTCACACCAGGCAAATGCTGGCGCTGTACCTTAATTAAGGCCACGGCTGCTTCCTTTCCCCTCCTAGGCCTTTCCCGTCCCATCGTCGCCATAAGACCTATCTGTGTTGAAAAAAAAAAAGATCAAGCAGGAGAGATGCCTAAATAGGAATTTAGTTCAGTTATAATCACCTGCAGGCCGTTGTAGGTTTGGAACAGTTTTTCAAGATCATCCTTGCCTGATAACAGGCAGTTACCTGTAAATACTGATAGAGGCAGGCACGCTACCCCTACACCACGGGGCTGGCCTAAAAAGGCAATTGAGCCAACGGTACGTGGTGTTCCCAAGCAGTCAACCATCCAAGTACTGACCACGCCCAATGTTGCTTAACTGTGGTGATCGGATGAGAACCGGTGTATTCAACATTGTATGGCCGTTGGCGCTAGGATGTTGATAACACCTAAATAAGATAGCAAACTCAAATTTCAGGAATAGGCCACTCGACCATGTCACAGAAATGAACCCATCCCAATTCAAAGTTACTCCTCATTCCGAGTTCAAAAACCCCTCGCTCAACTAGTTCATACAATCATCCTAAATTTTGTGGGTAGGGCCAACTCAAAAACACAAGTTGAAGATCCATCACTGTTACCATTTAACAGCATTCCTTCATGAATAGGAGAGTTAAACCCTAAAACTGAGGAGTGCAAACTGGATGCTGACATCACAGTTCCTGGTGGGTTGTGCATGGTAGCCTTCTTACACATTAACCCCTGTCCCACTATATATGCTACCCTAATTCTAGACTTCTGTGATTAATGTTTTTGTATTTCTTTGTAATATGTGTTACTTACGTTGGCAGTATTACAAACAGTTGATCTGTGAATATATTATTAAAAGTAATAGGTGTAATATGGCATCTTGGAAGAAAAGGAAAAAAAAAAAAAAAAACAGATAAAATAAAGACTTCTTCCATTTCCCCTCTGATAAGTTCTAATAGAGGACAGTTGCCCGGTAATAATAATGAAGATGGCACACATGCCCAGCCTCCGAGCTGTCCGAATTAACCAATCAAGGTTAAAGACCCTGACCGGGCCGGGAATCGAACCACCCCCCTGGACCAAAGGCAATCACGTTAACCATGTAGCCATGAAGCCAGACAGTTGCCCAGTTGTACTTCCTCTTAAAACAATCTCAACCACCAAAATTTAAATTTTAACTGTACATTTCAAATTTTTGCCTCAGACATTTTAGGTATACAAAGTTGAAAGTTTGTTGAGCTAAATTTTTATCCATTTATCAGAACATAATGGGAAAATGGCTTGACAGAATTTCTTGCAATTCGGTATTTAAGTACAGAGACATCTGATATTCATAGAAGGCACCAGGCTATGTATCATTTAATTATTATACAGTGGCCTAACAATATTAAGGAACCAAAATAGGAAACGTCACAATTTTTCCATTAATATCAGCTGAACTAAATACTGCATATTATAAAAATTGTGTAAAATATATAGTATTTTCTAGTCTTTTATGGTAATAAGATAAAACAAACTTATGAATATTAATAATAATAATAATAATAATAATAATAATAATAATAATAATAATAATAACCCAGATGTTGATGGTCTAAAGAATTTTAAAAAATGCATTTAAAATGTTAAAAATGATTTATTAAATATACTAAAAGTTTAGGAAATGCATTATAAAATTTGAAAAATGATATAATTAATATTTTTAAACATCCTTCAGAAAATAATACAGTAGGTTAGACTTGAACTTACAAAGCACATAATAATACACCTCTAATACTGAATTGCTCTTGAATTCACCCTGGTCAGAGTTGCACTGGACTACAAACGTCATTCTCAGGTTATCAGAAGTTAAGGACCTGTGATTATCTGTCAATAAGCCTTTATACCTCAAAAAGCTGCGTTCCACATCAGCTGATGTGATTGGAGCACACTTGAAGTGGGTGAGATGGCTGTTAAATCTCCCTCAATCCTGTCCATGAAGTAATTTTTTTTTTTTTTTTTTTTTTCAGAGAGTATATCCACGATTTGACACAGAGTTTTATATCTGGTATTATCGGTTTAAATGGACTAGCTGTAGCAATTTCACCATGAGTATTGTTAACACCTGCTTCCGGCTGTTTAATTACTGAAATGGAATCTACCATTGCTTCATGTTTCTTTAGTGTTGTGATAGTTGTTGATAATAATGCCCAAGTTTGACTTAATAAATGCCAAACTGCGCTCCATTTTTGGTTCAGAGAGCATTCCTTGAGCAAACTATACTGAAGCAGCCTCTTGATAGTCAAAACCCTGTACTGTTTTTTCCTCTACATGGAAATTTTCACAATAATACAAACATGCATTTGACCATGTGGCCCAGCACGTGATTGTAGATTGTGGTGGTAACGTGATGTCCAGAGCTTCTGCTTTGAATTGTGTAACTTGTTAGGGGCTTTTATGAAAACCTTTTTAATGTTCGCCACAAACCTGTCTATGTTGGGATAATTTGCTCTCTGTCTCAAAGGAATTACTGCTGCAATTGTATTAAAACTAACCTGTCAACAAATAGTTTATTATAAGTTTTATCCATTGAAACTTCTAATAGTACTATTATAACATTTTTTTTTTAAATTCCAAATATGGCTGTGCCCTTATGTGTAGTCATAGTAATTTAAATTAAATAAATAACTCCTTTTTTGAGGACTGGTGGAAAAGTGCCTGTGTCCAGATCCCAGGATCATGTGTTCAAACCCTCAGAGATGGTTATTTTTGTAAAGGACAGGAGAAAAAAAAATCTTATCTCACACACCATGTCGTACGAAGTCAGCATGTAAAAGATCTCTGGTGATACATTTGGTGTTTACTCAATAAAAACTAGGTTAAAGGTTGCACATTAAGAATGACAATTTCTCTGTCAGTTACTGTAGTAGATTGAAAGGGAATGTCAAAATTTACATGCAGGCAGCTTAATAGGTATCAAATAAATATATCTACACATAGTAACTGAGATTATTAGTATAATAACAGACCTTGATGAATTCATTATCTCTTCCTCAACATTTTTCAGTAACATGACTATGTTTTTTTTTTTTTTTTTCAACTTACAAGTCTAGAGTTGAGTTGTTTGACGTTCCCAGTTCTTCCAGAAATTGTTTGACAGACTTTTCTTTGAACCACAGTGCATTCCTCATGTATTTGCCGGGTTGGAGATCCATCTGTGAACAAAGCCAGAATGTGAGCAGTAAGTCAGAATATATAAGAAATAAACAAAGAGAAGTCATGCAAGTGGTTCAAACAAGAGTATGCATATAAATCATTGAATAGACGAGGCGAGGAAGGAAGATATCGACAAACAAAAGTTTATCCTAGTTTATTTATGCCTTCATATTCCTTCTTATCTTTGTCATCTGCTGCTCTCTCCGCCCACATCTACTTATGTGTCGTCTTATCTTCCAGGTTCTCACTACAAGCCATCCAAATGTTGGACCAGTCCTATCTATAACAAGCCTTGGGTTCCTCACTCTAAGCTGTCTGGATGTTTGGACCATTTCTGTCTATGGTAAGTCTGCCTTTATGAATCTCTCATCCCAGGTATGTTAGGTTTGAACTATCCTTATAAATAATGAGGTATTATGAAATCCTATCTTTACTCACCTGACCGTAATGTTGATCCAGTAGACCTGGCTTTTGCAGCCACTCTGGGTAGCCAATAAAGCTGGTCACTGATTCAGCCTTGTCGACTGTAACTCTCTTGGTGGCCTCGTCCATCCACTGAACATCATGAATCAGCGAGTAGAAGCTGGAGCGGATGTCATCTAGCATTGCCTCCACCTGAAACATCATCAGTTAAAAAACTCATTGTAAAATTCAGCAGGTCTATATAGAATCTAGTTTCACAACAATTAGACCTTTCTTTACTACCCAAGCATTTTATTTATTTATTCAGTAACAAATTTTATCTTCATTTTTTACAAAAAAAACAAAGCAAAAATGCAAAGCCATCTCCATACAGGCCATGAAGGCCCTGGATGAGGGGAAGTTAAAGGCTTTTAACTATCCCTGGGATCTCGAGAGGTTAGCTCGATGTCTGGCTGCCTCTTCCTTCAGGAATTAATTCGGTACTCATTTTTTGTGTATGTGAGTGAACCTTAGGACCGTGTGCCTCTAGAATAAAGGAAGCAATCATCATGAATTTATTTAATGAGCAAATTATGTTGTTAATTATAAACAATGTGTTGTATGATGATGATGATGATGATGATGATTGTTTTCTCTTTTCCAGCCAACAGTAGGTGGGGGAAAATGTGTTTCCTCTCCACTTTATGTTCCATCTCTCCATCATTCGTTATCCAACTCTGTGTTCTAGCCCAGGTTATATTGTCTTATATTATTCTTTACCAAGTCCATCTATCCTTGCCCTGTCTTTCGTGTCATGTGTCCTTACAATGCTTGCCTTGGCATTCTTCATTCATCTGCTTGGCATGTCCAATACATATCAATTTATTTTGCTCCAGTTTTTCATTTAATTTTCATTTAATTTTCATACTTTTTGTTTTTTTCGTATGTCTTCAGTTCTCACCCTATCCCTCCTTGTCTTCCGTACCTTACTCCTCAGGAACTTCATTACAGCTGCCTGTACTCTCTCATCTCTGTCATTGTCCAGCTTTGTGCTGTACAGTGGTGTCAACCTGTCAGCTACTCATTATGGTACCAACACTTTTAAATTAATTTTAAATTAATTAAATAAAGACAGTCATGTATTATGTGTGACAAATTGGTTCCTTTATATTAGGACAACCACATCAAACATTCAGTTTGTCAGGCATCAACCAGGGCTTCAAGTCACATTCTTGCTTCTAACACTTCTGTTTACGATACTTTTGGTGTCCTCATTTTACAGTGTCGTCATGCTGTATCTATTCTGTTTTTTTGGGATGCAGGTCATTTATCTTCTTCTTCCCTCCATTGCATTGCAGCAATTAAATTACCTATTTACAGTGAACAACTAACACAAGTTATTAAATTCAAAACAAAAGTAATGGAGTGCAGTCAAACAAAATCTGATGATGCAGGAAATATTAGATTAGGAAGTGAAGTAGATGGATAGTGTTAATTGGGTAGTACTGTAGAATATCTAATGATGGTATAAGTAAGGAAGGACATAAAATGCAGACTAGCACAAGCAAGGATGGCCTTAAGAAATATCCTAATTTCAAACATTGATATAGGAATTAGAAATATATTTTTGAAGTCTTTCATCTGGAGTGTTGTATTGTATGGAAGTGAAACATGGAGACAATAAATAGCTCAGAAAGAAAGAATAGAATATTATGAAATGTGATGTTACACAAAATTGCTGAAAGAGAGATGGGTAGGTTGAATCACGAATGAACATATACTGAAACAAATGGGTGAGAGGGGAACAAATTGATAAAATTTTACCAGAAGAAGAAATAAAATGATGGGACACATCTTAAGATGCCCAGGACTTGTTCAGTTAGTATTTGAGGGAAGTGTAGATGGTAAGAACGGTAGGAGTATACCAAGGTATGAATATGACAACCAGATTAGCGTAGATGAAGGATGCTGATGCTGATGAAATGCGGGACCCAATTTTGAGGTCAGAATTTCACAGAGCTTTGAGAGACCAGGCGCGACTCCATAATACGATCTGCAGAGCTGCAGAGCCACCACAATGAAAGATATACAGTAATGTAATATATAGCGATTAGCGATCCCATCCTTCATATTGAGTGTGTATATCGAGCCAAAGTAACACAAAAGATCGATACCTACACAGCTGCTGGTGATCTGGCAACCCTGTTTAGATCTGTGAACGACAGAATATTAGGAGAGCACACTTAACTACAGCTTTCTTCCGTTAGGTGGCTAGAGAGTCACCCATAAGGTTCTGTATGAACTGCACGCCTTGCAGTACGTCTGGCCTATTCCCATGACCATAGAGTTAGTAAATAATACACTTGACAGTGCCACCATCCATAAGAGAATCGTTGCAGCGAGTGAGCCTGTTGAAATCTCAGCTGTTTGAGAAAAGCTCCCTCCATTGTACTCACCAGTGTAAATAGAAACTTTTGAACTTTTAAAACTGTGTGGATATTGATACGGTTTAAAATTCTTACATGTCAACTTTCTCACATTCTACAGTAGAGTTGTGATGCTTCTGTTCAGTAGAAAGAAAGCCCAAAAAGTTTAAATATAGGATAAATGCATGATAATAAAGGATGGTTGTGATTAAGTAACACAAAATCAATTTACTGTCCATGTTAAGTCTTCAAACAATGTACCTTATGATTGGGGTATGCATATTTTTCTATCTTTTGTGTAAATGACCAGGACTTCAGCAAAATTCTATCCAACGACTGAAAACATTCTCTCTCGTATGAAGCGAATGAGCTAGTTCTTAGGCTTACAAGTAATCATAACTATGTTTCTCCGTAATGGTAGTGAATTCTTCCGAGTTAGGTAGTCATGAAAATGAAAACAGAAACGCTAGTACCATCAGATGATGTTCCCCCTCCATTAAGAAAGCCGGCTGCCATAGATGTATGCAGGTCTCGGAACCTTTGTAAATATGAATGTGTCGATAAGTCAACTTTTTTTTTCGATAAGCGGAAGGGGGCTTTATTTTTTGTAAATTTTAATTGTTGTTTTTGTACAAGTCAGTTTTATATTTATATTCGGTACATTTTCGAGAACTTCACACTGATAGGACATGGAGAAAAGCGTTTCCGCGGGATTGGGGGACGTATTCACACGAGCTCAGCTGACACTTCCTGTATGCAATACAAATTTAGATTTGCCTATTACACTTACTGCAATGGACTGGGTGTCACAGAGCAGAACCACCAACATTATTCAGCACGAGCTGCCACTGTGAGCGACCTAAATAGGAACAAGGCACCTGGAATTGATGACATTCCCTCTGCCTTAGGAGAAACCAGCATCACAATACTAATTATAAAATTAATGTTGTATGGTCCACCTTTTTCAATACTGTATTATGCAATATTATTGAATTACATTACTAAACTAGGGATTAGTTTCGGTCTTGGCTGGCCATCTTCCACCTTAATGTAATATATCTAAAACTAAACAAATGTGAAAACACACGATTGACATGAAAACTAATGTACAAGCACACAATTAACATTAAAATCTGGAATGAAATAAGTGTAAAATCTGAAAAATAGATTAGGCTCTAAATTCTTAGCATTTGGAGTATGCTCATCATCCAAACTCTTTCTTGTATTGATATTCATAGAATTGTTAGTTCCATCACTGTTAATCATTAAAATTTCAATTGCAAAATGGGAACTGGTAAACCAGTATGGCGAGGTTATTCCATTTAGTGTGTAAGATGTATGAGACAGGAGAAATGCCATCCAATTTTTGGCAAAATTTATTATACTTATGCTTTACCCATACTGGTGCTGACAAGTGTGAAAACTACTGCACCATTAGTTTAGTATATCACGCCTGCAAAATTTTAACACGTATTATTTACAGAAGAATAGAAAGACAAGTTGAAACTGAGTTGGGAGAAGATCAGTGTGGCCTCAGGAGAAATGTAGGAACACGTGAAGCAATCCTGTCTTTACGTCCGATCATAGAGGATCGAATTATGAAAGTCAAGCAAGCCCACATACATGGCATTGTAAAGGCATATGATAATGTTGATTGGACCAAGTTATTTGAGATCCTGAAGGGGATCAGGATCAGGTACCAAGAACGAAGAATAATCTACAATCTGTGTAAAAATCAGTCTGCAGTGATAAGAATCGAGGGATTTGAAAAAGAAGCAGCAATCCAGAAAGGAGTGAGGCAAAGTTGCAGTTTGTCCCCCCTCCTTTTCAATGTTTATATAGAACAGGCAGTAAAGGAAATGAAAGAGGAATTTAGGTAGGGAATCACAATCCAAGGAGAGGAAATCAAAACCTTGAGATTTGCTGATGATATTGTTATTTTATCTGAGACTGCAGAAGATGTGGAGATAAGGAGTACAAGACAAAAATAAAAAAGTCCAAAACAGAAGTAATGGAGTGCAGTCGAACAAAGTCAAGTGATGCAGGAAATATTAAATTAGGAAATTAAGTCTTAAAGGAAGTAGATGAATATTGTTACTTGGGTGGTAAAATAACTAACGATGGCAGAAGTAAGGAGGACATAAAATGCAGACTGGCGCAACCAAAGAAGGCCTTTCTTAAGAAAAGAAATTTGCTCACTTCGAACATTGATATAGGAATTAGAAAGATGTTTTTGAAGACTTTCGTGTGGAGCGTGGCATTCTATGGAAGTGAAACATGGACGATAACTAGCTCAGAAAGAAAGAGAATTGAAGCTTTTGAAATGTGGTGTTACAGAAGAATGCTGAAGGTGAGATGGATAGATCGAATCACGAATGAAGAGATACTGAATGGAATTGGTGAGAGGAGATCGATTTGACTAAATTTGATGAGAAGAAGAGATAGAGTGATATGACACATCTTAAGACACCCAGGATTTGTGCAGTTGGTTTTTGAAGGAAGTGTAGGCGGTAAGAATGGTAGGGCTAGACCAAGGTATGAATATGACAAGCAGATTAGATCAAATGCAGCAGTTACATAGAAATGAAAAGGTTAGCAGAGGATAGGGTGGCATGGAGTGCTGCATCAAACCAGTCTATGGACTGATGACTCAAACAACAAATTCTATATATATGGAAAAGACATGAATTACCATTGGCACTATTTATTCTTCCTGTATTGTTGAGCTTAAATCCGAACATATTGTTGTATTAGTCCTGATAGGAAAGGACCATTTTTTTCTTTTTTAAGTTTGTCCATAAATTGCAGGTTGGAAAACTAATTTTCTTTTTGCTAGGGGCTTTACGTCATGCCGACACAGATAGGTCTTATGGCGACGATGGGATAGGAAAGGCCTAGGAGTTGGAAGGAAGCGGCCGTGGCCTTAATTAAGGTACGGACCCAGCATTTTCCTGGTGTGAAAATGGGAAAGCACGGAAAACCATTTTCAGGGCTGCCGATAGTGGGATTCGAACCTACTATCTCCTGGATGTAAGCTCACAGCCGCGCGCCTCTACGCGCACGGCCAACTCGCCCGGTAAACTAAATTTTAAGGGGTTGGTGGACCTCCTTATAATACTTATAAAATAAGGTAAGTATATGTAGGGATTAACACACACATGACAAGAGTAATCAGAGTAATCTACCAAGAGAGTTGGCCATGCGGTTAGGGCCACGCAGCTGTGAACTTGTATTTCAGAGATAGTGGGTTCAAACCCCAATGTCAACAGCCCTGAAGATGGTTTTCTGTGGTTTCTCATTTTCATACCAGGCAGATGTTAGGTTTGTTCCTGAATTAAGGCCACGGCCGCGTCCTTCCCACTCCTACCTCTTTCCTATCCCATTGTCACCATAAGACCTACATGTGTCAGTGTCATATAAAGCAAATTGAAAAAAAACAGAAAACTAAGAGTACTGTTAGCGTTTCTTTAACCTCACAATCATATTATGCTTATCTCTAACACTAGGAGAAAATGTTAAAGAACTATCGCAGGTTACTAACCATCTGTTGATAATGACAAGATTCATCCACATGAAGAGCATCATTTCAAATCGTATTAAGTGCACAGATCATATTGTGAACATAATACATTTTGAACCATTCACCATGGTGCACATAATAGAATTTGATCTGATTCATGTTTTTCAGCACCAAATTCCTATGCGAAAGAACATGAAATGACCTAATCTAACTCAACAGTTTTAAAAAGCATATCATAATTGGCAAGAAACCGTATCAAAGCATATTCTGGCCTTGAGTGGATTTAATACCTTTTGAAACGATGCTCCTTAAATACCACAAGGAAAAATAAGAAAAATCACCACTTTCATCCAATACTACGCTCAGCTTCTCAAGAATTGTAGCTACAGAAAGTGACGGGTAACAAGGCAAGGAACTGTAATGCACCGTTATCTGCTGTTGTAAACTGTTAGCTTTCCAGAATTAAGGGTGTCTGGCTGTGAACTCACCCTTGCTATGGTCCTGTTCAAAGGATGTCGCTCTGCCATGCCATAACCCACTGCCATAGGCATCAGACCTTTCACCTCCCTCACACATATTTTGGACCTGTAAGAAACAAGTTTGAGATATAACAAGAGTTTATGGTCAAAGTTTAACAGGAACAAATATTAGCTCAAAAAAAATTACAGAAACAAGTGGCCAAAATAGGATTGCAAATATCATTTGAGAAAACAATGTTGATGACAAACATCATTAATGCCCCTCAAAATATCACAATTAACAATAACATAATATCTCGGACAGATTGCTTTAAATACCTGGGAGAATGGATAACAAACAACACAAAAGAAAAGGTAGATATTGATATAAGAGTAAACAAAATAGAAAGGATGTTTCATATGACAAAAAATATATACAAAAATACAGTAAATCTCTATCCTGGAACTTGAAATTAAGACACTATCAAACAGTGGCCCGGCCATAAATTTTATATGTAGCAGAAACTCTTAAACTTACAAGAATTGGGGATCTTGAAAAATTAGAAAAAAGTTGAAAGAAGAATTTTGAGAAAAAAACTCAGACCCATAAGAAACAGCAATGCTGAATTTAGATTAAGATCAAAGAGAGAGCCATATTTAAAGGTTGAAAAACTGACGACTGTAATGAGGAAAAGAAGACTCGAATAGAATGAATAACAGTAGACTAACTAAACAAATTTTCAGCTTATTGAATAATTACAAATCCAAGCCAATGTGGTTCATTGAAATTGAAAAGGATATGAAAAACGCTGGATTTAAAATAGATATGATAGAAAACAGGACACATTTCAGAGAAGTAACATGAAAGGCAGTATTTCAGGAGAGAAAGAAAGTAACAACTGGAAGAAAATGGACTCGAGAGGAAAAGGAGCAACATTCTCAGAAAATGAAGGAAGTTTGGAAACTAAGAAAGTTAAATGCAAAGAAAAGTAATCAAAATTGATTTATTGTACCCTCAAAAGGGTTATTTAAATAATAATAATAATAATAATAATAATAATAATAATAATAATGATGATGATGATGATGAGTGGGTGCTTATTTGGGGAGGCAGTGGGCTTTGCAGTTACTATACAAGATCGAGTAATAGCTACAAACAATTACAAAATGTACATCATCAAAGACACCAGTGTACTCTCCAACAAATGCAGACGATACTCCGTTCATCTCGAGACCATCGACCACATCACTGCGGGCTGCCCAGTACTTGCCCCCGTAGAATACACGAGACGACACAATCATGTCTAGGGAATTATACACCAGGCACTTGCTCAGGAAAACCAATTAATTCAGGAGCGTATCCCTTATTACAAGTACCATCTAACACCACTCCTGGACGAGTCGATTAAGCTTTATTGGGACACTGCTGTAGTGACACACAAAACAGTCAACCATAACAGACCAGACATCATACCGGTAAACAAGAAAACTTGGACAACTTTCATTATTGACATCGCTATCCCCAATGACACCAACATTGGCAGGAAGTACTATGGAAGAAAATCTACAAGTACAAAGAACTTGCAGAAGAGGTGAAGAGGATCTGGAAGATGAAACTGGTATGGATAGTCCCTGTGATTCTTGTCAGTCAACGGCCTCATTCCACACACACTTCACAAGAGTCTGCAAGAACTGGGTCTTCCACCGAACATCTACAAAATTATGCAACATTCTGTCCTCCTGTCAACACGCAACATTGTGCGATTGTTCCTCTCGCAAGAATGAAGATCCCATGATCTGGAGTTTTGTGCATACTTGTACGTCAAAGTTTGTATTATAATGTGTAAATACGTCAATTATTGTAAGGCACTTAGTGCATCCCTTGCCCCGTTACTACCCATATTTCCTATGGAGAAGTGTACGAATAATAATAATCAGAAGATAACCTGACTAAGCATCTCTCTTCTACCCTTCTAGGTGACATGAAATCATATGGCATGTTTTTACAGCCAGATGCCTTTCCTGGCAATAGTTTCTTTGGATGGGACCAATGCGTCCTAGCGATGATTTCCATGGGGGGCAAACGGCTTTTTGTCCCTATGTATTTAGTGCTTACAGGACTGGGAGGCACCAGACTTAATTTGAATTCTGAGCCTTAAATGAATGTTAATATAGGGTCAACTTTCAGAGTAAATTACTCTAAAGTAACTGTTTCTAGAATTCAAAATGCTTCCTGCACCACAGTCGTACTCTGATTGCCTTAAAATTTTGTACACTTGTGCACTCGAATAGCATTCATAATTTCAGGGTCAATTTCAATAATAGTTTGGATTTTTCAGAAATATTTTATGCTAAAATATGAAAAAAAAAAACATGTTAAAAATATAAGTGGTGCACTGATACAGAATTAATCCTATAATTTGTCCTTTTATCCTTATGACCACTCAGAAAACAACAATGCAAGTTTGAAATGCATCTTTCAGCTACGTGAAATTAAATACTATAGGATGCTAGGAGTAATTGTTGATAACAATGCTGCCGTGGTCAAAGCGTACCACCAAGGTGCCAAACTCTTTTCTTTATGCATTCAGCAGTAGAATATAAACAATGATGTCTTACAAGATAGGTACTCTTTAATTCAATTTCATACTTTTATTTCATGACAGTTATTAACTTACACTGACTCCCTAATAAGTAACAATAATAACGACGACAAATACACTTCCACAAATGGCATTGATGGCAACGGAAAATAACGTAACAGAGAATTACTGGTATAACTAGCCAGCCCATTAAATGCTCATTAAACAACCCCCATATCATTTCCAAACCAATTAACTGGACAATTGGTATACGGTATCTGAGGAACAGTTAGAGGAAAATTTTGAATAGATTATTGACTTTACGTCCCACTAACTACTTTTATAGTTTTCAGAGACAATGATGTGCCAGGATGTTGTCCCACAGGAGTTCTTTAACTTGCCAGTAAATCTACAGACACGAGGCTGACATATTTGAGCACCTTCAAGTACCACTGGACTGAACCAGGATCGAAAATCGAAACTGCCGAGTTGGGGTCAGAAGGCCAGTGCCTCAACCACCTGAGCCACTTAGCCCAGTGATAATAAAGTACCGGTAGCACAGGATACTCTGTTTGTATGAAAGTTTTGCTAAATGCTAGATTTTAGCCTCAATATCAAATTTAAAAAATAAAGATGAAAAATTTTCAATTTTAATTCTGGAATTCAGACATTGTGAATAATCAACATTTCAATGGGATTTATGTGCCTGCACATCGTGGCACAGTTCTCTGATGTGTTGCAGTCCAGGTGAAACTTTCAAGCGGGGCATGACTCCATATATACATCCTATTTAACTTTCGTATTATTTATTTCCATATTTCAATTTATCATCATTTTAGCCTGAAGGCTGTTTGCGTACCACAGTTTAAGACCACTGGTTTAGAGGCATGTACTCTGCTAAACAGTAACTACAACAGAATTCAGGCAACAGAAATGAGATTCATTAGAACTATGAATCAAACTACTCGAAAGAATAAAATCAGGAATGAAGTACACAGGAAGGTCCCTATTACCAGTCTAATAATAAAGAAGTGTAGACTTCAGTGGTGAGAATGAAGAGCGAGAGACTTGCCAGAAAATATTTTGACCTTACTGTCCAAGGAAAGAGACCAAGGGGAAGGCCAAAGAATCACTGGATAGATACAGGTGTGGAGGAGAGAGGTCTTAGATGGGAAGATGTCATGGAACAGAAGATGTATGCAGACAGGAAGAGATGGTGAGTGCTTGTACACCATAACCGGGAAACTGGAGTTGGAAAATGAAAATGATGATGATGATGATAAAGGTGGAAATGCTAAATATTGATAAATTTGTTATAACATTTGTACCGGGCGGTACACCTCTACACCGTTTATTTAAAAGTTGCGCCAGTTGAAACTCCTCTTCTGGAGGAAGGTTGAACCTTATCTATTCTATTAATTCTCTACTTTCTCAGAAGATGTCACCACGTGGAAAATTTTGAGTTTTTGAACTGTGTCACTTTTGATGTGTTTTTGTTTCGCTTGAAGTAAGAAGTGTGAACTTTCTCTTCTAGAGGACACTACTGAAGATCAACAATAGCGCACCCTAGTGCGGAGTCAAGGAACTATTTTGTTGGAGAAATTTTTATTTCAAAAGTTTGTTTCTTGTTAAATTTCTTTCTGTTATTGTTTAAGTTGGCTGTATACCCCTCTTTTTCCCCTTGTTTTAGATTTATCCAATCCCGAATTTCTTTTAGTAATTTCTGACCAATCTGGTGTATCTTCCCCCAACTTGTATCTGTTGCGGGGTCCTATCCAATAAAAACATTGTGGGCGGGTGTTTTCATTCCCCTAACGCCTAGAAACTTCCGCGAGAGTATATAAACTGCTGATTTTAGGGTCTCCGGGCCACTTCTGTTCCATCTTTCAGTGTATTAAGTACATAGCAGGAGGCGGGAAGCGCCTCTTTCCTCGGCGGCGGTCAACAATAAGGTAATGGCCGATTAATAAATTCTTTCTTTTCTTGCTCAGCAGTTTAACTTTCGGGGCGGGTTCTAAGCGTTCAACCATGTAACCTTTTCCTAAAATGTAAAAACAACTGGTATCTATTCTATTTTAAAACGACATATCGGGATAGAGAGTGCTTAACCCTCTCGAGCTCCCACTCACATCGTCTTGAGGTGAACTTATTCTCTCAACCTATTCTTCCGTAATGTAATGTAAATTGCTATTAAGTCACCTCTGTAGTATGGGATTAGCCCTTGTAATAACGGCCTAGTGCCAAGTAGGTCTTAAGCAAATGTATTAGGAGTGCAGTTCGCCTCCTCTCAATTTGTTACTTTAAAGGTCATGTAATTAACCTTTTCATTTAATAGACCTCAGTAGGTTGGGTATGTTACCCCTGTGTCTATGTCCTGAGAGGACAACTTGAAGGTGGAGTTTGGTGAATGTTTAAGAGCGTGTGGCTCTTTGAGTGTTGTATGCCTCGAGGAGGCTTTTCCTGTGTAATGTGGAGCAAGTGCTCCTGAGCATGAATGGGGTTTTCTGCCCCTTTGTTGAGTTCTGTATATTGTAAGGTTGGACTTCTAGCTCAAGAATCGTATGGGCGGCTCTCGGAGCCCAAATTCTGTAATCCCTGTAATTGTACATTTCAAATTGTGTTTCAGCTACTAAGTACCGGTTCTATGTGTTGTTACTTAATTTTGAAAAGAAAATATAACCTGGTTAAATTTTACTTAGTTTCTCTTCCGTAGCTTGAGACCCGTTCACGCCCGCACCTTCTTTCACCTCTACCTACCACCAAAACACGGTAACAAGTGGTAGCAGAGCGTGGTTGAATGGGTCTCAATTTAGCCCCTTTTGACGGCGAGACATTGTTTTGATCCGAACTCTAACCATTTTCTCAGTTGCTGGCATTTTTGAGTTTTCCAAAATTGTTCTGTCATCATGCCCGGCCCTCGCGATGTTCTCCTCCTTAACTATTTGCGCAAAGAGGAGTTGATATATGAGTTAACTATCAGAAACGTTCAATCTGGAGGCACGGTTGCAATAGACACTAACAAGCTTAGAGAGTCCCTTGATTTGCCCATTTCCATCCCCAATTTGGGAGAGAAAGAAATTGACGACTCTCTTTCCACGATCACGGAGAACATTACTGGGCTAGCTTCCGTAGTTAGTTTTTTTGATGAAAATGATCCGTCTCCTAATCAAATTAAGCGTGTGCAAGGCAGGCTATATCATTTTTCGAATAGGGTTAACGATCTGTTGTCTCTAAAACTGAATGACGTTCAGAGGAAGGAAGCTAGTACGCTCCTGGAAAATATTTCCGAGTTATCTAGTAAGGTCACTCAATTGTTAACTGGGGAAGTTCCTCCCAAATCTGATCAACCCACCATAGTGAATCCAGGTAGTGAGGAAGCGCCTCCCAAGGGAGAAGTTAATAGGATAACCGTTGCTGCTCAAACTATCCCTGCCCCATTGGACAACGAATCTGAACGTCGTGCATCATTGAGTAACATCCGTTCTGAATTGACTTCCTTGCCATTGAAACCTTTACCTACTATGTCACCCGGATTTAGTAGCTTGCCTCATCCATTGGCAATGTTGCTCAGAGGTATATCCAAGTTTTCTGTTAATACCACCAGTGACGTAATTTCATTTTTAAGATTTCTAGTGGAATTTCAGGATCATGCCCTTGTTTTTTCTCTGTCTCCATGTCAAATCTTGCAAATTATCTATCCGTATGCTATTGGTATTCTCTCCGACAAAATAGTAAGAGCCATAGCTGAACAGTCATCTATTGAAGATTTTCATGCACACTTGCTTGCAAACTTTATTCCCGCCCGCGCGAGGTCATCTCTGATTCAAAAATACTATTATCGAGTACAGAGGTTGGATGAAAACTTGGCTGATTTCATACAAGACATTAAGTTTTATACCAGGGTGTTTGCTCTTCACTTCCCTGAGGATCAAATTGTACAAGCTATTGTGGAAGGCATTTCACCATCTTATAGGTCATACTTGTGTTTTGCGGCGTGCCCGCAAACTTTCTCTGAACTTGAAGCGTTGGCCGTCTCAGCGGAAGGAGTTAGATACGCCGATTCTTTGCGTGTAGCGAAAGAACCCCCGCCTTCCTTTAGTAACACTCGGCCTCCACCTCGCCGACCAGTCACGCCCCGTAAATGTTATGCTTGCGGGTCGCCTGACCATCTTCGCAATAAATGTCCATTAGTCAAAAGTAGTAGGGCAAATAATGGAGCTGGTTCAGCACAAGGCTGTTTTAAATGTGGGGCCTTCTCACATATCGCCAAGAATTGCCCAAACTCAAATAGCACCCCCTCCTGCTCAACTTCTGGTGCAAATTCCACCTATGCCGATAATAAAAAGTGACTAGTGGCTTCGGCTGAGTCGACTAATCCATCTTCCCGAGACTTAGCCCCTAGTAAACAGATTGTAAATGCAGAGAACGATCAGCCTTCAAGTTCATCTTTTGAATGCCCTAAAGAATGTCTTAGGATTGCGGCGGATACCCCCGCACCTGTTCCTTTTCTTAAGATTGATGTAAATAACGAGCCTATAACAGCTCTCTTAGATTCAGGTAGTGTTGGTTCGATTATTGCGGCTGAATGGTATTCTAAATTGAAAACGGTTTGTAAACTTCCTGACTATGTCTCTTCTCCTGTTCAATACGTTTCGGCTAATTCATCTCCATTAGAAATTCTAGGTTCCTTACTGGTCAAAATTCGTGTTTTTAAGTTTACATGGAAAGTTAAATTGTTTGTGGCCAAGCAATTGTCTTGCCCCATTATATTGGGAGCTGACTTTATTTCTCACACTGGTCTTGTGCTCGATCTGCAGTCTAGGTCGTGCACATTCAAATTTGCTTCTAGTTGTAAAATCCCACTATTAAAGTGTAATTCTGTGTCATGTTCTTCTATGTCGCCTATCCAGGATGAGATGTTGTTAGACCTTAGACATCTACCTGAGAAGCAGGCTGATAGTATTCGCAAACTGTGTCAGTCGTTTCCCGAGGTGTTCTCTGATACTCTTGGTGTCACTGACCTTATTGAATACAAAATTGAGGTTACGGATTCGATTCCTGTCCGTTTTCCACCGTATAGGCTATCTCCACCTAAAATGAAGGCTCTGAAGGAAATCATCGATCAGATGTTGAAGGACGGTATTATTAGGCCCTCTAAGTCAGCGTATTCTTCGCCTATTTTTCTAGTACCGAAACCCCAAGGAGGTTTCAGGCCTGTCATTGATTACAGGGCTCTCAATCGGAAGGTGGTGTTACAATCTGTGCCCCTTCCCGACCTTCATTCTTGTTTTTCATGGTTTCGTAAGGCCAAGTTCTTCACCATCTTGGACTTAAATCAGGCCTATAATCAAATTCCCCTTGCCGAAGAGTCTAAACACCTTACAGCGTTTGCCACGGACTGGAATTTATACGAATACAACCGCGTGCCTTTCGGGCTCCCCACGGGGGCAGCTGTGCTCACTAGGCTACTAGATAGGGTCTTCTCCGACATCAAATTCGAGTACTTATATCACTACTTAGATGATGTCGTAGTATTTTCAGAGACTTTTGAAGAACATCTAGATCATCTGCGAGAAGTTCTCGATCGCCTTCGTAAGGCTGGGTTAACTGTTAAGTTGTCCAAGGTTGCCTTTGCTAAGCCTTCAATGTCATTCCTAGGGCATATTGTGTCACCCGATGGTGTAGCAGTCGATCATTCTAGAACACAGGCCATCCGTGATTTTAAACCTCCCAAGGACATTAAAGGCATCGCCAGGTTTATTGGTATGGTGAATTTCTTCAGAAAATTCATTCCTAACTTTGCTAATAGAGCGGCGCCCTTAAACCTTCTTCGTAGGAAAGGCATCAAATTCGAGTGGGGACCTTCTCAACAAGCCGCTTTCGAAGATCTTAAATTAGCTCTCTGTAATGCCCCTGTACTTGCTATGCCTGATTTCTCGAAGAAATTCATCGTCCAAACCGACGCGTCATCGTCAGCAGTAGCTGCAGTCCTTCTTCAAGAGACTGAACTAGGGAGGCGACCCATCGCCTATGCGTCTAGGACATTGTCGGCTCAAGAAGCCAAGTATTCCATCTATGAGCTCGAAGGTTTGGCAGTCTTATTTGCCTTAGAAAAGTTCCGTCTCTATCTGGAACACGTTAAATTCGACCTGGAGACAGATAATCAAGCCTTAAGCTGGGTCTTAGGTAGGCCGCGTCGTACTGGTCGTATAGCCCGCTGGGCTATTCGTATTTCCGCCTTCCAGTTTGATGTTAGACATATCAGAGGTACCAAAAATGTTGTTGCTGATGGACTCAGCCGTATGTTTCATAACGACGTAGAGACCCACGAACCGGTCGACAGTTCATCACCTTCCGAGTCCATACTATCTGGTGTTAATGCCATCTTAACAGATGCTCCCATGCTTTTTAGGGATATTGAGAAATACCAACGTGAAGATCCGACGCTGGCTCCGATAATGGAAACCCTTTCTTCTGGGGAACATGCTGTCCCTTATGTTCTGAGGAATGGTGTTCTATGTTGCCCTTCGAGGCATGATAAGTTGATGAAAGTTGTTGTTCCAGCGGTTCTTGTACCTATGATCTTCAAATACTATCATGAGACCCCATTGGGGGGGCATCGTGGAATCTTTAAAACTCGTGAAAAGATTCGTGAAATGTTCATATGGAAAGGTATGGACGGTGAAATTCGGGAACTTGTAAAAGCTTGTAAATCTTGTTTGATCAGTAAACCCACCATGTCCACTAAAGTAGGCCTTTTGTCTTCTCATCAAGCGTCGCGCCCCATGGAACGCCTGTATATTGATTATGTAGGACCCTTCCCCCAGTCGAAGGGAAATGCCAACAAATTCATCTTTGTATGTGTAGATGGTTTTACCAGATTTTCTTGGTTATTTCCGACTAAGCTGGCTACCGCTCAGTCCACCATTACCTGTCTAAATTCTATTTTTGCTTCTTTTGGTCCGTGCCAATATATTGTATCTGATAATGCTAAGGCGTTCACATCAAATCTTTTTCGTAAATTCTGTTTTGACTTGTCCATCTCTCATGTAACCACTTCTGCTTATTACCCTCAACCATCTCTGGCTGAACGGGTTAATCGTAATCTCAGGTCCGCACTTATCGCCTATCATCATGAAGATCCTTCCAGGTGGGACACGTCCCTGCATTGGTTAGCTTTTGCTTTGAATTCGGCGGTTCATGAATCACACAAATTTACTCCAGCTTCTTTGATGTTTAAGTTCGTTCCCAACACGCCGCTCTCTAACCTCTGGTCTCTGAATGACATTCTGCCCGAGACAATAGATCCGGACAACATTAAAGATCTTTGGAAGAAGGCTAAAGCCAATCTTAAAGTGTCTCATGAAAAGGTTAGGGAAAGGTATGATCGTGGACGGAGACCCACCCCTTTGAAGGTAGGTGACCAGGTTATGGTCAAGAATTTTGTTCCCGCGGGCAAGCTTGCCCCCAGATTCCATGGGCCATGCATCATTCTCGATTTTCTCACACCGGTTACATTGTTACTAAGCAATCCAGCCACCGAGAGGATATTTAGGGTTCACCTGTCCCAGGTGAAACCGGTGTAATTTCTGTGTTAACTTGCTTCATATTATTTTGAAAGGATATGAAGGTTATTTTTTTTTTTGAGTTTCACTTTTAAGGCATTCTGCCCCTTCTGTAATATTTTGGTTTTAGATGTAAGCCTTGTGTAAAATCTGCCCCGACCCGTTAAACTGCCATCCTGTTCTTGCCACGGCCATTACCACGCTCCCGTCTCCTGCTCCACCTTACACTGTGGCTTCATAATAGTAAATGCCATGGATATCTGCACGCCGCTGGCCCCTCAATCTCTTTACAAGCCTGTACCCTCAAAGAAGATGATAGTCCAACACAATTCTGCCGCCTAGCTTTAATGTTTCAGCGCCCCCGCAGCCGCGCAGCGCCGTGCAGCGACTGGGGAGGGGGATGGGCCCCCTCCTCTCCAGCGAGGACGACATGTGCACGGCGAGCCGGAGCTCTCCTCCCGGCCAAGGCTGACGTGCGGCGCACGACCTGCTACTTGCCCGCAGCCTGTATATGTTCACCGCGGGCGCGGCGTGCTTCAACACCTCTGCTCCCCTCATAGTGCGGGCGAGCGGTATCTCAGGGTACTTGAGGGGTCCGAGCGGCCTCCTTTTGGACGCAAGCTGCAACGGCCGGTCCGGCCATCCAACTTCATCAACATCAACTACATGGACAGTTACTATAAGAGATAACTACATTTGGGAATTCAACAGCAATATTTGGTGGACCGTGCAAAAAAATTTTTCTTCACTTCTAAGTATTAAAAGTTTATCTTCAGAAATTCAAATTCTACAAACTTAAAGACTTTCATTCACCTGCAACAACAACATTTTGAAACTGAATTAAGAAATCTTGTAAATGCTTCTGCTATCTATCTTCGTATCAACATCATTACTTGGACTTTGTTTCAAACTGATTTCATGTGTCACCCCTAGAGGAACTTTTGGGGGGGGAGGTCTGTACCGGGCGGTACACCTCTACACCGTTTATTTAAAAGTTGCGCCAGTTGAAACTCCTCTTCTGGAGGAAGGTTGAACCTTATCTATTCTATTAATTCTCTACTTTCTCAGAAGATGTCACCACGTGGAAAATTTTGAGTTTTTGAACTGTGTCACTTTTGATGTGTTTTTGTTTCGCTTGAAGTAAGAAGTGTGAACTTTCTCTTCTAGAGGACACTACTGAAGATCAACAATAGCGCACCCTAGTGCGGAGTCAAGGAACTATTTTGTTGGAGAAATTTTTATTTCAAAAGTTTGTTTCTTGTTAAATTTCTTTCTGTTATTGTTTAAGTTGGCTGTATACCCCTCTTTTTCCCCTTGTTTTAGATTTATCCAATCCCGAATTTCTTTTAGTAATTTCTGACCAATCTGGTGTATCTTCCCCCAACTTGTATCTGTTGCGGGGTCCTATCCAATAAAAACATTGTGGGCGGGTGTTTTCATTCCCCTAACGCCTAGAAACTTCCGCGAGAGTATATAAACTGCTGATTTTAGGGTCTCCGGGCCACTTCTGTTCCATCTTTCAGTGTATTAAGTACATAGCAGGAGGCGGGAAGCGCCTCTTTCCTCGGCGGCGGTCAACAATAAGGTAATGGCCGATTAATAAATTCTTTCTTTTCTTGCTCAGCAGTTTAACTTTCGGGGCGGGTTCTAAGCGTTCAACCATGTAACCTTTTCCTAAAATGTAAAAACAACTGGTATCTATTCTATTTTAAAACGACATATCGGGATAGAGAGTGCTTAACCCTCTCGAGCTCCCACTCACATCGTCTTGAGGTGAACTTATTCTCTCAACCTATTCTTCCGTAATGTAATGTAAATTGCTATTAAGTCACCTCTGTAGTATGGGATTAGCCCTTGTAATAACGGCCTAGTGCCAAGTAGGTCTTAAGCAAATGTATTAGGAGTGCAGTTCGCCTCCTCTCAATTTGTTACTTTAAAGGTCATGTAATTAACCTTTTCATTTAATAGACCTCAGTAGGTTGGGTATGTTACCCCTGTGTCTATGTCCTGAGAGGACAACTTGAAGGTGGAGTTTGGTGAATGTTTAAGAGCGTGTGGCTCTTTGAGTGTTGTATGCCTCGAGGAGGCTTTTCCTGTGTAATGTGGAGCAAGTGCTCCTGAGCATGAATGGGGTTTTCTGCCCCTTTGTTGAGTTCTGTATATTGTAAGGTTGGACTTCTAGCTCAAGAATCGTATGGGCGGCTCTCGGAGCCCAAATTCTGTAATCCCTGTAATTGTACATTTCAAATTGTGTTTCGGCTACTAAGTACCGGTTCTATGTGTTGTTACTTAATTTTGAAAAGAAAATATAACCTGGTTAAATTTTACTTAGTTTCTCTTCCGTAGCTTGAGACCCGTTCACGCCCGCACCTTCTTTCACCTCTACCTACCACCAAAACACGGTAACAACATTAAATAAACCACCAAAAAAAACCCAGCAGGCTATCATATGATAGAATGAGTTCATTGACCAGAGTTCAGTATACTGCAACACTTTTGGTGTATGCCATAGGAATCAAATCTCTGTTTCCAACTTTAATTTGTATGTTGAAATGGAATATATTTACTAACTACTAGTGAAATATAACTACTGTATATCTCAAGTGCATTCAATAATATTGTTGTTATTCTTAGCCGGGCTGAGTAGCTCAGACGGTTGAGGCACCGGCCTTCTGACCCCAATTTGGCAGGTTTGATCCTGGCTCAGTCCAGTGGTATTTAAAGGTGCTCAAATACGCCAGATCCATGTTGGTAGATTTACTGGCATGTAAAAGAACTCCTGCGGGACTAAACTCTGGCACCTCGGCATCTCCAAATACCGTTAAAAGTAGTTAGTGGGATGTAAAGCCAATAACAATGAAATTAAATATTTTTGTCGTCATGAGAAGAGTGTCCTCAAGGGTATGAACAAAACTTTGTGCTTATGCCAAGTCCAGCTCTTCTCCTGAGCCAATGACCTAGATGTTAGGCCCCTTTAAACAACAAGCATCATCAAGCTTTAAAAAACAAGCAGCTCTTCTCCAAAAATGAAGATGCTATCAAAAGACAGGGAAGAGGTCTGAAGGTGTGAAAATAATGACTCTCCCTAGGCTTTGGAAACCTAATATCAGCAAGACTGGAATAACATAGGAAGTCTGATAGGATAGGAGAGAGTGACGAGTTAGGCAAAGCAATGCCAGTCTCAGCTTTAGACCTTATGGTCACCATCTTATGCTCCAATGTTGAACATCTCTGTGAAATTTGAGTAGTCTGAACAGAAGGTACTTTTCCAAGACAATTACACTTTCTCCCGCACCCTTCAGCCCCACCTTAAGCCCTCTTCCTAAGCCATATTTCATTTCAATACAAGAACTTACTGATTTCCATGATTATAATTTTTACAACACCCCATTTATACTTTATTCTTTGTTAAAAACCTCTTAGTATGTATATTCCTTGTATTATTAACTATTACCATAACATCTCATTTCACTTGTTATTCTTTAAAATAATATTGTCTTAGGATTTCGCCACAAATGATCTTTGCTCCAATACGGCTGATGATGACCCCTAGATGGGTCGAAACTAGTACCGTATAATTTTGTAATTTTGTGAATATATTGTAGTATTGAAAAGGTGGAAACATTTACGTTATTATTATTATTACTTATATATTAGAAGCTTTTTACCTGGGAGACTGAGGTAGAGGACGACTGTAAAGTGACTCGACGAAATCCCTCTGCATCTTCTGCAACTTGCTCGGTGAGTAGGGGATGAGACTCTTCACCACATGCCACCAGATGTAACGCTCTGGAGGAAAAAAGTAAAATTTAACATATCGTGGACCATCAAAAGGATCTTATACATTCTAACTTGAAAGAGAAGATCATGGTTTTCTAGAAACTTTTATTGTAAAAATTTTCCCAGAAAAGCTGCAGGTTGCCCAAGGACAAATAATACTCATAACTGAATAAAAATAGATTCAGGTGAATGGATTACGCCTACATGAGATGGCATGAAGTTGTGTAAGAATATATAACTACAATGAGGCACATCAGACATTTAGTTGAGGTCCATAGGTAAGATCATAATCAAATTCTTGAGGGCAGTAATGGTAATGTTATAGATTAAATCTCTACTCAGCCCAAAGGTATTGCAAAAGTTGACCAAAATTTAGGCATGGTTCCTCGGGCAACTAACATCAAGCCGATTATTGAGATGAGACGGTATTTCTTCTGTTGAAGTGCGCCTTTTATTGCATGGGCCTTGTGATGTTGAGGAAACTGCATTGTTGGCCATATGAACAAAATCTAAATAAAATGATAGTATAAGCATCATGACACAGTCAGAAATGATTACTACAAGTTCTTTCACGTTACTCATAAATATGGTTCAATAATAAGTGACAATTACCATAAAAGTTCAGTCCTTTCACTGAACTTTTTGCAGTAGTGTAATTTATTTCAAGAGTGGAATTATTCATAATCCTCTTGAAGTAATAATAAACACAAAATTTAGTGTCTTACCTCGCTTTGAAGTTGTCTTGCTGCTCAAAGATCCCAAAAAGAATGACAACATATGACGAAAACTGTGGAGGGGAAATACGTGGGAAACAGAATACGCATGCACAAATCTGGCTACAGATAAACCTGCTAGAAGATTGGACTTGAAAGATGCGTGGGATGACAAGGAGAGTCTTTCTTAACCGCACACACACGTAAACTAGCGTCACATGCCTAGTACGTAATCTGCACGCAACATGTTAATTAAAGAATAGCCCTCGTAAATTGTTTATTCACCTCAGTAATCTTTTTTAAGATAAAAATACGTTTTACAATATAATAATTTTAAAGAATATTTTAGGAGTTATTGTTGTTTTAGAGCAAGGAATGTTTTAAATACTGTATGCAGAGAAAAGAGGGAACTAACAGGCAGGTGGATGGAATCTGCCCCCAGCGACCTTGTTTCTGCTTCCCAGCTTCATCAAGAGGGCAGGGCATCAACAAGCTCTTCAGGGGCTGAGAAGAGATGGATGTAGAAGAATTGGGATTGACGAGAAGAGAGCCTATCTATATGAAGACATGCAGATTATGCTTGTCCTTTTGTGTTTCCATGTTTGTCCTAGTCTCCTGCTTCTGTTGCTCCCTTTTCCCACACTGACTTGGCATTGTGTTCACCCTATTACATGTGTTCCTTTCTTATTCACCCTCCTCTCTCTCTCTCTCTGACTTACAGTATATTTATAGTATATTATAATAAATTAGACTCAAAACCCTGACAAACCAGATGAGGGCACCAATATTGGAAGCAGCCCTGTGTAGGAAATTTGGTTGGGCTGGATTTCAACGAAGAAAGGACTTTCAACTTCCCAATGACTAATGCCATTAAAATGAACTGTAATGTGATTGCAGTCCGAAGCATTCCCTGTAGAAGCCAAGAAAACCGCCACTCTGCAACAAGATAGAAACTCTCCCTAATGTTCTTGGTTTCTGCCCGAAAGGGGAACTATTGAGAAATAACAGGCACCATAGGGTCAGGAGCAGTATTGCACAACTTCTCAAAAAATCTTGGGGACTGGGCGAGTTGGCCATGCGGTCAGGGGCACGAAGCTGTGAGCTTGCATCCAGGAGATAGTGGGTTTGAATCCCACTGTCAGCAGCCCTGAAGATGGTTTTCTGTGGTTTTCCATTTTGACACCACGCAAATGCTGGGGCTGTACTTTAAGGCCACGGTTGCTTCTTTCCAACTCCTAGGCCTTGCCTTTCCTATCCCATCGTTTCCATAAGACCTATTTGTGTCGGTGCGACGTAAAGCAACTAGCATAAAAAATCTGGCAGATTTGAAGTCCTTGAAGAAGTGCACTGAATCTCTAGCGATGGATCCAGTAAACGTGTAGACATTGTTGCGATTGACGGAAAGAGGAACATCGGCATTGTTACTGATCCAACAATAAGGTTTGAGGGTAATAGTTCACAAGCCAAAGAAGCTGGTTCTAAAGAAGAGACACTACGAACCGTGTTTTAAGTACTTTGAAGAAAAGTATCACATACCCGCCAGTTGGTGGGAGGTGGTTGGGTTGCTCTTCGGTGTGTGAGGATCTGTCACAAAATTTTCAGTTAATTTCATCCTTTGTTTTGGTATTCCTGTTTTGTTTTTAAAAGATATTTGTTTTGATGTTTTACAGAATTCATTGTCAATGGTAAATCACCATTTATATTGTATATGTAAAGAAAAATAAAGTTTTCCTGGTCTGGTCGGATATAGCTGTACAAGAGGGGAATTTAAAATTTTAAAAATATGTACGCTCATTTTATCCTAAGATAAATAGTGTAAAAATTACTATCTATTTGATGCTGTTGCCGTACGGTACCCCTTGTTCTATGTCAGCTATTCCTTGTGGATTTTTCTCTCTCTATCTACATATTTTCATTATAGCTTATACAGTGATTATGATGATGATGATGGAACAACTTACGTGCAGATTGCATCTCCTCAGAAGCCAGAACTTTAGCCAGCTGTTTGAAGTAGGATAAATGAGATACAATAACAATATCAGAATTGTAGTCCAAAGTGTTGTTGAGTCCTGCCGACAGTACTCGTACATACTCCTCCAAGTTGATCTGTAAACAAGCAAAGGACATCTCTCAGTGATATACTTGATACTTTTTGCAAGTTGCTTTACATCGCACCGACATAGATAGGTCTTATGGTGATGATGGGACAGGAAAGGGCTAGGAGTGGGAAGGAAGCGTCTGTGTCCTTAATTAAGGTACAGCCCTGGCATTTGCTTGGTGTGAAAGTGGGAAACCACGGAAAACCATCTTCAGGGCTGCCGACAGTGAGGTTCGAATCCACTATTTCCCGAATACTGGATACTGGCTGCACTTAAGCAACTGCAGCTATCGAGCTCGGTATACTTGATACAACTAGCCCTATATAATAGCAGTTCAGACAATAATAAATAAATAGAAAGCTCTGATATAGAAAATACTA
This sequence comes from Anabrus simplex, assembly GCF_040414725.1. NCBI lineage: Eukaryota > Metazoa > Arthropoda > Insecta > Orthoptera > Tettigoniidae > Anabrus > Anabrus simplex. The sequence goes on along the minus strand of NC_090274.1, from coordinate 44,227,064 downwards.
GTTGCTGTACCTGTCGTTGACAGGACAATCTCTTAGCCTCTTCTTTGCATCCAGTCTGGGGGGCACTGAGCGAGTTGGCCGTGCGGTTAGGGGTGCGCAGCTGTGACCTTGCATTCGGGGGGATGGTGGGTTTGAATCCCACTGTCGGTAGCCCTGAATATGTTTTTCTGTGGTTTCCCATTTTCACACCAGGCAAATGATGAGGCTATACCTTCATTACGGCCATGGCCGCTTCCTTCCCATTCCTAGCCCTTTCCTATCCCATTCTCGCCATAAGACCTACCTTGTATTGATGTCACGTAAAGCAACTATTTTTAAAAAAAGTCTGGGTGCATACACTGTGATGAAATTCTTTACTCCATTCTTTGTCCATAACTGTATCTTTATTATTCTATCACTTATGTAGTCCACTTTATGTACATATTATCTAAGATATCCAAATGCATGTTAGAACTACTTCTAGCAGGTGATCCGAGTACAGATGCTTTTTTCAGACATCCCTAACCTGGGGTCAGATGCTACCTAATGTATTCCATAATAATAATGTTATTGGTTTCATATCCCACTAACTACTTTTACGGTTTTCAGAGGCGCTGATATGCCGGAATTTTGTGTGATGGGAGGTTTTCTTTACATGCTGGTAAATCTGCTGATATGGGGCTGATGTATTTGAGCACCTTCAAAACCACCGGACTGAACCATGATCAAACCTGCCAACTTGGGCTCAGAAATCCAGCGCCTTAACCGTGTAAGCCACTCAGCCCGGCAGTGATGCGTTTCAGTGTCATTTTCTACACTGAGGGACCATCACTCCATCTAAGGAAACTCACAAGAAATCAGCTTCATTTCCTGTATCAAATCCTATTTACATTAGGTAAACAAAAGTAAATTTCCACATGTTTGATACTATATATTTTCTTTAAGCAAATTGATTATTTGCAGAACATGTTTCATGCCTCAGGAACATCTTCATCTAGATAACATTGCTTAGTGGAAATTACAAAGAAATTTCTTCTTCTCATAAAACCATCTTAAAATAGTGCCTTTGTGTTGCTTAAAACAAAACTAATTTAAAAAGATAAAAATAATTAAAATATGTGGGGAGGGTTGAGTGGAACAGTGAAATGGGAAGGGAAGATGGATCTACTTATGTTCTAACCTAATTTAAAACAATTTCCTATTCACTTAAATAGAAAATGTGTTAGTATACAGCACTTTTGTTCATATGTGATGTGTATGTTTTTCTTAGTTTTTGATTTTTTAATTTTTGAAAAGGACTTTTTCATGTCGATGTTACTTCTTAATTAAAATACTGTTCTCTTCAACTGCTCTTCTTTTCCAAAGTGAGTATTGTTGTTTGATTTAATTTGGTGAAAATGGATCTCTTGAACCTTTGTTTATCAAGGGATCCTCCAAAGCTGATCGCTGTCTTATTGATGTTATGAAAAAGCTTTCTCCAAAGTCTAGTTATGTTGTCAACCTGCTGTGTCCTTGGAGGGATCTAGCAGCAACTGATCAACATACACTACAAATAATTAATTTGCTTAAAGCAAACATGTAGTATCAAACAGGTGGAAGTTTACTTTCAATGATTTACTCTAAGGAAACTTAGCCGCCCAAAGCTGCTGGTCACCGTAGGGGATCAGGTTATTTACCACCACAGAGACCCTAGCTGTACAGTCTACTCATTAATGTAGCGGCCAGACATACAGTACATATAGATATTAATTTAAAACACAATACACAATATAGTATATTACAAGATACTTCCTTGTCTTATTCAGATAATGAGGACACCAGCTCATGACTCACCTTCTGCTCATCAGGGCCAACATCCATGTTCATGGCACTGTTCAACTCTGCAAAGGTCATACGTGTGTAGTTAGGCTTCTCTTCATCTAGTTTCTTGGTGAGCTGACAACAAAATATGAAGCGAAGAGATTAGAACAAACGGGAATATATGAACTTAAGTTTATAAAATATGCAATACCACAAAGGAGTCATGAGAACAAAATCAAATTTATTGTATATATTATTGTGGGTTATCAGGGTCCTCAAAACTAAAATCACTTCACAAGTGGTGCCTTTTACTATCATCTAAATTCATTAAGCTACTATTCAGTTATTTACAAGTTCACTTGCACTTGAGTTTTCCACTTTACACAGTTAGTACAGGTGGAATGTACAGTTCTCTGCCAAATTATAATGCTCGCAAGGAAAATAAAATGTTTATTCTGATTTATTTTGGAATATATAGCATATACAGACTGCTGAAAGACTCCACTTCCTCCATTGTATAAATATTAAACATGGTTTACAGTAAATTTCCTTCGACAAAAACAATCTGATAATCACCAATTTTCTTCACACTGAACTAACTACAGTATAAATACTTGCTGAAGTCATTCTTATCTGCAGTCCTGATTTTTAAGTGCAGTAAGATTGTCACTGACTTGTAACTCTCTCAAGACTGACTAGTGTTTGTTGGCTCTGCACTTTACAAAGACCAGCAGGAGATTCTTGCAGTTTCCATTTCTGGATCATTCTGATAATCATTTTCCTGTTTCTTGTAAAGTGTTTTCTTATTGGGAGCTTCAAGAATTCACCAGCAGTACTGTTTTGCTCGCTCCTCAACCCGCACACATAGCTGCCACTGCATCAACATTGTCGCCTCCCTCTGCACTCTCAGCCTTCATTGACACAATGTTACTCATCAGCCTGCAGCTTGCAGATATACACTATGTTGTCAGCAGTTGCCCAGTTGCTTGACTTTTATTTAAATTTTTTTCTTACATTGCAACCGATACAGATAGGTCTTATGGCGACGATGGGATAAGAAATGCCTAAGAGCAGGAAGGAAGTGACCTTAATAAAGGTACAGCCCCAGCATTTGCCTGGTGTGAAAATGGGAAAACATGGAAAACAATCTTCAGGGCTGCCGACAGTGGTCTTCGAACTGATTATCTCCCAGATGCAAGCTCACAGATGCACATCCCAAACCTCATTGCCAACTTGCCTGGTGGTCGGGTATAAAGTGAGATGAATCTTCATTGTGAATTTTTACAACCAGATGCCCTTCCTGACGTCAACCTCCTCAGAGGAGTTAACGAGATGAAATGAATGATATATGATAGTGGGAAGGGAGAGGGTGGAAGCACAGTGCTATATGCCCTCACTCCATAGGAACACTGCATAGAGGCTTGGAATTGAATCCAGGCTTTTGGCACACAATCTAGTGATTAGAAATTGTATACCATGACCTCTCATACTCTGATGGCCAGCATTCTGATGGCAAAAATGTTTTCCACCAATAGGACTCTAACTGACTAACCATGGTGTCAGACCATAGAGAGCCTGGCTGACTAGCTTGGACGGTAGAGCACTGGCCTTCTGAGCCCAACTTGGCAGGTTCGATCCTGGCTCATTGCGATAGTATTTGAAGATGCTCAAATATGGCAGCCTCATGTCTGTAGATTTACTGGCAAGCTAAAGATCTCCTGTGGGACAACATCCTGACACCTCAACATCTCCAAAAACCGTAAAAGTAGTTAGTGGGACGGAAAGTCAATAACCTATTCAAAGTTGTCCTCTAAGTGTTCCGCAGCTACTGTATACTGTCTAGTAGTGGACACTAATTCAGGGAAGGGGGGTGCTGTTTACCAGGTGTGAGAATATCTCCCGTCAAATGGCAGGTTATTCTTCCTGCAGCAGTGTAGCAAGTGTAGTTAATGACATGGATCACTGGTGTCTGGAAGGAAGTTTTCGTTCTAGTTCACTCCAGAGATGTTCGATAGAATTGAACTCAGGGCTCTAGGCTGACCAGTCAATTTCTCAAACCTCATTTTCTACAAATCACTCTTGAACAAACCCTGCTTCATGGCAGGGAGTATTATCATGCTGAAATGCGCGGCAGTTATTTCCAAACTGGTTTTCTACCACAAATAACATACAGCTCGTCAAAATTATCTTTCCACCTTTAACATGCCCTGTAGTATTTGAGATGACCAAGTCCCTTCCATGAGAAACACCCGTACACTATCACCACCAACTTTCAGTGTGGACAATGCACAGGTTGGGAAGTTTAGTTTGTCTAGTATTTGTCACACCCAAATGCTCCCATCTGACTGCCATATAGTATAGAGTGATTCACACGGAACAGTGGTGCTCTTTACATCAGTGATAAAGTATACATGTAAAGAGGGGTGATCACATAGTATACATGAATGACTAATACACATGAAAACATCAGTACCGAACGGAGTGCCCGCGAGTTAACAAGCTATGGCTAGGGAGCCAAGCTCTGCATTCAGAAGACGAATGGATTTGAACCCTACCATTGGTTGTCCTAGCAATGGTTTTTTGTGGTTTCTCATTTTCAGTTCCAGGCAAATGCTGGGACAGTTTCTACACATATCTCAATGTAAAAACATGCTATATAATTTAATCTCACCATATTCCCGAACCTTTGTCAGGAAATGGGACTGGGGGGGGGGGAGAGACATAAGAAAACATCAGTTCAACATCAGTTCAATACATTGTGAAACATCAGTTCATTATATTGTGAAACATCAGTTCAATATATTGTGAAACGAGTTTAAATGAGAGCTGCTTTATGCCAAGGCGTACAATTGAAGACGCCTTAGATGTCTTCTTGGAGAACTGCCTGTCAGGCTACTTGTAAAAATCTATTAAAGAAACTATTTAAAATAGTTTGTGTTGGGTCCACCTTGTCAATAACAATTTTAACAATTGAGAATTAATTATTTATTTATTCATTCATACATGTTTCAGGAAGTTTATGCATTCCCTTCATCAATGAAGTCCAGTCAAAGAATAAAAACAACATAAAACTATCTTTTGTTTAGCCCACATTTAAAGAAGTATTATATCCTAATTCACCATATCAGTGAATCAGTGAAAAATTATGAAAACCATCATTCTTTAATATTTTGATGATGTTGAATGAGAATACCTAAATAAATTTAAGATCTTGAAGTTTTTCTTCTCTTTTTCTTTTCTTCTGTAAATGATTAAACACTAGTTTATACAGTGGGTTCTTATCATGGCAAACTTCAGTTCGACAATGCACCAACACACATGCTCCAGTTTGCACCCCCCCCCCCCAGATGTCGCCATTTTGACTGTGCCTAAATCACGTGTCTTCTAGAAACACATGTACAACGCAGACATTTTGAACATTTTCTTACTGGGCGACTTGGCCTTGCAGTTAGGGGCACGCAGCTGTGAGTTTTAATCTGGGAGATACTGGGTTCAAACCCCACAGTCGGCAGCCCTAAGATGGTTTTCCATGGTTACCCATTTTCACAACAGACAACTGCTGGGACTCTACCTTAATTAAGGCTACGGCTGCTTCCTTCCCACTCCTAGCCCTTTCCTATCCCATTGTCGCCATAAGACCTATCTGTGTCGGTGCAACGTAAAGCAAATCAAACATTTTCAATGAGATGCTATGATTTGAACACTTCGTTCACAGTACCAATGTTAAACAGGTGAGGTTTATGTTTATAGGATATTTTCCCCTTATTTTGGTGTGAGAAACCTGCCCCTGCTGTTTTTTCAAGTATTTCTGATACACCCTATATAAATTATGGTAGATGAACTTTGTTAAGAGCAGTATAAAACTGGAAAAGAGAGAGAGATCTGGAAGGGAACAACTTTTCCCCAACTCAGTTGTGTCTGGATGATGATGACAATGAATATGCACATACATTTCTCAAGGCCACTTCAAACAGCATGATCTTGGCTGCAGCTTCTGTAGACTCAATCAGGCTGATACCAGCTGTCTTGTTTTGTCTCCAATTACCCACATAGTGAAGTACCTAGAACAAAGAGACTGAATACACTTAACTAACAAACGACACTCAGGAAAGGAAAAGTCATATCCACTATGAGAGAGGGTGCAAAATAAAGGCAGAGAAAAGAAAACCATTAAAAATTTAAGCTTTAAAACAAGAAGGCTGTTTACCACCTTTATTATTTAATTGTGCATAAGAGTATATAATGACCGAGCTCGATAGGTGTGGTCGCTTAAGTGTGGCCAGTATCCAGTAATCGGGAGATAGTTGGTTTGAACCCCACTGTCGGCAGCCCTGAAGATGGTTTTCTGTGGTTTCCCATTTTCACACCAGGCAAATGCTGGGGCTGTACATTAATTAAGGCCACGGCCACTTCCAATTCTTAGACCTTTCCTATCCCATTGTCGCCATAAGACCTATCTGCGTTGGTGCGACGTAAAGCAAATAGCAAAAAAAAAATATATATAATGAGGGAATGGTACAAGGTCAACCCAAAGAACATAAAAATTGGAAGTTCTAAACAAACATTCAGTTTAAACTGTTTAGGACTTGCTGATGACCTTGCTCTATTGTCCACCAATATTCAGGAAACTCAACAGAAAATTAAATGTCTACAAGAAATAACATGAAAGACAAAGGTTTTTATAGAAGTATAAAATAGCTCATTAGAAGCTAAACTGGTAATGTAGATAAAAAGGACTAATATACCTCCTAGGAACATCAAGAATAGGATGTAGGAAAATCAGAAGGAGGAGGATATTAATCCAACAGTCATACATAGGTTTACTGATCCACCAATGGTAGATAAAATAACAACTGATGGACAAAAAATCAAAACTGCTAATAAATTGAAGTATTTATTATAGGAGGGCAAATCGAAAAGTAAGTTACACTAGCTCGCCGCGAGAGCACACTGTGTGTTGTGACTGTGGCCAATGCAGAGCAAGTTACAGTAACTGCTGACATTTCCGATTGGAAGGTTGGTTGGTATCCCAACGTGTTGTCTGTGCACAGTGGACTAGGCTCAATGGCGTGTCAACTGGATGTTCACTCCAAATTGGAGGTGAGAGCAACGATCAGATTTCTATGGGTTAAATGGCTCAATTTGCATGGACATTCATGGTGAAATCACTGCTGTATATGGTGAGCGTGCAATTTCTTGCCCAGGTATTGTAAAGTAGTGTAAGCAGTTTGATGCCGGACGCACGGATCTCACGGACGAATATCGCGAAGGCAGACCCGCAACGTTCAGTACTGTTGCAAATATTGACTGTCGACAGAAGAAGGTAAACTAAAGCAGGTTGAGAAAGAGATGCAAAATTATGGCTTGGAAATTCTTGGTTTAAGTGAAGTGAGGTGGTGCGATTTTGGAGAGATCATGACACAAAATGTGAATACGTTTATTTATTCTGGGCAGTCTGGGGAGGATGCTGAACGGAGAAATGGAGTGGGTATGTTGCTAAATAGGACATCCAAGAACAGTTTAATTGAATGGAGTCCCATCTCAGACAGAATGATGACAGCTAGATTTCAAGGTAAAATTCAAAATGTAACAATAGTAGTTAGTTATGTACCAACAGAAGTATCTGGTGCCGACATGAAGGATCAATTTTACCACCAGTTGAATGAAACTATGAAGAATATAAATAAAAGAGATATTGCTATTATTATGGGTGATATGAATGCAAAGATTGGATCAAATAATGAGGGAATAGAGCATGTGATAGGGAAACATGGTTTAGATGAAATGAATGATAATGGAGAAAGATTTGTAAATTTGTGTGCCAGCCAGGAAATGGTGATTGGAGGGACAATCTTTCCCCACAAAAGGTGTTATAAGGTTACATGGGTATCGCCAGATCACAAAATAGAAAATCAGATCGACCATGTAGCTATTAGCAAGAAATTTAGAAGATCATTGACGGATGTGAGGAATAGAAGAGGAGCTGATGTTGGTAGTGATCATCATCTAGTAGTAGCTGAGTTTAAATTGAAAATAAAGGCTGCATCAAAGAAGTTTGCAACAAGAAAAAAGAGGTTCAACATACAAAGGTTAAACAGTGAAAAGAGGAGGAAAGAATTTAGTCTGGAGTTGAATAATCGGTTTGAAGTCCTTTCAAATCTCAAAAAAGAGGAAGAGTTGAGTGTGGAAAGAACTTGGGAAAATGTTAAGAACACTTACATACAAATGTGTGAAAAAGTAATTGGTTATAGGAGCTATCAACTGAAAGACTGGATGTCTGAAGAAACATGGGACTTAATTGAAAAACGAAAAGAGGCAAAAGCTATAGTAAACCAAAGTAGAACAAGACAGCAGAAGTCAGAAGCCCAAAGGAAATATTCGGAAATTGACAAAATGGTTAAAAGGAGTGTGAGCAGCGATAAATGAAGATGGATTGACCAGCAGGCACAAATTGCAGAGAAAGCTGAGAAGAAGGGTGATATGAAACAACTCTATACTTTTACAAGGAAGTTGTCAAGTGGAGGTTATAGAAAGAGTAAACCAGTGAGGGGTAAGCAAGGAAATATGCTGTTGTCACAAGAAAAACAATTGAGAAGATGGCAAGAGTATTTTTCAGAAATTTTAAACAAAGATGATGGAAATGAGCACGAAATGCAAGAAGTAAATGAAGGCTTAGATAGTGAAGACTCAAGAATAAAGCTAGATCCCCCAACAAGGCATGAAGTTAGGTTAGTATTGAAACAATTAAAGAATGGTAAAGCAGCAGGAATAGATAATATAGATCCAGAAATACTAAAAGTGGATGAAGAGGCCGCCATTAATTTGCTGCTACCATTACTGGGGAAAATATGGAAAGAAGAGAAAATTCCAGCTGATTGGAAAGAGGGCTTCATCGTGAAACTCCCCCAAAAAGGCAACACCACAGTGTGTAAGAATTGGAGAGGAATAACACTAATGTTCATACCAAGTAAAATTCTCTCTAGAATAATTCTAAACATAGTAAAGGACACAATTGAGCAGCGCCTTCAAAAAGAACAAGCTGGTTTCCGTAAACAACGCAGCTGCATTGATCTAATAAATACGCTAAGAATAATTCTAGAGCAAAGTAATGAATGGCAGGCCACATTGTACTTGACATTCATAGACTTCGAAAGAGCGTTTGATTTAGTAAATAGGTTACATGTTATAAACCTCATTTTAAGTCCGTATTGAAAATTTAACAGTTCAACAATGATAAAGGTGTTTTAATTTATTCCACCTATTCAATACTTATATTATCACGTATAGTTGTTACATAATTAAATTCTTAGTTACATGGGACATGTTTCGCCCTCAATTAAGGGCATCTTCAGCCTAAATACAATAATCAAAAATACAACTAAATTAAAAGTGGACGTTAAATACAATCATCAAAAATACAACTAAAATAAAAAGTGGAAGTTAAAAGTTTAGTCTGTTCTTAAAATTCAGAACAATAAAATTGTGAAAAATGATAAAATAAAAAGATGCTAATGGAAAACTGTCTTATGATTAAACTATAATCTTGTCAGAGACTAAAACTTCTATTAAAATTCGAATTAAAACAGTTCATATAAAATATTGGAAAATCAAAGTGGTAGTAATAAAAAGCCAACGACATGAGGGCGTGTACACAAGCATAAACTTGATTGTCATGAATACAATCTTTTCAAGGCCGTTGATGAAATTCGTAGTAAGTAAGGCAGAAGCATCTATTGAAAAATTGTAAGAGGCCGTTAGCACCGGTAGGTAATAAAATGGCTGAATCCTTGCCAGAAAATGTCAACAGATGCAGAAATAAGTTTTCTGTAAGAAAAGGAAAAGAAGAAATAAGAAATTGAACGTAAGGAGAGAATTCAGTCTTACATAATTTTGAAACAGATGAGGACTTACATGTAAGTGGAAGTTGTTATTTCTTAACTACTGTTGAGTTGGTTGCTGCCCGTCTGTTGGCTCTAAGTCTGGTGTTATAACTGTGCTGCAGAGGCGGTAGCGAACTCGGAGGGGAAGGAATAGGGGAGTGCGGAAGGGAGGAGAGGATGGGTGGAGTCAAATGTGACGAGGCTGACAAAGGGGCGGAGTCAACTGCATTGCTGGAGGTAGGCCTAATATCTGTAGGTATGGGAGGAGTATTAGGGTTTGAAGAATTAAATATATTAGGTATCCTAAATTTATTCGAACTAACTGACTTTAATAATTTCGGCATTAATTCATGTAACATACTTTTATTGTCCGTGGTTTCATTGAGATTCTTTTGCTTATTGTACGTCTGATCTAAATAGATGTATAAACTTTCTAATTCATTCAGCATTCTTCCTTTTTGTATGTTTCAAATTATCGTTAAGTCTTTCTCTATGGATTCAAATCTGTGGCCAGTCTCCCTCATATGCAAACTCATCGCTGAGTATTTCCTATGTTTTTCCGCGTTAACATGTTCCATGTATCTTGTCATAAAATTTCTCCCAGTCTGTCCAACATATGAAAAATTACACTGAGTACATTTAAGTCTGTATACTTCCGATCCTAAATAACGATTCTTATCATAATTAACTTTTTTATGATTAAAGAATATGGACTGGTTAGTATTAGTAGTTTTAAAAGCTATATTAAAATTATGTTTCTTGAATACGCTAGTAATCTGGTGTATAGCTGGATTATTAAAAGTGAATGTAGCATACTCAGTTTTTTTGGTCTTTTCTGGTATCAGATTCGTAGATAATTTGTTCTTAATTTTATTGATTAATTTGTTGATCATTTCTATTTTGAAACCATTTTGTTTAGCGAGGTATCTAATATAATTCAATTCTTTCTTCAAATTCATGGGAGATAGAGGGATTCTAAATGCTCTATAAATTAGACTGTGAAAAGATGCTTGTTTATGTGAACTCGGGTGTAAAGAGGAATTGTTTATAGTTGTAGATGATTGTGTCGGTTTTCTAAATATATGGAAATCAAAAGTGTTAACCTTACGCGTAACTGTTATATCTAGAAAATTCAATGAGTTATCGACTTCGTCCTCTTTCGTGAATTTCAAATTAGGTTCGATTTCATTTAATTTATTTAAGATTTCTTGACTATTAGTGACATCTTTGTTTATGATTACAAATGTATCATCTACATATCTCAACCATAAATCTATTCCTTTAATTTTTGCTATTATTTCATTGTGTTCGATTGAATCCATAAATATGTCGGCAAGGATGCCCGATATTGGGTCACCCATTGCTAATCCATTCCGTTTATAAATATTATTGTTAAATGTGAAGTAGTTATTGTCTAATACGAACTTTAACAATCTAGTGAATTCTTCTACTTCCATTTTACTAAGATTACTGTGTTTACAAATATTATCATGACCGGGCGAGTTGGCCGTGCGCGTAGAGGCGCGCGGCTGTGAGCTTGCATCCGGGTGATAGTAGGTTCGAATCCCACTATCGGCAGCTCTGAAGATGGTTTTCCGTGGTTTCCCATTTTCATACCAGGCAAATGCTGGGGCTGTACCTTAATTAAGGCCACGGCCGCTTCCTTCCAACTCCTAGGCCTTTCCTATCCCATCGTCGCCATAAGACCTATCTGTGTCGGTGCGACGTAAAGCCCCTAGCAAAAAAAAAAAATATTATCATGAATGATATTAACAGTTTTATCTGTCGGAATATTCGGGAACATATTCACTACGTCATACGAACACATCATCTGGTTTGGAAGTACGCCAAATCCAAGCAAAATGTCACACAAGTCAATGGAATTTCTTAATGGTTGTTTATTATTAAAAGTGTAATGTCTTTTCAAAAAATTGTGAATGTATTTGGAGACTTTATACGTGGGAGAATTACGGCAATTGATAATCGGACGAATCGGAATATCTTTTTTATGTATTTTGGGCATAGCTCTAGTTTCCGGGAGCCTAGGATTCATATTGACAAGTTTTAATTGTTCTTGTTCAGTAAAGAGAGATGTGGATCTTTTAAGTAAGGCTTTTAAGTTGCGTTGAATTTTAGTTAGCGGATTTTTTGTTACTAATGTGTATTTATTCTTATCAAAAAAATCTTCAGTTTTTTTGATATATGTATCTTTATCCATCAAAACGATCGCACCCCCCTTGTCAGCCTTGGTTACTATAATATTGTTATCTTCAATTTTCGATTTCATGTTTTTTATTGTTTTCTGTTGTTTGGGATCAAAATTGGAATAAATTTCTTTAGCCAGTCTGGGTAATTTCTTCTTTAACTCCAATCTTACTTCATCTTGTACATCGCGTGGGAGTTTTGATATGTTCGCCTCCGCTTCTGCAACTGTGTTAATGATATCTATTTCTCTATCTTTATTAGGCCAATTGTATTTTGGACCCCTTTTAAGTAGGTCATTCTCTCCTTCCGTAAATTTTACCTTGGTCAAGTTAACTACCGTGGGAGTGACATTGTCCGATGGGCCCTTAATTTGTTCTTGTTTCGTTTGTTTACTACGACGTATTTGTGTGTCTATTAAATGATTCAATTTCTTATTCAATGTATCCTGTTTCTTACTAAGTGCGTATGTTAATTTGTGTTCCATGTGTTGATAAAAAGACTGCCATTCTAATGGGGCTAAATCCTGTGTCACCGCTAAGTGAACGTTATATAATTGCAAATTCAATTTGGACTTCTTCCTGTAATATGCCTTGATTTCATTTTTAAGCCATAATTCATTTACCTTATTTTGGGTTACATTATGGCTTGGATTGCTTATGTTCTTACGTTGTGTTGATTTTAGAAAAGTAGGTACAAGTTTTAGTCTCAGACATTGTTTAAGAAAAGCTAAATCTTTTCCTAACTTACAAATCTTCATTTTCAGATTGAGAAACTTATTTAATCTACATTTTGCCTGGTTGGCTGTCACATTACATGTTATAAACCTCATTTTAAGTCCGTATTGAAAATTTAACAGTTCAACAATGATAAAGGTGTTTTAATTTATTCCACCTATTCAATACTTATATTATCACGTATAGTTGTTACATAATTAAATTCTTAGTTACATGGGACATGTTTCGCCCTCAATTAAGGGCATCTTCAGCCTAAATACAATAATCAAAAATACAACTAAATTAAAAGTGGACGTTAAATACAATCATCAAAAATACAACTAAAATAAAAAGTGGAAGTTAAAAGTTTAGTCTGTTCTTAAAATTCAGAACAATAAAATTGTGAAAAATGATAAAATAAAAAGATGCTAATGGAAAACTGTCTTATGATTAAACTATAATCTTGTCAGAGACTAAAACTTCTATTAAAATTCGAATTAAAACAGTTCATATAAAATATTGGAAAATCAAAGTGGTAGTAATAAAAAGCCAACGACATGAGGGCGTGTACACAAGCATAAACTTGATTGTCATGAATACAATCTTTTCAAGGCCGTTGATGAAATTCGTAGTAAGTAAGGCAGAAGCATCTATTGAAAAATTGTAAGAGGCCGTTAGCACCGGTAGGTAATAAAATGGCTGAATCCTTGCCAGAAAATGTCAACAGATGCAGAAATAAGTTTTCTGTAAGAAAAGGAAAAGAAGAAATAAGAAATTGAACGTAAGGAGAGAATTCAGTCTTACATAATTTTGAAACAGATGAGGACTTACATGTAAGTGGAAGTTGTTATTTCTTAACTACTGTTGAGTTGGTTGCTGCCCGTCTGTTGGCTCTAAGTCTGGTGTTATAACTGTGCTGCAGAGGCGGTAGCGAACTCGGAGGGGAAGGAATAGGGGAGTGCGGAAGGGAGGAGAGGATGGGTGGAGTCAAATGTGACGAGGCTGACAAAGGGGCGGAGTCAATTGCATTGCTGGAGGTAGGCCTAATATCTGTAGGTATGGGAGGAGTATTAGGGTTTGAAGAATTAAATATATTAGGTATCCTAAATTTATTCGAACTAACTGACTTTAATAATTTCGGCATTAATTCATGTAACATACTTTTATTGTCCGTGATTTCATTGAGATTCTTTTGCTTATTGTACGTCTGATCTAAATAGATGTATAAACTTTCTAATTCATTCAGCATTCTTCCTTTTTGTATGTTTCTAATTATCGTTAAGTCTTTCTCTATGGATTCAAATCTGTGGCCAGTCTCCCTCATATGCAAACTCATCGCTGAGTATTTCCTATGTTTTTCCGCGTTAACATGTTCCATGTATCTTGTCATAAAATTTCTCCCAGTCTGTCCAACATATGAAAAATTACACTGAGTACATTTAAGTCTGTATACTCCCGATCCTAAATAACGATTCTTATCATAATTAACTTTTTTATGATTAAAGAATATGGACTGGTTAGTATTAGTAGTTTTAAAAGCTATATTAAAATTATGTTTCTTGAATACGCTAGTAATCTGGTGTATAGCTGGATTATTAAAAGTGAATGTAGCATACTCAGTTTTTTTGGTCTTTTCTGGTATCAGATTCGTAGATAATTTGTTCTTAATTTTATTGATTAATTTGTTGATCATTTCTATTTTGAAACCATTTTGTTTAGCGAGGTATCTAATATAATTCAATTCTTTCTTCAAATTCATGGGAGATAGAGGGATTCTAAATGCTCTATAAATTAGACTGTGAAAAGATGCTTGTTTATGTGAACTCGGGTGTAAAGAGGAATTGTTTATAGTTGTAGATGATTGTGTCGGTTTTCTAAATATTTGGAAATCAAAAGTGTTAACCTTACGCGTAACTGTTATATCTAGAAAATTCAATGAGTTATCGACTTCGTCCTCTTTCGTGAATTTCAAATTAGGTTCGATTTCATTTAATTTATTTAAGATTTCTTGACTATTAGTGACATCTTTGTTTATGATTACAAATGTATCATCTACATATCTCAACCATAAATCTATTCCTTTAATTTTTGCTATTATTTCATTGTGTTCGATTGAATCCATAAATATGTCGGCAAGGATGCCCGATATTGGGTCACCCATTGCTAATCCATTCTGTTTATAAATATTATTGTTAAATGTGAAGTAGTTATTGTCTAATACGAACTTTAACAATCTAGTGAATTCTTCTACTTCCATTTTACTAAGATTACTGTGTTTACAAATATTATCATGAATGATATTAACAGTTTTATCTGTCGGAATATTCGGGAACATATTCACTACGTCATACGAACACATCATCTGGTTTGGAAGTACGCCAAATCCAAGCAAAATGTCACACAAGTCAATGGAATTTCTTAATGGTTGTTTATTATTAAAAGTGTAATGTCTTTTCAAAAAATTGTGAATGTATTTGGAGACTTTATACGTGGGAGAATTACGGCAATTGATAATCGGACGAATCGGAATATCTTTTTTATGTATTTTGGGCATAGCTCTAGTTTCCGGGAGCCTAGGATTCATATTGACAAGTTTTAATTGTTCTTGTTCAGTAAAGAGAGATGTGGATCTTTTAAGTAAGGCTTTTAAGTTGCGTTGAATTCACTAGATTGTTAAAGTTCGTATTAGACAATAACTACTTCACATTTAACAATAATATTTATAAACAGAATGGATTAGCAATGGGTGACCCAATATCGGGCATCCTTGCCGACATATTTATGGATTCAATCGAACACAATGAAATAATAGCAAAAATTAAAGGAATAGATTTATGGTTGAGATATGTAGATGATACATTTGTAATCATAAACAAAGATGTCACTAATAGTCAAGAAATCTTAAATAAATTAAATGAAATCGAACCTAATTTGAAATTCACGAAAGAGGACGAAGTCGATAACTCATTGAATTTTCTAGATATAACAGTTACGCGTAAGGTTAACACTTTTGATTTCCAAATATTTAGAAAACCGACACAATCATCTACAACTATAAACAATTCCTCTTTACACCCGAGTTCACATAAACAAGCATCTTTTCACAGTCTAATTTATAGAGCATTTAGAATCCCTCTATCTCCCATGAATTTGAAGAAAGAATTGAATTATATTAGATACCTCGCTAAACAAAATGGTTTCAAAATAGAAATGATCAACAAATTAATCAATAAAATTAAGAACAAATTATCTACGAATCTGATACCAGAAAAGACCAAAAAAACTGAGTATGCTACATTCACTTTTAATAATCCAGCTATACACCAGATTACTAGCGTATTCAAGAAACATAATTTTAATATAGCTTTTAAAACTACTAATACTAACCAGTCCATATTCTTTAATCATAAAAAAGTTAATTATGATAAGAATCGTTATTTAGGATCGGGAGTATACAGACTTAAATGTACTCAGTGTAATTTTTCATATGTTGGACAGACTGGGAGAAATTTTATGACAAGATACATGGAACATGTTAACGCGGAAAAACATAGGAAATACTCAGCGATGAGTTTGCATATGAGGGAGACTGGCCACAGATTTGAATCCATAGAGAAAGACTTAACGATAATTAGAAACATACAAAAAGGAAGAATGCTGAATGAATTAGAAAGTTTATACATCTATTTAGATCAGACGTACAATAAGCAAAAGAATCTCAATGAAACCACGGACAATAAAAGTATGTTACATGAATTAATGCCGAAATTATTAAAGTCAGTTAGTTCGAATAAATTTAGGATACCTAATATATTTAATTCTTCAAACCCTAATACTCCTCCCATACCTACAGATATTAGGCCTACCTCCAGCAATGCAGTTGACTCCGCCCCTTTGTCAGCCTCGTCACATTTGACTCCACCCATCCTCTCCTCCCTTCCGCACTCCCCTATTCCTTCCCCTCCGAGTTCGCTACCGCCTCTGCAGCACAGTTATAACACCAGACTTAGAGCCAACAGACGGGCAGCAACCAACTCAACAGTAGTTAAGAAATAACAACTTCCACTTACATGTAAGTCCTCATCTGTTTCAAAATTATGTAAGACTGAATTCTCTCCTTACGTTCAATTTCTTATTTCTTCTTTTCCTTTTCTTACAGAAAACTTATTTCTGCATCTGTTGACATTTTCTGGCAAGGATTCAGCCATTTTATTACCTACCGGTGCTAACGGCCTCTTACAATTTTTCAATAGATGCTTCTGCCTTACTTACTACGAATTTCATCAACGGCCTTGAAAAGATTGTATTCATGACAATCAAGTTTATGCTTGTGTACACGCCCTCATGTCGTTGGCTTTTTATTACTACCACTTTGATTTTCCAATATTTTATATGAACTGTTTTAATTCGAATTTTAATAGAAGTTTTAGTCTCTGACAAGATTATAGTTTAATCATAAGACAGTTTTCCATTAGCATCTTTTTATTTTATCATTTTTCACAATTTTATTGTTCTGAATTTTAAGAACAGACTAAACTTTTAACTTCCACTTTTTATTTTAGTTGTATTTTTGATGATTGTATTTAACGTCCACTTTTAATTTAGTTGTATTTTTGATTATTGTATTTAGGCTGAAGATGCCCTTAATTGAGGGCGAAACATGTCCCATGTAACTAAGAATTTAATTATGTAACAACTATACGTGATAATATAAGTATTGAATAGGTGGAATAAATTAAAACACCTTTATCATTGTTGAACTGTTAGTAAATAGGACCGTAATGTGGAAAACCTTGGTGAAATATGGAGTACTGGTTAAGATCTTGAATCTCATGAAGGCAATGTATGAAGGGTATAGATGTAAAGTAGTACATTAGGGAAAACTCTCAGATTATGTGAATGTCACAAGTGGAGTTTGCCAGGAATGCGTTCTTTCACCAACAATCTTTTTAGTGGTGCTCAATAATATTATGAGAAATATGTTGGGTGGAAGGAAAAGAGGAATACTATGGGCAATGGGGGAAAGACTGGAAGATTTAGAATTTGTAGATGATATTTGTCTTTTGTCATCAAGAATTAGTGATATGAAACACAAGTTAGAAGGATTATGGAAGGAAGCAAAGGCTGTAGGACTCAATATAAATGTTGTTAAGACCAAGGAAATGAGAGTAAATGCTAAAATTGATGAAAGTTTGTTTGTGGCAGGAAAAGAGATTGAAGAGGTTAAAACATTTACCTACTTGGGAAGTGTAGTGACAAGAGAAGGAGGGATGGATGAAGATGTGGGAGCCAGAATAAGGAAAGCAAATGGAGCCTTCATGCAGCTGTATACAGTGTGGAAGAATAACAACATTTCAAGGAAAACGAAAATAAAAATAAAAATTTTCAATACAAATGTTAAATCAGTCCTTCTATATGCTTGTGAAACTTGGAAGGTTACACGAACTATCACCAATCTCTTGCAGACATTTATAAACCGTTGCTTACGGCGCATCATAAACATCAGATGGCCTGAAATTATATCCAATGACGAGCTATGGAGAACAACAAACCAAGTTCCAGTCGCAGTGGAAATTAAGAGGAGGAAATGGAAGTGGATAGGTCATACTTTGAGAAAGCCAGTGGGATCTATAGAACGCACAGCATTGGAATGGAATCCGCAAGGGGCATGGAGGAGAGATCGTCCTAGGAAGACCTGGAAGAGGACTGTAAAGGAGAAGGCCCTTGAAGCAGGGAAGACTTGGAAGGAAGTTAAAGCAATGGCAAGTCGACAACCACAATGGAGACGTTTCACAGATGCCGTGTGTTCCAGTGGGAACAAGAGGAATTAAGTCAAGTAAGTTGTTGTTGTTATTATTATTATTATTATTATTATTATTATTATTATTATTATTATTATTATTATTATTATTATTATTATCTTTTTTTTTTTTTTTGATTCGTTGTGCCCAACTGTGGAGCACATTTGAACTTATTTTGCACAATGTTTCTTCTTCTTTTCTTCCCAACATCTCTTCATTTTTTCACTGTGTTCCTTTCTGCATGTTTCTGTCCGGCCTGTATTTTTTCTTGTTGATTTCTCTGCAAATTTATGTTTGTTTACTAAGCTTCTAAATTTCATTCTATCTTGAATGGTTTCGTCCTCAATACCCGTTTCTTGTAGATCTTCATGAATTTCTGCTAACCAATTGTTGCAGTTTTTCAGGGTTAGAGCTAGATTTATTATTATTAATTATATTATTATATATTAATATATTATAATAATAATAATAGTAATAATAATAATAAGAAGAAGAATTAAAAAAAGGCAATGAAGGGTGATACTGCAGGGGTGTGGGGGGTCAGCAGAAGGCAACAGTGCTTGTGCAGCTGTGACAGTGTATGCGTGCAGGGCCAGCAGTGAGCAAACCAGTATCGCCAATGAATTTTTGAGGCTCACGATAAGAGAGCTCCTTAGAACAAGCTCCTCTGTAATAGAATGTCCAAAATGACCAAGATTATAGATGTATATGTTTCAGAATAGCTCTCAACCAAACTAGCTACACATGTGACTTACTATCTCAAAAAAGTACTGAGGTGGTAAGACAAACCTAGCCCCCTTAGGGTTAGGGATAGGGTGGGAGTGACATGGAGAAATAATCGAAAACTGCCAATATTACTGACGAGTAGAGAAAGACCTCACTGAATTAGGATCACCAAGTCTGCAGGATAGAAATGTAATCAGGAAAATTGTTCACCCAAAGGGATTTGAGGAAGATGAGAAGAAACTAATACGACGTACTTGGTCGGAGGAAAAGAAATTACAACAATCGATGAAAATGAAGGAATGCTCAACACATGTTGATTCCGTTTGGTCCTGAGTGATCCATTCGAGCAGCAGAAGAAGAAGTGTCGAATCCATAGTTTTTGGGGTCGTTTAGATGAATAGTGACATTTCATATGCCGTTTAAGTCCAAGTACAGCCCCCATCGGCATGAAGGTAAGAAAAGGTGAAAAAGAAAAGGTCCAAAATGACCGATATGATGGATGTATTTGTGTTATGTTCCAGCATAGCTCTCAACCGAACTTGGTAAACATATGACTTATTATCATGAACAAATGGAGGTAAACCAACCCTTGGTGAGGGGCTGGGGAGGGGGAAACATGTAAAACTAATCGAAAATGACCAATATTAGCATTGCATCCTATGTTCTTGGAATCGCTGATGTGAATAGTGACGATCCGGCTGCCATTTAAGTCTACGTTCTATCCCCACTGGCCTGGAGGATAAGAAGATGTTAAAAGGAAAATGTACAAAATAATCGAGTTATGAATGTATGTGTGGATGTTCCAGTATATCTCTCCACCAAACTTGGAACATTTATAACTTATTATCTGAAAAAAAAAATATGCTGTGGTAGTAAGACACCACTAGAGGGGCTAACATGAATAAATGATTGAAAACAACCAATATTAGTGTCGAATTAATTGTTTTCAGGATCGCTGAGATGAATTGTGACACTCTACATGCCATTTAAGTCCCAGTTCAGCCTCTATAACAATAACACTTAAACTTCAAAATACACTGCTCAAAAAAATTAAAGGGACAATAATTTGATTGCGTGTACCATGTAAGTAGTCCGTAATTAAGATATATATACTGTTGCTCTTATTCTGCCGACATGTTTTAAGAATGAGAGGAAACCTCCACATTCCATTGGAAGGCTTTGCGGCAGTTGTCAAATGAATGGTGCTATGCCTCAGAGTGAAATGGTCGAGCAGTGTCTCACTCTGTCATCTAGTGAGTGTAAGTAAAGAGTACTGTACGTGTCTATGCTCTTTGTGTGCATTTCATCAGTTGAAATGAGGCAGAACGTGTTTGGGCAGTGACATTGGTGCAGGAAGGTTGGACTATTTGTATAGTGTCTACAGAGCTTAATGTGGCTTCATCTGTTGTCGGGAGGGTTTGGAAACGATTTCGAAAAAATGGACACGAAAGCCAGGGTAAGGAAGAAAACAGAAAACATTGGCCAGGGAAGGCCGATATGTGGTGAATTGTTCTCTCCGCCGGCGCACTGCGACTGCCCGGGACCTACAAAATGATCTAAGAGCAGCAACTGGTTGCAGTGTCAGCGACCAAACAATACACAACAGACTCCGAGAGGCAGGTTTAAGACCAAGAAGACAATCATCAGGTCCCTCGATTAACTGTCCAGCACACGAGAGATCGACTTTTATTTGTTGAGGACCATAGCAACTGGCAGCTGTATCACTGACACAATGTATTGTTTACAGATGAGTCCCGCTTTCATCTAACATGGTGTAACAGATGTGTACGTGTATATCATCTTCATGGTGAATGTTATAATGAAGCAGCAGTCCAGAAAATGGACAGATTTGGCTGCGGCTCAGTCATGGTGTGGATGGCATCACAGTTGATGGCCGATCAGACCTTCAAATAATTAAAGGCCAACTTAATGCTCAGAGGTACATAAACGTGATTGTACTGGATTATGTTATGCCCATTGCAGTTGTAATGGGTCTCCAGTTTATCCTGCAACATGGCAATCAGAGAGCGCATTCAGCAGTAGTCACCATGGAAATTCTACAGGACTTCACGATTCAAACATTAGACTGGCCTGCTCTGAGTCCTGACTTCAATCTCATTGAGCATTATGGAATATTGTGGACAGAAAACTTCGAGCCTGTCCTATAGCACCTCGGACTCTTGAACAACTTGCAGAGGTTCTTATTGAGGAGTGGGACAAAATTCCTCAAGAAACTGTTCGCAAACTTTTGAGGATGATGCCTCGAAGATGTGAGGCAATAATATGGACACATGGAGGGCCTACCAGATATTGAAATGTTTCTTTTTTGTTCTCTATGTGAATTAATTGAAGGACTTTTCACTTTGGTTTACGACACTGTCTTATATTTCTGGTCATAGCGCCAACATGTGTGATAAGAAGTGAACAGGATATATATATATACACATTTTAGTTAAATAAAGGTTTCATTTTCCAGATAAAACCACTCTGAAAAAAATAATGCAGGTGTTTAAAATGTTGTCCCTCTAATTTTGTTGTTGTTGTTGTTGTTGTTGTAAAATATCAGTCAACATCACAGTAATAAAATCTTTGCTACACACATAATCAACGTGTAATAAAAAGCCTTAAAATAAACATTCAATAAATTGCCCCGGTAGATTCGGGTAATATATCTATTAAAAAATAATGTAATTTGTGCAATTTATGTAAAAACGATGTGTGTTAATAAAATTTTTGGTTTAATACGTCTAACAGTTGAATTAATAAATGCGCGTAAAGCTGTGGGTACATGCTAGTGTCTGATAAACCTTACCTGCACCATGTACACTAGATTGGCCTTCAGTAATTGCTTGGCTGTTAGAGTCATCAAGCGCAGCTCTTCATCAGGGTCGGGAATGAGGGCCAAAAAGCCGCCATCGGACGGAGGTCTCACCTGGCATGAACAGCAAAGATTTAGTCAAATGACTACAAGCAGCAGGTCAACAGAACTGTCAACACTAGGCATGTTCCCTATAGCAACATTTCAGTGTTTTTTAATTTCTTTTAATTGTTAAATTCAAATACATTTTCTTGTAGATATTTCAATAGATTTTCCAGTTGAAAGCTGGCAGAGGTTTAAGGAGCTTTGCACATTACAAAAAAATTGTCACCTTTTGCTTTTTTTAATGTTCATTGGATAGACTGCATCTTTCTTCATCTCTGTGCCAATTTTTTAATAATATTATGAGCATACCATTGCTCTGTAGTTCTTATGACATGAGTGATCAGGAAAAGCGATAGAACAAACGTGCAACCTGGCTAAGGCAGCAATAAAAAATATTAACAAAACTGTTGGGAATACCAACAGATTTCCAAGAACCGAAAAATAAGATTCGTAAACTGTCATTTCCCACGCTGTTGTATGGATGCGAGATATGGACAGCGAGAATGGAGGAGACTAATAAGATCATTGCAGCAGAAATGTTCATCTGGAAAAGGACAGTAAGAATTCCATGAACCAATCACCTCACAATTAACTCCATCCTAAAATAGCTTTAAAATGAAAGGAGATTCTCAGGCTAGATTCAGCTTACTTCTTCTTTCATGGCCATATATGTACCCATAAAACAGGCACTCCCAAGCTCGCACAGCATCGACTCATCTGACTTGGAGAAAGTATGTCCGGCGTTCTTGCGTCAGGTCTAATGGTACTTCACTTTTCCTTAAGGCAGCCTCAGCAGTTCATTTCCGTGTTGCATTAGGAAACCCTCTTCCTCTCTAGCTTTTCGTTAGCAAGAGCTTTCTGTACTAAATGGTGTTTATTTCTTCTTCTGATGTGATCATACCAGCAGAGCTGTTGTTCCTCCGTATTGTGGCTGATGGGCACAGCTTTAGAAGATTTTGCATATGCTGATTGCGCACTTCATCATGCAGAGTGACTCCTGCCGACTATAGCAAGATCCGCATCTCTGTGACATGCATTCACTTGCCATGCTTCTTCTGTCTTGCCCAACATTCGGAGCCGTACATGAAGACGGACCAGACAGTGGTGTTGTACAGTGGAGTTGTAATTTGACTGGCATCTGCTTATCACACAGAACACATGTAAGAGACCGCCATTTCATCCAACCTACTGCGGTTCTTGACATGTGTGTCGATATTACCATCAGTTGTGATGACTGGTCCAAGATACGGTCATCATCAGTAGTTCTCCTGCAAGGAAGACAGTGTTGTGTGTGCCCGCTTGTGCGGGCTGCGCAAAGTTGAAGAACATATACTCTGACTTCTTGCAACTTATTCTTAATCCATTTACCTCTTGTATTACTCACCATCGTTCCAAGACTCCCTCAACCTCCTGACGTGACTCGCCAACCAAAACAACATAGTCTGCATAAAGTATGGTCTACGGCAAGTCTCGGCTGCTCCGTCAGGTAGTTGATGACGATGTTGAACAGTACTGGGCTCAGTGTCGACCCCTGATATACACCAACATTAATACAGAAACTGTCTGAAATACCTGCAGTGATTTTCACCATAGGAGATGGACGTAGGTACATATTTTGTATCATCTTCACATACACCTCGGGAATGTTTTGATGCTGTAGTGCTGCCTAGACAATATCTTGAAGAACATAATCAAAGGCTTTCTCCAGATCGATGAATACCATATGGAGGTCTTTACGTAGTTGATGGTGTTTCTCAAACATGATACGCAGAGTCTGAATTGAGTCACTTGTTGACATATCCGGTGTGAAACCACACTAGTTCCGGTGGATGTTAATCAAAATCTTGATGCAGTCTCCTATGATGCACTCCCAGGCTAGATTCAGCTCTGTTAAATACTTTGGTCATGAGGAAGAGTCCTAATAAGATGTATAAGCCAGATTACCAGAACATGTCGAAGAACAATGTACACTGCCTGACAAAAAAAGTTAAGCATCCAGAAGGAGTGGTCCAATATTATCCCATTTCAGTATACATGCATACCATTGATGTGTGATTAAATGATGGGATTTATAAGAATAGACGAGAAAAGAGCCACCAACCTGCATCCGAAATATTCACGAACAACGGAGACTACATTCAATATTTAAAGTCAATGCATCAATCACAGCTGCACATACACTGGAACTGCTATCAACAATATGATAAACCTATCAAATATACAAGTGGATAAATCTTAATATATAATAGAACCCCCACGAGAGCACTGCCCAGGAACGCAAGCACTGACATTCTTCATCTACATTGGACTCAAACAAGAATATATATACATATGCAAGACGTATAAATCTATTCCAATTAAGTGATCTGAGCCACTATAAAGGATTTTAACACGCACTGGATATTTTAATATGTGATTTTAACATGTGTTATGCATTTTAGAGTGTGTAATATACCTGTACTTTTTTAAAATTAGCTAATTTACACTAATTTTAGGCCTAAAAAACAAACACGCTTTTAACTATCTAGAATGTACCAAATAACCAATTTTTACTCTTAAACATGCCCAATGAAAATGAAATGTCGTATGGCTTTTAGTGCCGGGATATCCCAGGATGGGTTCGGGTCGCCAGGTGCAGGTATTTCTAATTGACCCCCGTAGGCGACCTGCGCGTCGTGATGAGGATGAAATGATGATGACAACACATACACCCAGCCCCCGTGCCGTAGTAATTAACCAATTAAGGTTAAAATCCCCGACCCGGCCGGGAATCGAACCCGGGACCCTCTGAACCGAAGGCCAGTATGCTGAACGTTCAGCTAACGAGTCGGACATGCCCAATTTGAATGCTTGACATAGTGCTTCCCCACAACTTCTCCATTTGGAAAGGCAATTCAACCAATATTTGACTTATGTAAAGGTACCAATGTACAGCTGATGATGACTGTTCAAAAAGTCGAAACCAGTCCTGTAAGTTATATAAATAAAATTGGTATTGATAAGGTGGAACCTTTTCTTATCTATATAACATGTTAACTATCAATACGGAAAATGAAACTAATTAATCAAGAAGAATCTGTAATGTGTAGAACGCCCACCAGAGTGCATTCATGATGGCACCATCCTGTTGTTGATAAGTTGTTACCAGTCAACTGCTGTGAGTCAGAGAGGACTTCGTACAGTATGAAGCACCCGTGATGCCTCGCACATGCGTTAGACAGCCTATCCACAGACTGACAGCATTTAACATTGTGGGACTGCATGAGGCTGGTTGCCAGGCATGTGGGCCATTCAGATGTCACCGTGGCCCAATGTTGGACTCAAAGGGCACCCGATCACGTCATGCAGGTTCGGGTCGACCAAGAAACACCACCCCAAGGAGGACCATTGTATGGTGCGCCAAGCATTGCAGGATCCTATAACTTCAGCACCTGCCATCAGCAAACATGTACTGGAGGCTCTACAACGTCCTGTGAATTCCCGCACAGTATCTCGACGACTTGCATCTGCCGGATTGGGGTCCTACCACCCTATGCGTCGGTTGCCATTGATACCAAAACACCAACGCCTGCGTTTGGAGCGGTGCCTTGCCTGCGAGGCATGGACAGAGGACAACTGGCATCGCATCATGTACAGTGATGAGTCCCGCTTCTCCATAACCTCCGATGACCATCGTGTGCAGGTTTGGCGGTGCAGAGGGCAGATCCTGCCCATATTGTGGAAAGACACACAGGTGTAATCCCTGGCATCATGGTGTGGAGAGCCACAGGATATGCGTTCCGGTCAACTCTAATAATGCTTTGGCAGACTTTGACGGCACAGCGATACGTCACAGACATTCTGCGTCCGGACGTCCTACCCCTTATTGCACAGCACTCTGGGCTACTGTTCCACAAGATAATGCACATCAACACACAGCACGTGTGTCTATAGACTACCTAGAGTATGTTGAGGTCATCCCATGGCCAGCAAAATCCTCGGACTTCTCCATTATTAAACACATGTGGGATGACATTTGAAGGGGACTCCGTCCCAGTACCAACCTGCAGGATCTGGATGGGCAGCTGCAACAACTGTGGACAAACTTGCTCAGGAGAGGATCCAAAGGCTGTTTGACACCATTCCAAACCCTATAAGAGCATGCATTGCGACCGGGGAGGGGGGTCGACACCCTAGTGACCTGGCGCCAACATTCCACCTGTAACTGCCAACGGCCTTGTCCCTTACATCCCATATGGTAATCAGTTCATAAATGCACATAGTCTTTCAGCATATGTAGTTTCATTCACTTTCAACTACTCATTCTGGGTGCTTAACTTTTTTGTCAGGCAATGTAGAATCTAATCAAGCAAGTCGTTGAAAGGGAATAATGGAGAAAATTATGTGCGATATAACAATGACCACACACTTCCTCCAGGAGGTCAGGAGTAAAGAGAGATCCAGCCTAAGCCCAAGTGAGGCTCGGGGTGGGCAATTTGGTCATGCGGCCGAAGCCCGAGTGAGGCTCAGAGCGGGCAGTTTGATCACACGGCCGAAGCCCAAGTGAGGCTTGGGGCAGGCAGTTTGGTCACGCGGTCGAAGCCCGAGCCTGCATTGAGTTGCTTATTGTGGTCCTTTTCCTTTGAAACCTGAGCTATATATGCTTCATCAATCTGAATCATGTCTCTGAAGAGTTCTTTTCGTTGATTATGCCATCTGGTGGGAATTTTCTCACTAAAAAAAAATGCTTTTCTAAAATGCTTGTTTGATGTTGTAATGGTGCATTGCAGTCTATTTTTACATTAAAAAGCGAAGATAAATTGAATGAAAGTGACATTATTGCTATGCTGGAAGAGATTTTAGATGATTCTGGATCAGAAGGTGATGTAGAAGAATTCAGAATGTTGACACCACATTCGAACTCTTCGTACTGTGATGTATTCACAAAGACGCACACAAAATGCTGTCAGTTCCGTACACTATTTTATATACAAATTATATTTACATCTTCTATACACATGGACTAATGAACTGCCATCTTGAAACAAAACACTATTACGAATAAGAAGAAGAAGACTGCATCAGTTGCATGACAAATACCAACCCAACAAAATTCATATACTTGACTTCAAACACTCGGCTAACATGACTTCCACACAAGTCTTGTTGAAACAGCTCAACTCTACTCCCAAGACTGCTTCTTTATATACTTTGCCTGGCCAGGCTTCTAGAAGAATATGGTACAACATGTTTTCTCGTAAATTCGAGTCTCCAATAGCCTATTTACAATGTAAGGAAGTTTCTACACAATTCGAGTCGCACATTGTGGTGTTCTAGACTGTTACAGTGTGTTGCACAACATTGCAGTGGATTATACATCATACATATAGGTAATAATAAATTATATACTATTAATTATGTGTTCTTACATTAAATAAACTCATATTAATATATATATATATATATATACAGCATATTATGTTTCATGACATAACCTCACAAATAATACGATCATGATTATACCAAATGAAGTCCGGACATAACTACGTAAACAATAATACTAATAGATGTAAACAACTTCCTAGCCACACCCCACAAATAATAATAATAATAATAATAATAATAATAATAATAATAATAATAATAATAATAATAATAATAATAATAATAATAATAATAATAATAATAATAATAAATCAATTGATATTTCCATTATTTACCCCTGGGTTACAGAATATTGTTTCTAAGTTATATTAGACTACTATTACACTTGCATCAATTGTAAAGGGACTTCTGTATATAACTTCAAAAATACAGTAGTTACATTTAGTATGCGCCCGGAAATGTCCTTGTAGCCATCCATCACTGACAGCTGTATCAGGAGGTCCATGCTCATCATCTTCTGAGCTTTTCCAATGGAGTAAGCTAGATCGTAGCCCTCAGCAGTCTCAGCACTCGGTACCTGTGTGGACAGACCCATCTCCTCTAGTATCTCCTGCATCGGTTCCAGCTCAAGGGATTCCAGGTTTTCTGTGTAAATAAAGAAAAATACTGATCTGTAACAATCCAACAGTAAGGAAAAGAA
Organism: Anabrus simplex; assembly: GCF_040414725.1. Lineage (NCBI taxonomy): Eukaryota > Metazoa > Arthropoda > Insecta > Orthoptera > Tettigoniidae > Anabrus > Anabrus simplex. Next base: position 44,198,973 of record NC_090274.1, on the reverse strand, counting down.
GAGATCAATTAACTAGCCATCTGTACAGGCACATACCGGGCGAGTTGCGCGCAGCTGTGAGCTTGCATTTGGGAGACAGTTGGTCGAACGCCATTGTCAACAGCACTGAAGATGGTTTTCAGTGGTTTCTCATTTTTACCCCAGGCTGTACCTTAATTAAAGCCACGGCCGCTCCCTTCCTACTCCTACACCTTTGCTATCCCATTGTCGCCATAAGGCCTATCTGTGTTCGTGTGATGTAAAGCAAATTGCAAAAAAATAATAATTTACAGGCACAATAGTTTTGTTAATTAGCTGTAGTGCTTGTCGTTCCCGGGACAATCACATAGCATGTGCGAAGTTATCCAACTCCCCAGCTACTTTCCACCAATATTCATGCAGGCTTTTTTACTCGGGACGCAGAAGTAATCCCTTCTATCGGAGATGAGTAGCAGCAGAAGAGAAAAATCTCATCACAACAATGGCCAATGTAATGAGTTTTATGAGCGTCCGATATAATGTATGTATGTATGTATGTATGTATGTATGTATGTATGTATGTATGTATGTATGTATGTATGTATGTATATTCAATCATCAGCCCGAAGGCTGGTTGAATCCTCAACAGCTCTGCCATCAGCTGTCATAGATGGCCTAGGCATCACTGAAGAGGCATACTAGGGAAATGAGGAGTGATGTAGTTTCCCGTTGCTTTCCTTACTGAGCCAGAAGTTGCTGTAGCACATCAGTCTGCCAAGCCCACTGAAATGCATGCACCAACCGACCCTATGAGCAACATTAATTTTCACACCATTCATAGCAGGGACTGGCTGCAAAAGGAATGGCATTACTAGCATCACTCATACCTCAGTCACTTTCATATTGTCAAAGCCATGGATAAGACTGAGACAGATCAATGAAAGTAACAAAATTACTATGTCTCGCCAGCAAAGGCATGAGCTTCCGATATTGTAGGCCTTCACATTTAGTTTTCTTCTGACTCTATGATATTAGAGTACTGTATCGAATGTAAGGGAGTCCTATCTTCTTTGATGACTCCCTCTTTTCTTATTCTTAAAGCAATCGCTCCTTTACGATTTTTTCTCATATATTTTATAATCACCTTCTCAATTTTCCTTTTCGATATAGGCCAAAGACCACATGGTTTTACACCTTAAGACAATCACGATAAAAACTATTGTCAGTTAACAGGATTAAACAATATTTCCGTGTTAGCAATGCTTGGCATTGATATGAAATAAGCAACAAAAGCCTAAATTCATGATTTCTATTACTATAGTCAGTGTATAAGACTTGATGATGATGATGCTTGTTGTTTTAAGGGGCCTAACATCGAAGGTCATCGGCCCTGTATAAGACTTAAATGATCAGAACTTGTATTCTCTATAACTTTTCAATGGAACCAATAAAATAGATATTAAAAAAAACAAATTTTAGGCACCTTTCCCGAAACTACCATATTATCCAGCGCGAATATTATTATGTAAACGTAGACTATAATACCTTATTCGCAGACTTTACATACTGATTTTCATTAAATTCTGTTTGCCCATTTTCTCATGGCTCGGCGTTGATATGGACTTAGCAACAAAATATAGAAATTCGAGAATATCTCTGTTATCACAGCTGATGGGGTAAAAATGTATAAGACATAACTGATCAGAAATTTAATTTTATATATTGGAGAATTAAATTTTAGGCCTTCTCCTGAACTAAATTATTTATAGCTTAGATTGTAGTCCCCCATTTCCCAGGTTTACGTACTGATTTTCATTAAATTCTCTTCAGCCATTTTCTAGTGATGCACGTATGTACACACATGACAAAAAATTAAAAAAGTGCATATCCTTGTTACTGTGGACACGACTGATAAAGAAACGCCATTCTTTTTAAATTCTGACCAATGTAGAGACAAAACTCTTATTTTGTAGTACAATATAGAAGAGTAGCTAAAGTACCCGTTCTTTGTATGGATTTATGAACAAGGATTAAAGTGATAAAATTAAGGTGGTCCGTCAGTATGCGTATGTCTTACAACATGCTCTTGTAGACAATATTTACAACCTTCTCATCGGGTACATAAATATGTAGGTTGTTCCCCCTCAGCACTCGGGAGCATGCCACAAAGCTGACAGTGAATGAAGCACTTGTTCTCTATGACAACAGGTGGTGTTCTCTAGATAACAATGCAAAATCAATTGTAAATTATAAATGCACTAAATATGAATCCTAAACCTACACAATATTAAAAAGTAAAAAAAAAAAAAAAACCCACATAATATAATACAATATAATGATAATGAAAATGGCTGAAAATATAAACTACAGCAGTTCTCAAATATGAATGAGCACGGTTAACACTCTCAACAATACAACTGTGTCCTTCAAACGCTTCCTGTAGAATGGTGGGCTCATTCTTCAGCTGGCCAGTTATCAAACGAATGACGACTTACATATGAGATGAGTAGCCTATTCTTATTCCTTTTTCTTTTTCCTTCACAATTTTGCTTTACATCGTACCAACACAGACAGGTCTTTTTATTACACTGGGATAGGGAAAGGTTAGGAGTGGGAAGGAAGTGAACATGGCCCTAATTAAGGTACTACAGTCCCAGCATTCGCTTGGTATGAAAATGGGAAAATACAGAATAGCCTCTTCAGGGCTGCTGACAGTGGGGTTTGAACCCACTATCTCCTCAATGCAAGTTCACAACTGCACATCTCTAACTGCAGGGCCAACTTGCTCGGTATTTGGTTTTTTATACTGGAAAGGACAAATAATGATCATGTTGAGCTCAGTATAACTTTTGCATGTTTTTCCATTTGTATGTCTGTTTCAGCATCGCCATAAAATAGACTGGTGTATATCCATGAAAGTTGGTGTGTAAGTTTAAAATAAGGGTAAGCAGTAGCAGCGATTTTGGGGGGGGGCACTTGTCCCCCCCACTTTGTGGAGTATTACATTTTTATTCCATTTTAGCCAGCAGAAACTAGGAATTGTTTTAAAAAATCAATTTGTACAAGTCCTGTCGTCTTATTAGCTAATTCTTTCCTTTCTTTCCTTTAATTATTAAAAAAATGATTAGCGGAAATATGCACAAAATGTTGTTCGTCCCGGATAACGGCTTGTATATTTATTGAATCAAAATCTCACAGAACTATTATTACCGCACTGTAAATTGGTAGGCTGTCAACCTTTACCTCCCTGTTGACATTCACTCAGAGAGCATGAAAAAGCTTACCACTTTGTAGATTTTTTTTTTTTTGTAAGTATTAATGTATATAACTTAACCCCCTCTGCCCACATCCTCTATGTTCCACAAACCCGGGTACTGTTTGTTGTCTGTATTTTTTTTGCCCCCATACTTTTAATTCCTAATCGCCGCTACTGAGAGTAAGTAGGATCTTACTACATACTGTTCGAAAAAATTCAGCAAAAGAGGCGCTTGAGAGCAGTGGCGAAGTGCGAGTTCAAGTCGAAGGCATGCACCATTAAATGATACCAATTTCTAGGCAAATGAAAAGATTTAACTCCTCCGTAACCGAAGACCTTGGTATCCTGAATTGACTTTCCACTCTTGTTAGACAGAGAACCTTGCAGTTCTTGAAAAACTAGTTGTGCAACGAAAAGTAAATGGAGTCAGGTCATGTAGAAGAGCTCCCAGAAGATGGATAGACCAGATCAAAGACACAACTCGTGCACCTCTTTGAGTGACAATCCAGAAAGCAGAACACCATAGACAATGGTAACTTCTAATGGACTCCATCAAATAATAAAGTGGACATGAGACCACAATACTTGGACATGAGTTATTCATAATTAATTTAATATAATTTTAATGCTGTAATTATTATTCTGCTTTTAGTCAATCATTTTCTGGTCATCTTCTTCAGTAAGATTTCTTTCCAATTGCTCACTAGCTTTTCATTCATTCTGATCTTTTCTGTTGTTCCTCATCTGTAAATACCCTTTCCATTGCATGTTGTTTGTCTATTTTTGGTTTAAATACTATTTTTATGTTTTTCAGTTTCCTTTAATTTCCTGTTTTGTTTTGCAAATCATACAGACTTTTTTTCTAGTTCTTCCATATCCTCTCTAATTTACTTATCCCATTCTAGTTGTTGCTTCAGATTCCAGAGTTTCTCTCTCTATATATATATATATTTTTTTTTTTTTTGTGATCTGGACCAAAAAATGAGATCCTCTTCTTCCGTGTAGTATCTGTGATGGGCTCCAGTTCTCTATACACCACTTCATTTGGCACTATTATCGTAATTTAATATATTTTTAATATTGTCATTATTATAATTAATTTAATCTAATTTTAATATTATTAATACAAAAAATAAGTTTTTTTTTACTTTAAGGCATAATATTTAATACTTATCAAATTAATTAAACATGAAATCCAGCTGCAACTCCTTTTTCATGAATTCTTCATTTATACCTTTTCTTTGGTAATATCTGAAGCCATCTCTTTTGTCTTTCAACTCAGTTAATTTACTCATACATTAATACCAAAACAGTATTTATTATCCTCCTAAACCTAGGTTCATAGATCTAGTTTACTTCCTACTTTCTGTTAAAACCATCTACATCATCATTACTACCATCATCATTTATAATTTACAGTACTCAGTTTATTACCTGTATCAACACAGGACTTGTAGAAGGTTCGCATCATGTGCATTGCTTCAGGCTCATCATTCTTATTAGAATCTTCCATGATATCTGTAACACAAGAAATCTAGACTGTACCACTGAAGAGGAGTGCAAGAAGAATTGGGACAAAATGATAGAAGAGGAATGGAGGAAGGAGAGATGAAGGTGGAGAAGTGCTATAAATTCCCCAACCCCGCAGTAGCTGGATAAGTAGAGAAGATGAGGATGCTTGTCTTACTAACACATGAGATAGCATATCTCTCAAGCAATCAGACCAGCTAAAACCAGCTTCAGTTTGAATCCTGGGCTACCTAACATTTTCAACTCAAAGTTACCTTGCATCTGTCTGTCCAGATAGAGTGACCGTTCTGCGAACCAGCTGTTAGCATGCCGGCCTTCTGGAATGGGATGTGCTCGAGGCCAGTTACCGCAGGCATACTGGTAGAAGTCCTGGCACGGGTCTGCACTCTTGTCTATGGATAGTAAAAGTGATGAAGCTGTAATAAAGGTAACATGTTACATAGAGACAGTCTTCATCTAGGTTAGACTGGGGATTTTCTTCAGGTGGTGACACACTTTACTCACTGCCCACAATATCTTAACACTTAATTTTATTAACAACATTTATCATGTTCCCATTGATGCTTTCACGGCCCGTACTTATAGACATGATATAGGCTTTTGGGCTTATGCCGTGTCAAGAAAATAAGGTGAAATTATTTACGTTTCGCAGAGAACTTTGCTCTGTGTCTTCGCAAGAAAATCTTGACTGTTCACGAGAAAGGCTTCTCAAACTATGAGGTTTGAATTTAGACATTATAATAGAAGTGGAACTGGTACGTTCATTCATCACCAGATGGCTCACTGGACATGGTACAGCACTAGCGTTCACGGCGGAAGCTGGCGCAACCATCAGAATCAGTCTGAGGGGGTCACGTAACATAACAGGTGTACACATATACGAAAGTATGACATTGACACAAGCCTGGAATGAAATTCGTACGTTCCTCATCGCTAGATGTTTCATTCCAGGCTTGTGTCAATGACATATTTTCGTATGTGTGTATGCCTGTTATGTTACGTGACCCTTTCAGACTGATTCTGATGGTCCCGTCAGCTTCCACTTCGAATGCTAGCGCTGTACCATATCCGGTGAGCCATCTGGTGACGAATGGACGTACCACTTCCTCTATTATAACGTCTAAATTCAAACCTCATTGTGTGAGAAGCCTTTCTCGTGAACAGCTGAGATTTTCTTCTGAAGACGCAGAGCAAAGTTCTCTGCAAAACGTAAAAAATTTCACCTTATTTTCTTGACACGACATAAGCCCAAAAGCCTATAGCATGTCTATAATATTTATCATTATTATAATACATAACAACATTAACTGCTATGTAGTATCAGACATCCATTTTTGTAGATAGGTTGATGGTAACTCATGCATTCTTCTAAATAAAAGCAGCATATCACATTACGTCAGAGAGAGTCAAACATAAGCATTATTGTCCTGACTTGGTATAAATTCAGCAACAGTCTAGGAGATAAAGTAGACAAACTAAGAAGTGTAATGTTATAATCTAGAGAGATAAAAGTGTTAAATGCCACTGCTGAGGATCCACAAACTCGCCTTAAATAGTATCTTTAATTTTATGGTAAAACGCCACAAAACGAAGGACATTTTCCAAAACGGTCAGCTGAATAACAATACTTCTGAATAAATGTCTGTTGTTGTTATTAATTAGAACAATGGTCTGTCACAAAACATTGGCCCTGCAAGCGAGGCCACACTCCCTTCAAGAAGCTCTTACTTAAATGCCCCTGACATGATGAACCAATAGTTCTTTCATCAATATGAATGAAGGATGTGCACAGACCAATTGTCCACCCATCCTCTTCACTTGCACTTGATGGCAATTTCTTTCAACATTTGGTAGCATTGTCCTCTTCCCCGTAAGAATGCGAACACGGTAGGGGAAACAAGTGAGCATCATCCTCTATGCCATTCTTGGACCGGTACTGAAGTTATACCCCTGAATTATTTACATTACACTGGGTCATGTGCTTGCTATTCAACAGGGAGAACATGATTTCCCTCTTTCAACCACATAAGTTTAATTGAATTATGTTTTAGTCCCCACGTATCTAGTAGCTGAAGATGTCGTCCTTTTGGACAAAACCTGTTCTACTAATTTTTATCATGTGATTCTTTACTGATTACCACATTTTTTTAAATAGAAAAGGTGGAACTATAGCATTTCTTTGTGAATATATAGTTGACGTCAATACGGAACTCAATATGAAACTAATTGCATGTAATGTTTGCACTGTACAGTATGTTCTATGTTACAAAAAAAAAAAGTTTGCAATACAACCAACAACATGAAGTTATGCAGGTTAATCAGTTAAACTCACACATTGCCAAGATATTGTGAAATTTGTAAGAAAAATAGGAAATGTTTGCATACATTGATGGAACTGAATATTGAAAGAACTTTAACAACTTACCTATACAATCAAGGATATTGGTATTGAGGACGAACTTTATTTTAAAAAGTATACATTTAGGTATTGCAGAACCTAACCTAAGCCAAATTATATTGAACATTGAATAGCTGCGAACCTGCTAAAGAGGTGTCAAACGTGTTTGAGAACTGAGGGACATCACTTTGAGCATCTCCTTTGATGGCAGGTAAGTTTAGCTTCACCAAAAAATAGTTTTGTATGACTTGCTACTTGACGCAGAGTATTGTGCAGATACAGTGTCCCTTTTACTGGCCAGCCAACAAGTGTCAATGTGGCAACTTGCACTCGAGTGGTGCTGCTAAATAGTTATAAAATAAACACCCTGCATATAAATACGTAAGGCTGTTTATGAATGTATTTTCTTACCTGTTTCTATGCATTCTTCCCTGTTGCAGTAACCATTGTGTGAACTGTCACTACTGTAGCGAAGAAACGTACCATTCCTACTGTTCATTTTCTTGCGATCTGCAACAGATGATAGAGGCTATGTAATAGTACACCTATTTTCAGATTCTGATTAGACCTACCTAAAATATGTAAATTGTGTTTGTTAATTCATTTCTCTAACATTTAGGTGAAAATATATATCACCAAGACTGAGAAGAATGTAAGAATATGATGAACAAGAAGAGAAGACTAAAGAAAGTAAAGCAAACTTTAAAAGTTATGTGTCTGTTGATATCATAATCACAGCCACAGAACATTTAGTTGTACATGAATTACAAAACACTGGTGCAAGACGTTTAATTTTTTAAAATCTCAAAATGCATTGGTGGAGGATTCAAACCGTAGCTGTCTCCGTGAGATAGTGGTGATGATTACTGTTTTAAGAGGAAGTACAACTGGGCAACCATCAGGGGCGTAACAAATGTTATAAGGGCCCGTCTGTAAAAATTAAAATTCAGGCCCCCTCAAATAAAATGTAAAACCTATGAATAAAACCAAAATCCATGGTGCAACAGCCCCGAAGGGTCATGGCCTACCAAGCAACTGCAAATCTATGAATATAACTAATGCAAATTCAATCACAGCAGGAAGAAGTAATGCAATATATTGTCAATTTATGTAAACAAAGATTATTCATTATTGTAAGATTTCAAAGAAAAATATCTAATGGGTTTTATATATTGCATGTGAGCTTAGAGTTGATACTGTCATAGTCGGAACATCCAAATGTTGTCATCAACTCATCAATAACATCACAGGGAAATTAAATTAAAATTACCAATCTTCATTCCTGACAGGCTTACAGGACGTGTGTGCATGGGACGATTGGTCTCTGATAAGCCTTCCAAAAATAATATGAGCCGGGATGAGTGGCTCAGATGGGTGAGGCGCTGGCCTTCTGACCCCAACTTGGCAGGTTTGATCCTGGCTCAGTCCGGTGGTATTTGAAGATGCTCAAATACGTCAGCCTCGTGTCGGTAGATTTACTGGCACGTAAAAGAACTCCTGCGGGACCAAATTCCGGCACCTCAGCGTCTCCGAAAACCGTAAAAGAGTAGTTAGTGGGATGTAAAGCCAATAACATTATTATTATTATTATTATTATTATTATTATTATTATTATTATTATTATTATAAAATAATATGAACTCTTGCTCCACATGTGTGAATAACTCGTGCACTCAAATGCTTGCCTATTACTTAGGAAATGCATTAGATTAATATATTGCATCACACGCCCACACGATTATGCGAAGCGCAATGCCAGAGTTTACTTGACTCACCTAATTTATCAAGTCATAAATTAAAATCCACCAGAATTATACGTTGTTTTATATAATGTATATTATTATTATTATTATTATTATTATTATTATTATTATTATTATTATTATTATTATTATTATTATTATTATTATTATTATTATTATTATTATTATTATTATGCGAATAAGCCCATTAAGACTACGTAAAGAACTTAGAGGTGTGCATTTGCCTTCCTCTGTGCCCATATTTCTTTTCCTTTTGTCTTCAGACCAAGTTGTTCCAGTTTTCTTCTTTGGTCTTTCCTCTTGGTCAACTTGCCATTTATGAATTTTGGATCTGAAGATTACCATGTTTTGGACATCTGCTGGGGGTTTTCCTGCCTGTTTCAAGTGGGTTTTAATTTTCTCAATCCATTTCATTGTGTCCGTTTTAGCCTTAGGCCCTACCGTACTCCTATTTTCACAGAATTCGACTATTTGTTTGGTAAGTCTGTCTGGGTGCATTCTTTTAATATGACCATAGACTCTTAGCCTGTGTTTTCTAATATCACTGTGAATATTTGTGTATCGTTTGATTTCCTGTCTGCTTCTAAGTTGGTATTGTCCATTGGCGAGTTTCGGGGCTAGATTTTTTCTTATGATTTTGCGTTCCTTTTTCTCAATGTTTTCAATGTCTGCTTTCCTGTTCAAAATTTGCGTCTCTGATCCATAAAAACATTCTGGTTTAATGACGTATTTTAGCGTCTCAGTTTTGTATGCTTGGAGATACATTTTTTGTTATAGATATTTTGGGTTAGTCGATGCAGTTTCCCTCTTTGGGCATCTAATTTCATTGGCTTTTGTTTCGAGTCCATTTTCCTGAACTCTTTCACCAAGGTACTTAAATTGTGATACTCATTTAATTTTCCCATATTTTGTTTCCATGAATTTTGGTGCATGTTTGTTGCAGGTCGTGTATTCTGTCTTTAAAAAAAATATATCTGAAAACAGACTTTTTCCTCAATTTATTTCAGGATTTCAATCTGATTTTGGGCTGTTGAAACGTCTTGGGTTAGTATTGCTTTTTTTTTTTTTTTTTTTTGCCTATTGGCTTTACGTCGCACCGACACAGATATGTCTTACGGCGATGATGGGACAGGAAAGGGCTAGGACTGGGAAGGAAGCGGCCATGGCCTTAATTAAGGTACAGCCCCAGCATTAGCCTGGTGTGAAAATGGGAAACCACAGAAAACCATCTTCAGGGCTGCCAACAGTGGGGTTCGAACCTACTATCTTCTGAATACTGGATTACTGGATACTGGCCACACTTAAGTGACTGCAGCTATCGAGCTTGGTGATTAGTATTGCTAAGTCATCTGTAAATGTTAAGCATTATTATTATTATTATTATTATTATTGTTATTATTATTGTTATTGTTATTATTATTATTATTATTATTATTATTATTATTATTATTATTATTATTATTATTATTATTATTATTATTATTATGTTACCTCGCTGCTTCCGATGCCTATCATATGGTCATCTGGCAGAAAACTGCACAGGTCCCGACAGAAGTAAGCTCTGTTTTAAGTGTGGAGAATCTGACCACAAGGCAGTAGACTGTAAAAAGAACAATCCACGATGTATGCTTTGTACAGACAAGGGTGTTAATGAAGCTAAACGAAATCACATTCCTGGATCGGGAGCATGTGCAATATTTCGTGAAGCTCTGGAGAAAGCAAAAAGTCACAGTAAATGATGCGAATACTTCAAGCAAACATGCACAGGAGTCAAACAGCTAACGATCTTATGACACAGCTGATTTACGAGATGGAAGTAGACATCGTTATTATTAGCGAACCATATCAAGAGAGGGACCATCCAGGGTGGTTTGTGGATAACCTCGGAACAGCTACAATTTGGATACCAGATCTAGGAAAAGTCCCAGTAACACAGCATGGATGCGATGACGGTTTTGTTTGGGTACAGACTGGGGGAATCACTATTGTAAGCTGTTATTTTACGCCAAATGAATCTGTTTCCAACTTTCAGATGAAAATTGATGGTCTTGAGGATGTAATACGCAGAATGGAAAAAAAACTAGTGGTCGCTGGTGACGTAAATGCTCAAGCGTTGAAATGGGGCATGCCACAAACAGACTCCAGAGGACGTCGTATAATGGAGATGGCAGCCAGAACGGGTTTGGTGGTCAACAACATTGGAAATGTGCCAACATTCCGACGGCCAGGATGCCAGGGAACAATACCGGATGTAACCTTTTCATCAGAGGATATTACGCCTAAGATTTCTGAATGGCAAGTGATTGAGAACTATACGGGGAGCGATCACCAATATATCATCTTTCGACTTCTTCAAGAATCTCCTCAAGAAAGAAACATCTTGCGCAGACCAGCACGGTGGAACGTAGCCGGTATTGACAAGGAAACGTTCATTGATGTAATACGGAATGGAATGGAGAACATAACTGAAAAATGTTCTACTCATAGAGGGAAAGAAGCAGCTGGTGTATGTGTTGAACTCACTATGCAGCTAATCCATCAAGCATGCAACGCCTCAATGCCCCGAAGGAGGCCGCGAAATAGCAAGCGCCCAGCGTACTGGTGGACCGAAGAGATTGCTGAACTGAGAAAGAATTGTCTGCGACTTCGACGCAGGGCTCAGAGGATGAGAGGCAGTCAAGAGAATACCTCAGTCACAGCGGAGTACAAGTCAGCGAAGAAGGAACTCCGTAATGCAATCAGAAAAAGTAAAGCCGATAAATGGTGGGCACTGGCTAAAGAAGTAGAAGATGATCCATGGGGACAAGGTTATAAGATTGTAATGAAGAAACTTGGGACATTTTCAACCCCGAGTGCGGATCCGCAAACAATTAAACAAATTGTGGATACACTATTCCCAGACCATCCAGAGAGGATTGACTGTGATGACGAAAAAGAACTGGATGACATACCCCTCTTCACTGTAGAAGAGCTGAATAGAGCTATTAGCTCTCTTAGAAACAAGAAAACTCCAGGACCAGATGGTATACCTACAGAAGTGTTAAAGATAATAGCAGAACTATGTCCAGAACTGTTGCTGAATATGTACAATCATTGCCTGCAAACGGGTGTTTTTAGTCCCCGATGGAAAATGGCTCGTTTGGTTCTGATCAGCAAAGGAAAACTTGGCGGTTATAGACCTTTATGTATGCTGGACACAGCCGGAAAAGGCCTGGAGAAACTTCTGCAGCCCAGAATCCTCTCAGCAGTTCAACTAGCAGGGGATCTATCTGTTCGCCAACATGGATTTCGGAGGGGACACTCGACGCTGGATGCAGTGTGGGAGGTGGTGAATACAGCAGAAAGGGCACAAATGGGCAATCATCATTCCCGTAAATTGACACTTCTTGTGACCCTGGATGTGAAAAATGCCTTCAATTCGGCAAGATGGAGCGACATGTTGGTAGCTCTTGAGGAAACTTTCAAGCTACCACAATATCTTATGCGCATAATGAGAGATTACTTCAAAGATCGCACTCTGTTGTATGATACGGAAGATGGAGAAAAGACAAAACGCCTGACGGCTGGTGCAGCGCAGGGATCGATCCTTGGTCCAGATCTTTGGAACATAATGTATGATGGCTTGTTACGTTTGGAGATGCCAGAGGACACGAAGCTTGTGGGCTACGCCGATGATGTGGCCGCCTTGATAGTAGCTCGTAATGTTGAAATGGCTCAAATCAAACTGAACCAGGTGATGCGGCGCATAAAAGAATGGATGATGAACCACAGTCTAACATTAGCCGAACACAAAACGGAGATAGTTCTTCTGACGAGGAAAAGGATTGAAACTCTTGTACCAATGACTGTTGGAGAGTTAGTGATTGAAACATCTGCGAGCACAAAATATCTAGAAGTGACACTTGACTCCAAGCTCACATTCTGGAATCATATTCAGAGAACGACAGACAAGGCAGTAAAATACATGACTGCACTTAGCAGACTAATGGGAAATATTAAAGGTCCGAAATCCAGCAAACGACGTCTTCTCATGTCGACGGTTCAGTCAGTGCTCTTATATGGCTCTGAAATCTGGGCTGAATCCTTGAGATTCGCTTGGTATCGGAGAAGGATAGCTGCCGTACAACGGAGAGCGGCTTTACGTATTGCATGCGCATACCGCACGGTCTCCGAGCCTGCAATCCTCACGGTGGCAGCAATAGCCCCAATAGACCTACTTGCACTGGAGCGACATGAAATCTGGCGAACCCAAGGAGAGCTGGGAAAGAAATGTGCAAAGAAGCGTGCCTTCAGTCAACGGATGAGGCGATGGCAACTCAGATGGGAAAGTGACCCTCGAGGCAAATGGACCAAGCGATTGATACCACGCTTGGATATCTGGGTTGAAAGGACCCATGGTGAAGTAAATTACTACCTCACGCAGCTTCTAACAGGGCATGGATATTTCCGGAAATTCCTGCATAAAGTGGGCAGAGCGAATGACGCAGCATGCATATACTGTGATGACATTGATGACGTATTTCACACCTTTTTTGTATGCGGCCATTGGACGATTCAGAGAAGATGTGTGGAAACTGAAATAGGAGAATTGACAGCAGATAATATTATTTCGGTGATGCTGCGAAACCAGGAATCCTGGGATCGCGTGGCAGTGTACGTGGAGAATGTCCTTCGTCAGAAGAAGAAGGATTTGGAAGCATACGAACGTTCGTAAAGGAGAAATGAAGAAAGAAGACGTCTGAAAGACAAAGCACGATATCACCCTGAAGTAATGCGAGAGCGGTTCCGGGGTGATGATACACATCGTGGGAAAAGGGTGTGTGGTTTTTAGTGGGTAAGAATCCCACACACTTGTGGAGTGCGGACCCTTCACAAGTGTCTTTTTGAAGATTTTCCACAATCCCTCGTAAAAAAAATATATTATTATTATTATTATTATTATTATTATTATTATTATTATTATTATTATTATTATTATTATTATTATTATTATTATTATTATTATTATTATTATTATTATTTGCAAGGAGTCTGCATGGCCCCTTAAAGGCCCAGGCCCATCTGCATTGCAGGTCCTGCAGGCCCTAATGTTACATCCCTGGCAACCATCCTCTATTAACACTAATCAGAGGGAAAAATGGAATGGGTCCGACACTTCGAAAAATGCAAGTATCGGCGAAAGAAGGACAAGGGCCATGGAGGGCGCGAAAATGAAAGACTCCGTAGGCCTCGCTAACCTGGTACTGTTGTGGTTGGTTATGAACAAGAGTTGTCCAAGGGAGGTCAGATACGATAGATGAAAGTGAGGAGCCTGGCACAAGTAAGTGCAAGCAACACCGTGACTCAGTTAAGGGCTCCATAGTTGCCAACACACACTCCTAAGAGTACCTGGTGCCCCTTATAGTCACCTCTTAAGACAGGTAGGGGATACTGTGGGTGTTATTCTATCACCCCTACCCACAGGGGATGTCTCCGTGAGATACCAGGGATTATGTCCTTTGGAAATCATGCCCCATGAGGATATAAGACCAGGAAAGGAAGAAACAATACCACCACTTAGAGAGAGGTGTCATGGTGTGGGATGCCATTTCCTATGATTCCCACTGCTTTCTGGTGGCGGCTGAAGGAATTCTGACGGTGCAGCTACATGTCCAGGAAGTTCTACTATGGGTGTGGTGGCAATCTTCGCATAGGGTTAACTCCGCTAATTACAATATTTAATTCTCACGCTTGCCACGAAGCTAGAGGATTGAAATTACACACAGATGTTTTATTCTGATGTTTTGTGATAAGGCTAACTACCCAAACCGTAATATCAATAAATTGCAAAGTTCACACAAAGGTAGAGCGCTAAAATTTGGCACAAGCATTTCTTATAAGGTAATTAAGAAAAGTAAATAAATAATTAAGATATAAAAGATAATGCACTATCCAGTGCAAAATCCAGGCATTCAGCTAGTTTGTAATAAGTCATAATTTCCTTCCTAGCCTTTTCCCAATCAGCTGGGGAAGGTTTTCCTGGTTACTGGCTATCACTCACATCATTATCGTCAAACAATTTTGACTTGTGTCCTATCATATGAAAAGTGCCCCCACAATGGTGGGGGGAGATTCATCCATGATATCCCATGCATGTCGTAATAGGTGACTGACGGGGTAACCTCCGGGGATTCTCAACTTAGGAATGTGAGCTGGTGACCATCAGACATTTTGCCGGGATTTCCAGTGCTTCCACTCACTTGAGGTAGGCTACTATTTATGATCTTTCCTACTAGACCTCCCTTGGCCACAGAATTATCCCGCATTTTGTAGATTTGTTTGGAACCTGAACATTCTACTGTACAGAATAGCCAAAACATTAGAAACAGAATTCTATGTCCCATTCATAATAATTTCTTATCACTTGGCAATGTTGTCATTTTGTGAGAACAGTGCCAGTAGAGTCTATTGGACATCATTTGCCTTTGATTTTATTGAAAAATTCAAAAAAACAATCACACTTAAAAAATGTACAGCAAAGTGGTTTTGAAGGAGGCAATTATGTAAGAAGAAGGTATAAAAGCAAAATCTACAGGAGAAATTAGTTTTGAATTGTTCAGCAATGTTGGATTCAATAAATTCTTAAATTTAAAGAAGGTTGTAAAATTTTGCTGCTCCATTCTTGGCAGAAATACTAATATTGAAAGGCTGTTTGCCCAGATCTTCTTATAGACAAACTAAAATAATAGGTTATTTGCAAAAACTGAAAGCTCCCCAGGTAAGCCCTGCAAATAGATATTTTAAAAAAAGCTAGCTAACTAGGACATGGGTAAGTCCTCCAAAAGATTTATTTTGAAGAGAAAGCTAACTAGGCTACAGATAAGCCCATAAAGTTATTTTCAAGACAAAGCTTAGCTAAGCCCCGTACAGAGTTTTCAAGACAAAGCTACCAGCTTAGCTAAGCCCCATAAAGTTATTTTCAAGACAAAGCTTAGCTAAGCCCCGTGAAGAGTTTTCAAGACAAAGCTAATGGCTTAACTAAACCCCATAAAGAGTTTTCAGTGCAAAGCTAACGGCTTAGCCAAGTCCGTAAAGAGTTTTCTAGACAAAGCTAACGGCTTAGCTAAGCCCCATAAAGAGTTTTCAGTGGAACGCTAATGGCTTAACTAAGCCCCGTAATGAGTTTTCAGTGCAAAGCTAACAGCTTAGCCAAGCCCCGTAAAGAGTTTTCTAGACAAAGCTAACGGCTTAGCTAAGCCCCATAAAGAGTTTTCAATGCAAAGCTAACGGCTAAGCTAAGGCCCTTGAAGAGTTTTCAAGACAAAGCTAACTGGGCTATAGCTAAGCCCAGTAAAGAGTTTTCAAGACAAAACTAACAGCTTAGCTAAGCCCCATAAAGAGTTTTCAATGCAAAGATAACGGCTTAGCTAAGCCCCATAAAGAGTTTTCAAGCTAAAGCTAACTAGGCTAGAGCTAAGCCCCATAAAGAGTTTTCAAGACAAAGCTAACTAGGCTAGAGCTAAGCCCCATAAAGAGTTTTCAAGACAAAGCTAACTGGGCTAGAGCTAAGCCCCATAAAGAGTTTTCAATGCAAAGCTAACGGCTTAGCTAAGCCCCATAAAGAGTTTTCAAGACAAAGCTAACGGCTTAGCTAAACCCCATAAAGAGTTTTCAATGCAAAGCTAACGGCTTAGCTAAGCCCCGTAAAGGGTTTTCAATTCAAAGCTAGCGGCTTAGCTAAGCCCCGTAAAGAGTTTTCAGTGCAAAGCTAACGACTTAGCTAAGCCCCATAAAAAGTTTTCAGTGCAAAGCTAACGGCTTAGCTAAGCCCCGTAAAGGGTTTTCAATTCAAAGCTAGCGGCTTAGCTAAGCCCCGTAAAGAGTTTTCAGTGCAAAGCTAACGACTTAGCTAAGCCCCATAAAAAGTTTTCAGTGCAAAGCTAACAGCTTAGCTAAACCCCATAAAGAGTTTTCAATGCAAAGCTAACGGCTTAGCTAAGCCCCATAAAGAGTTTTCAGTGCAAAGCTAATGACTTAGCTAAGCCCCATAAAGAGTTTTCAGTGCAAAGCTAACTGCTTAGCTAAGCCCCGTAAAGAGTTTTCAATGCAAAGCCAACGGCTTACCTAAGCCCCATAAAGAGTTTTCAATACAAAGCTAACGGCTAAGCTAAGGCCCTTGAAGAGTTTTCAAGACAAAGCTAACTGGGCTAGAGCTAAGCCCCGTAAGGAGTTTTCAATGCAAAGCTAATGGCTTAGCTAAGCCCCATAAAGAGTTTTCAATGCAAAGCTAATGGCTTAGCTAAGCCCCATAAAGAGTTTTCAAGACAAAGCGAACAGCTTAGCTAAGCCCCATAAAGAGTTTTCAGTGCAAAGCTAACGGCTTAACTAAGCCTCATAAAGAGTTTTCAAGACAAAGCTAACGGCTAAGCTAGGGCCCTTGAAGAGTTTTCAAGACAAAGCTAACGGCTAAGCTAAGGCCCTTGAAGAGTTTTCAAGACAAAGCTAACTGGCCTATAGCTAAGCCCCGTAAAGAGTTTTCAGTGCAAAGCTAACGGCTTAACTAAGCCCCATAAAGAGTTTTCAGTGCAAAGCTAACGGCTTAACTAAGCCCCATAAAGAGTTTTCAATGCAAAGCTAACGGCTTACCTAAGCCCCATAAAGAGTTTTCAATACAAAGCTAACGGCTAAGCTAAGGCCCTTGAAGAGTTTTCAAGACAAAGCTAACGGCTAAGCTAAGGCCCTTGAAGAGTTTTCAAGACAAAGCTAACTGGCCTATAGCTAAGCCCCGTAAAGAGTTTTCAGTGCAAAGCTAACGGCTTAACTAAGCCCCATAAAGAGTTTTCAGTGCAAAGCTAACGACTTAACTAAGCCCCATAAAAAGTTTTCAGTGCAAAGCTAACGGCTTAACTAAGCCCCATAAAGAGTTTTCAATGCAAAGCTAACGGCTTACCTAAGCCCCATAAAGAGTTTTCAATCCAAAGCTAACGGCTAAGGTAAGGCCCTTGAAGAGTTTTCAAGAGAAAGCTACCTAAGTTGTGGTTTGCTTCTTTAACAGGCCTCGTACACTTGTGGTTTTACTTTCTTTGAAAATGTCTATAATGTTCATCATACTGTGCTTAATGTATACTGTATATATGCAACCCTTGTCCAGTTTCTCTACGGTGTCGGGTATGATGTGAGATGAATCATCGTAGTGAATTTTTACGACCGGATTCCCTTGCTGACGTCATCCTCATCAGAGGAGTTAATGAGATGAAATGAATGACGTAATATACTGTATAATAGTAGGAAGAGAGAGTGTGTACCCTTGGCCGGCACATTTTCTGTTCCTGGCGAACAGCGCCAAGGGATGTGTTCAAATCTTAACGCGTCTATCCGACTGACAAGTCACCATCAACAGCGTCATAATGCCTTCACTTCATATGGCCACTGTGGAGAGGTTTAGAATTGAATCCAGGCTTTCGACAAGCAATCTAGTGATTAGATATTGAATACCACCACCTCCCCTATCCTGCCGGCCAACATTTTGATGGTAACATTTTTTTTCAACCAACGGGAATCGAACCGGCTAACCCTGGTGTCAGGCTATTTATAGACTTTACTCCTTTTAACAATCATGGCCACCAACTCGTAAAAAGAAAAATATCTTTACCATCATAAATTTATTATTTCAAAGCTCATTTAGCAGCTAACTGTCCCCATTCTTTTCGATAGCCTCGTTTCCTTCCTTCGCTCAATTAGTGTTAATGGAACCTGACAGATAGATGGATCTAGTTCGTTAATAACGTGAATGAAATGTTCTCCACTTATTTGCTCTGTCTCATGCATTATTAACACCTAACCACATTAAGTACCCTGCATGAGGATCATCAACTTTACGACTCCATAAGCTACTGCATAACGGCAAACGTCATGAAGACTCTAGACGAACATGAATGAAACTGAAAATATTAATTTTTTAATGTCTAGCTGTTCAGTCCATCGGGTTAGTTTCTATATAATTGTGACAGTACTAGCGGAGATGAGCTTTTGCAAGTCTCGCAACAATGCATGTTATACAACAAGAAGAAGAACAAAATCTTATTGATATTTTAAGTAAAATACCGTATGCGGCAAAATAAACGACACTAAACTGTATTTTTTTTTGCTAGTGGCTTCACGTCGCACCGACACAGATACTGTAGGTCTTATGGCGACGATGGGATAGGAAAGGTCTAGGAGTTGGAAGGAAGCGACCGTGGCCTTTCATAAGGTAGAACCCCAGCATTTTCCTGGTGTGAAAATGGGAAACCACGGAAAGCCATCTTCAGTTCTGCCGACAGTAGGGTTCGAACCCACTATCTCCCGGATGCGAGCTCACAGCTGCGCACCCCTAACCGCACGGCCAACTCGCCCGGTTCCAGAAAGAAGAGTAGTCGCCTACAACCAATCAGGAGTATACAGTAGAGAACACATCATTTGTAGACTTTAAATTCGGGAAATGAAAGATAAAGACACTAAAAGTGTAGATGATAACCCAAAATTAGTATTTGGAAGTTTTGATCTTCAGGCCAGACTTCAATTCCCTCTCGCAGGTGATTGCCAAATTTATTATATTATATATTGAATTTATGGCCTGTTATATAATTGTATAAGAAAAGGAAATAATATCCTATGTAGGCGACCTGCGCGACGTGATGAGGATGAAACGATGATGAAGACGACACATACACCCAGCCCCCGTGCCAGTGCAATTAACCAATTATGGTTATAATTCCCGACCCCTTCCCTAAGCTAACCCTATATGTTTTCACTATTGCGCGTTTCTGTGATGATTGATAGTGTGATGCAGTGGCGAATGCTGCAATCAAGACGTGGGCTGCCACTAGACTTAGGTTACTCCTTTTCGATAGTTGGTTTAGGGAACGTCGAGCTACCGGAGTAACCTGCTGTTGTCGATGCTGTTTCGCAAGCTACTGCCCTGACCTCTGTAGACTGTGTTGGTGGTGATTATTGTTTTAAGAGGAAGTAAAACTAGGTAACCATCCTCTATATAATACTAATCAAAGAGAAAAAAACGGAAGGGATCCGACACTTCGAAAAATGAAGATATCGGCCAAAGAAAGACAAAGGCCACGAAGGGCGTGCAAATGAAATACTTCCTAGTCGACGAGTGTTCTTATACCGTGGAGGTCGGAAAAGGACAAGAGTCGAGCAAGAGAGGTCGGATAGGATAGAAAGATGAAAGTGAGGAGCCTGACACAAGTAGAAGCAATGCCAGGACTCAGCTAAGGGCTCCGTGGTCGCCAGCCCATGCTCCCAAGTTAAGGGCCCCTTTTAGTCGCCTCTTACGACAGGCAGGGTGTACCGTGGGTGATATTCTACCGTCCCCACCCACAGAGGTGAAGTGAAAACCTAGCTTGAAGACTTCATTATAGTCAGTGATAAAGCTATTGTGGCTGCTTCATACCTTAGCGTTTTCAACATTTGAGGATACAGTACTTGAATACGATCATCGTCATCACGGTACAACAATTGTATGCCAAATATCATTTATTTATTTATTTATTATGGCTTCTTTCATGTGGCGAAGTTAGGGCACACGGCCCTCTCTTACACTTAACCACAATACAATAACTAATATTAAGGTTACCTATTATTGATTATACTAATTACACTACTTATACTATTTCCTAAATTAAGCTTAAGTTACACATCCACACAATATGCAGCTTATTAGCTCGTTACTTCAGTCCTCTTTTCTATCTCACACAGACACTTGCACATACACTTACAATGTACACACTTATCAACTACCCTTACGTTTATATTATATAAAACTAACAGAAACAATTTTTAATTTTACAATTACCAATCACACGCACACGATACACACCAATACACACTTCAATCGGTATCTCTCAACAGGAAGTCTCGGCAAGATATTTTAAATTTGAGGAAGGAGTCAATGCTCCTGACACTTACTGGCAGGGAATTCCAAAGCCTGGATCCGGTTACAATGAAAGATTTATTATACACAGAAGAGTGGTGAAGAGGAATAGCTAAAGTGGAGCCCGAGCGAGTGTTACGATTATGGAAAGAAGAGAGGAAGTGAAGTTTAGATGAAATATACCGGGGGGAGTTACTATGCAGGAGTTTGTGTATTAAGACAAGTATATGATATTCACGTCTCTTATCAGGTTTTAACCAGTGCAGTGCCTGATAATAAGGAGTAATATGCACATCATATCTTAGGTTAAAAATGAATCTAAGGCAACAATTCATAATACGCTGCAGTTTCCTAGTTTGTTCTTTAGTAGCGTCTACCAAGATAACATCACAGTAGTCAAGGATAGGAAGAATTAGGGTCTGTGTTAATCTTTGCCGCATGTTTAGTGGTATAATATCTTTGTTTAATTTCAGTGGGTGTAGAGTAGCAAACACCTTATGACTTATGTTTTTGATATGTTCTGTCCAATTTAGAGTTTCAGTCATAGTCACCCCAAGATTTCTCACTGTTTTACTGTACGGAATTGTGCTATTATTTATTTGTAAAGGAGGAATGATCGAATCATTGATCTTGTGTAGGAGCTTCTGGGAACCGACAATAATAGCTTGCGATTTTGATGGATTTATGAGAAGTCTGTTTGCGAGAGCATATTCACTGAGTTTTTTCATGTCATCATTTATGCATTTTACTGCGTTTGGTAATTCGCTTAAGCTGCAATGGTAGTAAATTTGGAGATCATCAGCATATAGGTGATAATTACACGTTTTTAGAGAAGATGAAATGTCATTGATATACAATGTAAAAAGCAACGGTCCTAAAATACTACCTTGTGGCGTGCCAACTTTCCTTGTACGCCATTCTGAATTTCTTTCGCGAGTTATCACCCGCTGCCTCCGATCTTTCAAATATGACGTAAAAAACTTCAGTACTAAAGGGTCAAACAAGTAAGATTCCATTTTCTTAATTAGTAGCTGTACGTCTATTGTATCAAATGCACCACTGAAATCCAGTAGCGTTAGCACTGTAAGTTGTCGTTGTTCCATAGCTAGTCTGATGTCTTCTGTCACTTTAAGGAGAGCCGTGGCAGTGCTGTACCCTTTCTTAAAGCCCGATTGTAATGGGTCAAGGAGAGAATAGTTATTTAAATATTTCAATACTTGCTCGTACACCAGTCTTTCCAGAGCCTTAGAAAGCGCTGGAAGAATAGAAACTGGGCGATAGTCAGAGGTCAGTTTAGGATCGTTTATCTTGGGCACTGGGATGACATTAGCTTGTTTCCAGAGTGCAGGGAAAGTTCCATTTCTGAGACAGTAATTGAATATATGTGTGATAATTGGGAGGATAGCGCCTATTATATTATGTATGAAATGTATAGGGATGTCATCTACTCCTACTGCTTTAGATTTAATAGAGTACAGTACTTTTTTAATTTGGTTGTTAGTGACCTCTTGGAACGAAAATTGAGGACGGTTAAGTGGAGGGACGGCTGGTTGATTCGTATTTAATTCTGCCTGATTGATTAGTTTAAACGCGATTCGTTCTTCAGAGAAATATGTAATAAGCTCATCTAGGGGAACAGTTGGTTCACGTTGCTGTTGTTGGCCTTTTACAATACCAAGAGAGCGTAGTTCTTTCCAGGAATTCCTGGCATTCAGTTTACCTGAAAGACAGTTTAAATACTTAAATTTCTGATTTCTTGCTTAATTCTGTTCCTAAGTACCCGATAGTTTTCAAAATCGGATTCGTTACGGGTACTGCCTGAAAAAGTCTGCATCAGCAAATAGAATACTGGTAGGCAATTATAGGCACTGTGAAAACTATGGTTTTAGGCTTGCAAGAGCAGGAAAGTTAGAAGTTAAAGAAATTTTTAAAAAAGGCAAAGAGGGCGAAATACCCCCACCCCCACCCCACTCCCAAGAAATCAACTACTAAAATGTTGTTGATAGAAGGATTAGTACCGAATATATACCTATACATTTCAGTATGTTTTCCCTTAAGATACATGATAAATCTGTACTCACAGTCGGAATAGACAATCGAGAGGGCGATGATGAGAGCGAACACCAGGATACCCAGTATAAATACGGCCACCATGAGTCTCCGCTCCAGCCGCGTCTTGTGGCCGAGTCTAAAGAACAGAATAAAATTATGTCGTAAAAAAACAACCAAAAAACAAAAAAAAACACAGTACTACTATATCGCACCCCTGGAAGAGAACTGCCACAAATCAAAAACAATATTTTTTCGGGAGAAGCTCTCAAACGTTTGAATCAATGGGAAAGATAGTAATTAATATTTTAGGATAATGATACTTGTATATGATTGTCCTCTGAAATTCAGCATTACAACGGCACAATGCGTTATGCACATACAATAGGAGTTCATAAAATTTAAGTCACAGTGTACATGGAAAATTCGACTTACGGCAGTTTTATGTTAAGTGGGCTAAAGTGTTAATCAATATAATTTAACTGAATTTGTATTTTAACGAACTTTTGCACAGCTCTATACCATACTCTTGTTCGCGGAACAAAGCTTTTACTGAATTCACATCGTCAATGCTAATATTAGTTTAACAACATTTATTACACTTAGTTTATTTGAAAATAAAGAACCGACAGACAGATGTATTAGACGTTACAATTTGAATTCTTCTTCCTTAGCAAAGCCGCAGCCGGATGCCCTATATGTATGCACTATTGCGCGTTTCTGTGATGATTGATAGCGTGATGCAGTGGCGTATGCTGCGATCAAGACGTTGGCTGCCACTAGACGTAGGTTACTCCTTTTCGATGGTTGGTTTAGTGAACGTCCGCCTCCCTGGTGGCCCGGGTTCGATTCCCGGCTCTGCCACGAAATTTGAAAAGTGGTACGAGGGCTAAAACGGTCCACTCAGCCTCGGGAAGTCAACTGAGTAGAGGTGGGTTCGATTCCCACCTCAGCCATCCTCGGAAGTGTTTTCCGTGGTTTCCCACTTTACCTCCAGGCAAATGCCGGGATGGTACCTGTCGCTTCCAATCTTCCCATCCCTCCATAAGGCCCCTGTTCAGCATTCATTCTCCCCAATTGTATCCTCCGACCCTGAGTCTGAAGCTCCAGGACACTGCCCTTGAGGCGGTAGAGGTGGGATCCCTCGCTGAGTCCGAGGGAAAAACCGACCCTGGAAGGTAAACAGATTAAGAAGAAGAAGAAGAAGAAGAAGAAGAAGAAGAAGAAGAAGAAGAAGAAGAAGAAGAAGAAGAAGAAGAAGAAGAAGAAGGTTTAGTGAACGTCAAGCCACCGGAGTAGCCTGCTGTTGTGGATGCTGTTTCACAAGCTACTGCCCTGGCCTCTGTCACTGCCAATACTCAACACTTGATCAGTGGAAATGGTAGCCTTGGCTTTAACAAATTAAAGTCCGGCTTTATGACTAAATGGGTGCAACGTTTGCCTTTGGTCCGATGGTCCCGGTTCAGTTCTCTGAATCAAGTTCGCTGTACTCTTAATTCCCCTCGCTTGGGAACTGGGTGTTTATCACGTCCTCGCTATTAATTTCATCCTCATTAGGTCACCACCAAGCCTTCCAGAGGTTATGCCCATTATTATTATTATTATTATTATTATTATTATTATTATTATTATCATCATCGTCATCATCAAATTAACATGTAGAGTTTTACAGCGTTAAAAGCGCTCGTACCCGTCGTTCACTGGTTTATTAGCTCCTCGGTAGATCAGTGGTGTTGTCCGATACATGAATACGGGTTCTATTCCAAACAATAAAAGAGAATGCTAAAGCTGAAAAATTGCATTTCATTTTAGCAGATTTGCGTATAAAAAGAAAATTATATTACTCCTGTAACAGCAGACATTGCAGTGTCTTCCTACAAGGATTTGGAAGTAGACGGGAGTGAATTACACACACTCTGTTATCTATAGTATGTTATTCAGTCGTGAGAAAAGCAACGGGAAACTACCTCACTCCTTATTTCCCTAGTACGCCTCTTCAGTGACACCTAGGCCATCTATTACGGCTAATGGTGGACCTGTTCAGGATCCAACCAGCCTTCGGGCTGAATACCCAACATACACATAATTAAGTCAGAACTATGAGGTGAGGAAGTATATGTGAAAGGAACGCATGGTTGTTCTATCTCCCTAGTTAGCAGTGGCGAACTGACCAAGCGAAGCCTTGCACACCTATCCCTTCTATCCCCACACACCCTCCCCACCTATGGGATATTCAGCAGCATGCCGCGCTTGGCGAGTCGAAAGGAGAGGGACGTACCGCGGGGCTGCAAAGTCGGTCTCCGATGCCTTGCACTCAGAACTACGAGCGACTTTTTTTTTCCTCATTGTTTTTAAGTTTTGTAAATGGAACAGTGTGTCAGATACCTACATTATAATGTGCTTTAAGATTTCCATCGTTCTCATTTGAGATTTGGGCTTCACCGATACTCCTTGGTAGCCCTAAGTATACGCCACTGGTGTGGTGCATTGTATGTATCAGGACGAGCACTAACACTCAATCCCAGAACTACAGGAATTAACCATATTCAGTTAACTTTCTCGGACTGGTCAGGATTTGAACCTGGAGGCCTCTGAACCGAAGAGCAGTACTCTGACCATTCGGTCAAAAAGCTGGACAATAAAGAGATCTTCGAATGTTGAACATAATTATCAGAGATAGTTACGACACAAAAGACTGTAAATAAATATACCATAACAGACATATTTATTTATTTATTTATTTATTTATTTATTTATTTATTTATTTATTTATTTATTTATTTATTTATTTATTTATTTATGTAGGCCTATATACCGGCGGTAAGCCCAATTACATAATTCACTCATTCAGTGACACATTATAAGTAAGTACTACAAATATATAAGGAAAAAGAAAGGGAATAAAACAAGAAGGAAAACATACAGTTCATTCAACATAGCCACTATATTGCAGAAACGTAAATGACACATTTACCAGATTTAATGTTTAAAGATATGTACCGTAGTAATTTCGTAACCTTGTTTAGTAATTAATTAATTATGTAACATTAACCATACAATTATCACATAAGAAAGAGAAAAGGATACATTATGAATTATAATGTTAAAATTATGGAATGGAACTTGAAAGTCAACGAGAAAATAAGAACATCTAAGTAACAATGATAAAAAAAAGTAAATCAGGAACATGACAGCTATAGGCCTAAAATTAATTGAGATTTTTTTTCCCAGTATACTTCAAGATCCATTAAATTCATCTAGTGTATCATGAAATATGTAAATTACAAGAGGATGTAATTTATTATATAAGGCACATGATCTATGAAGAGGAGAGTTTTTGTTTCTATCTATTTGCTCGGAGAAAAAGTTCTGAATTTTCCTGCAAGTTTTCTAGGACTAAATACAATGGTTTGCTGCATAATTTAATATAATCTACTTTGTTATTAATAAGTTCATAAAGGAATACTAGTATTTGACACTCTCTTCTATAATCTAACCTTTCACAACTGAATATTTCAATAAGTTTATAATAAGATAAATGTTGAGGGCATTCCCCAGTTTGAAATACATGTATCTTAAAAACTTCTGGATTCTTTCAATTATGCTTATGTGTTTCCTTGTGGCAGGACTCCAGTATGTAGGTTGCAACGTTCATGTGAGTAGAGAACTGAAATATAGGCCGTAACAACGATAAAAGTACGATTTGACTTACAGCACTTTTTTAGGACATAGGCTAAACATGCACTCAACAACTCAAAATCGAAAATGTTTGACTTTTGGCAATCTTGTTTTAATGGTGCGATATATACTATAAAACAAACAAAACTTAAGAGAATATTAGCCTAGACCCTGTTTCAAATAGCTTGAAAATTCGACAAGCGACATCTGACAAATTTGACTGACGAGCAACTTATCCCACCTCGTGGTCGCGAGCAGTGGCGGCTGCTCACAGTGAGACTTGCAGGGCTGAAATCTTGGTAACAGAGAATAATGTTAAATTGACTGGTGTTTCAGAAAGGCATGTAGGCCTGCTATGTTAGTAAATGGACCCATTCACAATCGAACCGGTCCGCCAACCGGTGCGTACCCTTGGTCACGTTGACCAGCTCGAATGTGTATAGGCGGCTATTCGTGGTTAGGTTCCTGGTCGGGTACGTCTTGGCGATTGGCTAAACCGGCAAACCCACCGGCCCGCCAAACCGTCAATGTGTCGTGTATGGCAAACTACCTGACCGGTTCGCCGTGCTTTTGGTTACAGCTGCATATTGTTTTCAAGTATTTCTGTGCGAGTTAATTTGTGAAGTTAATTACCTCGAATAAAAAATATGACTTCCGAGTAGAATAAGCAGATTTGGGAATAATTTATTGAAATGTACCGGGCGAATCCTTGTTTATGGGAGGTAAAGTCAATGGATGAAGCAAATCTTAAATTTAACATTATTGGTTATTTCGAATTTATTTTGTAATGGAAGTTCCATTGTGTAATATATGACTTCATAAATTTTTAAAATTTTGTGTGTATGATCTGCAGTTTTTCACTTTAAAATGATTATGTTTAGACAATAAACTTTGTTCTATTCGCAAATGTGCCTATAATGATCACCGAGAGAGTTCTTTGTGCAGTTCGGTTTTTATAGCTATAATATTGCATTAGGGGGAAGGTGTGTTCGAACCTGATCATCGGCTACACTGAAGATGGTTTTCCGTGATTGCGTGCAAATATTCCGACTGAATCGCAGTGGATTTTTTTTTCTTTTCAGAACCGATGGTATCTATCCTGTGTGTCTGCTGTCTCTCAATGCTTTGCTGAATCAACTCCAACAGTTCGGAAATACTGCTGTTGTCCATATGAAAAGAGTCTTGTAATCTGCAAGCTTTTATACATTGAGTTTCTCTTATCGGTTGGCCGGCACGCTTATCTGCCTCCCGTTGACTCATCAATTCCCGTTACACAGCGCAGCGACAGCATGGGAATGCCCGCACTTCAGAGTTCAGGTCCGTGCTTCGAACGTGTGTTAAGTGTTGATCTGTCGCTCTAACTGTTCTCGAGTTGTAAAGTGTTACTTCGGGGTATAATTCTAATAATGCCTGCACATGTGAACACAGTAGAGGAAAGGAGATATATGTACGATAATTATGTGAAAACAAGAGTCTTGCAGGGAAGTCGTTGGGCGATCTGTAACACAATTTCCAGGTGTACGTCCTCCACATTGAGAGACCGTGCGGAGAGTCGTAAACAAACTGAGAGGAACTGGTTCTTTACTCGATAAGAAGCGAAGTGTTAAAAAACGTGTAACTCGCGAGGAAAAAGTACATGAAATCACAGAAAGATTAGAATACATGCCTACAAAATCCTTACGACGACTTAGACAAGAAGCCGCGGTTTCGAAGACCTCAGCATGGCGGGCTACGAAGATGTTAAAATTGAAACCATACAAGGTAACACGAACTGCATTCACGTGATCATGATAAGCGGGTACGTTTTTGTAATTGGGTGTTGCGAAAAGTTCATGATGAAATAATTGATCGTCGCTTAATATTTTTCTCTGGCGATGCATGGTTCCATTTACACTCTATGTTTCGACGCAGAATAACAGATAATGGAGCACAGAAAACCCCCATCGAATATACGAAATTCCTCTACAAAACGAACGGATCGGAGTATGGTGCGCAGTAAATGGATACAGAACTGTAGGTCCTATCATTTTTCAGGACACAATTAATGTACAAAGATAACTTACTGAGATAATATAAAAACATTTGCAATCAATGAAATTAAATCATGGTTTCCTTCGAGGAACCTTATTTAAGGATAATATACTCAAACAGTTCTTTGACGAACTGACTGACAGTGACTGTCGAAATGGATACTTTCAGCAAGACTCTACCACAGCGAATACAGCTAATGACACATTAAACTTAATCGAGGAAATGTTTTAAGACCGTTTTACTAGTAAGTTACGGACATATGACCGTCACGGTCCCCCACATTTAACCGTTTGTGACTTTTATTTATGGAGGAGCTTAAAAAACAAAGTGTATGCAAGGAATCCTCACACGTTGAACGAACTAAAAGAACATATCGGGAGAGAAATAGCCTCAATTACGGAATTGCGTGTGAATCGGAGTTTCCTAAGGATACACAGAAATGCGTGTATGCACGAGGAGAACATTTCCAACATCTCCTGTCTTAAGGTACGAGCTTATTTTCTTAATTTTAATTGTTATCTCATGTCATGCAGGGATGAAAAATGAAATGTCGTATGGCTTTTAGTGCCGGAATATCCCAGGACGGGTTCGGCTCGCCAGGTGCAGGTCTTTCTATTTGACTCCCGTAGGCGACCTGCGCGTCGTGATGAGGATGAAATGATGATGAAGACAACACATACACCCAGCCCCAGTGCCATTGGAATTAACCAATTAAGGTTAAAATCCCCGACCCGGCCGGGAAACGAACCCGGGACCCTCTGAACCGAAGGCCTGTACGCTGACCGTTCAGCCAACGAGTCGGACGAGTAAACTCGTGTCCTCATCCTGAGGTGGTGCAGCTCTTTTCAGGCACACCCCCATTGGAGGTGAGCTGCATGTACCATTTCAACCACATACCAGCCCTCCTGCCAGTTTTAAATTCCTGGCAGTACCGGGAATCGGACCCGGGCCCCCGAGGACGGCAGCTAATAACACTAACCGTTACGTTACGAAGGCGGGCATGCAGGGATGAAGTGTGCGAAGTGCTGCCCTTGTTGCTATGTCGCGGAGCGGGCAGTGATGAGTCAACGGGAGGCAGATAAGCTGGGCGCGCCTGCCGGCCAACCGGTGAGAGAAACTCACTGAACGTACGGAGTTTCGTAATAGGGTGGCATGAGGTATTGGTGGTTTATCTCTCAACAATTCCTTCATCCAAACATGTTTCTTCTTCTTGTTCTCATCAAGGCACAATAATGCTGCAACAGCTTCAGCCACTTGCGAATGTTTACACCGGATCAAAATGAAAAACTATTTGGGAGATAGTGGGTTCGAATCTCACTGTCGGCAACCCTGAAGATGGTTTTCCATGGTTTCCCATTTTCACACGATCGCTTCCTTTGCACTCCTAGCCCTGTCCTGTCTCTCCGTCACCTGTCTGTGTCGGTGCGAAGTAAAGCAAATGGTAAAAAGGAAGAAAAACTAGGCAATGTTACGTACTATTTTCAATTCGTTGGGAACTTCCCAGATTGGAGTATACTTACAGACCGGTGGTCCGGTTTGCCAGGGTATGGTAACAGTCGAGGCGGGAATTTATTTCGTGGACCGGCTCGCCGAACGGCTCGACTGTGGAACGGCCCCTTAAGAGAACGCGAATGTGCATATCCGGTGCTATAGAATTGTGAACACCTGTCATGAGCCTTCCGTACCCGCTTTCAGCTGGCCAACGCTGGCGAGAGCACAGTGTCGTTCATAACTCCGAAAATGCCACACAAATACTACTGTAGCTCGCATGCGCGATAGTTCATGCTAATGGAAAACCTTGTGTACTGGAGAACGATGGAAATTAATCTCTGTATAAGAAGATAATATATATAAGATATATCTCAGAAATTGATCATCTGGAATGTCGGCCTCCACGTCCCAATATATCAGAAGCGTGGCGTGGGAATGCCCTCGGTGTTGCTGGTGTGAAGGATGAAGTTCTATTCGAGCATTCTACTACTAAGGTTTTCTTTCTTTCTTAAACCGTTCGCCGTCCAGGGTTGGTTTTTCCCTCGGACTCAACGAGGGATCCCACCTCTACCGGCTCAAGGGCAAGGTCCTGGAGCGTGAGACTTCAGATCTGGGATACCACTGTGGAGGAGGACCACTACCTCGCCCAGGCGGCCTCACCTGATATGCTGAACAGGGGCCTTGTAGGGGGATGGGAAGATTGGAAGGGATAGACAAGGAAGGGGGAAGGATGCGGCCGTGGCCTTAAGTTAGGTACCATCCCAGCATTTGCCTGGAGAAGTGGGAAACCACGGAAAACCAGTTCCAGGATAGCTGAGGTGGGAATCAAACCCCCTCTATTCAGTTAACGTCCGAGGCTGAATGGACCCCGTTCCAGCCGTCGTATCACTTTTCAAATTTCGTGACAGAGCCGGGAATCGAATCCGGGCCTCCGAGAGTGGCAGCTAATCACACTAACCACTACACCACAGAGGCGGCACTATTATTTCACAGGGAAAAATATTTTTCCAAATACAGTCTTCTTCTTCTTCTACCGCTTTTCCCACATCTGTGGGGTCGCGGGTGCGAACTGCGTAGCACATGTGGATTTGGCCCTGTTTTACGGCCGGATACCCTTCCTGACGCCAACCCTGTATGCGATGATGTAATCACTATTGCTTGTTTCTGTGGTGATTGGTAGTGTAGTGTGTTATCTGAATATGAACGTGTTGAGACAAACACTCAGTCCCCGAGCCAGAAGAATTAATCACACGCGATTAAAATCGCCGATCCGGCCGGGTATCGAACTCGGTACCCTCTGAACCGAAGGCCTCAATGCTGATCATTCAGCCAGTGAGTTGGGCTTTTTTCCAAATACATATCCAATGTAAATTGTTTGAATAACAATATAATTATAAGAATGTTGCTGATTGGGCCATCAGTCCATAGACTAATTTGATGCAGCTGTCCATGTATCCCTATCCTGTGCTAACCGTTTTCATTTCTACGTAACTACTTCATCTACTCTAATCTGTTCGTCATATTCATACCTTGGTCTATCCCTTCCATTTTTAGCGCCTATACTTCCCTCAGAAACTCACTGAACAACTTTTGGTGTTTGCTACTTGTTTGACGTCGCACCAACACACGGAAGGTTTACGGCGACGGAGGGATGGGAAAGGACTAGGAATGGGAATGAAGCGGTCGTAGCCTTAGTTACAGCCTCAGCATTTGCCTGGTGTGTAAATGGGAAACCACAGAAAATCATCTTCAGGGCTGCCGACAGTGGGGTTCGAACCCACTCTCTCCCGAACGGAAGCTCACAGCTGCGCGCCGCTAACCGCACGGCCAACTTGCTCGGTCATTGTTGTTATAGTTTCCTAACATGTAGTGTTACATCATCCGCAATCTCCAGGGTCATTTTACTATGTACAACAGTACATCTCATTACCTGGTGACAGGTAGGTAAATTTGAATGACGTATGGCCTCCATGTCTGTGAAGATGAGGGCCCTACCTAGGATGATTTCTAATGCTGAAAACGCCACACACACCCAGCCCCCGAGCTATTAGAATTAACCAATTAAGGTTAAAATGACAGGTTGGTGACGAAACGGAAGGAACTGGTCTCTTTTCTATAGCATGAAAATTGATTTTGAAAAGTGTTATTGTGGGCGATCCATATCATACGGGCCTGACTACACAGCACAGGTACAGACGCGCTATTCGTATCGAGGGCTACATTATCCGGTCAAGGTCAGACGATTACTAGCGGCGGTTTCAAAATCCCTATTTTCCTCTTCAATTCGAGACTACAATCGCCTCAACATGGCGAACCTCTATGGTCAAAAAATCTGAACTAAGGGCAAAATACTCACCCATTCTTACAATAAAGTAGCCAACGCTTCGAATGCAGCGAAATGCTGCATTTAACGAAGACGAAAGAAAGCGAAAAATAAGTGGGGGGGGGGGTAATGAAACGGAGAGAACGGATCTTTTCTCTATAGCATGGAAATTGATTTAGAAAAGTGTTATTGTGCCGCATCCCACCTCCTGGAAAAATCCTGCGGGCGTCCATGATTACTGTACAAGTCGTCAGTGGTAAGAGGAGTCAAGTAGGTACAAAAATAACTTTCATTCAATGCATGCCAGCCGATCACAAAACGTAAGTAAACTGAGGGTGTGGAAAACAGATTTACTGCCTTTCCTAAAACACAATTCACATTTTTGTTTGATGAGAAGGGCACAAACTCTCACGTGTAGCCTTGTTGTGAACTAAAAGCGAAATGGTAGCTCTGCTATATGTCTATGTTGTACATTGAGAGACATTGGGAATATATCCAGGGTCATCGAAAAAGAACACCCATATTTTTAAAAAGTCCTGCCTTAGGAAGGATAAACATATTGACGTGATTATGGTCTTAAACTGAAGAAGAAAGACGGGAATTTTCTTTACGTACCTTAAATAATGTTTATATGTGCCCCATTAGTAGCATGGCAGACGTCGTATCGATAATCAGTTTCTTGTCTCGTACGTGGAGCGGTGGCATTTGCAATGGCAGCAGTTATCCTTTCTCTAAGATGTATTCTGGCCATAAACGATGTTCGTAAAGTACACCTAGAAGAAGTCCATTTGAGTAAAGATCGGAGCCACTTCTACCAATCCACCCATTCGGAAACTGAGCACTCAGTGCGTTGCGTACGGCGGCCGCCCCATCTTGCAGCAAAAAATAACACAGAGACTGGTTTCTTATTCTATTTTTTTTGTATCTGAGGGAAAAACTTAGCTTTCTGTTGAGCGATCCATACCGTACTGGCCTGGCTACACAGCACACGTGCAGACGCGTTATTCATAGCGAGGGTTAGACGACTACTAGCGGCGGTTTCAAAATCCTCAACATGTCTATCCAAATTGAATCAGAATCTTTTTTAAAATATGGATATTTTTCGATGACCCTATATGTATGGGGTGTCCACAATTAAACTGACGGTGGTCAGCGCGGCACGGCACGGGCTGTAATGATGGTAGGAACATGACATTTCATAGGTATGCTAATTAAGCAATGCGGTCGCGAATTATGGCACAAATATTATTAGTTACAGTTGTTGCCACCAGGCGCAAATACGGCGCTATAAGCCGTAGAATTGCAGAAAAATGCAGAAAAGATCAAAAACATGATAGCGATGGTTCTGGCACGTTTATTAGGATTTATGGTTACAATCACTGTTCAATATGGCCTCCCAACTCAGCGACACGCTGCATTCGTAACACGACACGGTCGACATTTGTCTGCAGCGTATCGGGTGAAATCGGAGCGTTGTATGCTAGCCTTTAGATCAGGTAAAGACCGGACATGTCCCTGAGAGACTCGATCCTTCAAATACAATCGAACCTCGATATCTCGAATTTTCTGTATCTGGAAATAATTTCAATTTACCCGCTGTCTGTTCTATTCCCTACGTGTATTTATTTCTCTATTACTCGAAATTCGATTACACGAATTTGTCCATTTCTCGAAGCAAACGCTTCCTCCATAGAAGCTAAAAAAATTCCGTAACTGGAATTTTGTACATAAACTGTGCAATACAGCATTTAAGGTTTGTGTGTTATTGTTTCTTAAGGTAGTACAGTATATCTTCCCATCAGACTGCGGTATGTTTACATAGCGGCTTATCTGTCCATTCCTGGTGTGTTGACCATAGGCAGTTGGAGGTGTATGAACCTTCTCCTGGATCATCACTTAGACCAGGCATTAAGTGCACCAACTATTGTTCAATCCCACATATAGAGTCAATCGAATGTAAATGTTTTACAGCAATAACGGTTGTTGAAATGAATGTGGAAAGAAAAAGAAGCTTGAGGGTGAAAACAGAAGAAACCGATGGACTTTTTCCAAGTTCTTAACGGAGGTATGTTTCATGTCCCCCTATTTTATGTATTCTGTCTTCAACGAATTTAAATGTAGTTAAAATGACAAAATACTTCGATTTTTTTTAAATATGGTTAAATACGGTAACACTTATGACAGTATCAAGCCGTTGCTCCACGTGATTCGATTAAGTACAATCCTCAAAGGCGGGAATTCCCTATATCTCGAAATTTTCATAAGTCGAAACAAAATTCAGCTCCCGGAGTGATTCGAGATATAGAGGTTCGACTAGCAGAAGTCACATGGATTTAGGTCGGGGAAGGCCACACATCTGGAAAATGCCTACAGATGATGAGGTCGTTACTGAACGTTTCACGCAGCAAAAAGGAATCAATATGCGTCACCAAGGATCTGACGTCAGAGTTACGGAATATTGCACGTTCTAACTGTTCACAATGTTTTCACCTGGCGGAAAGATTTGGAATTAAACATTTTTGTGGCATAATTCGCGAGCGCATTGCTTAATTAGCATATCTATGAAATTTCAGACTCCTATGATCATTAGCAGCCTATGGTGTGCTTTAATTGTGGACACCGGTATTTGGGTCATTTCTCCTAAGCGGGGTTTTACTGTAGAGTGTACTTGGTAATTAGTGTATTAACTCTGTCTTCATTTACTGTTCATGGTGCTACTTTTAATCATTTTGTAAACTCTGGCCATGAGTAATTTCTACAATGCAACTTCTATAGATCTTTTATATTCAGACGCAAATGCTTTTAATACCTCCGAAATGTAAACTTTCTATTGACCCGCTTTGTACAAAGTTTTCCATCAGCAGTTAATATTGTACATGAACCAGATGTTTGTGTCGTTTGGAATGGCAATAACTTCGTGCATTTCTGACCTCGAAGTAGGATGGATTACTGCTGAAAATTTGAGAAGTTGATAATTTTGTGTACAATTCACTTCGTCTAAGTCCTAAAGCGGAATTGTACGAAATATCATAACGCGAGTTTGTATGCAAGCATAAATCTAGCCTGCTCGAGGCAAAAATAGTCTAGTTCAATAACCACAACTTGTCATAATAAGTAATTTAAATACTCGCTTACCGAATGACGTCATATCGGGAAAGCTAATTTTGCACATATCGCTTGCATAGTTAAAGAATATTCATAACATTAGTTTGAAAGAACATAAACCAGATTTTTTACATTATATAGAAAAATCAAGCTGATTTTTCTTTGTCTGAAAAGGGTTTCCTTGTAATTAATCAAAACTATCGTAGATATTTTTTATTTAAATTCGAATCATCCCGCAAGTTATTTTCCATCTCTGCCTACTGCTACGCCGACGGATGCCTGCACTGAATACGGAGGGGCGACAGTTCGAAAAATTTTTTAACGGGGAGTTTATTTCATGATGCTAGTTAAAAGTCTGCTTTTCGTCATGTTGTGAACTCGGCCATGTACAGTGTCTAACGTAATCGTGTGCGCAAATGACTATCACATCCTTGATTGTCAGTTCGGAATTGTATAGGAATGTAGAAAGTTTTGGATAAATAATTAAATAAATAACTTCAAAGAAGCTAGCAGAGAAATACTGCTAGAACGGGGAAAAATCAAGAGGACTGTAAAATTTAAGTATCTCAGCGAATGGATTGAACCCAACTTATCAGAGAGGGCATCATTATCCATGAGAGTCACAAGTTGGAACTGGCCTATCGACTGACAAGAACACTTATACCAAAAAATACCTATCACGCACTCTGAAACTGAAGCACTACACGTCAGTCATACGACCAGAAGCTCTGTATGCCATGGAATGTCCTTCATTGAACAGAAGAAGTCTGATGGAGAAACTGGAAGTCAGAGAGAGGAGAATTCCCAGGAAGAACTTAGGTATTAAGTATACGGCAGAATTCCGAGCTCTACGAACACACAGAGAGGCTCTCTGATAGTGTTAGGAAAAGGAGGGCAGCCTTCTATGGCCATATAGTAAGACTGTCTCTCAAAAGACTGATCAATCGCCGGTTCATCTTCTGGCAGAACAAGAATATTCGTACCACTTGTCTGACAGAAAATGAGGACACTAAAGAACTGGGAATATCAGATCTTCAAGATAGACGGTCTGTACGACATACCCTCAAAGAAGTCCATGGATGTCAGGAAAAACCCCAGAAGAAAGATACCTCCTGGACAGATGAAAGAAAGGAGTTACACGGGCAGAAAATGCGCCAATAATGGGCAAAGATCAAAGCCGAACAGTTGAACAAACGTGGTCCAAAGAAGGCCCATTCGAACCAAGAAGAAGAAATAAAAGATGTAAATAAATTGTTGATTATGTCCTTCCTGACATTTCCAGGCAGGGATTCATCCTGGACTGTGTGATCCTGTTCGCATCTTGTTTTATTTCGGCTCCTCCACGGGCTACCTCCATTTCTGCCAAACCTTTCAATCACTCTGTATACCTACCCATTTTGGCAAGTGGAAGACTTGCACTGCTTTATCCCAAACAGGCTACAAAGTTATAAGAAACACAGGACAAGATTTTCGGAACATTTTGCAATCTAAATAAAGTGTTCTTTATTAAGATGGTAAATACTTACTCATATTTCGTAGCTCTGATGGAGACTAGTTGTTGTTGGCTAGATGACCTGTTCGGAGGAGCGACTCCTTCTGCAAAAGAAAAGAAATAAATAATGGTTTGATCGTTTAGTCCAGCTCCTTCCAAATCTCTTATTATAAAGCCACAAGGCAAGGTCAGCTGACTTGACTCACTGACATTAATGTTTACCTACTTTCAGATGAGCTAGAAACTTGAAATTCGGCAAACTAATAGCTATTAGGGTGTAACCTAAGGAAACATTCCTAAGTTCAAATTTAAGTATTTTGCCCCCTCCCCCAAAACAAAATGGTGGACGCAATGATCCTGTGCGCTAAAAATAAAATGTCATAAAATTATAGCTTTTAGCCAGTAACCGACGGAGAAATTGTAAGATGTTCAAATATTTAATTGGTATTTTACCCCGAAAAATATAGACATATTCAGCCAAATTTAATGATGGTGCAGACCTTCGTTTCGATGTATTTTGTGGCTGAACGGTAATTGCTATCAACAAACGAATTGCATTTCCTGAAATGAAGAGATCTACAACTTTGGTTCTATGACTTTTTGTCGTATCTCGACCCCTTCTGCGTTAGATTGAGCTTCGTTTTCCCAGTTTTGGTCAATTTTGTTTATTTCCCATATATTATTTTACTGATTCACACACTTATAAGCCAGATAGAAACACGAAATTCAGCAGGCGCCTTGGCCCAACCATTGGCCATACATAAACCAAATTTCATTACTCTAGCTGCTATACATGTAAAGGAAAATGAAAGGAATATGCGGAAACTGTGCTACAATTTTAGCCTAATCTAAGTTTCCAAAGCAGTCTAAGGTGCAGCCGATGGAGATACGACAAAACGTCAAAGAACCAAAATTGTAGGTCGTTTCACTATCGATATGCCTACTAAGTTTCAAGACTGTAGCTGTCTGCTAAGTTGGAAAAATAAGTTTCCAACTTGTGAAAAGCATACGAAATGTGATATAGATCGAAACATTCACCTCTATCTATGGTACGGTATAAATAGCCCAGATACGAGAAAATGTCTTAGGACCAAAAATTTAGGCCACTAATAGGGTCATGTGATGATGCAATCCGTTTGTCGATACAACATACCGTTTCGCCACAGCATATTTCGAAAGGACCATGTCTAACGCAGAGTAACCGGGGGTTTGGGGGTGGAGTCAGAAATTACCTAATGAAGACAGACAAGGGAGTGGCATGGTATGAAGGTGGTTTGCAAAAAATGCTTTATCCGTGATAAAATATATTTAACATATTATACCACTAACAACATTACTTTACAGAATTAATCGATGCACTCTCTGATGTTAGCTGACGCTTCCTCATATCAAAAAGTGACAACCCATAGAATGGTTTTTCTAAATAAATCTGATAATTACTTAACTTCTCCGTCTTTAAAGTGGAAACTAGCTTAAACCTTCTTATATTTAACATTCTTTCTGTAGAAAAGGTTCGCATTCGAGTTCACTGAAGGAAATTGACTTATTCAGAACAGGAAGATGGCGGGAAAAGACTGGCGGCAAGCGTTTCTCCAAAGACGGGGGATCTCTGAATAGACCGAGAGAGCTATCTACAAGATAAGGTAGTAATTACAAGAGACCACAAGAACAACCCGTCGATTTATAACATAATTGGTTGAAAGAACTTATTTGTTAATCCGTGTATTTATGTCGTTACTTGCAATTTTTATATTTTTTGAAATTTTTGTACACTGTAAGCCCAAAATCAAGTGGATTATTCTGATCAATAATCAGTAGTAAATGAGACTCGCTTGCTCCACCCTAGTTGTAACCGTCCAGGCTTCTCCAGCCATATTAATTGTTATTGTACAGTCCTATTACGTGATATCACTCGATATCAAGATTATCCGTCATCGGAAATTATTCATTAACACATATTAATTTAACTTCAGTCAATTGTAAATAAGGCTTTTGGAATCATATTACATATATATTAGAACATCATTTATTATTTAAACTATAGATAGGAATTCATTATGTACTGTGAATATGGTCAATATGTTGAGATCAGACCCCGATTTCAAGTAGTTAGCGCCCTAAAAAATAATTGTTTACAAATTAAATATTACAGTTTTCAAGATTATGAGTTTTAAAACAGCACATTATGCAAATACAGTTAATCTCATAATTAAACTTATCAAGCCAAATAAAGGTAATAGCCAGATAAGAATCTGGCTGTTTTTATTTTTATTTAAAAAGCCGTTGGTTCAGTTTGATAGTTTGTATGTAAGTAAATAATTTTAGGAACAAGACACATTTTCTTCATAAAATTTATATATATAGATGGAATTCAGGTTTTAAAGTTAGAATAATTTAAAGTGTTTTATATAGGCTAATAAAATAATTGGAATAATTTGTGGAAGTTAAAATTAATTTGAGTGTAATGAATTTGAAACGTAATTCACGCAGGCCATAATTACTCGATCCGCCGGCCGCCGCCCCTCAAAAACTGGCGCCCTGGGCAAATGCCCAGTCCGCCCATTTGTAAATCGGGGCCTGGTTGAGATAGAGTTTGTACCATTTCATCCCATACTTGTGTACACGGAAAAGTTATTCTTGACGCTGGAAATTTCGGATGACTCACTGGGGTTTAACTCATGAGGAAAGTATTATACAGCGACCCGCGCGCAAGGGTAGCGCAAGCTACCGACTACTTCGTTGCCACGCCTACTGGTTACTTGTGAAGAATGAAGAGAGGGAAGATATGATATGAGATCTACGAATCCGATGCTACGTTGTAAAGAGACTGGGTATGGTGTTGTTACCAAGAGTGGGGAGAGCTCGTGTATATTATCTGGCGCGGAACAATCCTCCAGACACAACTTTATTATTTCGAGACAGTGAGTGGTCACTTCGAGACACAACTACATTTATTTTTGAGACAGTAAGTGGTCGCTTCGAGACAATTATTTTCGGGACAGTGAGTTGTCGCTTCGAGATACAGTACGTAGCTGCTGTGATGCTGTCGGATCAGGGCGAGACGAAACAAGCATACGGCTTGTGATATATTCTATAATTATTCTGGACGAAGAACTACGTTAGTTCAAGTCCACGGAACTTGGTACAAGTCTGTATTGTATCAGGAGAATAGCTAAGCTGGTTTTAGAATTCTGATAACATGGAAAAATTCATAACACTGAATTTTCTCCTCATCTTTCGTGTATCTAATTTTTATATTTTCGTTATTCTCTTTATACCATTCTCTCATCAAGTATTCCAGAGTACAATTAAACAATAGTGGTGATAGTACATCACCTTGTCTTAGTCCTGTTTTGATTGTGAACGCTTCGGATAATTCTCCTCTAAACTTCACCTTTGATTTAGTGTTTGTTAACGTTAAGCTTATCATTTTAACTAATTTAGGATGTAATCCAAAATTTCGTAATATTTTTAATACTGAAGGTCGGTGAATGCAATCATAAGCTTTCCGAAAGTGTACGAAAGTGACAATCATTTGTTTCTGTCTTCTTTTGTAGAATGTGCATTAATATTTTAATATTATGATTTGCTCTGGACAACCACGCCATGGTCGAAATCCTCCCTGGTACTCCCCTAATTCTTTTTCCAGTTGACATTTGCACCAATTGTAAATTATTTTCTATATTTATTATTAATTTCAAATATGTATTTCTGGTTATTATGACATATTTGACTCACTTGCCCCTCTCTCCCCTACACTGGTAACACTTCTTCCTTCTTGTATACCAGAGGTGCTCAGCTGGGTGCCCGTTGAGGCTAGCCCACTGCGGCCGGGCTCACGTGACGTAACTGCGGGCAGCTTACGTAGCAAGTCTACGTCACAGCGAAGCGGGAGAGCGAGCACACTTTGCAAGGAAGTGGAACAGTGACGTCCGATTGCAATTAAGAAGCTCTCCTCCACTACTCAGCGAAATGTTGATTGGGATACTGTGTTTGTTTAAAGATGCTATAATCGTAAGAAAACCGACCTTTTTAAGATACTCCAGTTTTATTTATACTGCGTTCGATATAAACAGACTATTTCATTTTCATCTATTTCATTCAAAGAAAACCAACAAATTATAATTTTTGTGTTACAGTTTACGTTATAATTTACAAAGATACGAGGTTTAAGCGTACAAGCCACGATTTATAATTCCTTGTATTAGAATGACAGCATTTTCCATTTAAGAAAAAGTAAAATTCGTGTTATTCATTCAACAAAACCTTTACTGCTTGATTTTGCACCGTGTTGTAGTGTTAATATGTGACTTTCTCTGTTCACTGAGTTTCTGAAAATAGTATTTAAAACTTATCAGGCGTCCTATTATAATGGCGAGGAGTTTCATCACGAGTGAGGACATAGATATTCACTGTTCACGATTAAAGCACAATAATGTAAATGCATGTACATAGTAGATGTAGACCTACAGTAAGTCTTCAAATAAATAACCTAACTGATGCCATTCCCGGTAAGCATGATTGGAATTGTTGGTGAGTTTATCAGATAATTTAAACCCAAACAACCGCAAGCAACGGCTTATCCACCTTAACTCCGTATTATATTAGAAATGTTCCTAAAGCACCTCTTAAAATATAA
Source organism: Anabrus simplex (assembly GCF_040414725.1). Lineage (NCBI taxonomy): Eukaryota > Metazoa > Arthropoda > Insecta > Orthoptera > Tettigoniidae > Anabrus > Anabrus simplex. The sequence goes on along the minus strand of NC_090274.1, from coordinate 44,157,352 downwards.
TAGTACAAATTTTAATTCATTATAATGCAGTATAATTACGTAGTGTGCAAAAATATTTGAGGTTTAAGGCCTAACGTTTTTTGTATCCGGTCAAAACACATAAACTGCAATGAACATAAATAACTAATTTCTTAAAACGTAAATTGAAAATGACGTGGATTTCTGCCCTCTGTTTTTATTTTCTGCCTCAATTTCAAACTCGGGTATCACCACAGTGATCGGGAGTGCCTGGGAGAACCTCCCCCAAAATTCACGGCCTGTGACGTAACCACGTCACTGTGGCTGAGGGACGCTCATAGCCTGCCTTCCCGCCCGCTTACAGCCCTGTGCGCTCGCGAGACGAAATGCCCAGAGTGAACACCTATGCTGTAGACAGACTTACAGCTAGTACTTACATAAAGGCGAAGCACAACACGTAGAAAGCCCTGTGCGCTCGCGAGACGAAATGCCCAGAGTGAACACCTCTACTGTAGACAGACTTACAGCTAGTACTTACATAAAGCCGAAGCACTACACGTAGAAAATATGTTTTCCCTCCTTACCTTAATCTGCACGGGGTGATTGAACTAGGAAACAGTCTAAGACGTAAGATTACCTGGACTGCGAGGAAGTCTCGGGTAAAACATGCGTGCTCCGACGGGCTGAATCTACCACTGTGGTATGTGCTCATGCATGAAACTATGATGTGTTCATGCAGCACGCGAAGTGTATCATATGACTGACAGCAGTTACTCATGTTTAGGGCTGTACAGAATTAGAATTTAAACGTCACTTAAACACACAAAGTCATCAACATTCTTGCAACACATGGACTTCAACATTTTACCTCTGCAATTCCCGTCCCCCTCTGACATGTTAACATAAGGAAAGATCTTCGTTAGGATAATCACATTAATGAGTCTGTAAACAGAGTTGGGAAGTAATTGAGTAACAGTAATTGAATTACTTGTAACGATTATTTTTTTAGTAAATTTTGCTCTTAATCGTTACATTCCAGTAATCGATATACAGGTTGACCCAAAAGTCCGTTAAGATTTGACGAGGCAATACTTCGCGGAATATTCGAAGTAGAGAGGTAATAAGTGACACACATGCTTGATATGGCATGGACGTTTATTGACACCAACAACGAGTGCACAAACAGGCCAACAGATGGTGCTGGACAGCAACACGTCAGTGATGCCCCGTGAGACCCGTGTACGGTATAAAAGGTATAAAAGGAGCTGTCGTGAGAGAGGGCCCACCCGGACAGCATGTGGAGACTATTTAAGGGAGATTTCTCATTTTCGTTGTTACCACGTCACCCCCCCCCCTCCTTTTTCCACACAGTAGCCAATTTGTACATATCTCCCCTCATATTTTTTAATACCAATTTATACTTAATGTACTGATAGTTAATAGATAGTCCCTTAATTTATATATATATCCAATAGAGATCATATGTAAATGCTTCAATTCTGTCTTCCAATGTAAAGTTTACGTATTTTAACCTGGAGTGCATGTGTTAGATCTTTTTTAATTCACTAATATTCTGTATTAGGCTCTGATAAGGAAAGATAAATAACTATGTACGTTTAATTTATTTATGTTTTCTCTATTCTGTTCCAAACTATGTAACATGTATCAACTTGTGTTACTCATGAAGTTTGTTGTAACGCAGCTATCCATAATGTCTGTAAAAAAAAAAAAAAAAAAAAAAAAAAAAAAGGAAAAACGCTCACAGAATGTTCCAATGCCCTGTATTACCCGTGAAACAAAACTACAAAATGAAACAAAAAAATCAATAAACATAAAAACCCTCCTATGCCCACACTATACAATAAAGAGTAATCCTAACCTCGCTTCAGAACAATCCTGTACTTCAACATATCCTCAAAACCAGTAATCCTTTTCTTCCTCATCTCCCTCTTCCTCCAATCCAAAACAACCCCGTCCAATCCCCTGGCCAGGGAGAGGGCGACACCCTCTAGGTGGCCCGCCCCAAAGGGGTGGGGAATGAAAGCGAGCGCGTGGGCGTCAGATGCGCCTGCAATCGGAGCCTGTCATGCTTGGCCTCCTCGGTCCCCAGACCTCAATCCGTGTGATTATTGGTTGTGGGATTACCTGAAGTCGCAAGTCTGCCGCGATCATCCGATCGCATTAGGGATGCTAAAAGAGAATATCCGACGGCAATTTCTCCCCATACTTATGGATATGCTGTACAGTGCTGTTCACAACATTGTCCTCTCGATTACAGGTATTGTTGATGAATGACTGCCGATAGGTTGAGCATCGTCTTTGATAAACCTCGATTGTTATGCTAATTTTTGGTTGTGTATCGGTATGAACCACCATCTTTTGGTCATTTTGCGTACTTTACTTCGGTGTCAATAAAACCCCACGTCATGCCAATCATGTGTGTCAATTATTACCTCTCTACTTCCAATATTCCGTGAAGAATTGCCTCGTCAAATGTTAATGGATTTTTGGGTCACCTGTACATCGCATCAAGAACTTAGCAACATTTGAAGCCCTAGCACTCACAAGGCGTTGTGTCAAGGGTATAATTCCAGGATACTTCGCGCACTCGTTCATTTACTGGTAGGTTATCATGGTTACTGGTTAAGATTTATATAATTGTGTACTACACGGCCGAGATGGTGGTGGTGATTATTGTTTAAGGAGGAAGTAAAACTGGGCAGCCATCCTCTACTAGCATTAATCAGAAGGAAAATGGAGAAGGCCCGACACTTCGAAAAGTGAAGGTATCGGTAAGAGAAGGGGAATGGGCATGAAGGGCGTGAAAATGAAAGACCCCTAAGGCCTCGAAAATCCAATATCATCGAGGTCGGGAAAGAACGATAGTTGATCGAGGACACTGACACAAGTGCCAGACTCAGCGGAACCGCGCTCCCAAGTTGAGAGTCCTTGGTCTCCCTTTTAGTCGCATCTAACGACTGCGGCAGAGGATACCGCCCCCATCCATAGGGATTACGTGGTCGAGAATGGAGCCGGAATAAACATGTGATGGTGAATAGAGACGCAAGTGTGATAAACTGATATAACTTGAAACAGTATTCTCTCACCCATGGGTAAATAATGCAAGTATCGAGCTCGAATTATTATTATTATTATTATTATTATTACTTGTGATGTACATCCACTTATTAGTATCATTATTAGTTTACGATCGCATTATTTGTGAGGTTATGTCATGAAACATTTGTTGTATATAGATATTTACATGAGTTCAGTCAATGTAAGAACCCGTATATAATTTATTATTACCTGGATATATGATTTGTAATCCACTACAGAATTGTGAAAAACGCTGTAACATCAAGAATGGTACTGGGTAGACGAGTACTTTGTAGAATATTCTGTACATTATATCTGGGCCTTAAGCACTCTAGAATTTACGAGAAAATGTCTCTTTCTAGAAGCCTGGACAGGCACATATACACTGACTGACAGAGCAAATGCAACACCAAGGAGGAGTGGTTCGAAAGGGATGAAAGTTGGGGAAAAAACAGAGTCGGCACGGAAGAATAATTGATGTTTATTTCAAACCGATATGCAGGTTACACAATGCGCACGGCATCGACTCAGTAGGATGTAGGACCACCGCGAGCGGCGATGCACGCAGAAACACGTCGAGGTACAGAGTCAATAAGAGTGCGGATGGTGTCCTGAGGGATGGTTCTCCATTCTCTGTCAACCATTTGCCACAGTTGGTCGTCCGTACGAGGCTGGGGCAGAGTTTGCAAACGGCGTCCAATGAGATCCCACACGTGTTCGATTGGTGAGAGATCCGGAGAGTACGCTGGCCACGGAAACATCTGTACACCTCGTAGAGCCTGTTGGGAGATGCGAGCAGTGTGTGGGCGGGCATTATCCTGCTGAAACAGAGCATTGGGCAGCCCCTGAAGGTACGGGAGTGCCACCGGCCGCAGCACATGCTGCACGTAGCGGTGGGCATTTAACGTGCCTTGAATACGCACTAGAGGTGACGTGGAATCATACGCAATAGCGCCCCAAACCATGATGCCGCGTTGTCTAGCAGTAGGGCGCTCCACAGTTACTGCCGGATTTGACCTTTCTCCACGCCGACGCCACACTCGTCTGCGGTGACTATCACTGACAGAACAGAAGCGTGACTCATCGGAGAACACGACGTTCCGCCATTCCCTCATCCAAGTCGCTCTAGCCCGGCACCATGCCAGGCGTGCACGTCTATGCTGTGGAGTCAATGGTAGTCTTCTGAGCGGAAGCCGGGAGTGCAGGCCTCCTTCAACCAATCGACGGGAAATTGTTCTGGTCGATATTGGAACAGCCAGGGTGTCTTGTACATGCTGAAGAATGGCGGTTGACGTGGCGTGCGGGGCTGCCACCGCTTGGCGGCGGATGCGCCGATCCTCGCGTGCTGACGTCACTCGGGCTGCGCCTGGACCCCTCGCACGTGCCACATGTCCCTGCGCCAACCATCTTCGCCACAGGCGCTGCACCGTGGACACATCCCTATGGGCATCGGCTGCGATTTGACGAAGCGACCAACCTGCCCTTCTCAGCCCGATCACCATACCCCTCGTAAAGTCGTCTGTCTGCTGGAAATGCCTCCGTTGACGGCGGCCTGGCATTCTTAGCTATACACGTGTCCTGTGGCACACGACAACACGTTCTACAATGACTGTCGGCTGAGAAATCACGGTACGAAGTGGGCCATTCGCCAACGCCGTGTCCCATTTATCGTTCGCTACGTGCGCAGCACAGCGGCGCATTTCACATCATGAGCATACCTCAGTGACGTCAGTCTACCCTGCAATTGGCATAAAGTTCTGACCACTCCTTCTTGGTGTTGCATTTGTTTGTGACAGCAGTGATAAAGGTTGTGTACGTTTATGTGCTGTTAGGGTCAAATAAATAATTGTACCATCTGACAGCATTTTGTGTGCTTCTTTGTGGATACATCAAGGGGTTAAGGCTTTTCCATTCCCCTATTTGAATATCTAACTATTTTGAATGAGTTATCCTGAAACTAATGCAAACACGAAAGTGATATGCAAATTTTGCTTGTAGCAATGACTTTGAGAGTCTGATTAGTCTCGCCTAGTGATGACAGCCACTTAATGTCTCTATCCTAAATAACACAAAATGGAGTAATGTATTTTTCCTTGCTAACTTTGGCAGCATTCCACCCCCATGTGCAAGAAAAATGTCAGTGATTCTCTAAAGACTCGCGTTCTGTGAAGCAATTTTACTGATTACTTTTTGAAAAAGTAATTGTAATTGAGTACATTTTTCTCGGGTAAGTCACTGCCTTACTTTTATTTTGTACTTTTCCCATCACTGGTTGTAAATAATGATTAAAGATCTCTTCATACGTTTATGAAGGTATTTAGGGGTTGCAGCAAGTATGTTAGGGAGAGGGCGTGTAAGTCGCATGTAAGACCTCCATTGTAATATGGTTCCAGTGTATAGAACCCTTGCAAGGATTACTTCATTCGAAAAAGCAAAGCAGCACGATTTGTGCTGGGTAATTTCCGACAAGTGTTACGAACATGTAGCAAATTTTAGTTCGGAAGACGTGGGAGTAAGGAGACGAGCTGCTCGACTAAGTGGTATGTTCCAAGCTGTCAGTGGAGGGATGGTGTGGAATGACATTAGTACACGAATGCGCTTTAATGACGTTGTTTTAATAGGAGGGATCATAATACGAAGATAAAATTGGAATTCAAGAGAACAAATTGGGGCAAATATCCACGGAGGCTTTTTAGATACCTTGTCAAATATATACCTAATCCTTCCTTAAATGATTTCAAAGAACATAGAAATCTATCGAACATCTCCCTTGGTAAAGAATCACAGTCACTAATGCCGGCTGCCGAAGCCTGTCGCACACTTCTGGGGCAATGATTAATGACTGACAGATGAAATGAAGTGACAGTGGAGAGTGTTGCTGGAATGAAAGATGACAGGGAAAACCGGAGTACCCGGAGAAAAACCTGTCCTGCCTCCGCTTTGTCCAGCACGAATCTCACATGGAGTGACCGGGATTTGAACCACGGAACCCAGCGGGGAGAGGCCGGCGCGCTGCCGCCTGAGCCACGGAGGCTTATAAGTGTACAATAAAAGAAACATATCAACAGACACAAAGCTCAGGCACTACAAGACAACAGCGAGGAACGTAGCCGAGACGGTGACACTAGGAAGGCATGGGGCAGAGCAACTGGATAAAGAAGAAAGAAACATTCTGAGAAAGATATTAGGACCAAAAAGAGGAGGTGAAAGATGTTCTTACTTTTTTTTTTTTTTTTTTTTTACAATTGGCTTTACGTCGCACCGGCACAGCTAGGTCTTATGGTGACGATGGGATAGAAAAGGGCTAGGGGGGGGGGGGGAAGAAGCGGCTTGGCCTTAATTAAAGTACAGCCTAGCATTTGCCTGGTGTGAAAATGGGAAACCGCGAAAAACCATCTTCAGAACTGGCCCTAACCGCACGGCCAACTTGCCCGGTGCTTCGGCGGTACATATACTAAAATTGGTGAAAGATGGAAGCGAAGATCAAAGGAGGAACTGTACTGAAATAAGAAGAAATAAGACTCAAAAGAGCAAGATTTGCTGGACATGTGATCAGGATTGACATGGAGAGTAGGACTAGAGGAAAGACGGGAACTTATATGGACTGAGATGGGGATCAAGGTTGAAGGAACAGAGAGCTGGAGAAATAAATATATACCAACCAGAGCTCAGTGACAGAGAAAGGTACAGGAAGAGGGTAGAGAAGCACGAGTGGGGGAGACAAGAGAAGAGGACACTGAAAATATCAGCTGAAGAACGGGTGAGAAAGAGAGCGAGGATGAAGAGGTTCTGGAGGAGAAGAAGAAAACCTAAACCATGACAAAGCTGCCCGTGGTCCTACAGAGGACGTAACGAAATTAGGAGAGGAAGAAGAAGAAGAATCGGTAACCTGTACTTACAATCCCGTTTATGTGATGGGGCAGAGCAACTGGATAAAGAGGAAAGAAACATTCTGAGAAATATATTAGGACCAAAAAGAGGAGGTGAAAGATTTTTTTTTTTCAATTTCAATTGAGCGGACATTTTCTCTTGGCGAAACTCGCAACCTGACTTTTCAGCCCTTTTACCACCATACCAAAGGTAGAATTGTTCGATATATGGTACTGTTGTCGCCAAAAGCAGTTATAATCAAACAGTAAGTTCCCGGAAGTTGCATCCGGGAGATCGTGGGTTCGAGCCCCACTGTCGGCAGCCCTGAAAATGGTTTTCCGTGGTTTCCCATTTTCACACCAGGCAAATGCTGGGGCTGTACCTTAATTAAGGCCACGGCCGCTTCCTTCCAACTCCTAGGCCTTTCCCATCCCATCGTCGCCATAAGACCTATCTGTGTCGGTGCGACGTAAAGCAAGTAGCAAAAAAAAAAAAAAAAAAAAGTTCCCGGAAGTGAACCATAATTTAATTTAGCCCTTTTCAATCGTAAAATTACTAGCGTGACAGCGGGTTCGTCAGTTAGTAATTTCACAATTATAATTTCGTGTGGCTATTTCTAGCCGGGTTCAGTCGTTGTAAGGCAGACCCTTCGATGAGGGTGGGTGGCATCTGCCATATGTAGGTAACTGCGTGTTATTGCGGTGGAGGATAGTGTTATGTGTGGTGTGTGAGTTGCAGGGATGTTGGGGACAGCACAAACACCCAGTCCCCGAGCCAAGGGAATTAACCATTCAAGGTTAACATCTCCGATCCGACCTGGAATCGAACCCGCGACCCCTGTGACCAAAGGGTTATATAATTTCACAATTGAAAAGGCCTAAAGACCTTGAATACAAGAATGAATGAGTAAGGTGGCACGATAAAAATAAACATACCACTGCGCACGTTTCGATCGAAGGAGAGGATCGTGCAAAACTAGCTGAGGATCTGTAGAAAGGCACGTTGTTAATAGAAGTACTTCAATTGCAGTCAAGTAGATCGATCTGTGAACATATTCCACGTCTCACAGCAGGCATAAATAATAGATATAGCGTTGCCGATTAAGGTGTATCGTTATAAAAATGCCCCGTTCATTTATCTTCTAGTATAATTACGCTAAGTTTAATATATTCTTTGTAAGATGATTTGTTTATTTTTTGATAAAGCAAATTACTTTGTAGTATGGATATGTTTTTTGGCTGGGGGTCGATGTGGAATTATCGTAATCAGTTTAGTGATTACGATTAGGTATCGGTCGAATAAAGACAAGGGCCACGAAGGGCATGAAAATGTAAGACTTCTTTGACCTCGAATGATTTAATACCGTCGGGGTCGGAAAAGAATGAAGCTGACCAAGGAAGGTCGGACAGGATAGATAAAAGTGAGAAGTCTGGCACAAGTCAGTGGATGCAATGCCAGGTGGTGGTTATTATTGTCGTACAAGTAGGCACAGTAGCGGCGATTAGGGGGAAAATAATATATTTTTATTCTATTTTAGCCGCCTGAAACTAGGAATGGTAAAAAAAATGTGCAAACCCAGTTGTCTTTTCAGATAATTCTTTCCATTAACTTCTTTAATTATTAAGAAAAATACTTAGCGGAAATACGCGGACTACTGCTACGAAACGTTTTTATTCCTCCCCTGAAGGGGGAGGCGGGCCTCTAAGATGGTTACGCCGTCTCTCAGGCCGGGAGATTTGTTACGGCGAAGGAGATGTGAGGAGAAGGTGACGGGGTTGGCGGCCGTGGCGTACACTGCGAACTGTCCCGGCATTCGCCTTAGTGCAGGAGAATGGAAAACCACGGCAAACTATTCTCAGGACAGCCGACGGGTGGGGCCAGGCGTGAAGTCCAGCACTGTGCCCCAGGCCCGTCTCCCGAATGCAGAGGCGTAGAGCCACGGTAGAACCGTGGCCACCTTTCCTCTGCTCGGTTGGCCGGTCAGAGTACAGAGCTGTTGGACCACGGACAAGCCGTGGCCTCTTATTGTTAGTCCACACCAAAGTTAATAAACAATGTTAACGAAACAAAGTTAATGAACAATGTTAACGAAAACATTTCTCAAGATGTTAATAAATTTTTGTTAACAAACCTTTTTAACATTGTGTCCACACCAAATAAACTTTTGTTAACAAACTTCTTTAACATTGTATCCACACCAAAATATCTGTTTGTGAGGTTACAATGGATAGGGTCAGGAAGAAGAAAATACAGCTGCAGCTTTCACTATTTTAATGAGTGCAATTAGAGAAAAACGCAGACGCAAAGTGTGGCAAAGAAAAATATTGGAAAAGCGTTTAGAATTAAGTTTGGAGAGGACACTTAGGCCTATGTCAGAACTTTCAATTCATGATGCAGCAGGCTTTCAAAACTTTCTGAGAATGTCCCCACAAGACTTTCAGTTCTTGTTGACAGTAATTGAGTCTGAAATTGCAAGAAATGATACAAATTTGTCGGAATGCCATCTGCATTAATGTTAGACTAAGTATAACTTGAAGATTCCTAGCGACTGGTGATTCCTACCAAGGATCATGTAAGAGTGTAAGAGAAATACTCCTACACTTCACTTATGTATTTGTATGGTGTATATCAGTTGCTTGCGATTCGACAGTCTATTTCGAAAAATTAATAAAAGAATTGTATTCCGCGCTACGAATTTGCGTGTTCTAATTGCGTCTTTGCGCGCATGTGCGAACCGAAATGTTAACGAAAACACGAAATGTTAATGAAAAGTTTCATTCACAAAAGTTAAAGAAATTTTGTTTATCAACATGCTCGAAAAGTTAATGAACACGCTATTTTGTTTATTAACAGACAGAAATGTTCATGAACATTGTTCATTAACAATGTTTATTAAAAAAGTTAACAAAAACATCTTGGTGTGGACGCACCTTTAAGGGACGAAACCCACTCTGCATCTATCGATCAACCCGCGGAGCCATGTGTAGTATGTGCTCCGACGAAGGGTTGCAGGTGTATATACCTTTTCCAAGGTTATCCTCTTGCCGCACGCATTCGGCAGTCTAGCAGTCTCACCAAGTCAATGTGTCTGTTACTTTATTAGTGTATAGTCAAACACTAAATGACTTTTAAATTGTATAATCACGCCGTACTTCAGTTTAGTTGTAATGCATGCGTAAGTATTCTTCCTTTGGTGAAAGTTTTATTATGTAGTGCTATTCTTCTTCTTCTTCTCCCACTTCAAGCGGGGTCGATGTTTCTGGCAAGTCTTTTCCACATTATTCAATCCCAGACATATGTCTGTCTGTTAGGTCATCAGGCTGGTTGGATCCTCAGATAGCACCACCAAAGGCTATGCAGTTATAGGAAAACCACAAAAACCAATGGCAGAGCCCAAATGAGGCGTACTAGGCAAGATGAGGAGTGAGGTCGTTTGCCATTGCTTTCCTCACTGGACCAGAAGATGCCACTGCAGCACGACTGATCCTATGAGCAACACCTTTCATAACACTCGGACCCTATTTGTGCTCCAAATGTCATTACTCAGCACCACTCATACCCCCAGCAGCTTCCATATTGTCACAGCCATGGATGAGACTGGGACTTCGGTGGAAGCTACACTTTGATCTGGCCTGTGCCAAGAGACAGATACAAAAATACTGCATCCATCAAGTAATGGCAACAGGCACTCCCAGACATCATCTTCTCCTAATTTCTTCTCGTTCAGATCTTCTCGTACATTATCTGTCCACCTCCTTCTTGGTCTCCCCCTATTTCTAGTCCCATCCACAGTCATATCCATCACTCTCCTCCCTATATTCCTTTCATCCCTCCGCATAATGTGCTATTATTACCGCACGTAAATTGGTAGACCGACAGTCTTTACGTCTCTGTCGAAATTCACTCAGAGACCATCAAAACATTTCCATTTTATGGCTATTTGTTTCAATTTTTATGTCTACCCCCACCTCCCACTTCTTACCGTATTCACAATCGCCGCTATTGAGTAGGCAACCATCGTCTATTAACACTAATCAGATGGAAAAATGGAAGGGATCCGACACTTCTAAAACTTAAGGTATCGGTCGAAGAAAGACAAGGGCCACGAAGGGCATGAAAATGTAAGACTTCTTTGACCTCAAATGATCTAATACCGTCGGGGTCGGAAAAGAATGAAGCTGACCAAGGAAGGTGGGACAGGATAGATAAAAGTGAGGAGCCTGGCACAAGTACTATCGGCACACTTTATCTTGGTGCATTTGTGTACGGGGGTGAGGAGTAAGGAGGGAGCTGTCCCGGTTCCGATAGTGCTGCCAGCTAAATGAAAATGAAATCTGAATTGAATCGAGAATATGATCGATCGATATGAAGTTTCTAAACCGTTATTATCTTAAGCCAACAACTATGTCACATACACATTATATAACATTTCTCGATGCGAATCTTGTTCCTACCGAGCTCGATAGCTGCAGTCGCTTAAGTGAGGCCAGTATCCAGTAATCGGGAGATAGTAGGTTCGAATCCCACTGTCAGCAGCCCTGAAGATGGTTTTCCGTGGTTTCCCATTTTCACACCAGGCCAATGCTGGGGCTGTACCTTAATTAAGGCCACGGCCGCTTCCTTCCCACTCGTAGCCCTTTCCTGTCCCATCGTCGCCATAAGACATATCTGTGTCGGTGCGACGTAAAGCCAATAGTAAAAAAAAAAAAAAATCTTGTTCCTAGCATGAATTCTATAGTTTGGCTTTGCTGTGTAAACAACAACAGTACTAATACGTAAAGTGTACACCAGATGTCGCACAACGATGCTTAAGCGATTCATAGTTTGTGTTCCAAAGGTTGCTAGTACGAATCTCGAAGATTGCTGAGGTCGACCGATTCAGCACTAGGGTGTAAATGCACCAAGATAAAGTGTGCCGATAATAAATGGATGCAATGCCAGGACTCAGCTAAAGGAGCCGTGGTTGCCAACCCAAGCTTCAAAGTTAAGAGAAAACTGATACCGTGGTAAACAGGCTACCAGTGTTCGACATCTTCTTCCTCACGTTATTTGAACTTTAGCTTTGTTTTGCCACTACTGTCACTCGAAGAGTGCCAACGGTGGGAAAATTTGAAATTACCGACCTATCTGGTCTTACATTTCGTTTAGACGTGGGGACTCTTGGTGTGTGGACTACTGGCCTTGTTTGGTTAACTTTGTGTGTTAGATTGTAGAGTGAATTAACCTACTGTTTTAGGTGTGTTGGGCAGGATGTAAAATTGTTTGTTTTCAAGTTGGATTTTTTTGCGGGTGAGAGACCGTTGTTGACGAAGTTCGAAGGAGGAGGAGGAAGTGGGAAATCTCGGGAAAGTTGGGCGGAGGGGAGGATGTGTATGAGTTAATGTCATACAGTATTTGGTAGGAGGATTTCTTGGTTCCAGGTGTGTTTTAATGTACAGAGATATTTACAGGCTATATACAAGTGCTATAGGCATAGGTAACTGATTCCTTAGGATACATATTGCTAGGTATGTACATCATTAATGTTAATAAGTACAGTAGAACCCCCTTTATCCGAAATAAAGGGGGCGGAGCCACTTCGGTTGACGCGTTTTTTCGGATGACTCATAGTAAATATTTTCGGAAGTTAAATGTCGAAATAAAAATGCATAAACTTTGTTAAGCAAAGGTGCATACTGCATATTAACATTAAAATATTTACATATCACTCATTGTATAAAATCAATGATTTTCTTCTGAATTTTGTTGGTCCAGCGCTGTCGTGCAACTATGTCGCGCCACCGTTTAATCAACAATACAAAGCGCAAAACAATCTGAAATAATGAAACAATTTTCTGTTCCTACTGAACTGAATACTGTATAAAGTAATTTTATTACAGTACTGTAATTAAAACATGTGGTACTGTGTTTTAATAAAAATTTGAAATCAATCTTACTCCCAATGCATTAAATCCATCACCTGCTGTAACTCAATTCTCAGAACTGCTATTGTCAAGGTCGGAGTCGTCTGCATAAACTTCACGACGATTAATACAGTAATAATAATAATAATAATAATAATAATAATAATAATAATAATAATAATAATAATAATAATAATAATAATACAGTAATAATAATAATAATAATAATAATACAGTAATAATAATTCCTGTTTGTTCAAGAAAAAATGTATCATGGAATGAACTAGAGGGTAAGAAACTATTTTGTTTTTTATGCTACACGTGCATTCTGGCATAAGTCATAATATAAAAATAGGGTTTGCCTAGTAGCTCTCAGCACATATAGCAAGAGAATTGCTAATATCGACGGCTAAGAACGAGAGGGTAAAAACAAAATATTAAAATACAATTTTGCAAGAGCATTACGGTTAAGCCGGGTTTCGGTTAAGCGGGGTTCTACTGTATGTACAAATACAGACTAAATTTTATTTATGTAAATATCTACTTGCACCCTAAGTGTGTGAAGTTATGGATATTTAGTCATAGTTGGGTAGGTACTGAATATATTTGCAACTGTGGATATCAGTCAGCTGAGTGTTAAATGAGTTGTCGGGGGCTAAGGTGGAAGTCAACTCATGAACTAAGGAAAGTATCCTTCCGTGTGTGAGCACTTCGCTTCTTTCACTGAGCAAGCGGCCGCGCGGTTTGGGTCACGTAGCTGTGAGATTGCATTTGGGAGATAGTGGGTTTGAACCCCACTGTTGGCAGCCCTGAAGCTGGTTTTTCATGGTTTCCCATTTTCACACCAGGCAAATGCCGGGGCTGTACCTTAATTAATGCCACGGTCGCTTCCTTCCCACTCCTACCCTTTCCTATCCTATCGTCGCCATAGGACCTATCTGTGTCGGTGCGACGTAAAGCAAATTGTTACATTACTCCTTGCATTACTCGCCTCTTTCCCCTTCATCGTCTCGGTTCTGCCCACCTCAAAATGCTTCATATTTAAATAAGGTAGCATCAAAAGAAATCGCTGTACTGTTATTGTGTACCATATCTATTTATTCCTGTATTGTTTGTACCAGTTACATGTCCCATATAACCTAAAGGTTACTCACGAATATTGAGACGGAGAGATTGAAAATGACAATCCACAGCCTGTTTCCATTCATTCGACCGAGTCAGGAATGGAATGAATGACGTCCCCATCTAGCGGCGAGGATAGGAATTGTGCCGGCTGCCGAAGCCCGTCGCACTCCTCTGGGTCAATGATTAATGACTGACAGATGAAATGAAATGATATTGGAGAGTGTTACTGGAAGGAAAGATAAGAGGGAAAACTGGAATACCTCGAGAAAACCCGTCCCGCCTCCGCTTTGTCCAGCACAAATCTCACATGGAGTGACCGGGATTTGAACCACGGAATCCAGCGGAGAGGGGCCGGCGCATTGCCGCCTGAACCACGGTGGCTCCAGAAGTGAGTTTATGAAATGTAGTTATTCTTCCCGCAAGAGAAGCAAGGTTTTCTTTCTATTTCATTATGAGATTTGTGTGAGGCACACTGGGACTTAAAACGAAAACTTTGATGACATAATTATAAGATGCTGCTCTCGCGCAACGACCGTCAGTGGCAGTTTCTCACTGTCCAACGAGCTCAAAGTTGTAAATTGTAGTCTCGTCATTCGGAAAGTAGAAACGAATTCATGGTCCTTTCAAGGCGACAAATTTGCAGAAGAGAGGTACAAAAATAAATATTGTTTTATTTCACTTATTACTATTGTACCGGCTGGTACACCTCTACGCCGCACATTTAAATTTTCCGCCTTAAAGTACTTCTCTACTGGAGAAACTCTGAACTTCAAAAACTGGATCAACTTAACCGTTTCTCAGAAGATGTCACTGTGGGTATTTCGATTTGTTTTTGTTTTTCATTGATCTAGGAGTGTGGACATTCTCTTACAGATGTCACTGCTTAAAAACAATGATCACGCACCCTGGTGCGAAGTGAAGGAACTCTTTTGAAGAAATTTTTGTATTCATAAGTTTTTGTCTTTACTAAATTTCGTTCTGTCATTGGAGGGTTGGCAATATTAATCCTTTCTTTCCGCCTGTTTTGAACTAATCAAATCAGTAATTTCTGTAATTTATTTCCCTCCAATCAGAGGTGTCTTCTTCAAATTTCCATGTGTAAACTCTAAGCTACCCAATAAAGTTGAATGGGTGTGTCTTAATTATTCATGAAAGGTCTCGAATCTTCCACGAGGATATATAAACTGCTGATTTTCTTGTCTCTCGGCCACTTCAGCAACATCTAGCTTAGTGTATGGAAGTATAGCAGGGGGCGGGTAGCGCCTTTTCCTTCGGGCAGCAGCTCTTCAACAAGGTAATGGCCGTTTAACATCTTTATTTCTTACTAGCTCAGCAGTTTAACCCTCGGGGAAGGTCCGAAACCTTTTCAATGTAACCTGTCTGTTTAAAAATGTAACTTAGTGCCGGCTTATGTAACATTTTCATATTATTTTAGATGTAAATCGGGGATTAGATGTAATCGAACTCCCCTTCATTTTTTGAGTTGAGGTGATTGCGTTTTCGTAACTGATTTTCTACTCTTCCCTAATGTGTTGAAATTTCTAATACGAGTCACCTCTATAGTATGGGAATAGCCCTTGTGTATTCGGCCTAGAGCCACTTCGGTTTTAACAAGCTTTCATGTAGGAGTGCAAGTACTCGCCTCCATTCATCTTTGTACCTTGGGCCATTAACTTAACCTGTTTTTTTCTTCCCGCGAAGGCACAGTAGATTGGGTACGAGATACCCCTGCTTTATTTTGTAAGTGGTGCCTTGATGGCAATTAATTGCAAAGTATGGTATTGCCTTCAATAGGCTTGAAAAATTGAGAGCGGGTCAGCTCTTTAATTGTGGTAAAAGTGCCTCTAGGAGGTCTGATATGGTTTTTGGAATTAATGCTCCTGGTATGAAGGGGTTTCCTGCCCCTTTGGACAAATGTGTGTCTTGGTAAAGTTGGGCTAGTAGCTCAGGGATTGTGGTATTGGGGCTCGAAGCCCAGAACTTGTTAAGACCCCGAAACTTGTGTTTTCGTTCATTAAATTATACCGTGTACCTGATTATTGGATAGTTGTTGACTTGTTGTACTTGTTAAGTTTTCATATTCTATTTAAAAAAATTGTTAACTCTGGCTATGTTCGAAAATATAACCTTTATTAAAATTTTAATTCATCTTTTGGCCTTGTAGTTAGATCCATTCCAGCCCGCACCTTCTTTCACCTCTGCCGTCCACGGGTATCTCCGTAACAATTATTATTATTATTATTATTATTATTATTATTATTATTATTATTATTATTATTAGTATTATTTATTTATTTATTTATTTATTTATTTATTTATTTATTTATTTATTTATTTATTTATTTATTTATTTTTCGTTTCAGCCACCTATGGGCTGCGATTACGCAGCTTCCATTGCTTTCTCAAGTTCTTTCTCCTTCCTCTTTCGCCAGTATTCCTTCATCCATTGGCTTGCTCGTGCCCGTTCTTCTGCCGAGAATACTCTATTCTTCCTTGTTTTCTCATCAGCTAAGTCCTTCACCTTCGCAAATATCTGCCTGAGGAATTTTCTGTTTGTTATATCTTCTGCCGTGATCCCACAGTTTTCTAAATCTCGGTGGACTTCTTTTACCCATGGGACTTGCGTCTTCCTGTTCCCCTGGAAGGTGAGGATCCTGTTGGCGAGTCTCTCCGATCCAATCCTTTTGATATGTCCGTAGAACGTCAATCTCCTCTTTTTCATTGTGGTGGTGATGTTTTCAAATTGTTGGTATAGCTCTCGATTTGGTCTCATGCGAAACGTAAACTTGTCTGATGATTTTCTGGATCCAAGAATCTTTCTAAGGAACCTCCTTTCTTTCTTTTCCAAATCCAAGAGTCCCTTCGTGGCTATTGTCTCAGCTGCGTATAAACATTCAGATTTGACTATCGTGCTGTAGTGTTTTGAATTTGGCCTGGTAGGAGAGTGACTTAGATTTGTAGGTATTCTGACATAATCTAAACGCAGTTTCCATCTTTCTAGCACGTTCTTGAATTGCTGCTGTCTCATTCATGTTTGGGGTCAAAATCTCTCCTAGGTGCTTGAATTTTGTAGCACTTTTGATATCACCGTACGTTGTCCTCATTGTCCAGGTTGGGTCAGTGGTATTTATGTTCATGTAC
The DNA here is from genome assembly GCF_040414725.1 of Anabrus simplex. Classification (NCBI taxonomy): domain Eukaryota; kingdom Metazoa; phylum Arthropoda; class Insecta; order Orthoptera; family Tettigoniidae; genus Anabrus; species Anabrus simplex. The sequence goes on along the minus strand of NC_090274.1, from coordinate 44,140,256 downwards.
TCCGTCTTCTCAAAAGATATTTGCAATCCTGTTTGGTCTGCTCTTTCTTTGAGGACTTCAGCCTGCTTAATTGCAATTTGTAAATTCTCTGCAAAAAAGACTATATCATCTGCAAATGCGAGGCATTCAAATTTAAGCCCAGTTCTCTTGTGACCTAATCTAATTCCATTTGGAAAGTTGAATTTGCTCATTTCTTTTCGCCATTCCCTGATAACTTTCTCTAAAACACAGTTGAACAAAATTGGAGATAGGCTATCTCCTTGTCTCAAACATGTTTTGATTTCAAAGGGCTCTGACAGTTCTCCTAAACAATTTACCTGCGATCGTGTGATTTTTAGTGTTTGATGAATCAAGGTTGTTGTCTTACTGTCTATTCCATATTCCTTAAGCACTTCCATTAGTGTGCCCCGGTCTATGGAGTCGTATGCTTTTTTGAAATCCACGAATGTCTTTATCACTTTCTTATCTGCTGCTAATGTCTTAGTTTTGATTAAGGTCGTAATGGTAAAAATCTGTTCTGCACAAGACCGCCCCTTTCGAAAGCCAGCTTGATATTCTCCTATTTGTTTATCTATATGTCCTTCTATCCTGTGCTTGAGTGCTATAGAAAGTATCTTGTAGGCTACTGGTAAAAGTGATGTGTGTCTATAGTTATTGACATTCGTTCTGTCTCCTTTCTTGTGCAGGGGGTGGATGATAGCCTCCCTCCATTCTTCTGGGATCTCTCCTATGGACCAGATCTGTTGAAAGAGTGTTTCAAGTTGTTCCAGGAAGTTATCCCCTGCATATTTCAGAAGTTCAACAACAATTGAGTCCTTGCCAGATTCTTTGTTATTTTTTCAAGCTCTTGATGATCTCCTTTATTTCGTTCTTATCTGGCGGGGTTGATTCATGCAGTGTGCTGTATGGTTTCTGGAACGTCAGTTTTTCTTGAGGTGGATCACAGTTGAGCAGTTCTTTGAAATTATTATTATTATTATTATTATTATTATTATTATTATTATTATTATTATTTACATTATTTCTTTTTTTCGAGTACACTAAAGATTTTGTCAGACAGGTGCATCCTTTACCCATACCGTATTAAGGCCTCTCCCGTTTCATTCACGGCGAGTGTATAGTTCGCATAGAGCTGGCACATACTGACAGATAAACGAACATACGTTTTCTCTCCCATAAATATGGCATGCAGCTTAGTTGATTTACATTTAGCTTGACTTCCCTTATCGCTTTGACTGCTTATTTAGATAACTGAGGCACTTCCCTAAAACTAAATTTTCAGCGTCTCTTTCCTATTAAACCAGAGTATTCTTTGTAGGACGGTCGACCTTCCACTGGAGATTTGGTTTTCCCTTGCAGTTTAAATTCTGCGCGAGCCGTGTACGTAGAAACGCCGGTCATTTTTAACATCTCTTCCGCCGTTCACTCCGGATTCTCATCGCACAAGCTACTGCACACTTTCCAAACGTTCGTATTTAATTTATCCAGTGGCGTGCGGTGCTATTTGTGAACGGGAAACAGGTCATTCGTTATAAGCGCAATAAGACGGTTTTTTTTTCCTAGACGGGGTCGCTGTCTCACCGTTAGATAGCTCCTCAATCGTAAAGATGTAGTCTGAGTGGAGCTCAAACCAACCTAAGGTACAGGTAAAAATCCCTTATCTGGCCAGAAATCGAATCTGGGACCTCCGGCTAAGAGGCAGGCCTGTTACCCCTACACCACGAAGCGGGCTCAAACTTCCTTTCACAGAGCGAAAAAAGTAGGCCTATAATGATTGTTTGACTTGCATCACTAATAGAAATAAATAACCATCCAGTAGTACCGTGGTCGACGAGCCGGCGCCATGGGTCGCAAGTTCGAAATGCTTCTTTAACGCGGTAAAAGTGGAATCATCTGGCAAGCCGTTGGAATTATAAACAAAATGCAAATGGACATTTTTATGCCAAATCAAATATTCTAAATCATGTTTGTATGTGTGTTCCATTTTGATAGGACTAACAGTTGAGTCGTTATTTTAGTTATTGGATAAAACGTACGCCAAAACAGGGAACAACGTTCTTTCTTGGTAAATTGCTAGGAAGGAAATGTATATGGACTTTTACGTAGATTATTAAATTGTACGAGGGTTGGGGCGAATGTCATGGCAACTATTTTTCCCCCCTCACATTTGCACGGTGCTATCATACAATGGCCAATTATACTGTGTGGCCAAAATTCACGGGAAGGAGTGTCCCATTAGAAAATGTGCCGTGTATGACCCTGAGCGTGGCGGCTAGCTGCGGTGTAGCTGAACAGTCTGTCACAGACACCAGTGTCGTGAAGATGCCAGCCAACACATTGCAAGTTAACCGACTTTCAACGTGGGATGATCATCGGCACACGGCGCATGGGTCATAGCATTGAGAAGATTACACGCGAATTCGTGTTTCCGAGGTCAACAGTGTTGAGGATGGATCTTCAATATCGCAGAGAGAATGTTACCACCTGCGTACGGGAAAACCACAGGTGTTTAACGAACGGACATCACGTCGTATCCGCAAAACCATACTGGGGAGCTCGACGGGCTACTGTGAGTGAGACCACCACCCAATTGAATGTTTGGAGTCAGGAACCTATTTATATGAGGACTGTAAAGGGGCAACTGCACCGCATAGGCTTCACCAGCCGACGACCAACTCGTGTACCTTTGCTGACACCTCGACACCGAGGTCAGCGACGTGCATGGGCACGCGAACATCGGCAATGCACCATGGAACAGTGGCGGCGTGTGGAGTAGTCCGATGAATCCCGGTTCCAGATGTATCGAGCTGATGGGTGCGTGAGAGTGTGACATATGTCCCATTAAGCTATGGATCCTGAGTGTTAACAAAGTTGTGTCTAGGCGGGAGGTGGTTCAGTTCTGGTCTGGGCCAGGTTCTCATGGTCGCAATTAGGCCCCATTGTCCGGCTGCAGGGAGCGCTGACAGGTGCACGTTATGTGGACATTCTTTCAGACCATCTGCATCCCCTTCTGGCCCTAGAGTACCGTGATGAAGATGCCATGTTTCAACAGGAAAATGCGCCATGTCACCACTCAGTGGTAGCACAGAGGTTGTTGGAGGAGCACTCCAGTGAAGTTACGACCATGGATTGGCCCTCCAAATCCCCCGGTCTAAATCCAATCGAGAATTCATGAGATGCTGTCGATGCTGGTGTACACTCCATGAACGCCACACCAAATACACAAGACCTACAGTATTGTGGGTAGCAGTGCAAGATGCCTGGGTCCTGATCTCTCCAGAACGATTCCAACATCCTGTAGAATCTATGCCTCGCCGTATTGCTGCCGTTTTGAGGGTTCGTGAAGGAGCAACTCGTTATTAACATCACATTCAGTGTCTTCCCATGACTTTTGGCCACTCAGGGTATACAGGCAATTGAATTAAATCTAGCTGCTATAGTGGGAAACTGTTCTGTGCTCGGCTCGGCGAATGTTATAGGAGGGCGTGGCATGTAACAGCGAGGATGACATACCTCGTGCGGGCTGTATGGGTAACAGTTGACTACAGAATGGGTAAGACAGGAGACATCAGCGCATTTGATCGGGGCCAGTTAGCCGGCGCCGGACGTATGAACCACTCCACCTCTAAGCAGGCAATGGATATTCCAAGGGCCACTGTATCAAGAATGTACCCTACCATGAGCATGTGGACTCGTGAAAATCGCCGCCGAATTTTTACAGGCGTAGTGTACGACGCGTTGATGACAGGGGTCACCATAGGCTAGCTAGGGTAGTAAGAGCCGATAGACGGTCCACAGTGCAGCAGATGACTTGTCAATTAAATTCTGGACAACGACATGTTGTAAGTAGCCATACCATCCTGAACAATCTCGTCGCCATGGGGGTACAGAAGCAAGCGTTTCACGCCCTCAACACCCGTCACAAGGCACAACGACTGACATGGGCAAAGAACACCGCCATTGGACGCTCGAAGGCATGGAAAAAGGTCGTCTGGAAAGATGAATCGAGGTAGCCACTTGGTACATGCCGATGACCGGGTACGAGTGCGTTGTCAACCACAATCCGGTGGTGGTGGATGTGGTGACGGTATCCTCGTATGGAGACTGTTCTGACAACGTTCCTCACCAGCGACCTTTACAGGAACCTGCTGATAGATCATGCTCACCCTCTTTGTTCGCCTCCAGCATCCCGCAAGCGACGTGTACGTACAGCCCATCGCTCCCGAGCTGAGGCTTACTGGTTCCATGAACACTCCCGACTGTTAAGTTGCTTGCCCGGCGCCTGAGGAGTCCCTGTCTCAATCCCATTGAACACATCTGTGATGCTGTCGAGAGGAATCCTGCTCCGACCAATCTTCGTGGATTATGGGAGGCTGTACAGCGATCAGAAATCAGTACGGCTCCCCAAATGTCTTGTGGAGTTCATGCCACGCCGCATTGCCACCGTCAAGGCGAAAGAGGTGCTACACGCTATTAAAATTAGGTATCTCTAATTCAATAGCTCTTGAGTGTGTTCTTAAACTTGAAGTTTGTAGAAAGGCCTTTTTTTTTTTTTTTTTTTTAAGCTACTGTAAATGAGTTTGAACAAGACTATACGTTGTTTTGCACGACACAGAAGAATAATAGTTCGAATTGAGGGGGTTGCGTGTCCGGTGTTGTCGAAGTACTATCCGCGAAACTTTCAGTGACACTTCGTTTTATGGGGGGTGAGGAACCAGGAGGGAACTCAACTCTTCCAGTAGAACTGCCAACTCAATGGAATTGAAATCTGAATGGTATCGATAGTGTGGTCGATATGAGTTTTCCTAACCTGTATTATCTAAAGACCACATTTGTGTCCCACGCGCATACATGTATATAGTCTTGTTGGGACGTTTTTCTTGATTATCCATACAATATCAATCATAATGAAATAGCTAGTGGCCTACCTCTTTTTACTAGGGGTGCGTGGATAGGCAGGAAATGTTTAAATTCTCTTAATTTTAGAAACAGATTTTCCCGTATATGCGGCAGATCGTTCAATCGACTTACTGTGGGCGAAGAACAACTATTTCTTTAATTTTTCCTGATTCACAGCAGTCTTCTACGTCCGCTATTATTTTTCTGTCCTCCCTGTGTATAGACCGTGATGTTCTTTTCCAAGTAGGAGTTCTTTTTTTTTTTTTTTTGCTTTACGTCGCACCGACACAGATAGGTCTTATGGCGACGATGGGACAGGAAAGGCCTAGGAATGGGAAGGAAGCGGCCGTGGCCTTAATTAAGGTACATCCCCAGCATTTGCCTGGTGTGAAAATGGGAAACAACGGAAAACCATCTTCAGGGCTACCGACACTGGGGTTCGAACCTACTATCTCCCGGGTTCGAGCTCACAGCTGCGCACTCCTAACCGCACGGCCAACTCGCCCAGTAGGAGTTCTAAGATACTCATGTGCTGTACTTGGATTTTCCTCATCCATTGCAATAGGTTTCAAAAGTTCATTTTTCATCTATATTTCTTTGCCTTGTTGTAAAAAGAGCAATAGTATTTGAAGTTTTGCGATTACACCACCAGATGTCTTAACGGCGATGCATAATCGATTCACTTTTGGTGTCATAGGTTGCTAATCCGTATCTCAAAGATAACCGAGGTCTACCGTCCGACTCGTTGGCTGAATGGTCAGCGTACTGGCCTTCGGTTCAGAGGGTCCCGGGTTCGATTCCCGGCCGGGTCGGGGATTTTAACCTTCATTGGTTAATTCCAATGGCTCGTGGGCTGGGTGTTTGTGATGTCCCCAACATACCTGCAACTCACACACCACACATAACACTATCCTCCACTACAATAACATGCAGTTACCTACACATGGCAGATGCCGCCCACCCTCATCGGAGGGTCTGCCTTACAAGGGCTGCACTCGGCTAGAAACAGTCATACGATATTATTATTATTATTATTATTATTATTATTATTATTATTATTATTATTATTATTATTATTATTATTATTATTATTATTACCGAGGTCTACCGATTAACACTGGGGAGCCGAAGTGTCACCAAAAGTTTCTCGGATAGTACATATACATATACTGTACACCCCTAATCTGATACGGGACATTTAAATGTTTGTCGGTCGCTGGCCCGTCGCTCGAGTGTTAGGCTACATCGATTAGTGCAGCAGCACGCGTAGGTTTGTTTTGCTAAACTCCATAGTTACTAAAGTCTGGTCTTCTCTACTCTGTCAAGATTGATTTCCGCGAATTATAATTCCCTCACCTCTTTACTGTGCTCATTACAATTTTTTTTTTTTTTTTTTTTTTTTAGAATCCTGAACGTACATAACAGAACTCTCTCTCCTAAACGGACCCAGCCCGTAAATATTGAGGCCCTAGCCTAAGAAATTACCTTCGGGAGATAGTGGGTTCGAACCCCACTGTCGGCAGCCTTGAAGATGGTTTTCCGTGGTTTCCCATTTTCACACCATGCAAATGCTGGGGCTGTACCTTAATTCAGGCCACGGCCGCTTCCTTCCCACTCCTAGCCCTTTCCTGTCCCATCATCGTGATAAGACCTATCTTTGTCGGTGCGACATAAAGCCAATAGCAAAAAAAAAAAAAAAAAAAAAATTACCATAGTAACAATGTATGCCATTTCACTACCTGTATTACCTCTAGAATTTCAATATGTGTGACCAACCCTTGTCCCGTCAATCTACGACGTTGGATGTGAAGTGAGATGAGTCCACAGCGGGTTTTTACGACCGGATGTCCTTCCTGACGTCAACCTCATAAAAAGAGGTAATGAGACGAAATGAACGATGTGATATATGATAGTAAGAAGTGAGAGGGTGAATCCCGGTGCTGCCACATAGCCTACTCCTGTCAAAGGCCTTAACGTCTCCATCCAATGGACTAATCACCATCAGCGTCCGGCTCCATGGCTAAATGGTTAGCGTGCTGGCCTTGGGTCACAGGGGTCCTGGGTTCGATTCCCGGCAGGGTCGGGAATTTTAATCATAATTGGTTAATTTTCACTGGCACGGGGGCTGGGTGTAAGTGTCTTCTTCATCATCATCATTTCATCCTCATCACAACGCGCAGGTCGCCTACGGTCGTCAAATCAAAAGACCTGCACCTGCCGAGCTGAACATGTCCTCGGACACTCCCGGTAGTAAAAACCATACGCCATTTCATTTCATCACCATCAGCAACATCATATGCCCTCAATCTATACGAACACTGCGGACAGGTTTTGGCACACACAATCTTTCCCTGCCAGGCAATATTCTGAAGAACATGTGTTCCACTAATGGGACTCGAATCAGCTTACCGCGGTGTTAGACCAAATAGACCTTACGCCTTAACGATCATGGCCGAGGGTTCGATTCCTGGACGGGTCAGTACCAAGATTGATCTATCCCTATTTATTCCCATTACGGGTTTTTCTGGATGTTTTTGCATTGGTTGAAATGGGTTAAGTAAAATAATAATAATAATAATAATAATAATAATAATAATAATAATAATAATAATAATAATAATAATAATAATAACCTATAAATATTTACAAAGGTAATGAACAATCTTGGAAGGAAAACTTTTATCATCGTTATCTCTTGCATCTTTCGCCGGAACTGAACAACTGTGTTATCAGTTTCCACATATTCATTCTCTGCAAACTAGTTTTCACTATCGTCTCGTCATATAAGCCCTGCATAACATCATTCCCGACGATGTCTAAAATATTATCTTCCATCTTGTCCGACTCCTTGGCTGAATGGTTAACGTTGAGGGCATCGGTTCAGAGGGTCATGAGTTCGATTCCCGGCTGGGACGAGGATTTTAATCGTATCTGATTAATTCTTCTGGCTCGAGGACTGAGTTCTGTCTTTGTCTCAACACTTTCCTCTTCATATTCAGACAGCACACTACCAAACACCATAGAAACACGGGATTGGGACTACATCCCTCCACATAGGGTTGGCGTCAAGAAGGGCATTCGGCCATAAAACAGGGTGAAATTCACATTTGCTCTACATTTCGTACCCGCGACCCTTCAGGTGTGGGGAACAAGCTGTAGAAGAAGAAGAAGAAAAAGAAGAAGAAGAAGAAAATTATCCTTGCCGAGCTGAGTGGCTCAGACAGTTGAGGCGATGGTCTTCTGACCCCAACTTGGCAGATTGGGTTCGACCCCTGGCTCAGTCCGGTGGTATTTGAAGGTGCTCAAATACGTCAGCCTCGTGTTGGTAGATTTACTAGCACTTAAAAGAAATCCTGCGTGACAAAATTCCGGCACCTCGCCGTCTCCGAAAACAGAAAAAGTAGTTGTTGGGACGTAAAGCCAATGACATTATTATTATTAAAAAGAGTATCCTCCATCATGCTTTCATTACTCTTGGATAGAAACATTTAGGAAGACAGAAGTCAGCTGCCAACGTTGAACACAAGGCATAGAGTTACGATACGAATATTGTAAAGTGGTGAATCTATTATTATTATTATTATTATTATTATTATTATTATTATTATTATTATTATTATTATTATTAGCCTATTATTATTCACAGGGTACCGTCAGACGATAGCACTTCGTGCTGAACAACGGAACTGCAGCGTTCTCATCCTCCGCTCCTTGCTTCTCGTAGCCCGCCCTAGTCCAGAAATTGAACATCTTGGAGAGAACCGAGTGTTGATTTCAAAATTGTCGCTACGTGAGTGAGTATACAGGCTCTTGATAAACCAGTTTACTAAGACTTATGCATTTCTAGGGGGTTCAATTAACATACAGAACGCGCCGCGCATGGCAGGCTTACAACTAGTGTTTTCCGTCCGGAATATTTAAAAATCATATTGACCTTAAAAATAAAATTCCGGTGTTCATATTTTAAGGGATTCCGTGAACCCATGTATACATAGGAGACCTGGCGTCTGCTTTTAATCTGTCAGCACCTCAGAGGAGTTGGGGGAGAACCACACTTGATCACCATATTGACTTGACCTCTGTAGATGAGTGACCGGGCGAGTTAGCCGTGCGGTTAGGGGCGCGCAGCTGTGAGATCGCATCCGGGAGATAGTGAGTTCGAACCCCACTGTCGGCAGCCCTGAAGATGGTTTTCCGTGGTTTCCCATTTTCACACCAGGAAAATGCTGGTATCCGTGGTTTCCCATTTTCACACCAGGAAAATGCTGGGGCTGTACCTTAATTAAGGCCACGGCCGCTTCCTTCCCATTCCTTGGCTTTTCCTGTCCCATCGTCGCCATAAGACCTACACCGACGTAATAGCAATATATATTGTCTGTGTGTGTGTGTGTGTGTGTGTGTGTGTGTGTGTGTAGATAAGTGAACGAGATTCTAAATTACTGTACTCACCAAGATCTGCTGGAGCCATCAGCATTGTGACGCGTTAAGTGTCTGAAAACAAAATTGCATTTCACATTAGGTACTAATTTACTAGCAACAACCCACAGCAGTAATAGATCGGCATCTCCAATTCCCCTCAAAGTACATCGGTTACTACACAAATATTTTGTAAGGAAGAAAGCCGTGTTTTTCAGTATCGACACAGTAATGAAATGAAATGGCGTATGGCTTTTAGTGCCGGGAGTGTCCGAGGACATGTTCGGCTCGCCAGGTGCAGGTATTTTGATTCGACTCCCGTAGGCGACCTGCGCGTCACGATGAGGATGAAATGATGATGAAGACGACACATACTGTACACCCAGCCCCCATGCGGGCGTAATTAACCAATTAAGGTTAAAATTCCCGACCCTGCCGGGAATCGAACCCGGGACCCCTGTGACCCAAGGCCAGCACGCTAACCATTTAGCCATGGAGCCGGACATCGACACAGTAAGTCTGTCGAAACACGAAATGCAATACTTAGAACCAGTGGCGCCGTATATGGAGGGGTGGGGGCAAGACGTTTTCTGCCCCCACCAAAAAATGGTGATCTTAGGGGGACAGAGTGCCATCCCCCCCCCCCCCCCCCATCCGGCCCCGCCCAAAAAAATTCTCCTTCTAGATGTTAAGACCCCTTAAAACATGGAGTTTGATAGTCTTCGGAGGCTGCTAAGCCGTTAAACCTGGAGAAGGTGGTAGATGGTGTTATATCAAGAAATGAGATTAGAAAGCGTGTATTCCTTCAGAGAACTACATTTCCCATTTCTGGTGGTAGAGCTTTTCACATTTCGTATCATGAAATGCATAATATGCAGTAATAAGCCATTTATTAAGAAAATGTATTTGTGCAGCAAGTTTTTTGTTTGTGATTATGTTTTATAGCTTCGTACATAAAACATTCCTTCAAAACATTTATTTACGAAAAGTTCCATTTTTCTGTTTACTTGTGAATATGATTGAAAACTCCGTTCATAAGATTCGTTCAAAAATGTATTTGAGAAACAAGCTCTATTATTGTTCTGTTTTTTTCTGTTTGTTCGTGAATATCTATATATATAAAATAAGAGTTTTGTCTGTACATTGCTCAGAATTTGAAAATAACGGTATTTCTGTATCGGTCATGTCCATAGTAACAAGAAAATGCACTTTTTACTTTTCCGTAATTTCTGTCTGTCTGTCTGTCTGTCTGTCTGTCTGTCTGTCTGTCTGTCTGTCTGTCTGTCTGTCTGTCTGTATGTATGTACACGCATCACGAGAAAACGGTTGAAGAGAATTTAATGAAAATCGGTATGTGAAGTCAGGGTATGAGCCTCTACAATCTAGGCTATAAATCATTTTACTCGCGCTGAGTGAAATGGTAGTTTAGGGGAAGGCCTAAAATTGAATTCTCAACTATTTATGCTATTAGTGGTCTAATGAAAATCGGTATGTGAAGTCGGGAGACGAGCCTCTACAATCTAGGCTATAAAACATTTTACTCACGCTGACTGAAATGGTAGTTTAGGGGAAGGCCTACAATTGAATTCTCAACTATTTATGCTATTAGTGGTCATATTTTAAAGAAAATGGGTATGCGAAGTTGGGGACTAAATTGCTACAATCTAGGCTGTCAATGATTGTATTCATGCTTAGAAAAATGGTAGTTTAGGGGAAGGCCTAAAATTTAATTCTCAATTATTGTTGTTATTAGTAGTCATATCGTGACGAAAATCGGTATGCAAAGTCAGGAAATAAGTCGCTATAGTCTAGGCTGTAAATTATTTTATTCACGCTGAGTGTAATGGTAGTTTAGGGGAAGGCCTAAAATGTAATTCTCAAATATTTCTTATTAGAGGTGTAATCGATGAATGCTACATAACTAAGGTTATACAGTATTAAATTTCCTATTATTCATGTCTCATACATTGTTACCGTGCTGGCTATGATCACAAAGATATTCATGAATTTGGAGTTTTGTTACTACAGTAAGTCCATATCAGCGTCGAGTAACGAGAAAATGGGTAAACCGTATTTAATGAAAATCGGTATGTAAAGTCGGAGAATAAGAAACTACAGTTTACGGTATAAAATATTTTACAAATCACAGAGTCGAAAGAAAACTAAATGTGTAGGCCTACAATATAGAAAGCTCATAACATTGATCAACAATAACATTACATTGATCATTGTTTGTCGTGATGTGCTTTGTGTCTTCTGTTGCCCCTCATCTCCGGTAGATAGGATTACTGCTGCGTACAGAGTATCTTTTATTTGATTTACGTCGCACCGACATAGATGGTTTTATGGCGACGATGGGATAGGAAAGGACTAGGAGTGCCTTAGGCCTTAATTAAGGTATAGGCCCAGCATTTGACTGGTGTGAAAGTGGGAAACCACTGAATACCATCTTCAGCGCTGCCGACAATGGGGTTCGAATGCACTATCTCTCGGATGCAAACTCACAGCTGCGCACCGCTAACCACACGGTCAACTCGCCCAGTCATACAGAGTGTAACAGCCTGCCTGAATATTGATGGAAAGTAACTGGGGAGTTAGATAACGTTCTTCTTTAGCATGCCATTCCCCTGGTTTATAAATTTTCTGATACTACTGGTACGTAACACACTGGATCATCATAGCATTTGGGCTATTCAATCCCTACTCTGAGGCACTGATTGGAATGAACAGTGTGCATATTTAGCGGAATAATGGCAGATAAGTGTTCATGGCAATCTGCGACCTGGTCATCCCAGCTCTGGAAATTTGGACTATTAGATTGGCACCGCAATCTAACCACAGCACTGTTCGTTAAAAGTGATAAAACGTGCGGCTTTCCATTTGATCGAGTATTTTATATGATAGCATTGCTTTTAATCGCTACATTCACACTTACGTTTTTGTAATGACCTATGTTGATTTCAGTTAGGAAAACCACAAAGTCAGTCTTTCTGAGAATCCCGTAGCGAAGCACGGGTACATCAGCTAGTTGTTATTATATAAGAATGTCTGCATTAATAGTTGTTCCCCATTTCACATGCCTGTGTTCATGTTAATCATGTCTCCCCCCCCACCAATAATTATCCGATGTCGGCGCGCCTACTTAGAACACCATAGCATAGGCCTAATTGTAATTATAATTGTCCATTTTTAAACATTTCTTCGACAGGTATGTTATAGATAGTGTATTAAGTACTGCAGTTTGTGTTTCGACAGTGGAAAGCTTATGAGTTCTACTACATAAATACACGCTGTCCCAGTGGCAAAGCATCGAGTATTATTTTTTAATCCACAAGTGACACACTCCGGTTTCGCACGGAGATCGTTTTGTGTTTATGCTGATAAGCACTTTATGAGATTTATATTTTTCTTAATATGCAATTTTTCTTTTTAAAGTCGCTCCGACACAGGTAGGTCTAATGGCGACGATATGACAGGAAAAGGTTAGGAGTGGAAAGGAAGCGACCGTGGCCTTATTTAAGGTAAAGCCCCAATATTTGCCTGGCGTGAAGATGGAAAACGACGGAAAACCATCTTCAGGGCTGCCGACAGTGGGGTTCGAACCCCAAGTAATTTAGTAAAAGTAATCGAATTACTGGTCACGATTAATTTTTCAGTAATTTTCACTTGTATAATCGTTATTTTTCACAAAATGTAATTTTTACTCGTAATTTACTCCTTGAAATAAAATAATTGTAATCGTTACATTCTAGTAATCGATACAGATAGCATCGGGAATTTGGCGACTTTGCACACACACAAAGCGTCGCGTCAAGAGTATACGACGCGGACTTGTTAATTTATTCGCATATTGTTAAGCTTACTGTTTGCAACTTTGTTCAATCGCGATCACAAGAATTGCGGGTGGAAAAGGAAGCAGGTAACATTTGGGCGAAGATTTTGGCCAACCCTGAGGGCGAAGGAGAAGTAACCAAGACAACGTCACATGTGTTCGTCTTCCAGGAGATGTGGCTTGCGACGTTGCGCACTCAGAGGCCACTCCCAACTCCATTTTTTCGGGAATTGATTAAGATGTTTCTATGGTTAAACATTCTGGCTATACTAGCTTTTCCTAATCAAGGAAAACAATTAATTAACTGTAATTGAATTGCGATGATGTGTGCACGATGTAATTCCACCCCAATATATGGCATTTAATTACTTGATCAGCGCTGAAAATAACTTCTTGAGAACGGTTTTCCAAACGCCCTTGCGTCTCTGATAATCATAATTATTTAATGCCAGGTTATTTTTACTTTTGTTTTTTTTGAGGATAAATATAATATTAATTAATAATAATTATTAGTAGTTCGTCGCCATAAGACCTATCTGTGTCGGTGCGACGTAAAGCCCCTAGCAAAAAAAAATTATTAGTAATAGTAGTAGTAGTATTTAATAGGGCCTATATTGACGAAAATAAGGGCCATGCTTTCTTACAGTGGTTGAGCGCGATGCCATTTGATAATTAAGTCATAGTCGAGACCGCTAACATTTCAGCCAGACCTCGCACACAAGAATTACAAAGAAACTGGAGAATTTGACCCTCAATGAATTGACATACACATTACGTCTTTTGCCTTGAAGGAGCCGTGTGGTTCCTCCCTTCATTGTCGAGCCAGTGGGACGTGTGGGCAGGCGGTGAAGCAAGTACCTTCCTCTCCGCGTGCGTTTCGTTCATGCTAGATATCCTCGTACTTCATTTTCTCCACCTCCCCTCACTCTTAAGATCTGTTAGCGCATCTAATGGTTGTGACCAATGAGAGAGAGAGTGTGTAAGATGTACTGGGTGGTTCTGAGGGCTGTACTGATTTCTTGCCTGAAATGAATGTTTCTGGCCACGAGATACCAAAGATTTCGAGTATACTTCCTCTATAGTGTATTTGGTACTACCTGGTCAAGAATGCAACCGGAATTAACATGTGATGGCGAAGCGGTTCCATTCCCCTATTTGAATAAAAATGAAAATAATTAAAACAAGAATGTGACCAAACTTTGCTTGGGAACAATCACTTTGAAAGATTTAGTCTCCCTTGGTGAATGTAGCCACTTAATGCCTCTTTGCTAAACAAGATACAAAATAGAGTTATGTATTTTCCTTGCAAGCAAACTTCGGTGATCATTGTAGCCCAATGTAAAAAAAAAAAGTTTGATTTCCTAACGACTGTCATTCTGTGAAGTAATTGTAATTATAGTCCGGCTCCATGGCTAAATGGTTAGCGTGCTGGCCTTTGGTCACATAGGTCTCGGGTTCGATTCCCGGCAGGGCCAGGAATTTTAACCATCTTTGGTTAATTTCGCTGGCACGGGGGCTCGATGTATGTGTCGTCTTCATTATAATTTCATCCTCATCACGACGTGCAGGTCGCCTACGGGAGTCAAATCGAAAGACCTGCATCTGGCGAGCCGAACATGTCCTCGGACACTCCCGGCATTAAAAGTCATACGCCATTTCATTTCATTGTAATTATAATTTTACTGATTACTTGTTGAAAAAGTAATTATTAGTAATTTTAACTGAGTGTAATATTTCTCGTGCCGCCTCTGTGGTGTAGTGGTTAGCGTGATTAGCCGCCACCCCCGGAGGTCCGGGTTCGATTCCCGGCTCTGCCACGAAATTTGAAAAGTGGTACGAGGGCTGGAACGGGGGTCCACTCAGCCTCGGGAGGTCAACTGAGTAGAGGTGGGTTCGTTTCCCACCTCAGCCATCCTCGAAGTGGTTTTCCGTGGTTTCCCACTTCACCTCCAGGCGAATGCCGGGATGGTACCTAACTTAAGGCCACGGCCGCTTCCTTCCCTCATACTTACCTATCCCTTCCAATCTTCCCATCCCCCTACAAGGCCCCTGTTCACCATAGCAGGTGAGGCCGCCTGGGCGAGGTACTGGTCATACTGCCCAGTTGTATCCCCCGACCAAGAGTCTGAAGCTCCAGGACACTGCCCTTGTGGCGGTAGAGGTGGGATCCCTCGCTGAGTTCGAGGGAAAAGCCGAACCTGGAGGGTAAACAGATGATGATGATGATAATATTTCTCAGGTAACTGTATGTCAGCAATAACTTTTATTCTGTACTTTTCCCATCACTGATTATTCGGAAGTTTATGTGATGCAAATCTTACCTGGAAATGCTTTCAAAGGAGAGATGCGTTCATGAGACAGCCAGGGACCCACCGACCCGCCCCCAGAGTACTTTCACTTTTATAACGCGCCACTGTCCATTAGTCCATATCACTATCATTAGCCATTAGCTGACATATAATGGGAAATAACGCCATTCCCAGTAGTCAACACACACAGATCCCGTTAATAAGCCACGCAGAATAAAAACACAAGTAAATAAAAGCTGTAAAGGAAACAATGTTGAATAAAGAAGTACGATATTTTCCTTTGAAACTTACCTTATTGCAGTAGACCAATGGCCTTGTTACTATTCCTGTGTTGTCACTACAAGATCAATGACTTTATCACTATCTGCCTTATGTTATTAATTCGCTTTTCCGACACTCTCAAACATAGAATGCGCTGCTGTCGCCCTAGGGAATGCTAGTGGCCCTAACCCGGTGGAGAAAAAAGCTTTTGCACTAATCGGACCTATACCCGTAATATTAAAATAAACTTTTTGACAGAGATGGCTGGAGGGAATAGCATCTGTAGTGCCATTGCATAATGTTGCCACATTCCTGCATTTCTTTCTCCTTCCCCTCACTTTCGACTTACTTGCTCGTTTGTTCAGACCGCTGTGTTCTGTTGTATATTACGCAGAAATGAGAGGTTTGGCAACTCCAAGCAACGATAGCCGGCATTAAGTTTATCTCCATGACAACCGTACGCCGTACTCCCTTCTCCCCCACTCAGGCAGGCAGTAAACTGACCTCCTTCTAAGAGCTGTCAGAACGTATCTTTCTATATTACGACCATATTGTAGAGCACGTACACTACGGCGTTGTTGTCCGAGAGAAACAAAAGACAGTCATACCGTGTGCCTAGATGCCGGTGCTGCAAAAAATGACTGCAGGCGGTAATGATGGGCACCGCATAGTAAACTTTTGCCATAATGTTGTTGGTTTTCCATCCTACTCACTTCTTTTAAGGTATTCGGAGATGCCAAGGTGCCGGAATTTCGTCACGCAGGAAATATTTCACGTGCCCGTAAATCCAGTGGCGGCTATAAAGACTTCGCAGATCCCACGGGGCGGCTGGGCCCATGGCTTGTGAGGGTCCATGACTGTTCCTTAATTCGGTAGCCGGGCCCTGTTTCATAAAACTAACATAATATTAGGTAATAATATTAGAACTCATAAACATAATTATTAGTTAACCAAATTCTGTTTCATAAAGATTTACACATGACTAATAAAATATCTTCACTAATAATATTAGTTCATTAGTCAGCTGATAAAAATGGAGGTTAGAATCAGTCTGTTGCATATGTTCTTGGTTTGGGTTTGTTCCTAGCAGTAGGCTAATTCTTGACTACAGCCGACTATTAATCCACATGTTCAAAAGGCTCACTTGATATTGTCGTTCTTGTGACTTCAATACATATGAAAATGGATAAACGAAGTGAAAATAATGTGAGAAGAAAATTTCTTTGCGGAAAGTGATTGAGTTAAAGAGTCAACTATTCGCAGCCTTTTGCACACTATAACTCTCCTTGTTCCTTTTACTTTTTTATATCATGTGCTCTTAAAAATCTCTGTTGAGATGGACTAGCAAAATCTTTGTATACTACACCTAGCAGACTACCAGACACCGAAACTGCAGCAGTCACTTGATTGAAAAACAGGCGGGTAAGCAGGTTTAGGCTGAGAGTATTCGAAGGGTTCTAAAAAGTGAGGGGCATATTGGGAGAGTTCTGAAGATATATCAGTGCGGTGAATAGAAAGGATTACAGTAAGAATGATGAAGAACAGTGTAGCTCAGTACGTTGTAGCACGGTAAGTTATGGTTTCTACTTGCTAGCTGTCCTACTTGGGAGACGGAAATCCACTTCGAGGGTGGCTGAGGAGGGAATCGAACCCACCTCTACTCAGTTGTTGACCGAGTAGGCTGACTGGAACCCGTTCCATCCCTCGTACCACTCTTCAAATTTCGTTGCAGAGCCGGGAATCGAACCCGGGCCTCCCGGGGTGGCAGCTAATCACGCTAAATACTACACCACAAAGGCGGACAGTGTTTTATATACAGTAGATTGTCTGGTGAAACAGTAGGCGTACACAGTAATGAGAATTAGGGTGTGAAGTCAAATAACTACTGAGTACTGGTACTACATTTTCTATTAATATTTTGTTCAATTTTTCTGGAATACTGATTATGAAACTTAACAATTCATTTAATATTCTAGTATACCGGTATATTGATCATTAATTGATGCAAGAAGCAGGTAGCTCCAATTGATTAAACCAGTACTTTATTTCACGTACCAGTGTTCTTAGTGTAGGCCTACTCTGTCCATCAAGTCCGCCTCAGTACCTAGGGGAATCATGTAAATAAAACCATATAAAACCAAAACAAATAGTAATATTATCTGCAATACTAAAAACGCTGCACGAGTTTTAAGACATAGAAATATAACACGAAGTTTTAAAACGTCTTTCTCGTTTCCGGTAAAATTTGTAAAAGTAGAGCTACCTGGTTATTGCATCGAAGACTTCTATTAACTCAATAACTACGGCGTTAAGCAAGGTCAATGTACTCACACACTTGAAGCTGACGGTCACATGCAACCGGGCTGATAAGCGGCGAGCGGAACTTTTAACCTGGTCATGGCAAGCAGCTGAATAAATGGCTAACATTATTGTTATTTTCCGAGCACTGGTGGCACCTTCATTCATAATCGATAAGAACATAGCAACAAATCCATATACGAGACATGACGCAAACAACACCTCGCGGAATTACTGTATCTGCCACGGAATATTTCATTTTACGTACCGTATATCGAGCGTAATGTCCATCTCAACCACTGCATTCAGGACAGCGTCATATGACTTACAACAAGTAAAGCAAAGCCCCCACTCCCTGCCATTCTCAAAAACATGCATTAAAATGCAAAACCAATCTTTGCTCTAAGGCAGTGGTTGTCAAACTGTGGTGCGCGTACCCCTAGGGATACGCCTGAGACTTTTGGTCGGGTACTACGCGAGCAGCCTTCAGGGGATGGGGGGGGGGGGGGGAGAAGAAACATTGAAATATGGAAATAAATAAAGAAGAAAGTTTCACCTCGACGACGACACAAATCACAAAACTCTGGCACACCATGCAGGCATACCAATTCCATTGAAATGTTGATAGTTCCCAATGTCTGAATTCCTGAATTAAGATACGAAATTTTTCATCCTTATTTATTCATTTGATATTGAAGCTAAAATCTAGCGTTTTGTGAAACTTTCATACTAACAGGGTATCATGTGTTACTTTATGATCATTGTATTATATTTAATAGACACAAACAGTGCCGGCGATAAGGACCCCGCAGACCCCATGGGGCGCGGGGATGGCTTCTGAGGGGCCCATGACTTTCTTCACAGTAGTATTTGTATTACAGAGGGTAAATCCAAACTTAGGCCGTCGTAGTGCAGAGCTCCTTTCATCAATAGGAGGTAAAGGTAAGGGTTATTCTGCCCGAAGGCAGGTCCGAACCTCCGCAGAGGTGTTCCTGAGCCAGAGTTTACGTGCGGTAGGGTGGCCATTTCCTTTCCGCTCCTCCATTCCCTTACCCCCCACCAACAGCGCGTGGCAACCCATCCAACTCCTGACCACGCCCAGTGTTGCTTAACTTCGGAGATCTCACGGGATCCGGTGTTTCGAAAACGGCTACGGCCGTTGGCCATCAATAGGAGTACGGTAATTATTTCTGAAAGAATGGGGTTTCCCAACTTGTTCCAATAATAACCATCCCTTGCTACCACTCACAACAATAAACAAGGCTTTTGAAAAATTAGCCAGTTCTGAAAACCCAGCACTCAGCGAAGATGCGATAACAAAGACATCCTCTTTATCTAAATTCTAAATACTGAAGTTTCGACCTTGTTTATAACTCTCGGCAGTCCGTGTAGCTAAGTAGGCTTACGATGGACGGTTGAGTTGTAAATAGTAGTACATTATTTCGCCCTAGGAACGAGATTATTTCTTAATATTGTGATGGCCAGCGTGTTTTGGTTACTGGAATATGCATTTGTGTGTGTGTGTGTGTGTGCGTACCATATAAGTGTATATTTTAATTCCTTCATATTTGAAATTTAAATTATGTAATTATTATTATTATCGTTGCGTCGTTGTTGTTCATTGTAATAATATACAACCCTGCACTACGAAATACATTTGTAACTTTCCTTATCAGGAAACGAGGGGCCCATTTTCAATTATTGCGGGGGGTGGGACCGAGCTTCTTAGCTCCGCTACAGGACACAAAATCTTAAATTTCGTGTGATGTGTTATAAAAATGTATTTAATTTCACATTTCATATTTAAAACAATGGTTTATAGTCAATTAAAATGCCTTAATAAATAGCCAGGTACTCATATTTTTTAAACCTATCATTTAGGGTTTTTTTCCTGTGGGTACATTGACCATTTAGCCATGAGTGAGGGGTACAATGTCATAATAGTTTCAGAACCTCTGCTCTCAGGCGTTCCTCGGACTTCACTAACCAAATCAGCGCTTGAGACAATGATTCCTTGCAGAATGGATCATACACGACTAACACTTGGACTGTCATACAGTGGCTCAAAAAAGTATTCGTCCTTCTACAGACTTCAAGTTTAACGATATGTACCTGAGAGAAAAGAGAAGAATAGGCGAGTACATTAACACTCAATTGTTCATTCGTACATAGAATCAAAACGTTGCGGGGTTACCATCCAATGTGTCGTGTAGAAAAGCGACCACGGTTGACATAAATATGTTTTATGCGTGGAGGGCATCTGGAAATTTGTGTCATGAAATTAGCGATACAAAATTTGTGACGCGATGTTACCTAGAAACCGTGCAGGCTGTGATGTGAAGTATTGGTGGATGGCCACGACTGAAAGACATTTTATCAAAGAGTACAGATAGTCGATGTGATCTTGCAGGCTGTGATGTGAAGTATTGCTGGATGGCCATGACTGAGAGACTTATAAAAGGCTCTTCTATCAAAAAAGCCTTATCTCCTCATACTCTAGAGCAGGGTTGGCAAACCTTTTCCAACAAGTGTGTCATTTTAAGTCTGGTTTATTATTCTCAACTGTTGACTGTGCCACTTGCTGTTTTCCAATATGGAATGTCTACAACCTACAACAACACCCCCTGTCCCCCTCCAGCGACTTCCTTTCTAAATTTCCGATTGTGTTTCATAACATGTTATTTTTTAATTCATTTATTTATTAGATATATCTCTTGTAAACGCATTTGATTGCATGTTCCGTTGTCGTATTTTGCAAATACTGCAAAAAATTACATTTTTATGTACCGGTAGCCTATGTAAGTTTCGAGAATACCTAATATTATGTGTAAAAAATAATAAGCTCCCATTGTAACACACTTCGTCATTAAATATTATCACCGGGCCAGTTGGCTGTGCGGTCAGGTGCACGCGGCTGTGAGTTTGCATCCGGAAGATAGTGGGTTCCAGCCCCACTGTCGGCAGCCCTGAAGATGGTTTTCCGTGGTTTCCCATTTTCACATCAGGTAAATGCTGAGGCTATACCTCAATTAAGGCCACGGCAGTTTCCTTCCCACTCGTAAGCCTTTCCTATCCCATCGTCGGTGCGACGTAAAACAAATTATTTAAAAAATGAGATATATATTATGTTCATGTGGCGTGCCACCGAAATCGTGTTCGCGTGTCACAGGTGACACGCGTGGCATAGGTTCGCCATCGCTGCTCTAGAGAAATGATTATTTCATTCGTGGTAATTTCATAGACCCCGAGTCCCCGATGCTCTGAATCCTATAGTTGTCGACTCCAAATTCCATACAGAGATCTCGCGAAAACGAGTCGTTAGATAAAAATAAATTAATTGTTTTCAAATTAAAATTTGACTCCCGGTCTTAACGACCATTTAGCCAGCTACAATTTTGTATGAATTTGATTATTAATTATGAATTGATAATTTATTGTATGTTTCTGATTATTAATTATGAATCGACCTTGATGAATTGAACCTATACGTTTAAGACGAACACAAACACCCAGCCCCGAGCCGGAGAAATTAACCAGACGAAGTTAAAATCCCCGACCCGACCGGGAATCGAACCCGGGACCCCAGTGACCACAGGCCAGCACGCTAACCATTTAGCCACGGTGCCGGGTTGTTTCTTTATTTTCGTGTTTTCGCCATCATATTTTCGCACCTGCGTGCACTGTCGCTTGGCACAGGCAGAGCAAAATACTATAGGTTCCACCTTAGTCCCAGTCTCATTTAATGGTTATGCCAGTATGGAAGCTTCCTGTGGAGGCGGTAGAATAACATCCACAGTATCCCCTGCCTATCGTAAGAGACCACTAAAAGGGGCCCCAGGTGTTCTTAACTTGGGAGCGTGGGTTGGCGACCGCAGGGCCATTAGCTGGGTCCTGGCATTGCTTCCGTTTAATTCCAGGCTCACTTTCATCTAGGGAGACCAGATGCAAATATATATATACAGTATATATATAAAGAGAACAAAACTATTCAAAAGGGAGGATAATGCCGGGAAAAAGAGGACACAAAATCCTCCATTGAGAGTCTGAATTTAGACGTATATACTGTAATTTTCGCATAAACAAAATTTACCCGTTTCCATATTATACCGTAAAATTTTACAAAATGTAAGCAATGAATTTACACGCCTTGCTGGTACTTTTCTAAAGATTCTGTTGCCGACAGGAGTTTTGGCGTGTCTAACATAATGGTGTAAAGCAAAGCAAAGCAAAGCAAAGTCACCTCCGTACAAGCCATAAAGGCCCTACTACTGTTAACCTCGGCACGTGATGGGGTAGAGTGGTTAGCTCTACGCCCGGCCGCGTTTACCCCCAGGAATTAACCTGGTACTCATTTTGGTGTAGGCTGAGTGAACCTCAGGGCCATATGCACCTCCGGAAGTGGAAATCTCGTTTCTTAAATTTTACGACTTCCTGGCGGGGATTCGAACCCACATTCCGGGCGAACCAAGCACGCCTTTACCGCCTCGGCCAGGCAGCCCCCAACATAATGGTGTACAATATAAAAAGATACACATGCGAATTCCTTTAGGTTATATTGAACCATTAAGAGGATTTTCACAGATTCTACATTTGCATTGTGCCCCAGTATAGAAAAAAATATTCTGCAAGTTTTAATAACTCTGAACTACAATCAACTGGCTTACGCGAATTGTCATTTTGTACATTTCTGACAACAAGGTAACTTGTTAAATTCAGGGTCATTAGTGCTCTCATTCAGGAATTGTTTAGATTTGCAGAACTGAACAAAAATTTGACATCATCAATTTGAAAGCATTTAGATTCGCGAACTTGCATATACAGAATACATTTTTCAACATCACAATAATCAGTACAACTTTTCAACGCCATCCATTTAAAACAGGCTTCCTTCAAATCCCGGTTATATCCTGTCGCTTGTCACGTTATCAGCTGTCACACATTAACATAGCAGTGTTCTGATGTGGTATTGCTGAGAGAGAAGCGTGCTGTATACAGAGTTGTAAATAGCGTCTGTTGTCACAACACAAGGCCTGCATAGAATAATCCATAATATCCATAATCACATTTCTATATATCGATTCGATATCGATGATGCCATGGCGTAATGAAGTACGAACGAAGTAGTAAAACAGATTACCCCAATTTAAGCAGATTCACTAAAAAAGGGAGGACATTTCAGTTTTTTTAAATAATTTACCCGGACCCCGGACAGTGGTCTAAAAAGGAGGACATGTCCGGATAAAAGAGAACGTCTGGTCACCATATTTTCATCTATCCTATCCGACCTACCTTGATCAACTCTTGCTTGTTTCTGATCCCGACGGAATTACGTGTCAAGGCCTAGGGAGTCTTTAATTTGCATGCCCTTCGTGCCCCCTTGCCTTTCTATAGTTGATACCTTCATTTTTGAGTTTTCCTGTTAACTGCATAACCATGATGGTCCAACGAGCCTTCAGGCTGATGATCAGACAGGCATGCACTTGTTTTTATATAACTGCATCATATATACTGTATATAAAGTGTTCTACATTATCCCAAGATATCTCCGACTGGGCAAAAATTAAAGGAGGCCCAGAAAACCTTTCACGAAAAAGAACAGTGCACTGAATCATCTTCAGTAATACATTTGACCAAAGACCGCATATTCAGCATCCGACATTTGGGAGACAGCGGACCAAGGAGTTTAAATTAAAAAAAAAACAAAAAAAACACAGTATATTTGATTTGTTTTATATTGATGCACTTTTATTACGATTACTTATTTAATTTTGTAGTTGTTTGCTAAATCAGAAGTGATCTATATTCTTTTGGATGAGGTGAAGAGCAGAATTGCAATGGCCAAGGAAGCATACACGAAACAAAGGGTACTGATTGAGTGGGCCACTGAATATGGACCTTATGAAGAGGTTACCCTAGCGAAGTGCTTTGTATAGAGCGTCGCTCTTTATGCGTCTGTGACTTGGACTTTGAGAAGGGAGGAAGAAAGAAGATTGAAATATTTGAAATGTGGGTATGGAGAAAAATGGAGAAGATCAACTGACAAGACAAATTAAGGAATGAACTAGTATTGGAAAGAGTAGGTGAAGAAAGGACGACAATACTGGAAACCATTCAAAAGAGAAATAAGAATTGGTTAGATCACTGTTTACGAAGGAAATGTTTATTAACATAGGCAATGGAAGAAAAATTGCAGAGTGAAGGTTGAGAGGAAGAAAGATATATCAGATGATGGACAGTGTGAAAATTAATGGAAGAGGCTGGAAGACTAAAACGATGGCAGAATAAAATGGAAAATGCATACGAAAACCTGATGATAGGCAGAAGACCGATGATGATGCTAAATAGTCAAAGTAAATATAACTCGAGCACCGGATTTTCTCTAGATTCAGTACATTCTGGAGTTCTTGTTACATTACTGCAGATAAATCGTACAACTATACTGATGCTGCCTGGCCGAGGCGGTAAAAGCGTGCTCGGTTCGCCCGGACAAGCGCCGAGGTTACGGGTAGTGGAAGCCTTTACCTTCCACCTCACCAAGGGCCTTTATGGCGTGGACTTTGCTTTTTTACTATAGGCCCTACTGATGGGAGTATGTTTAATATTGCCGCTATATCTTTTAAGGATTTCCCCTTTCGGAAACTCCTTACTAAAATTGACTTCTGGTTCACTTGTTTCCCTTTTTGGAGTATGTTTAATATTGCCGCTATATCTTTTAAGGATTTCCCCTTTCGGAAACTCCTTACTAAAATTGACTTCTGGTTCACTTGTTTCCCTTTTTCTTTTCGTCTTGGTTTTGTCTAAGTCCACCATGAAATGTTTTATTGATGAAAACATACCGACTGGTTCCCTCGTACTCCATACGAAAGGCATACGCGATGTCTACAGTGAGTAATTGTGCTGGCTGACGAAGACGAATACTTCTTTGACGTCTAAATCGACATACTGCTTGTAAACACCGGAACATATTAGCATACGTTAATGTCATTTTGACGACGGTTTATAAATAATTATGAACAGCATCAGAGTTGGGAAGAAATTCAGCAAAAGTAATCGAATTATTTGTAACGAATACTTTAATTTAGTGATTGTTACTTATGATCGTTAGATATTTTTACAAACTGTAATTTTTAAATGTAATTTTTACTTACTTGTAATTCTTGATTTTCTTTTTTTCAATTTGCTTTACGTCGCACCGACAAAGATATATCTTACGGCGATGATGGGGTAGGAAAGGTCTAGGGGTAAAGCGTTCGTGGCCTTAATTAAGGTACAGCTCCAGCATTTGCCTGGTGTGAAAATTAGAAACCACGGAAAACCATCCTCAGGGCTGCCGACAGTGGGGGGTTCAAACCCACTATCTCCCGAATGCAAGCTCACAGCTGCGCCCCTAACAGCACGGCCAACTAGCTCGGTACTTCTTGAAAAAATTGTAATCGTTAGATTCCAGTAATCGACATACATGGCATGGAAGCAGAAACGGGAAGCTGATTTACTTTTTTCAGTTCTACTACAGCTAAACCAGTATCTTTATGAGTGCTAGACGAGGAACATCCTTACCCCTCTAGTAAAATAAATTCCAAACACATCAAACTTACCCTACTGCTGGTGATGTTCTTAAAATTAAACAAAGGTATTTCTTCATGTGCTCCTGTAGAGCATCTTTTCAGCAAATAATAGTATTGTTGTTGGTTTTTAAGTCGAACTGCTTTTACGGTTTTCGGAGACGCCGAGATGCCGGAATTTAGTCCCACAGGCGTTCTTTTACGTGCCAGGAAAATCTACCTACACGAGGCTGACGTATTTGAACACCTTCAAATACCACCAGACTGAGCCAGGATCGAACCTGCCAAGTTGCGGTCAGAAGGCCAGCGCCTCAATCGTCTGAGCCACTCAGCGTACAGGCTTAACAATGGGAATTTTAAGAAGGAATTATTTTGCAAACAAATTATTTGAAGCGCGATTTAAGTCAAACATAAAGAAAAAAAAATGTTTTGAAAGTTGCAAGGTAGGTATCATGATAGCCATTTAATATCTTTATGGGGAAAAAACAAAACAAAAATGAAGTAGGCCTAATACCCTTCCCAAGCGAAAAATACTAATGATTTTCTTAGGACTGATGTTCTGTGAATTAAGTGGAATTTTACTGATTCTTCTTCTTCTAAGTGTTTATCCTACAGGTATAGCGTCCCCTTGGTGGATAAAGGAACGCAGTTTCCCGTGATCAGTCTTATGTCGGCGTAAATGGCATCCTGCCATTGTTGTTTTGGCCTTCCAATTAGTCGAGTTCCGCTGACTTTAAAATGGTAAGCAATATTGGCGGCTGTGTGAGGTGCTACACGCATCATGTGGCCATACCATTGGAGACGTCTCTGATGCATTTTCTCATTTACTGGGGCGATGCCAATTTTCCTCTGAAGAGAGTCGTTTGTAATGTGGTCAAAGTGCGAGATTCCCATCGACCAATGCAACATACGCATCTCCGTAACATGAAGTTGGTGCTCTACTCCTCTAGTAACTGGCCAGCACTCGTCTCATAGCAGGGGGGTGACACTTCATAGGGAGCGTCCGAAGCAGTTCTGAGATGGGCCAATCGATCTCCGCCAACTAATGAAAACTAAAATTCTCTTTTAGAGGGTTAATTTAGAAGGCAGAGGTTGGCATTACACATTCAGTTGCGTGGTACAGCAAATTCAAAACACAACACCGTTATCGAACAGTCACGCAGTGACAGTGGTACGGTACACTACTCTACTTGTGCGAGTTAGAGGTGCGCGGTAGTGGTAACCACTTGTGTTTTCGTTCGCGTGTGGTGCGGGAGTGCCAAGCAATGGAGACCGACAGTGGAGGAACGTCGGCGGTAACTGGGAATTCCTTACGAGTGGAGCGTGAAATCGTAGTACCTATGGAAGAAGAACCCATAACCAATTCATCCAGTAATTCGACACGACAGCAAGATTCTCAGTCCACTGAGTCTGACGTACAGAGAAGTAATACCGAAGTGGTAGACCGTTCTAATTCTGAACAATCTAACAATCAATCCGAGACGCCCCAAGTGGCTCCTACACCGGAATATTATAATCGATTTCATCATGGACCTTTCTTTGTCTTTGTTGAATCCCTAAACGAGCAAAACATCGGCAATTTGCATCCTATGGCACTTGGTCACCGTTTTTATGAAACCAAACTCAATGTCAAGTCGATTCAACGTAAAGGACGTAATCGACTACAAGTTACCTTTCATACGGCTTCTCAAGCAAACGCATTTCTGAGTAATCCCATGCTTGAAACCCTCAAAATTAAAGCGTACATCCCATCCTCACAAGTGTTAAGAGTTGGCATTATTCGCGGAGTTGAAAAGGGTTTATCGAATGATGACATATTACAGTACCTGGAATCCGAGGCACCAGTGAAAAGTGTGCAACGACTTAATCGCCGTGCCGTCCAAGATGGGGAAACCCAATACCTGCCTACGGGTTCAGTAAAAATTGTTTTCAGATCACAAACATTACCCTCCCATGTCGCCTTATATAAGGTGTACATGGAAGTGGAACCCTACATCTTTTCACCTATTCGCTGCCGCAAATGCCAGCGATATGGCCACACCATTCGACAATGTCAAGCGAAAAATGCTCGTTATGGGAAATGTGCTCAACAACATGAAACCCAAGCATGTACGGAGCAATTTACGCAATGTGCGTACTGTAAAAAAAACCATGTCACAGGTTCATCAATTTGTCCAGAACATAAATATCAGGTCACCATTAAAAAATTAATGAGTACTGAACACATATCTTTTCCCGAAGCCAAAGCCCGAATCGCCCTCCCCATTTATCATTCCGAGCAACAAGACCTTCAGTTCCCTCCTCTATCGTCAAATCCCCCATCCCCTTCGACTCCCAATCCGCGTAAGCGCAAGTTCATTCAAGTAATCATGCAATCTCCCCCTCCCACACCCGAACCCGGTTTCGATCGTCAAGGATACATGGCCATTCTGCGAAACGAACCGTCAGTTCCAGTACATTCGATTCCATCAACGAGTGCCATGCAACAACCTCTGTCAATAGCATATCCCTCAAGTGCGCCCACATCTGCTAGGCAGCCACCCTCTACAACCCCTCAAGATATACATTATCCTCCTTCCAAGGAACGCCTACAACAAGAAATCCAGCAATTGCTGGTAATGTTAATTCAAAGTATGGGTCACGAGCCTCAACTTCACCATGTCTTATATAAGCTACGAGACTCTATCATGAACATACTAGCATGATTACTTTACTTCAATGGAATTGTCGAAGTGCCGCCTCTAAAAGACATGAGTTACAAATTTTGCTGAATGAAACACGAGCTCATTTTATCTGTTTACAAGAAACGTGGTTTCAACCGCATATCATTTTTCGTTTACGAGGTTATCAAGTATTCCGACATGATGGTAACGGCTTTGATGGAGTTGCCACATGTGTACATACTTCCTTATCAGTTACACATTTCTCTTTACAATACATCATCCCGCACACTTATGCTGTAGGAATAGTGCACCATAACACCTGTTTCATCAACATCTATTGCCCTCCCCACATTTTCATTACTCAGAACCAATTTGACACATTTCCACATCTTTTTCTTCTCGGGGATTTTAATTGCCACCACACTGAATGGGGATGTATGGTAGATACAATCAAAGGTTCCAACTTACTTACTATTTCAACTCATCAGAATTTGTTTCTTTTAAATGACGGCTCCCCGACCCGTTTAACTCCGCCTGGATCTCCACCCAGCGCAGTAGATCTTACTTTCTGCCGCACCACTATAGCCCCTGTCACCACCTGGCATACATTATCTGATACGCACACTAGTGACCATTTCCCCATTCTCATCACATATGGTATTCACCCACCACATTCCCAGTTTCAGGCACCCTCCTGTATAAGTAACGTCCGATCTCATAAAAACTTCAATGCTTCTAATTACCAATCCTACCTCAATTATATCTTGCAGCAGAAACATAAGTCCCCTCTTTCCTTTTCCCTTTTACTCCCTTATTTAACCCAATATTTAAACATGTTTCATCCGTGCCGACCATTAAAAGTGACGACCCATCCACAGCAATACGAACTAAAATGGTGGGACAAAGAATGTCACGATCTTATTCATAAACGCAAACAATTATTCAAACAATATCGCCAATCGATGACGCAGCAGCATTATTTTCAATTGCGAAACCATATCGCGAAAACAAAACTCGTCTTTAATGCAAAAAAGCGAAAAGCTTGGCAATCTTTTCTTTCTCAATTAACTCCACAACTTCCAGCAACGAAATTTTGGAACGCGATCCGCATGAACACGAGAACTTTCCAATACCAAACTTCCTCTGCTTATCCGCGACAAGTTCTAGAAGATTTTTTATACACCCTTGCCCCTGTTACCGTAAATCCACTCTTTCTACCCAACTCACGGAATAACTCTTGTTCTTTTATTTCCCTTTTGAATCCAATTACATATAATGAATTACACTCTGTATTATGTACCGTCAATAGCTCATCACCAGGACCTGATGCAATTACTTATCAAATGCTCAAGGCCTTACCCCCCCATGTCCAAATTTATTTACTCAAATATTATAATAGTATTTTCGAGACATTACATGTACCAGCATCATGGAACGAGTTTTTCATCACACCCATCCTGAAACCAATAAAACGGCCTACTGAACCTGACAATTTCCGAGGCATAGTTCTGGGATCGTGTATACGCAAAGTTTTTTGTAAAATCCTTATGAAACGAATGGCGTGGGTATTGGAACATCACTCGTTATTACCCAAGTATCAGTTTGCCTTTCGACGGGGTAATAGTACACACGACCCTATCATTATTTTCTTACTCGACATCTTATTAGCAAAATGGCGGAAACAATCTACCGTAGCAGTGTTTTTGGATATTAAAGGTGCCTATGATGCTGTATTATTGCATATCCTCTGGGAGAAATTATTTAGTGCTGGAATCCCCTTCTAATTCATTTCTATTTTAAATCAACTATTTACTAACCGCCGGTTAACTATTAAATCTCCTCAACACACAATTGATAGCCGTCACACATCACAAGGTTTACCACAGGGATCGATACTCAGTGGAATTTTGTTTGCCCTTTACATGAAAGAGCTCGAATCTCTTGTGTTACCACACGCCTGTATTCTAGCTTACGCGGATGATTATGTTATTTATTGTGCTGAATCCCACATTGACCTTTGTAGAGACAAAATATCTCAGGTTTTAAGTTTAGTCTTTCAGTGGCTAACGGCCCATGGACTTTCCCTTTCTATACCTAAATGTGCAGCAATGATCTTTACACATAAACGAACCTTTGATAAAAGCCCTATTACCTTTGACACCTATAGCATTCCCTTGGTTTCACAACACTTATATTTAGGAATATATATCGATCAAAAACTCACATGGCAAACTCATATACGACACCTTATTAGGAAATCTGATCGTTATATCACCATTTTACGAACGGTAACGAAACGTGCATGGGGTGCTGACCCTTTGTCAGCACTACAGCTATATCATGCAACCATTCGGTCCATACTTGATTATAGCGCCCATATTATTGATTTAACCTCTAAACATAGTTTATTAGCGTTGGATCGTCTCCAATTTTCAGCACTACGAATCAGTGTGGGTGCCCTCCGCACAACACCAACTAACGCTTTATTAGTAGAAACTACGGAAGAACCACTATACATCCGCAGGATAAAACTTTCCAAAAAATTCCTACTTAAACATATTAGTAGAACGAACTCCCTTATTGTCCCTAAATTACAATTATTATATGAATATTATCAACAACGTCCTCCTCCCAATCATCGGTATCCCGCCATATACATGGCTTATGCTGAAATCCACCATCTTACTGAGACTATATTTCGTACACCACGTATTAATACGTATTCATACCACTATGATATTCAAACATTCCGTCCTTCTATTATCATTGCCCCTTCCGGTGCATCAATCCAATCAATGTCTGCACCTTATCCCACATTATACGCTCATAAGAAATTTAAAAGTTCCATAACTACCCCAGATTACCACCTATTTACCGATGGGTCAAAATCAAATACTGGAGTCGGAGCAGCATTTTACGATCCACAACTACTTATTAGCTTTAAATATCCGTTACCTAATAATTTAACTATTTTTACAGCAGAACTATATGCCATATACCAAGCCCTTGTATATGCTCAACAGTTGCAATCCAAAAAAATAAATATATTCAGCGATTCCCAAAGTGTTTTACAAGCTCTGCATTCACTCGCCCCTCATACAAATACATATGTCTACGAAGTCAAGTCTCTTCTATTTCGACTTGGAACATCCGGTTTTGTTATAACGCTAATATGGATTAAAGGGCATAATCGGCACGTAAGCAACGATATGGCCGATATAGCAGCGAAAGACGCCAGTGCAGATACCGCGAATATATTACAAATCAAAATTCCGATTCCCGACTTCTTTCCACAAATCAAAACTGCAGCTCAACACACATGGTGCACACAATGGCGATTATCTGCTCGTACGAAAGGTCAATATTACTATCAACTTCAACCGAGTATTCCCACACTGCCGTGGTTTGCAAATGGTACGTATACACGATGTCACATTACTAATATCATCCGACTACGGTTTAATCATGCCTTAACCCCAGTATATTTAACTCGATTTCACATGACAGCTTGTTCCTGTGGAGAATCTGAGGGCGATGGTGACCACCAGTTTTTTCATTGCCCCCAATATGCACATCACCAGACCATTTTAATGCAGAAATTACCCAAAGTTCAAGTATCCTTCCCTACACGACTTTCAGTTTTGTTGCACCAACCTTCGCCTACGATCATTACTATTTTAAACGAGTACCTTGATAACACTCACATCAAATTGTAATTATGATTTAGTTTTGCAGTTGTTTTTTGTTCCGACATGTTTGTGAGGTGGCACTTCTAAATGTCCCTGGTGAGTAGATATTGTCTCAAGGTTCTTATTACTTTTCGATCTTAGTTCCCTCTTAGCAGTGCTCGTGTGCAGTTGAGTTGACAGTTGCTGTGAGGAGGTAGCGTGGACGGTATAGAGTAGTGCTTTTGCGAGTGTAATACGTAAGTTATGGGGGAGCAAAGTGGTGGTGAGGAGTCTCCTGATCCTTCAACCCTCAAAGTTGCTCGGGAAGAGACAGTTCAAATGGAACAGGATGAGGATGATAGTCTAAGTGAGAATAGTAGTACAGTGAGTACACCTAATACACCCAATGAGGTAGTGAATAAAGAGACTGCTACTTCGAATTCGAAGACTGAGTCGCAGGAACTTTATCCTAGTACTCATTATGGACCTTTCATTATTTTTGTGGAGTCCACAGCATCAGGCAATGTCGGTAACATGCATCCTATGACCCTAGGTAGGACTTTCTATGAGAACAATATTCCAGGCATAAAATCAGTGGCCCGCAAGGGACGCAATAGGGTACAAATAGAATTTGTCTATGCTGTACAGGCAAATTCATTTTTGAAACACCCTATATTAGTTGAGCTGCAGTTACGGGCATACATACCTAGCTCTAATGTATTGCGGGTAGGAGTCATCAGGGGAGTAGAGAAGACCTTGACTGAGGATGCCATATTAAAGCACTTGAAGTCTCCTGCTACAATAAAATCTGTAAAACGTTTGAACCGTCGAGTTGTTAACGAAGAAGGCACACAGTATGTACCTACTGGATCTATCAAAGTGGTTTTTCGTGCACAGAAACTTCCACAGTACGTGTCTTTATATCAAGTGCATTTAGAGGTGGAGCCATATGTTTTTGCTCCCATCATCTGCAAAAAATGCCAGCGGTACGGGCACGTTGATAAGCATTGCAGAGCAACAAGTCCCAGGTGTGGGAAATGTGCATTGCACCATACTACGGCGAACTGTACTGAAACTTTCTTTCAATGTGTGCATTGTCGCGGTTCCCATTCAACTGGCAATGTGGATTGTCCAACGCACCAACAGCAGGTCCACATTAAAAAGATAATGAGCCACCAGAATTTATCTTTCAAGGACGCTGTTCAAAAAGTCCAACCTAGGGAATATAATCTAGTGGACACTTCTCAAAATTTTCCCCCTTTAAATGGGGAGGGGCAGACTCCTACACAGTCGAATCCCCGTAAGAGGAAATTCACTCAAGTAATTTTAAAATCCCCGAGACCAGCACCAGCCCCAGGATATGATAAGGAAGGTTACCAAAATTTGGTTCGCGAGCTTCCCCGCATGGAGATGGCGGCTTCAAGACTTACACCTGTTTACGGCGGCGCAAACCGTCGGATGGAGGCACCTTTTGACGAACCTGTTGCCACGAGTAGCGCATCCATGGCGCAGCCACTTTCGTCATTTCATAGGCAAAGAGAACATCTTCAAAGTGGTCTTTATCAATCTATTCAGCAATTAGTACAATTATTGGGTGATCACCCCGCGTTAGCGCATAATGTATTCCAGTTAAGGGACAGGATTTGTAATTTTATTCAATTCTATGATCAGAATCACTCAATGGAATGCTAGAAGTCTCATGAACAAGCGTCATGAGCTATATAAATTAATACAGGAAACAGTACCTCACTTCGTAGCTATACAAGAAACTTGGTTTCATCTAGAGACTCGCATCAAGTATCCAAATTACACAGTTTTACGTAATGATGGACCCGGTTACGGGGGGGTTGCCTTTTTGGTCCACTCATCCGTGACATATAGCATCCATTTGAACATTCAGGCCATACCCCATACATATGTTATAGGATTATATTATATGCATTTTTTACTTGTGAATATCTACTGTCCTCCTGAATTTTCCATTACTGAGAGACAATGGAACCAATTCTTTCAACAATTTAATACCGAACCATATGTTTTTATCTTTGGGGACTTTAATCTTCATCACACCCTGTGGGGAGGACATTTGGATACCCTTCAAGGTACACAGTTCCTTAATGAAGTAAATAACCATGCTTTCGCTATTTTGAATGATGGCTCTCCTACGCGTTTGACTGCGCCTTCTGCCCCTCCTAGCGCAGTAGATTTAACATTGTGTAAGCGAAATATGGTGTCTATCGCTACATGGCATACTTTGAGTGATACTTATTCCAGTGATCATTTCCCTATTGTTATTACTTATGGAGTAGGCAGACCTTTTTCTCCACCCCCCCACACTGTTTCACATAACATGATTCGATCTTTAAGGAGTTTTAAACCACAAATATATACTGCCTACATTGAGGACGCGTTACAAAAAATACCGGTAAATACTTTTTCATATCAAACTTTAATGCAGATTTTAACAGCTTATATTAACCTTCATCACCCCATCAGCGCTTCACCTCCTTTATCTTCTAGAAAACCTGTGCATGTTAAGTGGTGGGATGAAGAATGCCATTTGATGATTCAAACTCGTAAAGTACTGTTTCGACAATATAGGCAGCACGCAACACCTGAGCATTACTTCCGGCTCAAACGACACATGGCACAAACCCGCCGACTTTTCCATCAAAAACGGCGTGACGCTTGGAGGGAGTTTATATCGTCCTTCACGCGCCAGGTTCCGATTGCAGACTTGTGGAATGCCATCAGGGCAATCACAAGAGTGACGCAGCACTCCCCTGCCAAGACCATCCCAGGTCAAGTATTATCAGATTTTCTTGTTAGAGAAGCGCCAGATTTTGTAGTGCCACAGTATGTTCCTTACCAAGACCCACTAGACACACGTTTTTCCGTATTGCTACAACCCTGCGACTATCAGGAATTAGAAGCAGTACTCCGCTCATGCTCAAATTCTTCCCCAGGTCCAGATAATGTTTCCTATCAAATGCTCCAATTACTACCTATTCGCGCAAAGAAGGTATTACTAAATAGGTATAATGATATTTTTCGCAATCACAGTACACCTGTTAGTTGGAATGAATTTTTCCTAATCCCCATTCTTAAAAACAAGCAGTTACCCACAGAGGTAAGTAATTATCGCGGTATAGTCCTCGGTTCGTGCATCCGTAAAGTGTTTCTAAAGATCTTACTTCGAAGAATCCTATGGGTATTAGAATACTATAACTTGACGCCTCGATATCAATATGCCTTTTTTAAGGGACGCAGTACATCTGATGCATTTAATAGTTTTG
Organism: Anabrus simplex; assembly: GCF_040414725.1. Taxonomy (NCBI): domain Eukaryota; kingdom Metazoa; phylum Arthropoda; class Insecta; order Orthoptera; family Tettigoniidae; genus Anabrus; species Anabrus simplex. The sequence goes on along the minus strand of NC_090274.1, from coordinate 44,105,052 downwards.
TTATCGATTTACTTTTAGCTCGTCATAGAAAACATAGTACCATAGCGGTTTTTCTTGATATTCAACGGGCTTATGATTCCGTACCTTTGCACATCTTATGGGAAAAACTTGCAACTCATAAGATTCCTGAGGGATTTATTAGCATTCTCCGACAACTTCTGACTTATCGAACACTACGATTTAAATCGACGCCTTGTACACTCCAGCCCCGGCAGGTAAGTAATGGGTTGCCTCAGGGCGATATTCTGAGTGGTATTCTTTTCGCTCTTTTTATGAAAGATTTTGAAACGGTCATTTTACGTCATGCTCGCATACAGGCGTATGCTGATGATTTTTTGATTTATTGTACACACGAAGATTTACAGCTCTGTAGACAACATATTAGTCTCGCGCTTTATGAAGCTAGAACATGGTTAGAGGCCCATGGGTTAAATCTTTCCATAGCGAAATGTCGAGCAATGATATTTACACATCGCAGAACCTATGACCGATCGCCACTTGCCTTTGATCAGTATGAAATACCAGTGGTTAACCACCATAAATATCTTGGGTTATTTATCGATCAAAAACTTACATGGAAACATCATTTTTTATATTTGCGTTCGAAGAGTGAACGGTATATTCAGGTTATACAGGCCGTAACCCGTAGGCAATGGGGGGCAGATCCCGTTGTGGTGCTATCTCTGTACAAAACCACTATTCGGACGATATTGGATTACGGATCACATATTTTCGACGTAGCATCTTCTACTAACTTACATATTCTTAACACTTGTCAATATCAAGCAATACGATCCTGTATTGGAGCTTTAAAATCCACACCTACCAATGCCCTCCTCGTTGAAGCCTGCGAAGCTCCCTTACAAGTACGTAGAAAAATACTTGCAACGAAATATTTACTTAAAAAGTTTTCATTCACAAGTCATCCTCTAATTCCGAAGTTACAGTTACTCTCGGAGTATTATTCAGTTAGGCGCCAGGGTTTAAGCAGATTGCCTGCATTGTTTCATGCATTTAATACATTAAAGTCGAAGCAGTGTACCTTAATACACAGTGCTACTTTACTACCCTATACTTTACCCTATCCGGTTTCTCATTTTAAGCCTCAAATCATTTGGCCTATGCGTAATGGCTCTACTACATTTCCTTGTCTGCAGGGGATCGAGATATGTCCAGTTAAACGAGTGAAATTTTCTCATATTCCACGAAGCATAAACATTTTTACAGATGGAGCAAAGAACATTAATGGAGTCGGTTCCGCTTATTATATACCTTCTCTAAATTTTAGTGAACAATATGGTTTGCCTAGTGTCTGTTCGATTTTTACGGCGGAGCTATTTGCCATACAGCAAGCCTTACTTTTTGTTCAGCGAAAGGGATATACGCGAGCTACAATCTATACGGATTCGCTGAGTGCATTACAATCTTTGGTTTCTGATGAGTTATCCTATAATTGGTATATTTACAATGTCAAGAGTATCCTTTATATGCTTGACAATGTCGGTATTTCCATAACTTTAGTATGGGTACCAGGTCACGTGGGTATCGCCGGTAATGAAAAAGCAGACTGTTTTGCAAAACAAGCTTCTCGTCTTCCTGTTCCGAATACTAACAATATGGTTCCAGCTTCTGATTATGTAGTTATTTTTCGACAGGAGGGACGTTCAGACTGGCAGAATTTCTTCCGACAAACTGCACAAGTCAAAGGTAAATTTTATTATCATTTACAACCAAGCCTTTTAGTTAAACCTTGGTTTATACGAGGATCTTATACTAGACGACATATTATTAACATCATTCGGTTACGGTTTAATCATGCCCTCACACCACAATATCGATCACGGTTCCATTTAACGCAAGATACCAACTGTTTGTGTGGTACAGATATCCGTAATGGCGATTCTAATCACATCCTCTTTGAATGTTCTTTGTATGCTAACCAACGTAAAAAACTTATGGCTAACCTCCAGCGACTTAAGCAGGTTTTTCCTACCAGTGTTTCTTGTTTGCTCTGTAATCCTACAGAAGAGATTATTAGAGTGCTAAATTTGTTTCTAGATGAAGCCAAGATCGTGTTATAATTTTGTCTATAATATCCAGTGAGAATTACTCATGCTTTCTCAGGTTCCATTTGAGTGATTCCTCATATCATTAGTGTATTACTTGTGAGTGCTATTTTGGATTTTTCGTGTGGGTGACGCTTTAAACGCAGTGTGATTGCAAGATTGGAAGTTTCCCGTATGACAACAGTCTATACTAGCAAAATGGGGTAGTTATGTGATATAGTGAAGTTTCGTGTTTTGTGTTTTTCTACTTGCAAGTTCAGGCATCAATTATTGATTTGAAGTGTTTTCATTTAGACTAGTGTGTTTACATGCGTAAGCGAGTATTGACTGGGTGAAATGTCGTAGACACAGCCCAATAAGCATCAGCAAGCAAGCAAGCAAGCAAGCAAGCAAGCTATTCCAGCTTGCTAAGTTCTTTGTGTCCTTGCTCCGTACCGAATGTAATACCTCCATGAACCTCCTCATACCCGATATAATTTTTCTTCTTTAAGTGCATCTATCTACGTGTGATCATGCTAAAATCGGGCATTCGTGTTGTAAACGTGCGTTTTTGTGATATAAGTGTAATATATTAATGATCTTGTGACTGGGAAAGAGTCTTTTGAATCCCAAATAAATATCCGCAAGACAAGACAAGACACCGTTATCGTTGCGCGCGAATGGACCTTGGTCGTACGGTATGTAATAGTGCTTGTTAGACGAAAATTTGTTGAGATTCTTTCGCATTGAACGAGATTTATGATCCAGTTTTTTGAGAGTATGGTGTGAAATTATAATTATGCGCGTTCTTAGTGTGAAGAAATAGTATTATGATCATGAACGTACTTCACATTGAACTACCTAGCTGTTGCGAGTAAACGTCTGTGTGATTGTGCTTCTTACTTGTTGTTTGGAATAAATAAATTCAAAATATAAACTGTGTGCATTATGCTGTATTTTACTTTCATCCTTTCCTTCTCGTGTTTTCCATTCCCATACATAAAAGTCGTGGGAAGGGTTCAACGAACGAACGAAAGAATGAGGTTATGTTAGATCGTGATTTAGGCAAGTATGGGCGTTTTGGGGTTTTATATGAATTGCATTAACATTTTCAGTAATCAATGTTGCATTTATCACTTAATAGATGTAAATTTACATTAAAATGCGAACGGTGAAACAACGATACAAGCTAGCGTTATAATAGTATTGCCAACATACAAATACGGTAATTGCAATTTACTTTTCAAGTAAAAGACACGAGAGAAGCTTTAGACACAACTTTCCTACCGAAATACAATCATTATCTCTATCACAATTAAAATTTTAACAAAGTAACAACTATCATCATCGTGTTTACTACGAGGTACTATCGTGGGATTTATTTCCTTATGTTGGCAGAGAGAAAGTGGCCACTATAGCTTCCATGACCTGTTTTCTCAGCCAACTTTATTATACAGGAGTGACGGATCTATTTCTCTTATATGATCCTTGTCTCATAGATAGTGGCTGGATGAACAACTGTATGGATCCTTCGTCGTACAGTCTGACAAAACCCATACACCAAAATCCGACACGGCGTTTAATAGATGCTTGAAAACGTGTTCATGACAGGTGGACGGAGTGGTATACGTGGGGTTTCACCCCTGGACTTTGATCTCCTGCAGTGGTATCGAGTGGTGGCTCGGCGCTTTACAGTGTTTCTCTGGACTATCATACAGACAGACCAGTACTCGTTTTCTCCAGCTGAAAACCATCTTTATCTACGGGGCAATTTCAGCAGTACAGTGCATTGAACTTTTACCAACTCCATGTAGCGCACCGTATCCACCACAACTACAACACTGACTACCACCACTTCAGGAGACGTCCAACCAGCTGCAGAGCTAGCTACCATTGCATATCACATGGCTATCCTGTCTTCACATGCTGCTTCAAACTACCAGGCCCGGTTCCTACCTGTGAACCCGGCTCCGCAGTGGGATGACGTTCGAACACCATCTAAGCGCATAGCTTCATTACTCCCTGGTGAAGAGGAACCAGCACCCTGTCGTCGTGCTGTGGCTCCACCATCACAACCTCTTCACCCCATCACTGGGGCACAGCCAACTTCTATGAACAGTAAAAATAGACTTACTATCCAGGACCAACCTGCCCCATCCGACCTCCCCACCTCCAGAACTCGCCGACCTACCACCAACCTCTGCTCAATTCAGCCACCCCCTCCTGGCACTCGCATGTATCTTCTGCTCAATCTCACCCTAGATTTCAGTTCCCTAACCCACATATTCAAAATCTTACTCCGCTTCAACATGAGATGTGAAGAGATCGCCAACATTCGACCTACTTCTACAGGGATGCTCCTCAAACTCAATGGAGAAGCTGCCACTCAGAGACTCCCTCAAATGATAGGTGCCGCTCAACTAGGGTCATCAGTACCTTTTAAACCCCTCCCCACCCCAACCTTTAAAGCACCCCCCCCCCGCCACAGTTTAGTTAGCTGCGTGATCCGTGGGGTGGACCCGGCCATCTCCGATGACGATATTCTCAGTGAGCTTGATGCTGAAGGCATTCCACTTCGGAAGGCCTTTCATATCTTTACTTCCTCCGGGCCCACTTTCGTGGTCCGGATCCTCCTGCTCACTGTCGACCGAAGCTGCAGTCGCTTAAGTGCGGCCAGTATTCAGTATTCGGGAGATAGTAGATTCGAATCCCACTGTCGGCAGCCCTGAAAATGGTTTTCCGTGGTTTCCCATTTTCACACCAGGCAAATGTTGGAGCTGTACCTAAATAAAGGCCACTGCCGCTTTCTTCCCACTCCCAGCCATTTCCTGTCCCATCGTCGCCATAAGACCTGTCTGTGTCGGTGCGACGTAAAGCAACTTGCTAAAAAAAAAAAAAAAAAAAAAAAAATTACTCACTGTCGAGGACATAGATCGCATCATCGCCAGTGGAGTGTGTATTTTTCTTCGTCATCATAGGGTAGAATCCTCTAAAGCCCTCCTCCCTCAGCCCATCCATTGTGACAGGCGTCTCACTGACAATCAGCACCCCACGGCGCGATGCACCACTGAACAACCAGCCTGCGCTCACTGTTCCCAATCTCATCACATCTCTAAATGCCCTCATCTTCAACTTCCTCCCAAATGTCATACCTACGGGGACACTCACCCCACATATTCTCGCAAATGTAAGGCCCACCCATCGCCACCCGCCAACAGACTGGATCTCATAGCCCCATCCGTACGACTGATTCCCTCACTGGCTCCAACCGCTCTCTCTTTCCACCACCTATCTTAGAGGACCTAATCCGCTTAATTACCATATCCCTACTCAACATCCACCCCTTTCAACATTCCTTCATCTTTGAACAACTCCAAGCAGCTGCCAATCAAACTTTAAACTTGCATTACCAAACCTCCCACTCAGGTCTGAACACACACTTCACCTTTACCCCTCTCGAGACATTGGTTTAGTTCCCCGTAGTAGCCGGTTCCATTTACTATCCCGCCCCCACTCTAGGATTACGATCTCTTTAACTGGACGGGACATCCTTTCCTAACTGCTGTACCCACCTAGCTTAGCACTCACCCAAGATAACTCAAATACTGTGACACAATCTGTCCCTTGGATACATCCCTCCTACCAGCAGGAAACAAATTAATTTTAGGTTACATGACAACATTGTGGTGTTCAAATCTTATATATAGCAATGTACATTCAGTCCACCTTCACACTCCTCCCTTCAATACTCAATTACATACTGGTGTCAACTTAGGCGAAGGATCACCTGTATTATTCTAAGAAATTTGCAATATTATAACTATGTGACTATACTGATACAGAAGCTAGCAACTTCAGAAAAAATCAAATGCTGAATTAATGATATATATCAAAACCTCTGTTTCCATCGTACATAATAATGCCACCCCTGTATAAATGTATATATCTTATAGTGTCACAATGAAAATAAAGGTATGAACGAAACACACAAACCTTTTTTTAAAGTTCTATAAAATGTCAAAAAATAAGGGAAAACAAAGTTAAAGTGGTCAAGAAATTCCACTGTTGTAATCTTTTTTGTTTATATGTATTTACTATTGTAAACCAATTGATGCAATGAAGCAATTCGCCCATAGGCCGAAAACCCTCTTCCAATCTCCTTAGTTCACGTCCTTTACCCCTCTCCTCAATCGTTCACTTCCTCTTCAACCCGCCTGCATCTCTTGGCCAGAGAGAGGGCGTAACCCTCAATGTGGCCCGCCCCATCCCTTCAGGGTGGGGAATGAAAACATTTATAGATAGAGGGAACAACTGTACGGTATATTTTCGACTTCAGGCGTATCGGCATTCTCTTATCACAGAGCCGTCCTGTTACCTCCCTTCATCGCATCCATCCAGCATTTATCCTTGCTCATACTTCAGCGTCAGTGTTGGTGTTAGTACATAAAAGAGATCCTAAGTAACGGAAAATATCAGTCTTCGTTAGTTTTTGACTATTGGCTTCAATATTACCTCACTCTGGTTTGTAAGGTATTCTGTCTTCTTAGTGTTCAGATGAAGACCAAATCTGCTGAGGGCATCATGCCAGGCTTGGACCTGGTGTTGCAGATCATGCTTGGTGGTACTGACAAGCATGGCATCATCCGCATACTTGCTGAAAAAGTAATTTGTAATTGAGTAAAATCTTTCTCAAGTAACTGGAATTCAGCCCAATTACATTTTTTCTTCTTGTACTTTCCCATTACTGAACAACATACATTAGCCGTTAATTCTTCGTGTGACACATACTATTTACAATAATGCAGACCGGGCGAGTTGGCCGTGCGGTTAGGGGCACGCAGCTGAGAGCTTGCATCTGGGAGATAGTGGGTTCGAACCCCACTGTTGGCAGCCCTGAAGATGGTCTTCCGTGGTTTCTGATTTTCACACCAGGCAAATGCTGGGGCTGCATCTTGAGTAAGGCCGTGGTTGCTTCCTTGCCACTCCTAGCCATTTCCTATTCCATCGTCGCCATAAGACCTATCTGTGTCGGTGTGACGTAAAGCAAATTGAAAAAAAAAAAAAAACAATAATGCAGTGTGACTATAACTGGTCAAATACATTTTTGAGCCAGTGTATGTCCCTGCTTGCCTAATATTATAAACTAGGAGTACTGGTGCAATTCGCAACATGCACAAATATCAATGAGTTTTCAGAAAGAGAAAAGTCAGTTGATAACTTCGTAATGTTTGTTTCATCACGGGAAAACGACTCAATGGAAATTCTTGACACTTGGTATTTCAGTTCAGTTATCGCCAGGATGTGCACTAGGTTATACAGCAGTGGTGGCTGGTGGTTTGGAAATGTGGTGGTGCTCAGTGGAGGCTCCTTCCCCCTGCTGACCAGATAGTTCAAGCCTGCAAGAACAAATGTATACTGCTAAACTAATGTAACTCAAAAGTATTCAAGATATCGACCTCAAATTTGGAACATGTACTCAGCAGGTTGCTTATGATGTCTGTACACTGTGATATCATTCAAAGCAATATCTATGCCTACTACATAACCTATGTTTAAGTCTTCATGAGCTGTATCCCACAGTTTTATGTACAAGGACCAAGATCACGTTCCAAATCACTCCCATCATTAGAAATATCCAATTCACTGCCACCCAGTACATCACAAATACACTATGTAACCAAAGTATCCGGACACCTGGCTGAACATGACGTACAAGTTTGTGGTGCCCTCCATCGGTAATGCTGGAATTCAATATGGTGTTGGCTTCCACTCTCGCAGGCATACGTTCAATCAGGTGCTGGAAGGTTGCTTGGGGAATGGCAGCCCATTCTTCACAGAGCGCTGCACTGAGGAGAGTTAGCGATGTCGGTCAGTGAGGCCTGGCATGAAGTCGGCATTCCAAAACATGCCAAAGGTGTTCTATAGGATTCAGGTCGGGACTCTGTGCAGGCCAGTCCATTACAGGGATGTTATTGTTGTGTAACCACTCCGCCATAGGCTGTGCATTATGAACAGGTGCTCAATCGTGTTGAAAGATGCAATCGCCATCCCCGAAGTGCTCTTCGACAGTGGGAAGCAAGAAGGTGCTTAAAACATCAATGTAGGCCTGTGCTAAGATGGTGCCATCCAAAACAACAAGGGGTGCAAGCCCCCTCCATGAAAACCACGACCACACCATAACACCACCGCCTCCGAATTTTACTATTGGCACTACACACGCTGGCAGATGACGTTCACCAGGCATTCGCCATACCCACACCCTGCCATCGGATCGCCAAATTGTGTACTGTGATTCGTCATTCCACGCAACGTTTTTCCACTGTTCAATCGTCCAATGTTTACGCTCCTTACACCAAGCGAGGCATCGTTTGGCATTGACCTTCATGATCTGTGACTTATGGGCAGCCGCTCGACCATGAAATCCAAGTTTTCTCACCTCCCGCCGAACTGTCATAGTACTTGGAGTGAATCCTGATGCAGTTTGGAATTCCTGTGTGATGGTCTGGGTAGATGCCTGCCTATTACACGTGACGACCCTCTTCAACTGTCTGTGGTCTCTGTCAGTCAACAGACAAGGTTGGCCAGTGTGCTTTCGTGCTGTACGTGCCCCTTCACAATCACATCAGAAACAATGGACCTAGGGATGTTTAGGAGTGTGGAAATCTCGCGTACAGACTTCTGACACAAGTGACACCCAATCACCTGACCACGTTCGCTGTGAGTTCCGCGGAGTGCCCCATTCTGCTCTCTCACGATGTCGATTGACTATTGAGGTTGCTGCTATGGGGTACCTGACAGTAGATGGCAGCACAATGCACCTAAGATGAAAAACGTATGTTTTTCGGGGTGTCCAGATACTTTTGATCACATAGTGTATCTTTATCCATTAGCAACTCGTGCCCCGTGCCATGTAGACAGCTGTACGCTGCAATGAAGCTCTACACCTCCGATATAATTTTGTGAACTACATAAGGGATTAAAGAAAGATGCAGCAATAGTTACATTATATTCTATATTCCACAACTACACTGTTTAAAATCTTGCCATAAGATTGTGGTAATATCATGAAAACACGAGCGTAAAAACGAGAATTCTCGTAGCCTGTCACTTACTGTTGGCTTAGAAACTATGAGAATTGTTAGAGCCCAGCCACCGTGTGTTAATAAAGCCTGCAAATAGCGCACAGTGAAATATTCACATTTTAGATTTTTAGATTTTACAGATATGTCATTATCATCAACTGTCCCTATTGCCATAGTTCATGGGACCATTTGTACAATAAATATACTACAGTGCTTGGAAATGGGATTAAAAGAAAGTAGCAAGATGGTTTAATCTCTTTCAGCTGACACATAATATTCACTCAAACACACATACTCACACTCCTTTATATTCTAGAATTAATGAAATATTCATCATCATCACCATCATTATTTTCAAGGGTGTCTTGTAAAAGCGCTTGCCACTTCCTCCTGTCAAATATTGTTTCTTTATGTCCTCCTACTTGACATTCCTCTTGCTGACCTCTGATTTCACTGTGTCTATCAAATCCTTGGCCTCTCTTCTGGCTTCTCCCCTTTCACTTCTCTGTTGAAGTGAATGCTTGCTGTTCTTGTTCTGTCCATCTTCATAACACGTACAAACCATAGTAGCATGCATCTTCCAAAAGCTCAGTAACAGGTATTTTGATGCCAGCTGCCTCCTTGTCTTTTGGTTCATTGTTTTGATGAATTTCATTTCTGCAGGGTACATGTTTCGAGTCCATAGGTGACCCTGTAATAATTAAGAGGGGAATTCTTCAAGGCAGTATTATCGGACCTTTATGTTTTCTTATATATATAAATGATATGAGTAAAGGAGTGGAATCGGAGGTAAGGCTTTTTGCGGATGATGTTATTCTCTATAGAGTGATAAATAAGTTACAAGATTGTGAGCAACTGCAACGTGACCTCGAAAATGTTGTGAGATGGACAGCAGGCAATGGTATGTTGATAAACGGGGTTAAAAGTCAGGTTGTGAGTTTCTAGTCCTCTCAGTTTTAATTACTGCGTTGATGGGGTGAAAGTTCCTTTTGGGGATCATTGTAAGTATCTAGGTGTTAATATAAGGAACGATCTTCATTGGGGCAATCACATAAATATGATTGTAAATAAAGGGTACAGATCTCTGCACCTCGTTATGAGGGTGTTTAGGGGTTGTAGTAAGGATGTAAAGGAGAGGGCATATAAGTCTCTGGTAAGACCCCAACTAGAGTATGGTTCCAGTGTATGGGACCCTCACCAGGATTACCTGATTCAAGAACTGGAAAAAATCTAAAGAAAAGCAGCACGATTTATTCTGTGTGATTTCCGACAAAAGAGTAGCATTACAAAAATGTTGCAAAGTTTGGGTTGGGAAGAATTGAGAGAAAGAAGAAGAGCTGCTCGACTAAGTGGTATGTTCCGAGCTGTCAGCGGAGAGATGGCGTGGAATGACATTAGTAGACGAATAAGTTTGAATGGCGTTTATAAAAGTAGGAAAGATCACAATATGAAGATAAAGTTGGAATTCAAGAGGGCAAACTGGGGCAAATATTCATTTATAGGAAGGGGAGTTAGGGATTGGAATAACTTACCAAGGGAGACGTTCAATAAATTTCCAATTTCTTTGAAATCATTCAGGAAAAGGCTAGGAAAGCAACAGATAGGGAATCTGCCACCTGGGCGTCTGCCCTAAAGGCAGATCAGTATTGATTGATTGAACTGGAATGAAGTAGGTATGAAACATGGTCAGTTTTGCTTTCTGAGGTGTTTTATCATCCTAGAGTAGATTTCTTATTTGAAAATAAAATTGAGAAACTTTCTGAGTTCTACTTCTTAGTTTACTGTGTTATCTTTTGAAATTGTACTTCCAAGGTATTTGAAGTTAGAAACAGACTGTAACATAGTTCCCTCCAGGAAAATATTTCAATCTGTGCCTTTCCTGTTGATAATCATTTCAACAGTTTTTGTTTTACTTTCTCCTGTACTTCTGCTTCATTTTCTACTCAGATCAGAACATCATCTGCAAATATTACAGTGTTAGGCTGTTTGCAATGTTCTTTTATGGATGTTATGTTCTGATCCATGACAATGATGAACAGGAGTGGTGACAAGGCACTTCCCTGCTTGACTCCTCTTTTGGTTTCAAACCAATCTGATCTTCCATCGCCGGGCTGAGTGGTTCAGACAGTTGGGGTGCTGATCTTCTGACTCCAACTTGGCAGGTTCGATCCTGGCTCAATCCGGTGATATTTGAAGGTGCTCAAATACATCAGTGTCATGTTGGTAGATTTACCCGCACGTTAAAGAATTTTTGTGGGACTAAATTCCAGCACCTTGGCATCTCCAAAAACGGCAGAAGTAGTTAGTGGGACGTAAAGCCAATAACATTATTATTATTATTATTACTTCATCTTCCATCCCCTACTTGGACAGAGCTAAAGCATTTTTGATAGAGCATCTTTACTTTATCAATTAGGAAGTTTGACAAACCTAGACATTCCCAGATTATCTCCCTAGGCATACAGTTGTAGGCCTTCTTGATGTCCAAAAAAAAAAATTCATCACTAAGTTGCTACCATATTCCCAGTGCTTCTCTGTTAGCATTCTGACAACAAATACCAGGTCTGTAGTGCTTTGGCTCTTCCTGAATCCGTGTTGCTCCTCCTCCAATAACAGTTCTACTATATTCTTGATTCTTCTTTCAATTATCTTCTCCAAAAGTTTAAGTAAGTGAGAAAGTAGACTGATGCCCCTATAATTTTCACATTTCTTTCTGTTTCCCTTTTTATAAAGGGGGATAATGATACCTTTCATCCACCTCTCTAGTATCCTGTTTTCTATCCAGATGAAAGAGAGTACTCTGTTAACATATTAATAATATACACATACATGCAGCGTACCTTTAAAGTATTCTCCAGATGCTTTCCCTATTCATAGGTAAACGAAACAGAAAGGACAGTAGGCAGGCAGTCAGGTAGTGAGCCACATGACCCTCAGTCACCAATCAGCCCTAGAATGCTACACCGTCGCCAAGCAGCAGAGTGTCAGACATACACATGGTGACGGATTTATCACGGTTTGACATTTTGAAACAGATTTGCATGAGCTTGAAAAGCATTTTATTTATTTTTCAGCCGACTACTAAGCATTCATCAATACAAAAGAAATTTCTGTGTAAGCCTTAAACATTTATTTAGCACATGTGCCAAGTTGAATGAAAATGAAAATACACAGCCTGTTTCCAGTCATTCGACTGGGTCAGGAATGGAATGAATGAAGCCCCCATCTAGTGGCGAGGATAGGAATTGTTCCGGCTGCCGAAGCCAGTCACACTCTTCTGGGGCAATGATTAATGAATGACAGATGAAATAAAATTATATTGGAGAGTGTTGCTGGAATGAAATATGACAGGGAAAACTGGAGTACCCGGAGAAAAACCTGTCCTGCCTCCACTTTGTCCAGCAAAAATCTCACATGGAGTAACCGGGATTTGAACCACAGAACCCAGTGGTGAGAGGTCGGCGCGCTACCGCCTGAGCCACGGTGGGTGCCCAAGTTGAATACAGAAATAAAATTACAGTATATACATATTTACATAACAGGAAAACAATGAACACGAAAAGACTCCTTACAATTGAATGTTAAGATCATTGATCCAATGTATTGCTTCTGGAGTTGCCATCAGAAAATTCACTTTGCTGCCTGTGTATGCCCGCATTTCACACTCTCTGACAATATGGTGTATGGTTTGTCGTGCAGCTCCGCAGTTACACACGGGTGTCGGCAACTTGCTCCATTTGAACAACATGTATCTGCATCTGCCACGGCCTGTTCTTACCCTGTTCAGAGCAGTCCATGTTTTACGTGGTAGCTGGAATCCACTTGCAAGTTTGACATTCGAGAACATACTGTGCAAGTGCATTTCCGCTGCTGCTTCCCACCATCTTTTCCACTCTGTAGTTGGGTTGTAACCTCCAGCAACCATGTCTGAGGCGGTACATAAAGTTGGATGGTGTGAACATAATCTGTTTTGGTTGCTAGTTCATAGATCTTCATGTACAGGTAGATCGGGGTTCTTTAAAATTTTATTGAATCCTTGATGAGAGTGGTGGATCTGTGTAAATCAGATGGCATTATTCCAGATAAAAGCAGGAGCCAATGAGTTGGCGTAGATAGAATTGTGCCAGTTATTATGCGCGCAGTGGAATTCAGTTGAGTATCAATAAGTCTTGTGTGATGACTGTTCATCCATACTGGAGCACAGTACTCAGCACTTGAATACACCAAGCCTAAAGCTGAAGACCGTAAAACACTTTCCGAAGAACCCAGGTAGGTCCACAAAGCTTATGAATGATGATGTTACGAGTTTTCAGTTTTTGTGCAGAGTTCAGCAGATGTTGCTTGTAGGATAGTGTTCGATCTTAAACATATTGTTACATGCCAACGCTTTGGTAGCCCATCTTGGTACTTCCTGGAATGGACTAGTTGATCCAGCCTACTAGGAAGCTCCCAGCTGGCCTGGAGGGCATTGCTAGCCTTTCTATGTATTAAAATACAATCTTAATCTGGTTTCCCCGTGTGTTTCTGGAAGGTACATGTGTCTAGCCACATTGCAAATATTCCGATACGCATCACCCAAGCTATAAAAAGGAAGCTAGCCAGAAACAGTCAGTAAGCATGGGACTCAATGTTGAAGTCAGTGTGGTACTCGGTGTGCTGGAGTTTGGTGGCCGTGCTGAGGGCAACTGTGGTGTCGGCTGTTGCTAGTGTCCCATTGGAGTCTGAACGAGGAGTTGTGGTTTTTGTAGTGTTGAGTGATAGCTGGTCTGGGATGGTTGTTGGCTGCTGTTAGTGTCCTATGGGAGTCAGGGTACCGTACCTTAGTGTACGGAACGGAATACTGAGTGTACTGGCTTAGAGTACAGTGTGCGCGCGTTTGTACGTCTGTGGACTGAGGATCGTCATGGTGTCAGTGACTGGAGCAGCTATCGTGAGTGTAACTGGATCAGTTTTGATGGTCGTTTTGTGAGGAGTACTGTCCTGCTGTTTAGTTGTTCACTGTATGTGACTCTGTAAATCACTGGGGGCGAATCAAGGAACAGTGGTGTGGCCTGTAGCTAGTGATGGGCAACGCTCTCGCTCGAGACTCTCGAGACTGACGTCGCAGATCTCGAGATTCTCGCGAGAATCTCGAGACCGATCCTTCTGTAGTGCAAGCTGTGCGACGTACCAGTAATTACGACTGTAAAATTGATAGTATATCATTGGCAGTTATTGCGTGAAATAACGTTCTCATATGAAAATGTGTGAGCCAATACATTTGGTCAAAAGCCAGGAAAAGTACTGCATGTTCAACTACGAACCCCTTAATACTATTAACGAAAGTGAAAACAGAATGTCAGTATCTTAAACTGTTCACGACTTATTTGGAGTGGACATCTTAGCTGAATAACCATGCATAATTTGTGAATGAATTTAGATAAGATGTACACCTACTTGTATACTGGAGGCGTGCATTATTCGAACCTGAGACGGGGAAGATGTGCTTTGCTACATTACACCTACTTGTATACTGGAGGCGTGCATTATTCGAACCTGAGACGGGGAAGATGTGCTTTGCTACATATGCAACCCCCATTACACATGAGTGGAATGTGTAATCTAAAATGCCCGACTTTGCTCCAATTCTTTCAGCGGGGGTGATGCGCAACGCTCTCGAGACCGATTCTCGTGTGCTGCAAGCTGTACGACGTCCCAGTAACTAAGGGTGTAAGCTTGATAGTTATCAGCAGTTCTCATGTGGAAACGTGTGTGACGATAAATTTTGTCAAAAGCCTAGGAAAACACTGCATGTTGAACTATGAGCTCTTTAATGCCATTAACGAAAGTGAATACAGAATGCCAGTACCTTAAACTGTTCACGAGTTATGTCAGGTGGACTTCTTAGCTGAATAACCTGTATAATTTGTTAATTGTTATTAGGATGTAAACCTAAAATCGTTGTCGGCAGGGTAGCTTCTTGTGATTCAGACCGGGCAGGTGGTGTTCTGTGACGATTCCTTTTCATTGATAGGCCTATGCGTTTGTAAGTGACGGATCATCCCAGAAGTATTTCCGCCGATGTATTTTACTTCTTTTGAATAAGCAACACAGTGGGCTGTGCTATGTGACATCTCTTAAAAATAACCGACATCCACGACTTACGTTGCGTTTCGGACATCGTCTTCAAGTTGTCGCGTACAACTAGACAGAATTTCACATGGCACCGTCATATATCGAAGTACCGTACCCAATTATGACGCGAATACTCTATAACAGTATAAGGAATTATTTCCTTCGTCACCAAAATATCGGTAAACACAAGCAGTTGTCATAATACGGGGTCTGATAACGATGTACACGTACCTGTCGAAAGAATTGGAGCAAACTGAAGCATTTTAGATTACACACTCCACTCATGCGTAATGGTGGTTGCATATGCAACAAGGCGCATCTTGCCTCGTCTCGAGTTCGAATAATGCACGCCTCTAGTATTCAGGTACGTGTACCTACAGTAGGCGTCAGGTTCTGTACTTAAACCTCTCATTCGTGTACCTACCAGTGCATACAATGCCAGAATGCGTATCCTTTATAATTATGTTATACTGCTTCAAAATGGACCTCGGTAGAAGTGAACGCCCCAGTCGCTCGTTGACACGTATTTACGAATTGAGAAGGCCCGTGGTTAGTTATTTGCATACTCAGCACAAACAACATTCAGCTCCGACTACCTGTAGGCCTACAACACGCTGCTCGCCGCACAATGCGGGGACAACGCTCTCGAGATCTCTCGAAAAATAGTGCCTGCGCTAGTCTCGAGAAATCTCGAGACTTCGTCTCAGACTGCCCATCACTACCTGTAGCCCTGTGTTCAAACCTAGCTGTCTGCATGTGCCTGCGGTGTAGGGTGACTGGACAAGGAGAAGCGAAAGTAAGGCAGGCCTGTCAGTCAGGATTACCGCCTCCTACGTAATACGACTGAGCTGGACTCGCACTTGTGTGTAAAGAATGGAGACTTGTAAATAGACAGCAATTAATGAGTGTGATCATTCATGGCTGAATAGAATTTTGTGTGTGTGTGCATTTATCAGGTCATTCTTAGATAAATTAGAATGATATAACAGTGTTTTATTCATAACAATATTATGTCTAAAAGACCTGGGTGGTATTTTCCCTATCCAAAAGTAGCAGGGTGGATAGAATATATTTTAAGAAGTATGAAGGCTGTTTTTATTTCAACCTCTGGTGGGTCCTAGATAAAAGACAAGTGTACATAGCCAAATGAATTTATTACCAAGTGTTAGGGGTACAAATGTGGTTACTTTTCAACATAATCCGGTTGAGGCATATGTCATACCTGTGAACAAGCTTTTCGATCCCCTCTGCACAATATGTTGCCACCAGTGAGTTAATATAGGCACGAACGTTGGTTTGAAGATCTTCATCCTCATCAAACCTCCGCCTCCCAGCTACTTGTTCAGTCCTGGGAAGAGCTGGAAGTCACTCAGTGCTAAATCAGGGGCTGTACGGCAGGTGGTCAAAAATGTCCCATCCAAATCCCTCAAGAAGACCCCAGACATCAGCATGCCTCTTTGTTTGTTTTGTATGGCTCTCCGCAGTCATCGTAAAGTCTCACCATAGACAGGTGCATTGATCCTAGACCCCCATTCCATAAACTCAACAGGCAACGCACCTTTTTGGTCCCAAAAACCTGTAGCCATCATCTTCTTGTTGTTAAAGGTTTGCTTAAGCTTTTTGGTTTGTCTGATGAGTGTGTGTGCATCCACTGATGTGACTGTTGTTTTGTTTTGGGAGTGACACAACGAACCCAGGTGTCATCGCCAGTCACAATTTCATTCAACAAATTGCCACCTTCAGCCTCATAACGGGTGACGAACATCAACACTGCTGCCATTTGGCAACTTTTGTGGTCATCGGACAAGATCTTAGGAACACATCGAGCGCACAATTTCCTGTAGTGAAGGTGTTCTGTTGGGATCTTGTAAACAGATGACCTTGAAACTGTGGTCCTCTTGATTTGTGACAACGCTTGCCCTCATAGTGCTCATGTCACCCAACAACTTCTTGAGGAATTTGGATGGGACATTTTTGACCACCCGCCGTACAGCCCCGATTTAGTGCTGAGTGACTTCCACCTCTTCCCAGGACTGAAAAAGTGGCTGGGAAGGTGGAGGTTCGATGAGGATGATCTTCAAACCAATGTTCGTAAATCTTTGGTTCTTGCGAACCTCTTGTTCAATTTGTTTAACAGTGTCATCTGTAGCGACAGACTTGTGTTCTTGCCCCCCCCCCCCCCCCCCCAACTTCATCGTGAACATCGGTTCAGCCTTCTCATTCATCGGTTAATGTCAACTGCACTATTCCCTTCTGCGTGAAAGAAACAAATCACACTATGCAGCTCGTATTTGGCAGGAGCATCAATCGTAGCGGTCACGTCTCTGTGCCAATAACTCGGCTCACAATGGTGTTATGAAGTTGGCTGTGGCCGCAGGTCAAGTGGGGGACGTGTGCAGTCGTCCTCCATGTATAAAAAGTTCCCACCGCTTGAGTGGTTGTTTACCTGTGCAATCAGAGGTTGAAAAAAAAAAAAAAAACCAGCCCTCGTAAGAGGATGCAATCTTGCCCAACCTCACGCACTGAATCCACATGTACAGTGTTTTTCAGAATAAATATTTCTCATTATCTGATGTGATAAGAGGCCAAGTAACTAAACTTATTTTTTCACACAGGGCAGAAACTGAAAGTGTAATCAGCAGTTGTTATGCTTATGGATTATCAGAGTACCATGAGGTGTTATATCTTATACACAGGAATATTTTTATAATAAAAGAATAATGCTTTTATTTTTATTTACAACATCGTTATATTTTTGCATTTGAAATATACACTATCTGATCAAAAGTATCCAGAAATCTACAAGAAACTGTCCTCTAAGTGTTCCTGGGATATGCTGCTCCCCTATGGCCTTTATTATAACTCAAACTCAACCAGATTTCCAGGGGAATTGTAGACCATTCCAGGCTCTTGTATGGCCAGTTCATTTACAGAACTTGTCTTCATACTGTTCATGAAGAGACTGCTTTATAGCAGGGAGCATTAACATGTTGACCACACAGCAATACCCTCCAAGCTTCTACCATAGACAACACACAGCTGGTCAGAATGTCGTTATATATTTCCTCCTTAAACATGCTCTGTAGCATTACGAGAGGATTAAGTCCATTTCATGCAAAAGACACCGCCACCCCATCTCCATCAAATTTTACTGTACAGGCTGGCATGTATTGTTTGCAGTTCCAGTCATCCTCGTGCTAGTGGTGGTGCGCTTTACAGCACCAAATGCGATGCTTAGCAGTGTTCTTCCTACGATGTTTTTGATAGGCGCACTGTCCTGCTCATTTTACAGACCGCCTGGCTAACTTAACCTAGATTTGTGCTAACTCGTTACATAATATTACTATATATTTGATTCATTAGATGTTCCAAATTAAATGTAAATACTGTAAAACTGTTTATTTAAATGATAAATCTTCATTATTGTCAGCATAATTGCACCAATTGCATTCAATGTTTAGCTTGATTATCACGTAGTGTTGTGCACGAGCAGTGTCTTTATTAGCTTGGTATCCCTTGCGAGCTCTCAATTCTGCCCGACGTCTCAAACCGGTATGGCACCCCACAGCAACCAAACAGTAAGCCCCGGTGTTAGACAGTAGTGAACGAGCAGTATAACACTAGTTGTTCAAAATACTCCATTATATCTTGTTTGTGATAGCACTAAAATAGGTTTTTTTTTTTTTTTCCTATTTCCATCGTTATGTCCTACTCAGGAGCACGGTTGAACTTGCTTAGCTGATGTGTTGGCCTTCTTTTCCGCCCAAAATCTCTTCATCCTCTCACTGAGCTTCTTCCTTCGTTCTTCTGTCCAAGTTATAGTAGCTCTGGTGTTGGATTTGTCTTCAAAGTGGTGACTGTCGATTTTGGTTCTGAATTTACACCTGTCCTGTACAATGTCTTCTGAGATGTTGATTTCCTGGAGATCTGTTTCAGTTTCATGAAGCCAGCTGTTCTTGGTTTTTAATGAAAGGGCCAGGTTGAGAATTCTTTTAGTTAGCCTGTTAGTGTTCGTTCTGATAATGTGTCCATAAAATTTCAATCGTCTTTTCCGAAAAGTGTGAGATTTTTTTACAGAATGACAATATATTTCCAGGGATGATTTTTTTCTCCATATTCCATCTATACAAACTGGGCCAAAAAATTTTCGTAAAATTTTCCTTTCTTGTTTCTCAATGTCTTTGGTTAAATATCTGCCACCAATGATTAATGTTTCTGAGGCATATAACGTTTCAGGTTTGATCACTGACTAAAATAGTTTATTATTATTATTATTATTATTATTATTACTGCTCTAAATTGAAATTTTGTCTTATTCATTTTTTTTTTTTACGTAGTATTCCCTACCCGGCTACTCATTTGTGATGAAAATTTCTGAGAACACTGCTTAGCATTCACAGGCGAAATGTACGGTGTATGGACGGATGTCTGAGGCTCAGTCCTTGTATCTCCCAGCACAAAATCATGGTACCAAATGCACAACAGCACTGCAGAAATGACCAGTGATGAAATGAGATTTTAGTGTATTACATTCTTCAATGGTTCAAGGCCTACTCGTCTATCATTTTGCTGTAGTTGTGTCTTTCCATTTTCACTTCAACAAAAGGTCCCTGAGAGGGACTTGGGCAACTTGAGGAAGGTGGAAATGGCCCCGACTGACTGCTTATTGACATGGCAACCTGTAACCATTCCCTTGCTCCAACCATTCTACAGGTATCTTGTAGCACTGAACAACATCAAGCCCCCCGCCACTTTTTATAGTAGTAGAGGTGGTCGTAGTCACATATAGGTTCTAGTTTACTTGTACAGAGAGGTGTCCGGATGGTTTTGTTTAGATAGAGTATATCATATTATTCACTCATGTATTAGAACCGCATTTTTTCTTCCAATTTTACAGCCGGTAAACATAATCAGGGTCCAATTCATGACAACATCTTATTCCATGTATTGAACATAGGACTTTTAGGCCTACATAATGGAAAATGGTGAACACAAAACGTTTGGCCTGTTAGGAGGAGAGGAGGAGGAAAAAATGTTTGTTTTCTTCAATTATTTGTTAGAATTTTATGAGCCTGCAGTAAAGCAGACTCATGCTGAATATTTACAAATAAAATCTGGCACTGTTGAAATTACCTGGCAAAACATTATGCTGATGATGTAGATGTTCTAATTTATATGGGTATGATGGTTTTACCTGAAATTGATGATTTCTTCCTTGGAGAATTTTGTGCGTGCCGGTTAGTAAGGCAGGCATTGACACTGAAATGATTTTAGGAAACCCGGGCAATATTTAGATTCAAAATTAAGGTGAGTAGAAATATATATGCATTGATCATTTAGAAACGAAATACAAAAGGAATTACACTCATAGGTTTTGTTTCCTTTAAAGGGTGACATTTATCTTGCTGCGTCTCAGGATTTACACGCCCATCAGAAAATATAGAAATTCTGGCTGGGCAGCCGCCCATAAATGAGGATTAAATCAAAGTTGTATTGCACAATGGTCAGACTGGTTGCGAAGTGTGAAACAGAGAGTTTCCAAGATTCCCCTACACATCAAGGAGGTGCACGTTACACTGGTCTGTGAGTGTTTCACATATCCGAAACACAGTCTAGGAGAGGATGGGAGTTTGTTGCATTTAGGAGAAAATGCAGGCGTTGGTACGTCCATGTCCTACGAGAACAGCAACTGTTTTTTTTCTTTACAATTTGTTTTATGTTGCACCAACATAGACAGGTCTTATAGTGACGATGGAACAGGAAAGGGCTAGGAGTGGGAAGAAAGCAGCATTGGCCTTAATTAAGGTACAGCCCCAGCATTTGCCTGGTGTAAAAATGGGAAACCACAGAAAACGCATCTTCAGGGCTGCCGACAGTGGAGTTTGAACCCACTATCTCCCGAATGCAAGGTCACAGATGCGCACCCCTAACAGTACGGCCAACTCATTCAGCACAGCAACTGG
The DNA here is from genome assembly GCF_040414725.1 of Anabrus simplex. Lineage (NCBI taxonomy): Eukaryota > Metazoa > Arthropoda > Insecta > Orthoptera > Tettigoniidae > Anabrus > Anabrus simplex. The sequence continues at coordinate 44,083,848 of NC_090274.1, read as the reverse complement.
TACCATCACTTACGATGCCTACAACTTCACTGGCAAGGGCAAGTGCTCCTGCAGAAGGTAAAAACAACAGTGTCAAAACACACTAATCACAACATGAAGATTACTCAGCTCGAAACGAATGTTGCTAATAATGACATAAAATGGTACTCATTGATCTGAAAAGTGAACCCTGATCCATGGGAAAACACAACGTTAAAGAAGAATGAAAGTAAAAAGAAACTAGAAACCCACAGGAAACATTTTTCTTCAACTTTGTCCAATGTACTGGGTGAGGATTCCGACCTACTGTCTAATGGATGTACATTGTTTACTGAATGACCCCACTTACACAGTTTTGGGATTGCTTTTCCACAACAATATATTCTATTTTTTTCTTTTTTTCACAGAGGAACACTTTCATTTATAAAATGTCTCCACTCTGTCCTAAATGTCTTCATGTCTTGAAGGCTGGGCATGGATTTCTTCACTCTAATAGTATCACGGATTTCCTAGAATGATACAAAATCTTATTAATTAACATTTCAGACTTATCAAAATATTCTAGCTAGTCCTGTATTAAACACAGGTTAAAACACAAAAACTAAAAGCTTCCTAACATTCTGCACAGAAGATATTGGATATCTCGAGTTTTTATTGTAAATGATTGCTGAAGTAAGTGAGCAATGTGCAGTAGACAGGATTTTAAAAACTAGATTACACAGACTGCTCTATTATACATACAAATAAGCAATCTCAATGAAGAAGGATTCTTAGGAAAATGCACTATCTGATTAAAAGTATCCACACATTCCTCTGTAAACATAAACTATAACTTAGATCACTATGATGGCTACTATTATGGATGACTCAGGGCTTAAAGTTCAATACTACTTTAGGTGGCCCACAAAATAATGTACAACAATTATTTTCTCAGCCCCCAACAATGGTACGAATGCAAAACTTTAGATAAGAAATCTTTGAAGTTTTTGGAGTGCATGCGCCAAGTTTCCATTCCTTCCAACAGATAGCATACTTGTAGCAATGGTTCAACATGGCGCCTGTAAGTGATGTACGTTACAAGCAATGTGTCATCATTGAATTTCTCACTGTGGAGCAAGAAACGGTTGGAAGCATTCACAAACGTTTATGTGCACTTTATGGAGCATCAGCAGTTGACAGAAGTACGGTTAGTCGCTGGGCACAGAGGGTGAGGCCATCTGAAAGCGGTTCAGCAGAGCTCCAAGATTTGCAGCGGTCGGGGAGACCACTCACGGCTGTCACACCTGACAAGATGCAGTGTGCTGATGTGCTCATTCGCGAGTACTGACGCAGAACAACTCGCCAGGTGGTGCGGGAGCTGTCAATCAACAAAGGATGTGTGGATGTAATCATCAGTGTTCTTGATTACACAAAAAAATGTTCACGATGGGTTCTGCGATGCTGCGCCATCTTATGGAGGAACACAAAACTCTTAGAAAAAACATTTCTTCTGAGTTGCTGCAATGTTTTGAAGCTGAGGGGGAAGCCTTCTTGTCCCAGACTGTGACAGGTGATGGAACCTGGGTTCACCATTTTGAGCCCGGAAAAAAAAAAAAACGGTAATCGATGGAATGGTGCCATCCTGACTCACCACAGAAGAAGAAATTCCAAGCAACTGCTTCCGCTGGTAAAGTCTCGATCACTGTGTTTGGGACTGTGATAGTGTCATACTTATTGATGTGATGCCGAGAGGCACCACCATTAATTCTAAGGTATATGTGAACACATTAACCAAACTCAAGAAGCACTTTCAGTGACTTGGATGCCATAACAACCCAGGTGATCATTTGCTTCAACATGATAACGCACGCCCTTACACAAGTTTGAGGATGTCAGAACACATCACAAAACAGTGTTACCCCATCCATCCTATAGCCCTGACCTACCTCCCTCAGGTTTTCACTTGTTTGGGCCATTGAAGAATGCCATTTGTGGGAGATATTTTTGGGATGACGAAGAGGTGATCTGCACAGTGAAGAAATGGCTTTGTTAATGGAACAAGGAGTGGTACTGACAGGACATTCACGCTCTTGTGTCTCATTGGAGGAAGGCCATATAATGAGAAGGAGATTACATGGAAAAATAGGTAGTGTAGAAGAGACATCACTCTTTCTTGTGTGTAAGTTTCAATGTGTTCAATAAATAATTGTTGAAGAAAAAAATGTGGTGCATTTGTTTCTGGGCTACCCTCATACAAGATACCTAAAGAATCGGTGGAGCCTGGGAGCTAAGCGAGTTCAAACATGGAATACTTATTGATTGCCATAACAGTAAGCAATCATTTCAAGTAATCATGCTCATGGTCCATACTGACTGATAACTTGAAAATATATGTATGTGTGTGTGTATATATATAGTTAAACCACCAAATCAATACACAAACTACAACCCAAAAAGATTATTAATGGAATAAATGTGAACAGGTTTCAGCTCTTCGAGCCATCATTTCAAGTATTAACGCTGTTTTCATTTCTTTCAAGTGCATTTATCTTGGGATTTTAATCTTATTTATGTGTGTGTGCTGATGATGGCTCCAAGTAAGCAATCAGTCGGAGCCATTTCTGCCCTTGTCAAATTGCCCAAGCCAACTGTCAGCGAAGCACTATTGAAGTGGGGATAGGATAACACAACTACAACTAAACCATAGCCAGGTAGGCCACACGTGTAGACTGACAGGGACCCGTCAAGTACTGGTGAATGTGGTATGGGAAAATCACATGATATTGTGAGATTTCTAGAGCCCGGATAATATGTAATATAAAAATGAGAAATATGTACATAAATATGTAGCTAAAATTGACAAAATATTTAGTTAAATATGTAATAAATAAAAAATATGTAACTTAAAATCTAAGCTTTATTTGATGTATTCTTGTACACAGACAAGGAAACAAAACCGAAAAAAGTTAAATGTGCAGATGTTATTCAACCTCTAAATTTCATTTGGAGGCACAATTAATAACTAAATAGTTTTCCAAATTTTCTACGGTCATCAAATGCCTTCTGTCTGTTAGGATGTTCTTATGTATAGAAAAAGACCTTTCAACTTCATCTGAAGTCGCTGGCGGGTATTTCAAATTGCCCGACAAAGAAATATTTAATTGTAGAACTGCTTAAGCGAGGAAGGTCCTTATTAAGAGAGAAGAAATTTAACTTCATCAAACACAGATATGCTTATTAGAAAAAATAAAAATAAAAATTAAATGTTATTTATTTGGGGGTGTCGACCTAAGAAGAACTTTTGCCCCTACTTTGCACCATATGTTGTGAACCTGCGTGTATTTTGGAAATGGTGGGAGTGTTAAATGTTGAATGTGAGGAAAGGAACATTAAGGACGACACAAACACCCAGTCCCCAGGCCAGGGATATTAATCATTTACAATTAAAAACCCCCTGCCAGGAATCGAACCCGGGGCCGCCGGGTGACAGGAGGATGCATTGCCCCCTCCACTGTGGGGCCGGACTAGAAAAATGTTCCTGGAGACTTTTGTTTGGACTGTAGCCTTTTATGGAAGTGAATGAAATAACCAAAGAAGGAAAGAAAGAGAAAATGCACTTTTGACATATGCCATTAAACCGAGGACTGTGAAGGGATCACAAAAGAAGAGTTACTAAATTTCAGAGGAAAACAGTGTGATGAATTTTCTGCAAGGGAAGACTGATAGCCACAGCTCGAGACATCCAAGACTTGCACCGTCAACATAGCTAAGGGATGCAATTCTTTGACAGAATACTTCACTTTAAATTACTAAATTATATTTAGATGTTAGAGACGTGCAGGTTTTTAAAAACTATTTTCAAGTGTTTAATTTTATCGATGTAAAATTAGTGAAAAAAATAATTGTGTTTTCTTTCAAATGCGCTATATCCTTCAAAACATTTAAAATATGCAACATTTTCAAAATATTTATTACGTGCCGAAATATGTAAAAATATGTAACTTTAACTTCTGGAATAATGGTCCTTTTAGTGTGATTTGCTGACATTTTATTTTTCTTATAGCCAGATATATGGGAACAGAATATGTAATTACATATAATTCGGGCTCTAGTGATTACTCTCACCTATGAATTCTGCAATTTCACTAATTGTGCAGCTAGTTCCACGAATGAAGGCCGGGAGGTAAAAGAAATGGAATTCAACACTCAGGCACCTCGCCATAAACCACAATTTTGCTGGTGAATGCTAAGTGTCATGTACAATGGTGTGAAGAGCACCACCACTGATCCGTGGATGACTAGAAATGAGTGATTTGGAGTGACAATCTGATGAATCATGCTATACCATAAGATAGTCAGATGGGAGGGTTTGGGTGTGTCAAATGATAACAGTGTAGAGTGGCCACAGTGAAATCAGAACTAGGATGGCAGTGTAGGGGTGTTTTTCATGAAAAGAACTTGGTCTTCTATTGAGGATGTTAAAGGCAGAAGAACACAAGGACATTTTGACCAGCTGTATATTGCCTACAGTAGAAGACCAGTTCAAAGATGATCATTATGTGCTTTAGCATGGTAATACTCCGTCATAAAGTGGAGTCGGTTCATGAGTGTTTCATGGACAATAAGTTTCTGAAAATGGCCTGGCTAGCCCAGAGCCCTGACCTCAATCCTACTGAACACTTCTGGGATGAACAAGAATGTTATGTGATTTTCTCAAACCACCTCCTTCAATGCTCGGCAGTTATTGTTAGCCAACACACATGGTCTCCTCAGCTGTGGTTTTGTTGAGGTCTCTCCCAATTTCCGCTTCACAATGATTTCCCCGACAATTGATATGGGAAACTTGAGAAGGGCAGAAATGCACCTGGCTGCTTACTGATATGGCAACCAATAACCATTCCACGTTTGAAGTGTGCCTCTTGTTTTACATGTATCTCGTACCAAAGAGCCCTCAGCTGCCTTTTACAGCAGCAGTGGTCATAGTGATATAGAGGCTCTACTTTGTACGTGTAAAACAGGCTGTTTGGATACTTTTCATCTATGGTGTAGATCTTGATTCACATAGGAAACCTCAAATATTTGTCCTGAATGAGAGAATGCATAATTCCAGTTTGCGTGAAATTATAAAACTTCCAGCTAACTCATTCTTGGTTGCCAACCTTTCACCCCAGTGGACCGATTTGGACTCGTCAGTGAGTAACTAGCACACTTATCAAGACACTCAGCTATTGCATAAAATGGAGGCCACTGCATAGGCTACTTGGAGCCACAGGCAGTACTAAAGCACAATGAGAGAGTTGGGTCCCTATGGGAATCAAGATCCACATAATTTGATGGCCTAGGAGGCATCAAAGAGACTAGGTCTCTCATAGTGTATTGGCACTTTCTGCAGCTCCAAGTAGTCTACGCAGTGGACTCCACTATACGCACTACCCATGAGTCTTGGTAGGTGTGCTAGTTACCAACTGATGAGCCCAAATTGGCACACTGGGACAACACGCTGGTAACCAAGAATGAGTTGGCTGGAAATTTTATACTTGCATTTAAATTGGAATTACTTTTGATCTGACAGTGTCCTGTGGGAATCAAACCTTAAATATTAGATTCCTTCAACACACAATTCTAACTGACATCAGTCTACCGTTCACAAATTTCATGAGTTGTAAAGCTGGTTGCCAAAACTACTCACCAGAGCTCTAGAAATGGTTGCATTATCAAGGACTGCAGGAGAAGGAGCAATCAAACGTGACGTTACAGCAGACTTCACACTATGCAACATCCTCAGATCTTCACCTTGTAATGTCAGGCGAGAGTTATGTAGAGAGAGTGTAACTTGGCTGTTCCCAATGTCCACAAAGATGCTTTGGTCTTCTTGGCAATGATCTTCAAACTAATGGTAGGAAAACAAGAATACTATTATAAATATGAAATCACCAATACCAAACATCAGATATGAAAGCTAACAGGAGCAAAATAAATGTGTGTACACACAGCAAAGCATACATGTATAGAGTACGCCTACATATGGGTCAAAACGTTTCTACTGCAGCATTTATTAGCAGAGAACCGAATAAGAATTGTAATAATGCGCGTTAAAAAGTAGATGCTGTCATCTAGTTTAAAGTTCAACTTCAAAAAAGGACTAACTGTAAAAATATGGTTTTATGGAGTCTGATGTGAATGGGGAAAGGATGATCCATGTTATGCAGTGTTCTCCCTAGGACCTTTTTAATGGGCGCACCGCCCTGCCGTTTTTATAGACCGTCTGGCTAATATAACCTAGATGTGTGCTAGTTACATAATATTAATACATACCGAGTCATTGTGTGCTCCAAATTAATATGTAAATATTGTAAAATTGTTAATTAAAATGATTAATCATTACTGACAGCATAATTGCATCAATTTCATCAGAGATCAAATGATTAGTGTGATCGGGGTCTGGATTAGCGTGGAATCACATGCAAGCCCTCTATTCTGCATGATGTCACAAACCCGTGTAGAAGAAAAACACAACATAGATCTTTCAGCCCCCATCTCCGCCAAATCACATTTAATAATTGTTTCATTGTCAAAGTCCACCCTCCTGCCCCAAGAGATTCCATAGTTGAACATCAACTGGTGTTCAGGTCCAGGGAAGTACCCATCTAACATTAGAAAATAATTAATGTTATGTGCTTTACATCCCACTAACTATTTTTACGGTTTTTGGAAACGCCGAGGTGCCGGAATTTAGTCTCGCAGGAGTTCTTTTACATGCCAGTAAATCTACTGACATGAGGCTGACGTATTTGAGAACCTTCAAATACCACCGGACTGAGCCAGGATTGAATTTGTCAAGTTGGGGTCAGAAGGCCAGAGTCTCAACCATCTGAGGCACACAGCCAGGCAGAAAATAATCATTTCTTTAATTGGAACGTTTTATATGTATATTATTTTGTTAGGATTGAAACATGTTCTAAAATAGTAATAATAATGTTACTGGCTTTATGTCCCACTAACTACTTTTACGGTTTTTGGAGACCCAAGGTGCCAGAATTTAGTCCCGCAGGAGTTATTTTACGTGCCAATAAATGTACCAACATGAGGCTGATGTATTTGAGCACTTCAAATACCACCAGACTGAGCCAGGATATCAAACCTGCCAATATATGTAGTATTTACAACTTACTAAGTAATGAATGGTGGAAATATAAAACCATTCCACTTAAAGGAACGTTTAGACTGATGCTTGCATGGCCCATAAGTGTAGACATTTTTTGGTGGCGTCCATGGAGGATAGAATAAGATGTGATAATTGTCGACAAGTAGACTCTTGTGAGGTAAAGGGACAGAATAGGATGTAGACAAGAGGATAGGATGGGGGGGAAAAAAAGTGTGCTTATCTAATGTTACTGTGGTACTGCAATTGATGAATACAGATGTGCAAACTTTCAAAAGTAAAAAAATCAGGAGTTTTCTTATTTTTTTTACGGCATATCCTGACATGTTACAACACCTCATTGATGATGTAGGCCTAACTTTGAAGAATATTTAATACATTATACTACTCAATTACGCAATTTCCCTTATTAATTAATTAATTCTGAAATACTGCATGTATCTGAGCTTTAGACGGGTTTTAAGGTTTAATTTTTTCCAGAATTCTTTTTCGGGAAGCTTTGATCTGAATTGAGATTTTGATCTTGCCAAAAAAAAAAAAAAAAAAAATTCTCACAGTCGGCATTGTTATGTGGAAATAAAATAAAAAGCATTATGTTACAGATTTTGTCATATTTAACCCCTTAACTGGGGAATAGTTTCATAAAGTCAACCAGCCAGTGGGTAATTATTCAGCGCTATGTGCACTTTTGGAATGGGTACTGTAGCGTGTGGCAGATGTAAATACTCAACAGAAAAATATCTTTTACTTGATTTATTAAAATTATTAGTGATATAATAGAAATTCAATAGCATTATTTTATTAAAGTTTTTCTTGTAAACCCGTAAATATATACATATATACACAGTGTGTTCATACAAAAGTGAATATAAAAAGTGTTCCTTTCATTATTATTATGACATTTTTCACGTTTTCAGATATGTATCAATAGGTTCTACATACTTTCTGGTTCATAGGTCATTCAGAAATTGCGCACAGTGTGTTAAATACGGAAGCGCGGGCAAGCACAAAGTGCCACGTCACATTCCTCACAGCAATAGACAGTTTCCCATCGCCTCTGGTTTGACAGGTACACAACACAACGTTTTCTTGAGTGATTCCTACTTCTAGCTGGCAGGTTCTCAGATAATTCAACGTCTTTCCTAACCAAGCCATGTTCACGTCACACGGAACAGTTTACCACCATATACAGACCAATTTGCAAAAAGTTATCAGAACATGGACAATAGAGTACACAGAACAACTGTATTGTAACAACAACAACTCGCAAATTTAGTAATTTCAATGTACATATACACAAATAAATTCTTTATGAAGAATTTGGCGTGGACCGTACGAGGCAACACGAGACAGCTGTCGGACTGCCACCTAGGCGCAAACTACCCGACTGGCGTGAAACTGGATAAAAATGAATAGGACAGCAATAATCACATCTAATATGAAAGGAATTAGTTTTAAATTATGATAATAGATGGCAGAAGTGATTAAGAATAGCCAGATGCCTATAGGCAGCTAACCCTATGTAAGAACACATTTAGAAGCACAAGAATGCCTAAAGGCATCAAACCCAATACTGGTGCGACAGCTGTTGACGCATTTAGGCGTCAAACCCAGTTAAGGGGTTAAGAACACCACCAGCTGATTACATCTGTCTTACCAGTGCCCACTAAACATCAATTCTCTCCAGCTACTTAAAGAATAAGGAAAACCCTGGGATTTTCAAAAATACAGGAATACAAAAGCTGTTTTCAAAATCCGGAGATCAGTCTGTGCAATCAGGAGAGGGAGGGAGGACCAAAAATAGGGAGTCTCCAGCTGAAATCGGGAGAGTTGGCAGGTCTGTGAATATCATGCATTTTCAGTGTTGACTTTAATTAATAAAATAATTGTAGACATGATAATAAGCTTCGCAGAGAACTTCGCTCCATTATTGGAAAAGTCTGCCTCATTGAACAGTCGAGATTTTCTTCTGAAAAGTTAGGTGCTCTATATCCGTTGCCCAAACACAGACAGTACTCGTATGTACGGTACAATGCCAAACTTTACTTGTTTTCAGAGCCATACTCTTAGGGTAACCAGCGACATACAAGAGGGCAGATTTAAATGCATCCCCTTTGTAAGAGGTAGTCAGTTTTTTGAAGGGCAGAAAAAAAAGTCCATTCGACACCCCACGTCGTATGATGTCGGCCACAAATGGCGTGGAAATGAAAGAATGCCTAGGCCTCGTGAACCTAATACAGTACCACCGAGGTCGGGAAAGAACAAGAGTTGACCAAGAGAGGTCAGACAGGATAGATGAAAGTGAGGAGCATGACACAAGTAAGTGGAAGCAATGCCAGGACTCAGCTTAGGTTATCGTGGTCATCATCTCACGCTCCCAAGTTAAAGATTCCCTTGGGGTTCTTTTAGTTGCCTCTTACAACAGACTGTGGATGTATTCTTCCACCCTCCACCCACATGGGGATGCGAAACCACAGAAAATCATCTTCAGGGCTACCAACCATCTCCCGAATTTGACCCAAACTGCATAGGCAATTCACTTGGTTCACCAAGCATTATTCACAGGTTTTGTGCCGATAATGTCAATGTCATTGTTAGATTGGGTCAGCATGTCCAGATTGAGCTAGTTTGGGCATGTAATGAGGATGGAGCCAAGAAGGACAGCTTATGTTAACTTGGAGAGACATGTGGCAGGAAAACGGATGGTGGGAAGACCAAGAATGGACATCGTAAAGATGGACATTGCAGATCAGGAAGGACACTGGAGGACGTCATTAACAACAGAACGTATCTCAATAAGACTGAATGGAAGAGGCTCGCCAACAGTCTCCAGGGAACTGTAACTGTAAAATGATGAAGATGAATGTCAAGAGATACTGTTTGTGTCAGTTAAGTATATATTTCTTTTCTTTAGAAATATTATGTCGCTAAATTATGTTTGAGGTAACAGGTTTTACAAGCAGTAGGTTGTCAAAATGGAAGAACAAAAAAATGTAGGAATGTGTCCAGTTTTTTTGGTGATCTTCTAAGCAAATTTAGGACAATATTCAATATCTTTTGAAACAAATTTTTATGTCATGAGTGCATGCATATTTCCTGAGTTTTCAGGTCAGAGAAATCTGAACCTTAATGATGAGGAACCTGAATAAAAGAAAGATTTTAGCTTTACGCTACTAAGTTATAAGGGAAAGATAGAAATGTACTCACCAACTGCTTTATTTCCTGGCTACATCGATGCAAACAATCTTTAAATATAGCAGACCATGCCTCATTTGCTTTCATTCCCTGAGGTAGTTTTACAATATATGTGTATTCCTCCTTTGGTTGTTTGGTACCCTCCTGACTGGATGTAGCTTTGAACTTGCGGTTATTTTGCTGTGCTGCCTGCAGCAGTGCCTCATAGGATATGGCGCTGCTACCTTGTCGACACACCAAATGTGGGCAGAAGAAATGGGCCACATCCAGTCGTGTTGATGTTATTGGTACAATAAGCCATGGACCATAACACGATGATGCCTCCTCTGGCATCCTGCACACAAATGTACACTTCACTTCGACACCACCCATCAAGTCTGGGATAGAAGCATGTATTACACTTTGAAATGCCACACCCTTCTTGAAAGTACTCTCCAGTTTCTTGGTGTTTTCACTGATTAAACCACTTTTACTAGAAACTGAAACATGTGCCATCCAAACTGAAGATAAAAATTCTACTTCACTAGTATTATTAATGGAGATCCTAAATAAAAACTGGTTCTTCAGACTGTCTCCAACCAACTTATCTTCGCTTTCATAGCCCACATAACTTGTTTGCTTGTCAAGGACTTCAACATTCATGTGAAAGAATCCTGAGAAGAGTTTTGCTCTCATTGCAATGTTAAGAGCAGTTAGTAGTTCCTCTTCCTGTATTAGCTCCTGGTTTAGTCTGTTCAGCTCCTGTAGCTGAGCGGACAACAGCGTGTGTTGAGGGAGAGAAGGAACTTTAGTATCACCACTACCTTTGTTAGGTTGTACCATATAGAGTGCTCCATGAACCTGAAACAAAAAAACACTTTATGAGGAAATTCAGCAAATGCTGCGGAAGAGTTCAGACCTTGGTTTCAATCAGTTAACACATTGACGAGGGGCCCCGGAGATCTCTGTATTACTGAAGCCGGTGGTGGGGTGGAAATTCAGTAAGTGCAGCCTAAGTTTTATAGCATTATAATGGATTTGAAATGGCATAAATCTTATGTGGACCTTGTAGAGGAGAGGTGTTCACTGCGACAGCCAGGGACCCATCTACCAGCCCCCAGAAGTAAGTTTACTCTTATAACCTAATTTAATTTATCACGTGTCATTCTCCAATGCTGAAACATGCACTAGCATTTCCATTGGCTGTGATGTAATCGGATATGACAACATTCCCAGCAATCAGGACAAATACATTCCGTTACCAACCTATGCAGAATAAAAACACAACTAAATGCAACCTTCAATCGCCCTACGGAATGCTAGAGGCCTAAAGCTGCTTTGCGGCCTAACCTGTGGAGCATACATCCCCGAGCCCCTTTGCTTGATCACAGTCCAATAGTTTTGTCACTAACCGGACCTAACCAATGCAGACCAATGGTTTTGTCACTAGCCGGACCTAACCAATCCAGACCAATGGTTTTGTCACTAACTGGGCTTAACCAATGCAGACCAATGGTTTTGTCACTAATCGGGCTTAACCAATGCAGACCAATGGTTTTGTCACTAACCGGACTTAACCAATCCAGACCAATGGTTTTATCACTAACTGGACCTAACCAATGCAGACCAATGGTTTTGTTACTAACTGGACCTAACCAATGCAGACCAATGGTTTTGTCACCAACCGGACCTAACGAAACCAGACTAATGGCTTTGTCACTAGCTGGACCAAATTAATGTAGGCTAATGCACCACTAGTTTGCAAGTTCAAAAGTTGGCAGCCTTGTATACCGCTCAATCACGTCGACTGTGAGAAGTCCGTGAGAAAGAAACAAACAACAGTTGAAATCATACTTACATGTCTATGCCGAAAATTGCTGCAGATACTGAACTTTTGCCAGCAGGGGTTGATGGACCCCGGAAATCTCAGTTTTTACACATGGGTTTCATTTGCAGCTTGTTGTGCTATCTGTTGGCTAAACTCTGACATACTTGTAAGCATGTCGTGGAGTAGCGGGGTCACAGGTATTAGTGCCAATATATTTTTTCAATTAAACTCTCTTTGTAGCGATGATAACTTACATATAAACATGGGTGTTCTTACATGCCAAGAGTCAATATACAAGATGTCAGGTGCCTTATAACAATAAAATATTTTTAGATTTATATGCAACAAAGATTCATTATCTGATGTGCCACGTGGATGAGGAGAGCCCTGAGAATTTTTGCAGTTTCTCAGCTGACAGTAGGTGACAGCCGACGTAAGTGATGAGCTACGAGCATTCTTGCTTTTTATGACCTTGTATTTCCTTGATCATTGCTACAATTTGGTTGTGAGATTATGAGTTTCAAATGGTGTGGTCATGGAATGTAGAGTTTATGGCACTGTATCTTTCTTTCTTTAAACCTCCATGTAGTTAACAAAATAATATTGGATATGCAGAACTATTCTCTGGCGGGCCAGTGCAGATATCAACATGGCGCAGCGCATTCAGTTGCTGACGGATACAAATATTTGTGATTAATTATGTGCAGACAGGGTATCATAGGTGTTGAGTGACAGTGAATTGGATATTTCTACTGATAAATGGCTAACACTAAACAGGGAGTAAAGAAAAATCCTTGCATACTCGATTACAATATATTATTATTATTATTATTATTATTATTATTATTATTATTATTATTATTATTATTATTATATATTTACATGATGAAAAATGTCCAAATACAGTACCCATATTTTATTATTTTGCTTTTCCCCTATTTTCTGTTACCCGCATTAATCATTTTTTCCACATCCGTCGTCATTTTCATCCTCCCCCTTGTATCAAGGTTTTACTGTATATAAATGATATAAGTATAGGACTGGAATCACAGATAAGGCTATTTACAGATGATGTTATACAGTATAGAGTAGTAGTAGTAGTAGTAGTAGTAGTTACAGGATTATAAGCGACTGCAGGGAGACTTAGACAATGTTGTGAGATGGACAGCGGATGATGGCAAATGGGATGAAAAGTCAAACCGTAAATTTCACCAAGAGGAAAAGTCCTCTCAGTTTTAATTACTGAGTTGATGGGGTGACAGTACCTCATGGGGGACACTGTAAGTACCTAGGTGTTAATTATAAAGAATGATCTTAAATGAGGTAATCATATTAATGCGGTTATTAAGGAAGTTTACAGATCTCTCACGGTAAAGGCATAAGTCTCTGGTAAGACCCCAATTAGAGTATGGTTCCAGTATACAGGACCCACTTGACTAACTGATACGAGAACTGGAAAAGATTCAACGTAAAGGAGCACGGCTTGTTCTGGGCGATTTTCAGCAAAGGAGTAGAGTTACAAAAATAATGTAAACTTTGGGCTGGAAAGACTTGGGAGTAAGGAGACAAGATGCTTGACTACATGGTATGTTACAAGTTATGAATCTCACTATTGGTCCGTATTGAGCGACAATATATATTTTACTAAAAACTTTTATTTTAAATACCGTATTTCACGGCATAATCGTCGCATCCTTTATTTTCAATACAAAAATCGGACTTTAAACCTTTAATTACATAATCGTCGCACGTCCAAATTTTGTTCACTAATCTGGTTAAAAGGTAAATGGAACTGCAACGTAAGTTGCACATGAATGCGCAGTTTAAATACGTGTATGGTTTACGGGCAATTTGGCAACACAGTCACGTTTGCGACATGTTGCACAACGTATAAATAAATAATACCGGTATATGTACGACGCATGGCTTACCGGTAGACTATCGGCAGTTTGACAACGTGGTCGCGAGACAGTGTACTATTTATTCACCACCTACATATTATGCTTACCGGTAGGCTATCGGCAGTTTGACAACGTGGTCGCGAGACAGTGTACTATTTATTCACCACCTACATATTATGAGTTCCCATTTGAAATACGTAAGGCTGTAAGTTATCGCTTATCGGCAACGTCGCCAGGAAATACTGGCTAGGTAGGTTGAATGGACCTCGAACCAGCCCTCAGATACAGGTAAAATTCCCTGACCCGGCCGTGAATTGAACCCGAGGCCTCCGTGTAAGAGGCAAGCACGCTACCCCTACACCATGGGGCCGGCTCCTGTGTTATTGCGCACGAAGTGAAATCCAAGACGATAACGCAGATTTCCACGGAATTATTCAGCCGAATTATTTACGATGTCTCAGTTGTCATCGCTAGACTCTTATCTTACCTACTACTACGTCATACGTGTCCGGGCATGGGATGAAAACTTTTATCCAAGCAGTCAAGATAATTATTAGCCAATGCTATTAAAGTTTTATTTTATAAACTCGTCAGTCTTGTAATGTAAAATCATCAATAACTGGGAAGAAATATTAACCTAATTACCGTATGTTTAAAAGAAATTGAAAAAAATTAATGTTTGTTACTGACGTCTCGAAATACAGTCAACTATACAGTAGATCTACACCGCGCTAGCTAGAGCTCCGGTTTGCAAGCTTTGCGCAAGCGCAGTAGTGTGTCGCAACCAATGAGCTAAACTGATAAATTGTTGCATGCTTCCTTGCTGCCTAACAGTATTGGCTGCTCTGGAATGGACAGATCACAGATGCATTTATTTGTTTCAGATTTACGTGCTTACTGTAGACATGTGTGCGTGAGAATTCAAGTTTTTAATTTGTGTTTTGGGTGTTTGCAGAAATAATTTGTTTTAATAGTGAACAATTACGGAAAGTCATTTATATCGCAAAACATTAACGTGTGAAGCATTTATAAGCGATTATGGGTAAATATAGAAACTATTCTGCGGGCTTCAAGCTAAGCGTAATTGCCTTCGCTGAACAGCACGGGAACAGAGCTGCAGAAAGAAAATTTTCTGTGAGTGAAAAGTTGGTGCGTGACTGGCGGAAAGTAAAAAACAAGCTAAAAAGCACAAACCCTTCTAGACGCGCGTTTAGAGGTCCTAAAACAGGGAAGTTTCCTATAATTGACGAAGAAGTGTTTAGGTACGTCAGTGAAATACGTAACAATGGCTGCAGTGTATCATATGAAATGTTACAAATTAAGGGACAGGAGGTAGCGCGCAAACACAACATACCGGTAACTCAGTTTAAGGCGACTCGTGGGTGGATTAAGGGGTTCATGCGACGACACAATCTGTCAGTGCGAAGGAGAACAACACTAAGCCAAAAGTTGCCTGCTGATTACACGGACAAGATTGTAAATTTTCACCGATTTGTCATACGTTTGCGCAAGGAAACTTCGTACTTGCTTTCTCAAATCGGTAATGCCGATCAGACTCCAATCTTTTTTGATATGCCTCGCAACAGCACTATTGCGCTAAAAGGATCACGGAGTGTATTAATGAAAACCAGCGGTAGTGAGAAGTTGCGATGCACGGCAATGCTAGCCATTACAGCTGACGGGAGAAAGTTGCCGCCTTACATCATTTTCAAGAGGAAAACGATGCCTAAGAATATACAGTTTCCCCGTGGAATTCATGTACGAGTGCAACCAAAGGGTTGGATGGACGTAGAACTCATGCTGGACTGGGTTAAAACTGTGTGGAATAGAAGACCTGGTGCACTACTAAAACAACCAGCTCTGCTTGTTTTAGATAGTTTCCGAGGTCATCTCGTGAACGAAGTGAAGCAAATTCTCACTACAAATAAGACACGACAGATAGTCATTCCTGGTGGCCTAACATCTGCTTTGCAGCCACTAGACGTATGTGTTAATAAACCCTTTAAAGACCACTTACGTCGATTTTACAACGAGTGGATGATGAGCGGCGATCAGCAATTGACGCCCGCCGGAAATATCAGGCGTCCACCCTTGGACTTGTTATGCTCGTGGGTGAAGAAGAGTTGGGATCTTATACCACCTGAACTAGTCTCCAAGAGCTTCAAAAGGACTGGGATTTCGAATGCACTAGACGGTTCCGAAGATGACGCAGTGTGGCAGGGAGACGAAGAATCTGATACTGGTATTAACAGAGGCGAGGACGGCGCATCAGATAGCGAAACCTGCGACAGCGACACAAAAGATTTGGAATAAATTGCGTACCGGTAAGTCCGCATTTCACAACAAAGCGATAATTTTTTGCAAGTGTAATATTTTAACTTTAATACTCAAATTAATGACAAATTAACTTAATACGTTCATTTTTATTTTCAGGTTGGAAAATCGTTCACCGAATTGTTGCGAAAAATTATGAATTTTGTTTTAGACTATTTTAATTATTTTGATGTATAAACGCGAGTATTACGTGCATCTTAAATTTGTATCAAATACAATTTAGTTATAAATACATTTTTTGAGTAATACAAATACTGGTATTAAATATTCATCGTATAATGGTCGCACCCTACAATTTTTTTCGAAAATTTTGGTATAAAAAGTGCGACGATTATGCTGTGAAATACGGTAACCACCTTTTCAACAGAGCATAGTTTTTATTCTACCGTACATTAAAAAACTTGATGAGCATTAAAGACTGCAGAATTAAACTAGTCTGTCTTTTAATAAGGTATCATCACCAAAACATAACAATTGGTTTTATTTAATTTTTATCAAGTGTAAACTTCCATTTTTAACAGAATAATTATAGGCATTATTCATTGTGACACCCAAGATCGACAAAATTCCTATGGGAGCACAAAAATTGAGAGTTCAAGATTACGTATTCAATCAACCAAGGAAAAACACACCAGTGGACAGTAGAGGCTGAGCAATTAAACCTGCCAAAGTTTTTCAACAAATTATAAACATAGCTATTTGGTTTTAATCAATGCTTACTTTTTAACAGAATAAGTGTACTTATTATCATTGTTTTGCATACTCCACCAGCCATCAAAAAATAGTCAGATGTCCACATAAACCATATAGTTATACAAAAACTTTTTTTTTTTAACAACTTCCAAGGTAGCATTCATTTTAAAGATACAAATACTCAGGAACCTGGATATTTTGATTCACTGAGTTAAGAAACATGGCTGATGATGCCCAAAATATGGGCAAAACATGTCCCATAAAAAAAAAGCAACAATGTAAAGTTTTTAATGTAGAATAAAAACTACATTGTATTGAAAAGGTGGTTATTTCAAATAAAAGTTTTACGTAAAAAAATATATGGTATGTTTCAAGCTGTCAGTGGAAATGGCATGAAATGACATTAGTAGATGAATAAGCTTGAGTGGAACTTTTAAAAGTAGGAAAGATGATGATATGAAGATGAAGTTGGAATTGAAGAGGACAAATAATCATTTATAGGACCAAGAGTAAGAACTGGAATAAATTATCCAGGGAAATATAAAATTCCAATTTCTCTGAAAACGTTTAAGAAAGAGTTAGGTAAACAACTGATAGGGAGTTTGCCACATTGGCAACAGCTCTAAATGCAGATCATTGAATTATTGATGGTAATATGTAATTCATGTATTTTTGTCATTTCACATCAGATTAAAAGCTAATTAGAGAAAAGATTTGAGTTTTACACACTGTAGCTGCAATAGCCTGAGCTGTCCCAGGTCCTGCAGAGAGCCACAGCGTGCCCTTAACGCCAAGCCGCAGATGGTCCAAGGAGAGATTACCCTCCTCGACATCTCTCTTCATTTGGCTTCGCCACAGATCCACTCCATCACTAGATAAGATGTCGGAAGTTACACTGCACACAGTCCGAGCTACTCCAGGCAGATACGCCATCTCATAAAGCAGAGTCTTTTTCACAGTATCACATGAGATAAACATGACTGGTCCAGAGCGTAACACAACAGCTAGATAGGAGATTGATGCCGACATACTACCAGCTTCTGCAACAAGGAGAAAGAAATTTAGTAGTTTGAGACAAAGAAAGGTTGGCTTCCTCATAGGGCATATCAAACAGGAATGGGAGGACTATTTCAAGTAATAAATACCTAGAATATACAATAACAATATCAGATCAAAAGCACCAGGACACTCATCACTAGATGTAAAGCTGACCCTAGATCTCACAATGACCACTTATGGTGCATGGCTTGAGGTTCAATTCACAAGCAACCTCCAGAATGCGTGGAGCATGGGAGTCTCATGTCTTTGAATGTGGAATGGTTTAAGCAATCACTTCTGAAGTTATCAAATCACATGATAAAAGATGTATTTGTTCCACCTTTCAATACAAATTGTGATATACATTAAATCACCAAGGATAACAAGTCATGTTAAAATGTAGGACACTACACCCATGGTATCCCCTGCCTGTCGTATGAGGCAACCAAGAGGGGCCCCAGATACTCTTAACTTGGGAGTGTGGATTGGGGACCATGGGGCGCTTAACTGGTTCCTGGCATTGCTTCCACTTACTTATACCAGGCTCCTCGCTTTCATCTATCCTACCTGACCTCCATCAGCCAACACTTGTTCTTTTCCGACCCCGACGGTATTAGAGCAATACCAATATAATGGTCCGTTATTGGACATTATAAATTTTCCAGCTAACCCATTCTTGGTTGCCTGCGTTTCACCCTCGTGTGCTAAGTTAGGCTCGTCAGTTGGGACTTAGCACACCACCCAAGACGCAAGGCTAGTGCATACCGTGGAGGCCACTGCATAGCCTACTTGAAGCCACCAGCAGTGCCAATGCACTATGAGAGCTATGTCTCATGTCTCATTAGAGCATTCGATACGTGGGGGAGTTTTCATTTTCATGCCCTCCATGGCCCGTGTCTTTTTTATAGCCAATCCCTTCCATTTTTCCCTCTGATTAGTGTTAATAGAGGATGGTTACCCAGTTGTACTTCCTCTTGAAAAAAATAATTGTGGCTGTGCAGTTTGGATCATGTAGCTATCAGTTTGCATTCGGGAAAAAGTGGGCTTGAACCCCACTGTAGGCAGCCCTAAGGATGGTTTCCCGTGGCTTCCCATTTTCACACCAAGCAAATGCTAGGGGCTGTTAATTAAGAACACACTATCTTCCTTCCCACTTCTAGCCCTTTAATATCCCATTGTTGCCATAAGATCTATCTGTGTCGCTGCAACGTAAAGCAAATTGAAAACAAAACATAATAATCAGCACCACCATCATTACCACTTACATCCCTCTTTTGGGACATCTTCAGCTAGATACATGTATTTCACTAATAAAAATATACACATATGAATTTAAAAAGTGCACTGCATTGCATTGAAACTGGATCTAAAAATTTGTCAAAAAACTCCATCCATTGTCTTAGGTGCACTAATAAATATGCATGAACTAAGATGCCAGTGGAAAATACAACAACATCACAAGACACATAAAATATTGAGAAATGCATTAAAGGCTTAAATATTCAACAGATATCTTGAACAAGTACAGGTGTTAAACCAATGTCACCTTGAGCAGCAGTGATTATTATACAAACTTGGAAGATATATGTGGTAAACAAGTCATGTTGATGGGGTCCAATGTAACGGAGAACCCTTCTCATAAAGTGATAGTGAATGATGGTGTTCTAGAAGAAACTTAATGTAGCTATGGATCGATGGAACTAAATTCTGAAGAGAACTTGACATTGGTAAATTGTAAAAGTGATGTTCCACCAGACATGAAAGAGGAGTATTGACTGGGTTTTAATGTAGCTATGGATTGATGGAACTAAATTCCGAAGAGAACTTGACATTGGTAACTTGTAAAAGTGATGTTCCACCAGACATGAAAGAGGAGTATTGACTGGGTTTTAGTATTTTTAAAAAATAAATTAAAAAATTAAAAAATATAATAATAATAATAATAATAATAATAATAATAATAATAATAATAATAATAACAATAATAATAACAATAATAATAATAATGTTATTGGCGTTACGTCCCACTAACTACTTTTACAGTTTTTGGAGACACCGAGGTGCCGGTATTTAGTCCCGCTCAGGAGTTCTTTTATGTGTCGGTAAATCTACCAACATGAGGCTGACGTATTTAAGCACCTTCAGATACCACCGGACTGAGCCAGGATTGAACCTGCCAAGTTGGGGTCAGAAGGCCAGCGCCTCAACCGTCTGAGCCACTCAGCCTGGCCACTGGGTTTCAGTTGCAATTCTCAACAGTCTAGTAAACCATATTCCACTTGTATCTCATTTCAACAAGACTTGTTATCCTTGATGTTATCCTTTCCAGGATGCAAGCTTACAACTATGCAACCTGTATCACACAGCAATCTCACTCAGTTTCCTAGAAGTTGACCACTATAACATCTCCAAAGAAATGGTCATGATTGTTGTTTTAAGGGAAAGACAATCACCCCCTCTTAACACTAAAAAAAATCCAAACCCCATGGCGCAACAGCCCCGAAGGGCCATGGCCTACCAAGCGACCGCTGTTCAGCCCAAAGGCCTACAAATTATGAGGTGTCGTATGGTCAGCACGACGGATCTGCCGTTATTCTTGGCTTTCTAGACAGGGGCTGCCATCTCACCATCAGATAGCTCCTCAATTGTAATCACGTAGGCTGAGTGGACTCAAATCAGCCTTCAGATGCAAGTAAAAATCCCTGACCTGGCCGGGAATCGAACCCAGGGCCTCCAGGTAAGAGGCAGGCACGCTACCCGTACACCGCGGGGCCGGCCTTTTAACACTAATTACATGAAAAAATGGAGGAGTTCCTACAATTCAAAGTATGAGGAAACCAATATGTGACACTTTGTATTGAAAGGTGGAACTAATCAGTCAACGTCATTATGGAATTTAATATGAATTTTATTACATGCAATGAAATTATCAGGTCAGCTGTCTTCTTTCTGTTGCTCCCTTTTCCCACACTGACCTGTCATTATGTTTATCCTATTATTCTCCTATCTTTCAGTATGTGGCATGATTCATCACATCCCCCCTCCACCATTCGATTACTAATTTTACTACCTTACCTGGTAGACAGAGGAGACCAGTTATATAATCCGGTGTTCTGTACAGGAGTTGTACAGGACTGGTTATTCTTCCTTCCAATGACACAGCTACATAGTACACCAGCCCCCTCCCCAGGGCAAGGAACAGTATCTCAACACTGTGGAGTGCAGCATCCTTCAGCAACTGGTTGACCAAGTCGAGAGAGAGATCCTTTTTTGACTTGGATATGATGATACAGGATGAAGCCTGTAAATTAAAGATCATGACAATATATTCCTACAAGCTGACCAACCACAATCACATCAAGATACCTGCTAGTAACCTAAATCTGTTTTCCCCAGGATATTCTTATTTTCCCTGCATTAAATTTGGTGGGACATGATATATAAAAGTGACGCCCCGAGCCATCAGTCAATCACTTTTCAAACTAACATCTGCGGTCATCAGGTACCTTATTCTTGGAATTGGCGTGAGTGAGCACGCCAGTTTCTAACCTGTAACAGAAATGTATGGGTCAGGAATAAGATCCCGCCACAGAAATGTATGGGTCAGGAATAAGATCCTGCCAGTTCCTGTAACAAATGGAAGTGTTTATACGAATACGTATGCCAGTTAAATAGTGTGAATAATAAAAATAAGCACCACTGACATATTTCTTTCTTTCTTTGCAGAATTTTTTTTCTGTGATAATTTCACTTTTCTGTAATAGTTTCTCCTTAATAGTGAGGTAAAATCCATTATAATCAATAAAAAACCAAACCCCATGGTGTAACAGCCCCGAAGGGCCTTGGCCTACCAAGCGACCGCTGCTCAGCCCGAAGGCCTGCAGATTATGAGGTGTCGTATGGTCAACAGGACGAATTCTCTCGGCCATTATTCTTGGCTTTCTTGACCATGGCCGCCATCTCACCATCAGATAGTTCCTCAATTGTAATCACCTAGGCTGAGAGGACCTTGAACCAGCCCTCAGATCCAGGTTAAAATCCCTGACCTGGTCGGGAATTGATCCCAGGGCCTCTGGGTAAGAGGCAGAAATGTTACCCCTATACCACGGGGCTGGCTCATAGTAGTTAGCACATATCACTTCCTATATAAATGGAAGAAAATTCCATCTCCCGAGTGTAGTTGTGGTGCTGAAAGACAAACTGTTCAGCATATTATCCAAGAATGCCCAATAACAGCCTTCTCAGCAGATCTAGCCGAGTTCCTGATGACTACTCGAAATGGTGTTAATTCTATAAGAGATACCAATCTGACATTGTGACTTAATGTGTTCACACGTGTAAATAGTTTTAAAATACTTTTATTGTGATGTGATTGTAAACCATACGATAAATAAGTAAATAGCACAATGTTCATCTATCGGATGCTTCAGTAAGACAGAGCATGTCTGACAGTTCTCATCTGAGCCGCCTGACATCTGCTAGAATACCATGGTTTCCAATGTTGTGAAATAAACAATTTGCTGAAATCCTGTGTGAAAACAAAAGATAATGGTAAGAGAGATGAACGTCAGATGCTAAGAAATGACCTTGGTCTGAGAGCACCTCATTGCAGCACTGGGCACTTCCTAACAACATAACTGAAGAAGCAGAGGCTGGTCAAATATTGAGCCCCATTTAAACAACATGTGCAAAATGGTCATTGGAAAATTCTCTTTACTGACAAAAAGTTTTTAGAATTATGTGCACTGTAACAGACAAAATGATCTTATCTATGCCCCAAATGCAGTCACAGAATGTCAGGTAGCTTTGAAAATCGAGAGAGTTCATCATCCAGCATCACTGAATTGTTTGGCGGGTTTGATATCCGCACTGGAGCTCCAGGGAATAGCTCTACAGATCCAATATTATTCTGTTAAATCCACGAAGCTTTAAAGAAAGAAAAGATGCAACAATAGTGATAGTTTATACTCCATGACTACACCATTTGGAACTCATAATTTCACCCACAATTGTATCAATGATCAAGGAAATACTAGGTGCATAAAAGCAAGAATTCTAGTAGCCTATCACCTACTGTCAGCTGAGAAACTACGAGAATTCTCAGGGGTTGTCACCCATGTGGCAGACCAGATAATGAATCTGCATAAGGATGTCAAAATACTTTATCGTTACACAAGATCACACATGTATATAGGTTGTTTTCATAGTTACAATGATCGTAAAAGTGGAAAAAAATCTCGGCACTAACATCAGTGGTCCTACTACTCCATGATATGATGGCAAATAGTTCAAACACTAGCTAACAGATAGCGTGACAAGTTGAAAACTAAGCCAGTACGTAAAAACAGAGATTTTCAGGGTCCGTCCACAACCGCTGGCCGCAGTAATACGGAGATCTCCGGGGCCGGTTTCAATGTATTAATAAGGCGTGAAACAAGTATGCAGCATAATGATTATGTAAGGAATTGGCTGATAATGTTACCTTAATTTAAGACAAAGCATTATTTTTGGTCTATTCTATTCACTGTAATCCTGGAGTAGAATAATTCTGTTTCAGTACATGAACACTTGTACAAACATACACCTTACCTCTAGAAAATCAAAACAGATTTGAACACTGTCCCTCTCCTCAAAAGATCCTTTGCTTTTGCTTTCTTTGTACACAATAAGAAACAGCTTCCCAAAGCATTTCCTCAGCACAACAAAGCCATTCCAGATCGGATGAACAGTAACTAAGTTTTTCAATTCCAGAAGAGGTTTAAAGCTATGACTTTTAAAGTGTGACAGCTGTTCTTCATCACTATCATGGTCAGATGATGAATGGAACATGTCCGAGGAACTCAACCTGCAACAAGAAACAGAAAATAATATTGCTGTACATGCAAACAAGAGTTGATATTAAAAAATGAGGGATAACTGAAATTTATTTCATAAACTGATTATTATGTATATCTGTGTATGATCATTCATCATATCCCACATCGTTCCATCTTAAGCAATGGGTCGGTGAACGAGGCTTCTCCACCAGTTCCGGTCTCTGAACTTCTCTCTTTCTTCAATGCTTTCCAAAGTATGTCCTCGCTGTTCAATGTCAGTCTTCACCATGTCCTTGTTTCTGAGTCTTGGTCGCCCTCTTGGTCTTTTGTCTTCAAGTTTTAGATCATACATTGGTTTCGGTAATCCGTTATCTTCCATGCGTCGCGTATGTCCATACCATCTCAGTCGCTGCGATGTTATTCTGTCCTGCAGTTTTGCAACTTGAACCTGCTTGTGGATTTCATCATTATGGACTCTGTCCCTCTGTGTCTTACCGATCATGCTACAGACAAATCTTATTTCTGCTGCCTGGATTCTACTGACATCTTTACTTCTCATGGTCCATGTTTCGCAACCATAGGTCCGGATTGGTACGTAATAGGTTTCATATGACTCTTTTACATTTTGTTGGTATTTTCTTGTTCCATATTATGTCTAACTATTTTGTAGAATTTTCTACCTGTCTGAATTCTGTGGGAAATTTCCTTGTCTATAGAACCAGTATCAGAGATAACACTTCCAAGATATTTGAATTGATGGTTCATCTGTAGCTGTTTCCCACACATTTCAGTGTGTCCCACTGGTTTTTCATATCTTTTCATGACCATAACCTCAATTTTCTCTTGGCTGAAGATGAGTTCATATTCTTTAGCAGCTTCTATCCAGGAGTTTATTTGTTCTTGAAAGTCTTCTCTAGAGTCTCCCAACAAGCATATATCATCAGCGAACAAGTTAACTAATTTTCTTACCTCCAGTGGTTTGGCGTACTTTTCTCTGAACCTCGTTCATCATAGTGATGAAGAGAGGAGGAGACAAAACAACACCCTGTCTTAATCCAGATTTTCTATCAAAGGTTTCAGTCATTCGTACAGGTGTTTTAACTTTACTGCAGGTATCTTCATACAAATTCTTGGTCATGTGTATCATGTCATCCTGTATTCCAATTTTCTTTAGTGTTTCCCACACCTTCTCTCTGTTCACAGCATGAAATGCTTTCTTGATATCCAGAAAGGCTAACCACAAATCTCGCCTGAGTTCGTAGTATTTTTCCATTAATTGATGGATGATAAAGATTAAATCAGTTGTTCCTGAATCCATACTGTTCTTCAAAGAGGTGCTCTTCAATAAGGGGTCTGATTTTTTGCTCTATTATTCTTTCCAAAAGTTTACCAACTTGAGATGTTAAAGTGTATGTGTATGAATAGAGAAAATTTATTTTCTTAAGGAAGGCCTTCCTTGCTTGTCTTGATCATGTGTGTCATGTCATCCTGTATTCCAATTTTCCTTAGTGTTTCCCACACCTTCTCTCTGTTCACGGCATATAGTCTGTAGTTTATATTCCCCTTACTTTTGTCATCGTTAGTTATCATCTCTTAGCCTATAAAGTTTGACTGTCACAGAACATTAAAAAAGTAGTTCAAATACAATACAAAATTAATGTAAAGGGAAATGAGAGTTTCTGTGAGAAGGAAATTGATAAAGGTGCTAAAGAACAAACAAGTGACAAGTCAAATCATATATGAGATATATGAACACATAACAGGACTGAGTGGTGACTGACTGCATGTTGCCTCAGGAGACGCCTGGTGTACGTCTTTCTATCTGACATCCTTGGGAAACCTGGATATCTGAGTGTGTGATGATTATGATAATGAGATTAAGAAAGGGTAAAACCCAGTGTCAGCACATAGCCTACGCCTGTCGAATAACACCCAGGGGTCTGCTCAAGACTTAATACGGGTATCTCAGACTCGGCCAGGAATCGAACCAAAGGCCCCTACGCTGACCATTCAGCCAAGCAGCAGGACTATTTTAGGTGTAGTCTGGCTACCTGCATGCTGGCCTTTGGTCACAGGGGTCCCGGGTTCGATTCCTGGCAGGGTCGGGAATTTAAATTAAAAAATGGTTAACTCTGCTGGCACAGCAGCTGAGCATGTGTGTCGTCTTCATCATCTTTTCATCCTCATCACGATGCACAGGTCGCCTACATACGTCAATTCAAAAGACCTGCACCTGGCAAGCCAAACTTGTCCTTGGACACCCAGCACTAAAAGCCATATGCCATCTCATTTAGATGTAGAATAATTTTTTTTTTTTTTTTTAAGAAAATAGAAATGAAAGAGGTGCAGTTTCTAAACAAAACAAAAATATGTATTTGTGGCAATATTGTCACAATTCCATTCTACGAGCTTTTATATATAATATATATATTACTACCAATTTCTTTGCTCTTTGTGAAATATAATCTGCGAACAACCCAGGTACAGAGATCAAGTATTGCTTTGATAGAGGACTCTTCAACTTGGCCAGACTTTCCTCGCAGCAATTAACTAATGTTACCAAGGTAACTCAAATGCAGAATGCCGATGACATTGCATCACCTGCTTTCACATCCGATGAGCTACAACTATCCAGTGAACTGCTCCAAGTGAGGTAGCAAACACTTTGGCCTCACCATCAGTCCTCAGAAAACCAAGGTACTTGTACAACCTGCCCCAGGAACAGCCATTGCAGAATTCAATATCACCATTTAAGATATGACAATAGAACAAGTTGACCACTTTTCATACCTTGGGAGCAATGCCTAAATGATTTACTTCAAACAGGATGTGGAAAAGAGACTTCATGCTGCTTGCTTGGCATTTGGACAACTGTTCCAGAGAAATCTTCAGAAACAAACATTTAACAGTCCAAACCAAACTTCTGGTCTACCAAGATGTAGTTATTTCAACATTACTTCACGGATATGAAGTCTGACATTATACCGCCTTGGCACAAAGAAACTTGAGCACTTTTACCAACAAAACTCTGCTCCATTCTGAATATCAAGTGGGAGAACATTATCACCAAAAAATTATATCTCTATACCTATAGGAGATATCTGCATGATTATTTTTCCTTTGTGCTTGTCTGAGCATCTAGTAATGAAAAATTTTGTTTGTTTCATGTCAGCTAGCACTTGAGATTTCAAAATAATATTCATTACCATATACAGTATATTATACCATATTTTGCAAATATAAAAAATCTGACAGTCTACTAAGTACAGTTTTCTGAAATACTATTATATTTACCCTATTTTGAACATGTAAAATGTACATTGCAATTACAAAACAACAATAATGAAAATGATATAAAAATAATGATTATTCAATAATAATATTAAGCAGTAGGAGCCTCCGTGGCTCAGACAGCGGCGCATCGGCCTCTCACCGCTGGATACCGTGGTTCAAATCCCGGTCACTCCATGTAAGATTTGTGCTGGACAAAGCGGAGGCGGGACAGGTTTTTCTCCGGGTACTGCGGTTTTCTCTGTTATCTTTCATTCCAGCAACATTCTCCATTCTCATTTCATAGCATCTATCAGTCATTAATAAATATATTTGGGAGTGGCGACCCCATCGTACTAATAGCCTATATCTGCTTCATTCATTCCATCCCTGACCCGGTCAATGACTGGAAAACAGGTTGTAGGTTTTCATTTTCAATATTAAGCAGTAATGAAAATGGAAGCTCTTATAAAATTTTATTTATATATTTTTATGTTACATAATATTAGCTTCATATCCGTATTGACAGTGCTGACTTATACAATAAATTATGAGTCTTTAACAAATCAGGAGATGTGACACTTCATGACCTCAATGACAGTACACGGCCACCATCAGAGGGCTTGCAAGTTAAAATTCTTCCACGACCCAGGCAATAAGTGCGAGTGTGAACGCTGTGATAATCTCTGCAAGCGGTACCACGCTGTTAAGTGCAAAAAAACTACCCAAGTCTATAATTGAGTTCTGTACGAACACCAAGTGAACCTCTCGATATCACACAGTGATTCTCTCTAATCAATGCACAATTTGCATACTCTATTAATACTATAACTGTATAATATTTATATGTGATGACAGTTATTCAGAAGGCGATGTTAGGAAAGATACTCAGAGTGAAGATGATATTGAAGGTATGTAATCATAATTTTATGCACAAATGGAAATATTGTTGATATGCAAATATGAATTCGAAACAACTTTTTGCATTTCATTATGACTGGAGTTCATTTTACAGCCTACAGAATGTTCGCCCGCATTTTGTACTTGCGTGAATGTGTAGGAATGTCCACATATTAGTAAAATTATATGTTTTTTTTTCTCTAGATATCAGCCAATGGCCGTAGCCATGTTGAAACACCTTGATACTGTGAGATCTCCGAAATTAAGCAGCATTGGGTGTCGTCGGGAGTTGGATAGGTTGCCACGCGCTGTTGGTGAGGGTAAGGGAATGGAGGAGCGGAAAGGAACTGGCCACCCTACCGTACGTAAACTCCGGCTCAGGAACACATCTGCGGAGGTACGGACCTGCCTTCGGACAGAATACACTCTTACCTTACTTCTAGATATCAGGGAGCACGATTACATAAACTATCAAAAATATGGTCACCAAGCACTCATTTGCCGCATGAAGCCATGCTCTAGAGCACACTGAGTGACAACATCTACTAATGCACACTCATCGAAAATATTGTAAATTCTCTGACTTAGACAGAAAATACTGCTATCCGTTGAAATACTCTCGTAAGAAACAAGATGTAGCCACCAGAATCATGCTCGCAGTAAGACTGGAATGAGTTAAAGTACAGTTCAGCATTTGCTTGTGTGAAAATGGGACACCACAGAAAACCATTGTAAAGTTCCCTATGGGAATCAATATCTACATCTATCTACTGTATATCATCTGATGGCCTAGCAGGCATAAATTTTTGTAAAGAGACAAAGTCTCTCATAGTGCATTGGCACTGCCAGTGGTTCCAAGTAGTCTATGCAGTGGCCTCCGCGGTATGCACTAGCCATGCGTCTTGGTAGGTGTGCCAGATACCAACTGATGAGCTCAAACTGGCACACATGGGCGAAACACTGGCAACCAAGAATGAATTAGCTGGAAAATTTATAATGTCCAATAATGGACCAATTATATTGAAATTATAGACCTGCCTATGTCGGTGCAATGTAAAACAAACAGAAGAAAAGAATAGGAAACCACTGAAATGTAATCCTAAGCAACTATGGTTTGGTATAAGATTTTGGTAGGATGATGTATTTTGAATCTTGGAATTACTGTGGGATGACAAAGATGAGCAAGTGTGCTAAGTCTATCACAGTATCTTTATAGCATAAATGAAACCTGTAACAATCCAGCACAGGCTGACTTATAATTCATGGTTTTTGATTCCATCATAAATTGTCCTTCCTCTCTCCTCCCTGACCCAGAAAGTTTGTTCCTCTGTGAATTGTCCCTCCTTCCCCTCCTGTTCTACTTGGTGGCATTAAGCCTCCCTACAAACTGTTGAGACATAAGTCAGCGATGTCAGAAAATTTGATTTGCTTACAATGGGTTTATTTTGCTAATTCCAACTACAGTTAAAGACGAGCAAATTATTGTAAATTACATTTACCTCCTTTCGGGTTCATCCTTCTTCAGCTTGTAAAGCATTTCGTCAGCAGCAAAGCAAAAAATATGTCTGCCCATTGAGAATACATCACGTACTTTGTTGTCCACTTTCAGAGCCTGTTAAACAACAATTCAACACATTACAAAAATTTAAAAGCACACAACAATAAAAATAATGATGATGTATTGCCTTGACTGGCAAGTCTTTTGAGTTGACATAATCTGAATCATTTGCAACTTTGAGGACAAAGATATTATTTTGATTTTTTCACATTGTGTAGATGTGACTGGCAGACACAATCTACACAGACAGGAGATTATTTTGAAAGTTAAACACTCACCCTGCTACACATAACCAACAGAATATGGATGATGGTACTGTGGAACTGCTGTTTATAGTTTTGAATATGTGTATACTTCATAGCATTTCTTGTTGTGTAACAGCTAGAGACAAAGTAGACACCAGTGTTTATTTCTTATGAACACATTAACTGCTACGTGACACAGT
This sequence comes from Anabrus simplex, assembly GCF_040414725.1. Taxonomy (NCBI): domain Eukaryota; kingdom Metazoa; phylum Arthropoda; class Insecta; order Orthoptera; family Tettigoniidae; genus Anabrus; species Anabrus simplex. The sequence continues at coordinate 44,053,771 of NC_090274.1, read as the reverse complement.
AGTAGTGTCTCAGACTGTGGGGTTTCTCAGGCCGCAAAACGTGCGCCACGACACATCGACTGCAACTTTACCTGGGTAGGCTTATCAGACAGGATTTTGTTGCATAATTTACTATGAATTTTGAAAGATAATGGCCCAGGAAACACAAAACAGATTTTACCCAGCATTTACATCATTCTAAATAAAAAACAATGGGGTATGATTTGAGCATTATATTATCTTTTTCCTTACAAATTAATACAATAAGAATGATATCAATCTACATCTGGAAATTGTTTTGTAAAAAGTAATAGGTTTAAATCAATGAAAATACACACAGAATTAATTTTGGTAAGTTATTTACATGAAGAAAGAAAATTTTAAAAAAGGTACAAATATGCCCGCCATCAGGTGGATCCTCTTTACTTTAACAAACACCAGAAGGCCCAGCAACCAGAGACAATATTTTTCCACATTCACATTCTTAGATTTTAATTCTCTCCATCTTTCTGGATAGTCTTTGTTCGAGGATTCAGAATTTCAATCCCCAGAAGAATCAGTGTCTGATATTTAAGTGTTACAGTCATCAGCTGTAGTGTAAGACAACTGACACCGAAACATGAGACATGTGGTGAGAACATCGTTCCCTTGAGCTATATGTTCTAGTCAGGCTATGTGAATCGTAAGCTAAGCCTCACCAAAAAAATGAGGAAGAAAATTATGATTTCACAATTTTGACACTATTTTGCTGTAAAAAATTAACAATATTTGGAAAATTATTTGAAAAAATTGTTAGGCACCAGGAACTAATTTCTACTTAGTATTACGGTGGTTGTTGGACCCGTGGTGTAGAGGTAGAGTGCCTGCCTCTTACCCGGGGCCCTGGGTTCAATTCCCAGCCAGGTCAGGGGATTTTACCAGTATCTGAGGGCTGGTTCGAGGTCCACTCAGCCTATGTGATTACAATCGAGCAGCTATCTGATAGTGAGATAGCGGTCCTGTTCTAGAAAGCCAAAAACAACAGCCGAGAGGATTCATTATGCTGACCACACGACACCTCATAATCTGCAGGTCTTCGGGCAGATAAGTTGGTAGGTCATGGCCCTTCGGTACTATTGCGCCATGGGATTTGGTTTAATTGGTTTATTACGGCAGTTAATGCATTAATAAATGTGTATTGCCAGAAAACAAACAAACACAAACAAACAAACAAACAAACAAAGCATGTTCACATGAAAAGGTTGAAACAAGAATTTTACACTGAAGATTAGATCTTATATTTATTGTAATTAATGAATGAATGAACAAACATTTAGGCCTACAGGAAATTCATGTTAAATGACCAGAATTCTCTACACATCAAAATTCTGTGCTAGGTAACAGATTCTGCCAGCATAGCTTACTTCATTGTATAAAGTATAAGCCTTTATTTTTTCGTCCTATTCAATACCTTATTCAACCTCCCTGAGGGGGTTACAAGTTCATGTCAAATTTACTTAAAAAACATACAGGTTTTGGCCCTTATTTATGGGCCATCTTCAGTGGACATTTTTAAGGTAAGGTACAGCTTGTACTGTACTGAGTTGAAAGCAATCTAGACATTGTACAAATATTCACAATTATGATACACTATATATACAAATTCACAAATAGTGGAATTAAAAGTTTTTGTACAAATCTTGCATTTGAAAAACAATAGTCAAATCTTGCCAAACTCTAATTCTAAATGGAGTCTTATAAAAGTGAGTTTGTAGTCTCATTAAAACAGGATGAAATCATATGATCATTCTTCATGCATTATGCCAAAATTTGTATTAGATTATTTTATGTTCTGAAAGTAGATTCTCGTCGCCATAAGACCTATCTGTGTCGGTGCAATGTAAAGCAAAAAAAAAGAAAAAGTAGATTCAATTTATTCTAAACGGTAGTTTGAGAAAATATATTCTCTTATCTTGCATGTATATTTGATTCTAGACAAACATTGTTTTTTGAGTGTGTGCAGACAATTCTTGATAATTGTTCTAAATGTATATTGGAGCAGGTCTCTTCAAAGTTTGTTTTAAAAAGTAAATTTGACATGAACGGATCATGAAATTTATACTATGTAATAGCTTACTCCAATCAGTGGTCTCTATTTGAAGAGGTCAAGGTGTGTTTCTTTTCCTTCTACTCACAAGAACAGCAGTTTATCAAAGCAGTTTCTTTATTCTTTCTGCTACGCTGTGGAATGAACTTGCACCACAGAAAAAATAACTTCCTAATGAAATATGTTTGTAAAGAGGAAGAAAGAATGTATATTTACTGAAACATTCTGAACATAACATTATTCCATGTAGGTGAATGTTTCTGAATCCGCGGGAGGGTGGGTAAAATTTTTTCAATTTGCTTTACGTTGCACCAACACAGATAGGTCTTACGGTGACGATGGGATAGAAATGGCATACGAGTGGAAAAAAAACAGCCATGGCCTTTTTAAGGTACAGCCTTATTGTGAAAATGGGAAACCATGGAAAACCATCTTCAGGGCTGCCAACAGTGGGATTCAAACCCGTTATCTCCCGGATGCAAGCTCACAGCTGCGTGCCCCTAACCACATGGTCAACTCCCAGTAAATGAATGTTTACATGATTCCAAGTGTAAGCGAATGTAGATGAGGATGAACAAGTCTGCTGAACTGGAGTATACGTGCAGATCCGCATGTGTGTAAGTAGAATTATTTGAACCTATACGACAAATCCCGTGACTATCAACAGGAAAGATACAGATTCAAACATTTTCCTAGAGGAAACTCTGTTACAATCTGTTTCTAACTTCAAATACCTTGGAAGTATAATTTCAAAAGATAATACAATAAACCAAGAAATAATAGGACTCAAAAAGCTTCTCAATTTTATTTTCATGTGAGAAATCTACTCTCAGATGATAAAATACCCCAGAAAGCAAAACTGACCATGTTTCAAACCTACTTCATTCCAATTCTCACCTATGGAGTCAAAACATGTACCCTACATAACAAGGCTAATAGTAAAATCCGGTCAACAGAAATGAAATTCATCAAAACAATGAACCAAAAGACCAGGAAAGACTAGATTAGAAATGAAGCATATAGGAATAGCAAGGAATTACTTTGACAGAGAAGGTGGTGGTGATTGTTGTTTTAAGAGGAAGTACAACTAGGCAACCATCCTCTATATAACACTAATCAGAGAGAAAAATGGGAGGGATTCGACACTTCAAAAAACGAAGGTATCAGCCAAAGAAAGACAAGGGTCACGAAGGACGTGAAAATGAAAGACTCCCTTAGGCCTCGAGTGCTCTAATACCGTCGGGGTCGGAAAAGAACAAGAGTGACCAAAGCATGTCGGATAGGAGTTGGTGGTGATTATTGTTTTAAGAGGAAGTACAACTAGGCAACAATCCTCTACATAGCACTACTCAGAGAGAAAAATGGAAGGGATCCAACACTTAGAAAATTGAAGTTATCGGCCAAAGGAGGACAAGGGTCATGAACAGCGTGATAATGAAAGGCTCCCTAGGCCTCGAGTGCTCTAATACTGTTGGGATCAGAAAAGAACAAGAGTTGACCAAGGGAGGTCGGATAGGATAGATGAAGGTGAGGAGCCTGGCACAAGTGAGTGGATGCAATGCCAGGTCTCAGCTCAGGGCCGCGTGTCGCTAACCCACATTCCCAAGTTAAAAGCCCCTGGGGCCCTAGTCGCCTCTTACAGCAGGCAGGGGATACCATGGGTGTTATTGTACTGCCCCCACCCACAGGGGGATTTGACAGAGAAGTGAAAGGGGAGAGGCCAGCAGAGACGCCAAGGAATTGATGGATAGACACAATGAAATCGGAGGTCAGCAAGAACAATGTCAAGTGGGAGGACATAAAGGAACAGAAACTATATTTTGACAGGAAGAAGTGGCGAGTGCTCGTACACCACACCCAGGAACCTGGAGCTGGAAAATGATGATGATGATGATGAAGATAATGATGATGATGAGGGTGAGATGGGTGTTGGAAAATGTGATGGTATTAGTTTGATATGGAATGACCTATATACATTTTATGAACAGTAGTTTCCAATTATTTAAATACGAAGACACTAATTATTTTAAAAGCTGTACTATGCGTTCAATACTTTGCTCACAATGGATTAGCACAGCTGACAGTTCAGCCTTAGACCAGTCCTATCAAGTATCACTCAAGGCAATACAGAACCACCTATTACCTTAAAAAGCTCATATTGCTGTGGTGCACAATATTACACAAATCTAGGAGTAAATACTTACTTCAAAATGAATACTCCTCTTCATCTCCTCAGATATGTTTGATAGTAAGACTAAGCTGCCATGCCATGCTGCCAGAACATCCACTGACTCACGTTTCAAAACACGAACACCATCAAAAGGACAGTCCTTAAGCTTTGGAGGAACATTTATCGCATCCAGAGTTTGGAAGCATTTCTCTGAAGTCATATGGTGTTCTATAGTCTGCAAGAATACACACAAAAAATAATAATAATTAATAATAATAATAATAATAATAATAATAATAATAATAATAATTAGGGCCCGGATGTTTATGACATGTCATTTTTTTATTGAGTGCTCAGGTGCAATGTTCCAATGTATACAAATACTGTTCATGGCACCTTGATTACAAATACATACTTTTTATTTTGATTTATTTGTATTTTTTTATTTATTTTAAGAGCATATTCTTTCATTTTGAAGAACTTTCCGATCATATTTTGGAGATTTTTGTCTCTTTAGGTCATTTTGTCCCTTTTGTCATGTTACCATATTATTTTATGAAATTACGTCTAAAAGCCTTAACTAGTAGTTATACAAATATTGAAATAAAATATTTCAGTATAATATTAAATAGTCTTATTCTTGTTCTTTCAAGTCTGTTCCTGAATCACATTTATATTTTAAATTTTGTAGAAATTATTTTTTTCAATTTGTTTCTTATAACTTTTTTTTTTTTTTTTTTTTTTTTTTTTTTTTGCTAAGGGCTTTACGTCGCACCGACACAGATAGGTCTTATGGCGACGATGGGATAGGAAAGGCCTAGGAGTTGGAAGGAAGCGGCCGTGGCCTTAATTAAGGTACAGCCCCAGCATTTGCCTGGTGTGAAAATGGGAAACCACGGAAAACCATCTTCAGGGCTGCCGATAGTGGGATTCGAACCTACTATCTCCCGGATGCAAGCTCACAGCCGCGCGCCTCTACGCGCACGGCCAACTCGCCCGGTATATAACTTTTTAAATGTTTTTTGTAGATTAATTTCACAAATCGTTTTATTATTTAAGAGTTCTTTTCAAACCATTTTTTTTTTTCAACTATTATTGATTGTATTGTGTATTATTTTTGTCTTCAAGCAGCTCCAAATAAAAGGCCTATAATATTTACTTTGTAAGTTTGTGTCTAACCTAGGTATTTTCTGAAGGGTTTTTAAACATTAATTTTTAACATTTTTTAGTGCATTTTTTAATATTCTTTATGTCATCAATATCCGGACCTTAATAATAATAATAATAATGAACAAACAAGTGATGAATCATATCCTATATAGATAGACATGAACATGACTGGAAATACATAATACTTACTTTACTTTCCGTGTCCGGGAGACACATTAAATTCTTCCTCTCCAGAACTCTGCAGCTCTTATCACTTGGTCTGTGGCAAGCATAAGATCTTCCTGGATACAGGAGTCATTAATCTCTCGACATATGAGTAGGTGTTGTGAAGTCTAGATATCTCCACAGTCACATCTTGGATCTTCCGCATAACCCCATTTCACAAGATTACTATGGCACTTGGACACACCTTTTCTCATCCGGTTTAATGACCTCCAGGTGATATATGACAAATGGCTTCCACCACTCCGTTCTTCTTTAGAAGTAAACCCCTCTGGCAGTGCTTGTTTCCAGGGTGATATACCTCGAACTTCTGGTTTGGTAGAGAAGGGTACTGTTCTCTTCATAAAGCTCTTCCTGGATCTTAGGCGAGATGTGGTCATCTAGTGGTTATACATTGGATGTCTGGGATCTGACTCAATCTTGTGTCTCTCTTTCTTAGCTGCCACCTCGCGTCGAATAGCTGGAGGCGCAATACCAGCGAGAGGGTAGATCTTCTGCACTGGAGCAGGCCTTAAACACCCAGTGACAATATGGGTGGACTCGTTGAGAGCTGTATCCACTAGCTTGGTATGGGCAGATGCTCCCCACGCTAATGATCCGTACTCTCCTCAAGCAAAGCACAGTCCCAAAGCAGTTGAACGCAGAACATGAGTGTTTGCTCCCCTATGTTGGACCAGTCAACTTCCACAGTATACTATTCCTCGAGCTGATCTTGCATTTCAGCTCTCCACAATGTTTCTTGAAGCTCAGGGAGAGATCAAGCTTGATTCCCAAATACCAAGGCATATCACAATTCTCAAGTGTCACTCCTTTCAGACAACATTCAGCTTTTGTCGGCCTCTCTGTTGCGAAGATGAAATGTGCAGATTTGTGTCTTTCCTGGATTAGGTTTACAGGTGATTCTGTGTGTAATAATTATCTACTCTCTCAAGAACACTGGTCAGTATTCTTTCCACCTCTTCAAAGCTCCTACCCGTGCAACAATAGCAGGTCATCAGCATAGATGAAGCGCCTTGCCTCTAGATATTCTAGCTGATCATTTGTATAGATGCCTTGAGGTAATCCGTTTCTCTGATTCCTTCATCAACTCTTTTTTCCTTGAAGTGTGACACAGAACCTTCTGTTCTGGAGCATTACTCGTATGACATTTGTTAGTTTCATATCCTTGGTGGTGGTGTATAGCTTGTCAATGAGCTTCCTATGGTTCACTGTATCGTATGCTGCATTGAGATCTATGAAGGCAACACCAGTGATCAGTTTATTCCCATATCCATACATAATAGGATAAATACAATGACAGGTCACAGTGGGAAGAGGGAGCTACAAGGATGACGATGAAAATTCAAAAGAACAAAGTCAATCTCCACAACTTGAGATAATTAGAACCAGCCGTTGACCCCAAATAAAACGAGTTTCTTATACGCAGATGATATAGCCCTTAGTGCATAAGACTCAGGCTTTCAATCCATGGAGAGAAATCCGACAACTGCCCTTAGAAAACTGTCAAGGTATTACAATCAGAACCAACTCAGACCCAATCCTTCTAAGACATAAGTATGAGGAACAGGGAAGCTCTTCACAAGTTACATCTAGAATGGTCAGGTATCCAATTGCAACACAGTCACACTCCAAAATACCTGGGAGTGACCTTGGATAGAGCTCTTACGTTCAAAACCCATATTTTTTTTTACAATTGGATTTACATCGCACCAACACAGATAGGTCTTATGGCGATGATGGGATAGGAAAGGGCTAGAAATGGGAAGGAATAAGCCATGGCCTTATTTAAGGTACAGCCCCAGCATTTGACAGGAAGAAGTGGCAAGCACTCATACACCACACCCAGGAAACTGGTGCTGTCATGACCATCTGGACAGTAAATGGAAAGAAAATTGAGCAAGTTGAATTCTTCTTCTACCTTGGAAGTATAGTTACAACAGATCGGGGAGCAGAGGAAGATGTTCAAAGCCATATTCGGAAGACAAATAGTTTGTTTGTCCAGCTCTACCCTCTGTGGAAGAATAGAAACATCTCCAGGAAGACTACGCTTCACCTCTTCAACAGCAATTTGATTCTTCTATACGACTATGAAACATGGAAAGTTACAAAACATATCAACCAGCTGGAGTTGTTCATTAATAGATGTCTGCTTCGCATAACAAATGTGAGGTGGCCAAACATAATCTCAAATGAAAATCTTTGGACCATACCAGTCAGTAGCCGATTGACATCCAGATCAAGGAGAGGAAATGGCACTGTGTACTTTAAAACCCACTAGAAGAGTAATAAGATGAAAATCACCAAACGGAACAATCTTCTTCGCAAATTGGCAGGGTTATCATCCTTAAACAATCTGCACTTCATCAGAAGTGGCACTGGGTTTTCCTGCTGATGAATATGCTTCCCCAGTCTGGTACAGTTCATCTCATGCCAGACAAGATAGGTACGGCTCTCAATGAAACCTGCAGGCGAGTTGGCCGTGCAGTTAGGGGCACGCGGCTGTGAGCTTGCATCCGGGAGAGAGTGGGTTCTAATCCCACTGTCGACAGCCCTGAAGATGGTTTCCGTGGTTTCCCATTTTCACGCCAGGCAAATGCTGGGGCTGTACCTTAATTAAGGTCACGGCCGCTTCGTTCCCACTACCAGGCCTCTCCTATCCCATTGTCGCCATAAAGACCTATCTGTGATGGTGCGACGTAAAGCCACTAGCAAAAAAAACAAAAAACAAACTGCAGGTTCATTACAGGTTGCTTAAAGCCTACTCAGACAAATAAGCTCTATTACCTAGCCAGAATAGCACTACCCTGTATACGTAGAGAAGTAGCTGCCAAAGGGAGATAAAGTCGAACAGAACAGCGCCCACCCGCTGCATGGACATAGTCCGCCTCAGCAATGGCTGAGCTTCCCGAGGACATCTGAGGTGCTTATTAGCTCACCAGAGAATGCAAGGCTGGAGCTGTGGAAGAAGAGAACCCCTCACCTCTGCAGACGGATACCAGCAGATGAGCAGTTAACTGCCTGGACGTTATGAAAGCTGGTTGGCGTGGAAGTCCCTGAACAGGCTACGATCAGGAGTGGGAAGGTCCAGGGATAACTTGAAGAAAAGGGGGTTCAGTACAAGTGGACAAGATGTGAACGACCGGGCGAGTTGGCCGTGCGGTTAGGGCCACGCAGTTGTGAGCTTGCATCCGCGAGATAGTGGGTTCGAACCCCACTGTCAGCAGCCCTGAAGATGGTTTTCCGTGGTTTCCCACTTTCACACCAGGCAAATGCTGGGGCTGTACCTTAATTAAGGCCACGGCCGCTTCCTTCCCTATCCCGTCGTCACCATAAGACCTACCTGTGTCGTGCGACGTAAAGCAAATAGCATTTTTAAGGCTTGCCCACGACCGGCAAGCATGGACAGATCACAGATTCACAGTGATTATTATTATTATTATTATTATTATTATTATTATTATTATTATTATTATTATTATTATTATTATTATTATTATTCAGTGTGAAACCGAAATTAGGAGTCATATAGCTAGGGCTAAACGGTAGTCAAGATTGACTGACTGATTGCGTGTGGCGTATTTCTGAACATTCAGTCCTGCGTTTGATGTACGGCACAAACTGAATGATACTAGCAAGCAAATGCCATAAACATGCGCGAAAATAACGATTACTGCCATGGGATGCTCACAATATTAGTCTTGTTATACCACAATATCATTATCAAGTATTACAGGATGAAATTCAGCTTTAAGTCACTTCGATGACACTTCTAACCTCTGTAGGCCTATGCTTTACAGAAGACGATGGATCTCAAATATATCGTGGCACTGCCTATTTCTCGGTAACAGATCTACTAGTAAGTTTCTCTATTTTCACATATAACCGTTAAAATACCAAACAACCTCTTTCTTGTTACTTACATTCATTATTCAAATTACCCGCAACAACACCATGACTTTGATGACCAAAGCAAAGAGTATGTGACAGGACAGGATCATAAACATCTGGCGCAAAGAGTATTTATATGGTTGAGTTCAAGTTCAGATCAGTTAAAATAGTTCGTTCATTCATTCATTCATTCATTCATTCTTGCACTTCGCAACCGGAGACTTCAGAAATCTTCGGGTTGCTCCGTACGCATTCGAATTTTTAAGCGGTAGTTCGCCGTCCGCGCCGTTCTACTCATTCTCTTTGCCGTGGACTTTTCACTCTGTGCACTCATGCTGATTCTCTGATTCTCTTTGCTCATGTTAACGTCAGATGTTCAAGTCTGCTGCCCACTTCTGTTTGTTCTTCGCTGCAAGAAGCATCGTCTCCGGAGCTTGCAGGTATGTGTAGGCTCCAGGCTATGTAATGTATTGTAGAGATTTCTGGTGCGTTAGTGGATCGTATAGCGACCGAAATACGTTGTTGACAATCGTTTCTTTTTAAACTTAATGGGTCCGTGCTGTTCAAATTTCTTGAACGGGAGCTTAAATGTCTAATCTTCGACGTCCTCCAATGCAATTTCCTGAAGTTGTGTTGAACTCCACACCTTAGGTTTAATGGGAGTACCGTACGGTATGTGAGGAAGTATAACTTCTTAATGATGTGAATAAATTAATACGGTATAGCTTATAGTAGTCCATTATTTCAAACGTTACTACCGGTAGCCGGTAATTTTATATCCGAGAAGGAGAGTGCTATGAAATTCCTTTGGATGTATAATTTCCTAAGCAGAGTCTTTATTAATTTTCAACTTACTAGCCAGCGTTACGCAATTCGAACTATGCGTGAATATCCGGATGCGTTTGACAGATTTTCAAGTAGGTAGCCTATTGTAGTAGGAACTCGTGCGGCATAGTAGGCTACCTGTTGAACGGTGAACGTTTATTTATAACTCTGACTTGTCATATATCATTCTGTTGTACTATCGCCTTGTCATCATTGAGAAAATCAAAGCAAGATGGGTCTGTCTGAAGAGAGCAGTGTCTACCAATAAATACAATCCAGATTAGTGTATGTACAGGCTAAGGAGTCTTTCTTCTTCGAAGACTTGAAATTTAAGCCTTTTCTCCCAACAAGAAAAAGTATACAGATTCATGAGGAAAGGAAGAAGAAAAGTGAAGAAATCGGCTTGAATTTTATTCAACTGATGCCATGATGGAGAGAAAATGGACGGGTCCAACCAAACCAGAAGCCTCGGACACGTGCAAACAAGAATGGCTGTACACGGGTTTCATCATAAAGTTCTTTCCAATACTCGAATTTATTGCCAGTACATGACTACATGGACTTATTCACTTATTGGTCTATACACATTCTCTGACCGTATTGTCAACTGGATTGATACACGATTGGGTTATTTTGGAATGGATTCTCTGATTATTTGTGGACTTTTGTAACAGTGTAGAAGACGTATTGAAAATTATCTATGGATCAGTTTCTACAACGTAAAACTCATAAAAACGTGATGGTAATTTTTCGTAAGTGTAAACTGCACAAAAGTGCTCTAAGTCCAAGCTGAAAAGACTGTATGGATTCTCGTTCATGGCATGAAAGTTTACCTTCTTTCTCCATGGAATCGGAGTAACATAGTCCAATGGAAACTAAAAAATGCAAGAGAAAGGATACAAAGTTTGCTTGATATTAGACCATCCATTCCCCCCCCCCCCCCTTCCCACAACCCCTCTTAAGCAATAACACTTTTACTTAAGGGCAGTTTGAAAGAATAAATGGTATTTATATTATCTCTGTGGGACTGCCAGAAGTATTTTATTTTTAATTTTATAACATTACTTGCATTTCCGTCAGACTGGTTGATTTTGGATATGCATCTCTTTATTTACGAATATCTCAAACTACTGCACGTAGAAGGCTGTGGTTTTCACCTATCAATAGAGCCGTTGATAGAGCCAAATACACAGAGCGCTCAATTTTCGTTCCTCTTCTGTTTCATTTCAAATGTCTGCCGCCAAGGTAGGTAGAGTATAATAGGTAGGCCATTCCCGCTCACAGCGCTCTCATTGGTTGATCACGCGTGACGTAGCCCGGAGGGCTCGAAGCGCGCGCCTGCATTGCCTGCATGCAGCATAGACCTCGATAATTTCCGATAAATAATTAAAAGTTTGGCGTTATTATAATAAAGTGGTACTTTACATACCACCTGCAATCAGCGATATAATACTGTTGATAGAAAATAGAAGAAACTCTGAGTAATTACATCTTAAAAGCCGGCTGTTAGAACAATACATACATAGAAACACTGGAATAATTATTGGTTTAATTGCATTTAAAACTCACGTTTTGATGACTTAGGAAGTTGTTGAAGAAGGTGAAACTGCCCACAGTCGACTCTTTTGCGCTGAATACTTCTTCATATCACTTATATGATGCTTTTTGTTGAGGTGACGTATTCTAATGAAAGTTCTGACGTACAACGATATAATATTGTCGTCAAGTTCTGGAAATTTTGATTTATTATAGAAGTCAAAGTCTGCATTACCGGTACTCTTTCACATTTAGAAATATAAAGCCCGTGAAAACTACCAAAGAGTACCTCAAACTCCATAATTTTTGATACCATTCTTCGGTTGGACGAGTAAGGCCTCCTTTTGAAATGATTAATAACCAGTCGTGAGGCACTTCCTTTGGCAAGGCAAACATTTCACCTTTATCACCCAAACTGTCATAAACAGAGTGACATTTGAATGCCAAGTAGTCTGCTAGGTACTTAATTGCATCCTGGTTTATGTTTTCAATTTCGAAGTCCTGACAAGTCTTCCATCCTTAACAACTCCAACGTTTCTTCTTGTTCATCTACGGGTAAAGGTGTTAACGGCCCCTCAAAAACACCTATACATAGTTCATCGCTTACGAAGCGCAAGAAATCTTCTTCATTATCAGTATCAGGATGAAAAATACCCGTATCACTCGGCGATGAATTATTTTCAGTAAAGTTTTCCGTTGACTAAATCTCACTTGTGTAGGCCTAATCAGGTAATCACCTCCAGAAAGCGCTCCTTAAGTTTAAGCCGTATCCACTCCTAAGGGGAATATTTTCATCTTTAGGCTCCCTGGAGGTCAACACGTCGAAAGTGTCATTGACTAGCTCGATAAAGTTGCTTTTAGCGTCCTTGTTTTAAGTATACCGCACTGCCAGAGCTGTGCTCCTGGAAAATAACTGCGCAGCCATTCTCACATTCTGACGGAATCTGTCTGTTAGACTCAAATGAGCCTCATTAATATGATGGGTAGTTGATAGGTCACCTGTTTGAGTTTGTAATAGGTGTTCTATTGTCTATTTCGGAAATTCTGAACCATCAGCTAACGTCAAACCTTCGTCTAAAAAGTGGTTTCTCAATAATTTCAAGATGTGGGGTACATCCAAGGCCAACTAGTGTAGCCTTGGTACATCACAGAACACCCACACCTTCCTTTTATCATCCACTGGATTGGCAAAAGAGCTCTTGTCCTTGTGCACGTCTATTTCCTTCCACACTTTGGTATTTTTGCCCCCCATGTCACAAGTTACTGCGACAATATGAATGTCACAAGCCTCAAGTTTACTAATTATGTTTATTAACAACTCCGACGCCATTGTCACGTCGAAATCATAAAAAATTGGGTTGCTTCTATGCAGCAAAGAGCCCTCGAATCATCGCTACCTAACGTTGCTGTGAGGCCCTAGTATGCGGTCATCAGATGAATCGTATGAAATACGTCCGTCTGTATTAATTTCATCAAATGTCAAAACCGCGATATTTTCAGACTCCTTGTAATTTACTGCGCTCCTCACGTTTTGGAAATCTGTGGTACAAGACACCAGTTATTTTCGATCTGTATTTAGTACATTGTGCCGTAGCACAATTAACTTTATATTTAGAAACCTTAATCATCTTTAACACAATAATCAACACAATACGGAAAATGTTACAAGACTGCGTACCGCAAAATAGACCTATACTGAAAGCGAGTTCCTTATCGTTCAATGCTACAGCTGCCGACATGAGACCTCCACGTGACGTCAGCATGAGGCGATGTTACGCTGGAAGCAAAGCGCGGGAGTCGGGAATGAGCCCCCCTGGTCTGCCGCTATGCTTGTTTTTGTGTGAAGAAAGTTTAATTCCGTGTGAATTAGTGTCTCTGGAAGTGCTTCCGTGTAGTTTGATCGTACTTATTTTAGTAAACAAAGTATAAATATGCCTGGGAGGTGTGTATTCATTAGGTACACACCAACAAGCAGAAAAATCGGTGTTCCCGGCGTTTTCGTTGAAATTGACAAAAGTTCGATAAGTCGAAATACCACAGAGGACGGCATACTGAGGGACAGTGGGTGCTTGGTGGTGTTGAACGGGGCAACTGTAAAAACTTTTTTGTTGTGCCTGTTCAAAGACGTGATAAGGATACGTTGCTGGTAGTCATTCAGGAATGGGTTTTGCCAGGAACAATCATCAGTGACTGTTGGAAGGCATACGATTGCCTGGAGGACGAACGTTTTCTGCATTTACAGGTCAACCATTCGGTTCAATTTATAGACAGTGGTCGCAACGGGCGTGTGAACAGGCGGAATAGGAGTGTTATGCCTAATGATAGGCCTCCTGTTCACATGCAAAACATCGAAAATAGGTGGTGCCATATGAAGCATGGGAGTTTCTCGGTTCCAGGATTTGGAAGGAAGAAGGCCCACTTTGTCGGGTATCTCGCAGAGTTCCTGTTTAAATCCAACTTCCCCTTAGATATTCGTGTGCACGAGTTTATTAAGGCCGCTGGTCAACTATACCCTCCTCTCCATTAAGTGAAGTGTATGTTTGTTTCAATTGTTTTTAAAATTATTAATAAATTTTGAAGTATTTTAGGAAAAGAGTGGTTATTGTGAAGTATTTATTGCATTTTAAATATTCATTCAGTAAAGCAAAGGTGGCCTGAGCCCCCAGGTAGGAGGATTTGAGGAAAAGAGAGGTTATTGTGAAATATTTCTTGCATTTTAAATATTTGTGCAGTAAAGCAAAGGTGGTTTGGGGGCTTAAGCCCCAGGCAGGAGGATTTGAGGTAAAGTGAGGTTACCATGAAGTATTCCTTGCATTTGAAATACTTTCTCAGTAAAGCAAAGGAGGATTTGAGGAAAAGTGAGGTTATTGTAAAGTATTTCTTGCATTTTAGAACCCCTAAATGACTTTTTTCTTGCCGTGCGAACAGTGTGCGCCGCAGCGATAGAAAAGAGCCTCTCGAAGGGAGTGTGGCTCCTCTGGGGCCACTGTTCTCATGACAGAGATTGGCCTAAAGGTGCAAAAATACCTTAAAGCTAATAAATGATCTTTATTTCGGCAAAAGTTCAGAACACCTTACATTTTTCCAGCGCTACGCATCCAGGCGTGATTGCACTGTCATTTGTTTCTCTCTCGCTCGCTTCTTGCGAAGGACTTGATCGTGCGGTGGACAGAGCTGCCAACTGTTCATAAAAAGAACTAGTCCTAGTGCAGCGGTGCTACTTTTATTTACGAATCTCATTAGTGCAGCGGTGCTACTTTTATTTACGAATCTCATGACAAAGCCATTGGTCTGGATTGGTTAGACCATTGGTGAGTGACAAAGCCATTGGTCTGGATTGGTTAGACCATTGGTCTGGATCAAGCAAAAGGGGTCTGGGGGCGTAAGCCCCCAGGTTAGAAGCGGCCTTAGGCCTCTAGTATCCCGCGTGACAAAGCCATTGGTCTGGATTGGTTAGACCATTGGCCAGTGACAAAGCCATTGGTCTGGATTGGTTAGACCGTTGGTCTGGACTGGTTAGACCATTGGTCTGGGGGCTTAAGCCCCCAGGTTAGAAGCGGCCCTAGGCCTGTAGTATCCCGCCTGACACCTCCATTGGTCTGGGCAGTTGTGTATTTCTTGTGCGCGGGTTGGTAACGGAATTCACTTACTTCATTGCTAGGAGTGACGTCATATCCCATAGCGTCTCACCCAATGGAAATGCTGGTACGTAGTTAGGCGATGGACTATGGCGCGTGATAACTTCTATTAGGTTATAAAAGCAAAAATATTTCTGGGGGACGGCGGGTGGGTTCTTAACTGTCGCAGTGAACACATCGCTCCTCCGCAAGGTATTCCACTTAAGATTTCCAACATATTACATCCTTATCATGCAATAAAAGTAATGTAAGTCTTACTGAATTTCTACCGTGTACTTTATTATAATTAGACTATACATTATAAATAAAACAGGTTATTCAATGCAAAAAAAAATACAATAATCTGGATCTTCTCTGTGGATACACTGACATAATTTTTGAGAGCATCTCTAATTCGTGATCCATTCAAATCGTCATAGTCCCTGGCGACTATGCGACGAGATTGAGGAAACTCCGATTCTGCTTATTCTACTGTTTCAAGCCATTTATGATTAGAACTGTCTTTTCTAGTTTTATTATATTATGCAATATTAAGCATGCCATAACAACATTAGGAACAAATTTATAATTCACGTCCACTCTCTTCGATAAGCACCTGAAGCTTGCTTTCAGTCTGCTAAATGCATTTTCGACGACGGCTCTAAGATTTAAGTATACATTGAAGGACTCTTCTTCTGGGGTTGCATTGCTTCTGTATCCTTTCATTAACCAAGGCAACAATGGATATGCTGGGTCACCTAATAGCATACAGGGTATTTCTGTTCCCTCAATCGTAATACTACTTTGAGGTAACAATGTATCTGCATGCTTGTATAAATTAGAATCTTTCAATACAGATGCATCATGACTACTTCCTGCATGTTGGCCGGTAGCATACATGAACCTGTAAAGTTAAAGAGAAGGTGCTGTTAGTTCAGTGCATAAAATAAAAATATATGAAATTATTTAACATTTTTAAACATTAAAATGCAGGATTGTTTTGGGAGTGAAACATGCACATAAAGGCATTTAGGCCTACAGTTTGCTTAATAACAAATAATATACTAAGCCAGTAAATATATTTACCTGTATAAATGATCAACAACTGCCATCATATTATAAGATGGCCAGCCCTTGCGATTAACAAAATCACAATAATCTTCTGTTGGGGTAAAATTGGAATGTGCATTCCATCTATGGCACCAATTACATTTGGAATACCACACATACTTTCAAAACCGAAAGTTATCTCCTGGACTTCTACTGCATTTGGTAAAGATAGGTACAGTTGAACCTGCCCTAACGGACACCCTTATTCAGCGGACACCTCCCTATACGGACGATTTTCCTCGGAACTGACTTTATTTTACGGAAGACAAGTGTTAAATTGGCCTCATTTTAGCGGACACTTCGAACTCCAGACAGCGGACATCGTAATTTGTCCCGTCCACTTGACTTAAGCGGACACTTCACACGTTGCCAGACAATTTATTATGCCGGACCACATGTCATCCTTTCTTTTAAAACCATTCTTCAGGCATAAGGAAATACCTTTTGAATGTTTGTACTATATCGCGAGCAAGGGGAGAGGAGGTACATCGGAATGCAGTTCTACCTAGTGGTGTACAGACCTATTCTGAGAATTCTAATTGCCCAGAAATGCTGCCAGAGACTGTTGACTCACAAGTTACCTGGGGATTTTCTTCCCTTCTTGCATCTTTCTATTCATAACTCGGATTGCCGCTGATAAGGTAGAGCTCAGGTAATCAACTTGAGAAGGAAAAGACAGTACAGGTGCTAATTCGTGAGACAGAAATACCATAGCATTTCAGTTGTCTGTTAAACATGAGTAACAATGGATTACTTCACGAAGCTGCAATGTTTGTAAATGATGTAAAATCGCTTACAATAACTCTCTATAAAATACTAACACAGAAATGACTTAGAATAAAAAATAAAGATATGTACGCTTATGTTTAAGGTGGATGTTCTTTGCCGTTAAAATGTCAGATTTTGACGAACTTGTTTTAGCGGACACCTCTCGTAACTGACATTTTCCCTTGGAACCGACGGTGTCCACAGAAGGGAGGTTTGACTAGTCGTCTTTAAATTCTAAGAATAACACTTCACATACATCATATACACATTTGTGTACATTTGACTTGTCCCAAACTGATTTGCAACCATGCTATACTCTGCACATGATGCAAGTTTGTATAAGGCAATGGCAACTTTCTTTTCAACAGAAATGGGTTGCCTTACACAAAATCCACTGGGTTTAAGGTACAGTTGTAGACTTTCAGATATATATTGAAATGTTCCATAACTCATCCTAAAATTTTCCAGCCAGTCCTGTTCTGTGAAGTTGTATTTCACAACTCGTTCCACCACTCGTGACTCCTCTTTAACCCAACAGCATTTCTTTCAGTGTTTTTTAGTTTTTAGAGTTGATTGCAAGTGAGCACAATTCTGAACTTGCAATTGCTGAAAGAAATTTATTCTCTTTGCCGTGCCCTTCTCTCTTCCCATTTTTTTATGAAACTTAAAATCATGAAATGACAAATTGTCATCCGCAGAAGTGCTTTTTTTACATCCATCCTTAATTTTTAACCTTTATTTTATACTTTACACTTCAGTACGTAGGAAAATATAAACATTACAATCGATCAGGTCGCGATTAGTTATATTGATTTAAGAATGTATGTAATATTGATTTTATTACAATTCTGCATCGTTCGTATACGTCGATGTTGCCTGGCGGATTCAATACAACATTCAAATACATGTAAACGGGGATTGTATTCAATATGGTAAGTGTACTCAAATCGATCTCAATCCCTGTGTAAAAATACTAAGTGTAGAAACAGATTGTCAAAATGTGACACCAGACAAGAGGATACACGCCCACTACCAGTGCAAGTGAATCTAAATTAGGTAAACATTTTGAAGAACGGGGAACATTAGATGAAATTTCAGAGAATAGTAGTTATGATTTAGGTCATGTTTTACTTGATATGAATATTTTTAGTGAAGTTTTGACTGATTTTTTTATGTTGTAACCTTTGTGATGGGCAAGTAACTGTAGAGGAAAATATTTCAGCAAGAAGTGGACTTGCAAGGATTGCAATTATTTGCACCAACTGTAAAGGCAGTAATTTTTTTACTTCAGAAGAATGCAAGAACAGGATGTATGAGGCTAATGTTAGACTCTTCTATGCCATGAGAGCTATTGGCAAAGGTCTCAGTGCAGCTCAACTTTTCTGCTCTCATGAATCTTCCAGCACCTCCTGCCAGAATGCAGAAGTACACTTAAGTTGTAGGAGGAGCTGTTGAATCTGTTTCTTATCAATGAAGGCTGCAGCAAAGGAGGCCATTGAAATGAAGGAAATAGTTATTTACCTCTTGCATCTGATGGGACATGGCAGAAACGAAGCCACACGTAAAATCTCAGTTGCCACAATTACAAGCATAGACACAGGCAAAGTAATTGATTATGAGGCACTTAAAAACATTGCTATAGGTTCTGTAGAAATAGTGAACATGAAAACTGTCAGAAAAACGATGAAGGAACTAATGGAGGAATGGAAGCTGATGCTGCAGTGAAAATATTGTCGCTCGCTCAAAGAAAGGGGTGTTCGTTATACACAGTTTCTAGGGGATGGTGATTTTAAAGCCTAAAAGTGTCGCTGAATCAAAGCCATATGGGGATACTGAGATAAAGTGGAGTGTGTTGGACATGTTCAGAGGAGGATGGGCACATGGCTTCGAAAATTGAAACAAACTGCGCACCACTGTATTGTCAGATGTGAAGCTACTGAGGGGTCGACTGACTGATAAAACAATAAATTTAACTTCAGCAGTATTATGGCATGGCACTCAGAAATAATGTAAACAATTCAGAAAATATGAAGAAAGCAGTCTAGGCCACATACTTCCACAAACTCTCAAGTGACAGGCAGTCATTACATTCACGTTACCCACCTGAACCTGAAATATGGTGCAAGTTCCAGAAGGCTGAAGTTTCAGAAGTGTGTTTTGAACACAAGAATTCTATACCTGAAGCAGTTATGGAAGCTTTCTCAGAAAGTGTCTACTTGGGTACACTCATAATCCCAATGAGTCAACAATATCTGGACTAGTGCCCAAAAATGTATTTGTGGGGTTAAGAACTTTGAAATGGAGAGTCAGTGATGCTGTGCCATCATTTAATGATGGGAACATGGGAAGAGTTTTATTGCATCTCAACATCAACCCTTGCTGTCATACTATGAAGGGACTGCAACATTTAAACAAATTGCCAAGGCACAGCAGTAAAGGCTGCAGCATTCACACAACACCAAAGCAACAAGGTCATCCTGAAGGAACAGGTTTTCAGACAAGGAGGGGTACCAGGAAGAGGATGCTGACTCTGCTGCTGGGTGCTTTTGAGCCTTAAGTAAAAAATCTGAGAGAGTTCTTATAATTTCAAGTTTTAAACCTGATTTTCTCAATGACTTTTTTTTTTTTTTTTACAATTAATGTTCCTGTATCTGAATAACTACTTCTGATACATACACAAAACTTTGTGAGATGCTTTATTATATTTTACTGTCCTTACTGAATCATAGCACAGGTTTCCATAGACATGAAGTAAGGGGTGCCCGTCTACAAATATTTTGTGTAAAAACAAAAAAGGCATCTTTAAAAAAATTATCTCGTTCTTTTGGTTTCTATATATTCTGCTTCAGTACACATAATGTAGACATGTCAGGTGTAAAAATTCAGTCGTACCTTCATTGGTTCCAAAAATATAGGAACATAATCTTCTTATTTTTAACATTGGCAGGATAGGCCTTTCACTCTCCCCTTAAAATATTAACTAACGCAGTATTTCCGTAATTATACAATTATAGTTTTGTAATCTAGACCCTATTAGCACGAAATATATATAGTGAGGCCTATAAACAAGTTTCCATCCAGCACTTTACCTACCGTATACTTTATCTCTGTATTTAAACACAAAATATGAAATGAAAATAAGAGAATGGGAAAACTTGTATACGTTTCAGAATTGTCCGAATTTCTCATATTCCACGTTTTCTTCCTTACCGCTTTGTTGCTCTCGTATTTGAAGTATATTTACAGTTTCTTCAGCATCTCCGCAGCTAATGTGGCAATACCAAAAAAAAGTCCTCATTACAGGTCATTATCCTCATGTTTGTTCCGTATTGAATAATGTTAATCACAGCAATATACAATAAGTATTTCTTATCCACCTATTCAATACAAATCACCTTTATTGGTATTTACATTTTCATACAATTAATTCTTCTAAGGGACATGTTTCGCTCTTATAAAGAGCATCTTCAGCCATTAATTTTAATCTTAAAATGATGTTTGTGAACAGTTGTAAACATTAAAAAGACTAGTCAAAATTAAAATTACAGTAGTCTAAAAATCTAATTACATCACATCTATAAAAAAAACTTTTAAAAAATTCAAAAACGTGATAACCTGAACATTTAAAATTATCGGTGTCCATTCAAAACCTTGTCTGAAACTATTATTGAATCTTCGTCTTAAAAACAGTAGTAAATGGTTTTCTATAAAAATAGCACCAAGCTGGACATCATTCTTGCGGAAAAACGAAAATTGAAATGCAACTTCTGTGACGTAGAATGTAAGTTAAAATAGTGCCCGCAAGCTGAATTGTGAAGAGACAATGATCCATTTTGCTCTTTATAAGTGCGAAACATGTCCCTTAGAAGAATTAAGTGTATGAAAATGTAAACACCAATAAAGGTGATTTGTATTGAATAGGTGGATAAGAAATACTTATTATATATTGCTGTGCAAGTCCTTTTCATCGTTCTGAGGGACAGTTTCTTCTGAAAAATGCATAGTTTTTCAGTTATATTGTGATAACCTTGTAGATTTTGGACCATGATATATAGTAGGTCTAACATAACACAATACATAAATAACTAAAAGATAAGACATTAATTACTGGTACCTAAATGATTAAAAAAATATATATTTGCAAAAAATAGCTCTTCTTGATATTCACTGGATGAAGATTGTAAAGCCATTTTCCATAATAACCTCAATAACCTAACATCCGATTAAGGTATCGCAAGTGTATATCAGGAGACAATGATTGTGTTTCTGCGCATGTCGCAAATATATGGATCAGTACTGTATATGCTTTAGGCTGCGGACTACTTCGGACAGTTGGGATCGATGCAGAGTGTTGGTTGGAAAGTCCAACTGTAGTCCATGGATGAATACGTGGACGCAATTTTGACTGTGCTGGAAAGGACTGTTCATGTTGCACGTGACCAAAGAGACTCTGTATTGGTACAGGGACTGTATTGGAAAGAACCTATAAATTTTGATCCCATGATACCGTATGGTGAAAGAAGATATCACGTCCAAAGTTGCAAGAAAGGAACTAAAACTTAGAATGAATACAGCAAAGAATAGTGGCTACTGTAGATTTTTTAAAATGTACTTCAATGGCTGAAATGCATATTTTGATAATCCTGTTGTATATGTAGCGTAACACTGAAGTCCAATTGGATTGCTCCTGTTGTTCCAATAAGAAAATGTTTAGTAGTCTACAAATCGGTAGTACGCAGTGATGGGAATAGTGCAAGAAAGAGTAACCGAGCTGAATTAGTTATCTTGGAAATATTTTACTAGATTACAAATTACTTTTGTAACAAGTAGGGCCTAATCGGTAAAATTACATTTACTCGCAGAATGACAATCTTAAAGAAATCTGGCATTATTTCTTACATGTCTCTGGAATGACACAAGTTTGCACAAAAAACTATATTTTTGTTTTGTAGCAGAGACGTTTTAGAGGCTGTCATATTTAGGGGAGATTGAATACAATACCTCGGAACTTTCAAAGTTCTTTTCCATCATTCTTTAGTTAGTGACTTAGCGTTTCAAATAACTTGCCATTTACTTTACAAAATAATCGGTTCTTGGTTCTCATCACTAAGGTTTGACCTCTTTTGGGGAAATTTTATGAACATCCTTAACAGTGATGGATATTGTAGGATACTGGTATGTTTCAGAAATATTGGAGAGGTAAGAAAGAACCTCATCCAGCACGGTAGTAAAACTGAAAAAGTAGCATAATGTGTCTCTTGTAGACTACATACCCTACAGCATGTACACGTAATTGTTGCGTTCTGTAAGTTAACAGATCATAACTTAAATCAAGACTGTATGGGCAATCTGATGGTTCAACTTCCATGTCCTAAGAGTTGTTAAAGTTCTGTTTCGGAAGAAAGTTTACATTGTTCTTTACACCTAATATTAGTCCTAGACACTGTAATTTCGGAAGTACAAACAAGACTAGATCTCTGGCAGGAAACATTTACAACCTTAGGTCTCAAAATCAGCAAAACGAAGACAGTTAGCTTGGTGATAAGATGGATATTGTAGACAACTTCCAGTATTTAGGTAGTGCTGTCATCAGACAATACCACACATCAAAAGATTAGCAACAGAATACAGAAGGCTCCCACATTCTATCACGCTGTACGCCAAATACGTAGGGATGAAACATTTCCGTTAGTTTCCAAGATCAGCTTGTACAAAATATATCTTAGTATTTTGACGTATGGCCTGGAAGCAGCAACACTTACTGGACCAACAGTCTTCTTCAAGCAACAGAAATGAAGTTCCTCCGTTCTTGTCTACAAAAAACAAAATGGATAAGATAAGGAATGTGGATATCCGGCAACAGCTTGGATTGGAAAGAAGCTTGCTGGAGACTCTAGAAGTGAAGAGATTGCAATGGTATGGTCACATGAAAAGAATGGACCTTCACAGGACTCCTCGAACATACTTTGACCACAGAGTTCCTGGGAAGAGACCAAGAGGAAGACCTCACGATGTTTGGGAAAAACAGATATTGAAGGACCTTGAAATTAGATGTGAACTGGCATCGCATATATGGGCAGCATCTGTGGATTGATAGGACAAACTGGAGGAGGCTCGTATACAACCGCACCCGGCTTGCTGGAGCAAAGAAATTATGATGAGACACTGTAATTTCAGGTGTGCGATTATTTCCATCTCACAAATAGTTTTCAAGAGTGTTGAATATCTTCAAACATACCGGTACTTCCTTCAACAGATGGTCACCTTATTTGAATGAATTGCTAACCAGACTACCAAGGAATGAGATATGTATATAAATACAGAGCCTGTCGACATAACCCTTAACTCCCTTCTGACAACTATATATTTACTCTAATGTTCACGTAGATATGACTTAAAATTTAGAATATTGTCATAAGTAACAAAGGAAGGACACGTGGATATGTGATGGCTTCTAAGTGACATTTTTCCTGACTTGTAATGTTAACATTGTCTGTTATTTTATACCTTCAGCATTATTTATTCATATAATAATAATAATAATAATAATAATAATAATAATAATATCCGGGCTGAGTAAGCCTAGTTCAGATGGAGCACAGGCCTTCTGAGCTCAAAATGGTGGGTCGATCCTAGCACAGTCCACTGCTGGAATTCGAAGGTGCTCAGAAAATGTCTGCCTTATGCGGGGCATTCTGGCGTCTCTGAAACCATAAAAGTAGCTGGGGGAAAATGATTGAGTGGTTTGATGTAGCTTCCATGCCACGCTATCCTGTGCTAAAGTTTTCATTTCTATGTAACTATTACATCCAACATCTGCTGTAATCTGCTTGTCATATTTGCACCTTGGTCTACCTGTACTGTTCTTACAGCCTACACTTACCTAAAAAAACTGAACATGTCCTGAGTGTTGAAGATGAGTCCTATTATTCTATCTCTTCTGGTCAAATTTAGCCAAATCAGTCCCCTCACACCAATTCATTTAGTGATTCGATCTACCCATCTCGCCTTCAGCATTCTTCTGTAACACCCCATTTCAAAAGTTTCTGTTCTTTCTTTCCGAGCTACTTATAGTCTTTCACTTCCATACAATCCAGGTGAAAGTCTTCAAAAACATCTAATTCCTATATCAGTGTTTGACGTATGCAAATTTATTTTACACAAGGCCCTCCTTGCTTGTTCTAGTCTGCATTTTGTCATCCTTCTGCCATCGTCGGTTATTTTGTTACCCAAGTAACAATGTTAATCTACTTTAAGACTTCATTATCTGCTCTAATATTTCCTGCATCACCTAACTTTGTTAGACTGCAATTGCCCACTGGTTTTTGTACAGATAGATTATTCTTCCTTCTCAGTTTCTGAGCCCGATCACCTTAAGAATTTGAAATAGCTTGGTCCAATCAACATTCAATGCCTTTTCTAGATCTACGAATGCCATGTATGTGGGCTTGTCCTTAATTTGATCGTTTAACCCATTAGCGCCTGAATTTTTTTTCTGAGATTTACTTATGCGTTGTGTTTTGCCGCATGTTTGAGACCAAAATTAATAAAACAAGTTTCAGAATTTTGGGACCGTTAGGTCATAAGATATTTGTTGTCATATGGCAACGCTAGGCTCTTGCGCTACCTATTTTTTAACAGGGAGTTTTGGAAGCTGAATTTCGGTTGTAAAGTGTTTTTTTTGTTTTCGTACAATAACGTTAAAATATCTTGGCATTATTTATCGTAAGAATATGCAGTATCAGTTTTTATTCACATCACAGCAAAAAACATTGAATTATTGAACAAAGCAGAAAATATTTGTTTGCAGTACAGACCCACATATGTACAGTTCGTTGCATGCCAGCTAGTGGATTGGTTATGTCTGGCTAGTGACAAAACCATTGGTCTGGATTTTTTAGATCCAGCTAGTGACAAATCCATTGGACTGTCATCAAGCAAAGGGGGCCTGAAAGTATAAACCACCAGGTTAGAGCTGCATAATAGCTGCTGGGTCTCTAGCATTCTGCAAGCAGTGCATTCTATGCTGGGCAGTGGTGAAAAGCTGACATTGACATAGCTGCTTTGTGTGCAGCTAATGACAAATGAAAAACTGTATTGTAGCCTACTTTGTTTCATTACATGCTGCATTTACTGGTTGTGTTTTTATTGTGCATGGGTTGGTAACTGAAGTATTTATCTTGATTGCTGGGAATTATGCCATCCGATTATATCTCAGCCAGTGGAAATGCATACTTGAGCAATGGAGAATGGCACATGCTAAATTGAATTAGGTTATAAAAGTAAATTTTACTTCTGGCGTCTGGTGGGTGGGTCTGAACACATCTTTCCTCTGCAAAGTATTCCACATAAGATTTGTATTATTTCAACTGCATCAAAAAGAAGGAAGTAAGCACCATTTTTAGGTTATGACTAATGTAAACTAGTGTCCTCATCCCGAGGTGGTACAGCTCTTTTCAGGTAGACCTCCAATAGAGGTGAGCTACATGTCATTTCAACCAAATACCAGCCCTTCTGCCATTTGTAAATTTCTGGTAGTACTGGGAATCGAACCCAGGCCCCCCGAGGACGGCAGCTAATAACGCTTTCCCTTCTCATTTAATGGTGGTATTCATAAATTGCTGCAATCGATACTTTTTTATTTATGCTAGTCGAAGGAAGCAACACACATAAAAAGAAAATTGCCCACTGATTCTTTCTGGGAGGAGGTAAGCTACACCTATATGTGAATGAATTGTAGGGAAAGGGAAGGAAGTCATTCTCCACAAATCCGAATTGTTCTCTTCACTCTATTCACAGCTCAGCACAGGTTTTTGAGACCTTTCGTTTTCAATACATGCATTGCGTGGATATAAAATTTCTTCGATGATAAATATTTATAAACCACAAGTTGTGAGAAAGTTGTTCAGCAATGGTAATGAAACTGGTTCAAGCCATTTCACAAACTGCAATGATGCCAAAGAAATTGATGTTTTGCACTCGAGGTTAGTGGTCAAAATAAAACAGCCATTAACACTGCTGATGCACATTTATACCTTCCTAATATTGATCTAATTTATTTAGATTTGCCAGTATCAAATATTGCTTCAAGGCCAATGACACAACAGCTCTTGTGTTCAAATAAGTTAGGTTAATACTAAAATAGAAACATTGTTAGAGAGAAATACAAAGCGAAAGCTAAATCATCCATTTTGTAATGCTACCTGTTATAATATATAGTTGTCCTTACAAATGTTATGATGTGCAGCTTTGCATCAAGGAATAGACTTATAATAGATTCTGGCACCTTGAAGATTTCAAGTGGTAGGTTAAAGATTAGTTCAGTTTTTTTATTTGGGATTTGTCCCAGTTTTATCTAAGGTGAGCATTGTGTAATTTTGAATTTATATAGCTTTCTTTCTATATAAACCTTTTTTTCATTTTTCACTGAAATTTTAATGGTTTTTCTTGTTTGAAGTCATATTTAGAACAGGATTTCTTTTGTAGTGATATTAAGAGTTCAGGGGCTAATTTATGATTAAGGCATTGTTTTAAAAAATAATTGTTCCTGCTGATTTTGGATTGACTGATCAAGTTTAAATAGGGGTTGGTTTGTTTGTATGCCTGGTTGGCTATATTATTGCATGTAATGAATTTCATTTTTGGGTTAGTTGACTGAGGGGGAAATAAGATAGGGAAGATCAAACACCACTGATCTGCATTTAGGGCATATTCCCCATATGCTGTTTCATATTCAAGACGTCCTTTAATCATCATACCTTGAGAAACAAGTTTTTAATCTTAAAATTTCTTTTGTTGCAGGAGTGTTTACCATGAATCACCATATGGTCACCATGCAAGTCGCTGACAACCACGAGAAATGGCACAAGTCTTCTCTGCGAGGGGAACAGGATGAATGAACTGAGGTATAAGATGCTGGTGAGTTTGCACATATGAATAAGTAGATGGATAAAAAGTTAAAATTTGCAGAACTGATCAGTCTTTTACTGTACTTTGAATTGGTTTAGTTAAGGTGGTGGCAATTAAAAATTGTACATGTCATGCGCAAATTGTAATTTGAAACTTGACATTTCTTTCAGTATAATGCAAGTATTCATCAGGAATAATCATGTGAGGCTCCAATGAAGAGGAAACAATTGGACAGTTCGACTGATGCCTGGGATGTTCATGGTGTGGATGAAGGCATAAAGCGCTGGTAAGGCAACATGTATGATTAATTTTAAAAACTGTTCTCTTTCAAGTACAGTAGACATCAGCTGTAGAGATTACTGCATAGTCAGAACCCTGATGTAAAGTCAGTTTTTTTTTTTTTTTTTCATGTCCCATGAAAATTCCTACATTAAATTGTGTATTATCCTTTGGTTACAGAAAGAACCCTATAGTTGATACATCAGTTATTGTGAGTGATTAGGTGCATGCTGTTATTTCATTTACCGATCTTATACACACCAGGGATTATATTGAATGTGACTGAATATCTTCGGTGTGTTATCGTTCTACGTTGCGATTTTATTAGACGTAAATAAATATCACACAAGAACACGTTCACTTCCTTATACAGATTACTTTATTTACACTGTATGTCACAACACACAATTTTACACAGTAGCAAATGACACTATATACAACATCCAATAGCGGAATACCCTGAAGTCGATTAAACAAGTACAGATATCAACAAACTGACGCGCGCAGTATAACATACTCTCTTGAATCTGCCGCCTGACTCACTTGAGTCCAGTACTGACTCCACCTCGGAGCCCAACAATCACTCCCAGTCCATCACTTGCCTGAGTCCCAAGAACCAAAATCTGCGAACTTAGAACTAAGAACTTCCTCACTGACTGACAGCTCAATATTTATACTTCTCGACCAACCATCTAGAATGATCGACTTCTGGACAAATTCTTACAACACTCCAATGAAACACACTCGAAACGTCCATCGACCAGCTAGTCGAATGGATACTCGAACGATCGTTTCCTATTTAATAACACACATGGAAATATCTACATTCGTAATGTCTCTACATGTATCTGGATAATAAAACCTTACTGGAAGTTTCTAGAACCCTTCAGATATACCAACTATAGTACAATAAGTCTAATATACGAACATTATGGAATTTTCTACACCGAGCTTGACAGCTGCAGTCGCTTAAGTGCATCCAGTATTCGGGAGATACTAGGTTCGAACCCCACTGTCGGCAGCCCTGATAATGGTTTTCTGTGGTTTCCCATTTTCACACCAGGCAAATGCTGGGGCTGTACCTTAAGGGCACGGCCGTTTCCTTCCCATTCCTAGCTCTTCCCTGTCCCATCGTCGCCATGAGACCTACCTGTGTCGGTGTGACGCAAAGCAACTAGAAAAAAAAATTTCTACAGCTTTCGACTCTATAGATTTTTAGGTTATACAATACGTATTTGAGGTTATAAAATTTTATACATATTTACAGAGAAACCATATACTAGTCATGTTTAGCACTTAATAAAAGATAATTTAGCATTAAATAAACTATAATTAAAATATACTAAACATAATTGAAGGTTTTTCGTCAGTTACGATGTCGTACCTACGACAGTGTACTAGTGAGCTCTCTATAGCCATTTGAAGACTGTCGCAGTCTATTGCTAATACCAGTAGACTAGTGTACTGTAAACAAAATTTGAAATGAAAGACGAGAGCATGTTTTCACAAGAAATGCATAAATAACTTAGCCAACACAGCTGTTTACTTCATCCTTTATTTCTATTGAGTTAATGATCACTTAATCTTTATGCTACGTACTGAAATTCAGTAAAAATCTAATACACCTCAAGATACGACAGTGCATCACTGATTTTAGAGGTTAGTTTATAAATTCTTACCTCTGGTTAAACTTCAGAAAAGCTTCAGTAGAACTTCGTTGATTCGAAGTCATTGGGATGCAAAAATCGGACTTCGAATTACGTGATTTCGAATTAACCGCCGCTAACTTGAAGTTCAGAAATGCCAAACCCTGCTGCATCACAAAATATTCTAAGATCCTTTATAGCATGCAATCACCTTGATTCACAGTTAACCTTTACCACTCGTCTGTTTGGTGAGGCCCGACATTACGATATTCCCGTTCCGGTCGCATGTCGGGGGAGACCCGACATGTGATTTTATCGCCCACCACTCGTCTGCCGACTCTTAGCCGACAAAATACACGATGATATACTCTACTGCCATCTTTTGGTTCCACGTGGAACTTTGTAGAATCCAGATACTATTCGACAGTCAGTCAAAAATCCATTATTTAGATGGCAGTGTAGCCGTCAGCTGTCAAATCACGCACATGAAAGCTCGAGCGATAGTAAACAAACATGGCTGCCATGTGCTCTTCTAGTCATATATATGTTGCATATGTCAGGCAACACACAAAACCTCAGTATTTTCGCACCTCTGCTCCTAATGAATATATCTAATAGCATTTCACGTTGCCTAAAAATGAACTGACGATGGTCGGTTTGTGTACCGTAACCGAACATGTACCTTATGCTGACGGCTGGCACAATTATAAATCAAAAGGTTCGGATTTCAAGAAATTGCCGTTTACAGTGGTTTCAGCCTACAAACTACCGCGAGGTATGAAAACAGAGACTGAATAGAGTTTTTAAATTGCTTTTTAGCGATAATTTGTACACTAAATTATTAACGAAACCAATCGGTATGCGATAACGGTAGTAATAATAATAATAATAATAAAAATGGAAAATAATTAGTCTTAAATTCCACATATTGCTTTTATTTGCTCCAGTATAGCTTGCTATAAACGTGTATAGCCTAACTACATCATTTAAAACCAAGTGCTATCTCCAAAATCGTGAAAGATTAATACAGGTCGTATAAGATAAAAATGTACATTTAAAATACGAGTAGTAGAGGCAACGCAGAGAACTTTAATTCGAGGGGTAAGGGTTAAACCTTTCAAATGTATCGTTCTACGTTGCGATTTTATTTGGCGTAAATAAATATCACACGAGAACACGTTCACTTCCTTGTATAAATGACTTTATTTACACTGTACGTCACAACACACAGTTATACACAGCAGCAAATGATACTATATACAACACTAAATAGAGGAGTACCCTGAAGTCAATTCTGACAAGTACAGATAACACTGACTCGCGCACTCTCTTGAATTCCCCGCCTCACTCACTCGAGTCCAATATTCTGACTGTCTCACTGACTTGACAGTTCGATATTTATACTATTGATCAACCATCTAGAATGATCGACTTCTGGAAGAGTTCTTACAACACTAATGAAACACACTCGAAACATCGATCGACCAGCTAGTCAAATGGATACTCGAACGTTCCTTCAATATTTAAAAATGTACAGGAAATATCCACAACATTCGTAATGTCTCTACATGTATCTGGATAATAAAAGCTTACAGTAAGTTTCCAGAACCTTTCATATATACCAAATTATAGTACAATAAGTCTAACATACAAACATTGTGGAATTTTCTACCGCTTTTGACTCTATAGATTTTGAGGTTATACACAATACGTATTGGAGGTTATACAATCTATACTACATATTTACAGGGAAATCATATATTGATCATATTTAACATTTAATAAAAGGTAATTCAGCCTTATATAAACTATAATTAAAATTTATTAAATATAATAATTGAAGGTTTTTACACCAGTTACGGCGTCGTACGTACGACAAATGCCATAGAGAAAAAATTCCTAAATGTATCCAACAAGGTGCATTTATTGAAATAATGCTCTTGCAAACTCCATACACTGTCAAACGTAACCTCACTCCCGGGAAAAATAAAACACGATTCAAAGACAAGGAGTACAGTAATCTACTGTATATGCACAACGCACTTTAAGCAAATAGGTTATAACCTACTTGATTTAAGTGCAGTATAAAGCACTTGCACAGGGGAGCCAACAAGGCTGTCCAAAATGGAAACATTACACCAACAAAACAAACTTTAAAAACCCAGACATATATTTAAAACAAATATCAAGAATAATAGATAACTTTGTACAGCACCTGAATAGTTCACAAATGTTTAATGATCCAGTAGGACTTTTTTTTGTCATTAGGCTTATTGCCTTTTAAAGTAAGAATGTATGAGAGGTTGCTTCATCTTTTTTTTATATATATATAAACACTAGCTACGAACTGCTCCATATGGGCCATAGCCTTAATTGTAGCGTCGTCAGCATCACTTGCACTCATCACTGAATCCAACACGGTGAGAGCGACAAGTACATCATTCTTTGACGGAATAGCTGCCACTTGCACCGTATCTTCATGTTCAACATCAGCTGTAGCTGCATCTCCCTTTGGCGTCACGTGATCACAGCTGATAATCACGGCGGGATCCCACTCTTCTGAATTAGTCTCCGCTTGGTCTATGGTGATGTATTTGGAGAAAGTTATACCGACATCAGTCTTGTGCCGTAACTCCTCCCATTCATCTTCATTGTCATCTTCTTCTACTTCATTTAACGAACTAAAACCACACTTGACGAAGCAGTTCTTGATTGTCGATGGAGGAACAGTCCCAGGCAACTGTCACACTCCGCATTGCATCAGTTACATTCCACTTGCGTATCTCTCCCGCCGGAATATTTCTAGCAACTTCCCGGAGAAAGTAACGCACCAGTCGCTTTCTGTAGGCACTTTTCACAGATGAAATTATGTCTTGGTCTAGGGGCTGCAAGCAGCACAGTGTTGGCCGGCAGAAAAAGACGCACATGTTTTTAAAATTAAATTAGGTTTGTGTGCAGCTCACTGATCCAACAGAAGTATTTTCCTGTCCTGGCCTGCCATTTTGCACTCAAGGTATACCAGCCACTCTTCAAATTTTGCCTGTCATCCAGGAATCGTTAGACGATTTATATTTGCATGGAAAGTGCCTGATGCCCTTAAAACATCGCGGCTTCTCGAACTTGCCTATGAGGAGGGGAGGAAGTTTCTCGCATTGCAACACAGGACTGTGACCCTATCCTTGTAAGATTTCCCACCATGGCACTTCTCCCCCTTACAACCATAAGTCCGTTTGGGCTCGGCATTAAACAATGCAGTCTCATCGGCATTGAAGATATTGTTCGGTGCATACGAATTGATTATGTGAGCCATGTTTTCTCGCCAACTGTCTACATCGCTAGTGTTCACTGATTCGGCTTCTCCGTACACTGCCTGCCACGTGATATTGTGCCGTTCCTTAAAACGCTGAATCCACGTGTTCAAACACTGAAACTCAAGATCCATCTTCAGTGCCTGTTCATTCGCCTTCCCTTTAATCTTGCCATCTACAGGGACATTGTTTGCCCGAACATGCCGAAACCACTTGATCAATTGTACTTCCAAATCAGTGTGTTTAGCTCCTTGAATGCGCATTCGCTTTGCTTTATTTACACCCTGCTTTTGCTGAGCTTCTATGCTCTCACAATTTTTAAAAAACGTTGAAATTGTGGACACTGGAATTCCAAAGTCTTTAGCTATTTCAGTTTTAGTTTTTTGTCCTTTGTCGACCTCCCGTATAATTTTCACTTTCTCGCTGAATGCCTTTGAAGAATACTGACTTAGCCATTGCAACCCACTCCCCCCCCAAAAAAAGACATGCCCTAAACTAAAATATCGTAACAATAAACTAAAACATAATATTAATAAAATATAACTTTTGAAGTTTATAACTGCACACTAAAACTTTAAGTTAAATGAGTAACTAGAATAATACAAAAGAACTACGATTTCACTAGAACTTGGCAACTCTGCAGCGCGCTGTAGACACACCAAACTCAAAAGTGAAAGTGCAGAAAAAACCGTTCCTTAAGACGCGTTCCATCGTGACGCGGAGAATTTTTAATACAAATTACGCTGTAAAGTATTATTTTTAATAAATTGAAGGACAGTTTTGAATTAAGTCTGAATTTCAATACTAGGACCGTTGTTGTTCTTCGAATTACGAATTATCCTTATTTCAAATTAAACCATTTAAATAACATACAAAACCATACCTTGTGTTTCGGGGAATGAGAGATTCTTCGAATTACGCTGCATTTTGAATTAACCAATTTCGAATTATCGAGGTTCTACTGTATTTCCATGTAAATTTATAGTGAAAGGTTATTACTCTATTTGCACTTGAAATATGTCTTCATGATTCATATACGGTTAAGGTAGGTTAGGTGATACTGTTTGAATAAGGAAACGAACATTTGCCACAGAAGCCTCTGTGTAACAGGATTTAGGAAAATAATTAATGGACAAGTCGTAGTATGGAAATCGTCCACGAAAAGGCAAATTTTAAACAAACCAATTGCCGTTTCATACAAATTTTAATGTGTGTGTGGATTTCTTTTGACTTAATTTGATATAACGAAAATTTGCTATAGACAACATTTTTTGCTGTTATGAATTCTTGCTATAATGTACTTCTACTATAGTTCTTCTATACCTTGTTTTGGGTAAATGGCCACTTTCCTCCAACACTTCCTTTCTTGGACCCTAGTAGAGTCAGGAATGGAATTTAGCAAGTCTTTTATAATCCTATCTCTCCATTTTGTTTCTGGTCATCCCTGAGCTGGTTCACCTTCTAATGCCGTCATCTCAACTCAATGATATATGCTCCCCTAGTCCTCTTTCAGTGTGACCAGACCATCGGAGTTGGTTTCCTTTTCATTTTTTCTGGGATTGGTGTCTCTCTGAGAGTGGAGAATATTGTTTCAGATTTTGTGCAATCCAGTTGTTCCACGAGCCCGTTGCAGCATCCTAACTATGGCAGTGTTAAGTTTGCGTTCATCCTTATTTCATTGTCCAACGTTCAGAGCCATATACCATGGCTGGAGAAACCATTATCCTGTACATATTGCCTTTTAGATGAATAGCGTCCTTTTTATTGCATATAAACCCTGTCGCTGCCTGCCACTGCTCAGCTGCTGTTACCCTATTAACGATGTCTTGATCAATATCTCCATTACCTTCACTGAGAAGGCATTTACTATATCACCTCTTGAACTTCGTTCACACATGCAAACATTGCAGTGAATCTCATTTTGGTAGTTATGATTGTTCATGTAAGGTGATGATCATTTAAGAAAGAAACATGATAAATTCTGAGTCAGAATTTTTTCTTTCCCTAGGGAATAATGGGATACACACACAAGAAATGTGTGTAAATTGTTCAGAATGTCAAAGAACTTCCAAACCTGCTTCTGTTGAAGAAAATGATAGTTAACCAGAGTGGTTAAAAATGGTCTGATTGAGGTGGGTCCCAATTATTGCTACGAATGTCTTGCAAGGTGGGAGCTTGAGGGATGTCCTGGAAGTTGAATAGTGTCATTCTGTGAAAGCTATAGTCAAGTTTCTTGCTGCAAAGTAAGCGTATATAAAACGCTGAGTTGACATGCAAGTTGCATATGCTGCAGGAAATCTTCGTGATTGGTAGGAGTGTATTGAGAAAGTGGTTCTATATTAATTCAAAACATTTCATATATTAGAATACCACTATTGAGCCTGAAGGAACATTATCAAGCTGAAGCTAAACGTAGACTTAAGTTAGCAAAATCTTAAGGAAATGGAACGTAGAATATTCTTTGTATAATAGTGAATATATTACATAGCAATCAGATCTGTATTATGCAGCTCACCTCCAATGGGGGTGTGCCTGAAAAGAGCTGCACCACCTCAGGATGAGGACACGAGTTTACTTTAGATCTGTATTATTCTAGCTGGGAATATACAAGTTATGTGCCTATTAAGAATTACATTACATGTAAACTAATAATGCCTAGGAAGAGAAAACATAACGGCAAGTGATGAGAAAAGAAATTGGTGATTTTTTAAATATGAAGACCGAACGTTTCCCCAGGTATTAAAATAAAGTGGTGTCTATAAGGTTAGAATGAGGGTATGGTGGGAATGGATTTTTCAGATAATGACTGATCAGGAGATAGAGAATAGGAAAAGGAAGTTTGTCTTTAAGAACAGATTGAGTTGGTACAGATGATTGGTCAGAGCTTCTTTTACCAAGAACCAATTTAGATCTGCGTGAAGTAGGTGGTATTTGGGGAAGTTGGAAAATGGGACAATTCCACGTCGCTTGCTTCAGACTTCAAAGTACCCTGCAGTAAAAATTCTGATGCAACAGCATCCGTTAAGACAATTAGCAGTTCAGCAGTAGTTTGACAGTAGTACTCTTAATGAGTAATTATTAAGCAGAAATGGAACATACTGTACAATTATACAAAAATGAATTCAAGAAATATTCAGAATAGCCTACAGTGGGTGGTTGGCACACGCCGTTGTGCTGGCAGTAGTGTCACACGTATAGGCAAGATCCTATCCAATTAAACAGAGGTTTACAAAAGCCACCATAGCTCAAATAAAATCCAAAGGCAGTTGGTGTCCATTTGGAGATTTTTTCTCTATACTTGACATGTTAGACATGTATTACATGTACTGTATTTGGTATGATTGTCTAAATGAAATGAAAGAAAGCTAGGAATTAATGTAGAAACAGGCACAAAAGATAATGAAATGACAGCAGCCCTATAGGTGCAAGAAAAAAGGCAAAATTGTAGAATTGTAAGGATAATCCCAAGGCCACACCTTGGATGAATGATAGAGGTCTTTCATAGTCTGAGTGGACTAACGGAATAGACATCATGCAATGAATCAGCAGTGAGAATGGTACCAGGGTGTTCAGTCTACCGTTCAATGTCACCACCCAAGTGAAAAACCTGGGCCATGTGTTTGGCTACCGCTGAAAGAGAAATTTACAGAGGAACATGTGCCATCCAAAAGGTCCATTCTTTCATGCAATGGCCCCACAGAAGGCAAAGTGCGAGGTTCACAAGGAAGTGTACTGCCTTTCAGAAGATTGATAGACTGGGCGGTCGAATATTACCATCAACCATAAGGAAAAGAAATGCCTCCTCTTGAACCCCACCATAAGCTTTGAAGTCAACCCAGAGCTGGCATTGGTGGTGTACAAGAGCAATCTACTGCCCATGCGTCCTTCATTTGAGTGAGGGCTATAACACAACTGGTTACAAATGGGAAGTAAGGGGACTTCTCTTCAGAGCCAGGAGGACTTGGTTTAAGGACAAGAGTTCCTATTTCAAGGAGTTGGGCATCTCTTTGACAGATAAAAATCTTTCATTAAATATTTTGAAGTATTCATTAACAGTATTAAAACTACCATATATATATATATATAGATAATAATGGCTCGTTATATTTACATTTCTATTATATATTAAAAATAAAAGTTATATTCTGGATCCTTGTGGTTACATGCAATTGTTCCTTTGAGCATAAATAAAAATCACACTTCAGTTACATTACACATTTGGTTCCTTTCTCCTTCTGCTCATTCTGCATACTTTTGTCTTGCATATTCCTACATAAATATGTAGTCGCTCCTTTTTCTCATTTATGCAGCACCCGCTGTGGGTGGGGGACGCAGAGGAATACACCAACAGTATCCCCTGCCTGTCGTAAGAGGTGACTAAATGGGGCAACGAAGGGATGTTTGTATTAGAACCATGAAACTATTGTGGTCAGTAACACCATGCAGGGAAAACTATGGGTCACTTTTACTTGCACGTAGTACCAGTATGTTAGGTACCAAATAGGTTCGTGATTAGTAACGGAGTGCGTTGCCGGCTTCTACAGTACCTGTGATTAGTACCACTTTAGGAGCGACACCATAGTTCTGGCTTGCCTACGATTAGTACCCACTATATTAGGAACACCACGGGATAGTGCAGGTCCCTGTGGTTCACGTGATGAACACCATAGGTTTGTGTTGCCTATAAATGGCACCGCAATGTGCAAAACACCATAGGTCTGTATTCCATGTGCAAATTTCATTACCTGTGAGTAGTACCATACTATGTGGAATGCCGCAAATCTACGCTACTTTTGATTAGTACCGCAACATGACAAATGCCATGGTTCTACTTTCCTAGTGATAAGTACCATTCTGAGGGACCGATGACTTGGATTTTGGACCCCTTTAGACTAAAAGCATCGATTCAGTATTATGCTATAGACGCA
The DNA here is from genome assembly GCF_040414725.1 of Anabrus simplex. Classification (NCBI taxonomy): domain Eukaryota; kingdom Metazoa; phylum Arthropoda; class Insecta; order Orthoptera; family Tettigoniidae; genus Anabrus; species Anabrus simplex. Next base: position 44,016,330 of record NC_090274.1, on the reverse strand, counting down.
GTCCCTTGGTCAGTAATACTATTGTGCCACGTCAGTTTCTGTGAATGCGAGACATTGCGGGTCGGATCCACTGATTGTTTTAAATTTGTTTCCGTCCATTCATTCTTCGTCCTCGCGTTTTGAATTCTGGTCAGTGGAGGATTTTTGACTAAATTTGTCATTCCAGTTCGTCTCATTTTGTATCCTTAGAGGCCGATGACCTCTGTTAAGCCCCTTTAAACAAGCACCATCATTTATGCAGCATTCTCCTTATTTCCTTTAACACTGTAAGTGAATATGAATGTCTACATACCTGATGAAGCAGGGATGCAAAAATCTCATCCTGTTTTAGATCTAGAACTAGTATTGATGAGCCTATCTGCATAGGCAAGTCAATAAGTATCTGCAATTTTGCTCTAATTGTCTTTGGGTTGGCTCTATGGCGTTGTTTGCACATCAGCCACTGGATGGCACAGTTGTCTACATCTGTGGTAGGTTTCAGCGTTATCAGATCTGTACAGCTTGCGCTGTTGTGACGTGAAGATGGCCACGTCACTGTTTGCACCAAGGAAGAACATTCCGTAATCTTTTTTTCTGTGGTCTGAGGGTGCACCAGGAGTGGAAATTCATAGATGACTTTCAGCACAATATGGGGACGATGTTTTACCACAGCAAAGTGTTTGCCAGTGGATTGAACAGTTCAAGAGGGGTCGCACGAGCGTGAAGGATGAGGAAAGATCCGGGCATCCATCTGCAGCCGTAGCTGATGCCAATATTGAACAAGTGCGTGATATCATCCGAATAACAGACGAGTGACTGTTGATGACATGGCAAACCATATACACATTAACTGTGGTTCTGCATATGAAATTGTGCATAACAGGCTTAACTTTCACAAAGTCTATTGGAGATGGGTTCCAGAACAACTCAGTGTAGAGTAGAAGCGCATTTGTGTGAGAATCTGTCAGCACCTACTAGACCGTCATGCTAACAAACCAGAGAGCAAACATCAGAGCATGGAATGGAAGCATCCCGGATCCCCAGTCAAAAAGAAATTCAAGGAGTCAACCTTCTGCAGGCAAAGTGATGCTCATTGTTTTGGGACTCGAGCCAATCATGGAACATTACCAGGAAAAGGGGGAATCGGTAAACAGTGAACGTTATGATGATATGCTGGTAAACAAGCTGAAACCTGCAATTTGCAACAAACGCAGAGGTCGATTGTCGGAAGGAATTGGATTGTTGCGTGACAATGCATGTCAACGTACCACCGCCCACACCGCTCAAACGCTTCAGATGCTGCGTTTTGAGGTGTTGGAGCATCCTGCGTACAGTCCCAATCTCGCCCCATTGGATTACTATTTGTTTGGTCCACTTAAAAACAATCTAAGAGGCCATCGATACAGCTCCAATCATCTGGTAAAGGAAGCAGGGCATACATGGCTTGCTGCGCAACCAAAAGCCTTTCTTGCAGAGGGTATCAAAGCTTGTGAAACAGTGGACCATGTGCATTGAAGAGCACAATGTTCAAAAATATCAATAAAAAGTGTGTACTCTTTTTTTAAATAAATTATAAATAATAATTTCAAATACTTATTGACTACTTCAAATTTAAGCTTAAAAACATAATTGTCAAAAAATGTTCACTTGACCCAGCTTTGAAAACAATGTTCTTTTTGTGTGTGTGAAACTAAGACCTACATCGCTGAGTACATAAACTTGAATTGCGGTTCAGAATATAAAGCATCTATTAACGAGCGTTGGCTCATCTTCAGGGCAATGTCACGTGGAATGCTTCTATTGAGGCAAGAAGATAAGTCACTGTTTCGAAGCATCGATGTAGCTGACATGTACGGAACTGTCGTTTCTGTTCACGCTGCAATCTTACTGCTTTGAAACACTGAAGCGTTGTGTCGAGGCATCGAGACAGCTGATTGCTGAAATCCTACAACCTGTTTTCCAGTCATTGACCGGGTCAGAGATGGAATGAATGAAACACAGCTGATTGCTACATGTGATAAATATCATTTTTGATCGTTATTGATATCTGATTGAAAATAACAATAAGTTACTTTATTAATTTGACCACCTAATCAATACAATACCCGGTGTTAATGTGTGGTGTGGTCTGTCATCACTAGAGCCCGGATTTCCATGCAGTATCAAATCTCAAAATATGCATGCATTCATGCACTATCATATGGCCAAACATGCACAATAAACTGGAAAATATGCACTATCAAAATTCAGTTCCTTTTGAAACATGAACAAAAACTACCCTAATTTCTCCAAATTGTCTTGATTTAAGCTCATCCGTTTACCATTCAGCACATACTTAAGCACAGAAAATTATCTTTTTACGTCACGAGAAGTGATGGATGCATAATTCAATGAAGACATTTGGACAAAGTGAGGTCAAATTGTACGTCTTTTGCATTTTCACCACAATACATCTTTTATAAGCTTGACGAATTCAAAATCAGGATTTGAACGAATTAGTTTGTTCAACTTATCTCTATCTGCGGCAGCTGCTTCTCCATGCGATGATTGCAGACACATTTGAATGTCCTCAACGATTGCTTGCTGCGATAACACAGACGTGTGACGATTGAAAGTTCCGGGTAGGACATTCCAGGATAACAATGGTAGAGGGTTCAATGAAAAATCAGAATTTGTAAGCTGCTATAGCAGTAACGCAGCGCCACAGAAGTGCGATACAAGGTTTCTTTTGTTCGTCTAACAGACGAAAAATGAGCCGTCAATGATTAATGCACAATTCAGTTTATAGTAATGTACAACTGTAAAACTGACACACCTTATTCCTAAGAATTAGATTTCGACGTGGGGCCTTCCGACTTACGTCATTGTTTACTCAAGCAACAGATAAGAAAGTGTTTAGTTAATTGCATTATACTGTAGGACCTGTATCATATGTAGGCTACTAACTATGGTTGTCACATAGGATGCCAGGAATACATTCTCTCCGTCTCTCAGTAATAGACATACTGTAGCCTACAACGTGAAAAATTGTCCCAAATTCTGCAAACTAACATTCATAAAATGCACTATGATGCAAGTTAACAATATATATGCATCAGTCAGAATGCAAGTCATATTATGCAATATTAAACGTCTAAATATGCGCTATTAAATCCAAAATCTTCCAAATATGCATTATGCATGAATTTTCTCCAAAAAATGCCAAAACATGCAAACATGCACGGAAAAAGAACTGTTATTTGGAATTGTTAAGCCGTGAAATGAATATTTGCAAAGTTTGAGAAGTGTAGCTAGCTTATTTAAAAACATGCATTTGCATGGAAATCCGGGCTCTAGTCATCACGCAGTTTGATTGGCCCATTCTTCTTTGAAGGAACTGTAACTGCTGAGGTGCATCTTCATATGCTCTAAACATCCATTTCATCTGCCATCCAAGAGGTGTTTGCAATGAAAGATTTTACCTACAAGATGGCACTCTGCCTCACTATCACAATATTGTATTGATTAGGTGGTCAAATTAATAACTTATTGTTATTATTTTCAACAGCTGATTGCGCCGGCTCAAGGTTTTGAAGCATACACGCACTAGCCAACTCTATGGTGCACATGCTAATTTTGTAAAATGAAGTTTTGGCTCGCATACATCTGAGTGTCTTTCATCTAAATCACATTTCATAAAAATCTCTTTAGTGGGGGATTGCAGAAGACTTCGTGAGTTTTAAATATGTAATTATTATTACTGCAGAGGGGTCCAGAAAAATGTAGATACTCTTTGATAGTGGAACAATATGACATACAGTTACAATGCTTGCGCATGGGGGAGGTTATTTTATGTGTTCAAAGTGGCCCCTATTAGCAGCCAAACGACGTCAATGCCGCTGAACTGCTGACCGAACTACTGTTGCTGGTGTGATAGCCGCACAGAACGCCTCGATGGTTTCTCGTAGCTCGTTCAGTGTAGCTGGCTTCTGTTGATAAACTACATTTTTCAAGGTTCCCCATAGATCGAAGTCAAGAGATGCAAGGTCTGGAGACCTTGGTAGTTACTCAGCAGCTCCTCTTCGACTTCTCCATCGTCCAGGTAGATTTTCATCCAAGTAGGCTCTGACATCTCTGTGGTAGTGAGGCAGAGTACCATCTTGCAGGTAAAATCTTTCATTCCAAACATCTCTTGGATGGCAGGTGAAATGGATGTTTGCAGCATATGAAGATGCACCTCAGCAGTTACGGTTCCTTCAAAGAAGAGTGGGCCAATCAAACCACGCAATGAGAGACCACACCACACATTAACACCGGGTAGATTAAAGTATTTGTCCACGTGAACGTGACTATTTTCAGGAACCCAGTACACGCAGTTATATAGCGGTTTACAGTACTGTTCAGTTTGATTTGCGCCTCGTCAGACCCAGATAACCATCCCTGTAAACCGTTCATCCTCAAGAGGCATGCTTTCAAACCACTCGCAGTACTCCATCCTTCGATCCGGGTCGTCCTCGTTCATAGTGTGCGGCGATCTTGGAATCTACTTTTCTCCCTTTGACCTTTTTATAAATGGACAAATTTCCCACTTTGTGTATGTTTTTGTTAGAATTTACCATTTTTAGTGGTATCGTATTACCTTTGCTTCACTGCAGTCCTGTTAGGCAAAAGGTCCACAAATGTTTGAGCTTCATTGTCATACAGGAAGAATATCAGAAAGGTGGTCATATTGACCAGTTAGCAATCCCGTCAGTCTGTATCTGGAGTGGGGTAACGAATTTAAATAGTTGTAAATTTTTCTGTCCAGAGTACGCATGGCTAGTGTGTAGCATCTTTGTCATTCTTCTTTGTTGCCAATATTCAGCATATCGAAACCAGAAATGACCGCTGAAAAAATGTGTGATGTTACAAATGTTCTGCAGATATTCAAAGTGATGGATCTGTTCAGGTATATTGTATGTGATAACAGTAACAATTCATGAAAAACACCACAGAGTAATCACGTGTGGTAGCATATAGGTAAAGAATAAGGAAATATAATGTAGTGAAAGTGGACTGCGATATCAGTTTATTGGTGAAGCACTGGTCCCTTCAAATTCAAGAAACAAAAGTGAATTTCTTGCTAATACTGAAGACATTTGGGGTGTGTGGTGTTCCTCTTTTGAAGCTTACCAACCCTGTTAAGAAATCTTATATACACGAACCTACTACGCTGTCGTAACAGGAGAGGTGATACTCCCACATGGCGGATAGCGGTGGTCCTAACCGGCATGCCGGTGGACTTCAGGGAAATAAAATACCTCTCGCGGACCAAAGACACACACACACACACCCCATGGGTGGGGGAGGCAGACAAAGAATTCACCCACGATATCCCCTGCCTGTTGCGAGAGGCAACCAAGGGATGATTGTCTTAGAACCATGAAACTTCTTTTGATTAGTACCATCACACGGGGAAACACCATGGGTCGTCTTTACTTGCGAGTAGTACCACTATATTGGGTACACAATAGGTTCATGCTTAGTGGCAGCATAGAGTGGGTCATTGTGGGTTTCCAGTATCCATGATTAGTACCATTGTGAGAAACACTGGTCTGGGCGTTGCCTGCGATTAGTACCACTATGAGCGACACCGTGGGTCTGCGTTGCCTGTGATTAGTACCCACTACGTGAGGAACACCCTAGGAATACCGGCGCCCGTGATTAGTACACCTAAGTGGGGAACCCCATCGGTTTGTGTTGTCTGTGAGTGGCGCCATTGTGTGAGAAACACCATAGGTCTGCGTTACCTGTATGACGTACAATACTTGTGAGTAGTACGATCATGTGTGGAACACAGTGAGTCTTCACTACTTTTGATTAGTGCCCCAACATGACAAATACCATGGTTCTACTTTACTAGCGATAAGTACCATTATGAGGTGCCTTTGACATGGATTTTGGACCCCTTTAGACAACAAGCATCCTCCATTCAGGATTGTGCTTTAGAAGTGGTCCCTTGGCCAGTAATACTATTATTTATGATAGTTTTTGAGTCGGATCCACTGATTATTTTAAATTCTTATCCATCCATTCATTCTTCATAACGTTTTTTATTTTGGTCAGTAAATGTTTTTGAAATTTTAAATTTCTCATTTCATTTCATACAAACAATGCTCACCTGATTGAAGATCCTACAAAGAAGGTAGAGGGATTCCCAACTACCCTGCCAAACCTGGTCAAGGGAGGTGTGGTCACACCTTAAAGAATTGGGGTTTCCGTACATCTGCTGCCTGTGACTGTGGAGTGGAGGACCGAAGAAAACAACACATTGTTCAGGAGTGCCCACTTCTTGCATTTGACGGTTGTCTGAAGACTCTACACCAAGTGACACCATGTGCTGTGGAATGGTTGTCAAATTTGTATATTTCCATTTATTTGTAAACTTTTCTGTACTTGTACAACCATACGAGATATATATAGGGGCCGATGATCTCAATGTAGGCCCATTTAAACAACAATCATAATTTCTCTGCAGACAGCTCAGAACATACCACTTAGTCAAGCTGCTTGTCTTCTTTCTCCCAGTTCTTCCCAGCCCAAACTTGGCAACATTTTTGTAACGCTACTCTTTTGTCGGAAATCGCCCAGAACAAATCAAGCTGCTTTTCTTTGTATTTTTTCCAGTTCTTGAATCAATCCTGGTGAGGGTCCCATGCACTATAACCATACTCTAGTTGGGGTCTTAACAGAGACTTATATGCCCTCTCCTTTACATCCTTACTACAACCCCTAAAAACCGTCATAACCATGTGCAGAGATCTGTATCCTTGATGTACAATCTCATTTGTTATTACCCCAATGAAGATCTTTCCTTATATTAACACCCAGATACTTACAGTGATCCACAAAAGGAGCTTTCACCCCATCAACACAGTTATTAAATCTGAGAGGACTTTTCCTATTTGTGAAACTCACAACCTGACTTTTAACCCCGTTTATCATACCATTGCCTACTGTCGATCTCACAACATTGAGGTCTTTTGTAGTTGCTCACAATCTTGTAACTTATTTATTATTCTATACGGAATAACATCTGCAAATAGCCTTACCTCTGATTCCACTCCTTTACTCATATCATTTATATACATATAAGAAAACATAAAGGTCCAATAATACTGCCTTGAGTTCTCCTCTTAATTATTACAAGGTCAGATAAAGCTTTGCCTAATCTATTTTCTATAAATATAGCAACCCATTCCAGTCACTCTTTTTTCTAGTCCAGTTGCACTCATTTTTGCCAGTAGTCTCCCATGATCCAGCCTATCAAATGCTTTAGACAGGAGAGTTGGTGTAACATTATTTTCCCTAACATGCGACTTCAGTTGAGCCCAGATAATTTCTGTGAGGTTTAAAATACTGTGATATGGAGGGGAGTCACAACACTTCATGTTACAAACTATCCACCTAATCGATACTTTATTTTTGCCTTTGGCAATTTTATAAAATAATTAACAGTACGTTTCGACAAAAGTTCAGGTGTAAATAAGATAGAAGTAAGCACAGTATATTTTTATGTTCTTGTATTAATCTTAATAATTTACATGAGAAACTCAAAAAATTTCTATTGGAGAAGGATGGTGGATGGAGGGGTGGGGAGGAATGCTTAAAAAGTGATTAATTACTTGTCCTTAACTAAGATCTTGTTAAATCCTCTTCTTCCAATATGAAGAAAAAAGTCTTTTACATGTCTTTTGTAGCTCCTGTTCAGAAGCGTATTTGAAAAAACTGATACTTTTCACCAACTACCTACTTAAGATGTTGTGTAGTTCATGTTTGCATGAGGCTACTATCTCCTCTGCAACGTACCTTTTACTGATATTGGCCGATTTGATTTACTGTAACATAACTGTCTTGATGAGTAGGTTTTGGCACTGGAATATTATTGTCCTTAATATTGGTGTTCATGGAAGGAAACCGAATCACCTGCCCCGAATGATAGCTTGTGTTGTCCATCACGATACCACATTTTCAGTCACGGGATAGGTTCTCTTGAAGATAGGACTTACACCAGTTCTCAAAAACTTGAGCTGCCATTTCATCATGGCTATCAGCTTTGCAATCTCCGTTGTTTTTAGCTGACAAATAGACAATTCTCAACCCAGCCCTCACTGCCTCAAACATGCAATACCATAATACGTGTGCCTCGTGATGTTGGTGCTTCCAATATGCAATTACATGTTCCATCGTCTCGCCCTTTCTTCACAATCTCATGAGTGTCATACCAAGTTTCATCTAGATAGACAACTCTGCACCCCTTGGAACAAGATTTTCAGAGATGGTAGATGAATTAATATTGCCAAGCCACTATTCTAGCTCCTTTCCTCTCTCTCCCCTGCCCCTCCCTCAGAATATGGAAACAAAACCCAAGTTTTGTTAACTGTTGTAGAGTATTTTTTCATAATGAAGCCAAACACTTTAGAAATGTTATAACGGTTCCTGTACAATTGGCGACTTACCTTTTGGTAAAGAACGTACATACCTAGCGTCTCACAGCCATAGCATACATACATTATCATTATAGGCCGTTATGCCAGTCAGTGTTCAGTCTGCAAGCCTCTTTGAATATATAAACATTGTCAGAATCCTCTGTTTGCAACTAGTGCTGTGGCCTCATTTGTTCTATACCTCTTATCTTTAAATTGTTAGGTGCATTGGCATCAGAGCTGTAAGGATTTCTGTTCAGGAATGAAAACTTCAGTTTTAAAGCCTGTTGTAGTCATAAATCATGCTCTGCTGGGCAAGCCAATGGCCAGGAGATCAAATGTTCGCTGAAATGTTTGAATGCTATTGGGTATGCATTGCCAGTCTCAGCTGTACATAATTTTTGAATGTACTCATATGTTCATTTGTTTAAAGGGCATTCCGTCACAGATGAAACTTTCCCTTAAACACTTCAGTTCTTTATACTCCCTTATTTTTATGCAGTAAGAATTAATGGTTCAATGAGTTGTTGGTTCAAGGTACTTAACAGGGGTTAAACAAGGCTGTAATTTTTGCCTTTGTTATTCATAGTTTACATGGATCTACTGAAAGGTATAATAACTAAAAGGCATAAAGTTGTGTGTGTGTGTGTGTGTGTGTGTGTGTGTGTGTGTGTGTGTGTGTGTATGCATGAAAATATAAATTTAATAAGCAGTTTGATCGAACTTCAAAATTGGTGCAGTGATTATAATATAAATATGAGCCTTTCCAAGACGTAAGAGAATCGAATGTCAGATTGGGAATACAAAGCTGGAAGAGGTAGATCATTTTGAGTGGTTAGGATGTGTATTCTCCCATGATGGTAGTTTGGTAAGACATGAGATTGTATCAAAGTGCAGCAAAGCTAACGTGAGTTTGCAGTTGCGATAAACAGTACTGTATTCTGGGAGAAGGAAGTCTTCCAAACAAAACTATCTGTACATCAGTCTGTTTTCAGAACAACTTTGCTTTATGGGAGGGAAAGCGGGATGGAATCGAAATATGTTTGAAATCGGCGAGATGGAACACTGGTACACACGGTAGGAACAATGCCAGGAGGGTACTCGAATTAGGGGAGAAATGCTAAGTTAGGAATGAACTTGACTGAAGCTGTACACATATGGCTTTGGTGCTTGGTTCATGTGAGGTGAGGTGAATGGAGGTTAGGTTACTTAGGGGAATAATGGACATTGTTGTGGAGGGTAAGAGAAGTAGAGGGAGACAGACAATGATGGTTACTCAGATTCTAATGATTCAAAGATGAAGTATAGAACTAAACGAGGCCACAAAACTATTACATAAAATCAGCTTCATGGTCAGTATCGCACTTCAATAGATTCACAATTAAGTATGTTAATTTTAAGGACACTTCCTCTAAAGCATTACTTTGTCAATTTTATATATTTTTCATCTAAACAGTGTTATGTGGCTGAAGATGTTGATAATATACGAAACATGTACCACTTTTGACCATTAAAAATTGCCTTAAGCAATCATTGTATCGACTAGGTGGAAAATAAATAAATACTTAATTGTGAAGCCACAAAACTAGTTACAAATAGAGGATAGTGGCAGAGTTTAGTAAAAATCTCATTGAAGATTGAATGCTGAAAGGCATAACTGTCTAACGAAGAGGGATGTATTTACTGTCATTTTTATAATTTATAGGGACCTTCGCTATAGAGTAGGATATGGATTCTTCTCTAGCACTCACTGGAACTTTTGTTTGTTCGTGAAAAAGGTTCGATTGAACAGGTCACCAATCATTGAAATAGCTGTAATGAATTCTTCCATATTACAGAATTGTACATAGCTTGTTGCCTTATGAGAGCTCAAACGGCCGCAGAGCTGAATGTAACAATGTTATTTATTATACTTCTTCCTATACAGATGTTGGGGTGTCAGAATGTTATTCCACGAGTTCTTTTATGTGCCTGAAACAGATCACTTGGAATTGTTACCTTTGAAGCGCCCTTTAACTGTTTTGATGCGAAATTCTCTGGCACATACTATCTACTGGTTGCACAATGTAAGTAATGGTTCTTGCATAATATGCAGGAGAGAACCTACAAAAATGGTTTCTTGCACTGAGAAACCATTCTGTAGATGATATGATATTCCTATGATATTTTGAAAGATCTTTCTTGAGAAAGTAATTTTTCACAAGTAAAAGTTCATATAATCCCTAGTACTGTCGGGAGGCTACTAAAAGCGGTGTACTGCGGAAATGAGACACCCGCAGCAAGTGGAAGTATGAACCCACAATAATGCAACTTTTGCAGAGCAAGAAACTTGAAGGCTACTGACCTAAGCTGTATTTGATTTTGGAACTTGGGCTCAGAAAGACCACTAATCAACTGAGCCACTCAGGCTAGGAGTCATGTTGGATGAGATTTATCCTGTACTAATAAAAACCCAGAACGCCCTTTACAAGTTAAAAAACAGAATAGCACATCAGCAGCAGCCAGATTTAAACAGCTCTTATCTTCTCATTCCTGGTTGCCAGTGTTTTGTCCCCGTGTGCTGGGTTGGGCTGATCAGTTGGTACCTAGCATACCGACCAGGACGCATGGCTAGTGCACACCGTAGAGGCCACTGCTTAGGCTACTTGCAGCCACTATGAGAGAAGAAAATTAAATAACTCTGAGAAAAAAAATAATGCTTCTAAGGAAAAACTTTCAAATAATAAAATTTTAGGGACTACAGTAAAACCTCGTTAATTCGTAGTCGTTGGGACTCAAAAATCGTACTTCGAATTACGTGATTTTGAATTAACCGCCAATTCGGATTTCAGAAGTACCAACCCTTGCAGCGTTACAAAATATTCTATGGCCCGTTACTGCATGCAGTTAACTTTGATTCACAGTTTATACCCTTCAAATGACATGAAAAAAGAACTATTCCCAAAATGTATCCAAGAAGGTGCATTTATTCAAGTAATTCACTCGGCTATCTCACCGGCAAACAACCTCATGCAACGAAAGAAAAAAATCACACAATCAAAGACGAGGATAAATTATGCCGGTCCCCCTGTGCAAATGCATTATTTTTTGGATTTCTGTACTGTTTGAATTTTTATATGCTTTGTACTGGCATGAAAAGTGCCAGACGCCCTTGAAACATTGTGGTTTATCGAACTTTCCTATGACGAGGGGATAAAGTTTCTCGCTTCCATCCCATGTGTATTGCAACGTACTACTATGACCCATTTAAAACCATAAGACCGTTTGGGCTTGCATTAAAATAAAGCAATGCAGTTTCACCGGCAATGACTATTGTTCGGTGCCTACGAATTTATCTGAGCTACGCTTTTTCGTCAACTGTCGGCACCGCCAGTGTTCGCGTATTCTGTTTTTCGCACACTGCCTGTTGCGTGATATTACGGCGTTCCTTAAAAGGTTGAATACAAAAGAATTCAGATTTCATTCAATTTAGCAATCATGAAGCGCACTGTAGACCCACCGAAGTGAGTGTAAGTGCGGAAAGCTACCCTTCCACGTTCCGGAATGAGTGTTCTATTATGATGCGGAGCGGATAAATTTCAAGTAGAAATTACTCTGTAACATACTATTGTTTTAAACTGTAAAGGCAGATTCGAATTAAAAGTCTGAATTTCGGTAATGGGGCCGACATTGTACTTCGAATTACGAATGATGTGTATTTCGAATTAAACAATTTAAATAACATGCGAAACTGTATCTCATGTTTCCGGGAACGAGATCTTCGAATTAGGCGGGATTTTGAATTAACGGATTTTGAATTATCGAGGTTCTACTGTATAACAAATATTCATTAAATAATCTACATGTAAATAAGGTTAGTTCTGAAGTAAATAAAATTATTCTATCACCCAAACTATCCTAACATCACACATATTTGAAATGGAAAATAAGATAAGAACCAGACCCTGTATCTCTTGCACTAGGGCTGCCCAAGACCCTCTTAAAATGATCGACCTTACAATTACATTGTTGAAAAGATAATATTAATGGGGATTACACGAATAATAGAGTAAATATTACATTACACGCCTGCAATAGAAATGAAAATAAACCATTCCAACTCAAATAAAATATTCCCGAAGAGATATAAAATTTACAACCTTACAATAGTAGTAATAACAAATAAAATTTTAAAAAAATAGATACTAGTGTAAGCGCAGTATTAACTCGAAACACGGTCAAAAGAAGGCCGAAACACGAAAGGATTCAGGAATAATATGACATACCCAATGCAAAATACACAAAACATGCCTATGATAGCAATAATAAAAAAAATTAAATATATATATATTTTAAGATAGAAACTGCATACGCATCCAAGACACAGAAAAACACCTGCAAATGCACAGGAAAATAGAAATAATCTAAGGGGGAAAAAATTAGGTCAAAGCAACGGAGAATTTTGACGGTTACCTAAGCATGACACTGGCCCTTAGCACAGCACACAATACTCACTTCAGCAAGATGCCACACTGGAAAACTCAGATACAATTCACATTCAAATTAAAATACAAATGGAATCTACATGCTACACACCAATAAAATATTAACACAAATAATTTATAAGGCGTACTTACAGGAATAGCATTCATGCCTGGATAACTCACTTGTGTTTCGAATTAACTACTGCACTTACCGTAAGAAATTAAAATTAAATACTACATATTTACAGTTAAACAACTATTATACAAAAATAAAAAAGGTTAAAAGGACACAATTCCCCAGGTTGGGTGGTTTTTAGGGCATCACCCTATACCAGACGGTAGATGCATTGTTAGCAGCAGCAACACAAGCCATAGCTCCAAGTCAATGTCTGCTTCCGAACAGTTTCAAACGTAGACAGGCGCACTTCACTATCCACCGCTAGAAGCAACAGTCTAGTCTCTGTACACGCCCTGGTGGGCACTGTCAAAAAACCCACTGCAGTAGTAATACACGCACACAGGTAGCGTAAGAGTTTGTGTTGCAGTACACAGTGCAATTAAACCCACTAGATACAACTTGCAGGATATTTAGGTGCTGTCTTGTCCTAATAGCCATACATACAATGAGTAGTTTACAAGTAAATTAAATGTCAAGTGTGTCCATGCACTAAAATTATCAGAGTCCACCAGATACGCAGTTTAGTCATCCAATTCGTCAAATAGTGTTTGATTCCAATCACATATGATAACGGTAACATCACAGCTCAGTACACAGGCACCTGGCTGAGAATGCAGAGTTCAATAGCAGAAAAGATTACTTGTGCCGATAAGGCATACAATTTAAACATGTCGCGTAGACAGTTGATTGTCCAAATTATACCACGTTATCAATGTATTTTGCGTAATAACGCCTGAGTTGCAAGAAGAGCAATTTGTTTATGTAGGGATTGTCCAAGACTAGCAGTGGTATTCTAATCAGCTGACTGCCTTGCCTTGTTCCAAGCCCCAGTAGCTATAATACTTTTCCACTGCTGCCTGAAGACTTACAGTAAACCTAAAAAATTGACTTAACTTGATTTTAAATTTAGACACAATGTTATGGACACAGTTTGCTTAGAATAGTCTATCACCAGTTCATTTCAACTACCCCATGTATGTAGTCACAGAAATGTGTAATGAAATGTCAGTAAAAGGAAATATTGAGTTTTGTGAAATCTTTCCGTTTTAAATCCTTGTCTAGAAGTAAATATAGTGTTGTCTTCTGAATAGACAGTCATGTGGGGCTGTTCATTTCCCAAAAGTTATATTCCATCTGAGTTTTGTTAACTGTCCTAAATTTTTCCTGGTACTTAATTCCACCATTTGAATATTTTTATCTTCTGTGTAGACATGTGTAAGGGTTTTTTGAAACTAGGATTTATACCAAGTTCCTTTTGTCCTATTTTCAGTACATTTCTGGCTGGCTTAACTCTGAAGATTGGTATATTCTGATGACTGGAGTATTATTACTGGAAGACAGAGCTACAGATTTCTGGGAAGATCTGAAGAAAATGGTATGAAAATTCATTGAGGATTGTATACATTTTGCAGGGAACTGGAATTTTAGTAAACTGCTTGTTAAAAATAAATTTTTTACTAATATTTTTATGATCCAGCATGTTAGCATGAAATAAGAAACTTTAAAAAAAACATTGAAGAAGCTGAAGGCTTAACATTTCACCAGAGGTTGAAAAATTAGTTCTTTGTAAAAGTTATTTGGACAGAGGAGCAATACTGTCTTTCAAATTAACTATATCACAGCACCAGAACCAGATTTTGGGTGGTTAGGTTGTGTGTGTATGTAGTTTTGCCCAGACATGCTGTATGGGCTCATTAGTGGCAGACTGGTCCTGCTGTGTTAGCAAATGGAATTCTCAGTTTCCAAAAGCTATTTGCTAACATTGCAGAACTATGCAGTAGGTCTGTGTGCCAATCTAACAGTATTGTATGTCTAGGCAAAACTGCAAACTCAATGGCTGTCATATTCAGATCTGTGGCTGTGAAAGCCCTTTTCAACTTAATAGCATTAAATTACTCTGAAGTATTTCATGTAAAGTAAAACAAAATGAATTCAGAAGATTAGTTTTAACAAGTGATATTTTTTTGAATGTTTCTTAACAGAAATATAAATACTATGTAAATGTGAAATATTATACTGTTTGTATCTCTTATTCAGTAATAAAAGAGGAAAGATTTGAAAGTTGCTTTTATTCCTTTATATGAAAAACTCCCTTTCCTTGTATCAACTTTAGTAAAAGAAATTTGTTTTGAAAAATACTTCTGTTCACTCTTTTATTCAAAAACAATTTGGACTTAGTTTTTTTTTTTTTTTTTTTTCATGTTTGATACATTTCACTAATAAAACATGTATACATAAAGGAAAAATGTAGAATATTAACAAACTTTTACATTAAAAATGTAAATTTGAATTTAAAAAATTACATTTTAATTAAATTTACGTTTAAAATGCAAATTTTAGCTGAAAAAACACCTAAAAAAAACTACCCTAAGTCCAACACCTCATTTCAAGTGTCCAGCCCCTACGTTGAAACTTCTATGAATGCTTGAGGTTCCTGTTCAACAAAAAAGAAAAAAAAAGGCAAATATTAGTAACAGACTTCCACAGAAAAGCATTGCTAACACAGATTGTACCTAGTGTCCACACTTAAACGACAGTGTTCAGCAAAGCAAGGGCCGTAATTATCGTAGGAGGCTGAAACTTTGTAGATATGCCAACTAAGAAATGCGCTCACGAGTTATGCCACAAAAATTATTGGTTCAAAGTCATGCCACCAGACCAGAGCAGTTGGAATGTGTATTGGAACTTAAGAAAGCTGAACTTTTCCTTGTCAAACGTAATGCTATTGAGAAGAGAGACTGTGCACTGCTAGTGAAGTTGTTTTACACGAATGGTAGCAATTGCGGGAATATCACAAACAGCTGAGAAGAGGCCCAGTGTCAATTAATGGCTAAAAAAACATGATTGAGAAATTCGAGGAAAGAGATGAATTAGCTGTCGCACCAGGGAGAAGACGGCCCATCCCCATGGAGTTGGTCAAGTAGCTGACCATGCAGCGCATGCCTCCCAATTCTGCAACCAGTGTTCGATCAGTGTCACATGAATTGTCTCTCTCCTCTTCAACAGATCACACGATTTTGCTGTACATTTTACACTGGTATCCTTAAAAACTTAATACTGTTCACAAATTGGAACCATGTGATGTTCCACAACTGTTGCATATGGGTTTCGACTTCTTCATACATTGTGCAACAACCTTTGCATTTGGCTTATGTGACTGGTGTGATTTTACAAGCTCCTTCATTCTCTGTCCATTTTTCTTTTAGAAGATAACCCCTCGTGGGCCTGTTAGGTGTACAGCGACATATACATATTATAGGGACCTCCTTGTGCAACAACACATCTATGACCACACCGGTTTTCCTGCAAGATGTGCAAACACCACATGTCGCTCAACCGGAGAAAGATTTGCTGCAAGAAACCTTCAATAACGACTGCATCATCTCTAGGCATTTTCCGGACAGGTGGCCTTAAAGATTCCCTGACCTAAATCCATGTAATACCATTATATGAGAGAAAGTTTCTCATAGTGCATTGGCACAGCCGGTGACTCCAAGTAGCCTACACGGTATGCACTAGCCATGCGTCTTGGTAGGTGTGCTATTTACCAAATGATGAGCCCAAATTAGCACATTGGGCCGAAACGCTGGCAACCAGGAATGAGTTAGCTGGAAAATTTATAATGTCCAATAAAGGACCAACTATATCGGTATTATAAATTTAATCATTCGGGACAAATATTTTGTGAGTTCTGGTTGTGGGGATACAACATGTCAGTCTGATTTCATCCAATATGCTGTGGGCAACTGTAGACCACGCTGTGGTTTATCATGCGTTTCTTTTTTTTTTTCCGTCCCTACCCCCGCCTACAGCGCAAAATTTTACTTAAAGTGGCAATACTTGGAATTAATAATTTTTATGGCATAATTCATGAGCGCATTGCTTAGTTAGCATGTCTACGAAATTTCCGACTCCTACGATCATTACAGCCCCTACTGAGACACGCTGAACACTGCCATTTTAATTGTGGACACCCGGTACAAACAGCACTAGTCTTCTTGCTGTGTTAACAATACTCAACAGCGGTGTAGATAATGGAGGGGGATAAAATCCCCCTTCATGAGGTGCTGATTTAGCCTATTTTATTATTTTTATTAAGGTAAAAATTATAAAAATATCCATTTGCAAAAAACATCCACTTAAAATGTTTTTATTATTATTATTATATCCCCCTCCAAGGAAAAGTCATATCTACGCCACTGATACTCAAACATGACAATAAATAAATTCAAAACAAAACACTGAACTGGCTTTTGACTGAGACTTCAGAGTACCTTTCTCTTTATGAACATCTAAAACAGCACTGTTTTATGAGAAATCTTGATTGACCAGGTGTAAGAACCAAACAAACAACTGCAGATTTAGACAGACCAAAAGCCAGCTCTAAAAACCATGGACAAACTTCTTGACTACTACAATGTCAACCTCAACTAGACCACGTTACACAGATGTTGATATCCTAATTGTATTTGAATTCATGGACTTGAAAAGTCATCAAAAACTAACATGTTTGGTTTTTCTTTCCTTTGAATAGAGTAAGCTTTCCTGATTGCAAAACAAAAGTTTTTCCTGAAACAAAAATATAGTGGCAAAACTGCCACCTGCCCCCCCCCCAGCTGCCAGCCAACATTTGTTAATGTTTCAATGCACTTTTCTGAGATCATAAGAACTAGAGCAACTGAACTCAAGTCTTTCCCCAAGTAGTATGGCACTAACAATCTACTACCAAAGATAAATGTAAAAACACTCGAGGAGGAATGGATAGATCTGAAAGAAATCTAGTAACGATAACTAAGATGGTATGTGGACAAACCAGTAGCACGAGAAAATGGAAGGAAACTCCATAACGGAATGATAGACCAAGAATTGCTGTTCTGAACAATATGTTTAGAAAATATTTCAAAGACAGTCTGACCATCATGGAATTATACAGAGTTGCCAAAAGACAAAGTTGTTACAAAGAACAAGAAAAATGGCTGAACAAGTGAAGCGATGAATTAAAAAAGGATGTTAATGGCAAAAGAAAATGTTATATGGGATGGTGAAAAACAGAAAGAATAAATAATGAACTCTTCAAATACCTAAGAGATGACAATAAAAAATCTGATGATTTAATGATGATAAGATTCTTAAAAAACTCGGGACTTACTTTGATGAAGTGCTAAATGTGAATTATATACAACCTAAGCAAGAAGACAGTAATGTCTCATCCATTTGCCTCCGACAACAGGTCAGGCTCAACATGGACAGATGTGGAATATGCCTGGAAATACATCAAAACCAGAAAATCAGTTGGTACCGATGAAATTAACGGGTATATGATCAAAACTATCGGCGTTACTGGAAAACATTAGATCTACAGACTCTTTCATACGATCTGGAAAGAAGGGGAGATACCAGCTGATTGGAAAATAGGAATCAATACCAATTTTCAAGAAAGGAAATATATAGAAATGTTTTAACTATAGAGGTACCAATTTAACATCTCAAGGTGGTAAACTTTATGAAAATTATTGAGCATAAAATCAGACCCCTCATGGAAGAGTACGGTACCTCTTCGAAGAACAGTGTGGTTCAGGAAGGGGAGATCAACAACTGATTTGTTATTTACCCTCCGTCAACTAATGGAAAAATACTATGAACATAACAGAGACTTTGGTTAACCTTTCTGAAAAAAGCAGTTGATGTGGTGAACAGAGAGAGGATGTGGAAAACACTGAAAAAAAAAATTGGAATACAGGATGACATGATACACAGGATCAAGAATTTGTATGAAGATACCCACAGTAAAGTCAAAAAACCTGTAGGAATGACTGACTGAAACCTTTGACCTAAAATCTGAGTTCAGACAGGGTGGTGTTCTGTCTCCTTTTCTTTTCATCACTGTGATGAATGGGATTCAAAGAAAAGTACACCAAACCACTCGAGGTACAAAAATAAAAACAAAACTATCTTGTTTGCTGATGACATATACTTGTGGGAAGACTCTAAAGACGACCTTCAAATACAAATGAACCCTGGACAGAAGCTGCTAAAGGATATGGACTCACCTTCAGCCATGAGAAAAGTGAGGTTATGGTCATTAATAGATATGGACAACCACAAAATTACTCACAGAATTCAGACGGGTAGTAACTTCGACAGAATAGTTAAAAGACCTAACATGGAACAAGCAAATGTAAGAGAGTCATAATACCGTATTTATGCGAATAGTCCCTGCACCCTAACTTTAGGAAGGTTGATGTTGAAAAAATGCCAATATTGACACAAATAAAACCTGCACCCCAATTTTGTGCCTTTTTTTTTTTTAATTATGCGGGTATTATTCGCGTAAATACGGTAATATGAAACCTACTGCATACCAATCTTGACATATGGTTGCAAAACATGGACCATGAGAAGTAAAGATATCAGCATAATCCAGGCAGCAGAAATGACATTTGTATACAGCATGATCGGTAAGGCACGGAGGGATAGAGTCGGTAATGAGGAAATCCGAAAACAGGCTCAAGTTATAAGACAGACAGAATAACATCGCAGCAGTTGAGATGGTATGGACATATGCGACACACGGTTGCTAACAGATTACCAATGATCTAAAATTTGGAGACAAAAGAGTAAGAGGGCGATCGAGACTCAGGTACAAGGACGTGGTGAAAACCGACACTAAACAGTGAAGACACTTTGGAAAGCACTAAAGACGGGGAGAGGTTTAGAGGTCGGAACTGGTGGAGAAGCCTCATTCGCCTACCTATCACTTAAGACGGAACGATGTGGGGTATGTATGTACAAAGAAAAAGTAAGGTTTAAGTATATTAGATCTAGAAGATGACCTGATAGGACCAAAGATAAAAATATTGACTGTTCTTATGGATTATGGCATCGTCATAGGTGACATCATGCTGAAGAGAAAGTCAAAGGTACATTAACTTCTTGGTACAGAGACATTAAAGCTATAACAATTCACCATTATTTTCAGTGAATCATTTGCTGAGAGGCCTAAACTGATACAATTGGATTCAGTTGGGAAGAAATCAGGTGTAATCATCTACTGATGGCCTGGCTGTAAAGACAAAATTTGTGGACAATTTGCAGTGATAAATTGAAAGTTTCTGAACTAGCAGGGAATACGAGTATCGCACAGCATGTAATCATTTACAGAGCATTGCTGAATGAAGAGATAGCAGACAATTACATACTAATCCCAGAATATTATACACAGTGTGTTTGAAACTTAAAATGCCTATCCCACTTTCTGATCTAGTCAATCTGTTAATAATCATCAGTACTTAAATCTATACATTTGAATAATATAAAAAATGTGATTGTGAAAATGACAGATACATTTCCAACCTCAACAAAGACATTAAGAAAACTTTTAATACCAAGTTGGTCTGCAGACATTATTCTAAAATCATATCTCCATCAGGTGTAGTTCAAGAAGGTTGTCCGTGACTATCACATAGAATTACAATTCCCTTCAATTCCTTTCACTACAGTACAGACCATGATGTGCAATCATAAGCTTGTCATTATAATGAATGAATCAATCACTCAAGAAAATTTACGAAAGACTTGATGCAAATGAAATTAAAAAGTTATTTTTATTTTATTTTTAAATTTTCGTGCTAACAGCCAACAAGCACTTAACTCCAGAGTATTCCTTATGTTCATTCTTCTACATCTAAACTATGTGTAACAAAAGCTATAAAAACACCTAGAGTTGTAAATAAATATATTGTCCTCCTCTTCCGAGCTTCAAAGGCAACCTGTAACTATTTTTAGAGCTCTGAGCAGAAAAAAAGTTTAAACTGATACAATTATAATTCTATCAATAATGAAAATACAGCCCACTTCTGGTTTCAAATGGGTCAGGAATGGAATGAATGAAACCCGCATCTAGCTGTGCTGGCTGCCGAAGCCTGTCACACTTCTCTGGGGCAATGATTAACGACTGACAGATGAAATGAAATGATATTGGAGAGTGTTGCTGGAATGAAAGATAACAGGGAAAACTGGAGTACCCTGAGAAAAATATGTCTTGTCTCTGCACAAAATCTTGCATGGAGTGACCGGGATTTGAACCATGGAACCCAGTGGTGCGACGCCAGTGCACTGCTGCCTGAGCAACACTATTCTATCAATATTCATATAACTGGGATGCTTAATTCTGTCTACCTATAAATACAAGCACTGATACTTATAAATTAAATTTTTAGAAAAATTTGGTTATGATACTTCAGTTTTGGACTCCATGAGAAATTTCTGACAATCCTTTGCATGCTGTTTACAATTCTGATTCAAACACATGAGATGCTGCAGATGGGCATGACAGAAAATAACTGACTTCAAAACTATTGGAATTCATAATGTAAAGCTGAAATATTAGATGAGCATTCAATTCACTCAATATTATTTACGACAGAATGATACCAAGAACTAAACCTATAAAAGCACTTCATGGCTGCATCTTAAACATTACAATGCATAATAAAAATCTGCATCAAATACAATAGCACTGAAACAGTCCTATAATCAATTACAACCTCTCCAATAAAGAGATAATCAAAAAATGTTTCCCTTGCTAACAAAACACTTCAACATTCTGGTAATCAACACTGTAAATAAATTTCTGCTTTCATTAAATCAAGTCAAATATACAATAGTTATTTCATCCCCCATATCGGGTTGACTACAGGAAGGACATCCATCTGTAAAATAGGGCCAAATCCAGATGTGCGACACAGTTCACACCCGCAATTCCACATATGTGGGAAAAACGGTGGTAGAAGAAGATTAAATCAAGTCAAATTGTTATATGCTACTCGAACTTCTCAGAAACAACATGGCCATCTTGCGAACGCTCTCTATACGTGAATCTCCTTGGATTCATGTCAGCAATGTACTGCTTGTTTCTTTGCCCCCCATCTTTTACACTGTCAACTATTATGAAAATGGGGGACAAGAGAAGCATCCACATAGGATTCATTTCAGCGTGATAGAGCTGTATGTGAGCATCCGCTGGGCAATGGACTAGGACTGTTCTTAGATGGCTGATTTTCTTACTACCAAAGGGGAACATCTTTAAAAAGATGCCTGTTTTCAAACATGAAGCAGAAAGTGACTAAGACTACAAATAATACTGCGCTGAAGTTGACAGGAACAACTTGGAGTACACATTCACATACAGTGAAGAAATCTGCTGTGCAATTTTACACCTGACACATGCCCAGTGTAGTATATATCTTGCAATGCGAAAACTGTGGATGTGGCGCTCAGCAAGACACTCAGAATTATCACTGGCTGTCTACATCCCACACTTTCGGAAAAGCTCCACTGTCTTGCCAGTATAGCAACTCCAGACATTCATAGAGAAAACAGCTACCAGGAAAGGGAAGAAAAACACAGATCGATAGAGATACATTGGAATGATAATGTCAAAGAGACAGTATGCCAGACGAAAAGATTGTATCATGAGTTTCTTGCCGATAAAACACCCGTCTCACTGGAGTTGCGTAGAGACCAGCCCCAGGTGAAACGAAGAAGATCGTAGCCATAACAAAATCACCATGATTTACAGATCTCTATACATAAAGGACCAGTGTATAAACTGCCTCGTCCCTTTGATGTGGAGGAACTCAAGCACAGAATTTAATACGGGGCTGCCATGGTCCAAAAAAAAAAAGACATTGGATAGAGTGTATCAGGCGCTGGATTACCGTATGGACATCTGATTCACACGCGGTTCCTATACTGAATCTCTATGACGTGCAATAAATTTGGTGAGTTTCTCTTTAGAATGATATACATATAAGTAACTATGAGCCTGCATTGGGGAGATTATGGGTTCGAATTTCACCATCGGCAGTCCTGAAGATGGCATTCCGTACTTCCCATTTTCGTTCCAAGCAAACGCTGGGGCTGTACCTTAATTAAGGCCATGCCCACTACCTCCCCAATCCTAGCTCTTTCCCATCCTTCCATCGGCGAAAACCTTTGATGAGTTAGTGCGACGTTAAACAAGTAGGAAAAAAACCTTCCTGATGCCAATCCTATGTGGAGGGATATACTCAGTACTGCATGTTTCTGCAGTGGTTGGTAGACTGTTTACCAGTGGGACTGATACAAACTTCCAGTCCTGAATTAACTAGACACGGTTAAAATCCCCGCCCTAGCTGGCACTGAACCCAGGACCTCTGAACCATAGACCATTCAACTAAGGACCTGGATAAAATATCATTTCCACACAAGGTAGGAAAAAGTTTTATAGGACTGCTCCAGGGATGAATATAATTAAGGATATGTCAACTCACCAAACTTCACTCCGTCCAGCCATGTGAGAAATGAATCCTTTGGCGTCCTTTCTGCGGACATCCAGGCAAGTAAGTCCTTCTGATATCTGGAAAAAAAATTAAAGTTGTTTAATTCAGGGACTACACACACAACGGGCATCGGCCATATACAATATACAGTATATGTAAAATTTGTTAGAATTGTTTTACAACTTGTAAAGGGATTACTACATAATTTATTCAGATTATCATTGGTAAAGATGCTGATGATCATTATCTCTCTGTCACAGTCTATCATTAAGAAGACAATTACCGTGTGGCAGTCCTCTTTCTGCCTTCACGGAGAGAGGCCATAGTATTGTGTAGGCTGAGGATAGATTATGGTTGATATACGCACTCTTATCTCCTAAAGAAGGAAGACCCCCCCCACAAGTGTGTTCTTGTAGCGCTGACTTCACCGTGGCCCACAACCTCACAGAGTGTGCCGATCTCTCTAGCCTAAGACGGAGCCTCGGTCTGCAGTAAACATATGAACGCATATTAGCCGATGACGCGACTACTGTTGATCTCGTCATCCGCTTTATGTGCGATAGTGGATTAATCAACCGTATGTAAATTGCAAGTGTCCTGTTACTCAGAAAACGCACGTTCCCTTTTGATTCATTAGAGATTTTTTGGCTTAATTCATTACTTTTTTGTTTTATTTTGTACTTTGTTTCATACCTTCGTTGAATAAATAATTTTGTTTTATTTTAAATTTCTTTTCCACTTAATTTGTTCAGAGAGGATGGTTGGGTAAACGAGTTGTACTTCCTCTTTAAAAAAAAAATCATCACCACTCCCACCACCACCAGGCTGAGTGGCTCAGGTGGTTGGGGAGCTGGCCTTCAGATCCCAACTTGGCAGGTTCAATCCTGGCTCAGTCCGGTAGTATTTGAAGGTGCTCCTTGTGTTGGTATATTTACTGGCACGTGAAAGAACTCCTGCGGGAGGAACATGAGACTGACAAGGTCGTGCCATTTGAGAGGACAGCCACCTAACAAATTAGATGTACTCACAATCCCCTAATTGAACTTTCACTACTTTGAGCAACACGATTGTGAAACCCTCAGATATCGCTACTAGTTGCTTTACGTCGCACCGACACAGATAGGTCTTATGGCGACGATGGGATAGGAAAGGCCTAGGGGTTGGAAGGAAACGACCGTGGCCTTAATTAAGGTACAGCCCCAGCATTTGCCTGGTGTGAAAATGGGAAACCACAGAAAACCATCTTCAGGGTTGCCAACAGTGGGATTCAAAGCCACTATCTCCCGGATGCAAGCTCACAGCCGCATGCCCCTGACCGTACGGCCAACTCGCCCGGTCCGCAGATATCGCACAACCAATTGATTCCAGGTGCTTCAGCAACAGAATATCGGCACCCTAGAAGATACATTTTCCATTTTAAAAAGGACTAAAAAATGTTTGTACTTTAACCTCAACATCAACACATGTCTTGTAAGTGTCAATCATGATCACTGTTCTTTTTATTTATTTATTTCGTATGGCAAAACAAGGATACATTATAAATACATATTTCTTAAATAAGTATGTAATTCTACAAAATTCTGAGTGTTTTACTTGTTAGTGTATATATGTAACATTTTAGCTTTCTACTGAAGATGGCTCTTAGTTAAGAAGAAACATGTCTACTTAGACATTGTCCCATCTAACACAGATGGACACTTCTGTATTGAAAAGGAGGATAGAAGAAAGATAGCCGTCAATACGGAATAAGACTTATAACATGCAAAATAAAAGAACTCCTGAAACTAAACCAAAACCCCATAGCGCAACAGCCCCGAAAGGCCTTGGCCTATCAAGCGACCGCTGTTCAGTCCAAAGGCCTGCAGATTATGAGGTGTTGTGTGGTCAGCATGACAAATCCTCTTGACCGTTATTCTTGGTTTTCTAGACCAGGGCTGCCATCTCACCACCAGATGGCTCCTCAATTCTAATCACGTAGGCTGAGTGGACCTCGAACCAGCCCTCGGATCCAGGTAAAAATCCCTGACCTGGCCGGGAATCAAACCCGGGGCCTCCGAGTAAGAGCTACACAAGAACCTCGTTTATCCGGCCCTCATTAATCCGGATGGAAAATAATAAAAATGTATTATTTACTTGTACAGTATTTCTTTTGCGGGGTCGACTCTTATTGAATGTCTTTTCCGCCAAGGATAGTTAAGGACAGGAATTGGAAGTAATTCAGCCACGGTCTATCAAAGGTGCCGTCCCGGCATTCACCTGGAATTGAACATGGGAAACCGTGGAAAACCATTCCTAGGACGGCCAGGGTGTGATTCGAACCCACACTCTTCTGAATGCAACGTACTAGTAATTCAATGATGGTAAATTCGAAAATGAAACAGGTGCTCCATCAGAAGAAACAATGACTCATAGAGAGGCAACAATGCAGCTGGACAAACGGATAGCCTATTTAGAATCCTAGACTGAAACCACACCGGCAGAAGTGCAGTTAGTAAAATTTCTTTGTGATCGTGTTGCGGGCAAACGCTATACAAATGTAAAACAGAAAAAACTCGCACATTATTTTAGTGCACAAAACAGAGTCGTAAATGTAAGAAAAGTGTTCTTATATTTTTTTGTACAATTGAAAAAAGGTATTACCGTACAACTTATGTTAACAGATTATATAACATCTACTGTATTTATTTTTTAGTTTTTCCGGATTATCCGGATTCTCAATAATCTGGATCAGTTCCGGCCCCACTTAATCCGGATAAACGAGTTTCTTGTGTATAGTGATAACACAAAGATTTTTCTTTTGTAAAGTGATAGCCATCAATATGGAATGAGACTTATAATATGCGGGGCTGGGAAAAGAACTCCTGCATGACTCCCCTAAAACCGTAAAATAAAAAAAACATTAAAAAACCTTAGTGGTATGTAAAGCCAATAACATTATTATTCTGTCATACATCCAAGTTTCCCTGCCTTCCCTTCCCTCCTCTGAAGATCAGCAGCGGGCAGCAATTTGCACTCTGGCAGAGCAAATACGGCAAGTAACAAACTATCCTTGTTTTCTCTCCGCCAATCTGACTGTGCCAACGTTCTTTATATAGCACGAAGATCATCCCTGACTTTTTCGTCAGTATCATTTAGATACATCCTTATTTGATTACTGTTTACATAGTCCGGCTCCATGGATAAATGGTTAGTGTGCTGGCCTTTGGTCACAGGGGTCCCGGGTTCGATTCCTGGCAGGATAGGGAAATTTAACCATCATTGTTTAATTTCTCTGACACGGGGGCTGGGTGTATGTGTCATCTTCAGCATCATTTCATCCTCATCACGATGCTCAGGTCACCCATGAGAGTCAAATCAAAAAGACCTGCACCTGGCGAGCCGAACATGTCCTCAAACACTCTCGGCACTAAAAGCCATACGCCATTTCTTTTTTTTTTTTTTTTACATAAAGGAGTAATACTAAATGAATGGAGAGTTGCAATAGTAGCCCCAGTGTACAAAGGAAAGGGTGACAAACATAAAGCAGATAATTATAGACCAGTCAGCTTGACATGTATTCTTTGTACACTCTGGGAAAGCATTCTTTCTGATTATATTAGACATAACATACAAAATATTTTCAATAATCATCCTTAATAGGATAAGTTTACAACTTGGGAAAGAACTAGGAGAATATCAAGGACGTTTCAGACCCTGGAGAAGCTGTCCTGATCAGATCATGAGTCTTAAGTTGATAAATGGACTATAACAGGAGAAGAAATAGAGATATGCTGATAACATTCGTAGATTTCAAGAAAGCTTATGACTGCATCCATAGAGAATCTCTGTTCAAAATTTTAAGACACATTGGACTACACCCCAAATTAATAAACATGATAAAATTGACTCTCACTAATACCAAATCAAAAGTGGATTTTAGGGGTGAAACATCAGAGACATTTGTGATTAAAACTGGACTACGGCAGGGAGATGGGCTCTCACCACTATTATTTAATTGTCCTCTAGAAATGGTGATGAGGGAATGGTTTAGGAAATGTCCCCCCAAAATAAAGATTGGCCGAAAAATCAACACAAATTGCTGGGTTTCGCTGATGATTTAACATTACTAGCAGTGGACATAACAGAAACAAAAACCCAAATATCAGAACTTCAAAACATTGCAAATAAAATTGGCCTCAAAATATCATTTGAAAAAACAGAAATTATGCCCCAAAAACCAACACAATTAAAAAAAGTTACCATAAATGGTAATAAAATCAAAATAGTAACTCAATTTAAATATCTTGGAGAAATAATAACACATAACCTAAATGAAAAAATCTCAATCCAAACAAGAACAAATAGATTAGCTAAAGCACAAAAATTAACAGGGGATATCTACAGAAACAAAATGTCTATCAATAAGTGCAAAAATAAAACACTACAACACATTTATAAAACCAGAAGCTACATATGCACCAGAAACACTTTTTCACCTGAATAAACAATCAAAGACTGACAGACTTCAGAAAATTGAAAGGAGGACTGGAAGAACCTGCATCAACAAAAAATACCAGAAAGATAGACAGTGGCGGTTAATACGTAACAAAGTCGTGTACAAAGAACTAGAACCCATTACAGATACTATGCGTAAGAGGAGACTAGGATTCTTTGGACATATCATAAGGATGCAGGATTCGAGACTTCTGAAACAACTAGTACAACACAATCTCGTCTCAAAAAATACCACAACAGGATGAAAATGGATCAGAGAAGTAAGAGAGGATCTGAAGGAAATAGGCCTTACAACAGAAGACACCACAAATAAGATAAAATTGAATACAAAACTCAAGAATACAAACCTGAGCTTTACCCTTACACAAAACAAACCAACAACACGCATATTTTCAACTGAGGAAAGGGCAAAAAGATCGGAGCGTCTGAAGAAGTACTGGGAGGACCGCAAAGCCCAAACAATCCCTTCAAAGAGACCTGAACAACGGACTGACTAAAGTGATCCTATGTGGTCATAAAAGAAGAAGAAGAGACATATTTGTAAAATTACTAACTGGCTTGATAGAAGGCAGTTCAGGTTTAGGAAAGGTTATTCCCATGAAGCTCAAATTGTAGGATTCCAGCAAGATATAGCAGATACATGCCTTTGCTGGTGAGGCCTAGTGTTTACAATGCACTATGTCTTCTGGTATGGGATAGAGCAATTTTGTTACTTTCACTGATCTGTCTCAGTCTTACCTTTGGCTTTAACACTGAAAGCGACTGGGGTATGAACAATGTTAGTAATGCCATTCCTTACGCAGCCCATCCCTGCTATGAATGGTATGAAAATGTTGCTCATAGGGTTAGTTGATGCATGCATTTGGCAGACTGATATGCAAGAACTTCTAACTCAACGAGGAAAGCAATGGGAGGCTACCTCACTTCTAATTTCCCTCATCCCCCTCTTCAGTGATGCTTAGGCCATCTATGACAGTTAATGGTGGAGCTGTTGAGGATCCAACCAGCCTTCAGGCTCAGGACTGAACAAACAAACAAACAAACATACATACATACAGTACTTAGCAAATATTTTAGATTCTGGAGGTCAAATGGACTGTAGCGCTATTGACCTGTCCAAGGCTTTTGATAGGGTACATCACGGGAGATTACTTAGCCCACCTGGTGGCCATAATAGATAAGGAGTAGAAGTCTAAACGGTCTGACATTGTGGTCAGCTGGTTTTAGTCCCGTCGGTCAAAAAAAATTTCACCATCAGAATGTTGGCTGGCAGGGTAGGAGAGGTGGTGGTATACAATTTGTAATTACTAAATTGCGTGCCAAACCTCTCTGCAATGTTCATATGGAGCGAGGGCATATGACGCTGTTGACAGTAATTCATCCGTCGGATGGAGAGATAAAGCCTTGAGCAGACCCCTTGGTGTTATTCGACAGGAGCAGGCTACGTGCCAACACCTAGTTTCACTCTCTCCCTACCTCATTAGCATCATCATTATTCCATATCCAGATGTGCAGGTCGCCTATGAGCGTCAAATAGACAGACCTGCATCAGGTGAGCCAAACATGTCCTCGGACACTCCCGGCACTAAAAGCCACACGATAAATAAATATATAAATAAATAAGTGGGAATTACTGATGAAAATGAGGGCTACTGGACTAGAGACTAGACAAAAGAGTGGTTGAGTGAGTGGCTAAATATCTAGAAAATTGAACTCAGAGAATTAGAGTAGCTGAAGTATTATCTGATCCTGAAATGATTCATCATCTACGTGTTCTGCCTTATGGCAGGTCTTGTCATGGGATGAACCTCTTCCACTGTAGCCTGTCCTGCGCCAAGTTTTTCATGCAAGTAATCAGCTTCATTTTCCGTATCAAAATCTAATCACTAAATTTTACACTATTGAGATTCTTCCACCGTTTTGATACTTTATTTTGCCTTTTGGAAAATTTTTATTTATATGTCAACAGTACATGTTTCGTTCCTTATTTAGGAACATCCTCGGCTGTTATAGTGGCTTAGGTGAATGGTTGAGATTTTAAACACATAGATTTACAAATACATTGATTCACTTAAAAACTAAATACGAATTAAGATAGATGATATTAAAAACAATGTGAGGTTAGTGTGTTACTGGTATGAGAGCAGATGATTACATGGTTGATTGACTTAAAACTATGTCTATTCATTAGAATAGTTGTTCAAAAAAATTTTCACTTTGTTACTGTTCCGAGGTATCTGTGGAACAGCAGAGGTGAAAGAAGGTGCGGGGGTGAACGGGTCTCAAACAACGAAATTAAAGTTAAGGTAAAATTTGATGATGATGATGCTTGTTGTTTAAAGGGGCCTAACATCGAAGGTCATCGGCCCCTAAGGTAAAATTTAACAAGGTTATATTTTCTTTTCAAAATCAAGAATAAGAAATAACAAATTGAACAGGTACACAGTAGCCGAAACACAATTCGAAAAGGTACAATAACAGTGATTACAGGATTTGGGCTCCGAGAGCCAGACACCCAATTCTTGAGCTATAAGCCCAACCTTATGATATACACAAGTCAACAAAGGGGCAGAAGACCCCAATCATGCCCAGGAGCACTTGCTCCCAATTACACAGTAAAGCCTCCTCGAGGCGCGCAGAAAACACAATTTTCAAGAAAGAGCAACGTGCTCTCAAAATTTAAGCCTATCAAAGGCCACACCAAACTCCACGTTCAAGCTGTCCTCCAAGGACCTATACACAGGGGTAAAAATACCCAACCTACTGAGGCCTATTAAGTAAAGAAACAGGTTAATTAACTGGCCTCTAAAATACCAATTTGAGAGGAGGCGGTCTTGCACTCCTAATACATTTTGTTTAACACCTAATCTGGCTCTAGGCCGCTAATGCAAGGGCTAATCCCATACTAAAGAGGTGACTTATAGAAGGAACAATTTACATTACGTTAAGGAAGAAATGTTGTGAAAATAAGTTCACCTCAATGCAATATGAGTGGGAGCTCGAGAGGGTTAAGCACTCTCTATCCCAATATGTAGTTAAAACAGAAAGAATTGCCACCGAGTGTCTTTACATTTTTAAAGGAAAGTTACATGGAAAAGGCTTCGGACCTGCCCCGAGAGTTAAACTGCTGAGCTAGCAAGAAAAGAAGTTATTAAAAGGCCATTACCTTGTGGATGAACTGCTGCCCGAAGAAAGAGGCGCTTCCCGCCCCCTGCTACGTACTTTACACACAGAAAGATGTTACTGAAGCCGCCCGGAGACCCGAAAATCAGCAGTTTATATACTCTCGCGGAAAGTTCGAGGCGTTTCAGGAATGAGAACACCCTCTCACAAAGACTTTATTGGCTAGGGTAAAGCAACATATCCCCTTTGGAGAAGATACACCTGATTGGTCATAAATTAATTAAAGAAATTCGGGATTGGCTAGATTCAAAACAAGGGGAAGAAAAGTGTTATACAGCCAACTTAAACAATAACAGAAAGAAATTTAACAAGCAACAAACTTTTGAAATAAAAATTTCTCCAAAAAACAGTTCTTTCACTTCACACTAGGGTGCACCATAGTAGTTCTCCGGTAGTGTCCTCTAGAAGAGAAAGTTCACACTTCTTACTACAGGTAAAACAAAAATACATCGAAAACGACCCAGTTCAGAAACTTCAAAATTTCCAAGTAGTGACATCTTCTGAGAAACTTGAAAATTAACACATTAGATAAAGTTCAGACTTCCTCCAGTAGGGGAGTTTCAACTGGCGCAAGGTTTGAATTAGCGACGTGGAGGTGTACCACCCGGTACAGTTACATTAAAAATCTGTATGCAATTAAAATTTTTTTAAAATGTTCAACTTCATAACATTGTTCGAATTGTTGAAAGCACACAACATACAACAACTTACCTGGAAGGAAAGGAAGAAAAACTTGAAGTTAAACATTTTTTAAAAATTTGAATTGCATACAGACTTTTAATGTAACAAAGTGAAAAATTTTTTGAACAACTATTCTAATGAATAGACATAGTTTTAAGTCAATCAACCATGTAATCATCTGTTCTCATACCAGTAACACACTAACCTCACATTGTTTTTAATATCATCTATATTAATTCGTATTTAGTTTTTAAGTGAATCAATGTATTTGTAAATCTATGTGTTTAAAATCTCAACCATTCACCTAAGCCACTATAACAGCTGAGGATGTTCCTAAATAAGGAACGAAACATGTACTGTTGACATATAAATAAAAATTTGCCAAAAGGCAAAATAAAGTATCAAAACGGTGGAAGAATCTCAATAGTGAAAAAATTTAGTAAGTTTTTCATGTCCGGATATTTATTTCCTTTGTGATTGTCCAACATTTGATATTTTTTCCTTCCTCTTCCTCATTTGCCCTTCACCATTCCTTCTATTCCTTCTTTCATAAACAGTCCCTCCTCAAACGATGTCCGATCCAGTTCATTTTTCTCCTTCTAATGATCTGCAACATACTTCTTTCTTTTCCAACTCTTCGTAATACCTCCTCATTCCTTACATGGTCTTCCTTTTCACTTATTCTATTCTCCTCCATACCCACATCTCTAGTGCCTCCAATCTTCTCTCATCTTCCTTTCGCAATGTCCACATCTCTGCGCCATACAGCGCTATGCTCCAAATATAACACTTAGCAAGTCTTTTCCACATTATCTTCATATTGTGATCTCTCCTACTTTTAAAGACACCACTCAGACTTATTCATCTACTAATATCATTCCACACCATCTCTCCACTGACAGCTCAGAACATACCACTTAGTCAAGCAGCTCATCTCCTTTCTCCCAAGTCTTCCCAGCCCAAACTTTGCAACATTTTCGTAATGCTACTCTTTTGTCAGAAATCACCCAGAACAAATCGAGCTGCTTTTCTTCGGATTTTTTCCTGTTCTTGAATCAAGTAATCCTGGTGAGGGTCCCATACACTGGAACCATACTCTAGTTGGAGTCTTACCAGAGACTTATATGCCCTCTCCCTTACATCCTTACTACAAACCCTAAATACTCTCATAACCATCTGCAGAGTTCTGTACCCTTTATTTACAATCATATTTATGTGATTTCCCCAATGAAGATCTTTCCTTGTATTAACACCTAAGTTTTTACAATGATGATCAAAGGGAACTTTCACCCCATCAACACAGTAATTAAAACTGAGAGGACTTTTCCTATTTGTGAAACTCACAACCTGACTTTTAACCCCGTTTATCATCATACCATTGCCTACTGTCCATCTCACAACATTATCGAGGTCGTTTTGCAGTTGCTCACAATCTTGTAACTTATTTATTACTCTGTACAGAATAACATCACCTGCAAAAAGCCTTACCTCTGATTCCACTTCTGTACACATATCATTGATATATATATAAGAAAGCATAAAGGTCTAATAATACTGCCTTGAGGAATTCTCCTCTTGATTATTATAGGGACAGATAAAGCTTCGCCTACTCTAATTCCCTCAGTTCTATTTTCTAGAAACATAGCCACCCATTCAGTCACTCTTTTGTCAAGTCCAATTGCACTCATTTTTGCCGGTAGTCTCCCATGATCTACCCTATCAAATGCCTGAGATAGGTTAATCGCGATACAGTCCAATTTACCTGCTGAATCCAGGATATCTGCAATATCTTGCTGGAATCCTACAAGTTGAGCTTCAGTGGAATAACCTTTCCTAAACCCAAACTGCCTTCTATCAAACCAGTTATTAATTTTGCAAACATGTCGTATATAATTAGAAAGAATGCTTTCCCAAAGCTTACATGCAATGCATGTCAAAAGTGACTGGCCTGTAATTTTCAGCTTTATGTCTATCACCCTTTACTTTATACACAGGGGCTACTATAGCAACTCTCCATTCATTTGGTATAGCTCCTTCATGCAAACAATGATCAAATAAGTACTTCAGATATGGTATTATAACCCAACCCATTGTCTTTAGTATGTCCCCAGAAACCTTATCAATACCAGCTGCTTTTCTAGTTTTCAACTTTTATATCTTACTGTAAATGTCACTTGTCATAGGTAAATTCTAATACTTCTTTAGTATTAGTCACCTCCTCTATCTGGACATTATCCTTGTAACCAACAATGGAGAGGAAGAGGGGAAAGAAAACTGAAGGAAGGATATAGGCTGTTTTACACTGGAGGACAGGATGCAGTAAAATCATTACAAAGCAGTGTTCTCCCAAGAAATTTTCGTCAGCCAGGCGGGGAATACGTAAAAAATTAATATGATAACATTTGAATACATTCCGCACAGGGCATTAACAATAATATCAGACAGGTAAACATTATCTGCAAAACTGTACTATTTCAGTGTTATTATCACAAACAAGACATAACAGAGTAGTGTTCTTCTGCTCGTTCATAATCATGTAACACCGGTGCTTAGCACTCGGTTGCTGTAGAGTGCCCTGCAGGTTTGTGATGTCACAGGGAATCAGTGCTCACATGCAATTTCTTGCCAATCCAGACACTATTAAATTGAAATGACAAATAACGTACTTCAACCTATTCAATACAAGTAAATAAGAAATGTGGTGTAACATTCCTATTTAATTATAAGCGGAAGCGGTACCGGTTTCGACCCCAATCTGGGTCATCATCAGCCGAATAAAATGCAAAAACAATGCATAGGTAAATAAGAAATTAAAGAATGAGTCACAAAAACAGTTGAACAAGCAATATAAGATAATGGGGATAGGCACTGCGCGATTTTAAATCGTAAAATCTAGAAGTAGAAGGTTAGTCAACATGAGGCAGATAAGCTGGGCGCACATGCCGATCAAGCGATAAGAGAAACTCACCGTATAAAATGTATTATACGCCCAAATTGACCTATGTGTCTGAGACCTGGACAATGACAGGTAGGAAGGAGAGTAGAATTCAAGCCAGGGAAATGAAATACCTAAGAAGTATGATAGGAAAGACAAAGAAAAACAGACTGGGAGAGAAAGATGTGAGAAAGGAGGTCAGAATGAAAACCTAAATGAAAGAGTTTATTGTGGAGTAAACTAAGATGATTTGGACATGTAAAGAGGGTGGAGAAGGAAAGAATACCAAAACAGATAATGGAGATGAAGTTTGAGGGAAAGAGAGTGACAGGGAGACCTAGAACAACGTGGATCAATTCAATAAAGAGAGTGCAAGAAGAAGAAACTTGGACTAGGACAAAATGAAGGAGGAGGTATGATAGAAGGAGAGAGGAAGGTGGAGAAGTGCCATAAATGCCCCGACCTGGTAAAAGCTGGATAAGGGGAAAGGATGATGATGATGATGATGATGATGACATAAGAAACTGTAGGAATGAAACGGCGAACACAGGATTTGTGAAGAACAAAGGAGTAATTCTGACAAAACTAGAAGAGATAATGAACAGACGGAAAGAATATTTCATTGAACTGCTGAACGCGAGAAATCAGACATGCGAAGAAGGTATCCAGGCAGCAGGAATAAAATAATAGAGAAGGAATTGGACATTACAATGACAGAGGTGGAATGAGCAGTTAAAAAGACGAAGATAGGAAAAGCTGTGGGAATAGATGAAGTAGCCGTAGAAATGATCAAGACTGCAGGATCAGCGAGACTCCAGTGGACTTAGATAGAGAAAGAGAAAAGTGCCTGAGGATTGGGAAAAGGGGGCTTATAATACCAATATTCAAGAAAGAAAACAAGATGATGTGCAGTAATTACTGATGATCACCATCCTCCCCCATGATGCTAAGATAATGGAAATAATACTGGAAAGGAGAATTAGAGAAAAGGTGGGAAGAGGAATAATTTTAATTCAGAAGTGCAGGTCAACGGTAGAACAACCCATTTTCATTCTGAGATAGATCGTGGAAAAGGGCTGGGAATATGGGAAGGATATAGTAATGGCTTTCATAGACTTACCCAACGGCCATAGCCGTGTTGACACACCGGATCCCTGACATCTCCGAAGTTAAGCAACATTAGGCGTGGTCAAGATGTGGATGGGTTACCACGCGCTGTAGGTGGGAGGTAAGGGAATGGAGGAGCGGAAAGGAAATGGCCACACTACTGCACGTAAACTCCGGCTCAGGCACACCTCTGCGGAGGTTCGGACCTGCCTTTGGGCAAGACACATCCTTACTTTTATAGACTTAGAAGGGCATATGACAGCATCCCCAGATCAAAAGTTTGGGAAGGACATTGACAAGAAATTAATAATCGTCGCCATAAGGCCTATCCGTGTCGGTGCAACATAAAGCACATTGTAAATGGAACTAATTACAATGATAAAACGAATATATGATACCTCTTACAGCTACATGAAGACAACAGTGGGTAGAACAGAATGGTTTGGATAGCTGCAGTCGCTTAAGTGTGGCCAGTATCCAGTATTCGGGAGATAGTAGGTTCGAACCCCACTGTCGGCAGGACTGAAGATGGTTTTCCCTGGTTTTCCATTTTCGCACCAGGCAAATGCTGGGGCTGTACCTTAATTAAGGTCACGGGCGCTTCCTTCCCACTCCTAGCCCTTCCCTGTCTCATCGTCGCCATAAGAGCTATCTGTGTCGGTGCGACGGAAAGCAACTAGCAAAAAAAATTTTTTTTAAATTTGACAATGAGCTAAAACAAGGCAGTGTGTTGTCACCTTTGCTCTTCATAGTAGTGATGGATGACATCGTAAAGGCAGTAAAGGAAGATCATGGAGGGGAAAGAATGACTGTAATGATGTCTGCAGATGATGTTGTGATCTAGGGAGATGAGGAGGGGGAACAGCTGAATGTACTGAACAAAAGGATTGAACAATAGGGATTGAGGATCAACGTGGAGAAGAACAAGACAATGACAATGAGCAGAGGAAGTAAAGAAGGAAAAGGAGCTAACAAAATTGGAGACAAGGAACTTGAAATAGAAAATGAAGTACAATCCCACCATGGAAGTTAAGTGACAGAATATGGAAGACTGGATATGGAAATTAGTAGAAGGATAAAACTAGAGAGTGCCTTTTACCGCAAGGTAAGGAGATTAATATGGAATAAACATGTACCAATGAAGGCTAAAGATGTAATGTACAAGAAAAGGGGACTCTATAGAGAAACTGAAGTAATAGGTGGTACTAGTGATCATGAAGCTGTTTTAGTAGAAATTAAAAATAAATATGATGGAAAGATAATAAGCTTAATAATGCAGTACAGGACCCCCTGGTGGGGTATCCGATGCAAACTATGTCACATGCGTGGACTTGGGTCTGTTTTACAGCCGGTTTCCATTTCTGATGCCAACCCTCTGTGGAGGGAAGTATTCGGTATTGTGCGTCTTTGTGGTGGATTGTTTGTACAACTTGTGTCTAAAAAGTTCAGTGAATGGTTGCCTAGTTTGTACACCATGCTAGTTCAGACGACGCGCTCGCACATACGCATTGCGAGACATGACACCAAGTGCCCCCTATCGGTCAACTCAACACAGTTCAATGAAGTTGAATGCTGCAACACATCGCACAGAGTCAGTGTGAGGACTCGTGTCATTGCACAATGGAGTGCAAAACGGAGCAACGCGTTAACATGAAGTTTTGCTTCCAACTAGGCAAAATGGAAACGGAAACACACGCAATGTTAGTGCAAGTTTACCACGCTCAAGCAGTGAGTAAAAAGTGCGTTTTTGACTGGTTTAAACGCTTTCGAGATGGAAAGGAAGGTGTTGAGGATGAGGTGCATTCGGGTCGACCAACCACCACAAGCACATCTCCAGACAACATCGAACGAATGCGACAGATGCTTGCGAATGATCGGCGACTGCCCTTACGAATGATAGCAGATGAAGTGGGTGTAGGCAAGGACAGTGTAAGGACCATTATTCACAAACATTTGAAAAAGCGGAAGATTTGTGCCCAGTTTGCACCGCACAACCTGACAGACGAGCAGAAGCAAACTCGGATGGAAATGTCGGGAGATTTCATTGACGTTTGTGACCAAAATCCGGAGGTGTTGGAAACCATCATTACAGGAAACGAGTCGTGGTGCTACCAGTATGATCCGGAGACCAAGACACAGTCAATGGCATGGTGTTCAGTGTCTTCTCCGTCTCCCAAGAAAAGTCGGCGCACAAAGTCATTCATCATGAATTTGTACCCCAGGGTACACCTGTCAACGCGGAATTCTATGAGAGAGTTTTGAAATGGCTACTGCAATGCATCAGACGAGTTCGGCCGAACTGTTCCGGAGTGGACAGTGGAAGCTCCTCCACGACAATGCCGGTCCGCACACCGCGATCCGCGTGACCCAGTATCTCGCTGAATGCCAGGAGACTGTTCTTCAACAACCTCCGTATTCTCCGGATTTGGCGCCGGCATATTTTTTTTTTTTTTGTTCCTTCATCTAAAATTAGCCCTGAAAGGCCACTGGTTCTACAGTGCAGCAGGTATCCAACAACGCGTGACAAGGGTTCTCCGGAAGATTCCAAAAGAAGCATTTACTGCCAGCTTCCAGCAGCTTTACAGTTGATATCAAAAGTGTGTTGTAGCTAAAGGAGATTACTTTAAAGGCCAGTAAAAGAGTTTTGTGTGTAACTTACATTGTCTTTATTTCAAGAGACCATTCACCGAACTTTTCAGACACAGGTTGTATATCAAGAGCAGTGTATTGGGACTAACACTAACATCCAGTCTGTGTCAGGGAAATGAACTAGACACGGTTAAAATCCCTGTCCTGGCCGGCATCGAATCCAGGACCCTCTGAGCCAAAGGCCTCGATCTTGACCATTCAGCTGAAGAGCTAGATAAAATATAATTTCTACACAAAGTAGGAAATTTTTTTATACAATTGCTCCAGGGATGAATATAAATAAAGATTTCTATAATGACAGGCCAACTCACCAAGCTTCACTCCCTCCAGCAATGTGAGAAATGAATGATTCAGCATCCTTTCTGCTGACATCCAGGCAAGTATGTCACAACCTTCAGATCTGGCAAAAAGTATGAAAAGAATAAAAATTAGTTATTTAACTTAAGGACTACTGACACAAGGGCCTTACACAATATACTGTATATGTGAAATCTGTTAGAAATGTTTCACAACCTCTGATGAGATTACTACATAATTTATTCTGACTGTGACTGCAGAACAGAAAATGAAGCACAATCCCAGCATTTTGTATGTAGGAGAAGGCTTGACTTCATTGAAGACTTCCATTAAAAACTACTTGACTTCTCTGTCTTTACATAGTAGTCCATGTATGTTTCTTTGTGTAACTATGGAGGTACACTGAATATAAATTGATTTTAACTTCCCATTCTACAAGTTTTACCAATACATGGAAAATTCACTAATTTCAAACAATCTGGAATGATAAGATATGCTGAAGATGATTTCAATGTGATATTTTGAAAGTATTCTCTAGACAGAGAATTCATCTCAAAGGGACTGGATATATATATATAAGATTAATAAATGATTTACCTTAAAAGAAATAAAATAATTCAACAAATGCTGAAAACATAAGTAACAAGCATTTTTTAATACTATGAAAACGTGATTGCTGAATACAGGCTCTAATATATTTCTTCCCAAAGACAGAAACAAACAATCAAAGTAAATAATTAATATCCCTCTACATCTCCCAGGTATGACGTTAAACTGCCTTCACTGAGAGACCAGCACAGTACGTGGTCTCCATCCAACAAACCCAGAACGCCAGGGATAGCTGCTGAAAAGGTGAACAATGACATCAAATATGCTTGCAGGAAAGACAAAAATGAACGCATTAAGAAACTGTGTTCTGAGTTAGTGAACCATGCAACAGAGAATCACTCCAAAGAACTCCAAAGAGAATTCAAGCCTAGGACACAGATCATCCAGGAAAGCAAAAAAATATCATCAATGACAGGTAAGGCATAGCCAAAGTGTGGCAGAATTATTGCATCCAACTGTTTCAGAATGAACCAGAACACAGGCCTTAAGGAAATGAAGAAGACCTAGTACCATTAATTCTTAGATAAGGGTTAGAAAGTGCAGTGAAAAAGCTACAAAATGGGAGAGCCCCTGGCTCTGATGGAATCCCTGCCAAAGTGCTGAAGAACGTAGGTGAGCTCGGCATTGACGTTCTTCACAGGCTGTGTCAGAAGATCTGAACAGCTGGGACCTGGCCAGAACAATGGGGCCACTCCGTCTTTATAACACTATTCAAAATGGCTCCCCTCTTGTCTATGAATAATACAGAACAATAGCTCCCATTTCCCGTGCCAGCAAAGTAATGCACACGATAATGACCAAGAGGCTAAAGACCTTCCTTCTCCCACAAACACCAGACGAGCAGACTCGGTTCATTCCACGCAAAGAAACTTGTGAGTAATTAACGTCTGGCAGCTCGTGGAGAAGACAAGAGAATTCAATGTCACGATGTACCTGTGTTTTGTGGGCTATAAAAGAGCTTTCGACAAGGTAAAATGGTCAAAACTGTGGATCATTCTCATCGAAATGGCGACACCGAGACACCTAGATTCACAATTAAGTATTTATTTATTTTCCACCTAGTCGATACAATGATTGCTTAAGGCAATTTTTAATGGTCAAAAGTGGTACATGTTTCGTATATTATCAACATCTTCAGCCACATAACACTGTTTAGATGAAAAATATATAAAATTGACAAAGTAATGCTTTAGAGGAAGTGTCCTTAAAATTAACATAAGATTGACAAGATTAAAACAAACAAATAACTCAAGAGAAAATATATAAATTATTTCTACAATAGAAAGCAGTCGTCAAGGAAACACTTGTACAATATTCCATAGAGAAATTGTCCTAATAAATATTCTTTTCTTAATAATTCATGAAAAAAGATCAATTTATAAATTAAAAATTATACAATTTATAACTAATTATCGAAATGAAGAAATCCTGATATCACAGTGCGGCTCTTATTATTAATGTAGATGAAAATATAACTAATTCCTAGTTGTCAAATCTTATTAAGCCTGCTTTCCTTTGGAACAGTAACTCCTGTCATTCTTTTACAGTTTTGCGCCGGGTGTAATATTGATGATGCGTTCTTCCTTGCTCTTGTACCTGAGGAGGTGGAGGAGCGGGAGATATAGGTGTGTCAAGAACTTCCTTGCTGTCACCTATAGCTTCAACTGAGGAGGAATAAGTTGTAGCGCTATCTGTAGGTGGAGAAATTCCAATTCTTTTTTCGTGATCCTTCTCAAGCACTTGATCCAGAAACTGTACTCTTCAAACACGGCAACGATACGAGTCAACGATACCTTCTCAAATGTCTTCTCGCCTCTTACTAAAGCAAGAGAGGGGTGCATTCTTTCCCCTCTCTAATTTAAAATCTACACTGAGTACATCATGAGGGAGGTATTTGAAGACAGGAATGGTGGCAATGTAGTTTATGCAGACAACTAATTCATCTTCGATTTGCAGACGACACCTTGACTGTTTCCAAAGATAAGCATGATCTAGAGACTATCAGGCAGAGCATAGAAGAACAAAGAAGAGTGTATGGATTTCAAATCAACACCCAGAAGACCAAAGTGATGATTATAGATCGGCCTAAAAACAACCTGCCTGATATCGTGAGGGTTGCTAACTATGAAGCGGTTAGGTGCTTTGAGTACCTTGAATTTGTTGTCTCTAACACTGGGACTATGAACCTGAGGTCTACACGCACACTGCAATGCAGAAGAGTTCAACAGCAAAGCTTACTCGCATTTGGAAAGACACCTCCATTACAGCAACGACAAAACTTTTGCTTTTGCAGACACTCATTTTTCCCGTTGCCACCTATGCAGCAGAAACCTGGACATTAAAGATGACAGAATGCAGCAGGATTGCCTCTTTGGAAATGTGGAGCTACAGAGGAATATTGTGAATATCTAGGATGGCACATCAAACGAACAAGTCAATTCTAAAGACTATCGACAATTATCAAACAACAACAACTCAGGTTCTTCAGTTACATGGTTAGAAAGCCCAGTGGACTGAAGAAGATGATCGCTGAAGGGAAAGTTGCTGGACAAAGGCCCAGAGGACGTGCTCCTTTGAAATGAGTAGATCAACTCAAGAGCCTAATTGGAGAGAACTTGCAACAAGCCACTCCTAGGACAGAGACTCACGGAGACAGGTCGTCAAGAGGCTAGCTACATGATGCCACTACACACTCATGGAGAGTTAGAATAAGACACAAATGTGTAACGCTATTGATGTTATGTCCCTACAAAGCTTATGCTATTGAAACACAAAGGTAAATGAGGTTGATACTTGGTCATTTTTAGCGTAGTGTTTCCCGTGACCACATATTGCATGTATCATATGTAGTATATAGAAAGATGTCATAAACACAGTGGCAGCGAGAGGGAGCAACATAAGTGCAAAGTTTGCATGTTTCCTTCTTTTATCACTAGTCGTTTAACGTAGCACTAACACATCAAAGATTTTTGGCAATGGCGTGATGGGAAAGGGCAAGGTACGGTAGCAG
This sequence comes from Anabrus simplex, assembly GCF_040414725.1. NCBI lineage: Eukaryota > Metazoa > Arthropoda > Insecta > Orthoptera > Tettigoniidae > Anabrus > Anabrus simplex. The sequence goes on along the minus strand of NC_090274.1, from coordinate 43,973,979 downwards.
CCATGGCCAGAATTAAGGTACGGTCCCAGAATTCACCTGGTGTGAAAATGGGAAACCACAGAGAAGCTTCTTCAGGGCTGCCAACGGTGGGGTTCGAACGCATTATCTCCCGAATGCAACTTCACAGCTACGCAACCCTACCCATGCGACCAACTCGCTCAGTACGGAGACTGTCATTGTCCTATTGTGTTAGTCATACTTGTTCCTTCTCTTTCTCACTCTCCCCAAAGTGGCCTGTCACTGAGTTTATCCTAGTATGTGTTCCTTTCATGTTCTCATCACTATATACGTGACATGATTTATAATTTGTTTGATTTTTTTTTTCCATTACTTATATACTCACTTTAATCACCATCATTATCGTTGACCAACACCAGTTACCCGGGTGTGGTGTTTGAGTTCCCCTCATCTCTCTCTATCCATGAATCATTCTTCTTTCATAGCCCTCTCCCAACTTTCTCCTCTCTTTTACATCTAAATTAGGCCATTTTTCTCTAGGCCTACCCATTGGCCTTCTCCCTTCTATTCTCTTCCATATCCCCTTCTTGGTGGAACTCATTCCTTTTACAGTACATCAACAAATCACTTCAGTCTTGCCTTCTGGATCATCTGTAGTAGGGTGTCTCCTACTCGTGCTTCTCAGACTTTATTGTTCATATCATCATCATCATCATCATCATGATCATTGTCTCACTCCAGTCGCCCAGGTATGGTTAACAAGCCTCCTCCACTCCTTTCTGCCCTTCCACTTTTCCTGCTCCATTACTTCTGCCACATCCAATCCAGCTTCTCTAATGTCCTTCCAAATCTGATCCATCCACCTTCTTCTCGGTCTTCCAACTGGTCTCTTTCCCTTAACTTCTCTTTCCAATTCCATTCTTGCTACCCGTTCCTTTCCCATTCTTTTTACATGTCCAAACCATCTCAGTCTTGCTTTCTGTATGTTCTGTACGGTACTAACAGTTCTATACTTAGCTCTTCTCTGATTTCAATATTCTGAATTCTACCCTTGTCTTTTTAACCGATGTTCTTAAAAATTTAATTTCTACTGCTTGGATCTTACTATCCTGTCTCTTATTAGTTATCAGCATTTCTAGTCCGTATGTTACAATTGATATAAAATACTGTTTATATAATATTAATTTCGTTCTCTTGGGTACTTTGTCATCCCATAAAAGCTCTCTGACTTGATGATAAAATGTTGTACCTTTACTTAGTCTGTTATTAATTTCAGGGTTGATTTGATTACTTCCATTAATAATGCTACCCAGATATGTAAACTGTTCTACATTCTCTAACCGTTCTCCGTCTATGTTCACTTGGCTTCTCTTTCTCTTTATCACAATGCATGACTACAGTTTTCTTTTTACTAATTACCATTCCAAACTCCTTCAGATTTTCATTCCAAATGTCCAGTCTCCTTTGTACTTCCCTTTCTTCCTTTCCCTAAATCACCACATCATCTCCAAATACCAAAGCATTCACTTCATCACTACTGATACTCTGTTTTACATGTTTTATGATTTCATCCATCAATATAATAAACAATAATGGCGACAGCGCACTTCTTTGCTTGAGACTTTATTTTTTTTGTAAAAAATGTTTCAGAGTCACAATTCCCCACTTGTACACTGCTTTTACTCTCATGATACAACATTTTTTATCTTGTTAATTAATGATTTTGGTACATTCCTTTACAGTAGGCATTCCCATACATGTTTTCTCTTAACTGTATCATAAGTTTTTTCCAGATCCAAAAATACGAAGATGATTTCCTTGTTACTTTCCAGATGTTTTCCCATTATCATTCGCACTGTAAATATCAAGTCTATTTGTGATCTATTCAGTCTAAAGCCATATTGTTCTTCCTCTAACTGTGTTTCTATTATATCCCTCCGTCTTTTGTCTATGACTTTCTCCATTATTTTTAGCCCATGTGATAACAGGGTTATACCTCTCTAATTTTCACATTTCTACCTATTTCCTTTTTTGAACAATGGTACAATGCTTTCTGTTGCCAATCTTCAGGTATCCTTTCATCCTTCCATTTGGCATTGAGGGCTCGGTATAGCCACTGTAGTCCAATGCTTCCTGCTGCCTTAATCATATCAGCATTGAATTAGACTTTTCCACTTGCTTTACCTTTGGTGATTGCCGTTTCAAGTTCCAACCATATTATTGGGTTCTCTTCTTTTTCTCCATCTGTTATTTCCATTTTCTTATCTACTTCTTCCTCCAAGCAGTCATCCTCCTTATAAAGTTTTTCAAAATACTTTGCCATCACCTTCTGAAGACCCTTTTCGTCATGTACTATGGATCCATCTTCTCTTTCTAATGCCTTGATTTTTCCTTGATTTATTCGTTCCGATCTTATTACTCTGTATAGTAGTTTCTGATTTTGTCAACTATCTTGCTCAATTTTGTAGGTAAACTCCCCCCAAGATTTCTCCTTTTCTTTCTTGATACCCCTCTTTACTTGTAGCTCCAATCTTTTGTATTCCACATGTAACCATTCTATCTTATTCTGATTCCGCTGATAAGTTTTTTGCTTTTCCTTATCCATTTCTTTCTTCGCCTTGTTCCTTTCTTTTATTTCTGTTTTTATTTTGTCTGTCCACCACTGTGTCTCCTTTCCCTTAACTTTTGCTTTTGTTTTCCCGCATATCTCAATTGCTGCTTCCAAAAATGTCTGTCTTAAATTGTCCCACTCTTCTTCTCAACTTCGTATTTCCGTGTTAGGCAATTTCCTTTTTATCCAATCTTAGAATGTCATTCTTTTATCCTCCTCCTCCAATTCCCAAATCCTGATCTTTGGTTTCTTCTTCAGTACAATTTTAGGGATTTTTACTTGTTTTAATTCCACAATTAACAATCTATGATCACCTTCCATACTTTCACTGGGGATTATCTTTGTATTCATTCCCCATTCTCAGTCTGTTATTATAAAATCGATGAGTGTTCCATACTGTCCATCCCAACTATATCGGCTGATCTTATGGCTATTCCTCTTCATAAACCATGTGTTCTTTATTAACAGGTTATTTCTGATACAAAAGTCCAACAGTTTCTCTCCATCTTCATTTCTATCACCATACCCATGTGGGCCCAGAACATTCTCATATCCCATTCTATCAGTTCCCACATGAGCATTCAGATCTCCCATTATCATGATCCCATCTCCAAAAATATGTGTTTCCAGTTCATTGAGGAAATCATCTTCTTTCTCGCTACATACACATGTACTATCTTCAATAGTTCCTTGTTTACATGTATGTGCATTGTTATAATTCTTTCATTTACATACTCAAATTCAGCTATTGGTTCATGTACCCCTTTCTTAGTTTCTTCATTCCTTTCCCTTTCCATTTTACTTCACTTAATCTTAGGATGTAGAGTTTTCGTCTCTCCATTATATCAATCAATTCACTTTCCTTCCCATTCATTGTTAAAATATTTATCGTTCCAAATCGGGTTTTGTTCTCTGATCTAACACTTGCACGAACATCAGCATTACCATCATACTGTGCAACTGTAGTCAGAGACTTGTCAGTTCCATTTCCATTTTTAAACTTCCATCCGAGGCTTGTATTATAGTCGAAAGCAAGTACAAATTTACTCGTCTGCCAACCTGCTAAGCCTAATGCATCTGAGGATTTTCTTTCGAGGTTTACTTCCTTAGCCTTTGAAGATCCCTTTTCTCCACAAAGCAGTGGTTTCCTCTTCTAATTTTCCTCAGGGAGAATGGGTTGCAATGAGGGTTATAAATTTCATGTTGTTGGTCCGTATTGAACTGTTGTTGTTACTCATATGCAGGGGTCGAAAAATACCGGGCGCCCAGTCGCCATGGCGCCTGAAAATTTTTACCTGGCGCCTAAATTTTCAAATTCGGTTTTGAAAATTTATTTTTTGAAATCCGGAGTTCCCTTACATGTACGTTCCCATCACTTTACAAAGTAACAAGGCGTGTGGTGTTTCACGTTGTTTTCTGTAGCTCATATATTCTAATATGTGCAATAAACATTTTCTGTGCTTCTGGCAGTCTTGAATTCTGTAATTGCTCTTCGTACCTTGGAACTGGACGTTTCAGTTCTGCGCGGGAGCTGCCTAGCGGTCATGGGAGATATCGGTGTAACTCGTCCAACAAGTATCCTTACATGTGGACATATCGTAACACATCGACTTCCATTACAGATGATCGGCTATCGGTAGCCGAGTACAAAGATCAGACCAGAGTTGTGGAGAAATGCAGAGAACTACTACGAGAAATAATTCCACAAACACTACATTACCACCATCCTTCCCGTGACTAGCCGTTCCTCAACTATTGCCGCCTAAGCAGTGCTGATAAATTCCCGTGGAATTCATTCTTTGCATTTAGAACATACGGAATGACGTGTTTATCAATTCTTGTATTTTCACCGAACAATATTTATGCTTTTAATTTAATTACAGCATCACGGTATTGAACGGTTTGCACTTTATAAATACGGTTGTGTTTATTCCTGTGCGTTTACGGAAAATTTGCAACGTAGCATCAGACATCGAAGCTCGCGAACTCGGAAGCATTTAACGCTGGTGTATTTTACGTTTCTGTGCTATACTTGAGAAAATCGGCAAAATGAAACGAACAAAACCGCACAAATTGACTGATGTGAGTAACAGTGTCTTCTTTCAGATTTCTTCATAAGTAGGGCCCATAAATGTAACACAAAGTGATACAAAAGGGCGTGAATGTGAGAAAACACTTGATGGAAGTGCCGACTGTAGAGTTCAGGACGACAATGACCAGCGTGAAATTTATGGTGTTCAAGACAATGATAGGTCAAACATCAAAAATACGTCAAAATTTCAATTTTCAGGCAAACGGAAATTTCAGCACTTTCAGCGAAGTGCGTAAAGAAAATGAATGCTAATGTTACAGCATATGAATGCATTGTTCATGGCATCTTATTATATTGCAAAAAATAACAGACCCTACACTGATATTGAAGGTTTGGTTACATTGTTAAGCAAGCTGAATGTTACTGATTCAGAGAAGTATGAGAATGATACACAATGCAGAGAATCGTAGCTGGAATGACTACCATGGCTGTGCTATGAAGAAGGAATTGCGAAGTGCAAATTATGCATTAACTTTCGTAGTATTGCCGACAAACATTCTAAAGGTGTATCCGGATTTTCAGGACCATTTAAACTGGAAATGTTTAAAACAAACGAAAAATTCTATCCTCACTCGAAGTGTTAGGAGGCTGAAAAAATGGCGTAACAGCCCCTAAGTGCCTTGGCCTACCAAGCGACCGCTGCTCAGCCCGGAGGCCTGGAGATTATGAGGTGTCGTGGGGTCAGCACGACGAATCCTCTCGGCCGTTATCCTTGGTTTTCTTGACCGGGGTCGCCATCTCACCTTCAGATAGCTCCTCAACTGTAATCATGTAGGCTGAGTGGACCTCGAACCAGCCCTCAGATCCAGGTCAAAATCCGTAACCTGGCCGGAAATCGAACCCGGGGCCTCCGGGTAAGAGGCAGGCACACTACCACTACACCGCGGGGCCAGCAGGAGACTGAAAGTTTCATGAAAAATCCTGAATGTGCACTTTTAGCGAGGTGCGTCAAGGAAATGAATGCTAAAAAAAACAGACCCTACACTGATTTTGAAGGTTTGTTTGCATTGTTAAGCATGTTGAATGTTACTGGTGGGAAATCAAACAGGCACATGTAGTGTAATTTTAAAAGATGCTGCCCTTGAAGGTGACTGGTGATTATTTGGGTTAGTATATCTTAAAATATAAATTTACATTCTTATATGAAATGAGACTATACTACTTAAGGTCACATTTCAAAAATAATACGTAGCTTTATCCTAGTCTAACCTGTGGTATTCATAATGTATATTTGTGAAAAATGTGCTGGCTCCTGATGAAAAGGGGCTGGCTACTGAATTATTTCTATTTTCTTCTACCCCTGCTCATATGTTAGAATGGGTTGCCTCATCCACCATCTTCGCCATTCCGATGGTCTCCTTCTCTGCCTAAGATGCTGTTAAGGTCTTCACCCGTAACCCTGGGCATGGGTCCACGTTATACCCTGTGAGACTGGGTCCCTGCCTGAACTTAGCTCTGCTTCACACCGGCCTACTGATGTGGAGGAAATACACCCCTGCAACATGGATGCACCAGACAAGAATTACTCAAGTGAAGGAGCTGGGTTAATGGTTGTGTATGATGCCACAACCAATTATGTCTTTTCTGGTCTTCTGGATCATGATGCATAGGAACTTAATTTCTGCTACTTGGATTTTGAGTTGTACTTCCTCGTTTATGTGGTGGTCTCCAGGATATATGCAAGGTTGGGGATATAATAGGTTTTATACAGTGTCCTCTTTGTTTTCAGCAGTTCTTGCTTATAGCACAGCACCCATATTGGTAAAAGTGTGTTGCCTTGCTGACTCAATTTGTCACCTCAGGACGGCAAAGCTTTTAGCAATAAACTGTAGAAGTATAATAAAGAGAGGAACAGAATTAATTAATATATATATATTTAGCAGATACTGCCATAAGTAGAGCCCGGATTTCCATGCACTATCAAATCTCAAAATATGCATGCATTCATGCACTATAATATGGCAAAACATGCACAATAAACCGGAAAATATGCACTATCAAAATTCAGTTTCTTTTGAAACTTTGTACAACTACCGTAATCTCTGCCAATCGTCTTTTATCGGTCAGCATATTCGTAAACACAGAAAATGATCTTTCTACGTCAGCAGAAGTGACAGGTGCACACTTAAATGAAGACATTTGGGACAAATTGTGGTAAAATTGTACGTCTTTTGCATTTTTACCACAATCCGTCTTATATAAGCTTGACGAATTCAAAGCTAGGATTTGTACGGATCACTTTGTTCGACCTACAGTATCTCCAGCTGCCGCAGCTACTTCTCCGCGCGATGACTGCAGACACGTTTGAATGTCATCAATAACTGGTATCGTTTGCATGCTGCGATAACAAAGACGTGTGACAAGTAAGAGTTCTGGGTAGGATATTCCATGATAACAGAAGAGGGTTCAGTGCAAAATCAAGGTTTGTAAGCTGCCATCTCAGTAACGCGGAGTCACAGAAGTGCGATACAAGAGATACAACAAATGAGCCGCCAAATGAGCCGTCAATGAGTAATGCACAATTTAAGGTTCAATTTATAGCAGTGTATAACTGGGACACATTATTCCTAAGAATTACAGAAATCGACTTGGGGACTTCCAGCTTACATCAATGTTTACTCAAGCAACAGATAAGAAAGTGTTTTGTTAATTGGATTATAGGACTTCTGCCGTATGTACTAACTTTGGTCGTTAGATAGGATGCCAGGAATACATTCTCCCCATCTCTCAGTAATAGACATACTGTATAACATAGAAAAATGGTCCCAAATTCTGCAAACGAAAATTCATAAAAGGCATTATCATCCAAGTTAACATTATATATGCGCCAAAGTTAGAAAAAAACGTCCAAATATTCGCTATTACATCCAAAATCTTCAAAATATGCATTATGCATGAATTTTCTTCTAAAAAGGCCAAAACATGCAAACATGCACGGAAAAAGAACGGTTATTTGGAATCGTTAAGCCATAAAACGAATATTTGCAAAGTTTGAGAAGTGTAACTAGCTTATTTAAAAACATGCATTTGCATGGAAATCCGGGCTCTAGTCATAAGACTTGAATCACGACTGAGAAGTAGCATTATGAATGCAGAAAAATGTACTCCCAGAACTGGAGTATTGATCATAGAGACAGGATTGAATCGAAATACTGGTGCAAGAAAAGTTTCTAAACTATAAAAAAGTTAAAAAGTTAAAGATAAGAAATGTGGAATACTAGGTGTAAAGTTAATTTCTAAAGATAATAATAGGCAGCTTTATGTTCTTAGCGTGTACAGAGCTGGAAAAGGTAACACTGACACAGAATTATTTGATGAGAAAGATGACAATGATTATGATGATTTTTTAAAGGGGCCAAACAGCTAGGTGATCAACTATGTGGAAAACTATACTGAAAGGAACATGATTTAAGCAGGTAATCTCAATTTACTGCATGCTAACTGGGAAGGTATTGTGAATCACAGAAAACAGGACAAACAAATGGTAAATAAGTCAATCTGGGAAGAACAGCTCGATCAGAAAGCAATGGAATCAACTAGAGGGAGAATATTCCATTCTGATGTCATCGAGAGAACCGAAACTGATGTAAACAAAGAACATCCGCGGTCTTCATGTTGAATGGAGAATGACCGGGCTCCTTCCGAACACATTGCAAGAGCCACGTGTGGTTGTCTAGGAACTGTCATTACCTCGCCTGATTACCGCGATTACATCAGACATGTCAGCTACCACTGGTGTCAAAATGTAGATGAATTACAATGATAATATGGATTATAAAGAAAATTATATTCACTGTCCATGAGGAATAAACAAGCAAATGACATATGACCCCTGTGTATAAAGGAAAGGGTGATAGACATAAAGCTGAAAATTACAGGCCAGTAAGTTTGACATGCGTTGTATGTAAGCTTTAGAAAGGCATTCTTTCTGATTATATTAGACATGTTTGTGAAATTAATAACTGGTTCGATAGAAGGCAGTTCAGTTTTAGGAAAGGTTATTCCACTGAAGCTCAACTTGTAGGATTCCAGCAAGATATAGCAGGTATCATGGATTCTGGAGGTCAAATGGACTGTATCACGATTGACCTGTCTAAAGCATTTGATAGGGTGGATCATGGGAGACTACTGGCAAAAATGAGTGCAATTGGACTAGACAAAAGAGTAACTGAATGGGTTGCTATATTTCTAGAAAATAGATCTCAGAGAATTAGAGTAGGTGAAGCTTTATCTAACCCTGTAATAATTAAGATGGGAATTCCTCAAGGCAGTATTATCGGACCTTTATGTTTTCTTATATATATAAATGATATGAGTAAAGGTGTGGAATCAGAGGTAAGGCCTTTTGCGGATGATGTTACTCTGTATAGAGTAATAAATAATTTACAAGATTCTGAGCAACTGTAACGTGACCTCGATAATGTTGTGAGATTGACAGCAGGCAATGGTCTGTTGATAAACGGGGTTAAAAGTCAGGTTGTGAGTTTCACAAATAGAAAAAGTCCTCTCAGTTTTAATTACTGCGTTGATGGGGTGAAAGTTCCTTTTGGGGATCATTGTAAGTATCTAGGTGTTAATATAAGGAAAGACCTTCATTGGGGTAATCACATAAATGGGATTGTAAATAAAGGGTACAGATCTCTGCACATGGTTATGAGGGTGTTAAGGGGTTGTAGTAAGGATGTAAAGGAGAGGGCATATAAATCTCTGGTAAGACACCAACTAGAGTATGGTTCCAGTGTATGGGACCCTCACTAGGATTACCTGATTCAAGAATTGGAAAAAATCCAAAGAAAAGCAGCTCGATTTGTTCTGGGCGATTTCCGACAAAAGAGTAGCGTTACAAAAATGTTGCAAAGTTTGGGTTGGGAAGAATTGAGAGAAAGAAGAAGAGCTGCTCGACTAAGTGGTATGTGATTGAAATAATAACATTAAGTTATGGTATGTTCTGATCTGTCAGTGGAGAGATGGCGTGGAATGACATTAGTAGACGAATACGTTTGAGTGGCGTTTATAAAAGTAGGAAAGATCACAATATGAAGATAAAGTTGGAATTCAAAAGGACAAACTGGGGCAAATATTCATTTATAGGAAGGGGAGTTAGGGATTGGAATAACTTACCAAGGGAGACGTTTAATAACTTTCCAATTTCTTTGAAATCATTTAGGAAAAGGCTAGGAAAACAACAGATAGGGAATCTGCCACCTGGGTGACTGCCCTAAATGCAGATCAGTATTGATTGATTGATTGATTGATTGATTGATTGATTGATTGATTGATTGATTGATTGATTGATTGATTGATTGATTGGTGGATGTGAGGTTATGCCCAAAATGTAAATACGTAATAAATAATTTACAGTGGCACATATAAGGCAAAAATTCACACTATTAATATTTAATATTTCAATAAAACTGAATATTTCAATACAGTTTTGAAAAGGCAATATTAAAGAAAATTGAAAAAAAAAAGTACTTCACATATTTAGAATCTGATAGAGGACGACTCCTTACAAGTCAGATTCCTCTCTCTCCTCTTTCTCACTGCTGCTCGTATCATTCGGATTAATGACAAGGCGGTCAGCAGTTATATCGCATGGATCACCTGCATCACAGAATCTCAGCTCTCCCATCACCATGTGATAAAAGGCATGCCACATTTCAGCTGTGAAACTCACCGGAGCCTCGTTATGTCCTGACTTCGAGTTTTATTATTACGCACAACATATCCATTTACTACGATCCACACCAACTCAGTGGAGGGAATGGAGGTAAAGCTCAAGCCATTGTGAACGATGTTATTGAGATTAAAGGTCCAATACGGTGTGAACGGACAAAGTCATAGAAGCTAGAGATACAACATGACGGTTCAAGCATGAAGGCATGGGTCCCCGGCATTCTTCGGTTTGAATTAATTATATTACTGACAAATAATCGGTTCTTGCTTATTATTCTGACTGATATTATTTGAGAAATTATATTTTGGACACTGTGCATGTAGGATCGGATTATGCTATAACCTCGCTAACAAACTACTTTGATGTCTCCGCGCAGGCGTTCTGCGGTAGCATCAACAAATAAATGTCAATATGAGCATGTGCTTATGTTTACAGCATGACTGGTTTTCTCGGTGATGGCGGTATAGATACGGTATTGATAAAACAAGATGATTTCTATAGAGAAACTGAAGTGATAGATGGCTCAAGTACTCATGAAGCTAATTTAGTCAATAATAATTTGATGGAAAGGAAGGTAGTAAGTTTAATAAGGCAGTACAAGACCCATGGTGGGGTCTCGGGTTCAAGCTATGATGCATGTGTGGACTTGGCTCCGTTTTACAGTCAGATTCCGCATCTGATTCTATCCCTATCTGGAGGGATGTATTCATTATTGAGTGTTGCTTGGTAGAGTGGTGGCTTGTTTGTATATCAAGATGAGTGTATTGGGACTAACACTAACATCCCGTGCTGGAATGAGAGGAACTGACACGGTTAAAATGTCCATCCTGGCCGGTCAATCATTTTTACACAATGTAGGAAAAAGTTTTATAGGGCTGCTCCAGGGATGAATATAAAGGTAAGTTTACTCACCAAACTTTACTCCCTCCAGCAATGTGAGAAATAACTGATTCAGCATCCTTTCTGCTGACATCCATGCAGGTAAGTCACATCCTTCAGATCTGGGGAAAAATACAACAGAATTAAAATATGTTGTTTAATTTCGGGACTACAGACACAAAGGCCATCAGCATTATACAATATACTGTATATGAGAAATTTGTTAGAAGTGTTTCACAATCCTGTGATGGTATTACTACATAATTTTATAAGGCTGTGATTGGTAAAGATACTGCACAACAGAAAATGACGCACAATCCTAGCATTTTGTATGTGGGAGAAAAGCTTGGCATCATTCAAGACATCCATTAAAAACTGCTTAACCTCTCTGTCTTTCCTTAGTTGTCTATGTATGTTTATTTACACAAATACAGGGTCTCTCTCATACACCCAGACCGAGCGCACGGTGTTTGTACTCTGCGCTACAGCAGCTGCCTCAGCCCAACTTACGTTGCACGCGGCCACCCTGCTTTAAGCGTGTACACAATATTACACGAAAACTTACCTTATAAAGAGGGGCTTCATAAACACCATTAGGATTTTCTGCACACCAATAGCAAGAGTTATGACTGTTCACTGGCCGCACTTAAGCGACTGCAGCTATCGAGCTCGGTGCTCTATATTTTTGCTTCTCTTTACTATCTCCCTCTCTCCTTCTACCTCCATTCCATAATACTTTGACATTTTAATATGCTCTTTCCTTTCCTTTTCTTCCATACCTTTATTTTTCTTACCCCACAGGTCCTTGAGACTCCTACTTCTTCCTTTCATCATCTCATCCTTCCTTTTCACCCCTCGAACCATCAAACTCTATATCTGATTTTTCTTGAGAAACACTCTCCAACACCACTTCTTGTTCATGTGTCCTCATATTTGATCCCTCACTGCACTGACCGCTTGACCCTTCGTTGGTTACAGTTCTTACCTCGTCACCTTGCTCCTCTTGATCAGCAACCTGCCTTCCATCTTGCCGTGATGCCAGGTCCTCTTCCTGTTTAAGCTTCTCTTTCATGAATTTCAATTTTGCCACCGTCCAGACACGCCACCATTTACCGTTAGATACAGCCAACTGTTGGTCCCTTATATACGATCTAAGATCCTGATATGTGGCTCTCCCTAGATGTTTCTTCAGAATTCTCAAGTTCTCGCTCCCTTCCCTTCCCTTCCCTTCCCATGTCCCTCTTGACCCAAGTAACTTACAAGTTACTCGCATTTCTTAGCACTATTTCCACCATTAGGGTAGATAATAACTTAACTTTAATTGGTCTATATGGCCTTTCACTTTACGTACCCTCTCAGCATCATCTATGTCAACTTTGTTGAAATTAATTTTCATTTTGTTTTGGATAACGTCTACCACTTTGGATATAATTTCTACTTTCTTCTCTCTCCCTTCTTCCTGCAGCCCGTATATCCATATACATTTCTTCATCCTTTCCTGACTGATGTCTTCCATCTCCTTCTTCAATATAGACACCTCCTTTTTCCAGGTTTTTAACTTTCTCTCTTAATGTCTCAATTTCTTTCTCATTACTTCCTACCGTACCTTTTTCACTGTATCTCCCATTTTGTTTTGAAGTCATTCCTTCATATTTCCGTATTCGTTACTTGGTCTTGCATCATTTCTTTATCTGCTCAAAATAGCCATTATGTTTATTTACTTCTCTCACCACCTCCCTAATCTTCTCCACGTCTTCCCAGCTCATGCTGCCACTAGCACTTGGGCCGGGGTTCAACTCCACGCCCCCGATAACTAGTAGCATGGTAATCACCGCAGCCAAAAATAGCCCTTCGCTGCCAGTTCCTGATGGTCGCTCGGTACTGCTCGACTCCCACCATGCCTCTCCGCACTCGCCACTCTACACGTCCATACCTGTTGCTTGCTTAAGGCCCTATGTATTTAAAAAGAACCTAACATGCAAGTTTTTGAGGTTATGTTAGGAATTATTACATCTATCGGCAGGCAAATTATTGGTGTGTCTGTCTAACGGGAGAACAGTTGTATTACTCCGTTCTCACATATTTTAAATGATGAAAATTAAACCCCATTTCATAATATTCCTAACAAGAAACTGAGGAGTTCGTAATATCCCTTAAGTCCCGTTACTGTTTATATTATGAATGCAGTACTTAATTATATTTAATAATTAATGTAGGAACATTCAACTTACGTGAAGTTTTTTTTTTTTTTTTTTTTTCAAATAATAGAAAAATCGACTTCGGTCCTGCGAGAATTTCTTCGTGCTCCTTTTACTGACATCTCAGCTTGATAGAAAAAAAACCCGTCTGATTACTAACACAGAGCTAAAGAGCACTCCACACTTATAACTGAACGTTCCTGTTAACGTTACCATCACATTTTTAGTAAACAAACATCTAAAAAACACAAAAATATTTAATTATGCAAACCCACGTGCAAAAACACACCACCAAAACATCAAACCATCACAACAACTGGTGAATTTTTAAGCATCGTAATCAATGTCGCCAACGTTTCCATTCATTTCTTTTCGTAAGTGGGAAATTGTTGTTTTACTGCAACCTAAAGACTAGCTTAGGAGCTACAACTTGTATTTTATCACAAATAAAGTGAACCTAACTATCTTATTTGCTGCTCGCATTCAAAGTATTGACAAGCACTACCATGTTTTTTTAATATAGTTCTTTTCAATTTTTCAAAGACCCTCAACCTGTTATCACAGTCTATAATATAGGCACCGTGCGTGTCGCTCTAGCGGCCGGGCGGAGAACAAGAAGTGAGGCAGACTCCAGACTCGCAGTAGCTGTTCTGTTATGAGTGAGCGTGTAGTTACTCCGATGAAAATGGCAGAGAAAAGGAGATCAAGTAAACGCAATCGTTGTGTTGCCGGATGTTCCAATACTTACGCAAATACAGGAAGTGAAGTACAATTTTATTGTTTTCCAAAACGAGCGATAGAAGTGGACCGAAGGAGGCGATGGATACAAGTAGTTAACCGAACGAAGTAAGTAGGTCTACACATACGTACTGCACATGTTTGCAATAAGTTCAATTGATCCGATTTAATTTCATTTTGGTTTTAATGTTTAGCACTGATGGATCACTTTGGCAACCTACGACTTATTCAAGAATATGTAGTGTACATTTCATCGGAAACAGAAGATCTGGACACCCACTAAGTCCTGCCTATGTTCTGACAATATTTCCGGATGAATACAAGAAGAGGAATGTGTCGCTGCGACCCAGCTTACAGCGCTTTCACAGACAACTCAAGCGATTAAAAAAGGAAGAATCAGACGGAAAATTTTCGAGAACAGTTTGCCCAAGTAACATAACCAAGGACGCATCCGTGGGAACAGAGGCATCTGATTTTCATTGTTCAGACTTCATGTTTTCTTGTTCAATAAATGAAAACGACGTAAATACACTGTATTCAAAGAATTAAAATATACAATATATTACAGAAATTGCCAACAGAACTTTTTCCACACGTGGATGACATCGTGTATATGTGTTTCGTGTTAACGAATTTGCAACCTCCAATAATTAAAGAATAGTTTAAGAATTGTTCTACCATCAGTTTGTTTTATATATTCCTTGTTTACATTTTGATCTGTTCAACGTTCAAAAAACAAAAATTGACAAATAAATACTTTATTATTATTATTAGGAATACCGCTAATGTTTGGCAAGTAATTATTGAAATAGAACTTTGTCATTTTGGTGAGACATTCCTCGACATACTTATTGTCCTAATAAATAGGTATTGTCAACTGTTGTGCTTTGCTATATACATATAGATCACATTTTTCCAAGCCAGTCATGTACATCAGTATTTGCATTTGTATGTAATACATATGACTTGTCTTTAACTGTATGTTATTTTGCTCGTCAAAGTAAAGATAACGTACTCGCACATTTCCTGACTCATCTACTATTGGTTTATCTTTACACGAAGATGGACACTTAACTTCTAACACTCTGTCAGCTACATTTCCTCTGAGAACTATGCCATCTGGAGATCCACAAATCCAAGGTTGTTTCTTGTGGATTATTAACCCACATCGAATAACACGAACACCAAATGAACTTCCATAGCATTCTATTGCTTCACATTCCATTTCACTTCCGTAAGAAAGATTGTTCAAAGCAGCTCCCCCAATTGGAGATTCAGTTACAAATGCGAGAGCTAAAGTATCAAAGTTATGTCGCCTAGTTTTGATCCGATGTGCTTTCGTGCTAGCAGATATTCTTATCTTTCTTTCTTGAAACCACCGAGGGCTTCCTGATTGAGATAGAGTTTCCAGGGAGATTTTAATTATATGATCTGTATCAACCTGCACTCTGCTGGTAAAAAACATTTCGTCACTCATAGTGCGAAAGGTGTATTTGTCTGGCAAGCGCACGTCGTTAGAGACTTGTAAATGTAATAGCTGTGTCACAATTTCCTCACATTCTTCTCTCTCCACATCATTCACTACCCTGTCTATCAATGTGATGACTACGGCCCTGCACGATTGTTCGATTTCAGTACTTGCTTCTGCTCGAAGCATTGTACGAAGACTGCAAGGGATGTATTTTAAAATATTCTCAGTTAATTCGAAGGGGGGAAGAGATGTCCTCAAAGTCTTTTTACCGAACAGTTCTTCTACGCGTTTGGCTCTTCTATATTTTTCTGTCGACATTGTTTTCGGGCTCGGTTTTCCCCATTGTAGCGGACGGTCTGTTTTGGAGACAACACTTTCATTATTTATATAATACACTACCGCAGTCACGTGTTTGCAAGTTCCTCTGGCGCCGGCAGGACATGAACATTCGCTGGTAGAGACATTACGATTCTGGTCAATCTGAACACAAAATAAAAATGCGTACAACTTAGCAAACATGCATTAAGTAATCCTTACTAAATAAACTTAATAAATTGTTACCTAACTACACCTTGCCTACCTCAAGTTTCACGATATAAGGCGGCAAACTGACAGACGTTTGTCGGGTGACTTTTCCTGTGATGTATCCGAAACCATTCGAAATTAACTCTTCAACGCCGTTCACGTGGCCACTGACAACAAGGTTTCTTCCTTTATTGCATGATGATTCACTTAGATCCCCGAATTGAATCGCTTTAAACCCGCAACTTGTTCGAATGTCACACATGTTGTACTGCGACTCTCGCACTACACCTCACCTCTTGTTTCAGAACGGGCCACTATGTAGCGCTAGTAGTAGCATTTCGATCTATCTGCACGGTGCCTATATACAGTCGCGAAGCTCCAATAAGAGGAAGGTTCATCCACTTGACAACAGCAAGGTCTGTCTAGGGAGGTCTGGTCTAGGGATGGGCACTATGTCCCTGTTTCGGCACAAGGTGCCGGTGCACAGTTATGTTCCGCTGTTCCAGAACACCGAGTGTCAATTGTTCTGAAACATTCTCAAGCGAGCCGGAGACACTGACTCGCTGTCCCATCAGAAGCGCCACTATGCACTGCCCTTCGCCTACTAGCTGAACTGTGCAGCGGGCGCACGGGACGCGGGACTGTAACTGCGCAGTGTAGAGAGAACTTCAAGAGGCAGCATTACATGCTCCGCGCCAGTGGGAACTGGGAGTGTGCCTGTACGGAACGTGCTGTGTGGTGTGTGCCTGTGTGTAGTTATGGCCATGTCCAGCATAAAGCTGCAGGGAACGTGAACGAACAGTCGGAACAATGACA
The DNA here is from genome assembly GCF_040414725.1 of Anabrus simplex. Taxonomy (NCBI): domain Eukaryota; kingdom Metazoa; phylum Arthropoda; class Insecta; order Orthoptera; family Tettigoniidae; genus Anabrus; species Anabrus simplex. The sequence goes on along the minus strand of NC_090274.1, from coordinate 43,957,014 downwards.
TTCGCGCCCAATAATCACGTTAAAGGCTGCTTTTAGGTTAAGATATTTCCGGTCAATATAAAATACACATAGCACGGTTACAATGCAGTGCAGGTGTTTAAAAGTAACCAATTCAAGAATATTTTTACCAGTTGAATGTATTGGCATGTATTGTGAGTAATTAGTGAGTAATTAATATCTCGAAAATATCCCTCAACACTTTCTCGGGGATTGACGTTAAACATTAATTTGGACTTTAAGGAAACTTTCAGCCCAAGAAAAATATGGGTCGTCGCTTTGGAATTAAAAATATAACTGGATGAATACATTGTTGTACTTTCGTGCTGTTAGGCCGGGCGGACATTGAGAAGCAGTTGGCCGCAGTGCAGGGAAGAGCAGAGCAGAACAGCGCAAAGCTTACGAAATTGCAAAGTGGATGTGAGCGCACATTGCCACGCAGGGTCTCGTCGGTTTTCAGAAATAACATGTTTTCTTTAGACTCTGTGATACTGGGGCATCCAGTATAAAGAGGCTCTTTTTTTCTTTTTCTTCAAGCATTCGCGATTTTTCTCATTTTGTTAGTCATCTTCACAATTTCCCTTGTGCTCATGGCAACGCGGTTATTCAGCTTAAGACAATCGCAATAAAAACAACCACCTTCGCCACTTTACAAGACTGAACAATATTTCTATGTTACCGATGCTCGGCGTTCATATGGACTAAGCAAAGAATTTAATTCATGATTATTTTTTATATTTTTTACGTCGCACCGACACAGATAGGTCTTATGGCAACGATGGAATAGGAATGGGAAGGAAGCGACCGAGGCCTTAATTAAGGTAACCCCCCCCCAGCATTAGCCTGGTGTGAAAATGGGAAACCACGGAAAACTATCTTCACGGTTGCCGACAGTGGGGTTCGAACCCCCTATCTCCTGAATGCAAGCTCATAGCAAGGCGATCCTAACCGCACGACCAACTTGCATGGTAAATTCATTAATAGGATCACAGTGGGGGAGAGGGAAAAATATGTATTTACAAATGTACTGCTAGATGTTCATCTAGTTGTCACAAGACACAAGATACTAAAATCAATCAACATTGACAATCTGTTGTGAACGCGTTTGCATTTATATTTGACAAGACATGATAAATGATTTTCCGTATTTATCTCTTCACATAAATGTGATGATGGATGACGGCGACGGAGTCGGCGATGATGCTCTCCATAATCAGCATTAGATCTTTGTCTTAAATTCTATATGTTGCGAGAACTTGGGTCACGGATTGTTTCATAGATATATGAGGATTACATTATTTTGTTTGCTGTTTGTTTAACGTCGCACTAACATATCGAAGGTTTTCGGCGACGGAAGAAGGGTGGAAGATTGGGAAGGTAGCGGGCGTGGCCTTAATTAAGGTACAGCCCCAGCATTGGCCTAGTGTGAAAATAGGAAACCACGGAAAACCATCTTCAGGGCTGCCGACAGTGGGGTTAGAACCCACTATCTCCCGAATGCAAGCTCACAGAGGCGCGACCCTAACCGCACGGCCACTTGCTCGGTGGATTACATTTTAGGCCTCTCTCTAAACTACCTTGTTACGCAGCGTGAATAAAATTATTTATAGCCTAGACTGTAGTGCCTTATTCCCCGAATTTACATACCAATTTTCATTAAATTCTGTTCAGCCATTTTCTCACGAACATACGAACATACATACATACGTACATACTGCATTGCAGTCCACATGATTCACATAGTACCTACAGAACATGGTGAGACTGAATGGCTGTGGTAATTTTCTCCTCCATTTCTTAACTAACTGCATGACACGTGCGCAGGAAACTGATTTCGAAGACTGCGCGTGGTAGGCGGAAGTAGGTGCAGAACCGGCCTGCTCTGCTCTGTCCTGCCCTGTCTGCAACTTGCGATGGTGCAATGATTTGTGTGGATTACAAAAATCTGCTCTGCGCTGCACTGCTTTAGCTGCTTCGCCTGCGTCCCAATGTGCGCCCCGCCTTATGCTCTCTGCACTTCGAATTCCTTCCCTCTCAACTTCCATTTATTTTCTTCAATATCTCGAAAATTTCCCTCAACACTTTCTCGGGGATTGATGTTAAAAATTAATTTGGACTTTAAGGAAACTTTTAAGCCCAAGAAAAACACAGGTCATCGCTTTGGAATTAAAGATATAACTGGATGAAAAAATGTTGACACTCCAACACAGGGCGGCACACAGCCGGTATCGACAGGCAGACAGCCAAGGCCAACTAATCTATCTAGTGCGGCCTTGGCACAGCACGTTCGGTTCAGGCACATTCCAGCTGAAGCGGAGCATGTCCTGTTGCCTCTCGAAGTTCTCTCTAGGACGCAGTTACAGTCCTGTGTCCTGTGTCCCGTGTCTCGGCACTCTGTACCGAAACACTCCGCCTCAAGTTCCTAATGTTGCGGAACAAGTGAATGTTCCGGTCTGCCCAACCCTAGTCTGGTCACGCTACCACAATCCTTTGCGGTGGCGGCCATATTGGGTATCAAATATCGTTATGTGGGCGTGCCCGATGTAATGATGCGAGTTATTACGTGTATTTTGAAGGAAAACGGGAAACTGCACTGCACCAAATTTCTAAATAAGACAACTGACGGAATTAGTGTGTCGCTTCCGGAGGAATAAGCAGAGGAGAGCTCAGTGGGTACAAAACTGTAGGCGTGACAAATGTCAACCTACAGATAATTTGTCTTGTGCTAGGTTAGTGAAGTTATACATTCATATTATTCCTGAATAATAGTATGTTTATATGAACGATGTTTTATATTTATAGGTCTTATGTATTTTCTTTTACCATCATTTTGAAGAATCGCATTTTGAACTAAAGAGGGCAGATGGACGGAAACTACCCAAGTGGAATTCCATCCCAACAATTTTCAACGTCCTTAATCCACCTAAGTCTTTGACATATAATAGGAAACCTTCCAAAGAAAGAGAATTGTCTTTCAAAACAAGCAAGAAAAGTAACAGGAAGTGTGTAATAGTAGTATTGATGTTTATGAAAATGTCCTTCTCATGTATCCGGCTCCATGGATAAATGGTTAATGTGCTGGCCTTTGGTCACAGGGGTCTCAGGCTCTATTCCCCGCAGGTTCAGGAATTTTAACCATAATTGGTCAATTTCGCTGGCACAGGGGCTGGGTGTATGTGTCGTCTTCATCTTCATTTCATCCTCATTACGACGCGCAGATTGCCTACGGGAGTCAGATCAAAAGACCTGCACCTGGCGAGCCGAACTTGTCCTCAAACGCTTCTGGCACTAAAAGCCAAACGCCATTTCATTCCATTCCTTTTCATGTAAACTACAGACAGTATCATTCTAACCCTACATGCAACGTAGAAATGTTTCACAGATATTTGTAATGCTTGTTCCTGTTAGAATAAGCCTATCACTTTAAACCAACAATTTATGTCCAGCTGGCCATCATTACAACAATTTTATTGATAATAGCAGTCTTATACTTTATTGTAGTTATTATTTACAGCTAAATTTCATTAATCTTAAATGCTCTATAGAGTACATTATATGGCTGGACAAATATAGTACGCGCACCTTTTCTTGAGCCCTGGTTCCCATTCGTTACTATGGAGATCCGGGCTCAAGAAAAGGTGCGCGTACTACTTAAAGATCGCAACACTCGCTTCACTCGCACTAACCAACTACTATAATTTAATGTATCGTAGCCTAACATAATATCCTAATGTAATCCCTAAAATAGCCTAACCTAGGTTAACTCAACTTAATATCAATTAAATTTCTATTTCTGATGGAATCGTGTCTACCAATGGCTTTAATTTTCTTAACCATTATTATTATTATTATTATTATTATTCTTTCGAATGGGCCACCAGAGGACCACGTGCCAATTTCAATTCCTTCTTCTTTGTTCTTTCCTTTTCTTCCAGTACGCTTTCATCTGTTCACTATGTTTCTTCTTCTTCTTCTTCTTCTTATTATTATTATTATTATTATTATTATTATTATTATTATTATTATTATTATTATTATATTCATGAATATTAGTACCCGGCTAAGAGCCCCATGGTCGACAACCCACGCTCCCTAGTTAGGAGCGCCTGACGTCCCTTTCAATTGCCTCTTATGACAGGCAGGGGAGACCGTGGGTGTTGTTCTATTGCCCCACCTAAGGGGGAAAATATATTTTGGGTTGTGACTACGAGGCCCTTAGGTGAGTCTTGATATGGCTTTCACTATTCTAGCCCATCCGACCTCCCCTGGTCAACACTTGTTATTTTCCGACCGCGACGGCATTAGCGCATTCGAAGCCTAGGAAGGGTTTCATTTCCACGGACTTTGTGGCCATCATCTTTCTTTTACCGATACCTTCACTTTTCGAAGTGTTGGTCCCGTTCCATTTGTTTTCTTCTGATTAGTGTTTTTTTGCTAGTTGTTTTACGTCGCACCGACACAGATAGGTCTTATGGCGACGATGGGACAGGGAAGGGCTAGGAGTGGGAAGGAAGTGGCCGTGGCCTTAATTAAGGTACAGCCCCAGCATTTGCCTGGTGTGAAAATGGGAAACCACGGAAAACCATTTTCAGGTCTGCCGACAGTGGGGTTCGAACCTACTATCTCCCGAATACTGGATACTGGCCGCACTTAAGCGACTGCAGCTATCGAGCTCGGTGATTAGTGTTTATGGAGGATGGTTGTCCAGTTGTAGTTCCCCTTAAAACAATAATCACCACCACTTTGTACTATATAGCTGCATGGGTTATCGATAAACTAGTTAAGAGTAGCTAAGAACATCACTCTTGTTGCATCTGTGCAGAATACTTTTGCCTTAGAACCCAAAGAAATACCGTATAAAATGGATAACAACAGTTACCATACATAATTTAATGCACTCAACTCAAGAGGCATTCGGTGTTTGTCAACATACTGGGGCAACCTTTTAGAAACGCAGTAGATATCGGAAATTACTTTCTTAATAAAGAAAACGCTGAAGGTAATTTATTAAAACTGTCGTTTAGTACTTTAAATACAGTACTTCAAGTTCAGTATTTCTTGTACCGGTAATCATAATATGACACAGGTACTGTACAGATTTCTATGTTTCTGTCAATAAGATTACGTATTTGACAGTTGATATTAATAAGAAACACAGTAAGACCAAATTGTAAGGAAGTAAAAGAGAGGAACATGACCTTTTCTGTTGATTCTTGTTTCTCAGAAAAGAATTTCATGCTCTGTTAATTATCTTCCTATTCAAATAGCTGTGAATATATTAATATCATTTAAGTATTATACAGTTATATATATACATGACCAGTAGATGTCCAATTAATTTTTTTATGAAAAACAGTTGGTATTTTGTTTTTATTTCAATGTATGGTACCGAAATCTTCTAAATTCGAATACACTTGCCTTTGGTTACGTTCGCTTAAAGACCCAATATGGCGGCTCCATAAGTAGCATTCTTGACTTGACCTCCCTAGACAGACCTTGGACAACAGGAGCGACACTAGCACCTCTAGCGGCGAAATAGAGGCAACTTGCTAGCAGACAACAGGGAACAGGGAACGAATTACCACTACAGTCTAAAATGGTCATAAGTTCTGAACCATTCATGCAAATAATGTCCTGACAAGGTTATTGTAATCCTTATGAAATAATGGAGGAGTTCAAATAATTTATTTTGATGAGGAATTCGAGGACAATAACGAAATATTTATTTAATCTTAAGGAGTTACGTTTTTTACCGCGGACTATAACATAAAATCGCTTCTAGGGGGCAACCGGTTCGAAATAGGTGTATACCATCCCGGACTTTATTGTAGAGGTTTTTATGCTCTACAATTCGTACGCCTACACTTGGGGTCTATCGTTGACGGTTCAGGCAGCGTAAGCCAAGAAAACAAGTGACCGACCATGGTAGAGCGCTGGACTTCTTAGCCCAACTTGGCAGGTTCGAAGTCGGTCAGTCAAGACACCTTGCTTTATATATAGATATTGGCACAAATGTCAGCTGACTGTAGTCATTTTATGAACTGTTAGCATTGATGTCATTCTCAGGGTACAGTATCTCTTTTCAATTTCCGTTTTAATGGCAAGCCCAGCAGTTAATTTTGAAGTCCTGTTCGTAGTCATGACGGAGGAAATGTGTGGAACAAATTCCAACTGTGTTACGGTTGATTTTATCAGGTATTTGACACTGTAACATACAATTAGGCTGTAAATAATAATTTTTTGGGAAGCCAAGATGAATAATATTCTCAGTTTTAAAGGCCATATTTTTACACTCTGCGTCAGCGCAGTTATTCCCTGTATTAAATAACAACACATATTCTAAACTTCACTCATGCATTGTACCAATTCACTTAATAAACCCTTAAATAGCTGACCAGAGACTGCTTACTAATGTTACCGGTTGGAACAAGGTAAAGAAGTGTCCTCACATTGATGTCATAAGTAGGGCACGGATGTTTAGGAAAAGTCATATTTCTTTCTTTGTCTCTATTTTCTTGCCTGATTGGATTTTGGTGCAAATCAGGCGATTATCGTCACAATTATGTGAATTTTATTGGTCAGATAAATGCATGTTGTGGCTATTTTTGTCATAAAGTCATGTTTTGAGCTATTTTTATAGAAACGTCATATTTCGGTGGTTTGACGACAGCTGTAGCTCTGCAAAATCATGAATAACTTACCGAATGCGAACTAATGTTCACAAAACTGCTTCTCGGTATCACATCTACAGTTAATACAAGTGGAATACTCTGCCTCTTCTATCAAGATTGCGCAGGAATTGTTTTCCAACAGTTGTCAGAAATTCTGGCATATATTAAATTGAACTTTGGAATTATAACGAGCGCAATTACTCGTTTCATGCAAATGAAATTGCTAGAAGTGTTGAACTTTCAGCACAACAATTACATGGAATATCTGGCGACAGTGTGAAACGGGAACTTCAAACGGTGCTTAATCGAAATAACGATTTTTGCTGTGCGTACAAAATAAATGATGTTGTTAGAGAAGATACCAGTACAGTCAGTGATTTAGTTGGAAAAAAATATTTACAGGAACTCACCTTATTAATTCAGCAATTTCCAGATAGACTCGTATTGGGTGTCAAAATCAGCGGCCTCATGTTTCCGACAAGTCGTTTCATCAGATGAACGTCTCCCCTTTCGTAGCCATATGGTTGTGGCTTAAATATATGCACACGAGGTCAAACGCTGCTTGATCTTGCAACCAGCAGCCTATTTCTCTTTTCGCTGTAGATCTCATTCATGGTACTGAAAGCTCTTTCAGCTTCTGCTGAAAAGATGGGAATAGTCTGTACATTCTTGATTAAAGGCATCAGCTCCACTGGAATTTCCTTGGTCTCGACATACTTTCTAAAAGCATTAATGTACCTGCTCTTGTCTGACATGTGGGAAAAGGTTGCCAGCACTCTCATCACCATAGCAGATATACAAAGTAGAAGTAGAGGGCCAATTATTTTTGTATAGTACCTTTGAATCACTAATAATTATGAACATAAAACCGTAAGGTTCAATATTAGTCCGCTAGAGTACACCCATGACGTTTCAGCGCTATGTATGGATTATAAGATTTTCTTACTGAATGTAAAAGTGTTACGTCATTCTAAAGCGGGAAAATTTTTTTCCGGAACGGCGTTCCGGCCCGTTCCGGTCCAACTAAACCACTAACAGTTTAAGATGACTCCATACTTGACAGCAGTGATGTAACATTGTTGGGTATGATGCGCAAAGGTATCACCCAAATATCACTATAAAATTTGTCATAAATGGAACATAATAATTACTTTTACACATATCAAGTGAAAAATCCCTGGCAAATTAAGAAATACCGTCGTTATTTGAGAAATATGAAAACACACTTAAGGCTTGTAGACAGGACTGGTTTATGTCGTACTACGCTGCTGGTGCCGTCTTTTGTTACTTTCTTCAGGTCCAGGGCTAGCACCGTAGAATGGGAGTGCTATGTCTGTAGATTCTCATTATCTTTGGCCAGTACAAACAGCAAAATGGAGGTCAAAAGAAAAATAGCATGATCCCTAGACCAATAAATATTTTTATTTCTGTTCGAACGAAAGTAGCTCGATCCCTGGACCAATAAATCACTAGTCCACTGAATTTTTCTTATGTACATTGGCCATACCATTTTGTCGCCTATTAAATATTGCATATCGCGATACAATTCATGAAAAGATGTCATTGACAAGTGAAGAATGAAACGAAAGCAAAGATCTTCAGTGAACACAGATATCACACACGAAATTGTTCAAAGTGTAAGACAAAAGACATACGTGTGTCACTGTGAGCGCAACACCAAATGTACTTGTAAAGTGGTAAAGTACGTATTAATATTCTCCCCAAAACATATATTTCTTAATTTGCCAGGGATTTTTCACTTGATATGTGTAAAAGTAATTATTACGTTCCATTTGTGACAAATTTTATAGTGATATTTAGGTGATACCAATGCGCACTATACCCAACATTGTTCAAATATGCACCAATAACGTATTGTGACGTAAAAAGGAGCCTCTTCTTAAGAGAATGTGTTAAGTGATAATCGGAGGTCTTTCGCCTGATGCTTTGAAGATGAATCTTGTCATACACTTCAGTTCCACCCGCGGAGAAGAACGAAAAAGACATGTGAGTTTGCACTATTTTCCCTGCTGCCCAACCATAATGTATTGAAAGATGTCTACTTAATTCGTTTCGTGGTGCTCAATTTCAACGCTAACGCATTTAAGTATAATGGAATATAGGCTTAAGCGTTCCAAAATATTTTTTAAAAAATAGATTGATTTCTAGTTTTATTATCTTTCAAACCACCACATGTTTTGACTTTTAAAATGGTGTGTGATCTGATAATCTTAGCAAAATTAGTACTTTATAAGTATCTATTCACAAATGTTTAATAAGTGAATCAAGGACAATTGACTGTGAATAATCGCTAAACATGTACATTCAGAAAATTAATATGAAAGTAAGACTCAAGAATTTAGTTAATAAATATGAATCAAAGGGATTGCCGTTTCAATATAAAATTTATTTTAAAATAGACATATTCAGATTAATCACTTTCGGGTCATATTTTGTAATTTTTAAGTCATATTTCGTCACTTTTCAGGTCATATTTGCTTGCTTATTTGGGCTATTTTTAGGTCTTAAACATCCGAGCCCTAGTCATAAGTTACGAGAACAGTTAGTGCGGGAAAGCGAACGTCGCACCTCCTGGTCCCTACCATTGTAGCTGAGGCTGTATCATGATGATGACAGTGGTGTAACATTAGAGCATACAAAGCCTGCAAAGTAGGCAGGCCCACAGACTTTACAAAAAATAAATAAATAATTTTACCTAAATGCCAATCTGCACGAGAGAGGTAATACGCTGATATACAATGGTCCAAAAAATGTAAAACAATTTTTACATAGAGTAATTGCCAGGTGGTTGCACTGTGTCGAATCTACCATAGCCGTCTCGTAATGCAAGCTAGTTATTATAAGAAACTCCAATAAAAATTGGTTACAAAATATATTTTAGACCTAATTATTCCTATTATTGTTTCTTATGATCATTTTCAAAATTGAGACGTATAAAGAACTACCTAAAAATGGTATGACCCCAGATAGACTCAGCGAACTCAGGCTCCACAGTATCGAATGCGACATCCACTGATGTCATGAAATCATCAATGGCTTTGCATCTCAGAAAATACACAATGTGGTAGACTTTCTTTAGCCTCTAACATCAGTACAGTAGGGTTTTTAAAAAAGCTTAAAAAAGAAACACATTTATTTATATTTTTATTTAAATTCCTACAAATATATCATTTTTGAAATAAAATCTGGTAATAAATTATACAGTTTTGTAATAGTAAGTACCTCGCATATTTTAAGTGGGTATAGATTGCACTAAAGTATCTGCTGTAATTAGTTTTATGTATTATTGACATATTTCTTTTTTAATTATTTTTGAGGGGCACAATTTTGTTTCCTGCATGCCCGTTCGCATTCATTACGCCTCTGGATGATGAGGTATTAATAATAATAATAATAATAATAATAATAATAATAATAATAATAATAATAATAATAATAATAATAATAATAATAATAATAATAATAGTAATAATAATAATAATAATATTTGCTTTACGTCTCACTAACTACTTTTACGGTTTTCTGACATGCCGAGGTGCCGGAATTTTGTCCCACAGGAGTTATTTTACATGCCAGTAAATCTACAGACACGGCACTGATGTATTTGAGCACCTTCAAATACCACCGGACTGAGCCAGGATCGAACCTGCCAAGTTGGGGTCAGAAGGCCAGCGCCTCAACCGTCTGAGCCACTAGCTCGACGATGAGGTATTATTTCTTCGAGTTTAGCCATCTTTCTTTCCTACATCCAGATAGACTTCCTTTGGTGCTTCTTTTTCTCACCGAGCTCGATAGTTGCAGTCGCTTAAGTGCGGCTAGTATCCAGTATTCGGGAGATAATAGGTTCGAACGCCACTGTCGGTAGCCCTGAAAATGGTTTTCCGTGGTTTCCCATTTTCACACCAGGCAAATGCTGGGGCTGTACCTTAATTAAGGCCACGGCCGCTTCCTTCCCACTCCTAGCCATTTCCTGTCCCATCGTCGCCGTAAGACCTATCTGTGTCGGCGCGACGTAAAACAACTAGGAACCTTCTTTTTCTCCTGGACACAAAACCTCCTTAATGTTTAATCATTCATCAACGATCAGCATTTAGGGCTGCCGTCCAAGTGGCAGATTCCCTATCAATTGTTTACCTAGCCTTTTTTTAAAACGATTTCAAAGAACTTGGAAATTTATTGAACATTTCCCTTGATAAATTATTCCATTCCCTTACTCCTCGTCCTATAAATGAATATTTGCCCCAATCTGTCGTCTTGAATTCCAACTTTAAAAGCTCTGCTCAAGCTTATTCGTCTACCAATATCATCAGGTAAAGGAGAGGGCATATAAGTCTCTGGTAAGACCCCAACTTGAGCATGGTTCCAGTGTATGGGACCCTCACCAGGATTACTCGATTCAAGAACTGGAAAAAATCCAAAGAAAAGCAGCTCAATTTGTTCTGGGTGATTTCCGACAAAAGAGTAGCGTTACAAAAATGTTGCAAAGTGTGGGTTGGGAAGACTTGGGAGAAAGGAGACGAGCTGCTCGACTAAGTGGTATGTTACATGTGATAAATATCATTTTTGATCCGTATTGATGATATTTGATTGAAATAATAACGGTAAGTTATTTTATTAATTTGACCACCTAATCAATACAATAAATCTTGTCTTTGTTGAATTACATTGACATGTTCATTAAAATGGTACATGTTTCGCTTTAAATATAGGCATCACCAGCCATGGGTTTAACCTTGAAATAAAACCAGGCACCTGATTTACATATAAATAAAATATAAATAATTTATAAAAAGCTTTGAAGAGACTTGAGAGAAAATACTATGCTATGAGTGAGAAGTTTACATTTGGTGAAAGTATTTGCAATAGTGACATTGGAAGATTACTGTGTGCTTAATAGAAAAAATTGTTAGCCTAAATTGTATAATATTGTATTCTAGAAAAAGTTTCTTTTTCTCTTGTTAATTTACAATTTAGTGCTTGACGATAATGTATTTTAGTGTACCATTTGCCACCAAGGTAGACACTTCATTTGCAAATAAAGAGATTTTGATTTGACTACTAGTATAAGTAAAATGAATAAAGCAACAGTTTGTTATAGACAAGTGGTAAATATTACTATAAAATGATGTTGACCGACTAGCGGTTAGAACTAGATAACAATGAGAATGACGATCAAAATCATGTTTTTTAAAACATGATGTTGAATAAAATAATGGTGAAAGATAGTCACATGACCTGTAATTATTTGTTTACGTAATATAAAAGTAAGTCAATAGCATATGGTGATGTTGTGGCCGATGATGCCTACATGTAAGGCGAAACGTGTACCATTTTAATGAACGTGTCAATGTAATTCAACAAAGATAAGATTTATTGTATTGATTAGGTGGTCAAATTAATAAAATAACTTACTGTCATCATTTCAATCAATAAGTGGTATGTTCCGAGCTGTCAGTGGAGAGATGGCATGGAATGACACAGTGGACGAATATAAGTTTGAGTGGTGTCTTTAAAAGTAGAAAAGACCACAATATGAATATAAAATTGGAATACAAGAGGACAAATTGGGGGCAAATATTCGTTTGTAGGAAGGGAAGTTAGGGATTGGGATAACTTATCAAGGGAGATGTTCAATAAATTTTCAAATTCTTTGAAATCATTTAAGAAAAGGCTAGGAAAACAACAGATAGGGAATCTGCCACCTAGGCAACTGTCCTAAATGCAGAACAGCAGTGATTGATTGATCCCTTGCCATCTCTCTACTGACAGTTCGGAACATACCATTTACAATTAGTCGAGCATCTCATCTCCTTATTCCCAAATTTGCAAGATTCTCCTAACACTACTCCCCTGTCGGAAATCATGCTGCCTTCCTTTGGATCTTTCCCAGTTCCTGTATCAGGTAATCCTGGTGTGGGTCCAAACACTGGAACCTTAGGCCGCTATTAGCCGTGGGCGACTAGTAGCGTCACTAGTTGCCAGAGGATTTAAGTACTGGGCGATCAGTGGCGCAACTTGTGAATAATTGCTCGGTTCATACCGGGGATGCGGGGAATAGTCAGTTGAGAGAATGGCGTCCTACGAAGAACTTCTTCTTCTTGCTCTTCTATTAAAAAGGAAAAACCGAAGGGTTAGGAAAATGCGGAAACATCCTATATTTGTTCTCGACTGACTAGAGGATTATATTATACATTGTTTGACGATCTAAATGAGGATGACAGTAAATTTTTCAATTACCTGCGCATGTCAGAGTCGTCATTTTAGGAATTGCTCGGCTACATAAAAGAAGAAATAATGGGAAACGACACAGGACTAAACAAGTGTTTCCCAGCTGAGCTGTAATTCACTAATATAGCCATATAATGGATCAATGGTATTTGTAAATGTAAACGGTGATAGAATTTTATGGGTATTACATATTTCCATACAAGAGTAGTAAACGTTTTATAATACTCACATACCGAGAGAGTTGGCCGTGCGGTTAGGAGCGCGCAGCTGTGAGCTTGCATCCGGGAGATAGTGGGTTCGAATCCCACTGTCGGAAGCCCCGAAGATGATTTTCTGAGATTTTCCATTTTCACACCAGGCAAATGCTGCGGCTGTACCTTAATTAACGCCTCGGCCGCTTCCTTCCAACTCCTAGTCCTTTCCTATGCCATCGTCGCCATAAGACCTATCTGTGTTGGTGTGACGTAAAGCCACTAGCAAAGAATTACTATAGTATTCTTCTCGCCTACGGGTTTTGCTTTGAATTCTGGAATAAAGTTCTTTAAAATGCTGTTTCAAGAATTCAGTGTTTCTATTTTGTCAGTGTAAGCTTAAGTTCTGGAATCCCAAGTGACCGGTTTTCATTCTACCTCAAAAATGGTCTTCAGTATTTATTTGACTTTCAAATGATTTTGCCACCTCATCCATTTGCTGCTGTAGTTTATTTCATGTTTCCATATTCAATAAATAAACTATCACAATAAGTAAAATATTGACTCTACCACAGTACGAGACCAAACAAGGTAATGAAGAAAGGTAATAGTAGTTAGGTGCATCGCTGACACAATTGCGTTCCATCGTCCGCATTACGTCAAGCTGGTGTGAGAACATGAACTCGGGTGGCGTTTCCGAATGCGCGGGGAGGTACATCGTGCGACTAGTTGCGCCACTAGTCGCCCACGACTAATAGGCTAACATTTACTGCAATGCCCCATCACGCATTTGAGCAACTAAAAGTCGCCAGAGCAGTTGCCGGCTCAGATGACGGCCGGCAACTAGTTGCTCAGTTGCGCCACTAGTCGCCCACGGCTAATAGGCTCCACTTGATCCAATGGTCCGTGACTCGCGAGAGCAACTAGTCGCCCAAGGCTAATAGTGGCTTTACTGTAATTGGGGCCTTACCAAACTTATATATGCCCTCTCCTTTACATCCTTACTTTGATTTTTCTGAAAATATCTGTCTTCCCTGTGATCAGTGATACCTAGCTCAGCCATCTTCAATGTTTTGGTATTTTATGATCATCATAATCAGTGGTAGATTGCTCATAATTTCCGGACATCCACTGGACACAGAATAATTGAATTCATTTAGTGATATTCCTAATACAAAATGCACCATCTCTCAGGTCTTTTCATAGTTGATATTTGAAATTGCCGGAATTTTCAGACATCAGAACACTGCAAAACTAAAACGTGAAAGAGATCTTAAGTTAGTGTTGTAATATCTTGCTGTGTGTACAATTGCTTGAATCGGTAAAACAAAAATATTTCTGGACTAGCCTAACATTCCACAGACAAGATTATATTACCTCTATTGTTAGTGTGCTACTATTTTGGAGTGTAGTACACCGTCCACATTTGGTAAGAATTTTAGGTTAGACTTACGTTTCATATTGTCAATTTTTGCTCATGTTTCCTGTTAATGAAGAAAGGAGAGCAGAGTGAATTAAGGCTATTAGAAGGGAAAATTGGATACTAACTCCCTACACCAGAATATGTTCAGCATATTTGTTTTGAAGGAAAATGCATTTCCTACTATTTTTGATACATTTCTTTCTTACCTACAGAATGAAAGTGGGATAAAACAGTAAAAATTGTAATATAAATTTAATATAGTAGTACTATTTAATTAAGTAATTATTTTGCAAGTATTCCTTTGATTTAAGAAAACAAATGCTCGCGCTCCTCCCAAGGAAAGACCTGAGACAGTTGCTGCCAATGGATACGAGTCCTCAGTTCTTTCACCAACCAAAAATGAATGTAAAAGAAAGAAGACTAAGGGAGCACACCAGTTGACGAACATTTATAGTCCATCAACAAACTATTGGAGAAGCAAGAAGAAAGTTGAAGAAATGAGAAAAAACCTGCCAGACCGAGGAGCTCAGTCTGGTGATATTTGAAGGTGCTGAAATACGTCAGCCTTGTGTTAGTATATTTACTGGCACGTAAAAGGACTCCTACGGGACAAACTTCCGGCACCTCAGTGTCTCCAAAAAACAGTAATCTACGTAGGTCGAGCCATAAGTCATAGCAACTATTTTTTCTCGTAGTTAGTGGGGTGTAAAAGAAATATTATTACTAATGACTCAGTTCTGGATATTCTTGCTAAGGTTTCTGCTCCCAATGAAGATTTTTCTAAATACATTAGACAACAGACTAAAACTCAGAGTAAAAGTTAAAAGCATTTGCCCTAGTACTGCACTTTGACTCAACCAGAGCTTACAGCACTTTAAGGCTGATGACACACGGAGCGGTTTTCGCCGAGTCGGCGCATGTTTCTATTGTATCAGATGGGATGAAACAGACACAGCGGTGCTCGCCGACAGGCGGCAGATTTGCCGACTCGGCCTGTCGTTTAGCTGGCGGTGCAGCGAGCGGTTTGAAGACTTTAGGCGCGCTCTAGCGCCATTGATTTAATACATTCAGCTGAATCACGGCCGACTTGATGCGTCGCTCTAGCGATAGATCCAGTCGGCCGTGGCTGAATTTACGCGGCGATTGCATCATTGGTAGGTACCGGTATTCCTGTATTAGATATGAAGTATCTTTGAAATTCAATAATATACACGTAAAAGGACATATAGAGTAAGGAGACTGTTGGAATAAGAACAATAATTTATTTTTATATAATGTTAGCTAACTTCCTCACCTAACGTCGCGCTCGCTAATGTGTTTTGTCCACTGCCAGCTCGATACGCTCCCCATGACTGCTTATAAGCAGTCATTTTAGGTGCAGATCGAGCAGGCAGTGGTTTCGTCACAGTCGGCAAAAACCGCTCTGTGTATCAATCACAGGCGGCGGCCGACGCGTCTGCCGACTCGGCAAAAACCGCTCCGTGTGTCATCAGCTTAAGAGAGCAGTTTAATTTACGTCTTTCACAGCCAAGAACTGCCTCGAAGTGGCCATACGAACAAACCGAGGGTGTTCTTCAGTTAACAGCAGGAGGCATAAAAAGCAAAGTCACCTCCGTACAGGCCATGAAGGCACTTGGAGGAGTGGATGGTAAAGACTTCCACCATTGTTAACCTCGCCACGTGATGGGGTAGAGTGGTTAGCTCTACGCCCGCCCGCCTTTACCCCCAGGAATTAACCTGGTAGTCACTTTTGTTGTAGGCTGAGTGAACCTCAGGGCCATATGCACCTCCGGAAGTGGAAATTTCGTTTCTTAAATTTTACGACTTCCTACGGGGATTCGAACCCACGTCCTTCCGGGCGAACCGAGCACGCCTTTACCGCCTCGGCTAGGCAGCCCCTATAAAAACTTATAAGAGAAAGTAAATCACAACGATTATGAACTACTATTTGCATTATCTAGGAATGAGATGGCTACTGGGCAGCAAGTGATTTGACGGCAAAACATTTCACAATTGTGTTCATGTCTTTTATCAAAAAGACGAATTACCTATAGCAAAGGATGCTTTGGTATATATGTTGACTTGTATCAATGATAAATGGAAAATTCCAGCGTAGATGCAATTGTCGCTCCTCAGAGGGCAAATTTAGTTATACATTACCCCGCTGCATACTGCTAAGGTAACAGTAGTTTCTCTCACTTTTGATGGGAATATCAAGATAGCTTGGCCGTAATTTCTAATCAGCAAGTTCCTATACCACATTTAAGCATCCTACATCAGAAGAAACTGCAATTCTATTGGATCCTCCTCCTCCTCCTCCTCCTCATCTTCATCTGTTTACCCTCCAGGTTCGGCTTTTTCCTCGGACTCAGCGAGGGATCTCACCTCTACCGCCTCAAGGGCAGTGTCCTGGAGCTTCAGACTCTGGGCCGGGGGATAAAACTGCGGAGAATGACCAGTACCTCGTCCAGGCGGCCTCACTTGCTATGCTGAACAGGGGCCTTGTGGAGGGATGGGAAGATTGGAAGGGATAGACAGGGAAGAGGGAAGGAAGCGGCCGTGGCCTTAAGTTAGGTACCATTCCGGAATTCGCCTGGAGGAGAAGTGGGAAACCACGGAAAACCACTTCGAGGATGGCTGAGGTGTGAATTGAACCCACCTCTACTCAGTTGACCTCCCGAAGCTGAGTGGACCCCGTTCCAGCCCTCGTACCACTTTTCAAATTTTCGTGGCAGAGCCGGGAATCGAACCCGGACCTCCGAGGGTGGCAGCTAATCACGCTAACTACTACACCACAGAGGCGGACTGGATCCTCCTCACATTCTTAAACTTGTCAGAAATGCCCTGGGTGACAAATTAACGATTGTTAATTGTATGATTTATGGAAGTACAGTATGTGAAAGAGTTAGTTGAGTTGCAAGATAAAGAAGGCCTCCATTTTTCTTTTGCTAGTGGCTTTACGTCGCACCGACACAGATAGATCGATGATGGGATAGAAGAGGCCTAGGGGAGGGAAGCGGCCGTGGCCTTAATTAAGGTACAGCCCCAGCCTTTGCCAGGTGTGAAAATGGGAAACCACGGAAAACGATCTTCAGGGCTGCCGACAGTGTGATTTGAACCCACTATCTCCCGGATGCAAGCTCACAGCCGCGCACCCCTAACCGCACGGCCAACTCGCCCGGTAAAAGCCTCCATTTAGGCAACAAACTAAAGTCAATTCATGCCAGTTTTGGCCAGAACAAAATTAAGGTAACTTTGGCTGCTCAAGATTTAAGTAAATCTTGTGCAAATTCCACCATTTTTACACTAAAAAACCCGGGTTAAGTTTATCATATTATTCAATGACCTTTATTCTAAATGTAAGAAAACTGAAGCAGCTTGGCAAGAAAAAAAAACAGCATGTACTGAGCAATGCATTTTCATATATAGGTAAACTCAGATGCAGCACAAAAGATGATCCGGTTATTCAGTCAAATAGGAAAGTTGGAGTTTGAGGATTTCAGATAAGTATAACGAACACAATAGTAGGTATTAGTGGAAAAATATATTCTGTCACGCAGTGCCCCTCTGAAGTATTTGCCTATGCAAAATCGAGCGAAAATCACACTGAATTGTTCTTTAGTTGCATCAATCTTCATTCATTCATTCATTTATTTATTTCAATTAATTCCAACGAGCCTGCAGGCTCATACATAGGAATTGTACAGGACATTACATACTGGCGGGCACTTACACATCAAAATATAGTTTGTGTATATAAGATAATTAGTAAATGGTTGAACATATAAACACATACAATATATAAAATATGTACATCATCAATATGAGGATTACAGAGAATTATTTCTGACTGTATTTACGTTTACGTAACATGAAAGTTGCAAAGGTACACGAATGGATTATGGAGTATTTTCATTTACATAAGAGTTGCTGAAGTACAAGAATAGATTTCATATTATTTATAATTACATAACACAAAAGTTGCAGACGTACAGGAATTGATTACAGAGTATTTACAGTATATATACATAACACAGAGTTGCAGAGGTACAAGAACAGATTACAGAGTACTTACATTTACATAACATAAAAGTTGTAGTAAAAGTTGTAGTTAAAGGAAGTTGGAACAATCCTACTGCCCATCAGTTTTCATCAGCATACAAGAAATTGCTGGTAAATGGTAACTGTTTACCTCTTTCAGCAATTTGTTTTTTCTTCTGTACTGGTACCAAAACCTGTGGAGTTTATCATTGTGACTACATGGGTTAATTAGCTTACCCTTCTTGATTATTTGTTGACAACTTGTTTCTTCTTCATGCATTATTACTTTGTGCTGAAGATGATTATTACATTTCCAGGCTTGTTGCTAGAAAGTTAATGTTGAATTTAAGGTGTGTAAAATGTGTCAGTTATATATATGTGCTTTATCCAGATAGGCAGAAAGCATCCCTGATATGTTATATTAATAAAGATTTTACTGCAGCCAATGGCCATTAAAATATGTTTACATGACTAATTACATCAAACAGAATTTGGTTAGTCCCATCTGTCTTTTAGTACACGTCATCACATGATATAAGTCGCAAGTTTTCTCGCACAGAACACATATACATTCCTTTCTCGGGGTGCACACACACGATGATGAAAACCGTGTGTTGCTAATCTAGTCACTATGCGCCTGAGTTCATAGTTTGCCTTCATCCAATCCGTACTGGTCATAGCCTCTGTGGTGTAAAATGTTTCCCATATATCTCCCTTCTTGGTTCGCAGCTCTGTTTGTAACTGGTTGAATGCATCTGTAGACGGCAATATTAGTTTGTGACGTAGTTCTTCTGTATAGAAGAGTTCTCTTGTCAGCTCGTAACATAGTCTTGAAGGAGTGAATTTGGACAAACATAATACCTTTTTCATGTAGATTGCTTTTACACTTTCAATGTCTCGAATATTTCCTTTAGTGAGATGTTTCCATATCAATTCTAGTCCATACGTCATAATCGGAGATATTTTTGCATGGAAAAATTTCATAGCGACTTCAACCGAAAGTTTGCGTAAGATCAAGATGTCATTCATTGCTATTACGGCCGCAGCCACTCTATCCTTAATGTGTCTGGTATAAGTAGTTCCTGACGTCTGTAATGTAATGCCCAAATATTTAAAGTTGTTTACTATTGGTATAGTTTCTCCTCCATTTTCATACTGAATTTTCTCTTTTAATGCTGTTCTGCCTCCCTTTCGGAAGAACATCTGTACCGTCTTTTGTCGATTAATTCTGAATTTATTGTCCTCTGCCCAAATGTTCAGCTTGTTGAAAGCAGCCTGTAGTTTTTCGTGTGTTTTTGATACGAGTACCATGTCATCTGCATACATGTATATGTGTACTTCGTCGCCTTCGACCTTTATAGTGGGTATTTGTGCTAGGGGCTTTACGTCGCGCCGACACAGATAGGTCTTATGGCGACGATGGGATAGGAAAAGCCTAGGAGTTGGAAGGAAGCGGCCGTGGCCTTAAGTAAGGTACAGCCCCAGCATTTGCCTGGTGTGAAAATGGGAAACCACGGAAAACCATTTTCAGGGCTGCCGATAGTGGGATTCGAACCTACTATCTCCCGGATGCAAGCTCACAGCCGCGCGCCTCTACGCGCACGGCCAACTCGCTATAGTGGGTATTAGGTCTGAGACCGCTATATTGAAGAGTATGGGGCTCATTGGATCACCCTGTAGTACTCCGTTCATCTGCGTTATGGGATTCGAGATAGAGACGTTATCGTTTACAGAGATCTAATTATAAGCAAGAATGGTCCTAATGATGTTCGTTAAAGGATTCATATATCCTATTATGTTTCCCAGTTTCTTCAGTAGCTTTTCCCTGTCCACTAGGTCGAACGCTTTGTTGTAGTCTACGAAGATCGCGAAAAGTTTCCCTTTTGGATGTCTGAGGGTATCCGTTATGTCGTCAATCAGATTCTTTATCGCATTCATTGTAGATCTCCCTCGTCGAAAGCCGAATTGCTCTTCCGGTAAGGCGTGATCTACCTCTTCTATCAGTCTCGTTGTTAGTAACCTGGTAAAGAGTTTAAAGATATTGCTTTCTAAGGCAATTCCACGGTACGAATCTAGGCAACTCGTGTTTCCCTTTCCTTTATATAAGGTCTTCATCATTGAGTGTCGCCAGGTGTCGGGAATTTCGTTCATTTCCACGCACTTATTGAAGAGCGATGTCCACGTTGTTAGTAGTATATTTTCTGTAGTTTGTATCTGTTCGTTGAAAATGCCATCAATTCCTGCAGCTTTCTTAGCCTTCAAGTCCCTTATGGAATTTTTTACTTCTTCTTCGGTGAAGTCCTGAAAGAGTTTTTGTTCTCTATGTACGATATTATCTACTGTAGTTACAGATAAGTTGTCCGTGTTCAGCACTTTCCTAAAATGTTCTTCCCAGTCTTCTATGGCAATATCATGAGGGAAGTGCGGCTTTCTTGGTTTTAGAGCTATAAACGGATTTACTTTTGCCTCTTCGACGAGTTTCTCTCCTTCTTCATCTATATGATTTTCTCTTTTTTCTTTTAATAAAGCCTTATATATTCTTCTCTTCATCGCGTAGATATGTAATTCGCTTTCTTCGTGTGAGCGCCTTGCTTTGTGGAGAGCTATAAGAGTATCTTTCCGAAGAATATAGCATTCTCGATCAAACCATGATTTTGCTTTCCTCGTCCTGTCCTCAATCTTTACCATTCCCATTCGTATTACCTTTTCTATCTCCTGGGTTGCCTCATTTATGTTGCCTTTGGTTATGTCGTTTTGAATAATTTCCAATGTTGGAGCGATTCCCTGGAAGGCTGTTAGATTGGTTACTCTTTTGTATTTAGTCTTCACCTGTTGGCTCTTCGGTTCAAAGTGTTTCACTGTTACAGTTATCTTGATAGGTAGATGTTTTCTGATAGGGATCGTTGGTGAATCATCTATAACTTGGAGAGATTTCACAGTAATTTTATGGTTTACGAAGACAAGATCTATGATACTGTGTCCGTTGTGACAGATGTACGTTGGTTCCGTTGGATTGTTTACTAGCACGAGTCCTTCAGATTCTAGGTATTCTTTCACCAGTTGTGTTTTCTGATTTGGCACGTCTATGCGACAGTTTAGACCACCTGCTACGATGAGAGGTTCGTTCTTTCCTATAATGTTTACTGCTTCTTTTAGTGAGTCTATTATGATGTCTTCTTGGGTATCTGGCTGAAAGTATGCACATATCAATGATGTAAACGTGGTTTTGACCAGCAATAGGTGCGGTGTTCTGTATATAGTTCTCATTGGAGTTAGTTCCGGTTTTACGAAGTAAGATATTCCTCCACTGGGTCGTCCTTTTGCCCCTTGCAGTGCCAGACTGTGTGTTGTGTAGTATCCTTGTATTGATAATGGATCTGTTAAGAACGTCTCAACTAGTATTACTATGTCCGTGTCTACAATATTCACTGGCATTTGATTTAGGGCGCTTCTTAGGCCCTCTACGTTCCATAACATTAAGCTTATGGGATCATCTGATGCGTCATTGGGCTATTATTGGAGTATCGCTCCTGCGTCCCTATTATATTTGGCAATGTCGTCAAACCTTCTACATTCCCTGTTAAGAGCTTAATTGTGTCACTCTCATCCTTTGCGCTATGCTCTACTTCTTTCCCATCTCCATTTCCGAAAAATATAACGTCTTACTATGATACCCTTTGGCCAAGCGTCGGATTTTTCTTTTCTTTTTTTTGCTAGGGGCTTTACGTCGCGCCGACACAGATAGGTCTTATGGCGACGATGGGATAGGAAAGGCCTAGGAGTTGGAAGGAAGCGGCCGTGGCCTTAATTAAGGTACAGCCCCAGCATTTGCCTGGTGTGAAAATGGGAAACCACGGATTTTTCTATCAACTCTTTTTTGTCAAAAGGAATACCAATTTTGTATGCTTTGTTGAAGCTCACTGATTCAAGTTGCTCACATTCTATTTGCCCTGTGATACCACACTGATTTATGTGGGCTATCAGGTCTTCCCTCTTCACCGAATGATGTATGCGCCCGACATACAGCCAGGCTCTTCGTTCTCCAGCTCGAAGACTATTTGGTTCCGGTTCCTTGGTTCCAGTAATTGTCTCGGTGTTCCTGCGTTTCCTTCGGTATGTGACTTTGGTAGACGGTCTCTGTTCATCCTCTCTTGTAATTATGGTACCGTGTATTTCCTCCTCTTCCGTTGGAGCGAGAGTAGTAACGTGTACTTCCCCTTGGTCTTTATCTGTTTCTTGAGATAAGTATATTTTCTCGTTTCCATGATATGTTATAAAGACAGGATTTCTTATGTATCTTTCAGAAGGTATACCGGTATTCAAAATTAGCAAAATATGTAAGACCCACTTCAGGAGAAGTATTGTTGGAGATCTTTCAGTGAACAGCAACAAGATTCTGATTGGCATTCTTCAAGATTTGTTAGCTGTGGTACTTTTCAGGAGCCCAAATGATCAATATATGGAAGTGCAGCATTTTGACAATCGTCTGTCTACCTGATTCGTGCTATAGTTGCAACTTACCTTAACAGAATAATTAAGCATTTTGCCAAATAATTTGTCAGTTATTTCACCTAAGAAAGACAGTTGTGTAACAAACTTGTTCTTCTTCAAGGCCAGTAGGATAAAATGTACACCGGTTAGGATTATGATACAAAATATGTAGCAAACAATATTGGCAATTTATTGCACTTTCCCCTCAAACTTTTAGACTGTGGTATGCCCTTATTAATAGTCTACTCCTTGTCTTCGCCAATATCTTAGTGAAAATTTACGTTTCCTATTTTCAAAATACTCTATTTATACTACCAATACCGGTAGTCAACTAGTGAGAGAGTGGATTTAAGGCTGCAAGTCGTGAGAAACGCTTCTATAAAGCGTGGTAATAAATAATAGATCTGTTGGCCAGAACACATTGTTACAGATAACTGTGGTGTAATTTTGAAAACGATTATACATCACTATGTAATTCAATGTTCCCCTACACCCGAGAAAATTAACAACACCATAATATAGGAGCTGCTATATTTTAAAGGACAGGGGAAAGGTGGGGGAGGGGCCAAGGATTCAAGCAAAGACAGGTCTTGCTGCGAATTTGTTGTTTGAGTCATCAATCCACAGACTGGTTTGACACTATTCTCCATGCTACCCTATACTGTGCTGTTTCATTTCTATGTAACTGCTGCATCCTACATTGCTTTAATCTGCTTGTCATATTCATACCTTGGTCTACCCCTAATGTTCTTACACCCTACGCTTCCTATAAAAACCAACTGAACAAGTCCTGGGTGTCTTAAGATGTGTGCCATCGTTCTATCTCTTCTTCTCGTCAAATTTAGCCAAATCGACCTCCTCTCACCAATAGGTTCAGTATCTCTTCATTCGTGATTCGATCTGTTCCATCTCACCTTCAGCATTCTTCTGTAACACCAAATTTCAAAAGCTTCTATTCTGTTCCTTTCTGAACTAATAATCATCCATGTTTCACTTCCATACAATACTACATTCCGTACAAAAGTCTTCAAAACATCTTTCTAATTCCTATATCAATGTTTGAAGTGAGCAAATTTCTTTTCTTAAGAAAGCTCTTCCTTGCTTGTGCTAGTCTGCATCTTATGTCCTGCTTGCTTCTGTCATCGTCAGTTATTTTACTGCCCAAATAACAATATTCATCTACTTCCTTTAAGACTTCATTTCGTAATCTAAAATAACCCGCATCACCTGACTTCGTTTTACTGCACTCCATTACTTTTGTTTTGGACTTTTTTCATATTCATCTTGTACTCCTTACCCAAGACTTTGTCCATACCATTCAGCAACTTCGAGATCTTCTGCAGTCTCAGATAAAATAACAATATCATCGGCAAATCTTATGGTTTTGATTTCCTTTACTGCCTGTTCTATGTAAACACTGAAAAGGAGTGGGGACAGACTGCAGCCTTGCCTCACTCCTTTCTGGATTGCTGCTTCTTTTTCAAAGCCCCTGATTCTTATCAGTGCAGACTGATTTTTATATAGATTGTAGATAATTCTCCGTTCTCGGTATCTGATCTCTATCACCTTCAGAATCTCAAATAGCTTGGTCCAATCAACATTATCAAATGCTTTTTCTACATATACGGATGCCAGGTACGTGGACTTGCCCTTCTTAATTCGATCCTCTAAGATCAGACGTAAAGTCAGGATTGCTTCACGTGTTCCTACATTCCTTCCGAAGCCAAACTGATCTTCTCTCAACTCAGTTTTAACCTGTCTTTCCATTCTTCTGTAAATAGTACATGTTAACATTTTGCAGGCGTGAGATACTAAACTAATGGTGCGGTAATTTTCACACTTGTCAGCACCGGCTTTCTTGGGATTAGGTATATCGACATTCTGCCGAAAATCGGACAGCATTTCTCCTGTCTCATACATTTTACACACTAAATGAAATAACATCGCCATGCTGGTTTCTCCTAACGCAGTCAGTAATTCAGAGGGATTGTCATCAATTCCAGGTGCTTTGTTCCTATTTAGGTCTCTCAAAGCCCCCCTGTGGGTGAGGGCGGTAGAATAACACCCACGGTATCCCCTGCCTGTCGTAAGAGGCGACTAAAAGGGGCCCAAGGGGCTGTGAATTTTGGAGCGTGGGTTGGCGACCACGGGGCCCTTAGCTGAGTCCTAGCATTGCTTCCACTTACTTGTGCCAGGCTCCTCACTTTAATGTATCCGACCTCTCTTGGTCAACTCTTGTTCTTTTCCGACCCCGACGCTATTAGGTTTGCGACGGCTAGGGAGTCTTTCATTTTCACGCCCTTCGTGGCTCTTGTCTTTCTTTGACCGATATCTTCATTTTTCGAAGTGTCGGATCTCTTGCACTTTTTCCTCTGATTAGTTTTATATAGAGGATGGTTGCCTAGTTGTGCTTCCTCTTAAAACAATAATCACCACCACCACCTCTCTCAAAGCTCTGTCGAATTGACCTCAAAATTTGGTCTCCCATGTCGTCAGCATCAACGGACTCTTCTTGTTCCAAACCCAGATCTACGTCTTTATCTTAATACAACTGCTGAATATGTTCCTGCCATCTTTCTGCCTTGCCCTCTTTGCATAGAAGTGGTTTACCATCTGAGTTCTTAATATTCATACACCTAGTTTTCCTTTCTCTAAAGGATTCCTTGATTTTCCTGTATGCAGCATTTACCTTTCCAAGCACCATACGACCTTCAACATCCTTGCATTTCTCCTTCAGCCATTCTTCCTTAACTGTCCTACACTTCCTATCCACTTCATTCTTTAATCACCGGTATTATTTTTGGCCCTCTTCATTGTTGGTATTCTCGTCATTCATCGATCAGGTCCAGTATCTACTACGTAATCCATTCTTCGTCGATCTTTCCTTTTTTCCAACATTCCGTCAACAGTCCTACTTGACCTCATTCTTCAAGACTGTCCATTCTTCTACTGTTTCCTTCAGCCTTTTCATTTTTGTCCCTGTGCAATATGTTCTTTGAAACAATCCTTCACACTCTTTTCTTTCAACATGTCTAGAGCCCATCTCCTTGCATTCCTTCCTTTCTTCAATTTCTTCAACCTGAGATGGCATTTCATTATGAACAAGTTGTGATCAGAGTCCACGTCTGCTCCTGGGAAAGTGTTGCAATCCAACACCTGGTTTCTGAATCTCTGCTTATTCAAGTCTATTTGCTATCTTCCAGTGTCTCCAGGTCTCGTCCATGTATACAGCCGTTGTTTGTGTTTTTTTGAACCAGTGTTAGCAAGGACAGAATTCAACAAGCTGACTTCTTTTTCCATTCCTTTGCCCCAATCCTAATTCTCCTACTGTATTACCTTCTCTTCCTTGGGCTACCAGTGTTTTCTGGTCTCTCATCACAATTAAATTATCATCACCTTTTATATACTGTATTAAATCTTCTCTCTCTTCATACATTCTTTCGATTTCCTCATCCGCTGAACTAGTAAGCATATAGACCTGCATTGGGCATTGGTTAGTTGTCTATCTTGACAATGATCATCCTTTTAGTATGCTGGTCATAGTAGCTTACCTGCTGCCCTATTTTCTTATTCATTATTAAACCAAATTCTGCACTTCCCCCATTTGATTTTGTGTTGATAATTCTGTAATCGCCTGACCAAAAAATATGTTCTTCCTGCCAACGTACTTCACTTACACCAACTACATATAACTTTAGTCTATCCATCTTTCTTTTCAGATTCTCTAACCTACCACAACGATTCAAACTTCTAACGTTCCACACTCCAACTCACAGAATGTCAGTATCAATCTTCCTGATGGTTGTCCCTTTCATGTGGTCCCCACCCGGAGATTCAAATGGGGGACTATTTTACCCAGGAAGAAGCCATCATCAGTACATCATTCATACAGAGGGAGCTGTATGTCTTTGGGAGTTAGTTACAGCTGAAGTTTCCCGTTGCTTTCAGCCATGTAGCAGTATCAACACAGCTAAGCCATGCTGGGTATTATTATAAGGCCACATCCGTCAATCATCCAGACTGCTGCCCTTTCAACTTCCGAAAGGCTGCTACCCCCTTTCGATGAACCATTCGTTAGTCTAGTATCTCAACAAATACCCATCCGATATGGTTGTACCTGCGGCTCTGCTATCTGCTTCATTGGGACGCGCAAGCCTCCCCACAGTGGCAAAGTCACAGGAGAGGCCTGCTGCGAGATTATCACTGATCATATTGGTCCTTGGTTTGGCTGGCACTATAATGTAGAACCTAGTTGTCTTGTTCACATCTGCTGCCTTAAGATTATATACTTTCGTGTTTAAGCATAGTTTTGCTTACGTCTGATGAGTAATTTTATTTGAAGAAAGTTATCTTCATATTTCGTTATCTTTGGAGTGTGAGACTAAACATTTCAGCACCGAATGCAAGATTTTGAGCTTGAAAGGTTTGTTAAATGGGATACAAGTTGGGGTTTTCTGATCAGATATTTATTCATGCAATACTGATAGCCTTAGGAGAAACTCGCATGGCAGGCTGTTTCATTTACTGTGCAAGATGTATGACATGTGAGAAGTGCCGTCTGATATTAGAACGTTTTTACACCTATTCCCACAAAGAATGTGCAGATGGTGTAAGTCCAGGATCCGCCGGCACGGGCGAGCACGAGCTCCGCGGCTGCTGCTCGTGCGTCTATATGACGTCATGTATGACGTGTTTTGCAAGTTGATGTTTGCAAAAATGGCGGATAATTCGAAGGAAAGTGTAGCGGCCGCTAAATGTATGAATTAATGGTCTGGTATATTTAGCTGTTTTAAGACCGCGTAACACAATTCACAGGCACTACGTTGGGTTACAACTTGACTAGTTGGTTCGTGAAATAGATATTAATGGTGCGATATGATGGGGCTGACTTGATTTCGCGAAAACTTGACGAATATTAAGTATGTCCGGCTAGTGGCAAAATTATTGGTCTGAAGACAAGGAAAGGGGGCGTAAGCCCCCAGGTTAGGGCTGCAAAGTGGCCAACAGCCTCTAGCATCCCTTACGAAACCAATTGTGATTCACGGAAAACCACTGATAGTGACAGTTTAGGGTGTGATCCACCGAAAACCACTGATAGTGACAGGTTAGGTTGTGATCCAAATCCACTGTCAAGTTCTCCCCACCCGAAACTCCTCCTACCCAGGAGGTCCCGTAAGTATGTCGTCATAGCTGTGCCGGCGAATTCAGGCCTTGTTCTGTGCGGACAAGTGTGGAAACTCGTAAAATTTTAACACATTACAGTATATACAATAATAATAATAATAATCATGCTGTTTTTATGCCCCACTAACTACACAGTTTTTGGAGACACCGAGGTGCTAGAATTTAGTCTCACAGTTTCAATACTAGTTCAGTCCGGTAGTATCGAAGGGGCTCAAATAAGTCAGCCTCATGTCGGTAGATTTACTGGCACATA
The DNA here is from genome assembly GCF_040414725.1 of Anabrus simplex. Lineage (NCBI taxonomy): Eukaryota > Metazoa > Arthropoda > Insecta > Orthoptera > Tettigoniidae > Anabrus > Anabrus simplex. The sequence continues at coordinate 43,928,514 of NC_090274.1, read as the reverse complement.
CAAGAACTCCCTCAGGACTCAATTCCGGCACCTCGGCGTCTCCGAAAACCATAAAAGTAGTTAGTGGGACATTAAGCCAGTAACATTATTTATCAATGATATTCCTCCAGCAAAGCACTTTTTATTCAACTGGAGTTTTAATTTTAGTCAAATCAACACCAATATTAATCACAGCAAAATTTGAAGCACCTAATAGGTAGGATCACTGAAAATTTCTTCAATCTTGTCTAAGTTTTAAGAAGACGAATATTTTTGCTTGGGTGGTAGAGTACCTAACAAAGGCAGGAGGAGGACGTAAAATGCAGACTAGCAAAAGCAAGGATGGACTTTCCTAAGAGAAGAAATTTGCTCACTTCGAACAATGATGCAGGAATTATATATTTTTGAAAACTTTTGACCGGAGCATGGTATTTTATGGAAGTGATACATGGACAATACTATTGAAATATAGTGTTACAGAAGAATGCTGAAGGTGAGATGGATAGATCAAATCACAAATGAAGATATACTGAACTGAATTGGTGAGATGAGAATGATTTGACAAAATCTGACCAGAAGAAGGGAGAATGATAGGACACAGGACAAGGGAGAATGATAGAAGTGTAGGCAGTAAAACTGGTAGGAGTAGGTCAAGGCATGAATATGACAAACACATTAGGGTAGATGTAATAGTTATGTAGGAAAAAAGTTTTAACACAGGATAACGTGGCATGGAGGGCTGCATGAAACCAGTCTATGGACTGATGACCCAAATAACATGCCAGTAAATTCAACGTGTTACTGTTTCAGAAAAGCTTGAGATTTTGTGACCTAACCTGCAATGCAGGATACCTCGTCATTGCAGCATGAAAGGATGCAGGTCAAATTACAGCACTGGAGAGAAGACTGTTTCTACATTTGCTCTTTCCAAAGACGAAAAATTGAAGGCTCAGTGGCTAAGGAAAATTCCAACCGATTTCAACTGTCTGCAACAAACTTTTTCATAAAGTGATATTATTAGAGTAGACAAAGACTGAAAATGAATGAAAAGAATTTCCTTGTAAAATTCCAAAGCTTAAAGAAAGTGCAATCCCTTATTTTTCGAAAATGCGCCAAAGTATATCAAGAAGACTATCAAATGTGGAGGAACAACAACTCTATCTGACAACTGCAGTAAGCCTCAAGTCTAACCAAGAATTTATTAGAGGTAAGTTGATTTCTAGTACCAATGTCATCATTTCTCATTAATACTAAAATCTGGCAGGAAAGGGATGGACACTGCAAGTTCATGATGGAACAGTTTATTTGTTATTGATATATTTAATTCCAGGTCCACTTCTATAGGTCAAGTTATTAATAGCACCTTTTGGGGATTGAAGATACGATTAGAAAAGGTTTTTATTTTTTGAATACAATTCTTAGAAAAAAACCCAACTTATTGTAGCCCTCCTGTTCAATAGAAATCTGACATGCACCACTTAAACTAAATGGTTTATACAATTATAACATTCACAGGACATGTTTGAACCATGTGTGGGTCATCTTCAGCTAATAAGCATAGGGAACAAGACAATGACACTGTTCATAATACAAACATGTGGATAAAAATATGATAGAAAAGTTCAGTTTTACATATCAAAATTTTAAAACATCATCTGCTGTTTCAGTTTTATAAACACTCCGGTGGTCGCGCGAAGAAAAGTCATGTCAGTGGTCGTGCGGATCACAAATTGTGATCCGTACTTTCTTTGTGATATACGGCTATTCTATGCTATTTATTCAATGAATATTATTATGAATTGTGAAAAGAACTTTATTTTCTGTACAATATAATTATGCATGCATTTATAAGAAATGTCTGAAAAATTGTCTCACTTACTCCCTCCATAATGTTTTTGAGGTACCTCACTGTCTGGTTCATTCAGCCATCAATTTATATTTTCATAGGCATGCATTTTGTACTTATACTCCAGTAATTAATATAAACTCATAAAACGGAGTAGATATATGCACATGAAGAACTGAGATTAGACACCGTAATAAGAAAACAAAGTTAAAAGAAGTCACACAGTTGGTCGCACCACTGATCTCTATACATGGATGGCTGGTAGCTTGGGTAGCAGTAAGCCGAATAGAAGGTGACTGGCGTAGTAAGATGGCAGCGAGCGCACGGTGCAGTAGACCACGAGGAGCGCGCTTGCTTTGTTTATGCTTAGTTCAGTGACGCCAGAACTTCTGATTGTAGTTCCGAGGGTGTTCTGTGTTTTGTTATTGCAATACATATTTACAAAGGAATTAAGATGAAATACATCAATGAAAAATCACTAGTTTAGATATTTCACTCGCTGAATTGAAACCACATGTTACTTCCGCATGTTAGTAAAATATAAACAAACAAGGGAGCCATGCTTGTACTACTACGATTAACACAAATACGAATTCCTAAATGTAAATAATACAAATACATAATATATTTAAACTATCAAAGTATACATGTGTGGCAGATATAAATTGAATATTATTTGGAAGAGGTACAACATTATCTCCGTCAGTTCAAATTACAATATTTCCTAACATAACGTAATTGTATTGAATACGTAGTAAACAAGTGACTCTCAGCATGCCGAAGTGTACTTTTACCTTCGATCATATATCCAATAGATGGCTGATGACGTCACATTCTTGAAGCAAGAATCTCAATCAGCTGACTGGTGGGTAGTGCGAGAGTTTTGAACATTGTGTTATAGGCGAGAATAGTGATCAGCGTACTTAAAAGTGACTTTTAGCCAGGGGCGTATATAAGGGGGGGCCCAGGGGGCCTGGCCCCCCCCAAAAATGTATAAGCCTTGAAGAACCGGACCAAAATGATGGGAATTTTTGATCGTTGTTGAGATTCCGAGCCAACAGTTAGCAGTTTATGTGCCATACCTGGACGATTTTTGTAACTCACTAAAATAACGCTTTGAATCTCACAAGGAAATAGTTGCATCCTTACAAAACATCCTTCCACAATTGTGTATCGTAACAGATTTCGGTTCATTGGAGGCTGCTTTTAGTTTCTACGAAGGAAATCTGTCACATAAAGAGATTGTGCAAAGTGAGTTTATGTTGTGGAAAGCAAAGTGGAGTCAGGAAAATCCTTCAAATCTTCCCAAAATGGCTGTAAGTTCTCTAGAAAAATGTGACAAGACTTTCTTCCCCAACATTTATACCCTTCTCAAATTACTCGCCGTTCTTCCTGTTTCTATCGCAACCGTAGAAAGAACTTACTCTAGCCTAAGGAGTCTGAAGACTTACTTAAGGAACAGCACATCTGAAAGTAGGCTTAACAGGCTTGCTTTACTCTCTATCCACAGAGACATTATAGTTAGTTATGAATGTAACCATTGGTGTACTGTATGTATGTATGTATGTATGTATGTATCAGCCCAAATCAATGTTTCCTTTTTTCTTTCTAAAGTGTTTAAAATCGTCTGACCTCTTAAAAATTACTTAATCTAACCTTACATCAATCTTGGCCCCCCCCCCAAAATATATTATATATTCGCCACTGCTTTTAGCTACTGTTAATGAAGCGATTGTGCACTATTGCGTAGCGTATGGATGCAAGGAGACCTTCAAAAAAGGATCTGGCATTTCCTTTCACGGGTAAGTAAATATTTACGTAAATATGATGATGATGTAAGAGGTTTCATACAATTGTTGTCAGGTGTCTGTAGAATACGTACAATTACATGTAATTTATTTTATTGGTTACAGTTCCAGTTTCCCGGTTACAGCAATTTTGAATACTGTGCTTTTATTGATTTTAGTTTTCCTGCTGATGAGACAAGAAAAAAGCAATGGGTAGTTGCATTAAGAAGAGAGAATTTCTTGCTCTAAGCATTTTTCACCGGAATGTTTTGATAATGATGCATTTGGTGTAGGAGTTAAACTGAAGCCAAATGCAGTACCAACAATTTTTAATTTTCTACCCCACCTTTTACCAGCTGAGAAGAGGAGAAATCCTCCTGTGAAGAGGAAACTTCAAGTGGATCCTGTTGCATCAACACGTTGTGTGTAAGCAGATTTTCTTATTTTTTAAAATTATTTGCCATAGTTTTATGCAGGAATGTGTCCTGTCATCCTTATGTGAAATATTTGTGTTTAAGACATTTAACATACTGTTCAACTGCAACATCTATTGCAGCATATCAGGTTACTATATTACACATAGGTAAGACATTTTTGTTGTTGACCCTTATAATTTTCATATTTTTTCAGTGTTCCTCAGGAAGAGGAGAATGAGTCTCTTCCCAAAACAAAGGTGTTCAGAAAATCTTATCTTGGTGATTACACTGAGGAAATGGTAAAGTCACCAAGGAAAGCCCAGACCTTCAAGCAGGTTGCCAGGGAAGTTATTCATAAATCCCATAAGAAGCTAAAATTGGAAAGGCAGAAGTATCGGCGAGCTATTAATCAGTTGCAGAATGGAAAAGCCTTAGTAAACCATCTGAAGGAGAAAATGATGATAACTGAAGATGCCGCTTGCATGCTTGAGCTAAGAAAACAACAGCTTAAATATTTTTTTTCGGTTTCCCTATATCTGCTAGCCTTTGGTGGTGCTATTTGAGGATCCAACCAGTCTCTGGGTTGATGACCTAACAGACAGACATACATACATACATACATACATACATACATACATACATACATACATACATACATAAAATCTGGAGCCTTTAGAAGTTTGTAATTTGTTTTTATTGTATCACAATCTCTGTTAAACAAATATTTCAAAAATAATGTAATACCATAAATTAACTCGTGAAAAAGCATAATGCACCTTTCAACTTCCATTGTTCCAGAAATGTTTTTCACCTGCTGCTGCCAACTTCTGATGTAACAAAGGATGGTGATACAAGAGCAGAGTATCCTGAACTACGCTGCTTTGCACTTACATTGAATTTCTATTCAAGTCGTGCATACAGCTACTTGAGGGATGTATTTCCTCATGGTTCGCCCCATCCAAGTACACTGCGGAGGTGGTATCAGTTGGTGGATGGTAAGCCAGGATTCAGTTCAGAGGCTGCAACTGCTCTCATTTCGAACGGGAAGGAGATGGCTATCAATGGAAAGCCCCTAGTGTGTGCCCTGATGATGGATGAAATGTGCATCCGGAAGCACATTGAATTTGATGGAAAACAATTTCTTGTTTATGTGAATTGTGGTACTGAAATCGAGGATCAGGATTTACCAGAAGCCAAGGAGGCTTTAGTGTTTATGGCGGTCTCACTAAATGGACACTGGAAAATTCCAGTGGGTTATTTTTTGGTTAACGGTTTAAGTGGCTCGGAGAGAGCAAACCTAGTGACTGAGTGCCTTAAATTTTTAAATTACCTAAATGTAATTGTAATGTCACTTACTTTTGATGGCGCTGCTTCTAATTTATCCATGGCCCGTTGTCTGGGAGCTTCTTTTGATGAAAATAATATGGTGAACTGCTTTGAAAATCCCTCAAATGATTCTAAAGTGTTTATTCTTCTAGATGCTTGCCATGCTATGAAATTAGTGAGGAATACTTTAGGAGCTAAGAGACTTTTGCCAGTGGTAATAATGTCATAGATTGGAGGTACATAGAAGAGTTAGAGAAACTTCAGAGTATCGAGGGCCTTCATCTAGGAACAAAACTTACCAAGAGGCACATTCACTGGGAGAAGGAACCCATGAAAGTAAAGCTCGCCACACAAACATTCAGTGAAAGTGTTGCAAGTGCAATGACATATTGTGGCAGAGACTTAAATCTTCCTCAGTTTCAAGGGTGTGAGGAGACTGTAAAATTTGTTAGGCTCATGAACAACATATTTGATATCTTGAACAGCCGTAATCTTTGTTCAAAGGGATGGCAGTAACCATTGAAAGCAGAGAATATCCACAGTATGAGGGCTTTATAATATAATTACTGCATTTGCTATATAAACGTGTTAGAGTGTGTAGGCCTATATGAGGATTTCTATGCTTCCTGTGACTGGAATATTTATATAGACTCAAGTTGCTTATGTAAGAGGATGCTGGTGTGGTATGCTAGTTTCACTGATTTATATTAGTGTTCTTCTTTTAGGCATATTCCCTCTAATCATTCTGTCTATGAGTCAGGTTGATTTTTATAGAAATTCATTCTTAAATCACTTTTATATTGCCATGTCTTGTTTCTGTACTTTGGGAACAACATTACTGAATGCTGCAGGATGTTTTCTTTTCTTCAGATATGACCTCCTATTTTTAGGCCTAGGACTTCAAATGTGGCATGTACATTAGTTTATGTTGGGCTTTGAACTAAGCTTAATTTAGTAGGTGGCAGTGGAGTGAAATTTTACCTGTGTAGCATTTTATGTATCCCTTTATTATTATTATTATTATTTTGTTGAAGCAGCATACTATAACAGATCACTGCTTCATGGGCATAAATAGGTACTACAACCAGTGCCAATTGATATGCAGTTGACCCTACTGTACTGTGAATTTTTATAACTTATGATAAGTGAATATTTCTTGTCATGGTGCCTGTTTATCCTTTACCCTGGAGAGTTCATTTTTGTTGTCATCTGTTGGTGGTGTATGGTTCACTGAAGTATGATACTTGTGTTCTTTTCTTTCCATTATGGTCCTGTAGGCTATGTGTCACTCTTTGCATCTTGTGTTGTTGGGCATTGGTTTGAAGTAGGCCTATTTGAGTCAAACGTACGCCAAGCACGGTAAATACAGTATTTTAAAGTTGTTTGTGGAAGTTATGAAGTGTTTATTGTAGATGTCAGTCGCATTAATATTTAAAATTAGGCTACAATTCCTTACGGACAACTTTCAGAGGTTACCTTTCAGCTATTAATCCCAATATGATGCGGTAATTGGAAAAAATACTTGTCTCTTACATTATAATAAATAATTAACATTAAACAATTAGTGTTACTCACGGCGATGTAATACTTGCAAAAAATACGATCATAATGAGGGTGTATCATATCGTAGGTCTCTTTTGGTTTTAAACATTTTCGTCGTAATTACGCATTTATGACCACGGTTTTTATTGTAAATCACGCTTAACCACATCAGCTAAGCAGGGTACATCTCATATTCCGATTTCGCTGCCTTTTCGAATGTCACTGTTTGACAATTTCCTTATATCCTCTCGGACTCTGCTTCGAACTACCCCCCAGTCAGCTGATCGAGATGTCGGCTTCAAGCCGCAACATGGACGAGGTGGCGCTAAGCGCACTCTATAGTATTAATGCTCTAAGACTTCTACGGAAAATACGCCGCGAAATACTTGAGTATCCAGGGAAAAAAACACAAGCCGGAATTACTAAAATAAAAACATTTTCTGAAAGAGGAAGAACAGGGTTATTTTTGTATGAATAAAAAGAAAAACCGAGTTTTTGGCTCAAAATACGAAAAATTCAATTCATATTTTCGTGGCATACATGTATAAAATTTACAGCAATGTTTCCAGAATCTGTTTTTCACCCGTATTGTATTACCGATCACTATTTGCATGTATTCAGCACCTAAGTTAATATTTATCGGCCGTTATTATACACACAATTTTATTGCTATCCCGGAGATTTACTGACCTCGGAATGACGTGTCGGTGTTCCCAATGTCCTTATGCTTTGAGTGAACATGTCCCTATATTTTTAATTATTCCAGTGTTCCATTAATTGCGATTTAAATTTGATTATATTATCAATGCTTCCCCATAACGAGAGCCCTAGGATGGGTACACCAACATGGTGGACCGCGCGCTCTACTAGGCGTACTTTCTCCTGCAGCGGAGAGCTGCCATCAGCGATCCATGTATAGAGATCAGTGGGTCGCACGGATCATAGTTGCGATGCACAAGAATAAATTGCTTTATAACACAACAACCATCAGTCAAGGTTAGCAGACTACTGCGTTATCAGAGAGGGGATGGGGCGCGAGGTGGGTTCACATTTTCCATTCCTTTACTTTTAGACAACTGAAAAATGTTGGCAAATTGTGGTTCTGATATGGTTATACCCGTTTAATTTTACATATTCTTAGTGATATTACATATTTTTACATATTATGCAAATAATGTTAACATTTTGGTGTATATCTAGGCAATTATTTAAAAAACTGTGGCAGTTTATTTATTTTCCATACTATAGTAAAATAATTGGAGATTTTTATCTCATATAGAATATGTTCCACTTACTAAAGTTGGCTTTAAAATTATTTTAAAATCAAAATTTCTAACCTTTCCTGTGAAATACAGTAGGTCTAAGTGCCTGAAGTGCATACAATAACGCTAATCCTTTCTCAGAATCTGGGACGGCTACGTGCTTTTCCTTGGCCAGCGTTTCTTACAAACTATGCTGTCTTGAAACAAAATCTAGGTTATTCAAGTTCTGTATCTATTTGAGGCGCAAAGAAGATCCCGTGGAAGATATTTCACTCAGCTAGATTTATCTTTTAAAATATGCACTGGTGACTTCTTGCGATGTTGAATGGTCCGTCACAGCCTATAGAATTTTGTTATCGGAACCGTGCCAAAATATCACAATGGAAAACGTGAAGTACTTGGCAACACACTGCACATCACGATAAAAAGGTTACTGTACTATTTGTGTTACTTAATAAAGGTTTAAGGGCAGATTCTATATTAACGTTATTTAATAACATTTACTTGTATCATTTTCAGGGCGTGAGGGCAACAGAAATTAGCTACAATACGTAGTGTAATATACTTCGTGTTTTATAGTCTATAACACTATTTTAAATATTGGAAGTATTTTGATTATGCCTTCAATTATTTAATAGTGTCAAAAAATACAAAACAGTAGACTATAACAATTATCTATAGCAATGATGACTTTGTTAAAATATGGTGGTATTTAAAAGTTTTTTATTGCCATAATAAAAAGGACCATGCAATCATTTTTTGTAAATTTATGAATATTACATATTTCACTGATACTTACCAAATGTTTAAGTACATATTTTGCACTTTGATATTACATAAAAATTTGGGTCCTATTTTTTAAAATTAAAACCAGTAACAGTCTTACCAGATGGTTGCAATCCCACGTTGATTAAAATAAATAAAATATGCAATGATGTATCCACGCAGATGCACACACAATGCTGTCTGTTGGTATACTTACCTACTTAGAACTATTTATTTACAGATTACACATTGAACACACACATAACCTACTTAACTGCCATCACAAACAAAACATGATTACAGAAACATCAACAAACCATCATTTTTAACAACTGCCTATCATTAAGCACATGGAGACTGCAACCTTGAAACAGATGTCTGCTTACATTAGTAGGTATGTTAGACTCAACACCGCAACTCAATAAGTCAGCTGAAGGTGTACTTTTTATAGTGTTCATGGACTATTTTCAAATAGGCTGCCAATATTGAAACAGGGTACGAATTTACGCACCCCGATCTTATTCCTCTTCTATAAAATGGAACGAATGGACGTATTATCTGAAGAATAAAAATAAACGTTTTTTCAATCTCATTCTTTTTCACCATCAGGTCTAATAGAATCTATTTTTTACTGCTATAGAATATACTTTCTATACCGGTAGGTACACCTGGCCCGTTCATTCAAATGAAGTGCCTTGAAGAATGCCATCTTAAATCTAAAACTTGCAACAACGAATACAAGAAGTTTGGATTTTCTCTACAGATGTCTCTATTAAAAACTTATGTTATGCCCTCTGGTGAGAAGAGGAACTATTAAAATTCTAAAGTATTTTATTCTCTATTTTAAGGTTTACTGCACTGAGTTTTCTTTGGTGTGTTAAAGTTTATAACACTTCCTGTTAACTTAAGATGTTGGCCAACAGAAAATTTTGTATATTTATTTTTATGCCAATCAACAATGTCTTATATTTATTTACTTACCTAATCAAAATTGGGGTTGTGTCGGGCCTTAGCCCAGAGTTTTCTGTAACATTTCTCTCAAGTATAAAAGCCGGCACATTTTCGACCATCACTCCAGTCTAGTGTGTGTTTATAAAGGAGGCAGGTTGTCCATCAGCTCAAGGTAATGGCAGTCCTGATGATAGTTTTTTGACAGCTAACTCAAGGGGAAGGTTTCCAATCTTTAATACTTTACCTTCAATTTTCTAAAATGTAAATTTCAAACTTCTAACGTAAATGTCAAACAAACCAAAGGAACTTAAATGTAATCAGGGAATAGAGAGTGCGCTACCCTTTCAACTTAATTTTGAGGCGACTTTGACTTTGTAGCTATTGTAACCTTTGTAACTTAAATATTTTCTCCATCTAGTCACCTCACTAGCATAGGAATAGCCTTTGTAACTTTGGGCCATAAGCTCAAATAGGGTTTTAAAGCTTTTCATTGCAAATTTCAAGGAGCGCATGTCTGCCTCCACATCATTTTGATTTTTTTTTTTTTGGCCAGTTACTTTAACCTATTGTTTTTCACAAAGGCCCGATAGAATGAGTATTCAATACCCCTGTGAAATTCGATTTCAGTCCTTTTATGTTAAGACGTTAGGTAGTTGAGCATACTAGACAGTGAATACTGCTCGAATTTGTAAAATGTAGGTTGTGCCTTTGAAAGGCCTGGAAGTTAAAGGTAAATTTTATAGAGCATGGATGCTCTTTCTACTAATGTAGAGATGTTAATGTAAATACTGAATGGTGCCTTTGGAAGACTGGAAAGGTGTAATGTTTGGAGAGTAGTCTCCTAGATAAATTGGTGGTGCAATGGTGCTCTTTTAAGAGTGTATATTTGAATACTATGTTCCTACTACTGGTGTAAAATAAATTGGGAGATCCATCTCCTTGACTGTTTGTTGAAAGGAGCTGCAGAGCTCATGGTGAATGTGTAATTAGGGAGCTTCAAGCTCAAAGATATTAATTAACAACTATCTAAATTGTTATTCCATCTTATGGATTTTTGTACCTCAATTGTTAAAATTCAACATACCAAAGAAACCAAGAATAGCAGAGAAAAAAAATATAGCTATAATTTTTAAATTTTAAAATTAATCTTCTGATTGTCTTATATCGACCCATTCATGCCTGCACTTTCTTTCACCTCTCTAATCCACAAAAACACGGTAACACTTACCATTCATTCCACTTCTGCAACAACGATTCTATGTCCATCCACATTCTTATTGCATTCAATTCTGAGATAATAGATAGTTGGTACTCTGTGATGTGCTAATGCAAATGGAAATACAACATATCCATTGAACACTAGGGATTTCTAGTTAAATATTTTAATGAAATCAAATATTAAGGATAATGTGTTTGTTATACATGGTTTCAGTGTAGTTCAGTATGTGCCCCATTTGTGGCATGGCATACATCCAAACAGTAACTGATCTCTTGCCATTTCCTAGCCAGCATGTCTGGGGTGATGGCTGCCACAAAAGGGATGCTCATATCGGGCAGGCGGTATTATTTAATTCAGATAAGATCATATTAACAATTAAATCCGTATTTTAAAAAGTTTTATGTACACCGTGAGAGCTGCGGATCGTTGACCTTGAAGTGATCAAGCAGAGGTCTGTTCCTGTCCGTGCAGAGCAATGGCAACACCACAATAGAAGGCTTAATGTGTTAAATGGCTCACAGAAACTAGACGAGTTGTTACTGTGCAGCAGAACATTTTGATGCAAAATGGTGGTGATGCGTCTATGGACAAAACAACTGTCAATGGCTTCATGCTTTTCAAGTAACTGGGAGTGTTTTGAAACGTAAGTTCGCAGGTAGTCTGCGTGTATGAAGTGAACACGGAAAGAATCTGCACTTCATGTCTACAAATCCCTAAAAAATCATTGTCACGATCCAATCTTCAGCTGTGGATACCAAAAGACTGTTCATAAGGTGGTGTACAAAAGGCTTCATCTAACTGCACACAAGTCACAACTTTTGCATGCAATTAAACCAGCATACAAGAATAAGAGATCTCAATTTGCTGAGTATATGTTGGACACGAATAATGAGAGTAATGATTTTCTAAGAAAATATGGTTAAATAAAAAAAATAAAAAAAAATAAAAAAAACCCCTTTACAATACTACCTTTCAAACCACTATAACATTAACACATAAACCTTAATTTTTCATTTCATTAAAACATTTTATTTTGAAACTCCTGAGTTCTTTTTTGAAAACTCTGTATATATAAAAATAACCAACAATTTAGCAGTATCAAGCTGTTGCTCTAATACAAAGTGTCTGCTAGTACAGACTCTCACAACTCTGTCCTAAGCCAAATCATTCTCGATCAAAAAGTCATCAATAGTGGAAAACATGTCCAAATCATTGGATGTAGTTTCTAGATTTTTACAAAAGAATATCTTCCATTACATTACCTTTTTCTCGCCCACAGATCAGCAATATACAGTACTATCAGCTGACACTGTTGAGGCACATCTATGGAACCATCACAATGCAAGACAAGAAATATTTAGTTTTTTTAACTAGCAGATCTTTCACATTTATGTTCATTTTGTACGTAATGTTAAACACTTTATTTGAAAGAGATAATTTGTTCATTTTTCTCAGACTTTCTTCTCCAAGGATAATTCTGGTTACTTTAGGAATGGAAGCTTTGATTAGCATGGGTTTCTTGTCTTTCACTATTAAGAGAAATAGACTATTTCATACAATGTTTCAATAAACTTTTCATTCCTCTGCAGGAAATCTCCACTACAGTTTATCATGATTTAATGAGTTTTACTAATAAAAAAGAAAACACTTTGGGTTTTTCTTCTTCTCAAGAACTGAATGACGCTCCAGATGAACGGGATGCAGAACATAGTTACTGAAGACATTGTGGCAATTGAACACCATCATTTTCCACACTTAATAGTCTTTTTGTAAACATTTTCACACAAAATACAAATGCTTCCTTTTTCAATTTACTTTACATTGCCTAACACAGATAGGTCTTATGGAAACAATGAGATAGGAAATGGCTAGGAGTGGGAAGGAGGCAATCATGACCTTAAGCTCCAGCATTTGCCTGGGTGAAATTGGGAAACCACAGTAAACCATCTTCACAGCTGCTAATAGTGAAGTTCGAACTTACTATCTTGCTAATGCAAGCTGATAGCTAAGTAACCCAAACTGCGTAGCCACTTGCTCGGTCAAAACTAAGCTACTAGAGCAGCATCAAACACCCCAACTTCGGGCAAACACATTGTGCAAGTTGACAGCAATAAGACTGCCCCAAAGCAAGGTCAATGTAGTCGCTGTCCAAAAATCACACACAACCACCCTCACAAGTGTTAAAGGCGTTAAGGAATGAGTGCATGGTATTGTACGTTTCAACCACCCTCACAAGTGTTAATGGCATTAAAATAATGAGTGTATGGTATTGTACATTCCTTGCATTTGATATTTTATCAGACTGAATTTTAATTTTTATCAAAATATAATTCACTTCAAATTACCAGTATACCTACAGGTTCAATTGTTTCTGACAAAAGTACACCTGTGAGGAACTTATACAATACAATGCACTCGTTTATTCTTCAGCGACTGCACGTATTGTACATTAATTTCTCTAGTACATCTCGCTTTGGCACCACAATTTGTTTTTGTGGTTTCCAACTGCATAGCATTTGGTGGTGGTACACAAGGTCAAAACTAAGATCCTGTGTGATCAGCATCCAAGCCGATCACCTAACAAAGAGACAAGTCATATGTTTCTCCCAAGTTTGTGCTTTCCCCAGTAGCGAACCACTGATGTAAACCCTAACTGCCATATTTCATCAGTTTCTACAATACAGTCCAGAAATGTTTTGTTTTACGCAATGTTTACAACGTGCTCCTTAAAATTACCATTTCAATTCTAGAATAATTATTTGCTCAGCTCCAATACTTTTGTGTTTGTGATGCTCCCTATTCACAGCATTTCCTGTCTGAAGCCATATCTACACAGCCTACTTTTGTAAGCCCAGAGTATTACTATTTTTTGTTCTATTTCTAGTAATACAGCCCAGTAATCCAGATGTGGGTTACCGTTTTAAGGGGCAAAACAAGATTATCAACATGTAAGGGTACCAAAGCAGCAACAGACTATCCTCACTCCATTGTGTACTTGGGAAACAGTTTTGTTTTCGTTTCCTGTTCACTGCTATTTATAATTGTTTTTATTTTTTATTGGTAGGTAATATCTTGAGTTATTGCAACATCACTTAAGTCTAATGATTACTTGTGAAAGAGTGCAACACTGCGATAGTGGTTCCAACAGGATCTCTTAATTCACATCGATATGGCTTATTAAGTTTCAAGTAACCAGAAATGATCAAGATTCACATCATGAAATTCTCATCTTATTATAAGGTCCTTCCGGTCAGTACTACTATTATAGTCCAATTCAACTAAAAATTGAACATTCACGAAAACATATTTACATAGGACAATTTTCAATCCATCAGGAACATCTTCAGTAACATAATAATAACATGTACAAATCATTTCAATTATGACAAAAATAAACAAGTACGTCCTGAAAAGCAAAACATGTTTAAAATACAAATATGAGAATTCATTTCCTATTTTTCTGTGAAAACATAATAATTTGTATATTTTATTAATATATTAATATGTAGTTGAAGATGATCATAATGGATTGGAAACAAATTCTATGTAAATATGTTTTTGTGAATATTCAATTTTTAGTTGAATTGGACTGCCTGTTAGGTCATCAGCCCAGAAGCTGGTTGGATCCTCAAATAGCACCACCAAAGGTTATGCGGTTATAAAGAAACCGCCAAAACCAATGGCAGCACCAAAATGAGGCGTACTAGGCAAAACGAGGAGTGAGGTAGTTTGCCATTGCTTTCCTCACTGGGTCAGAAAGTGCTATTGCAGCACGACTGACCCTATGAGCAACACCTTTCATAACACTCATGCACTAGTCGTGCTCTGAATGTCATTACTCAGCACCATCCATACCCCAGCAGCTTCCATATTGTCACAGCCATGGATGAGACTGGGACTTCAGTGGAAGCTACACTTTACTCTGGCCTGTGCCAAGAAATGGATACAAAAGTACTGTATCCATCAAGAAATGGCAGCAGGCCTTGAATTGGATTATATACTAGTATTGACTGGGTGGACCTTATGATAAAATAAAATAATAATAAGTGTATGAGTTTGTAAGTCAATACAGAATAAACATGAAATTACTTGCAAGATCCATGTCTACGAAATGCAAATTTTAACAATGACCATTTTATTTATTAGCGTGAATTATACCCAATATAATAGAAAGTAAGGTAAGGTAAGGGTTATTCTGCCCGAAGGCAGGTCCGAACCTCCGCAGAGGTGTTCCTGAGCCGGAGTTTACATGCGGTAGGGTGGCCAGTTCCTTTCCGCTCCTCCATTCCCTTACCCCCCCCACCAACAGCGCGTGGCAACCCATCCAACTCCTGACCACGCCCAATGTTGCTTAACTTCGGAGATCTCACGGGATCCGGTGTT
Source organism: Anabrus simplex (assembly GCF_040414725.1). NCBI lineage: Eukaryota > Metazoa > Arthropoda > Insecta > Orthoptera > Tettigoniidae > Anabrus > Anabrus simplex. The sequence continues at coordinate 43,913,038 of NC_090274.1, read as the reverse complement.
TCAACACGGCTACGGCTAATACCAGACAATTCCTACTTCTACCATATTGAACTGGGGGTATAAAGGTACACAATGCAAGTGGTCGTTCTTGTGGCAGAATGTGGATACTTGATGCCAAATTAAATTTTACAGTAAGTTTTATGAATTACAAGGTAAGGACAGTTCAGTATAAAGTACATTTACTTCAACCTTAACTGAAGAGTACAGATTTTTGGAACACCTAACTAGGAAATGATCTGAACAGATTGTCTTAAAAAGTGTGATGTTAGCTTTTCCTTCTTCAGAAGTTTGTCCAGATCACTCAATTCGTATTTTACCCACAAGGTCACACATGAAAGAATCATGAATAAATTAACATTGCCTTAAATTGTCATATGATTAAGGGTTAAAGGAACAACTGTGCTGTTCCTTCATATCCACTAAACATTAATCTTTACAGGCACTTGGGAATACAAGGGTGAAATGTGAATTATTCTGAATTTCATATTGTAGAAATCAAATACTGCACAAATTTTACATCATTTTTTTTAATGCAACGAGCACTACTATTGACAATCGTTTCTGGAACTCAACAATTTCTTACCTTGTAAAAGATAAAATTAGTAAATAGTGTCTACAAAAACACTAGCAAGTCCAAATGTTTCTCAGCATGATGATTTTTTTTTTTACACAATTTACTTTACACTGCACCGACACAGACAGGTCTTATGGCGACAAAGGGATAGGCCTAGGAATGGGAAAGCAACTGTAACCCTAATTAAGTTACATCCCCAGCATTTACCTGGTGTGCAATTGGGAAACCACAGAAAACCATCTTCAGGGCCGCTGATGGTGGGGTTTGAACCCACTATCTCCCGGATGCAAGCTCACCACTGCGCACCCCTAACTGCACAGCCAACTCGCCTGGTCATAATAGTTTCACCAGGTTCTAACGTTACATGAAATTTACAATGTCTTGTAGAAATAGTAAAACCACAGTGTCTCATATTCTCTTCAAACATATTTGATTACACTCAATTGCGTATTACATTACAGAGCAGTAACTTGTTATTCTCTTAAACTCGGAACAATTGGCAATAGCAAGACAATGTGCCAAGGCTACATGAATAAACATGGCACAGATGGAGCCACCAGAATACATTCGAAATTAAGTTTTAATTTTTTTCAAGGGGTTTGATGTCACAATAAAACTTATACAAATTCTCAGCGACAAGATAGGAAAGGCCTGTTGTATGAGTCATCAGGCCGTAGCCTGGTTTGATGCAGCCTCCATGCCACCCTATCCTAACCTTATTTCTACGTAACTATTGCATCCTACATCTGCTCGTCATATTCATACCTTGGCCTGCCCCTACTGTTCTTACTGCCTACCTTCAAAAACCAACTGAACAAGTCCTGGGTGTCTCATCGTTCTATCTCTTCTCATCAAATTAGCCAAATAGATCTCCCCTCTCACCAATTCAATTCAGGATCTCTTCATTCGTGATTCGATCTATCCATCTCACCTTCAGCATTCTTCTGTAACACCATATTTCCAAAGCTTCTATTCTCTTTCAGAGCTAGTTATCATGTTTCACTTCCATACAATGCCATGCTCCAAATGTAAGTCTTCAGAAATATCTTTCTAATTCCTATATCCACGTATGAAGTGAGCAAATTTCTTTTCTTAAGAAAGCTCTTCCTTGCTTGTGCTAGTCTGCATTTTATGTCCTGCTTACTTCTGCCATCATTAGTTATTATACTACCCAAGTAACAATAATTATCTACTTCCTTTAAGACTTCATTTCCTAATCTAATAATACCTGCATCACCTGCCTTCGTTCGACTGCACTCCATTACTTTTGGTCTCATTTATTTTCATCTTGAACTCCTTACCCATGACTTTGTGCAAACCATTCAGCAACTTCGAGATCTGCAGTCTCAGATAAAATAACAATATCAGCAAATCTCTCCCTGGATTCAGATTCCCTTTCCAAATTCCTCTTTGATTTCCTTTATTGCCTGTTCTATGTAAACATTGAAAAGGAGTGGGGACAGACTGCAACCTTGCCTCACTCCTTTCTGGATTGCTGCTTCTTTTTCAAAGCCCTCGATTCTTATCACTGCAGACTGATTTCTACGCAGATTGTAGATAATTCTTTGTTCTTGGTATCTTACCCCGATCACCTTCAGAATCTTATATAGCTTGGTCTAATCAACATTATCGAATGCCTTTTCTAGGTCTACGAACGCCATGTACGTGGGCTTGTCCTTCTAGATTCGATCCTCCATACAAGTCATACACGTCTATGCTCCAACCAGTGCTTCTGACGAAGAGGAAGTGGAACAGCTGTATGAAGATATCACCAAAGCGAAAGATTCAGAAAAGACACTACACTGTATCATCATTGGAGACTTCAATGCAAAAGTGGGTCATAAGGAAATCTGAGACCCAGAGAATATTGGTACATATGGACTAGGCGATTGAAACGAGAGAGGAGAAAGATTGCTAGAATATCTCACAGCCGAAAATCTCTATTGCATGAATACTTTCTTTAAAAAGCCCATCCAACGAAAATGGACATGGAAGAGCCCCGATGGACAAACCAAGAATGAGATAGATTTTATCCTGACCAACAAGAAGAAATATTGTACAGATGTTACTGTTCTCAACAGATTTAATACAGGAACTGACAATAGGCTAGTTTGAGCAACCTTCACATTTGACCTCAAACTTGAATGGTCCAAAATGACAAGGGGGTACACTTTTCCAAGAGTAGAGGACTTAGAAAAACATCAATCATCATTTCAACAAGCTCTTACCAAAAAACTTAACCCAACAGAAGATTTGAAGTACTTGGACGTGAATGAACTTAATGAGAAAATTACAGTCAGTATTCAAAATGCAGCAAAGGAGATCCCATTGAAGAAAACTAATAAGAGGAGCCGACTTTCACTTAATACCATACAGCTCATTAAGGACAGGAAGACAATGGACAGGGATACAGCAGAATACAAAATTCTTAACAAGACCATTCACAAGGAAATAAGAAAAGATCTAAGGAAATTTAATAACAACATTATCATGCAGACAGTTGAAGAAAATAAAAACATGAAGATTTTAAAGAACATGTCTACAGGAAGACCAAAAATTACAAAACTTGAGAACCAAAATGGAGAAATAGTCACAGATAGGCAAAACATTACTGAAGTTGTTAGAGATTTCTACTACAAGCTGTATACATCAACCCTTAATAAACCACCCAGTGATGAACAACTACACATGAAGTAAACACTGGAAGTAACCACTGCTGAAATTGAAAATGCACTTAAACAACCAAGGAATAAAAATTTCCCTGGGGAGGATAAAATAACGAATGAAATGCTGAAATTAGGTGGAAGAGATCTGCTAGAAGCCGTGAGAATACTCATCAACAAGTGTATTAACTCTGGAAGAATACCAGAAAATTGGAAAAATGCTGAAGTGATACTTCTCTTCAAGAAAGGTGATAAGGAAAATTTAGAGAACTATCGTCCTGTGAGTTTGTTATAACACCTTTACAAGCTTCTGACTAAAATTGTAACCAACCGCCTCACAAGAGAACTGGATTTTTATCAACCTGCCGAGCAAGCAGGATTTCGTAAAGGTTTCTCAACTGTTGAACACATCCAGACTATTCGCCTTCTTCTTGGGAAAACCACTGAGTACAACATCAAGATTCATCTGGCCTTCACTGATTATAAAAAAAAGCTTTTGACTCAGTGGAGATTTGGGCAATCATGAAGGCACTTCAAAATGCCATGATAAACTCAAGGTATATAAAGCTCCTGGAAAACATTTATGATGAAGCAACAATGGTAGTCAGGGTGGACGAAGACCTCATCACCAATAAAATCCCAGTTGGCAAAGGAGTTCGACTAGGTAACACAATCTCTCCAAAGCTGTTTACTCTTGCCTTGGAAGATGTATTCAAAACCCTTCATTGGGATAATATAGGAATAAAAATCAACGGGTTATATTTGAACCATCTGTGTTTTGCAGATGACATTGTGCTCATAAGTGAAAATCTAGATGAGCTAGAAAGCATGATCCAAGAATTAAAAACTGCCTCTGCTAAGATTGGTTTGGAAATGAACATTAATAAAACAAAAATACTAAGCCCAGACAGTCAACCACTTAAAATGGGAAACCAATATATAGAAGCTGTCGATGAGTACATCTATCTTGGGCACAAGATAAAACTTGGAAAAGACAACCAACGTGCAGAAATTCCTTGCAGAATAGGTATGAGTTGGACAGCATTCCAAAAACTAAGATTCATCCTCACCAGCAAGGATGTTCCAATTAACCTGAAGACCAAGGTTTATAATACGTGTGTGCTGCCAGTTGTTACTTACGGTCTGGAAACGATGACTCTGGCGAAGGAAAGTGCTCGCAAGCTTCAGCGAACACAACGAGGCATAGAGCGACAGATGCTAGGGATCAGCCTTAGAGATAAGATCCGTTCAGAGGACATCAGGAGAAGAACTAATGTAACAGACATCCTAGAAAGAGTAGCAAGACCAAAATGGCAATGGGTAGGACATGTAGCTCGACAAGAATACAACAGGTGGACCTCTAGGATTGTTCACTGGAGACCATGGGAACATAAGAGAGGCATTGGAAGACCCCAGATGGCTCTATGACAAAGCTGTTGGCTGGAACACGCTTGTTCCAAATTTGTCTTCCCATTCTTCTGTAAATAATATGTGTTAAAATTTTGCAGGCATGAGATACTAAACTAACGGTGCAGTAGTTTTCACACTAGTCAGCACTGGCTTTCTTGGGAATAGGTGTAACAACATTCTGCCGAAAATCAGATGGCACTTCTCCTGTCCCATACATCTTACACCCTAGATGAAATAACCTTGCCATGCTGGTTTCACCTACGGCAGTTAGTAATTCAGAGGGAATGTCATCAATTCCAGGCGCCTTGTTACTATTTGGGTCTCTCGCGGCTCTGTCAAACTATGACCTCAAAATTGGGTCTCCCATTTCATGAGCATCAACAGCCTCTTCTTGTTCCAGAACCAAATCATCTAGCCTTTACCTTCAAACAACTGTTGGATATGTTCCTGCCATCTTTCTGCTTTGTCTTCTTTCCCTAGAAATGGCTTTCGATCTGAGCTCTTAATATTCATACACCTACGTTTCCTTTCTCCAAAGGTTTCCTTGATTTTTCTGTACGCAGTATCTACTTTTCCTAGGATCATACACCTTCAACATCCTTGCACTTCTCCTTCAGCCATTCTTCCTTAGCTACTTTGCACTTTCTATCCACTTCATTCTTTAATCGCCTGTGTTCTTTTCCGTCGTCTTCATTTTTTTGCATTCTTGTATTTTCGTCGTTCATCAATCCGGACTAGTATCTCATGAGTTATCCACTGATTCTTAGTTATTCTTTTCTTCCTTCTTAACATTTCTTCAGCAGCCCTTCTGACTTCATTTTTCATGACTATCCACTCTTCCTCTATTGTTTCCTTCAGCCTTTTCATTTAGTCTTTGTGCTACACGTTCCTTGAAACAATCCCTCACACTCTCTTGTTTCCTTCCTTTCCTCAATTTCTTGAACTTCAGATGACATTTCATGACCAACAAGTTGTGGTCACAGTCCAATCTGCTCCTGGGAAAGTTTTGCAATCCAACACCTGGTTTCTGAATCTCTGCCTAATCATAATGAAGTCTATTCGATACCTTCCAATGTCTACAGGTCTCGTCCACGTATACGGCTGTCGGAAGGCCTAGGATTGAAAATAAACCATACACCAGTTATGGTCTTAAGACATCCCTAGCATTTGCCTGGTGAGAAAATGGAAACCATCTTTAGGGTTTTAAAGGTGAGGTTTGAATCTATTTTCTCCTGAATGAAAGCTTACAGTTACTTGGGCAGTACTGTGCTGCCAACCTACTTCACACACACACAAATAAAAGGGGCAAACTATTAAAAATGAAGATACCAAACTATGAAAATTTGCACCATGGTTCATTGTTTAAAGCCTTAATAAAAAAGCACATGGAGCAGTGTCTCCAATATATACTGTTGCGAAAACCGTTCTTATTAAATAAAATAGCTGGAAATTCATATCACATGGAAGATTTTGTACACGCATGCTCAGAAATGGCGTCCCGATCATAAACAAAGCATGGCATGGCGTCCCTCCAGCCCCTAGTTTAACACATTGCTGCAGGTAGGCAGTCCGCTACAAGACCGTTGTGATTATAATGGGCTGTAATGTGGATGTATAGCAATACACACACTGTGCCTTCAGCACTATATCTTCACTCCCTGCCCTCCTTTTCAGTACTGGAGCGGGGCAGTGCTGATTGCTTATGTCGCGACACCATTTCTGTGCATGCGTGTACATAATACCACACATTACAATGCAGGTTGATAATCTTATGAACTTCCATCTGTTCAGGGCTCACATCCTTAGCTGTGTCAGTTGAACTACCTTTCCTTTACTCACCTTCACTGTACAGTACATACTTCAACTGAGTTACACAATTATTTTGCAGAAGCATAAATCAGTGCTTTATTGCTGTTGCCATTTCTTGGTGGATGCAGTATTTTTCCATCTGTCTTCTGGCACAGGCCAGAGTAAAATGTAGCTTCCACCAAGGTCTCAGTCTAATAACGGCAGTGACAATAGGAAAGCTGCTAAAGTACGGTTGGTGCCGAGATGTTATTAAAGATACATAACCAAAGGGCTGGTTGTACTGCAGTAGTAATTTCTGGCCTAGTGTGGAAAGCAATGGGAAACTACATCACATATCATGCCTTGTATGTCTCATTATGGCACTGCCATAAGTTCTGGCCTTTTCCAGCATCCACGTAATTTTTGGTGGTACTATTTGAGGATCCAAACAGCCTTTGAGCTGATGACTTAACATAATTCAATGTACATGAACTTCGAGTAATTTTTCCACTGACACCTGCTCTTTGCCTCAATATTTGTATGAATTGCTTCCATAATACTGTGGTGTCTTTAAAGTCTGAAATTGTATGTTCAGATGGCTTTATTGTAAATTAATCACCTTGCAACAGGATTATGTTCTGTAAATATTTCCCAGAAAACAGTAGGTATTAATGATGTGCTCTTCACACATTTGTGTGTTTCTTATTCTCTCTGCCTGATGCGCTCCACTGTTGAGATTTTGAAACAAAGGTGACATATTGTTTGGTCTGACATAAATTTGCCTGGCTGGCTTAGCTGCCACTACATGATCTCATCACAGATTGCCAAAGTATGGTGAAGATACTGTCAAATGTTTTCAGAGGGATCTGAATCTAGAAAACACATATGTCAATACTAGGGGAAAAGGAATTATGAGTATTTTTATGACAGGCAAACAAAACATCTATTTGAAATTCAGTGACAATGGTAGAATGAGTTCTTGGTTCAAAGTAGTTAGAGGGATTAAACAAGGCTGTAATGTCTCATCCTTGAAGTTAATAGCTCACATGTATCATTTACCGAAAGTTATCAAATTGCAGGCAGCGGTTCAGCTGGGTGGAAATGTAAGTTTGGTTTCAGGCAATATGTTCACAAATGCCACACTGTGCTGAAAACCTGCAATCTAATATCTTGGAGCTTGAAAAGAGATGCAATAACTACAGTAAAAAAATTAGCATTTACAAGATTAAAGTGATTCCAGTAGGGAAGAAACCTAAGAGGATGGTATGTTAGGTCGGGAACACAAAACTGAAACAGGTGGATCATTTCAAGGATTTAGGTTGTGTGCTCTGCCAGGATGGTAGTGTGTTAAGAGAAACTGAATCGAAGTGAAGCAGTTGAGGTTGCAGTTTTAACAGTATTCTGTAAGAAAGAAGTTGGCTTTTGGATGCTATATTCACCATACTGTATGGGAGTGAAAACTGGATGGACTCAGGATATCTTAATCATAAGTTGGAAGTAACAGACACAAACGTAGAGAGAATGATTGCTGGTACAAACATGTGGGAACAACAGCAGGAGGGAAGAAGCTGCACATATAAACTGGCTTCGATGGTGGAGTGATGCGAGGCTAACAGACTTTGCCAAGGAGGGTAAGAGAAGCAGAGGGAGGTCAAGACGACTATGGTTAGACTCAGATTTTTATGATCTAAAGGTACAATGCAGGTAACTATATAAGGCCAGAGCTAGCTGCAGACAGGAAATTGTGGATGCACTTTGTTAATTCACAGAGGCTTGCAGACTGAATGCTGAAAGGCAAAATAATCTATAATAAAGCTGTACGTTGAAACCACCCCTTGAATAATTCCAGATTTTATGACAAGGAACAACTGCAAAATATACGAGTACATCTACCATGAATGACATTTTATTTATTTATTTATTATCTATTTATTTACTTATTTAACTCCTTCTGGGGCTCAAAATTAGACAGCTAGCTCAGAAGTATGCGAAGGGCATACCAGTATTTGTCTGAAGCAAATGAAAATCTAGCACTGGACTGGATATGAATTACTCAGTCTTAACCTCTGAGTCCATGTACATGCAAGACATACTAAGAACAGCTTTAGAAATTTGCTTGCAAGGTGCTGAAGAAATAATAAATGCCACAACAGACTTTTCCATTCTGTTTATTGTCTCACTGAGAACTACACAGTTAATACATTAGAAAGAATACATACCAATCATATGAAACTATTAATCCCAACAAGAAAAAAGTTTACAATTACAAATGTATTAAAAAATAATAACTTACTTGCCTCAGTGATCTTTTTACATAGCCTGCTTACATGATAGTAAAATAACTGTAAATGACAAAATAAACAATCGCCTGTCTATGAAACAGGGGACATGAAAGTCCAACAGCGGTGAGCTGTGATTGGTTGCTTCAGAACGCAATCGCCTGCCCATTAATGACAGGGGACTACAAGTCCAACAGCACACTGAAAGCTGTGATTGGTTTTCTGTGAACGCAATCGCCTGTCAGAAGAGACAAGGGACTTCGCGAGTCCAACAGCGCTTAAGCTGTGATTGGGTCTCAATGGACACACAATCGCCTGTTAACAAAAACAGGGGACTTGGGCAGTCCAACAGCTTATATGGCTGTGATTGATTTTCCCACCTGCCTGCATTTTATCACCAGAGATACCGAGCGAGTGAGTAAAGAAAGAATGAAAGACAATCGCCTGTCATAATTGACAGGGGACGATAAAAGTCCAACAGCTTTGACGAGCTGTGATTGCTTTGTACTACCTTAGGACCTCAATGGAATGCGTCTTCATAGGTTTACTGTTATTATTATTATTATTTTGCCATCACCACAACTCACTATCAATGCACAATGTAACAATTCACTTAAAAAAGAACAGGGAATAGGAGTTAAGAGATATTAAAGAAGCTTAACTTTCTCACAGCTAGATTGGCAATTATTTTTGTGTGTATGTTTGTGAATCCAGAAAAAGCCAAAGCAGCTTACCTATATACAGGAAGGATCTACTATAGAAAACACAGGCAAATGCTAACACAAGCCCCTCATGTCAAATGATTATTAGCTCAAACCATACCCTTTACTTGGCTTTCTTGCAGTATCAGAAAGTAGTATAAGAAGAAGCAGAATAATAAAATATTGTAATTTTGCAAATACCCAATTCTGAATATTGAACATACTCTTAACTTTCTTATTTACATCACTTTCGAATTATTTATCTGCTCTATAGGTGGGAAGACTTAAGCAGGCAAAAATTCTTATTTTTCTAAATTTTAAAACGTTGAGGAGCTTACGTGAAATATTCAAGAGATGCAAGGATCAACGCATGTGAAGTTGAGAAAATAGTTCTTCAAATGACTTCACATTATCACCGTGGGATTTCTCTTTTAATTATTCTCTTAAAATCTTCATGACTATTAAATTTTACAAGCAAGCTATCTTGTATTACTCACAGCATGTGATTGTAGTTCAGTATGTAGCAACTGTTCGGAAAAAATTGTATGACTTGCTTCCCATATTAAAAGTTGCACTTGCATTAAAAGCAATTCCCCTCCGCCGAGTTTATGAGAAGTAATCTATTTATTTACAATGTCAATTACCAGGGTTGACAGCCATTTTAATAATCCCAACTATTTTATTAATTACAATAACCTAGAAGAAACATGGCCATAGTAATGTCAAGATATTTTCCATGATACTGAGACAACTTCTAGTAAACTATATCCTTCCACCACATTTCCAGTCCTCCTTGTTAAAGATTAGAAACAGACATCTTTAGAATTCACAACCTAAAATGTACCCCATCATCCAGATGTTTTGAACATACAAACAGGTAATATTCCTATTAATCCTGATAGTAATAGAATTACATCTATTCTGAAATAATTTTAGTTAGTTTTACCACTATTTGAGGGTTGCTAACAGGTTCTTGTGCCAATGAACAGAATTAGTTTCACTTCTTTCATCCAAGTACCTTAACTACTACGAGGCTAAGCCAGGGTCGAAACTGCCAACTTGGGCTTAGAAAGCTAGCAATTACAGTAACATCTGAGACACGCAGTATGACCGTCTCAATTCTGTTATAAACAAACTAAAAGCCACATTGCTCATTATACCCATCAATTTGATAAAACTAATTAAAACAGGTTCAGTATGGGATTATGCAAAATCTTGAAATCATACTTCAACCTGTTTGAAAACCTATGCAGAAAGAAAACAATTCCATCTTGGAATGTAAGAATGGGGTTATTCTCTTTGTACTTTCTTCCTTGGTACTACACACTAGTATTATACCTATCTTAATAGCATCTTTAATAGGGAAGAAATGCAAATCTATCTTAATAATGAGTCATTCTTCTTGAAAATTATTTCTAGATCTGAGTATAACCCCACGAAGGTGAGTAAAGCATTATGCTGCTTGGCCTTTACATTTTAAAAGCGAGTCAAACCATTATGAAATGTCATCTACTTTGTAAGTTACAAATAATAGCAAATAGAATTATGAAAGTAATATACATTTTTTTTTACAAATCAGCAATACTTTTCTTTTTTTTGCCTGAAAAGTTTGAGACAGGTGGTCAACATTCTTTTGTATCTAGTAAGTAAACTGATTTAATTTCATTTCAAATATTCCTTACATGTAAGGTATGCAAAATTCTTCCAGTGTAGTTTCTAACTAAACATAAACCTTGCAAGCAACTGCAAAGTTCATTGCTATAACAATACAGGAGAACTAGGTTCAAAAATTTTTTTCTTTTAAAGTGAAGCCTGTAACACAACCAATCTGTTTTCTAATTTTTCCTAATTAAAAACTGATTCCAATTTTTCAACACCTGCACACGTGCATTAATTAAGTTGTGTCTTGCAAGAGCTACACACAGCATACGCCAGAGATCTTAAAATTATGGGTGGTGTCACTATTAAACCTGAAATACTTATTTACTTCCATATATTGTCGTTACTCTATTTAAGGGACGTTGTGCAGTCAGACCCACTTTATGGTGTCTTCAACCACACTTCTTGCATGTTTACTTAAGAAGGCAGATGGTAAAGTAATGGATATTTTTTTAAATTTTTACAAAATATTTAATGAATGAATGAATGAATGAAAGAAAGAAAGAAAGAAAGAAAGAAAGAAAGAAAAAAAATATGTAGTAGTTTTACCTATTTCAATACATGAACCGAATCTCTTGAGACATTTCTCCCATTGTGATACTAACTGGAATATGCTTTGTTCATAGAACTCTGTTCCCGTGAGTAAAGGCATGTGCAGACGACTGATATCACTCCAACATTTCTTCAATGTTTCAAAGAGGTGAATGTTAGAAGGTTCAGGGTCTGGACTGTACTGTATGGTGGATGATCAAGTACCTCCCAGCCACACTGCTCAATTTTTAAAAGAACAGAACCAGGAATGGCGAGGCGAGCAGTCATGAAGAACCAGTGAAAAAATTCCTAGGAGGTCAACACTTTGGTTCAGATGAAGAAGTGAAATCGTTCATACGCAAGTGGCTATACTCTCAGGGAACTTGTACAAAGGAGACATATTTAACTTGGTGTCATGATGGAAGAAATGTCTTGAGAAACTTGGATCATATGTTGAAACAATGTGAATTACTTTTGACCTGCCCTTGTATTTGGGCTGGGATATGAAAATATATCCTGAAGACTTCCAATAAAACTAGCAGGACACAAACAACATACGGTGGAAATATCACTATCACGACAACAAACAAAACTTTATCAACTTTGGCTTTTGAGTCCTCTCGTGCTATATAAAGTTAGCATGCCAGCTAAGAAACTATCACAAAATCGAATAAGTCTCCAGATTTTCTCAGAAATTTTTGTGTAAGTCCCTAGATTTTCTTATAATGGTGTATGAAGTCAAAAAAGGATGTTCCCCCTGTGCCTAAATTACTTTCTTTACACCTTGTGTTACAAGACCAATAATACCAGTATATATGGAAATGACACACTAACACCATCGGAGCAAAACACAAGCAGCAACTCTCTAGACTGCAGAACTGAAATAGGGGAAAGAACTTATTTTATAGCCTGATTTATAATTGCTTGGCAGTGGGAATGCAAGTGACTGGAACAAGTAAGCTTGTTTCAAGTACAACACCCAGGGAATTCAAACAGGAGCAAATTTTTTCTCTGAAGCCATTTCTTTCTAGGTTACAAAATATTTTATTATAATCATCAAGAGTTTATCTACTTTCTGTATTTTTTAGGAACCTGAAATTATCTTGGCAGAGTTCTTTCCCAGGTCCAGTCTTAACCAAATCAAGAAAGTTATATGAGGCAGAGTATTATGTAGTCGAGACCCAATAAACAATATCCAGCTATTAGTGCCATTTGTATATCTGATGTTAAAAAATTCAATAAAAATAGAGACACTAGACTGAAATCTAATTACGACATTCTAGTTCATTAAGTTTGTAAAATATACCCAACTTAAAGCTCCATTTCATGTTCGATAATAATTTATTTCTAAATTCTGTTCCCTCCAAGTGGAGGCTATGTACAACAATGTCCAAAAAGCATCCAGATACAAAAATGAAAATTTAAAAAAATAAAAAAAATTAAATGATAAAAGAATAGTTTTATAAACATAAAACTATCCATGGGACATGATAATCTTTCCTATTGTTAAACATTTCACATTCCCTTAGTTTCTTCTGGTATTATGAACTGATTATCTTGCTGAACATACAGGACATGTGTATGATTATATTTAGGTTTATTATGTAAAACTGTCAATGATGCCCTTGCAACATGCAAATATGCATAAAAATTAATGAATATATAATGATCTGCTCCTCTTCTGTATTAAACACTGTGTGGTGATTTTAAACATTCCTATATTTAATTTATTTGAGGTATGCTCTTATACAAAATGAAAGGATAGAATTTTAATAATTAAGCATTTCAACCAACTGAAATTGTAGTTAAGTAAAAGAAGTAATCAACCCTTTGAGTGCCAATATTGTTTATAATAACGAATGATATCATCTATTTCAAAACCAAGAAATGGACTCAGTCTCTGTGTGTGTGCATGCACAAGTACGTGCTGCCAAAAATGATCACATTCAGACTGTATCTCAGGGGATAAATGCAAATTTTGAAAGATTTTATGTGCTGTGAATTTGGAAAGTGCTTAGTTTCATTCACTTTTTGGACTACCAAGCACAAAAATAAATTTCAGAAGAGAAGGTTTAAAGAAAAAGTAATTACTTACTTGTCCCTCATATTTAGATTTTTGGAATGCTCAAAAATAGAATAGAATGTTAAGACCGGAAAAAAAAAAAAAAGTAAGAAAATGGCTAACTTCAATAACTAAAAAATTAGGTAGGTTTATCCGTTCCTATGAAATTTCATTCAGCTGTCAAATAGTTGAACAAATATTAAAAAGAGGTAAAGGAGGAATATAAGTTGTTACTATGCTTTTCAACACTGGACATATTTTCCTGGGCTTGGAAAGCAACACAAATCAAATTTTTATTCTCATCCCAACTTCCTGCATCACTGCAACTGTGATTACCCAAGTCATACCAAACAAAACAAACATTTTCTTCTTGAAACTACTCTTGCTCCAGGTAAATAGTAAATTAGTCAAAATAGTTCCTTCACTTACACCAAATGACCCAATGCCTGCCTGTAAGTTACCAAAATCAACAGTATCACTACCTATGCCTTCCATTAGTTCCTGACTCGAATATTTCTTGCTGTCACAGCAAAGTGGGAGGAAAATGAAAAACACCAAGACGAAGAACCTACTGTCCAATAACCCAGCCTGACACTGATACGACAACATGAACATGTATAATACCACACATTTGTGATTCATCAATTTACTAACATAACAAATAGGCAGGAGTCTTATACAACTTGTGAAGCAATACGAAATAATGTATCATGCATATAAACATGAAATAATTCCTGCTTTAACATACTTTATAGCTGCTCCACATTCAACATGGTCAAGTCTAAATGCACATCTTTGGATTTCCCCTTCACAAACATGTCAAGAACAGCACTGTACATCAGACATAAATATGATTAGCAAACATCTATACATAACACACCTTATAATGCAACACAATTATTATAGTTTTGCCAAGATTTATGAAAATAACTTTACCATGAAGTAACACAAACTCAGATTCTTTCCGGTGGTACCTAGTCATATAATCGATACTCTTATAAACTTCTACCTAAACCTCCACCCATTATTCAGCTTTTGCTGAGTTTAGCTTTACATGTGAATGTAACTAATTTCGTCTTAACAGAATAAAAGACTGATATAAAAAAGGTTAAATAATTACAGATTCAACTATGACTGACTAAAATAAAGGAAAAAAAGTATTTTTTATGTCATTAAGGAGACAATAATAAGAAATATACAAGTTAAATTATTTCTAGTCCAGATTTCTACCAACCTCATTTATGTAGAATCTGGGAAAACTGGGTGTCTACTCGTGTTGTACATAATCTAATTTGTACTTTAAAAAATCTGACTTTTAGGCTCCAATAAACTGTAGACTATGTATCTTTATTTAAAAAAGTGTTTTACAACACACGTTATTATCCTTGTACTGCAGTCATATTTTAATTAAATTCCAAATACTACCTAAGAGGTGATTAATAAAAATGAGTATTTCATGGCCATGGAGAACTAGACCAGAAAAACGCAAGATCACACAGAATAGCATCGATTTATGAGAGAAGCAAAAAAATTCTTGGCTCACGATAGTCACGAGTGTAACGACTAGAGAGAGATTCTTTAACAGTTAGATGGTTATAATAATGGTGAGATAGAGAGTCAGCGATTCGAACCCTGTGTTATACAGCATAATATCCAATAAACTGGTATACTTGGAAGTAACTTACAACATTAAAATATTAAGACAGTGAGGCATAGACACTGGGAAACAATATGAGTTTCATGATTTACACTATTTGTAAAGTCATTTCCAATGTTTTACTGTAAGAAACAAGAACAAGGCAAAGATTGTGCTGCATTCTTATTGTAAGTATCCAGCTAATAAATATCTACTAAAGCTTTAGCTGTGAGAAAGTTGGGTTCAACCACAATATAGACTATGAGCAACTGTGTTAAAAGAAAAACACAGGCAATTTTTATAGAATATATGTATATACCAACTGAATTGTCAAGCACGAATATAGATGCATTACCTACAGACTGTACAATTAAACAGTTCAACTACTGACGATGAACAGATATAAAATCCGTAATAGTCTTGTTCTGAATTCGAACAGAGCACTTTTTCATATTTTCCACTACACTACGCAACATCACTTTTCCAGTAGAACCCATTATACGAGCACATCCTCACACTCTGATATTTAAAAAGAATATAAATAAATATATTGATCTTCTACATTTTATAAAGCAAGCAGATGATGAAGAATATCCTTGTATGGCTCCACAATACTCGAAGAGTTTTTCTTTAAATTTATTAGTTTACAAGTTCAATGTGATCACTTTGTTTTTATAAGTTTTAATGCTCCAGGATCAAATATGCTAGAAGAAAAAACAACAATAACAGTACCTGATCGAAAAGTGCAAATTATTCACCTGCTGCCTTTATATAATTACACACACACACACACACACGCACTCATTCACACAAGCCTGGGTTAAAAAAACCCAAACAAACACCACTTTGCCTGCAGCAACTTTTAGAGTGTATATTGGGCAAGTATTGGTACACCCATTCAACCTCTACCGATACTCTCAGCATCAATTATGATAACTTATTCATACTAAAAATAATTTTTCACGTCACTAACAGTAAATGAGAAGTCATGAGTTGTACTTGTGAATATTATAAATTCACTTGGAGAAAGAACTTCATGTATCCGCTAGACAAGGGAGGATATTGAAGGCTGCACTCATGCAACTAGACTAACACTAGAATGTGAATCTCAAAGTACCTGTTGACAATGTTATAAAAATGCAAATTCAATGACTGGTTTAGAAAGTAATCTTTTAACATTAATATACGGTGCTACCCAGAATTTCTGAAAATTTGAATATCCCAGATGAACTAGTGATACGTAATTCTGATGCTATGTGTCCATTGGTGTGTGTTTCAACTATTAGTTGCCAAACAGTCCTTGTAAGTGTTTCAGAGTTTTGGTGGTTTTTTTTCTAAACACTGTGTTCTTGTGTTGTTTCTGCATATTTCAAAATGGCTGATGTTAATGACCAAAGAACCCCATTGCTAAACAAGGATTTTAGTGACAAGGCATTAAACAAAGTATGAACATTTTCAAGTACTGTATTAAGTCTGGAATCTGTGGAAGATGACAAATATTTGGGTCGACCATTGACATGCCTAACTCCCAAAAACGATCATGACAATGCGCCTGCACATACCTCGCTTGTTATGAGAGACTTTCTGACAAAACCTAAATTAATGATCAGCCCATTTTACATTCCCGTACTTGCTTGATCTGGTGCTCTGTGACTTCTACCTCTTCCCTCAATGATATTCTGGTTGGCGTTTTGACTCCATTGAAGAGATCCAAGTAGAATCCCAGGAGAAATTGAACACATTGAAGCCAGAAGATTTCCACAAGTGTTTCCAAAAATGGGGACAATCTCTGCATTCACAACTAGTGTGATGGTGGAAATTACAGGATAATGTACGTATTCGTGATTTTATAAGTAAATTCTCCAAAGTTCAGGCTAGCACCTCAGATATCCTTTTTGAAAGCACTGTCTTAATATCAAAGGAAAAAAATTCTACTCTTAACACCAGAGAGACACTATGTTCAAGTAATAGTCTTCAATATTTCCATGCTTAATCTTCCTCCTTTCAGTTTTTAAATAAGAGAAATGAGCAAACAAATATTATTCAATGCAATCTTGACAGATAAATTCAAATCGATGTTGTTCCTATTTATTTTATAAATTTAGTCCCCTTTCTTCAAATTTTAAAAGTCCTAATATTCAAATATAGAGTACCAAAAAGTGTACTTGATTATATTACATTTGGAATTTCTGCCTCATTTATAAAACCTAATTGCACAATATCATACACGAATAAATGAAGTATGTGTTTGGAAAATGTATGTAATAGTTTTGATGTAAGGTGCTTCTATTAGAAAAATTCCCTTGTAGTTACATCAAATTACATCAAATTTTAAAAAGTAATAATTCAAAAGATATTTGATTAATGCGATTTCAAGTCAACTGCTTCAGGAAGAGGAGCTCCTTTAGGTGGGAGCTGGTTCTTCAGGAGAGGAAATGCCACTGAAATCCAGCAGGCAACATTTGTCCTCCAGGCCAGGGGGTGGTTGCAAAAGGCACCTGTTCCCTAGGTCAGGGGTGGCCTCATTAAAACCTGGTAGCAAGGGATAAAATGTGTTTGTGCGTGGTGAGCCCATTATAATAATAGCCTATATGAAGTGCCGAAGTGGATCAGGGCAAGGAGAGGCGAATAGAGGTCAATGATCCACTGCCCGACCTGGGAGCTTCCTGGACAAGGGTGATTGAAGAAGAATAATTCAGAAGACACCCTAAAGGCAGATAATATTTCAACTGTAAGTTGCCTACGAGTCACACCAACCGTAGGTAATAAATTGTCAGGGTAAGAAAGACAGCCATAACTCAAAAATTTTCATTTGTTTCGTGGCTCTATCCTAATCACAAAGAACCAGTGTTCCCAAACTTTTAAAGCTTAAATATCAATAAATCATTATTTATACTTTCATCATACTAGAGTTTGCAGTTACTTCTGTATGCATATACAGGAAGGTGCACCTAACTATCTTCTGTCTAGTTTATGATAGCGATTGGTGGTTTTCACGCCGGGGAAAAACAATAATGGGCACATGAAAGAACTTGTATGTATCCCGGGCTTTAATAACCACCGAGGCAATGATCCTAAGCTGCTTTATCAAAAATGGAACTACACCACTTGTCTCGTACAACCACATTCAGCAATACAATGATTTCCACTGTCAGACATGTGGGACTGTTGAAGAAGTGTGTTAAAGTGCACATAATTTCAAATTTGGTGCCATCAGGAGTTATTACCCATAGGTCAAAAAGACAAGTGGTACGTACAATCATAACTTGTGTTTAGATTGATCCCCTCATGGCTTGTAATTGTAGACATGTTAATAAGAGTACTACTTACTATAGACCAACGGTAAAGCATTTTTCAATCTTCATTATTAGAAAAGTCTTGCTTGTGAACAGACAAGATTTTCTTCTGAAGATGTGAAGCAAAGTTCTCTGTGAAATGTAAATAATTTCACCTTGTTTTTTGACATGGCAAAGTCCAAAAGCTTATTATCATATCTTGTGTTGATATCACAGGGGAGAGTGAATATACAAACAAGCTTTGATGCATCAAATCATCCTGCCTTTAATGTTCAGAATGTTGGTGCCACATCTGAAAAAAGGCATGCACTTCAATATTATTTTTCACCGGTGTTACTCATCTGACTGTGGAAATAACTGCATCCTAGAAAGTGGCAGCGTACGAACAATATGTATACAACAGAAATGTGTACAGTTCCATTTAAAAGAAACCCAACTTGGTACTAATTAAAGCATGAGACATACATTACATATTCTTTCATGTGCCCTTTATTGTTATTCATCTATCGCTATCTTAAACTAGTTGGGGAGACAGATGTGAAATGACATTCAAATTTTTAACTATGGAAAGAAGAGCTGCAGTAAATTATACAAGATTTTAACGTTATTTAAAGCATAGATGAAAGAGAGAAAAATACCTATTTTAAACAGCAAAATTCAGTTGATATCTCCATATTCCCCAACATATAAGAAATATGTCTCGTGATTAATTACTTACTTCCAATTTGGAAAGTAGATGAAGAAATAAATATGACAGAAAGCACCAAATGTGTAAACAATTATGCTGTTAATATCAGCCACACTTCAAATACCTAAGCAGGTGCACTGTGTACAATCCATCCTACTCTAAGAACAAACAAAACAAGAAACAGATTGCTGTGAACAGTTTTCATGTAATCTAAATTCCCAAACATGCAGGCAAAGTGTCAAAATATTAGCTTGAACAGGAAATTATCACACTCCTGGACACAGAAAAATACTGTTTTAACTTGATGGATGCTAAAAAGGATTAATCTTAATTGAAACAAATAAACATCAAGTCATGAATAGAGTGACAAGAACATTAGGAACACAATGACAAGTCAGTATGAGAAAAAGGGGAAAGAGGTGACAGGAATTACTTCCAAATCTTCATATACAGCTGTCTTTACATACAAGGGTTCCCCCACCCATCAATCCCATTCATTCTTAGCCCCGTGATGAGCTCATTTGTGCTTCCCAGCTTCATTAGAAAGGCAGGCTTCAACACTCAATGAGGAGCTATCTTGATAGATTCTTGATATAGGGAGTAAAGGATAACAAGGAAGCCAGATAAATACAGGGAGAGGTAAGAGAGAAAAAATAAAAATGAAGACAGGTGGTTAAAGATAACAAACAAGGACAAACACAGAAGTAGTGTTTGATTATTTCTCTTTTTTCATGTCCCTAGTTTTCTATGCACGACGAACTGTCGCTTGTTTGTCCCTTTTCATTACTTACACTGACAAATTAGGCTCCTTTTCCTCTTCTGTGTTTGTTATTGTCCCCAGTCTATTATTAACAGTGTTCATCATTATCTAGTTCTCTTCCTTTTCATTCTATTTATCTAGCTTTCTCCTTATCATACACTTCCCACAAGATCTGTCAAGATGACTGCGCAATGAGTACTGAAGCCAGTGTTGCTGGGTATCCCAATTTAGACAAGATTCTTCCCACTTTACCAGTGAAAACCTGACTCCCAATTGAAGCGGTTGAAACTGGTAAAAATCCTGATTACCCCAAAGCAGACAATATTTCACAATGTAGTCTACTTTAAATTGTCCATTATAATAATGTGAGGTTTCAAATTAAAAGGTTGTACTGTAAAGGCAACAACTGACAATGATATGAAAATGGGGCTCACAATGCAGTACTTCATCAAGTTCTGTGGTAGTTTGAGAAGAGTGTGACAAACACCTTTCTCGAGGAAGAGGAGAATGTTGCTGATCAAATAAATAATTACGATGTACCCACAAAGTCTTTTTAAAAGACTAAATTCCTAGGAAAATAAAAGCCAAATATATATACACTTGGATGTCAATGTAAGGTAAATTATAATTTTTTAAATAAAATGGCAAAATAAATCTGAAATGAATCGGAGAGGATAAAATGGAAGGTAAGTTAATAAAATAACCTAATTTCTAGAAACAAAATACAGAGGCAAGAAGCAAACAGCACCAAAACATTCCCAAAGAAGTGACGTTACATGAACAGAAACAGATGCTGGCATTCTAAATTCCATATCTAGAATTAGGATCAAACTTTTAAGACCGTTTCCCTCAAATGATGGGTTCTGGTGCTTCCCAATATCAGTGGTGCCAATATCTCTCATGCAGAACAAGGAAAAGAAGTTTTGGGAATAACTACTGCAAGCAGTCCACACCAAAACAATAGACAGGCAAATAAATGTTCCTGTAACTCCACAGCAGAATGTAGATAGGGAAAAGGGAGCAAGCAATAGCAACTATTTGCAAACAAAATATCCAAGATGACAGTCATGAAGATGTTAAAAATCAACCAAGTCTCACCATTTTAAATTAGTTTAATTCAAAACGATGGTCTAATAATAAGAAACTTATTTCCAGTACAAAAAAAAAAAAAGACTAATCACAAATGGGGGTAGGGTTGTTGCACATAACAAAATACAGTTGAACCTCCATATAACAAAGATTAATGTAAAAATAAAGTCTGCATTAAGCAATATTTCTGTAGGGTCTCAGCAAATTTCCTACCATAATAATGTTAGTTGTTAATCATTACAGCGATGAAGCCATTTCAGAAATGCCCTGTTGTAACAATGTGTATCTTGATGTTTTAATGGTCACTGCGGATATACAGGTATGCGTAATGACCCGAGCATGCTGGGAATTTCTATGCATCGCTTGAAAGCGTGAAGTACACAACCTTTAACAATTAGCAGTCTTCCAAGTTATTTTCTAGTGCGTGGAATAATGTAGGTATGGCCTCCATTCAATGCAAGTTTAAATAAAAAATTAGCAGCAATTGAAGATTTAAAGACAGAATGAAACAGTGGTTACAAAAATAAAAAAAATGAAATGTATTTTGACAATATTTAAAATTTAAAAAAAAGTTATGAGTGAAAATTAAATTCTGTGCAAAAGCAATTGAAGATGACATTTTCGGATAATGTGGATAGTGCTAAAATACAACGGTTTAACAAAATGAGGGCTCCAAATGTTCCTGTAGAATTATCTGCCATCAACTTGCCGAACTACTCAGAGGTATGAACTTTTTATCTTTGCTATGGGTTTTACGTTGCACCGACACAAGCAGTTCTTACGGTGACAATGGTATTGGAAAGGGCTAGGAATGGGAAGGAATCAACTGTGGCCTTAATGAAGGTGCAGCCCCAGCATTCTCCTGGTGTGAAAAAGGGGAAAAAATTCTGCCTCCATGGGGTTTGAACCCACCACTACCCAAATGCAAGATCACAGCTACATGACCTAAACCATGCAGCCAACTTACTCGGTGGATAAGAACTCTAAAGCTAGCAATGTCTGTCTACAATGCTTTAAGGACAGACATGACATTGTCTTCAAAGATGATCTGCTTGGGCCCCAAAATATTGTTATACGGAGGTTCAACTGAAATTACAAACTGACAAAAAAGCATTGTGAATGAGTATTAATTCAAATATTCATACAATCACAGAACCTGCCTAGTTTGACCATGTATTAAAACAATGGGAGTAGAATTTAAAAAATCAGCTGAGTTCATCATCATTCAAAAATCACCTAAACAAGTCGAATGAAAACAACATTTCCACTGAATCTAGATATATACACCACAAATAGCTAAGTCTTTTAAAACTACAGCAAGTACTTAAATTTCTACAAAATTTCTTTGGTTCAATTTGAGATTACTGTATTTCCAATAGGCTGACATCATCGAGATACATATTTCTAAATACTGTATTTACTCGCATATATCTCACCATCACATATATCGTGCACCCTAATTTTTGATATGGAATTGAAAGAGAAAAGTAATATCACATTTGTTTTTATCCATGTGTGAATATAAGTATGACAAAGAACACACACACTGATATGCATGCCTTTTCTCAGCTCGAGGTCGAAGAATCTCCCCTTATCTTAGTTGCAACGCTCTCTCCTCTGTTTGGTATAAGGAAGGCAAGTAGTTCTGGATCCTAAGGTATTCCCTAGCCTAAAGAGCTAGACAGAATGTGATACTGGTGAACTGGCTGCAGTGTGTGAAACGTAAGTCATAAGATACCGTTATCTGTTTTCAAACATGGCTTCATTTAGAAGTGATTTATGGAGAAACATTCAAATTTTAAAATTTGAGCGATTTGGTTCGCGGAGAAATAGGGTGATCGTGCCACAGGCCGAGAATTTAATGTGCGCTACTGAAGAAAACAAAATTGCTCTTGAAAACAACAAATCAAGAGCGACAAAGCAGGGTAATAGCCATTCAGAACAGAAGGCGAACTGCAGCTTGAATTCATGAAGAGGAAATTGAAACGGCAAGGGAACATATTCGGCTACAATGTTTTGTACTTTTGTCAATATTCAATAACATTTTACAAAACATAATAAAATGCAATGTATTTGGCAAAATTATGAGGTTTTATTACAGTACTTTTAAAAAGTATTTTAATTCTAATAAAGTTTAAACTCCTAGCATATTTCTCACCCTGATATTTAAGCTTGATTTTTCAGAAAAAGGCAAGATATAGGCGAGTAAATATGGTACTCTCTTAATTTATTACACTAATTCTCTATATAAGGCAGGTATTATTTATTCAACCATAGCCAAATGAAACACTACTGGTATATACAGATCTCTGGGGAGGATAGAAAGATAATGAGAGAGGCATATTTCCCTATACTGAAAAGGAACAACTGTTAGTTCTATTTTCCCTGTTCTTTACAAAATAATCACATTTCTGAATTTTGCCTGTGAAACAGAAAACAAGATTATTTTTACAAATGAATCAAAACTAACTTGGGAAGAAAACCAAGCCCAAGAATAAAGGTGCAGTTTTAAGGAGAAAACTAAGAAGGTGCATGTGGCAGAACACTTCTAGGTTACAGACAACAATCTACTCAATGAAAACATGCTTAACATAAAATTACCTGAACTATTAATCAGAGCAATACCATTTTCAATTTGATCAAATGAGCCTTTCTTAAAAACAAATCTGATTCATACCATTGTAATATCCCATCTACCTCACTGGCCACAGAGGTATTTACAGTTTGAAAAGTGTAAGAACTATGTCAGCATCAGCAAGCCTGAGTCAAAGTGAAAACAAATGTACAATATTGAACACATTTAAGCTCATAAGTCTTTAGGCTTTTTCAATCGTGAAATTACCAGCGTTTCACCCCAGTGTAGCAGTGAATGTACAATATTGTTAAGAACAATTATCCTATTTGTTTCTACCATTGAGAAACTGTCCAATGAAGGTTCACACTTAAGGATGGCCGAGTGTGATTTTAGCACACGGCATTCAGTTGTGCACACAAGACTTACATGTGATCCATTACAAACACTAAAAGCAGCCTTTGAATTCACAGCAGAACTGGAAACTGAACTTGGCTAACCAGGTGGGAGGTTAGTATGCTGAACAAATATGGAGGTTTCCCATTATCACACCAGGCAAATACTGGGGCTGAACCGTAATTAAGGCTATGGTCACTACTTTCCCAATCCCAGCCCTTTCTCATACTTCCATGGCCAAAAACCTTTGCAACATTAAACCATTAGAAAAAAATAAATGTGGAGGTTGTTCATAAGTCATGGCATTTGGGAACATGGGAAGTACAGTATACATATTAACAATTCTGTGTCACTCTACTGATTGCCACCAACAGATGGTATCTGTCTGCTTTAGTGATTAGTTAATAATGCACAGAAAAGTTACTGCGCTACCGGCCGTGCTCCAACGTGTGAATAAAGTTGAACAGCGTCATACGTGAACATTGCTGTTCTCCATGGCAGAAATGCACGTGAGGGTCGTACGGAGCTAAGAGAACAACGTTGGGTGATACATCTTTGCCGTATCAAACTACAGAAGCTTTTATATGTAGACACACAGCAACTGTTTGAACTGTCGCACAGCAGACACCCCGCGGCAGTTATCGAAAAGTGGTTAACAGAAGAGAGGTGTTGGGCTTTCCAACTATTTCTCTGTTAGCCCACCTGGTGGTCCTGATAGTTAAGGCATGAAGTCTATATGGTCTGACACCGTAGTTAGCCAGTTCAAGTCCCGTTGGTGGAAAAAATTGAAATATTGGCTGGGTAGGAGAGGTGGTATACAATTTCTAATCACTGGATTGCATGACAAAAGCCTGGATTAAATTCCAAAGCTCTCCGCAGTGCTCATATGAAGTGAGGGCATATGATGCTGATGATGGTTATTTGTCTGTCAGATGGAGATGTTAAGCCTCGAACACACCCCTTGGTGATATTTGACAGTAGTAAGCCATGTGCTGGCAGTATGTGAAACACACTCCATTCCTACTATCATATAGCCTATCACATCATTCATTTCATCTCATTAACTCCTCTGATGAGGTTGAGTTCAGGTTATAAAAACCGCTACGAAGATTCATCTCATTTCATACCCAACCGCATAGAGAAACGGGGCAAGGGTTGCACATACGGACATATGTACACATATACATACATATAGCTATTTCTCTGTTGAAAGTGTTTGGAATTTTACAACAGGACTTGCAGATGTGCAAGATGTGTGTTCATTTTGTCCACAATAAAACAATGAATTCTATTTACGTATCTTTTGATTGCCTTTTGCCATTAGCTCCTTCACTGGAACTCAATTTTTTGCGAGCACCGAGATGCACATACCAGTGACCTTCAAACGCATTTTACCGAGCTCGATAGCTGCAGTTGCTTAAGTGCGGCCAGTAGGTATCCAGTATTCAGGAGATAGTAGGTTCGAACACCACTGTCGGCAGCCCTGAAAATGGTTTTCCGTGGTTTCCCATTTTCACACCAGGCAAATGCTGGGGCTGTACCTTAATTAAGGCCACGGCCACTTCCTTCCCACTCCTAGCCCTTCCCTGTCCCATCGTCGCCATAAGACCTATCTGTGTCGGTGCGACGTAAAGCAACTAGCAAAAAAAGAAAAGCAAACACATTTAGTGGACTGAAAATGCAACTGCCTTATTGGAAGATCTAATCTACTTGCAATTAATTATAAAATGACCCTCACATACGGTTTCTCCAACTTTTTAAGTCCAAATATAACCTTCCCCTAGATATATAGGCATGTTACTGGAAGTGGCACGTCATTCTACTTTCATCGAAATTTGAACTATAACATAAGAAATTTATGGCAATTATTATAAAATTTATCTTAGAAAATTGTTATTTTGACTAGATGGATATCTTATATTGGACTTGTTCAGTTGTGCACTTCACGCAAAGTGACAAAACACTTATATTTTTATATATTTTTCACGGGCTAGATTCATTCAATTAAAGCATTTTACAATTTGAAAAAAATACAGTATATATAATTGGAATTTTATTGGACGACATATTACAGAGTTTCTTCGACTTGATACCACATACATCACCAGAGATCATTTACAAGCCAATGTACAACAAAATGGATTGTTGAATGGACTTTTCTCTGTCCTTCAAAAATCAAACTATCTCTGTCAGGTTTGAATTAGTGATAATGGGCTCTACAGTTGTCAATATTGAGGTATTCAGGTTTGGAACCCAAAGACTGCTATATGTTTTACTCTAATACCTTACAAAGCCAACGACGTGGCCACACTGAAATACTGGATCCCTTAAGATCTTTGATGTTAAGCAACAATGGACATGGTTGCACATGGATGGGTAGCCATGTGCTCTTGGCTAGAGTGGAAAGGAACTAGCCACTCTACTGCAAGTATACTCTGACTCAGTGTCCATGATCAGGAACCTCTGGCCCAGCTGTGGGCAATGACTAGGGGCATGATTTTTTCGCATTATTTCGCGAAATATGGCTGACCCCATCGCTTTAATTTCGCGTTTATCAATTAATTCGTGAGATTTGTGAATTATTTATGTGAAATATAGGTAAATGAAGAGAAACAATACTGATAATCATTCATTGCTACTTATTTAATCTCGATTAGACTAATATAGCCCTAATCAAGATTACATAACTAATTACCCTTTCAGTCTATATGGCTATCGCTTTTACCCTATATGGCCATACCATTAAGGGATTTTATAGATTAATACGAAGCGATACTTCTGTTGAAATGTGAAATCCTTATTCTGTCTTGTTTCCCATCACGCGCGTGATATTGGAACACAGTTTCAAGATCGTTTTTTCCATGAATTTCACTGCAGTTTTGCATTTATAGCAAAATAAGTAAATTTCACTTTATACTGACCTTGCTGCTTTAATTCACTGTAATTCGTGAAAACAAAATCATTAATTTCTTAACCAGAATCATATGATCCGTTAAGATATCTCAATATCGCTTCAAAATTATTTTTGTCGCGTTTATCGTTAATGCGAAAATATTATGCCTCTAGCAATGACCAACTTATCGAAGTTGGATAAGTCAATTGGTTTTTATTCTTATTTGATGCCTTACAAAGGGGTATGTATTTCTTAAACAACTGTTGTATTTACAATAAAGGATCAATTAACTTCAACAATTTTAAAAGACCATCTATATGAAAGTAAATCATTTAACTGAAAAAGTTTATTCAATCTTGATGCAGACCAAGTCAACTGAATGGGAAATTGAAGACAATGTAGGCATTTTTCCATTGCTAAGGAATAAATCTACAATTTTTTAGAGATGACTACAGGATACAATGGCAAAAAATTGCTTAAATATACAAGCTACACAAAGATGACTCATTTCAAAAAATCAACCACACTTTCGTTGTGAAAAAGACCTAAATGATGATTAGTAGTTCAGGTAGAACATCAAATTAATATCAAGAATCACCAATACCTATGTGTTCCAGAAAGAAATGTGACGTCCTTCAACATACAAACTTCCTTTAAATGCATGTAGCACTCTTGAAATAGCAGTACTAGATCTCTGAACTTTGCAATCTACAAAATAACACTAATACACGCAGAAACACACACCTAACTAGAGAAGAAAAACTTGTGCCGGGCACTAAAGAAAACTTACAAAACCGAAAGTATGTGAAATGCATATGAAAACCACATTACAATTATTCAACACATTTAGCATACATGCTGCTTAAAATGAAATCAACAGGGGGAAAAAAAAACTAAGACAAACAAAAACATTTATGTCATTTTGAATGCAATAGCTTAGCATCACAGCTTTCTTTCAAAACCTTATCCTGATCGGCTAGTCCATCTCCACCCACGGAACAGTAAAATTTTAGGTAAATAGGAAGAGACACATAGCCAATCTTGACATCATTGAGAATGAAGGAATGGTAGGAGAGGAGATAAATGTTTTATAGGACGTGTTTCTTCAGCCTTTTCCTGAACTTTATGAATCCCTGATTAATATTCAGCAAGTTGAATAGCTTAGAGAATCTGTTAATACGCCCATACCAATGAACAGAACCTAAATCTTTCCTTAATACAGAAAGTAACAAAATAGTATGTAGCAAAAGCATTGTATGGTCCTAAGACAGACGCAATAATGAAGACAAATAGTTTCATTGTTTTTGAAAGAGAGAATAATAATAATAATAATAATAATAATAATAATAATAATAATAATAATAATAATAATAATAATAATAATAAAGAATGGTGATACAATATTATTATTTTCCATACAGCAACTGTTTTAAAATAAACAATGATGATACTGCACTACACAAACTAAGTGCTGGGCTACCACTAAAAGTACACACAATGAAAATGAAGATGCTTTGGTGGATAATAGGCATTTCCCTATTTGAGCAGATGAGGAACGACACCATCAGGCAGTGTACTGGCATGGTATTAATCATAGAGAAGTTCCATTAAAGCAAACTTTGCTGGTAAGGACATGTTCAGAGAGCTGCCCTAACAGTGCTGCAAAGACAGTTTACCATCTGCAAGTAAAGGAAACAAGGTCACGAGGATGACCCGAATGAAGATGGCAGGATACAGTAAACCAAGATAAAAAAAACAATCTACAACCAGATAGGGAGATGACCGTGTTAAGTGGTGTAACAGGATCAATAAAGCAGACACTGTACCAGTGGGAAAATGCTGAGGAGGAGGAGGCCGATGATACTGCCAAGAGGTACAATTTGTATGCTGGACAACATACAGGTAACTGAAGACATGGACCACAAGCAAGTAAAACATTACAAATAAGGTTCACAAACAAATGCTACATAACTGATTCTAGTAAGATCCGGAATGGATGAAGAGCCATGTTTGTAAACCGAATTAGGATCGTTTGTTTTCCCCATGAAGATTACAGTCTTGCTACAAGACAGATCTGAGACCTCCCCGTTAAAACTATCTTATAAGTCATGTACTGAAGATTCACCTCGAGATCATTTCTAGCTGACTCTACAGACGATGTGAAACAGAGATTGGAAGGGAATAATTTGGTTTCAGGAAGGGAATGCGTTTAAGAGATGTTTTCTTTACCCTTCAGGTGTTCGCACAAATTTGCTAAGATCAACAGAAGGACATATTCATCAATTTTGTAGATTTCAAGAAAGCCTTCAAATATGCCAAAAATCTTACATTAATAAAAGATCTTAACAACATGGATCTTGACAGTAAAGACTCAAAGCTTTTGAAGAATCTCTATTGGCATCAAACTTCAAAATAAGAGTGGAAGGGACCATGTCACATGAAACTGGTATCCGTAGAGGTGTGCATCAGGGATGTGTTCTGTCTTCTTCTTCTCTTTATTTACTCAGAGGTGATATTAAAGGAGACTAGTGAATGGTGAAATCAACACCAGATATGCTGATAATACAGAAGAGCATCCTGACCAATATATTATGATAGACCAGTCTCAATTTACAACAGCTTATGAACAGCTCGGGACTGAATAACATGTACCGTAATGATCGCCAACCTTCATTAAGGATGAGGTGGAGGAGGAAAGGAGATTAGGTGTTTCTCACTTCTATCCTTGAGATACTAAATGTACACCTTTCATGAAAGACCTGAAAGTCTGGGTGATGTCATGAATTCAGGGAGGAATACACGTCACATGTGCATACCAAAGTTCTACATTTAACTGTAAACATTGACTTCTTACCTTAAGCTGCTAGTCTAAGTTCTACTACTTCCAACTGTGCCTGCAAGCGATTAATGGAAATAGAATTTTGCAAAACATCTTTAACCCTCTACAGCGTCTTGACCTAGCCAGGTCAAAAACCAAGTGCAGACATAAAACTTAAATGGTCTCCAGGCTTTCAGATCTTCAGCAAGAGGTGTACATGCACTCTTCATCGCCATGAATGAATAAATGAATTTTAATATTGGAAGTTTTACACACATTCCCACCGATACACTAATATACAGATTCCAGGGCTACCTCTGCATCTTGCTGTGGCCCGTGCTCAATGTGCGTCTATTTGAAAACAATGATACGGATTACAGCAGGTTCTTGAACACAGGCATACCTGTAACCTCTAGAGCGCACTTCCTCATTAAAAATTATTACATCTTTTAAGGTTTCGAATTTAAAATTAGTATAGAAATCATTTCAGATAAATTGATCTCTTAGCTTAAATGAGACTGAGTGAGAAAGAAAAACCATCACTTGATTTTCTTGAAAAATTGCCAAATATGAGGGCTGGGCATAAGTCATGACAATTGTAAGGTAGGACCATGCACATGTAAGAGAAAAAATAGTTGCCGTATGTCCTGGAATGCATGACACTCACAGAGCAATGGGACTACATTAGTGGGTCAGGCTCCAAGCAGAACAGCTGTTATAGATATTGATTGCCA
The DNA here is from genome assembly GCF_040414725.1 of Anabrus simplex. Classification (NCBI taxonomy): domain Eukaryota; kingdom Metazoa; phylum Arthropoda; class Insecta; order Orthoptera; family Tettigoniidae; genus Anabrus; species Anabrus simplex. The sequence continues at coordinate 43,882,489 of NC_090274.1, read as the reverse complement.
TAGGGAACCTGAAATATTTGTTCTGAATGAGTAAATTCAGAATTTCAATATAAATTTTCCATTATTGGAAATGAAAATTTTTCCAGATAACTCATTCTTGGTTGCCAGCATTTCATCCCAGTGTGCCACTTTGGGCTCATCAGTTGGTAAACAGCACACCTACCAAGATGCATGGCTATTGGCACACTAGGGCAAAACGCTGGCAACCAAGAATGAGTTAGCGGGGGGAGGGGGTTCAATAATGGACAATTTATATTGGAATCAGAATAGCTGTGTCAAGGCAAGAACAGTGAGCGCACATCAAACTAGCTGTTTACTAGGGTTGCAATGCCAAAGAATGTTGTACAGAGTTTGCAGAAGCTGTGAGGAATAATGTCTTTCGTACCGAACTGCTGCGAGATGGGCAGCAGTATTGCAGGATGGACGTGAAACAAGTATTGGCATGGAACGGTCTGGAAGACCTGTTTAAGTGTCCAGACTGATGTGTCATGTGTAATGCATGGATGTGTACAGAAAATGGACACTGCTTGCGTTACAAGCCGAAACAGGCATTGAAAAATGAACCATCCACAGAATTTAAGGGAAGATCATGTGTGAAAAACTGCATCACGGTGGGTGCCTTGTGTACTCACGGACATGCCAAAGCAAACACTGTATACCATGTGCTCTGACCACTTGGTACGCTACCGGCAGGAATGTGAGCAAATGCTGGAGAGAATAGTGACCGTGGATAAATTTTGGGACAAAGTGTATGAGCAAGAATTCAAATGCCAGCCTGCAGAATGGAAAGATGCAGGATCACCATGAAGACAGAAGATCCGGCAAAACCCTTCCCCTGTGAAGCTGATGGTCATTGTGGCTTGCAACATCAGAAGTGTAGTTGCGTACAACTTCATTCCACTGGTCACAATGGTGACAGCAACATGCTACCTTCCTGCTGAGACAGTTACGCAGTTCCATTAGGGATGAATGCCTGACTCTTATCAAAAATGTCCTTTCCATGACAGTGACACACCGCATGCAGCAGAGGCTGTACAGAGGCAACTTCAGCACTGAGGGTGGGTAGTACTGGAACACTCGCCACACATGTCTCTGAGAGATGGTATGGGACAAGAGAAGACATTGCCAATGCTGTGAAACATACGACTGCAAAATTCACTCATGGTGAGGCAACTGGTATCAGTTGTCTCCCACATCATTGGCAATTTCTTGTGTACAATCTAGGGGACTACTCTGAGGGGTTACCATAAAAGTTCTGTACTCTGAAGAAGGAAAAAAAAAAAAAGGGGGGGGGGGGAAGAAAAAGAAAAAAATACGAACAAGAATTTCAAAGCTGATAGTTCCCTCGTTTTGTATCATACACCTGGTAAACCTACTCAGTATTATTCATACATTCAATGGCACCTTACACTCCCCATTCCCATATGTATATTTCTATCTATCTGGTAGATCCTACATACATGCAGAAAAAAGAAAAAAGAAAGGAAATAGTTGCCATGACATGCCCGAACCCTCTTTTATTATATTTTCATGTCAATATTTTGAAACAAAACATAAGTCATGTGACAGTTCCTTCTGAGAATGCTTGTGCGAAATTTTACGAAATTCTCGCCAGTGGTTTAGACGGAGTGTCGTTTCAGAAGTCAGACATCATTTCATTTTTCTTTATAGAGATGCCAACACAGTCTAATATCCCAGAAAAAGATTAAAGCTTGTCAGTTGACATTGGCTGTGAAAACCTCCATCACTGCAGTAGTTACAACCATATTACATTAACAAAAAGTAAAGATAAATAAACGCACAAATCTGCTCTCTAAAAAGCTCGGTTACGAATATACTAATACAATTGGATTTTGAAAAATGAAAATGTGCAAGAAAAGTTAAAAAAGCAATCGTGAAGGAAGATGTGCAGCACATCCTGATCAACGAGGCTCATGCCATAATGCTACACTATCAACTTGAAGTAGAAATAAAGGACAAAAATTAATTTTGAAAGAAGAGATATTGGAATGTTCCCAACAAAGAGTTACAGTGTAAGGAATTTCTTTTCTCTTAAAGCAAATTAAAGAGAGAACACCAACACGATGCACACTAACCCAAAACCATCTGATGTTATTTTAAGATATTCCAACCCTTACCTGACAACTTTTAAACAGGCTCCCGATTTTCAGAATAGTTACGACATGCTGGTTAACACAGTCTTCTCTATGCAAATTCCTTGCATTACAAACTAAACACACACCAAGACTAATGGAAAAAATGAGAGATTCCACTGGTTTCTACCACATTCACAGACTATACAAAAACACCAGCAAAAATAAACACAGCACTGTCGTATAACAACTTACGAGCCACATGACGCAAAGCAACATTTATTTGCCAGTGGTTAGGCAGCAAGGTTACTAGATAAACAACCATAGTCCAAGCCATTCAAATTTTCCTTTACAAATAGGCAGGATATTTAAATTTAAAAGAAAATTGTTGAGATTCCACTCTCATAATAGAATTTCAGATAATTTTCAGTGGGGTGAGGGTGTATAAGGGGGGAAGAAGGGGAATAAGCAATGCAGGATTTTAGGATTATTATTAAAAGATCATACTAGTGAATACATTTCTCCTATTTTAAAGCTGAAGCTTCCATGGTCTGTTGAACTACAAGGCAACTGATGTACCCCTACTTGATCCGAGGGAATCAATCTCCGCAGTAAACTAAAATTATTTACACAGGTATAATTTAAGAGTAAAGACTTCCGCTCACAGGCCGTGGGAATCCCCAAACGAGCACCAAATGGCTTGTATCGAACTTGGCGTGATAAAATGTCCTGACAGCTGATGCAGCAGTTCACTAGTGTTGTGAGGTTATCATCATGATGGTTAAGTGCACTACAGTGCAGATAATATTTTTGGTCGAGTGTTTTTTGCACAAGAAGAAGAAACAAGTTAAAGGTGCCTTCGAAAATTCTGTAGACAGTTTCCCAGTTTTACAGTACCATCAAAACATGACATGCAACAACTTGTTCATAAGTGGCGTAGTACTGGTTCCATCCAAACCAAACCAAACCAAACCAAACCTCATGGCACTACAGCCCTTGAAGGGCCTTGGCCTACCAAGCGACCGCTGCTCAGCCCGAAGGCCTGCAGATTACGAGATGTCGTGTGGTCAGCACGACTAATCCTCTCGGCCGTTATTCTTGGCTTTCTAGACCGGGGCCGCTATCTCACCGTCAGATAGCTCCTCAATTCTAATCACGTAGGCTGAGTGGACTTCGAACCAGCCCTCAGGTCCAGGTAAAAATCCCTGACCTGGCCGGGAATCGAACCCGGGGCCTCCGGGTAAGAGGCAGGCACGCTACCCCTACACCACGGGGCCGGCACTGGTTCCATAATAATAATAATAATAATAATAATAATAATAATAATAATAATAACAATAATAATAATAATAATAAAAAACAGCAAAGGAGAACAGCTATCCTACAGGTGAGGTTAGATGATATACATGCAAAACTGCAAATCAGTCCACGTAAGTCACTTCAGAGAGTAGCTCAGGAAACTGGTATTTCACATTCGTTCCTTGCCCCACCTGATTACCTGATCTTACGCTACTTGACTTTTTCTTCTGGGGTCAATTAAAACAGGCAGTGTATGCCCTAAAGCCTGAAAATCTGGATTACCTTTGACAACTGGTCACCGAGGCATGCTAAACCATTACACCTGACGTTTAAAAATGTCTATGTCTTGCTGAAATCTTGATAAACCAAGGGAATCAACATGTTGAGCATTTGCTGCGCTGAATATTCAGGGTATCCTGCTTCCTACCTACAGGCCACCATGTCACAGTCCAACCTGGCTACACAACATCGGATAAAAATGTTCCTTTCCAGGACCAAATAAAAATTCACTTATTGGACCATGTATACATGAGGCCATATCAATGTATTGTAAGTAGCATAAACTGAGGTGGGGGAAGAAAAAAAGCGGGAAAGAAGAAAGTGTACCAGGCTGCGAACTGAACTTGTTTTTTGACAGCTTGGCTCCACAACAGCAGCAATGCGTGATTTAGCCACCGTAGCTACAAAGAGCTGTGGTGAATGACTGGCATGGATGGAATCTGTTCGTAGTCCTAACAGACACTTCCTATCCAAATGTAAGATAGTGTTATTCGCAGCTGTGACAGTTTTAAATAATCATTATAGTTTGCGCCACTGAAATGACGACACTAATGATTTAATCTATATTCTTATATTCTCGAGCATGAACTCAACGGTATAGTTGTACTCAGGCAACATACGATCAGTTACCAATGTTTTCAGGTTGGCTATTATATACAAGTTCAATGTGTTGTACCATCTAAAAAAATAGTGGTGGTGGGGGCATAGAATGGCTATTACTACCTGTATCAGATAACTAGAACCATGCACACTCTAGAGCTGAAATTCAGTTTGACTGATATTGGCAAGGATAGCATAATAGGGTGCCATGTTCACTATCAACTGTCAGGAAACATTCTCCTAGGAGAGTTCTCTTTTTTTGTTTCTTATAATTTTCTTTATGTTGCACTGACACAGATAGGTCTTATGGCGACGATGGGATAGGAAAGGCCTAGGAGTGGGAAGGAAGCGACCGTGGCCTTAATTAAGGTACAGTCCCAGCATTTGCTTGGTGTGAAAATGGGGAAACCACATAAAACCATCTTCAGGGCAGGGTTCGAACCCACTATCTCCTAGATGCAAGCTCAGCGATGCGCGCCCCTAACTACACGGCCAATTTGCCCGGTGGAGAGTTCTTTAAAACGTCTTCTGATGAAGTCTACTGTAGTGACTGAACTTACAAAATAACAAACAGATGTTATCTTCATTGATCACAAACTAGAAACACTGATATAAATCACTTAACTAAATCTATATCCCCAATTCTGAGCTGCCATTTTGCTGATTTTAATCATGTAAAAAATCCCATGATAATCCCACTCTATAAGTAAAGAAAATGCTCAAATAGGAACATTCAAATATTAAAATAAACCACAAGATGAATTTTTACTACAACTAAAGGCTATTTCCAGTGTAATTCCCTTGTTCATCAAATGAATTCTAATATCAAGCTGAACTTAACTCTCCAGTCACTCTTTCGTTTTTGGTACTTGATTTATGTTGTACCAACACAGACAAGTCTTATAGTTACTTGGGAGAAGGATGAAGAGGTTCTGGGAGGAGAAGAATAAAATGCAATCCATGAAGGAGCTGTCCGTGGTCCTACAGAGGCCGTAACGCAAGAAGAAGAAGAAGAAGTTACTTGGGAGAGAACAGGGCTAGGACTCTGAGGGAAATGACCGTCACCTTAATGTAAGATACAGCATCATCATTTATCTGCTATGAAAATGAGAAACCACAGAAAACTATCTTCAGTGCTGCTGCCAACAGCAGGGTTTGAACCCAGTATCTCCCGTAAGCAAGCTCACAGTTACACTACTCATACCACTTAGTCAATCTCACTCGGTCCAATCTCTATAAAAATCAAAAGAGCAATCTTCAAATAAAAACTTGTGAAAATATCGGTGAAACTTGGAGGAATTCCCCGCTCAGCAATAAGAAGACAAGAATAAAAGTCTTATCCTAATCACCATTTGTAAGACAGGCACATTTTCAAAAGTATCGCTAGAGAAGTGCAACCACCACTTTAATCTGATTTCTAGCACAAGTTTAAAAATGAACATTTGGAAAGCTAAAATATCAAGTTTCTACATGTCAAAATACCTTCCCACATTGCTTTAACAAAATCAATAAGATAAACTTGGAAAATTCTCAAAATAAGAAATATTTTCGAGGGTCTGAAATCTAAAATCTGGGGAACTAGAAAAACACCTAGTTTATATGAAAAGACATCTACCAGGAAATTATGAAACAGAAATCACAGCAAGAAACTGTTGTCCTAATTAGTATTTAAAATAAGAAATAAATCAGAAATTAGTGGTGTTTAGTATGTACAGAAGACCCTCTAAAATCTGACCTCAAGATATCCGATCATCCGCCCATGGATCTAAACGATCATCAAACCATTAGCGCTGTTCTCCAAGCTGATGTTAAAGATGATGATACGGATGATAAAGAAGGAAACAAACTCTATGGCCAAGGAAGGGATTGAGGTCACCCTGAATTACAGTACATCAAACAGCACCCCGGAGCAACTCCTATGGATGTGTTGTGTGTAAAAGAATGGAGGGATGGATACAAAAAATCTAAAATGTCTAATCTGAAAAGAAAAAAATTACAGCCAAGTGAGTTTATTTCTAATTTTCTAAAGTAATTTTTATACAGTACTGTAAATTTTAATATTTTATCAAACACAGTGTAATGGCCTACAGAACTACTCTTTTTTTTTTTGGTGTTCATTAGACATACAAAATTTTTTATGTATGTAACTATTATTTAAGTCGCAGTGTTATGTAACATTTTTTTAAAATATACTGAATAACTGTTTGGCATTCCACTGTGTTAGAATAAAAGTTATTTGCCCCTTGGATTATCAGACTATTTTTGTGTACCAGCCAGGTTCTGTAAGTGACCGATACGAGAGGGTCTACTGTCTACATAAAACTATAAACTAACTTTTAAATTTAGAAAGGAGTTTTAGGTATCATTTCAAATTAGCTATAAAGATCCCATAAAAATGTGCTGACAAAGTCCTGTATCTCTCAGAACACAAGACCTGAGACCTGCTGATCCCCAGTGGAACATTAAAAAAAATTATAATTGAAAAGAAAATACAACGTGCATTCCACAAGTAATGCGACCAATTTTTTCTGACGCAAATGTACACAGCAGCGTGTTCTAACCTGCTGGGCTAGGTGGAAGGGGGTGTTAGCTTCAAACGCTCTTTGACTCATTCGGCAGCGAGCTGCCGGAGAGTCAGGACGTGCGTTTCCGTCAAGCCCGTTTTGAGTTCATGTAACACGGCACAATGAATCGTTCTGTAGAGCAACGGTGCGCTATCAAATTTTGCGTTAAACTTGGGAAGTCCGCCACCGAAACGTTTCCATTACTTCAGTAGGCCTTTGGGACTGATTGCTTGTCCAAATCACAAGTTTTCCGATGGCACAAGTCGTTCATGGAGGACCGAGAGGAGATCACCGACGAACCTCGCAGTGGACGGCCATCAACCTCAAGAGTCGACAAAAATGTGACGCGTGTGCACGATTGTTTGAACTCTGACAGACGGCTGAGCCTTCAATTGATAAGCACAAACTCTAAACATGGCAAAAACAACCGTTTTCCGCATTGTGACTGAAAAGGAGGGTCTCGCGCTGCCGAAGCAACATCAAGGACACGTGGAAGTTCATCACGACAACGCGCCGAGTCACAGCGCCTTCATTGCCAACGACTTGATGGCCAGGACCAACACCCCACTGGCTCCCCAGCCTCCTTACAGTCCTGACCTGGGTTCCGCTGACTTTTTTTGTTTCCTCGGTTAAAAGGAGTCATGAAAGGAAAACATTGGGACACGATTGAAAGAATCCAGGCGCATGTTACATCGGCTCTAAAGGACATTCCGAAAAGGCCTTCCAGGCATGGAAACACCGCCTCCAGACGTGTATCAATGCAAGAGGGTGTTATTTTGAAGATTTTTGGTTATTTGTACAAATATATTCAATAAATGATTTTTTTATGAATTTGGTCGCACTATTTATGGAATGCACCTTGTACAGTATTAAAGCACTAGTCAATGATATAATGCCACATCACAGTACGGGTGAATCATTTAACACCATAATTACAGGGTCCACACCAGAAGACAAATAAGTTTTTTTTTGGAATGGCACACATGGCTCCCAATTATGAAGTTTGTTAACTGTAATTCATTCTCAATTGTAAAACATTTGGTCCCCATCAACAAAGTCTAATCAGACATTTGGTTTCGTCTGAAAGGTCCTTTCCAGGATGTCCCAGCCAGAACGTCCACTCGCCAAGAATGTCCAATCATAAAATGTATCTTATGGTGGTAACACATATTTTTGTTTTAAGAGGAGGTACAACTTGGCAACCATCCTCTCTGAACAAATTAAATGGAAACAAAAATAAAATAAAAATAATTTATTCAACAAACAGATTCGAAAATGAAAAAGTAACACAACAAATATTTTATAAACGTGAAATGGACACAAGTACATCAAAAGGGAACACAAATTCTCGGAGTAACAGAGCTCTAGAAATTGATAAGTGCTTGAATGATCCACACTCACACATAAAGCGAATGACATGATTAGCAGTTTTGTCATTGGCTAGCACGAGTTTGAGCAATTCCTGCAGGTCGAGGTTCCATCTTAGGCCAGAGAGATCATTGCACTCTGTGAGGATGTGAGCCATGGTGAATTCGGCACCATCTGAACACACTGGGAAGGTCTTCCCTCTTTACGAGATAAGAGTGCAAAGATCCTCCTATCCCCTTATCCAGCTCCAGCCAGATCAGGGAATAATAAAGTGAAGAGAATGGCAGCATAGGAGGAGATTACATGAGAAATATCTCAAGGATGTGGACAGCTTTTATGCTAATTACTATTCTGTTACCTGTAAGTACACACTATCAACAATGTTCGATTTACGGCTATCTTTGCATGTTGTTGTTATTAATATTATTATTATGGAATTCCTAATATTGTTTTCATGTAATAAGATATGAATTTCAGTGGCACTGATATATTTTTTTTTTTAATTTCATGTAAATGCAATAAAACATAACATCTGTAAATGACGTTATGGCAGTAAATACGAGGGCAAGTCAATAAGTATCTGCAATCAATTTTTATAATTTATTACAAAAAGAGTACATACTTTTTATTGATATTTTTCAACATCGCTTCACAAGCTTCGATACCCTCTGCCAAAAAGTACTTTGGTTGCTTAGCAAGCCATGTATGTACCTCTTCCTTCACCTGTTGATCGGAGCTGAATCGACAGCCTCTTAGAGCATTTTTAAGTGGACCAAACAGATGATACTCTTGACAGGACGAGATCGGGACAGTGCGCAGGATGCTCCAACACCTCGAAAGGCAACATATGCAACAAAAGAACTCCTTCCAACAATAATTGACCTCTGCGTTTCTTGCGAATTGCAGGTTTCAGCTTGTTTACCAGCTTATCACTGTAACATTCATTGTTTCCCCCTTTTCCTGATAAAGTTCCAGGATTGGCCCTCGAGAGTCCCAAAACACTGTGAGCATCACTTTTCCTGCAGAAGGTTGACTCTTAAATTTCTTTTTGACTGGGGATTTGGGATGCTTCCATTCCATGCTCTGACGCTTACTCTCTGGTTCGAAGTGGTGCATCCATGTTTTATCTCCAGTGGTGATCCGTTTCAGAAACACTTCACCTTCGTTAGCATGACGATCCAGTAGGTGCTGACATATTCTCACACGATCGCACTTCTGTTCTCCATCGCGAACAGATTTTGTGTAAGTTAAGTCTATTATCCACGATTTCATATGCAGAACCATAGCTAATGTGCATATGGTTTTTCACGTCATCAACATTCACTCGTCTGTTATTCAGGATCATATCATGCACTTGTTCAATATTGGCATCAGTTATGGCTGTAAATGGATACCTGGATCTTTCCTCATCCTTCATGCTCGTGCGACCCCTTCTGAAATGTTCAATCCACTGGTAAACACTTCGCTGTGTTAAAACATTGTCCCCGTATGGTGTTGAAAGTCTTCTATTTCTGCTCCTGGTACACCCTCAGAACACAAAAAATGGATTACAGAACGCTGTTCTTCCTTGGTGCAGACAGAGAGTGGTGCTGCCAGCTTTACATTGCAACAGTGCAAGCTGTACTGATCTGATAACGCTAAAACCTACCACAGACGTAGAAAAGTGCCATATAGCGGCTGGTGAGCACACAACGCCATTGAGCCAACCTAAAGACAATTAGAGCAAAATTGCATATACTAACTGAATTGCCTACGTACATTGCAAAAATTATGTTTAAGGTAACCACATTAATCTTTTCCCTAAGTAAATTATGCCTTTTTGCGTGATTCTCCCACTATTAGCCCAAGAGCCACAACTGCTGCTTGCCTCTTCTCCATTTTAAAACAAAATGCCATCAAACCTTGACAAATCTTTCCAAATCTTGCCAAACCTTTAGCAATGTTGAACAATCTTTCACAACATTAGACAATCTTTCCTTGAAGTATTGAATTGAAAGAAAAAATTGATGGTGTACAACAGGCATTAGAGATAAATAGGAAAGCAAGGAGCAAATCAATGCCAAACTTCTAGAGGGTCACATGTAAATTTGTCCCACTTCCAGTAAATATATAGTAGGAATCAACCATTTTGTAGCTGAAACTGTAAGTATGAAAAATGCAGAGAATGGTAATAACATGGAATAATAACTCAAGGTAATAACACAAAAATAAAAACTAACCCTTCAAAAATTCTGGAAGATTTAATTGCTTTTTGAAATCATAATAGTCTTTGATAATAAATTTACTTTATTGAATTCCTTTTATAAATCTTTAATGCTCTAAGAGGAGTAGACATCATGGCCGGAGCCAAATAACCAGGACCTCATCGACAGGACTAAATGTTTGACCGAACATTAGAGACAAGACCAAACAAAACCTTACCGACAGGAGCAATGTATGACCAGACATTTTGGACAGGACCTGAGGCTAAATGTCCGACTGAACATTATGGACAGGACCAAATATCCCCTACCTAAAGCTCATTGTTTCTTGCAACAGCAGCCTATTCTTAAAATGCTTATTAGAACCAGGTATGTTCTAAGACAATCTTCTTCCACTAGTTGACAGAAGGAAGAGGAGAGGAATGTTCTTCCAAGCAGTTTGATCAAGTGTAAGTTGGGATCAGCAAGAAGGAAGAAAATAGGATCATGGAACAACAAAGCTATATTGTGTACATAGGCTTGCTACAGAAGCAACAATGCAAAATAAAAATTATAAAAAATTAACAAAAAAATTAAAAAACATACCCACCCTTTGACAGTGGCTATCTTTATTATATAAAATGCACAGCAACACTCCAGTTTTATATTTCATTTTACAAGCAACATCTTTTAACACACAGTGCATAACAACACCTAGCTACTGTCAATTATTAACAGACATATTTATTGCATAGTTTCAGGAGGGCCTCATAAAGGAGTACCAGCTCAATAAACTACATCTATGTATAATAAGAAAGTTGCTATTACATTAACACGTTCGATGATTCTACCCTTACACATAAATGACTACAGAACTATTAACAAATAACCCTGACGTTCCCAAACATCAATCACTTTGTACTTTGTCCTAATCGTCCAGAGCCGTGTTTGAAAAGTAGAAATAAAACAACTCCCTAAGAATGCTACCGGCAAAACTTATAATAAATGAGAAATATTGAATTGCTAATACCTATAATACCAGCCTACAATTTAACTTTCATAGAATGCAAGTCTACAGAAAATGATCTTAATATTTATGGGAGAAAATTACTTACAGATATACTTGATGGAGAAATCAAACAAGGACTGGAATAATGATTGTTAGAGGAGGATGTTTCTGATGGTCAAGTAATACTACTTGAAGGAGTGAAAAGTTTTTGCTTCATAAATCTAAAGACGCTGCATTGCATTGTCCACTTATGCTAGACTCTTAACCCATATCTTTTTTGGTGTATTTCACAATAGAGTTTTTAATACTCTCATTCCAAAATGCCTACAGGGTTATTTTGAAGAATAACAACGAATTTGGTATTAGTCCTCTGATGGGTGATACCGGTAGCAGGAAGACGAACTACTATTTATAGAGAGCATGACACAATCTTGGTTCGTGCCTTCACCAATTCAGGTCGTGTGTCTGATAGATTGATGACTTCTTGAAAAATATTCCCTATGGAGTGAAAACTGTTGCTAAAAATAAATCAGTGGCCGGCTGACCATTATTGTAAACAGTAGTGCTTGCACCTGTATGTTACTCCGAACCTTGACTGATGTTCCAGTTGTTTAACGATTAGTGAACCTTCTGAAGACAAGTCGTAACAAAGAAATGCCTGGAGAGACTGTACTGAAGCCTGACAGTGTCAGACACAACATTGTGTTACATCGAGCAGGAAGCAGAAGCTATGCTGAGTGACAGTGTAATTATTAAATTAATGTAGTAATGGTCCACCTTAGTTATTCGATGTTTTACATTAGGGCTGAAGATGGCCAGCCCCGGCTGAAACTAGTCGCTAATAAATGTAATTTAGAATATTACATATAGTATTAAAATGTGGACTATTACTACATTAATTTAATAATTATATTGTACTTACAATTCAATACGGATCAGAACAATGAAGTTTATAACCTATGAGTGACAGTGTGCTTCTTACAAGGAAGCCCAACATTGTTGCTCAAAACAGACACTATTTTGAGACAAAAGACTCAGGCCAATTTCTATAAAATTTAAATTAGTGTTTCTTTTCAGTTTGGTAAAACTGGCCCACAGGTACATGCTTTGTCTAACCTTCATTGTCCTTATTTAACATTTATTCATGCAGTACCTTTCGACTGGTTCTATTTTGGTGTAATCCAAGTTAACATCAGCCCAAATTACCTAAAAATTAACAGGATCCTAGTGTGTGTATAAAAATAAGATCTAGATAACAAACAAATGGTTCGTAGTGTGTATTACTGTAGCTAAGAACCATGGGCAACAGCTGAGTGCCCTAGAAAATGGTCCTGAGAGACGAGATACCAGTTTCTACAGAATAGGAGTGTAAGTCATGGCCCTCCTTGTGCTGAGGTAGCTAAGACTATACAAACTACTGGTTGTCACTAACCTGTTAGAGGAGAGATTCTCATTGAGAGCATGTGTGAGTAGGGTAGCATCATGCTTCACAGAATTTTCACCGAGCATGCTCAGAATGTCTTAAGCAAGCCTCACACCTATGGGAGTAATGAGTTCCAATTCCATTTGACAAGTGAAGGCTTCCTTGGAAACAACTTGGCGAACAAAAAGGAATCGCATTGGGAGATCTTAAAAGGTTAATGGACCGAGCTCGACGGCTGCAGTCGCTTAAGTGCGGCCAGTATCCAGTATTCGGGAGATAGTAGGTTCGAACCCCACTGTCGGCAGCCCTGAAAATGGTTTTCCGTGGTTTCCCATTTTTCACACCAGGCAAATGCTGGGGCTGTACCTTAATTAAGGCCACGGCCGCTTCCTTCCCACTCCTAGCCCTTTCCTGTCCCATCGTCACCGTAAGACCTATCTGTGTCGGTGCGACGTAAAACAACTAGCAAAAAAAAAAAAAAAAAAATGGGGCTTATGGAAGAAAGTAGAACTAGCAGAGTCAGCAAAAAGGATGCATGTGGATGTGTTAGGAGTTAATGATATTTGGTTAAGGGTAGAAAAGCGAGGAAGAGATAATAGAGACTATAAAGTGTTCTAAACAAGTGATAAAAAGGGGAAGGACTGTTCATCAGGAATACTACTGCACACAACATAGTTTCCGCCAGGGCAAGTAAATGAGCCAATGATGTGGGTGCATTTTGCTGTTGGAGGAGTTAGGATGAGAAACGTTTCAGTGTAATCACCATGTGAGTGTGCAGATGAGGATGAAGTTGACAAGTTTTATGAAGCGCTGAGTGACATCGTAAACAGGGTCAACAGCAAGGATAGGATAGTGCTAATTGATGATTTTAATGCAAAAGTTGGAAATAGAACTGAAGGATATGAAAAGGTGATGGGTAAAAATGGGGAAGACATGGAAGTTAATAGGGATGGGAAGTGTTTACTGGACTTCTGTACTAGTATGGATTTAGCGGTTACAAATACATTCTTGAAGCATAAGGTTATTCACTAAAACACATGAGAGCATAGGGGCACCACATCCATAACAGACTATATTGTAACTGACTTTGATGATGATGATGATGCTTGTTGTTTAAAGGGGTCTCATCGAGGCCATTGGCCCCTCATGGTACGAAATGAAATGACAAATAAAAAGTCCGAAATCATCCACCGACCAAAATAACAAATGTCATGAAAAATGAATGGATGGATATGAATTTAAAACAATCAGTGGACCCGACCCAAAAACTATCATAAAAATAGTATTACTGACCAAGGGACCACTTCTAAAGTACAATCCTGAATCGAAGATGCTTGTTGTTTAAAGAGGTCCAAAATACAGGTCAACGACCCCTCATAATGGTACTCATCGCAAGTAAAGTAGATCCATGGTATTTGTCATGTTGGGGTACTAATCCAAAGTAGCGTAGACTCACGGTGTTCCACACGATGGTACTACTCACAAGTATTGTACGTCGTACAGGTAACGGAGACCTATGGTGTTTTCTCACATAATGACAACACACACAGGCAACGCAAACCAATTGTGTTCCTCACCTAGGTGTACTAATCACAGGCGCCGGTATTCCCGTGGTGTTCCCCATATAGAAGGCAACACAGGCAACAGGACAAGTGGAAGGAATATTTTGAAAATCTTTCTCAACGTAAAAGGAAATATTTCTGGCAACAATGAATAACCATGCTCATGGGGAGGACAATGCTGTAGATGAAATTATGCTTGAGAAAGTGGAAAGGATGGTAAAAAAAACTCCACTACTATAAAGCAGCAGGAATAAATGAAATTAGACCTGAAATAGTGAAAGAGTGGGAAGGCAGGGATAAAATGGTTTCACAGAGTAATAAGATTAGCATGGAATGTTCTTAAAGTACCTTCTGATTTGACAAAAGCAGTAACTGCACTACACTGATGACCTAGATTTTTTTTGCAAGTTGCTTTACGAGACAGGAGTGCTGCTTTACGTCGCACTGACACAGATAGGTCTTTTGGCGACGATGGGATAGGAAAGGCCTAGGAATGAGAAGGAAGCGGCCGTTGCCTTAATAAAGGTACAGCCCCAGCATTTGCCTGGTGTGAAAATGGGAAACCACAGAAAACTATGCTCAGGTCTGCCAACAGTGGGGTTCAAACACACTATCTCCTGAATACTGGATACTGGCCGCACTTAAGCAACTGCAGCTATCGAGCTCAGTACTCTGTAAGAAAGAAGTCTGTTCCCAAACGAAACTATCTTTACATCGGTCTGTTTTCAGACCAACTTTGCTTTGTGGGAGTGAAAGCTGGGTGGACTCAGGATATCGTACTCATAACTTAGAAGTAGCAGACATGAAAACAGTGAGAATGATTGCTGGTACAAACAGGTGGGAACAATGGCAGGGACAGAGGCTAAGTTAAGAATGAACTCTACTGATGAAGCTTTATGTACAGACTGACTTCAGTGGTGGGTTATGCAAGGCGAATGGAGGAAGACTGATTACCTAGGAGAATAATGGAATCGGTTACGGAGGGTAAGAGAAAGAGACCGCGATTGCTAGACTCAAGTTTCTAATAATTTAAAGATAAGATGTACAGAAGTAAATGAGGCCGCAGAGCTTGCTACAAATACATGATTGTGACGGAGTTAAGACAACACTGAAAGGCGTAACAGTCTATAATGATGTATGTATTTATGTATGTATTCTATGTATATAACATAAATGCTATGTATGTTTTCAATCTATATAACATAAATGCAATTGTCATTATGATTCTTTAAGAAAGTGTCACTGCCTCGTTTTGGAATGATGCAGAATAAAAGTCCAGTATTTATAAAATACAGTAATTATCTTTTCATTTTCTTAATTCTGAACAGACTAATATAAGTTTAGCAAAAAATTAATACAAAAATTGAGAAGATATGGGTTAAGGATGTCCGCTGTCCTGAAATGAACATTTCAAAAACACGAATCAATGTTTTGAAATGTGACGGAGCTGGCAAGGGGGAGAATTTATTTCTACAATCAAACACTGAATAGTTATATGAGATGAAGAAGCTGCTGAATTTAAAACAATTAAGTTCCCAGATAATCATGACTCATCACATATAGCCCATTGTTAGTAACCGTAGATGGGCATGAGGAAGCAGAACACAGACTCTGAAAACCTCTCAGGTTACCAAAATGTATTTGTTTCTACTAATTTATATTTTAATGATGTTCCAGGAGTAGAATGATTTAATTCACTGCATTATGACATCTAATGTTTAGGTGTTGCTTTATAAACAGAAGCACAAACATGAAGGTTTCACAAAAACCTCACTTAAGTTTCATAATTTTCTACTCCCCAATCTCCTATGGGGAACAAGTAAACTGGTGAATGAGAATAGGCAAATTTGATAGAAGTCTATTAGATCTAATAAAATTGAAATAGTCCAGGGAGACAACAGACAGATGGGACTCTTTTTAAAAGCCAAGGAAAAGGCAATATAATAGATAAAATTAGCCCATATCACGATTTACGATACATTAGAACTGCAACTTCTTCCTTCATCTCGTAGTTTTTCTCCTACCAATGTATTTAAAAAATTTCTGAAGGAGCTATAACAGGATTTA
Source organism: Anabrus simplex (assembly GCF_040414725.1). Taxonomy (NCBI): domain Eukaryota; kingdom Metazoa; phylum Arthropoda; class Insecta; order Orthoptera; family Tettigoniidae; genus Anabrus; species Anabrus simplex. The sequence goes on along the minus strand of NC_090274.1, from coordinate 43,866,045 downwards.
GGTACATTCAATCTGAAATGTCTTCCTTCATATTCTAATTTTTCTTCTACCTACGTATTTTAAAAATTTCTAAGTGACATAGAAGGTGGTCACGACTTCTGGAGCAAGATATTCTTTTATAGCAAACAAACTGGCCTACCTTTCCAATCTTATCCTACAAGGAAAAATACGACTAGCAAACTTCCATTCCTCACACAACGTTAAAGATCAATCAATATTAACTTGTTTAGATCTAACTATTACTTTTAATTATATTTATGAGTATGCAAATACAAAGTCAATCAAGACTTACTCATGCAAGCCTTCCTACGTGCAACCCCGATTGGTACCATCATTTACGATGAATCAAGGAGAAGATAAATTAAAAAGAAAAGTAACCAAAAAGTAAATACAATTACAGTACAGTAAAACCCCAATTTGGCAATTTATATAGTTAGACTTCGCTCACAAATGAATGTTAACTGATGAAGGTAAGCTAATACGCAATATCTTACAACATGGTAACCATGGGCCAAACTGAAGATCACATCTTGATTTAACACTGATTTTCAAACTAATATGAGAACTCAAACTTTTTACATGAATAAAATCCTATTTATTACACAATAGCACACAGTCTTTTTCTCTTCTAATTGAACTCCAGCAGTTCTCGAAAAGAAAGCACCTATTAAACAAACACCCCTTTCTAACCATGAACTTCCATAAACGTGATTGTTCTTAATCCTGTTCTACTCAGCGCGCTGATGATTAAGGCAAGAACACCCACAGTGCTGATATATTAGCTCTGTTGTATTCAGCTGTTTCGGTCATTTTTAGGGCTACTAGATGACAACAGTGGGTTTTGACAGTAACTTACCACATTAGTTTGCATGGCACTTTGCCAAGTCCTATGAAATATATTTATTTTCAGCAAATTAATTCTGTTGACCGTCAAAGTCTCTGTTGTGGTGGTTTGAAGTTTGTTGTTATGTGGATCTGCTTTTTCTTGGCTTATGAGTAAGTTAATTTGTTACTTAAGACATGCCTTTAGTCACAGTTTTTCAGTGTTTCACTGATATTTCATGTGCAAGCTGTGTTTCCCAGAACCATAATTTGATATATATAAATAATGAGAATGCAGACCGAGTATGTGGGGCTGGTGGATGACGACGTTACTGGCGGAACAGCGACAGTGAGAGCGAGGAAATTAATAGTGCTAGCGAATTGTTGAAGCTTGTGATAAGGAAGCACCTAGAAGAAGCTGGAAGCTGAGTAACAATGGAACAGGCGTTGAGAATCTGGAAATGGAAACTACTAGTATCTTTGCAGGATTATATGAAGGGTGCAACTGGCGCACACCAGTCATGCTTGAGTGTAACAGTGTTGTGTCGATCGTGAGCGAGTATGAACAGCCAGTCGTGAGTCCGTGAAGAGTCATTCATTAGGAGAGAGTCCTACAGTGAACTGCGTAGGATTCCACGGGGCTTGTGAACTATTCTGGAACACTGCGTCACGAGAAGCCAGTGTACAGTGTGATTGCCCACGATCTTGGGTAGAAACTGTGTCGAATGAAAAACTCAAATGCGAGTGAACTTGTAATTAACTGTACATCATAATTCACCAGAGAGTAACACATGCTAACTCTTTGTGTAGTGATATTCATATTACTCTACTTATGAGCGATTGTGTGTGTGTTTTTCTTTTCAATGGCAAGGCCAAGTTCAAGGCTGAAGGATTCTCAAGTGCTTGAATATTTAGATACCATACTTTAGACAGTGACTATTATTGAAAATGATTACGATTATGGATATACCCCTATAGTCACAGGGTTCACAGTGGGGAAAAAAAAGAGATGGATGAAAATGACTTGAGCAGAGAATTACTAAGCTTCATACTTCTCAAGTGAATTGCAAAACACAAATTACACAGATATCAAATTAATTAGAATTAAATTGTCTTTCTATCAGGTTTAACAGTCAAGAAGTCACAAAAAAGACCGCATGAATTTCTATTGAAAAACGATTTTAATTTTTCAGAAGTTAGTAAATTATTTTGATGTGGTACTTAATACAACCAAGGCTATTTGTATAAAATGCTTATTGTATTAAGTAGGGAATTAGTGATTTCTTTTTACATCTCAATGTGTGTTTGTGTAAGTGACAATTTATAAAATACCTACAAACAAAAAGGGCTGAAATCCTTCCAGAAGACCCCTGCAGATAGACCGAATCCAAGAGGGTTAATATAAGAAAGAGAATTTGCATGGATGACATTAATTCCTTGAAAAACACAAAATTGTTATAAAATTACTTGTAATGCAACAAAATATCATACTGAATGAAGTGAAATATGCTCATGAATATAGAACTTGCAATGATTTTGTAAGCTAAATGGCACTGAAATGAATGTTCTTTCAGTAACAATACTAAAGATTTAAGACTTGTGATTGTGGTGATTTTAAGAGAAAAAAAGAAAATTTTTCAAAGTTGCCGACAGCGAATATTAAATTTTCTGAAGTGAATTTGTAGACTATTCGAATGTTAACAACGAAAGCACTAAGACTAGCATTTTGAGTTATTTTCTCAACAACAACAACAACAACAACAACAACAAAACTTAAATATACGAGAAGCAAAAGAGTTCATATAGAGCACCGATGGAAAGGAAATAAAAGTGAAAATTTTGCACTTTAATCCAAATATTAAAAGTGTCTAACAAGAACTCTCACAATAACCTCAAAACAAGTACAAATTATATTTATATCCACTACGTTCATATTCAACAGTACAATCCATGTACACTCAAACAGCATGAAAAAAGAGATTACCTGCCTCCAACACTAACCTTGAAATGAATAGTTACAATGAAAAAAAAGAGAGAGCCTTCCACATCATTCTACCTTCTATGCGTTGTTTATGTATGCTATGTTATATACTTGTTATGTTCTAATATCAATTAGCTTCATCTTTTTCAAACTAAATCTACCATAGCACCCATGCAACGTGCATCCCAATTTAGACAGAAAACAATGAACTGGGGTTTTACTGAACTTCAGTAATTTTTAAAACTTATACAGGATAAATAACATAAAATAAAGGAAGGATAGGATTTTTTAAAATTACCTGTACCTTTTTTTAATATGTAACATCCAAACAAGTGGGTCCGTAATAATTTCAAAATAAAAATAATAAAAACAATAAAATTACCTGTTCAAGACAAACCTCCCAAATCACACGAGTAGTCTCAAAATTAATACCACCACATGCTAAGTGCATGTAACAAACCATAATATATAATATACTTCATACTCACAATTGACGATAGCACAGTCCATATTTTCTTAGTGTTTACACAATTAAAAAAACTCTGATAAGTAATTTGTGTAGTGAAAAAAATAGGTAAAAAATAATATTTACCTGTGAAACACAATGTCTTGCATTTACGCATTTTGTCGTCACTTCCTGGATAATATGAGGATTTTGTATACTCACAGTGTCCGTACATTTAAAAAAAAATACTGTAGGTTCATTTACTGTTTCGATAAACAGAAAGATATTCTGGCGGCTGATGATCGTAGCTTCTCGCACTCGTCCGATCCAAACAAACAAGAAGAAGTAGTAGAAGTAGAGAGTAGCGTTTGGCATGCTACAAGGTGCACAGGGGGAACAAAGGGTGGGGGGGTGAACCAACCTACGGGCCACCAGACCATAGGAGCCATAGCCCCCCCAACAAACCTGATCATCTGAAGCGAGGATGCATCATCGGCGTCAGCATGGGGGGGCCGTGAGGGAACCCCATGGGTGGACCGGGTGCGTAGTGTGGCATGCCACCTGGCGGCAACGGGCTAATGAGACCTGCAACAGTGAACAGTTTGATTCAATCCTGAGACACTAGCAAATCACAAATAGTACAAATTTTTTAACTAAATATTTTTTACAGAAATAAATACACCAGTCGGAGACAATAAAACCAAATGCATTCAGGCAAGAACATTAGTGATGTAACGACTGCTCGACATAAAACTTCATAATTCTCCAAGTACCAGCATTTCCAGTTGTACAAAAACTGCCCAGGAATAATTACAGCAACTGCGTACATTTATGCTTACTAGATATATCAAGTTTCGTGAACATGTATTATTTACTAAGGTGAGATTTATTTAATACAATAAACACTATTTACAGCTGTAACTTTGCATCTTTTTCAAATATTACCAACATGTCATGAATTCACAATAAAATCTTCAATAGCAAACAGTCTGTCATATTGACAATTATTTCAGAGTCTTGTTACCTGTTTAATTAATGGCATTTCATCATTTATCCCAGTTGATAGTTCCATACTCCAAGGGCAAAGCTTCTTATCATGCAAAGAAACAACTTCATATTTAATAATATTTGTTTTACGTAATACTATCCACTTTTACGCTTTACGGAGATGCAGAGGTGCAAGAATGTTGTCCCAGAAAGTGTTCTTTCATGTACCAATAAATCTACTGGCACGAGACTGACGTATCCGAGCATCTTCAAATACCACCAGGCTGAGCCGGGACCAACCCCGCCAACTTGAACTCGGAAGGCCAGCATTCTACTGCCAGAGCTACTCAGCCTGGCCATACTTAGTTTTCAAAGTTAGTCTTCAGAAGCAATGCACTAATTATGCTGATTAATATAATTATCGATATATGAGAAGCTTATTTCTGAAGGGTCAAAAAGTAAAGTTTTACAGGAGAGAGAGGAAGGGAAAAAAAATTCTCAAAGTGTAAAATTTTACGTGAAAATTCAATTTAGTAGTTTTCTTTCTGTTGAAACTTCTACAGTTTAAGAAATATCCAAGAGAGAGAAAAAAAAAAGGATGGATTTGTTATTTTTTTGGCACAAACAATAAATACTTCTATTTAAAAGTCATACATTTCACTGCAGTCATCAGAAAACTCACTGTATTTAGATATAAAATGATCAAAATGAAATTATTTACAGTGAAGCCACAGATTAGTTACATAACCAAACACTACAATGCAAAATAAACATAATGTTCTGTTACTGCTGGTCATGTGGCCTGGAAAAGGCTCCTCATTGGATCAAGGAATACGTTATGTCTTGGTCAATTCACCCCGAGAGACTTGGTACTTAATGGCATTAAACGTGATTTTCGAGACCTTGTTTAACAATTTGGGCCACTTTCAAGATTTTAAAGAACGAAGAAACAAAATATACACAAACACCGAAAGCATATGAAGCGTAATCAGGAAAAGGATAACTTTTTATGCTTACCTCTTCAGATTGCCAGCTGAAAGAATCCCCTTGGTTGGTGGAGATTCATAAGGATATTTTAATTTATGGAATCACAGAAACATTCACTCAGAGGACCACTCAAACGCAAACTTAAGACAGGTTCATCAAGAAGAAATCCCCACTAAACTGAAAAGGCATGCAAATAGCTGACTCTTGTCAGCACAGTTCAAACCATAGTGAATGAATAATGCTACGAATACCTCCAGTCTATCTTATCAGCCACACTAATATCTAATGTTGCATCGCAATCGTGTGATGTTACATGAAAAGCATCTAATGTTACTTCACTCAGCATGGCCTCCATGGTGCTCATTTGCTCAATTCTGCTTCCAACTGACAACAAAAGGAGCATACGTAGTAGCTTTCATCAAATCAGCCATTACTGATTCGAGATACTTTTTAGAGAAATATGCCTTACAGAACGTCTCTAGTTTCCTGGGTCAGGGGATTGAATAAAAATGGTCTCAAGTCAATATATTTAATGTTTAAGGAGTTACAGAATTTTTCACTTTTTCGGTTAAGTTTTTCCATGAAACCATTTGAGACATCTTGGAATCCAAGCAGCCATAGCTTTTAAATGATGTTAAAGTGAGGTACAAGAAGGCCCTAGTTCAAGAAGTTATTTCTTTCCTCGAAGGAAATGAAACCGAATATACTCCTAGCCATGCATGTTTGTAACACAGCAACTAGTCACAACGGACATAATTCGAAACTGCTTTGGCCAAGCGGGTTTTGGTGCCATTTCAGGAGTTTTTAATGAATAAGACATTACTGATGACATTGATGAAAACTGGGGATTGTATCAAATCAAAGGACACAAGTGCAACAACATCTAAAGAGTTTGTCACTTGCAACGATGATATCCTAAAGTCGGCACCACCAACGGATGTAGAGGACCTTTGTGATGATGCAAAGAAACAAAATACAGAGGCACGAGAGGAAGAAGAGGATCCAGCAGAACCAACTTTTGAGGCAGCAGTGGAGGAACTGGATTTTGCCCACCGGTACTTCTCCTCTAACGTTGATGAAGGCCTCATCAAACTTTCTTCTTTCTGTGAGACATCTGAGCAAGAGGAAGCAAACTACCCTACTGGACTACTTCAGAAGTGAAGGTTAGAATGTTCGTTTTAATGGTTCTCATGGTTTATGTTTTAGAAAATTTTAAAAATCTTTTTAGGCCTATGTTCCTTCAAGTTGCAATTGCATGTCAGTAATATATACTTCCATTTTTCTTACTGCAGGTGGTGCTCCCAATAGTTGACAAAGGAGTTTGTTAATTCTGCTGTTTTGTAAATATTTGCTGTTATTTTTGTGTTAATTTGACTTTTTAACATACATGTTCATTTACTATTTCTTGACAATATGGACATAATATAAGTTAAAGAGACAAATGCATTATTTCTTGTGATATATAGCCCATTTACAATGAACCCCTCTTTAAAAACACCCTTTTTATGAATGTAATTTGTTAAAGGGGCTCTGTTGTATAAAGAAGACTGTTGAATAGAGGAAGGCGATATTGTGCAGAACTAAATATCTCCCCCCCCCAAAATTTTTTTTTTCTGTCCCAAATTTCGCATAGAATGTCCCCAACAAAAAATCAGAACGGCAATGAGCTGTATATTCTCCACTGAATCAATGTTGTTACTAAAAAAATGTGTCTTCTTTCCTTCTCAATACTGGGAAGATAAGTACAATCAAACAAGAGGTGAATATACTGAACTGTTAACTGAAGTTTGAAAGCAATAAAATATAGAATAAAATAAAAATATTTTATCATGCTAAATAAAACGACCAAATGTCTTACCTTAATTATAGAGCAGCTAATTCAAGACTGGCAGGGTTGGCTAGCCTCCCAACATCTTTTCTATTACATTTAACCATGTCATGTGAAGTAATCAGAAAAATAGGAGAAATGTTATGCATAAGTGGGACGCAGAAATATTATAATTGTTTATGCTTGGGTAAGAAAGCTGACAGGAACGAAATTCATATACAGTGAAACCTCGTGAAGACTTTTCTGCAGGGAACAAGGAAAAAGAACGTGTGAAGAGAGAAAACGTACTAATGAATATACAAATAAAAACTATCCAACAGGGATACGGAAACACTAGGTACGATTTTTTCAGACATGACGGCATTTTACATCGTGTAACCACAGGTACACTGAAAAGTACAGGCCTATCTACGATTTCTTTAACCCTCAACTGGTATCATACAATCTTGCAACATAACTGGTATCATGGTGTCCATCAGACTCCAGAAATGTACTACTAAACTATACAGTGTTTTCTTATATTTTGGTCGTTTATTGAACTTAATTACTTGAAACATATGTTTTCAAACATGTCACAATGAAACTTAGGAAAAAAGACATTAACAAATCCAGAAGGAGACACCAACATACTAAAATGCCGAAACTACGGAAACAGTGGATCTTCGTATTTTTCTCAATATTCTAGAAACATAACTTTTATTAAGGATTATGAACTTCATATTGTTGGTCCGTATTGAACTGAGATAACATATAAATAATGCACAGTAGAGTTTTCCACCTATTCAATACTAAGTTGTATTTACAATATTTACATTACATGGGACTAGTTTCAACCCTACTCGGGGTCATCATCAGCCATAAAACATAAACAATATTTGGCGATATCCTAAAACATGTTTTCTAGCAGTAAGAGTCTTATGAAAATATAATTTTACAATATGAAGTGTGGTTGAAATGTTGCAAACGAAAATGAAATACGTGTGATGTACAGTAGGTGAGTAATAATTAATACAAGTACATTATACATGCTAAGAGTTCTGGAACAAAAGTACAAATAAGGTGCTCTGTGTTGTTAAAATTTATAGACTCATGGAATTCAGTAGGTCCTGGTGATACATAACGGTTGTGGACCGAGTGCTATGGCAATAAGAATGAACACAATGTAAACTGACACATATATAAAAATATACAAGTATGTACAATGTCTTAGTAACAAAATGTGTAGTTGATACTCTCTAGAAGAAGAGTCGACTATACACTGTATCAGCTTAAACGGAGAATTTGGCAATTGATGTATTAAGTAACCAAGCAGTGTTGTTGGGCTGCATGGTTGATTGTTGTGCAGAATGTGAAACTTTTTGAATTCTTATTCCGTTCTCCACTGATGAAGGTTGCAGCCTAAAATATTGCACCAATGTCTTTCTTTTGTATGTACTCTATCAACATGTGCTTAGATGACAAATCATTGCTCTTTTTCCGTTTTTGCATTTTTTAAGTAAGTACCATTTTAGTTTCTTTTTTGGTGCAGTTCTATGGTAGAAATGTTAAGCATCCGCAATTGCTATCTTCAACTGTTGATACACCAAATGCAACACTGGGGGCATGGCCAACTTTCAGACAGTGTTCAAAAACAATAGAGCAACCCATCGACTGGGTTCAATGAAGGTTGTCAACATATGCATGACGTCCTACAGAATGGCCGATCATCTGTCGCCACAGAAAATTTGGTGTGTGTCAAACAACAGTGTTTAGAGGAGATGAGACAAGAGTATTCCACATTACTCCTAATTCAAAGTAGTAATCCTTGCAGTGGAGGCATTCATCACCACCAGTGAAGAAGAAATTCAATAGACTGTTTCCAAAAAAGGCATACACAATTGTTAAGGGTCTACCAATTCAATGCACTATTTAATCAGATAAAAGACATTACCTGATAGCAATTATTAGTACATATTTCATCCACCTAGTGGAAATCTTCAACTATAAAATATAAGTACTAAAACATTATTACATTTAGATTATTAAAAAGAGAAAAATGGGAATTAAAACATCGAGAGGGAAACTAATGCATGACCCATTAAAACTGTGGAATGAACAAGCAAATTAAAATACACGAAATAGAAAGTACGAGAGGGGATCAAATATAAACGGGATTTTATTTTAATTAAAATTCATTTATTGAAAAACACAAGGCAATTACAATTTATTTTTCCACATAGTTTTCTGCTTTGGAGATGCATTTGTCCCAGCGTATAGGCAACTTTTTGATGCAATCATCGTAAAAAGAACAGGGTCGTATCACCAGTCAGTGGCGCACAAAGTCTTCCACCCTCTCATCAACTTCAAATCGTCGCCCTCCTACAGCTTCTTTAAGCGGGCCGAACAAATGGAAATCGCAGAGCGATAAGTCCGGGCTGTAAGGAGGATGATCAAGTGTAGTCCAGTGCATTTCCTGTAGCTTGGAGACAGAGCTGCAGTATGGGGCGGTGCATTGTTGAATCGGTTGGTCTCGTCTTTAGCGGCGATATGCAACTCTTGCCTTGTTCAACAACTCACAGCAGTAAGCAGCAATGATTGTGCGAAGCTCATGCAAAAAATTCATCAGAAAAAAGCCTCGCCAATAAATAAAAATTAAAAAACGGTTGCAAGAACCTTGCTAGCTGACAGTTGAGTCTTGGCTTTCACTAGTGCTGCCTCCTCTTTCCTCTGCCACTCCCTTCTGGCTTATTTGGATTCAGGAGTGTAGTGGCGGACCCGTGTTTCGCCGCAGGTGACGATCAGACTCAAAAATGCATCACCTTCTTCCGCAAACCTTGCTGTAAGCATCTGACAGACCTCCAAACGCCTCAACTTCAGATTTTCGGTCAAAAGGGAAGGGATCCATCTGCAACACACTTTACGGAACTGTAGGTCATTTGTGATGATTGCTTGACAGCTCCTATAACTGATTTTGACTTGTTCTGTAATTTCTGATACTGTCGCCTGTCAATCATGTTGCTGATTTCCACACATTCTCATCCTTCCTTCAACCAAGCAAACACATGCGTCCTTGAAAATGTTTGATCACAGAACTGTGCAGTCAATCTTTGGTGAATTTCCGCCGCCGTAACTCCTTCACGAGCAAGAAATTTTATAATGATGCGTTGCGCAGTGGAGGGGTGCACCTGTTGCTCTGACACTGTGATCGTTACTGAAGAAACAGCGGGAAATACCTAACAGCACGCTCTCCCCACTCCTAGTGGTCCCGCCTAAGCATAGCAGAAGCGTGGGGCCAGTCCTACCAACTGTTGATGTTCAGGAACAAAAATCCCTTTTATATTTGATTGACCCTCGTACATCTAGCAAGTTGTAAAAATATCAAATGTGACTGTCAATTTTTTTTTCCTTGGGAAATTAGCATGGAGCAGATTATATTTTTCAAGTTCTGAGCTACAAATGTTACCTGAAATACACAAGCACTCACCTAAAAATGATGTGCCAGGATGCCTTATGATGTGTACTTGCTCGAAGTCAGATGTAAAAAAAACCTGGGATATTCTGCCTAGTATTCATTGAATTTTTTTAATACTATCCACAAGAAAATCATGTAAGTATTTACACTTTTTCAGCCACTACCACTTTTAATACTTGTGGACTCCCAAGCATAACGGGTAGAGTCCCCATTTGCACTATATGCACTGTAAATGGGATCTCTTTTCACTGGTCCACCATCTTTCTTGCTACACATGGCACATCGCTTTAGGTTACAGCCCACAAGTCTTTCAGTAGCGCTCCGGGAGGACTTGGATCTGTCTGATGTGCTGAAGATAAGAGGTTCATTTCTGACATCCACTCATTTTTTAGTTCAAGAATAACGGAAGATGTTACACTTTAACATTGTCATTTTCTTGCTAGAGTTTTCCTTACAGATAATATTCAGCACCATTCTCACGAAAATGGAAAAGACAACCTCCTTTCAAAACATGAGTGTCCAGCGCTCGTCTAGGTAAATGTATTATATCTGAACCATTAACACCCCCATAAATTTGTTGTACTGGTGTATAATTGTTGGTTTTGTTACCTCCTTAGAGGTCTGTTCTTTCTTGGTTTAGTGGTAGTTTTGCTTTCGGCAATGGAATGCGTAGACAAGACCAAAACTAGATGTTTTTTAGATTTTTTCGCTCGGTAGCCAGCTAGCAGGACCTCATCCTTACTGAAGTACCTAGCCTCACCAATAGCAAATTTACCTTTCAATTCTGAAGGGATATCCTTCCTGTTTCGCCAGAGAGTACCTGAGAAGAATGTACCCTTAGGAACAAATGCTGGGCCAGGCTGATCGTAGTAAAGAAATTGTCCGTTACCAAGTGATAGCCCTTTATTAGGTAGTTGCCTATCGCCAGTAATTTAGTCAAGACAAGAAATGCTAGTCCATGTTTCCACTTATTTTTCCTATTGACATTGCTTTTTGCTCCGCGGCAGCTATGTTATATTGAGTCGCATAGCATCCAGAATTTTATCCCCATTTGTGATGTTTTTTGTTTGGAAGATACTGCAACAAAGAAAAATTACATTCTGTTTCAACGAGCGACTCATCTATACTATGTTGGCGGGGAGTGTAATTATGTCTGAACAAATTGTTGGTGTGATCCACCACAAGAGTACTGAAGCGAGCACGTGGGTGATATTTCTCATGGCCTGGGGTAAACAACGAATCATTATTCACAAGGTGGAAGGAATTCAGTACTGTATTAGCTGGAATCTGTTCCTTGAGAACATCTTTCAAACCATGGGATGACTCGAGAATCAGTGTTCCAGTATGAAGACATTGTTAGTCTGCATGCAATTCCCATCTCTAACAATACAGTGATAAAACCTTTAATTTCCTTTAGAGTAACAGGTCGCCGCTGCTTTATGCGAGAATTCGGCTTCAATTGTTGTGCTGACCTCAAGAACTGAGTAACATATCTATTAGTTTCTGTCACCGTTAGCTACCACAGAGCCTGAGTAAAGAAGAGAGAAAAATACAAAATAGGTTTCGCGTTGCAAGGCAGGACATGCTTTGGACCTGGATTTTCCAAGTAGGCAGGTGGAGGGTGATAACAAGTGTCACTTCCTACGGAAAACTCCTAAAAGACAGATTTTTGGGGAGCATTACTATTATCCCTGCCACCACCACCACCACCACCATCCTCCTCACGACCGTCATTTGCCCCATCACTAAGTTCGGAATCCTCCAAGCTCTCAGATATATTCGCAGCACTTACTCGCATGGTTCCCGCCATAACCTCACTATTGTCAATGTCCAAGTCATCATTCTCAAATCACTCCCATTAACAGGGTAAAGTGTTCAAATAATCCACTGACTCATCATCGTTCGCGAACACATCACTGCCAGCCTCATGCCTAACTGCCATTTTCACTAGCTACTCAGCAATACTTCATAAACCATATGCCAAGTTCAAGCACTTATAAAACCCGAACAAGCAAACGTAGTGACAATCTGTATGCAATAATGAAAATGTTGTGTCTTTATTATCCTACAACAAGCTTTTCCATCCATCAATGAAACAATACTCCGTAATTAGTTTTTATTAAGGCACTCGAGAGAAGAGGGGTCAAATCGTGCTACCGGCAATTTTAGCGGGAGTTGGGAGGAGTGTGATAGTGCTCCTCGGCACTCTGTGTTCCAATCCAGGTTTTGTTTATTACACTACTCCTGACAACGTTCAACCAACTTAGTCTGGGACACCTCCTTGGCCCTCCTTCCTTCTATCTGGGTCTCAATCGTCTGTGTTGGTATCCTCCCGCCCTTCCATTCCCTTAACATGTCCAAACTCATTAAGTTTATTTTTCTCCATTCTGTGCCTGTCTCCAATTTGTTTTTTACATCCCCATTTCTTTCTCTATCCTTGTCTTTCCTATCATACTTCTTAAAAGTTTCATTTCACAGGGCTGGATTTTATTCTCTCTTTTTGTCAGTATGATTATTTTCATATATTTCAATTTATATTCTTCCTTCAGCCACACATCTGAGTTTTCGTTAAAGTTAGTAACTGTAGAATCTTCTCATATATCTCATCATCATTTCCCCTATCCTAGCTGACAAAGGTTGGGGGCAAATAGGTTCCTCTACTGTAAAAAACAACACATTATTAAACAAGGAATAAATTAATAAACAAACTAACGGTGTGTATTTTTATTCCTTGTCTAACAATGACCTTTTTTACAGGTATGTTATAGTGTAATATTTATATTCAACTTGTGTGTACGACAGATTGAAATACTATTTAAGTTACATTTAACTATCTAGTTTACAAATGGAAGCCTCCAGTAGACAATATCAAATAGAAATTTCCATTAAATCTTCACAGATGTTCTGCATTAAAAATGTTGATCAAAATGAAGCTGAAGCATCTTAACAAGATCCATTTTACCCCATTACACATCAAAGAGGAAACTAGACTAAGATGTCCAAAATTCTGAACATATACAGTGCCAATTAGCAAAAATATAAATTTATGAGTGAACAGTGGTGAACTGTCAAACAAAATTTTAAAAGCTCATGCAAGGTACTGCAGAGAAGTTTATATGAACAGAAAAATACCTTTTAATTGAAGAATGTGATCAACAAGCAACCAAAATGTGAACCTGGAAGAAGAGAAGAATGTAGGCTACTTACCTGGAGGTAACCCCATGGGGGGAGGTCGCATCATGTTCATGTTACCTCCAATCATGGCAGGGGGGCCGAGAGGCATTGCGTGTCGCACGATGGGAGGCCCTGCCATTGGAGTCATTATAGTGACACTACTGACGGGTGGAGCCATCTGTTGGACAGATACTGGCACGGCAGCAACAGCCATAGGAGGCCTTGGCGGGAATCGGGGCATCATAGATCTTCGATCCTCCTATAATGACAAAAGTATGCAAGCCTTAAACATAATTCGTATCACAAAATGTGCTGCTGATCAACAGTAACATACTTTATTATTTTCAAAGCTTTCATGATAGAAAATTTTAACTTCTGTACTTAAGAGAATATTCTATAACACTACGAGAATTTTTTAAATATTAGTACGGTATTCTTCTGCAATGTAAGTGCAGCAACATTCTATCTTGGTACAAAATGAAAGTGAAATACAGAGCAACATGAAATAGTTATTTTTTCTAATCCAACCTATAAAACAAAGCTGCAGAAAGCGAAAAGTGAACATTTATTATATCATACACGTATTATAATCAAAATGAATACATAATTATCAGATAGTAGTCTCAAAATACAACTGACCGTAAGATGCCTGGATTACATCTGGCTCAGAACATGACAAGTTTTCTTACTGGAACTGCAAACTTTCGCCTTCACCTTGTTTTATAATAGGCTCAGCAACAATACACTGAAACCCAGCATTGCCAAATCCGTATGGAGTGTCATTGGAGCTGTTCACATTGCCTCCTGCTTTTCAGTCCATCTCACACTTGTCAAGTAGCAGTTGTTATGTTAAATATAATACTGTCTTGCACATGATAAATTTCATATTTGAGCCAGTATTGTCAAAAAGGATTAACTTATGAAAATCTTACCAACCTTTACAATACCACAATCGTCTTTATTAACAAGAGTATTTAATAAAGACGATTAAGATACATCCCCAGCATGTGCCACGCGTGAAAATTGGAAATCATGGAAAACCATCTTCAGGGCTGCTGATGGTGGGATACAAACCCACCACTTCCCAAATGCTAGTTCGCAGCTACTCACTTGGTCCACGGAACCTTTTCCCCCTTCTATTGATTCTGTAGTAAAGACCTTTCACTAAATCACTTTCTTCACACTAAAGGGCTTAAGAGTCTTTAATAAAGACAATTTTGGTATTGTAAAGGTGGAACATTTGTTGTTAAGATTTTCACAAGTTAATAATACTGTTTATTGCTATTTTGGGCATGGAGTAGTGGTGAACAAGTAGAAGATTCCCAACCTAGGGCCTTCTAATTCAGTTGAAATACCACAATACTCTCGTCAAAGAACGCCAGCCAACAAGAAAGTGGAAACAGAGTAGCACTGCAATACACGTGTTGCTATGTGGCTCACGAGAATTGTTACTTAGACGAGGGGATGGGAAGAGATTGTCTAGTTCTGAGCCAGACTATACACTTAAAAACATTTTTTTTTTATTAACTTATTAAGAAAAGAATATTCATTAGGACATATTCTCTATGGACTATTGTATGAGTGTTTCCTTGACAACTGCTTTCAATTGTATAAAGAATTTATATATTTTCTCTTGAGTATTTTGGTGATTGGTGATGGTGATTATTGTTTTAAGAGGAAGTACAACTAGGCAACCATCCTAGAAAAAATGGAAGGGGTCCGACACTTCGAAAAATGAAGATATCGGCCAAAGTAAGACAAGGGCCACGAAGGGCATGAAAATGAAAGACTCCCTAGCCCTCGCAAACCTAATAGCGTCGGGGTCGGAAAAGAACAAGAGTTGACCAAGAGAGGTCAGATAGGATAGACGAAAGTGAGGATCCCGGCACAAGTAAGTGGAAGCAATGCCAGGACTCAGCTAAGGACCCCGTGGTCGCCAACCCACGCTCCAAAATTCAGAGCCTATGGGGCCCCTTTTAGTCACCTCTTACGACAGGCAGGGGATACCGTGGGTGTTATTCTACCACCCCCACCCGCAGGGGGGCTTGAGTATTTTGTTTTCAATGTTATCATTTAAATCTTCTTTTTAATTTTAAGGACACTTCC
This sequence comes from Anabrus simplex, assembly GCF_040414725.1. NCBI lineage: Eukaryota > Metazoa > Arthropoda > Insecta > Orthoptera > Tettigoniidae > Anabrus > Anabrus simplex. Next base: position 43,850,264 of record NC_090274.1, on the reverse strand, counting down.
TCTAAAGCATTGATACATTGTCAATATATGAATTTTTCATCTAAACAGTGTTATGTGGCTGAAGATGTTAATATACGAAACATGTACCACTTTTAACCAATAAGTTGCCTTAAGCAATTAATGTATCGACAAGGTGGAAAATAAAAAATTACTTAGTTGTGAATATGCAGCTATCGAGCTCAGTTACATGGATTTCATCACAAAGTATGTAGAACTGTGGGATTCCATGAGCTGGATCCAGTATGTGTATGTAGACACTATGAAAAACTGTGTGGAGAGATACCATGCTGTCCTGTCCTTTTCATGTGACCATACCATTACAATCTCTTCACTTCAAAGCTCTCCAGCAAGCTTATTTCCAATTTAAGCTGGTGACATCCACATTCCTTATTTCATCCATTTTTGTTTTTTGTACACTTGAATGGAGGAACTTAATTTCCGTTGCCTGAAGACGACTTTGCTGATCCAATAAGTGTTACAACTTCCAAACCATACGTAAGTATAGGTAACAGATATATTTTGTACAAACTTATGTTGGAAACTAATGAAAATGTTTCATGAAATAATCCACAGTGTGATAGAATGTGGAAGCTTTCTGTATTCTGTTGCCAATCTCCTGACGTGTGGTATTGTCTACAATATCCATCTCCTCATCTCCAATTCTTAGATAAACAACAATAATGATTATATTATTATTATTATTATTTACAATCAATTAACATCCTATTGTATTTTTAATCTTAAAAAATGCACAAATTAATGTAAAAATAAATCAATACCACGCAAGACTTTTCTTTATGATACCCTGAAAAAGAGAAAGGGGGGAAAAAAAGGCAGAAACTGAAGTTTAAAAGTACTGTATATAATTAGGAAAGGAGCTCCCCCCTATGGATCAGTGGTAGTGTGTCGGCCTCCAGATCCCAAGACAGAGGGTTCAAACCCTGTTGAGGTGGTTGAAATTTTGAAGGGCAGAAAAAAATTAATTTAACACTCATGTAGTACAATGACAGCATGTAAAAGATCTCTAGTGACACGTTCAGTGTTCACCCCACAAAATTCATTAAAACTCGGCCAGAGACGCCCAAGAGATATTCGGTTTACTCCACCATCCAGTAGGGCTTGAGTAAAACTGAATGTCAAAATTGGTAGGCAAGCAGCCAGATAGCATCAAATGATAATGCCTGCACAGGTTAGCTGAGGCCATATGATGATGATGATGATTATTATTATTATGAAAATGGCCCTGCAATCTCTTACCCAGAGGCCCTGGGTTCGATTCCTGGCCCAGTCACGGATTTTTACCTGGACGTGAGGGCTGTTTCAAGATTCTACGCAAGAACAATAGAGGAGCTATCCGACAGTGAGATAGTCACCTGTCTAGAAAGTCAAGACTTACAACTGAGACTACCTGTAGCGCTGACCAGGTATCACCCTGAAATCTACAGGCCTTTGGACAGAGTAGTGGTTGCTTGGCAGATCAAGGCCTATCAAGACTGCAGCATCATGGTGTATGGTTTCAGTATTATTAGGATGATTCATGTTCATGATCATTTGCTCTGGAGCAAATTTCGTTCCTTTCAATTGCAGGAAGAAAACCATAATGGGCCAAATCCATCAACCGTCAAAATTGAGTTAATGCCAATTATCAATTTATTTGTGATTCAACTTTATGTCTTTAACTGGGCTATCTCCATAATGCCAATTATCATTATGTGCTATAAGAATAAAAAATATCAACTAAACTGAACTAGCCGCTGGAGGTAGTGCCGTGTTGGCCAAGTCCTCATGACCATCTCTTGCATCCTCATAAGTCACATGATGTGTAATATCATGGGAGCAGTCAGCCACAAGGAGGATGTGAACAACATTCCTAGTTTAAAACAAAACTATTTCTAGAATCTGGCCATTCATATTTGCCTAATGACGAGAGATTTTACTCCCAATGAAACCTCAGAACCTAAGGTAAATGCACTGTCCATGGTAGAAGAGTATCCAACCTTGGAATGTAGACTAAATAAGCCCTTTAGTGTGAAGAAAGTGATTTAGTGAAGGGAATTTACTACAGAATCAATAGAAGGGGAAAAGGTTCAGTGGAAAAAGTGAGTTGACCATATGGTTTGGGTCACGTAGCTGTGAACTAGCATTTGGGAATTATCTCACCATCGGCAGCCCTGAAGATGGTTCTCCAAGATTTTCCATTTTGACACCAGCCACATGCTGGGGATGTACCTTAATTCATGCCACAGACACTATCTTCGCATTTCCAGCCCATTTCCATAGTTGCATCGACTAAAAGCTTAAGCACTATCTATAGAGGCCATAGATTGTCTGTTTCCTTCTTTTTAAAACACTGCCTTCTGTATTTCGTATTAAGTCTGCACATGTTCTGTACACGTGCTAGTAATGGCCAGCTATATTCGCCTATCCACTATTATTTATTATTTAGCGTATGATGAATACAATATTATTTACAATATATACAACTACCATCTCAAGCTCGTAACTAAAGTTCCATGTCAAAATTTAATAGCCAGAGAAGAGCTTCGTTTGAGACACAGTTTAAGTCCTCAATAGAGCCTCTGTAACTACGCAAAGGACACTCAAATGCAAGGTGTTCCACTGTCTGTTCCCCTTGTCCGCAGTCACATTGCGGTGATGTCTTCCATCCCCATTTGAAGAGAGTGGCTCCACATCTACCTTGGCCGGTCCTAATTCGATTTAGCATCCTCCACTGCCGTCTGGGAAGAGAAAAACCATCTGGGCACTTGCATGGGTTCTCAATGATGTGGTGATGTGGTAATGCGGATTGCTGTTGCCATTGTTCTTTCCAGGCGTCCGATACATTAAAGGAGGTGTCCTGTAAATTCATTGCAGTACGCCAAGAAGGGTGTCTGGATTTCAGTCGTTTAGCTGGGGAAGCTGCTATGTCAGAATGAATAGGAAGGTGAGGATTGTTTTCAATTTTCTTCCACAAGTTAAGCAGTGACTGTGATCTTCTTAGGGATGGAGGTGGTATGTGGCTTAGGGTGGGAAGCCAGTGTGTGTTAGTTGGTCGGATGCATCCTGTAATGATACGCATTGCTTGGTTCAGCTGGGTGTCTACTAATCCAGTGTGAGCACTGTTAAGCCAGGTAGAGCAGCAATATTCAGCGACGGAATAAGAGAGTGCAAGAGCAGTGGATCTCAGGACTTGGGCATTAGCGCCCCAGGATGTACCTGCCAGCTTTTGGAGGATGTTATTTCTGGTCTTGATCTTGGCTGACACATTATAGAGGTGATTCTTGTAGGTCAAGGACCTGTCCAGGGTGACTCCCAGGTATTTTGGGTTACTACAATACTGTAGATTCTCTCCTTTGAATGGTATGGTTGGTTTGTACCCAGCACTTCTATTCCGCAAATGGAAGGTAGACACAACAGTTTTCTTGGGGTTTGGTCTAAGGTTGTTGTGATAAAAGTAACTGTCTAGAATCTTTAAGTCTGATGTAAGCGTCGACTCAGACTCATCGAAGCGTTGATGTTGGGCAACCAATGCGATGTCATCTGCGTAGATGAATTTTCTGGATTTAGTTACAGGAAGGTCATGTGTGTACAGGTTGAATAGAAGAGGGGCCAATACAGAGCCCTGAGGGAGTCCGCCATTTATCTTATGTACTTTACTTCTGGAGTCTTCGGAAAAAATCTGGAAGTACCTATTACTCAGCATGTTACTGAGTAATGTGGAGAGTTTCAGACAAGGGATGATGCTGATAAATTTGAGAAGGAGCTTATCTTGCCACACGGTGTCATATGCAGCTGTCAGATCTAAGAAGACGGCCGTGCTTACCATTTTGTTCTCAAATCCATTTTCAATATGGGTAACTAGTGCTAAAACCTGTTCTTCACATCCTCGTCCAGGTCTAAATCCAGCTTGCTCGACTGGAATATGCTGGTTTATTGTCGCAAAAATCCTGTTATATATCAGCCTTTCCATAAGCTTCATTGTAACACTGAGTAGTGCTACTGGCCGGTAACTCTCAACTTTTGTTGGGTCCTTAGATGTTTTCAATACAGCTATTATTTTTGTTTTCTTGAAGACTGAAGGTAGGTTACCTGTCTCTAGTATGTTTGTGAAGAAGTTAGTAAGCCATTTAGCAGCAGCTGGTCCAAGATGAAGAAGGAACTCTGGATATATACCATCAGCGCCTGCCGCTTTGCCAGGTTTTAGACTTTCTAAGGCCTGCTTAGTTTCTTGTAGTTGAAATGGGGCAGAGAATTCAGAGGATCGTTGAGCCGAATGTTTCTTTTCCTTCAGGAGGTGCTTTACGTGCCTTCTATGATGCTTTTCAACTGAGACCTTTGAGGTACAGATCATATGCCTGGCCATGTCGTCTAGACTGATGCTTGTTTTCGGTCTAATTTTGCTATTTGGTGTGTCCAATTTCCTGATCAGGCTCCAAGCTTCTCTGCTGGAGTGAGTGAAGTCTAGGGACTCTACTGTTTCTTGCCAAATTCTCTTCCTATTTTCATCTAGGGATTGTAACAGTTCCGAAGCTGTATCTGGGTCACCATTGGCCTCAAATTCTTTGAAGAGCCTTTCACTCTCCTCGTTCCAGCCAGGGATGTATTGTTTACGATATCCTCTTGGGATACATCGTTTTGCTGCACTTTTAACCACACCGATGAATCTGCTGTAGTTACTATGAATAGGTCTTATCCATCGCAGGTTGGAGTCAATCTGTTTAGAAAATTTTTCCCAATTGGCTTTTTTAAAATTCCATCTCTTTTTCGGGCAGGAGTGAACGATGGGCACAAGCAATCCAGACTGGATAATTATTGGTCTGTGCTGACTGTGAGGAAATTTGTTGAGCACTGTGCGTCGTATGTTGCTGAGTGGGTGTTGTGACTGCGTTACAAAACAGAGATCCGGGGTGTATTCTTTGTTCCATCGTGCAGAAGAGAAGGAAGCCTTATCCTTGGCATCATAGATAAGCTTAAGGTTTTCAGTTTCCATCCAGTCAGTGAGCTTTTCCCCATTACTGTCATTCTCTTTGTATCCCCATAGTGTGTGATGGCTGTTGAAGTCGCCTGCAATTATACTTGGATTTTGCAGAGATGGAATTGGTGGAGACGGCCAGGGAGTTCCAGGAGGTTTATATACGTTAACTACTGTCAAATCACAAACTTTGATTGAGGTAGTAAATATTTCATTATCTGAGAAGGATGGCAAGACTTGATAGTGGGTAATATCACTCCTCACATAGGTGGCAATCCCATACTTTGCGTGATTAACTGCGGACACTAATTTAAATCCTGGAATTCTCCCTCTGGATTGCAGCTGGAGATCATTTTCCGTGTGGGTTTCTTGAAGCAGGATGATATGAGTCTGGTGTTCTTTGAGAATCTTTGCTAGATGTTCACACTTTGCTCTGCTTATGCCCTCGATGTTAAGCTGGCATATTTTCATTGAAGGGCCAATGTTACGAACTTGAGGGCCCTGAGAAGGGCCTCTAGGTATGATTCTTCTCCATTTTCCTTGACCGGGAGGTCGTATACGACAGTTCGGTCTCATCTTATTCTGATGTTGCTCACTTAGCACCACCCGGGGGACATGTGTAGGGTAATTTAAGGTTAAACCTACGGACATGAGCAACAGTGGCTGATAGGTGGCTTACAAATGTGACTAGAAGTATAAGTACGCTTTATTACGCTATGGGCGGGATGTGCTCTAGTGTTGGATACTGAATGGATGATTCGAAGCAGTGTATCAATTCATTCAAGTGTCCGAGTGAATCGATTCACAGGAACAGCGAGCTCACGGCTGTGTTCGCAGGGAGCTGAGCTTCCGCTGCAGCGAGACAGTGAATCATGGCACACCGAAAGAATCGTGCGCACAACACAGCTCAGTGAGACACAAGATACACACGGCTCCTTACTGGCACACTGACATTGGCGGAGAGCCGAGCTTCCGCTGCAGCGAGTCATACAGTGAGCCATGGCACACCGAAAGAATCGTGTGCAGTCACGGATCAGTGAGACAACACACACATGGTTCATTGCATTCACTGTCCTCTTCTTACAGGGAGGTTTAAATAAGAGATGGATTTATTTGCAGTGTTAAAAAGGTAGTCTAAACACAATTCTGAAGTAGCTAGTAAGTAGGTAGGTGATTAGGTTATACTATTTATTAGTTTAATGAATCTTAGTATTATAACTCAGTTGACATTTGACAATTAATTAAACTCGACTCCAGCCTGCCGTATGGCTACGAGTCATGCTCATGACCACTCAAAAGTACCGGTTTTATATTGGGAAGAAGTATTCTCTAAGTTCGTATGTCACATCGTTGCACAAGACTTCAATAACATGTGGACAGTAAGTGAGCCGAACTTAATCAACAGTATATATGTTTAATGTTGAATCAGAAAACCAGTGGGCTACTGTACATCTCGGGTAGCCTATACAAAATATGACAATTTAAAAATTCCTCTGCTGATAGAAAAATACTTATTTTCAAAAATGACCGAGCGAGTTGGACGTGCGGTTAGTATCGTATAGCAATGCGCTTGCATTCGGGGGAGGGTGGGTTCGAATCCCACCGTCAGCAGCCGTTAAGATGGTTCCGTAGTTTCCCCATTTTTACACCAGGAAATCCTGGGACTGTACCTTAATTAAAGCCATGGCTGCTACCTTCCTAATCCCAGACCTTTCCCATCCTGCGCTGCTGGAAACCTTCGATGTATTAGAATGACTAGCATTTTTATTTCTAAGAAAGAAGTTCATGGTTTGAGGACCAGATGGCAGCAGTGAGCATTGAATGCTGTTGCTGCTGTCTTACCAGTACCTACTACACAGATGCAGTAGGAGCGGTGACTCTAAAGTGCCGTGAATCGGATCACTGTATCAATTCAGTAACGTGAACGGAATCAAATGAATCGATTCAGTAAAATGAAACAAATGTCCCATCACTAATGTGCTCAGCTTCCACAGTATGCACTGCTACACTATAGGCGAAAGAGGGTTAAGACTACCTAGCAGCCAACAGCGTGTGAGATATGGTCAGTTATACGGTTCTTGACAGCAAGGAATATGTCACTGGCAGTGTTTCATCACCAGATCTGTTAAATTTACGGCCCCAATACTATAAGTGATAGAAAAGTCCATAAGTGGGGACGAGTATTCAAGGAAGGCCGGGACAATGACTATCCGGGCGGTCATCCTTAATCAGCGATGATATTGTATGTGAAGCTGACACCATCCTTTGCGCAAACAGTCACAATTTCCCCTCTCACATTTCACTTTCCATATGTTTCAAGGTCAGTTCTCTATAAGATTGGGTCAGAAAAGCTGGACAACAGAAAGTGCGTAATTGGTGGGTTCTGAGGAGGGTGAATGCTTCATATACCGTGGACTGACAGGGTGAGAAACAGAGAGGTGCTGAATTGGACGGGCAAGGAGATGGACGTGCTCTACAGTATCAAGTGGTAGAAACTCCAATATTTAGGCCACGTGACTCAAAACAACAAGTACCCCCTCCAGCAGCTAATCATAGAAGGTAAGATCGAGGATGGCGCAGACCAGGGAGGAGGAAGAGCTCCTGGCTCAAGAATTTGCGGGAATAATTTGACTTTGTGTCTCTGTTTCGAATGGCAGCCTCGAAAGTCAAGGATTGCAATGATGATTGCCAATCTCCAATGCGGAAATGGCACGTGAAAATAAAGAGATGAGCTAGTGCTGTAACATTTTTGACTTGATACTATGATGAAGGTAATGCCTTATTGGAGCACAGCCATAAGGGACAAAATATGGGTGTGTCACATGACCACTGGATCCAAGCCACAATAAATGGAGTAGCAACACAGATTATTTTCAATGAAAGTGAAATCCATGCAGACTTTCTCAACTTGCGAGATTATGGCAAGATTATGTTTTGCTAGTGGACTTCATGCCGCCAGGGACAAAGATCAATGCAGTTGTATATTTTGCGACCTTGATGAAACTTTGCTGTACAAGATGCCGTAGCCCTCTGTCTACCAGAGCATTGTTGCTTCATGACAATGCAAAACCTCACTCTGTACACTGAATTGTTTGGCTGGTAGCAATTCAATCGCCTTTCTTTTAGCCCTGACCTTGTGCCTAATGACTACCACCTCTTACTTCATATGAAAAGATCAAAGGAGCATTTCCATACTAACAAGGAAGTGAAAACAATGGTTCAAACATGGTTCTTATCGCAAGTGGCAGAGTTCTATGACAAGGGTTTACAAAATCTTATTTCACAATATGACAAATGTTTGTACAAAAATGGGGACTCTGTAGCTGAGTGTGTGTATAATTGGATGAAACAAAAATTCCCAAAAATATTCAGTAATTCTCATTTTACTGTAAAACTGTCTTTAGGATTTTAAAAGGCCCTATTTCATTATAAAACTGTCTTTAGTTTTTTTAAAAAGGCCCTAGTATTTATTAGCATTTACAAACCAGATAACCTTTATGTTTTGTTCTGTAGTGAATAATGTATAAGTTAACTGCAATGTACATATGTTGCATTCTTTGTAATCTCTTTCTGTGATTTATAGGAGTTAAGTTTTTATTTAATAGCACATGGCCAACTATGGTTCTGAAACCTTCAATTTTAGTCCATCTTTCTACCATAACCATGTTCCAGTCCAGACTACATTACCATTGCTGTTCACACCAATGTCCATCCACCATATACAGGGTCTTACCAAATCCCTTGATGGTTCAGTGGATCCAAAAACCGGGGGTTCAGATCTGGGAGAGGCGGTCAGAATTTTTAAGGGAAGAAAATAATTCACAGCCACAGGTCACACAACCGAGTTCTAGGGTGAAATCATCAAACATCAAAACTGAATAGATTAAAAGAAAAGGTACCAGAAATTATTAAGTAGAGATTACAAAATGTTCTGTTGTTGTAATAAGCAAAATAGTGATTTTTCCTAGGCATTCTTATTATATCAGAAAAATAAAACATGGAATGTGTACTGATTAAAGTGTTAACATGCAAAAATTGCATATTGTAAAATGTTGCATAAATGGAGAAAGCCGCTATGCGTTTAAGTCTTAGTATTTTAAACTATTGTTCATGTGAAATTATTATGGTTTTAATGAACAAATTATTGCATATAACCGTTTCTTCCTGTACACAAGCACACTTTATCATCCTCTCTATTCTGCAAGAAGGCATTAGCTCAATTTTCTTTGGACAAATAGCTTGAAAAAATGAACTCATTATAAGGGTAGAGCATTGTAGCTCAGTTATAAAACACTATGTACATCTTGTTGCTTATCCGTGGAAAAAAAAAAAAAAAAAAAAAAAAAAAAAAAAAAAAAAAAAAAAAAAAAAAAATCAATATCAATAAAATTCACATTCACTTAAAAGTGTCAAAGCTTTAACTTTACCCCAAAATATCTCGAAAGTAATAAAAACGAGCGAACACCTTCTGCACGAAGATCTTCAATTATCGTACTTACTGTACCACTACATAATATTTGTCCAGAATGGTAAAAATTCCCTCTTCTGTTAGCAAGTAGGTAGGAAAAGAGTAATAACCTAAGTATCAAGTAACTTATATAGTTTTAATTCAATTCTATTATTTCAGAAAACCAGTTATAATATTAGGATATTCCTAAGTGCAGATAGTTCTTCCAAATTTCAACTTCCAACGCCCATTTTTGTTTCTGTTTGGCCGTAGTAATAACCTTTTATAATTAGGATACGCCTGAATGCAGTTCAAAATTAATGTAGTGTAGTTATTACCGTTGCCAAAAGACCTATCAGTGTCGGTGCAACGTAAAGCAAAAAAAGTTATTCTATTAGAAATTAGCATGCATATCTTTTATATTTCAAGGCATTGGCTTTTGCAGACAATGTGGTGATATGGGGTTGCACTGAGGATGAAATACAGCAAAAACTAGATGACTGGAACAACAAATTTAAGGAGTTTGGCTTAAAAATTAGCCCTACAAACACAGTAGCCATGAAGGTTAGCAGGCAAGGAAGTATGAATATTATGCTGGATGGAAAGAAGATAGAAGTTGATCAGTTCCAATACCTTTGCAGCACTGTAACTCAAGATGGCCATTGCTCAGATGAAAACAATAGGATTCAGAAAGGAGCTCATTTGTGCCATCAAGTCAGGAACCTCCTCTAAGAAAGCCAAATTCCTTTAATATCTAAGAAAACTTCGTATCAGGCCTACTTTGTACCAATAACTACATCAACAGAAGGGATAACAGCAGACTCCAGGCTGCAGAAATGAAATTCTCGAGGTCAATGCTGCAGAAAATGAGACGAGATCCGGAATGAAAAGGTCCGCAAAGACACCCAAGCGAAACCAACAAAATTCTAGCAACATCAAAATTGAGATGGTTTGGTCACTTGAAGAGGATGGATCTGAAGAGGGTAAGCACGAAAATGGTTTGACAAAGATCTGGTGGAAAAGTGTTCAAGGGGCAGAGCAAGGACAACGATGGATCTCTCAAATAAAAGATTATTTGCAAGGAAGAGAAGTGGAATTGTTGATGATTATGATTTTATTACTTTAAAATATTTGTCTAAGAGAAATATCTCTCTAGACATTTAGCTCTTACTACAATTCTATTGTAATTAGAATAGGCTTAAATGCAGTTCAGAACTGTAGCATAACTATTCTTATTAGACAGTATCTTGTTTGCCTTTTCTGTCTGCAAGTAGTAGTAGTAGTAGTAGTAGTAGTAGTAGTGTCTATAACTGTACGTATTTAGGTGTAGTTATTAATTTCTGCAATTGGCCTCTTACTCCTAGTATTGCATAATCAAATTGCATTTAACTAGAATAACTGCAGGGTAGTTATTCTATGGATTTATTTCTTGACTGCACTACTGTCGTGAAATCTTAGTGTAGTATAAATTATTTCCTCATGCTGACATATTTACATACGTCTATTCAGAGAATATGTTTATTTTTATTTCTGTAGACATTTTCATATTATTTCACATTTCTTTTGAAGAGATAAAAGAATGGCTGAGAGAGGCAGGTGTAAGGACAGTGGGTGAGAGTGGGAACTAAAGAAGATGAGGGAAGAGATAGAGTTTGAGAGACAGAATTGTAACGTAGCACAGGAATTAAGATAGGTCTCCGTTAATCAACGTACTGGATATAGAATTTAAACAGAAACAAACAAATGTTTATACAATTCTAAATATTTTGAGTGTGATTTGATAGAATCTGATAAACTTTCAAAAAAAAATGTCATTCTATTTTAATTAAGTTGTTTTCTTTTTCAGGTAGCTTGTAAATTTATTAATTCAAAATCAGTTTTTGCAGACTGAAGAACGTAACAGTTATAAATTGACCGAGTCGAAACAGAAAAGAGATGGGCTTCATATATCACAAAAGCTATTAGGCACAGAGAAAGCCTCTAAGCTAGTGTTTTTGTTTCAAGTATTTAACAGTAATGTGACAATGTAAATGTTATACAGAAAAGAAAAGTGAAATAGTGTTTAAACATATAGGTAGTGGCAGGCATGATAAGAATTCTCCACAAAACGTAAAGAATTTCACCTTGTTTTCTTGACATGGCAAAAAGCTCAAAAGCTTATCATGTCTACAGTTATGGGCCATGAAAGCAACATATAGGCAATTATTTAATCTTTTGATGTTTAAATCATTCATAAATCATAAACCAGTAGCGCATTTTAGTTAGAATATTATGTAAAAGTGACTAATTATTTTGTGCTTCGTTTATTAACAGTGTAAAAGCAACATTTCTGTGTGAAATCAGTCATTGGTCACTGGAGTTCTCAAAATAAAATTATTTGTGATTTAGCATTTAATCTCCCAGTAAAACTTGGATAAGAGTGTAACTTATTATTTACCCTTTTTTTTTTTCCCTATTAGCTTTATGTTGCACCGACACAGATAGGTCTTATGGCGACGGTGGGATGGGAAAGGCCTAGGAATGGGAAGGAAGCGGCCGTGGCCTTAATGGCCAGCATTTGCCTGGCGTGAAAATGGGAAACCAAGGAAAACCATCTTCAGCGCTGCCGACAGTGGGGTTCAAATCCACTATCTCCTGGATGTGAGCTCACAGCTGCGTGCCCCAAACCGCACGGCAAACTCGCCCAGTTTACTCATCTTTAAACTGAGAATAAGTGTAATTTCAGTGTGGGCGGCCTCGAAGCCACACCACTCATGTTCGACCCTATGCATAAGGCCGGCCCGCTCTCTATTCGCCTGGGCGAAGCAGCGGTCAAATGGAAATTATGAGACGATTAACCTGGAGTCTTCTGCCTCGCGAGGTTTCTGGATGCATTCACCTCAGATGGTTCTGGAACGATTGGCCCAGGTATATATAACACTAGATTGACTTGCCAGTGAGTTACTTCAGTTTGTGTTGTAAGTTAGCAGTTCAGTTCGAGTAGTTGGAGTCGAGCTCAGTGTTAGCTCAGTCAGTCAGTGAATGAGTGCGAGTCAAGAGCAGCAGTCTGTTGGAAAGTCCGCCTGTAGAACCAAGGACTTGGTCTGATGACTGTCGTCGTGGGTTGTCTCTCTCGTGCCAGCTGCTGTGAGAGGACATCGTGTGTTCTGGTGCAGCATGGAAGGACACAATGGATTTCAGCAGGGGCCTTGAACGATGTTTGACCGGGCGAGCAGACAGCGAACGACATCCTGAATCGCGAAACTGATGTGTGCAGGCTGTGAACTGTGACAGCGGCAACAAAATAACTGCGACAGTGATCTGCCGGCCAACGTTCTGATGGCGACGTTTTTTCAACCAATGGGACTCGAACCGGCTAACCATGGTGTCAGGCCTTTTTTAGACTTGACGCCTTAACGGTCATGGCCACCAGGCAGGTACGATTTGTTCTGGGTGATTTCCGAAAAGTGTGTTATGAAAATGTTGCAAAGTTTGGGCTGGAAACACCTGGGAAAAAGGACACAAGCTGCTCGACTAAGCAGTATGTTGCAAGAAATCAGCATCATTTCCCCTATCAAATCTTATTTACATTAAATCAATAAAAGTAAACTTCCACCTGTTTGATATACAGTATATGTATATATGCACCAGTATGTATATATGCAGTATGTTCCGAGCAGGCAGTGGACAGATGGTGTGGAATAACGTTAGTAGACAAAAAAGGTTGGGTGGTGTTTTTAAAAGTAAGGGAGATCACAATATGAAAATACAGTTGGAATTTAAGAGGACTAATTGTTAAGTCTTGACCTCATTCATCCAGCAAGTTCTTTAAAAAATATTATATTTACATTAGAACAATGCCACACACTGCCAATCAGTTCACGATTGTAATAACGGAAGTTCCTGAGGATTAGTAGTTAACCGACTGGCCAGATGCCCCCCCACTTACATTCCTGTGATTATTACATGTGTGACATGTTGAAAGGAAGTGCACATCCACAACCCTGACACAAGAGAAGTACTACAGGGGAACATTCGGCAAATGGCGCTGCTGCTGTAAAATGGATTTCAAAGTCTATTCTTTTAAGAAACACTCGTAAAACATTATTATGTCTGAATTTTGAAGTTTCATCTGTTTCCACCTATTTGATATCTTACATTCTGACCCGAGGAAAACAAACTATATCTTGGTATCTAGGTTGTTTACATAACTGTCTCTGCAAACGTACAAACAAAATCACTGATGTCACTGTACAGTACTTTCTTTTTTGGAAACTCAGTGGATAATATGCTGGATGGTCTGATTCGAGGCACCACAATCTTAGGAAGTGTAGAAATATTTCCCATTTGTAGTGGAAATTGGCGCAGTTAACGTTGACCGATCGTATCCTGTTGAAAGTAGACCATATTTTCCCAGGAAACTCAAATCCAGGTGGCAGCGACGAACCAATTCATGGCAGAGTTGACTCAGGACTAGTATCCTGTCTTTCCTGCCATTCTTTAGTTGTATTAAGGTTGGTATTCTTCAATTCTATTGCTTCCAAGATGAAAGCCCCTGGGTCTCCCTTTAGTTGCCTTTAACAATAGGTAAGGGATGCAGTTACTGCATTCTACCACCTCCACCCCACAGAGGGAAACTTGAATCCCCATAGTAGTAGTATAAAGAAAACAAACGCAACAAATATATCACGGAACAACACTCAGAAATGGGGGTCACTGTCCTAACCCACTGATACACTTGGACGGATGTGCCCGTCCACCTGTTCAAGAACAGTTGAGCACTTTGAAGGATGTGTTCGTCCCTACACCTGTGTTGTTTCAGTGTATTGTCATTTCGTTACTATGCTACCGAGACTAATTGTTGTATTTTCTTGTTGTTATCGATAGATCGAAGATATGTAATTTGCGCTCTCTAGCGCCTTTTATTCCAAGGATAACTTGGTAAAACAAAACGAAATTTGTAATGTTTTGATGATCCTGTAAACAAACATGGCGGTGGTGAATGAAGTAGATATTCGATTCTGGTTTGACCAAAGTAAAGATGAAAATGATTTGTGGCTTCCGAAAGTGAAGCAAGCACTTGCAATGAATCGGAAAGTTCCAGCGATGATTCTGACAAAGATTCCAGCTCATATACAGTAAAACCTACTAGAAATGGACTTGCATCTCCCACGGGAGCTGTAGCAGTTAGGCCTAATTCAAGTAGCGAGTGGATTTGGACTAATTCCAATAATCAGTCTCCTGATGTGTATAACAATGCTCTCTGCAACATAAATTCTGTCTTCAAAAGATGTCTTGGTGAAAATCCCGGTGAATTAAGAGGTTAGGAACGAATTTCCAACACCCCAGTTTTGGGGTAATGTTATCAATGAGACCAATTCTTATGCTTGTGAATTTCGTGCTGCGAACTCCTGATCTTCCAGAAAGTTAGAAGATGAATGGTTACTAATAACTGCAGATGAACGGAAGGACCATTTTCCTTCCAAAACTGTCATAGTTTATTAGCTTCATTAGCCCCGTATTGATAGTTTAGAGCTGTGATTTCCAAAATTGCATCAACTCAGAAGTAACCAGTTCCTTCAGGGCGCTGCAGGATCTGCACAGCACGTGGCCTTTGCAAAGAGTCATCGTTTGAATGCCACAGATGTGGTGTTGCCCTTCATGTGGAAGAGTGCTTCAAGTTCTACCACGCTCAGATTGACATCTAACTTTATGAAAAGACTGGAAATGGAAAAACTCGTGTGTATATATTTGTTTGTATTCCTCTACAATAAATCTGTATTAGAGTTAAGAATCACTTGAAAAATAATGGTGTTCCTGTAATCATAAAAAAAAGGGGGAGCAAAAGGGTTAAAACACAAGGTGAATGAGTTAACATGCCAGAATCTGAAAACACAGAGTTGTCACATTCAACAGCTTCAAATGCCACCACTCTCAGCCAGGAACAAACCCACTATTTTGGAAACAGAACAACAGACCTTCCCAAAGAAGTCAGCAAATATAAAATGAAATCTCTCAGTTTTCCGCTTCTTTACTATGTGAGCATTTGAACTAGAAACCAGCCACACCATGTTTTTTGCACAGCTTAATGCGAGGGTCATGCGCGCATCTGTCCTGGTAAGCTTGGTAGTGACTCAGTGCCTAGTGAAATACACGTCAGTGAGTTGTGTACTGCTCTGTTTTGTGAAATAAATCATGAAGTGCACTATGGCTCAGTACACAAGAGTTATTCACCCCCACGATGTTACATCAAGACATCAATATTCTCTTTTCATATTTTCAAATGATACTTAAGTGCTATGTTCTTCCGTGGAATTATCTATAACGGAAATACCAACATCAACTTGGTCGTTTTTAAATGGACTTATAGTAATTTCCACTCTAGCACAAAAGATCCTTTCCAAAAGAACAAAGATGACCTAGCCACCATAGATCAACTGGATAGAGCAATACAGTGAAACCTTGTTAGTGCGTTCCTCATTAACATGTTTTCCCGCTTAGCACATCGTAAATTTGAAGTCCTGATTCTCATCGTATTAAATCTACATAAAAATACCTCACATAGCACGTCACAAATTTTTGCTCTTACCGCTTAGTACAATCAAATTTTTCCTAGCCCTGAAAATGTTATTTGTCATCACTTGTAGAAGGAACGAGATTTCCAACTCGGGTAAGAGCCCTTGCTGCAGTTACGTGATAATGGAAAAAGGCCTTGAATTCTTGAACTTCACAGGGTAAATTGCACCTTTGGGGAGCAAGCCATTAGCCTAAGAAATGCTCAGTTTTGCTTGCCGGTTAGCAGTGAAACTGCAGAATTCAGTTGTTGGGACATGAATCTATGTTAATGTAAAGATTCCATTTGTAAAGAAAAATAAATCGTATTGACAAGGTGGACACCTCCAAAAATTGTTTTGAATAAATATTATATGACAGTTCAATACGGACCAAGAACATGAGATTTATAACGTAATAAATCCCATTAAGTCGGAAAAAAATCTTATCTAGTGTTTCCATATCCCTGTTGGAAAGTTTTTCTTTGTGTATTCAGTAGTACGTTTTCTCACTTAACACGTTCTTTTTCCTTGTCCCCCGCAGAATCATCTTGATGAGGCTTCACTGTAGACGTGACAACAGGAGTTCGTAAGTTCAGATTCCACCGGTGTCCGGTTGGCCATTTTCGCTCTGTACTTAACATCTCATCAATATGTACTGAACACGACCTAACAGGTTGAAAGTTTATTTAGAGTACAATGCAGTCGTGAAAATTCAACACACATTATTTCACCAACTACTTGCTGTCAGTTTATCTCATGTTCTGAGTGACTGTGGAAGTGAAGGCATTACAGTTCAGAGGACTATTTCAGTTGAGGACCACTTGCTTCAAGCGATATATGCAGAATTCCATGTGAAGTGATTTTTTTTTTTTTTTTTGCTAGTAGTTTAACATCGCACTAACACATCAAAGGTTTTCGGCAAAAGAGGTACGGGAAAGGGCTAGGACTGGTGGGAAGGTAGAATTAAGGTATAGCCCATCATTTGCCTCGTGTGAAAATGGGAAATCATGGAAAATCATCTTAAGGGCTGCAGACGGTGGGATTTGAACCCACTACCTCCCGAATACAAGCTCACAGCTACAGAAACCTAACCACACGGCCAACACAAGCGGTGATTAACTCAAGTGAAACAGAAGATTTCAGGCGACAGGAGAGAATCGTGGATAGTGTTGTGAATCAGACAGACGGATGGACAAACAAAGATGATAACAGAAGGCTAGAGTACATAATATTGGCCTTACTTATTTGCTAATGACGCCACAATTATCCCGAGATAATAGACCGTTTCATAAGTGACTATTTTTTCAGATTCTTGCACAGAATAGTTTCTGAAACTGTGCATCATAAACCTCAGAGGTACGTAAAATTTGGCAAGGGGTTCGTCATAAACTTTGATTGTTGAAACAGAGATGCATGCCAGAAGACTGAAGGGAGGATCAGACGTACGTACGTACGTTCGTGTGTGTGTGTGTAGAAAGACATGTCGCAATGCAAGGCTTTATGGGAGGTAAATAGCCGACTTCCTTATGACCCGTGATAAGGGAGTATTCTTTGCAGAGCACGTGCACTCCTAGTTCCTCAATGGACTTAGTATTCTTACATGTGCAATTATGTGCCATTTGTTAATTCTTCTCATACCTTTCCAATCTGCTAAAAGCTTTACAGAGATCGTGTTTGAACTTCTGCTGCCTTTTGAATATCTGTCATAGCCCACTGAGTTGGATTTTAAAATAATGTTTCTGCATCGACTACTAAAATCCAAGCACTCTCCTTGGAATGATAAAGCTCCATTCGGAAAATGAACCTACAATCAAACTGCAAAATTGTAATCGTAATAATGTTAAATGTAACAAACAACCCCAAATATAGAAATTCATCGAACTATGAGGTAAGCCTATGAACAATAACTACAGCAACTTTACATTAATTTAAAGTTGTTAAATATTATCTATATTAAAATGGGTTCACTCAATTCAGATCATTGAGAAAGGGTTTTGCGAGTCAGTTGCAAGGCAATCGAATCTGTACATAGCACACCACTGAGAAGTGCTGGTAATAATGGTAAGACCATTCAGCAATTTTCATTCATTTATCTTAATATAAATATATGTTTTGCTCAAGCCTACATCTTCCGCTGAATATGCTCCTCTTGAGCAGTCCGGTCGCTAATATGAAGGTGCCAAAATCAAGGTAGGCCATTTAAGAATGTCCTTTCGTAATGCTGGTAAGGAGCAAACTTCTTAAAGTAGTTCTTGATGCTGTTGTATGGTTCATCAACAATGATGAATTCCGCCAACACATGGCATTAACAGTCGCACCCATCGATAGGAAAGAAACTGTAAAGCTGGTTCTTGGTTCAAATGCTCTCACTGTACTAGAAAACAGGTTAGGTCAAACAAGGTTTCTTGACATTTTACCGTACCCCTCCACTATTTCTCACTCATCACTACATATCAGTCAGGTTCAGCTGTCTCAAGCTCATACTTCCATTCATTGTAATCTTGGTCTTCATTGGTTTCTCATTCCTTTCATTTCCATTATTAAATAATAATATATTACAGGGACAAGAGATGAGAGAGGTCATTAACAAAATTCCCCGATTCACTAAAAAGTCTTCCCTGAAAAGGGAAAAATGACAAAATTGTTTTTAAAACATTAATATATAGCATAACACCATAGAAATCTGTAGCAAAAAAGCCATATAGTCCATATAAACTGCTACTATGTGAACCATTTCAAAACAGATTTCCCAATCATACAACGTAAACAGAGAAAAAAAGAATAAGTACCAGCCAACAATACCCTTCATCCAAAGAACCTACGATGCGAGTAACATCAGCGTAAGAGGTCTGCTTCTGGATGCAAGGGGAACCATCCCCAGAAATTTTGTGGAAAGGCGACAAACGCACAAACTGGAGAGAGATAAGGATCAGATAGTAGCAACCATTATTAAATTCCTGGTAGTAATAATTAGGAATTATTTGTTATGGACAACACAGAACATGTTTTAATGCAACAAATTCATCTCTGTATACATTTTAACTTTATACTAAAAATTATTTATCAACCATTAAATATCAGCTTCCTATCTACAGAGATTTTCATCATTAAACTGTTGTGCCTATCTGCTTCCATTACCTTTAGCATAACATAATGAAAACTCTAGTACAAATACCCCCACCATCTACCGTAGCTCCGCACCTGTTTGCACAAGTAAACTCCCTATCTCTTTCTCCAGACTTTTCTTAAGGTGGTCATATACACAAATTTCTTTTTGCATACATCTACGTATATTTTTGTTAATATTTTATAGTTTCATAACCTACAAACTAACAAAATTTCAGCTTCACTTTAGGCATACATACAGAATATTATGCATTTCACCTTTCAATCAGCAAGTCTGTGAGAATTACCGTATTTACCCAGGTAATTTTCTCGACCCTTAATTTCTTAATGGAAATTTTGAGGGGGAAAAGATGCAAGAATTTTCCCACCATAATTACATCACAGTATTCAGTCATCTATGTGTGGGAGAGTTCAATGTAGATGCAGTTCAAGCCAAGAGGACTCTGATGAAAAATACCAAAATGAAAAAAAGAAAAAAAAAAAACCACATGCACAGTTTTCATCGATATTAAGAAGGCATTTGACAGAGTGCCGAGAGATCAAATTTGGGCAGCATTATGAGCTCAAGGTATTCCAGAATCTTGTGAGAGTTTGATCCAGGATATATAAAAGAAAGCGAAGCACACCCTCATGTGATGCACTGGAGGTATATCAAAATATATTCGCGTCAAAGTTGTCCATCAGGACGAATTCATAGCCCGCAACTTTTTATCACTGTCATGAATTTTCTGATATTGGAAATCGCAAATGTCCCTTCCAAGACACTATTGTAAGTTGATGACGCTACACTGATCAGCGACACTGTGGTGTTGGTTCACAAGGTGAAAGTGCTAGAAGATAATGGAGTGAAAGTCAGCTGCTCAGAGACTGAACATCTTCACTGTACTTCCGAAAATCCTATGGTTTCAATGCCAGATATTTTGCTGCACTCCCATTCACTGCCAATATGCGATAGTTTTAAATACCTTGCCACGTGGTGGAAAAATCCAGGTGGCGATCGAATACTGCAGTGGAGGGACTGTTTGGAAAGCTACTAAATAACTGTTGATTAGTTATGTATACAGTGCTATTACGCTTGTAGTAACCACACAGAAAATACATACTTGGTCTATAACACATACCAGTCTCTGTGCTATTTTTCCATACAGTGTGAACAGTGGTTAGTGATGGGTAAAAAAATCAATAATTACATCACACTGTTTAAATCAACTGTGATGGCATTATAACAGAAAACAACGGTGATCATGCTGCATAATATGAGTTTCGTGTAGAGCCATCAGATGTAAGCTACTGGCTTAAACAAGAGGAACAGTTGCATGCAGAGTCCCCCCCCCCCCAAAAAAAAAAACCAGCCTTATTTCGGGAATCAAAATCAGATTACTATCCAGGAAATGAAAGAACGAACTGAACTGTAAAATATGTAATTGGATTAAGAAACAATGGCTATACAGTTCCGCACGAAATGCTACAGTTAAAGGTACTGGAGATTGCAAAGATGAACAATACAGGAATCTCCTAGTATAAAGCAAGCAGATGGTTGCTCTGCAGATTCATAATGAGGAACATACTTTTCTTCGAAGGAGGACTTCTCTATATCAGCCATTGCCAACGGAGCATACACCAACGCCAGTTTATGCATGCAGCTTCATTCATCTAGTTCATTTAAACTTAGCCTTTATCTCCTCATTCTAAGTACTCTCCTGCCATTGCTTCCAGGTGTTTGTACCAGCAATCCTTCTCCATATTTTCATGTCTGTTATTTCCAAGTTATGATAATATATTCTGAGTCCACCTGGATTTTATGTCCACACACCAAAGTTGGTTTGAAAACAGACCAATATAAAGACAGTTTCTTCTGGGAACTGACTTGATCGTAAACGCGAGCTTATGGCATCGATTAGATTTCACATGGCAAGTAAGATAATGTTTGTACGTCCCACTACCTTCAACAATTTTTGGAGATGTCAAGGTGCCAGAATTTTGACCTGCAGGAGTTCTTTTAAATGCCAGTAGTCTACTGACATGAGGCCAATGTATTTGTGCACCTTCAAATGACATCGCTGTAGGCAAAATCCTCGGTTCAGAATCAGATATGGGTGATAGTGCGCAGAATGGTAATGTGCATGTCACGGCTAATACATTTCGATGGGAAAACGTGTCTAATTACGTGGGTCAATTAGAACAGTTTATAGGGAAGCCAGGACCTCAGTATGAAGCAGTTGCGGAATGTGATGTTGTGAAGGTTTTCAAGATGTTCTTTACGGATGAGTTAGTGGAACTAATAGTTTGTGAAACAAATTCATATGCTGAGCAACGAATCCGATCTAGGGGCTTATTACCACTTTGTTTCAGAATGCGGGATTGGGAATCAGTCACAAAGGACGAGATATATGTTGCGATTGTTCTTTAAATGCTAATGTGTATAATACAAAAGCCTACGCTACGAAGCTATTTTTCTAAAAACTATATTCTGTCTATGCCAATTTTCGGTTCTGTTATTTCAATGGAGAGATTTGAATGAATTAGTAATTTTATGAATTTGAACAACAATGAGGCAGTCGATACATATCAGGAACCCTCCGACTTTTCAAAATTTATCCGATTATGTCCTAATAAAAAATAAGTGCCAATGGTACTATTTTTTGGATTTCAATAATAAAGTTGTGTTGCTTTGAATAAAGCCTTGCACGAATCTGAGAAAGTTTAAACACCACGCTCAGAACTCCTCCCGCAACACAGACGACCAGGCATTTAAATCCACCACACTGAGGGTATATGCTGATTCCCCTTCTTCCTCCGTGACATTTTCTTCTCAAGATGGAGCATTTGCCAGTGTTCACCGCGCCATCTACTACGTCCGGTCTATGGTACCAACAGGTTGTACACCAACATGCAGCGTATCCTCATATTCACAATCTATGCAGTATCTCTTTCAGCATTTTTTGGCCATCCTCTGGATCTCCATCCATCAGGGTTAAATACACGAACTTGCTGTGCAATGGATATTGGATTACTATTAATGCTGAATTATACTGTGAAGTTCTTCATGAACTTGTGGTGCCAATGATGCAAAGTGATATTATTACTTAATCCAACAGGAGCATACACCTCATCACTATGCTACTCATGCAAGGAAAATTTTTAATTGTGGCTTGCCACACAAGTGGTTGGGAAGGGGACGACGAACCAAATGAAAAGCCCACTTGTAAAATCTTACAATCACGTGACTACAATTTGGGGGCTATTTAAAGAAGGTCCATGCTCTGAAAACCATGCTGAAGACTGCAAATGAGGGAGAGCTTTGCGTGCTATTCCAGGACATGTATTGCGAAGCAATGAGCAAATTATCAAAGCGTCGCCAATTCTTCTTATTTGTGAAAGATGAGCACAGTGTGAGGCGATGAAGTGACTTGGATATTTTACGTACAGGGTGTCTGGTTTGAATGTACAATAAAATAACATCCTGAGGAGTAATAGAGATAATCAAAATGTTTCTTTACATACCTAATACACCTCTATATGCACATCGTTAATGGTACAACATGGGGAACATCGTCATTTAGTTGCAGCTGAGACTCCAACCGAAAACGTCGTACAAGCCTAAGAGGCAGCTAGCAGGACACGTGCTGTTGCACAGCCGTCCGAGCTGCCTAACCTTCAAAGAAGACAGATGGGACACTTATCTCGCAGGCCAGCTGTATGTTGGGATGCCTACTTAATTAAAAATTCTCACATTAAATGCAGTTTTCACATTTAAATGAAGCATTTGTGGTAGCTGCTCGAATGCTGCATTTGCAATGCAACGAAACACATGGAGAGGTGGAATACAGTTTCGATGTCTGCCACATCACTGATGGTGCGGTGTGCATATCAAGGTGTATTAGATATGTAAAAAAAAATTCTCTACTTGTAGAACCAAACCACTAATGATTACCTATATTACTTCCCAAGTTATTTATTTTTATAGATTTGCTTGTCCAAAAGTAAAGTCTCATCTCCTGTACCCATAATATTGTCACCATACGAATGATCAAACATGTAGCCATATTTCCAAGTGGAAGGATGATGATTATGATTCATTTAATTAAGTATGAAATATTTATGTTACAGATATAAACCAGACATTTTTGAAAACTCAAGAAATTTTGTATTTAAAAAAAATGAAATTGTGTATATGGTCACCTTAAGTCAGCCATTCATTCATTAAAATTAAGAAAGAGTTTAAACTGCAACTGCTTCAGGGCTCCAACCCAAATCCCCCACTCTCCAGACAAGTGCACGAACCAAATCCACAAACAATAATGTACTAATTTGTTCAAGAATCCAGTCCATCCACTGATGCTATTTCTCTTTGCTTTCTTGACTGTTACTCCAATTTACAATTAATATCCTGAAACTTTTCACCTTATTTCTGGTAGTCTAAACACTATTTTGGTCAGAGAATTTCCTTCTTGCAAAATACACAAAAAACGAAGAGGAAATGAAAGAGTACAGATAAAAAAGAAAGACAGGAAGCCCAAGAACAAAGATAGGAACATACACAAAGGAAAAACATAAAATGAAGTGAGAGAGGGAAGACAGAGTAACAGAAAAGTGAAACAAGGACAAACATGAAAGCAATAAAAGTTTCGTTGCTCAAGTCAAGTTTACTTGAGCAATGACAAATGGTCCACAAGTGCTGAGGTAGAGTTTTAATATTGTGCGCAATATGCTGCACTTGAATAAACTAGATTTGCAGGAAACAGACTTGTATGCTGCTGTGGTCTGTTGACTTCGTTTTCAAAAAAGTTTCTGTGTTTATGTCTAAACGGTGTGGAATATATATGCGAACTGTTTCTTTATTAGTGACAACTATGAATTACAACTGATACAAAAGAGATACCTCTATGAAACGTCTACAGTCCCCAGCAGAACTGTTGTCAGCGCTGTGGAAGTCTTAGCATCCCTTGTAGCAATGCCTGTTCTCTGGATGATACAAATGGAGAGTAGAACTTCAGGAACAGGAGTTCCTTCCTCTTCTGTACCAAATCAAAATCACAGGCACTTAAGTCCAATGAATAAGGTGGAAGATAGAGCACTTCCTTGCCCCGCCGAATATATAAATCAGCCACCTGCAAAATGATGGGAGGTATGTGCAGAAAGTGTCGTTGCTTCTTGCGCGACGCTGGTCGTAGGTAATGTTCCAAAAATGAACAGTAATATGGTGCATCACGGTCTGTCCTTGGTGTGTGGTATGCATTAAGGCAATGCCATCATAGTCGTACACCTCATTCACCATCACCTTCATCATGTTGGGTTCTGAAGCACATTTGACTTGCATGGAGACTAACTGTTCGACCAGTCGTTCACAGTCAACGCTATTCTTCACAGCACAGCGCATTTGTGGAGCGCTGGATGGACTATTCCAGGTACTATGGGGTAGGATGGTTAACACCCTATTTTTTACAATCTCTTTTACTTCGTATCGACACAGATAGGTCTTATGGCAACAATGTCATAGGAAAGGGCTAGGAGTGGAAAGGAAGAGGCCGTGGCCTTAAATAAGGTACGACCCCAGAATTTGCCTGGTGTGAAAATGGGAAGCAACGGAAAACCATCCTTAGGGCTGCCGACAGTGGGGTTCGAACCTGCTATCTTCCGGATGAAAGCTCACAGCTTCGCGCACCTAACCGCACAGCCAACTTGCCCAGAGGTAACACCCTAATGTGTGTGTATATATGAGAGAAACACTGGTTCCTAATGAAATTGTTACAAAGAAAACTCCATCTGTTTCATTAACTAGTTTATTTCAGAATGACCTAATAAATGCGCACACGTGCGTTGCGCGCAACACACACATATATTCATTCTAACACAAACAATTCTAACCAGTTATTAATGGCCACACTTACTAATTACCACTCTATTTACAAATCTCTCTACCTTATGGCGCAGCAAGGGCCCAGTCCGTTCCTGTACCTGGGACACTAATCCTTACTTTCACTTTTCGTCAAGTCCAGTCACCTCCTACAGCCACTGTGCGTACAGAGCTGGATTTGAACACAGCGCCCCTGGCTATACAACACACGACGACTGTTCGTCGGGTCGACTCCAATGATAGTCCAGTACTTCGCACAGTCCCATGCAGTGAACAACTGAACAGCTCAACAGTATTCAACAGCAGGACGATACTCACAACGGCGAACATTAACACAGGTCCCTTTATCCTCGCACTCACGATAGCATGTTTCCTCGCTGGCTCACAGCGATTCACAGTCCACAGAGATACATCATCACACAGTACAGCCTACCGTTCTGTCGCCTCCAGTTACACACCCACTCGTCTCTCCGACACTACAACAGCACCTCCTCGTTCAGACCTCCGCGGGACACTGAAGACAGCAAATACCTCCGTCACCCTCAGCCCAGCCACCAAATCCCAGCTCACTGAGTCCAACTCCGACTGTCCAAGGCTTGCCTCCCTTTTTTATAGCTCGCGTGATTTGATCCATAAATTTCACGATGTCACTACAGGCAGAATATTCCTCTGAATCTCAAAGAAACTCACAGGTAAGCCAGCCGCCGAAAACAATAAACGGAAAGGCCGGCCCCACCCCACAGGCCGGACAGGAGATTCCAGGTCGTCCGAGTTACCGGCCCCTTCCTGAAAGTATGGAAAGGAGCTACCGCAGGGCTGGTATGTAACAATAGTATTTGGTTTATGTCCTGCCCCACTAACTACTTTTACAATTTTTGGAGATGCCAAAGAGCCAGAATTTAGTCCCGCAGTTCTTTAACGTGTCAGTAAATCTACTGGCACGTGGCTGACGTAAGCCCCTTGAAACACCACCGGACTGAGCCAGGATCGAACCTGCCAAGTTGGGGTCAGAAGGCCAGCGCCTCAATCGTCTGAGCCACTCAGCCCAGCAAGAATGGTTCCATTTTTGGTATACAAACAAGTGTTGCCACCGACAAAGAAACAGCCCTTGTTTATCTTCCACTACCCTTACGTGAACATACTGCCGAGCAGTACAGCTTCCATTTGTGACTGGCGTACGTGCCCTGAAGAAATTCTTTCATTTTTGTAAGTGTTCAATTCAGATGTGTACTTTGATAATGGTGACAGTGATGCAGTGAAAGTTGGCAAAATTTGGAAAGTGGAAGTGATTTATAAGTACCATGGTATAAGGACACCTGTGGTCACGAAGTTGAAGTGCCTTTCATAGGGTCAAGTGCCGAGTTTGAGCCAACAGCACACAATTCCTGGACCTGAATCCAGATATGCTAAATACTCTTTTGCGTCCAGAGTCCCCAGAACTGGAGTAACTTGAACTTTTTTTGAGAACAAGATAATTTAATGAATGTTGCAGAAGAAACCAACGGATTTTATAAACAGAGAGTTGACGGTAAGCAAAAAAATCCAGTACTGGGGGCACACGGTCCCATCTGAGAATCCAGCAGTGAAAGAGTTTAAAGGAACCTTACATCTTCGTATGATGCAGTCCTCAAGTAGAATGCTCTATTGTCATTAACATATTCCGGTCTAGACTATGAAATCGGTATTAATCACTCTAGTTTGGGTTTTTTCAAGGTTTATCAAACATTTCCCCCTACAATCAACAGTTATTTGTAAGCTTGTATTTTGCATTAGACTGGACTGACTCTTTACAATAATTTGGTATATGACTGTCAAATACAGTTTGTTAGCATAATTTTCTTATTTTAAAAAATGACCATGTTCACTGTCAAACAATTGGTGTTATACATATTCTTGTTTCAAAAACAGAACAATTTACACAATTAAATGGGGCAGAACATGTTTCTGGTAATGGCAAAAGCTATGAATAAATAATACCAGTGATAATTTAGTAGACTCTGTGGAATTCAAAGAGTGCCAAGGCTTACTTTCAAACATCTCTATGTTGTGCGGTCATGTTTACAGAGATATATCGGAGACAATCTTCTGAGATGGAAGTGCTTGGAAAATATGACACATCTTTGACTTAGGCAGTGATACTGCCATTTAACAAAGTATAACCCAAACTAAAGCTTCGTAGAATCTTTCAGCCTGCATGGTTTGTTCTCGATTTTTGACATCTAGTAAAAGCCTACTGCTGGCTATGCTTGTAGCGCAACCAGAACACCATTACTGCCAACTTAAGGTGAGATACTTTTAATTGGTCAGGTATTTTGATCAGGTTTAAAAAACAAAGTCTCACTTTCAAGCTATTACCACGATTACAGTAACAAGGGCAACGAAAGAAAATCTGGCTCAGAGAGGAAAGCAATGGAAAATCTACAATGACATACTCTTGTGTAGTCAAGTATTTTAACAGATTTTTGAAAATACACACTCATTATCAACTTACCAAAAATTATTACAGTTCCAAGGAAGCCTCCGCAGTAAAGTTCAGTCGGCATTACATTACTAACTACTCTTCAAACGACATAGCCTATTTGCTTACAGGATAAAAGAAATTGTCTTAGGTATTATGATCACAACACTTATTCTCTACTTTACAATACTTTATTTGTATTCATCAACCTTTAAGCATTGCTTCCAATTCTGTAAAAGTAGTCCTCAGAAGTCCACAACTGTGTGGTAGTGCTGGAAGCAAGGTGCGGCGCACAGGGCTACTTTGCAATCTTCACACTCATACCTAGATTCTCGTCTCAGTCCCATTCGGTAACATACAACACACTGCCGAGTAGGGTTTTCCTTGCGTGCTGTTGCAACTATGTATGAGGGATGGTGAGGAAATTGATTCTTGTTGGGGGAGCAGTCTTCGAAGGTCTGCCTGGCTGCGGTCTTGCAAGTTTATTGTACTTCATTATGATATTCTCTTTAAGTCTCATCTAGAATTCTAAACTGGTATCCTGACCTCCTGACTTCTTGTACAAGTAGGCATTTAGGCAACATATGTCCAGCATATGGTAGAAGTGCTTCCAGTAGTACTTCATTATTATTATTATTTTTTTACGAGTACTTCGACAGCTCACAAGATACGCATCACTCAGGTCAACTCCACCCATCTGACAGTTGTAGTCAATAGCTAACTTCGTTTCTTTCCCTCTCTCCCTACACGACATCATGGTATCATCGTGCGTAGTTCTTATGAGGCATGCATCCTTTTTATCCTTCCACTTCATTATCACGAGTTTCCCCTTATAAACTGCCATTTTTTTCCCCCTCCCTTCCTGAATGTGCTGTTTTTTATTTCCGACAGAACACACTGTCGATTTTGACGCAACGCACCTATTGCATCTGTCTCCTTATCACACAGCTTGTTGTACAAACCTGGGCTCGAGAATCGGTTATCCATTGTTACGCGATACCCTTTGTTTAGAAGCGGTGCCATGAGTTGCAAAACAACTTTCGACCGGGCGAGTTGGCCGTGCGCGAAGAGGCGCGCGGCTGTGAGCTTGCATCCGGGAGATAGTAGGTTCGAATCCCACTATCGGCAGCCCTGAAAATGGTTTTCCGTGGTTTCCCATTTTCACACCAGGCAAATGCTGGGGCTGTACCTTAATTAAGGCCACGGCCGCTTCCTTCCAACTCCTAGGCCTTTCCTATCCCATCGTCACCATAAGACCTCTGTGTATCAAACTGGGTGTCTTTTCCTATATACACCAAGAAATTCCACACATAACCACCGACTTAGATTCACACAGTTCAAATGATTTGATACAGAACTTTGACGGTACGAAAACTTTCCACGACAAACATCCCTTCCACAACATAAGAGACTCATCTACAGACACACCGCTTGCGAGTGTGTACACACTTCGGAATCTGCTATTCAAGTGGTCCAGGGTAGGTTTCAATTTGTAGTGTTTCTTCGGACCACATGTGGCTTCATTGTATGCTTCGTTATCGACAAAGTGTAAGAATTTGAGGAGATGAAATCTTCTTTCAGAGGACAGCTCCAAAAATATTGGGGTTTGTAATATCTGCCTACAAGAAAAGTAGCTGATGAATGCCTTGCAAGAGAAAGAATGCAAGTAAAGTCATAATTTCATTTTTATTCGTGTCAGTCCACTTATTCACTCTCGAATATAGTTTCAAGGTTGGTGTGCTTTCTAAAAACTGTTGAGCATACCGGGTGGTTTCCCTACTTATTAATTCCGCTTATTCACGAGTGATAAACAAATGAAAATATTCTAGCGGATTATTTAAGACTTCAATTTGTACATTTAGTCCAGATTGCGCTGTAAATGTAAATCTCGGCCATTCAGATCCTACCTTTGTCTATATACAGAGCTGAATATCACTGCTACAGTCACGTTCACTTTTCACTTTCACCATTGCACTTGCTATCTCCTGACATTTCAACATTAGTCTCACTAACAGATGACACATCGCTCTCCAAATTGTCACAGTGTAATAAATCAAAAAGTTCTTCCCCACGCAGAAGTTTCCGAGCTCCGCTTGCACCTGCCATAATGCACTATCTACCACTCTCAGCAGCATGGCAGGCGGTACTGGCTGGCTGCCAGCTGGATGCGGAAAGAAAACATTTCGCCCGGTCATGTGGTTTTAGGAGAGTGCTGCTGTAGACAAAGCTCAAAACTAACATACACGCACAAAGGAAAGCAATCTCGGATCTTTCGGCAGAAGAAGTCGTCGTACCCATCGCCAAAGGACATTTACAATGTGATGATGGAATATTCCATCATGGCCACTTAGAAAGCCATGGGAGTATGACGATTTATTCCGTCATAACTGCTTGAAAGGTTTAAGTCCTCTGATGAGTTATCTTTCACCAAGAGTTGATTTGATAATATGAATTGCTTTTACATTAAAAAATGATTGTAAGTGGTTCAGTAATTGTTAAGAATGCCCTTGAGTGTGTGACATTAACGATAATGTATCAGTGACAGTAGGGCAAAAGATCTGTCTCAACACATGATCTTTGAGTTGGTGAGAATGTACATAGGGTGTAAGATAGATAATCTTCCTTTCCCTGGCTGCATATTTGCCCACAGTGTGGGTTCTCCTAACTATCACTTTTCTGATCCGTAGACTGTATACTCTCCGCTTCTGTATCTGGGCAACAGATATATCGTTCCTCTGCTAGGTGGTTTCAACGGTTCACCACCACATAGCTCTTGGAGGTCCATGGCCTCTCCTTCGTTCAACAATGGCAACAGTTTTCTGTACAGGATGATCATCATCACGCCACTTGACATGCTCATCCCAGCAGATCTATCTCCCTCCTCGAGTTTCTTACCAATAGTAGTTACTCCTCGCACGTGCTCATTACACACTCGGTCTGTTCGAGAAACACTCATATACCACACTCTGTAGTGTGCATTTGCTGATCGTACTGCTTCTGCCTTGCCCAGCATACAGAGTTATGGGAATCAGTGTGCCTGATAACGAAACCTGTCAGCGATCACATTTCATCCAAATAACATTGATACTTGAGATCGTTTTCAATTCTGGCATCGGTGGTGATAATGGACCTGAGATAACTGAACCTATGTCATCAACAATGGTTCATCAGCTAGGAAGATAGTGTCGGTGCATGCTAAATATTGTCCAATAATCACGGGCCATGAGAGGAGATCGGGACAAAGGTTACCTGAATGAATTGGATCCATGAAATGTTACTGTAATATTTGTCCCAAATGGAAGATAATTGCTTTTACTCAAATAAAGTGTTAAAATCTGCGGTAAAATAAGAAATACTACGAAATATTCTACTTGTAGAGAATAATATGGATACATAATTTACTACCTTACAACTATTTTTTCTGCTACATCGCAGCGCCTCTGTATGTGTTTTGTTTGTCCAACACTTTTGTGTATGATGTCTTTGCTCACTAAAGTTGTTTGAATTAATTAGGTGCCGTTTTCTTCATGTTGCTCATTCGTTTTGTGCCTTAACTCATTCATAAAGTGATATATTTATTGGTCCAGGGATCATGCTATTTTCCTTTCAACAAAAATAATATATTTACTGGTCCAGGAACCATGGTATTTTGCTGTCTGAACTGCCAGCGCTAGTCATATGGACAAAGATAATGAGAATTAACAGATATAGCACTCCCATTCGTCAGTGCTAGCCCTACTCCTCAAGAAAGAAACAAAAGATGGCAAGAGCAGCGGAATGTGACATAAGGGAGTCCTGTCTACGCCCGTAAGTGTGTATACATATTTCTCTAGTAACAACTGTATTTCTTAATTTACCTCAAATTTTACACTTTATTTGAGTAAAAGCAATTATTATCTTCCATTTGGGACAAATATTACAGTGACATTTCATGGATCCAATTCGTTCACATAACCCAATTAAAATGAGGATAAAAACCAACCACTAACTTGCAATCTGCACCCAGAGTCACTGGGGAAAAGTACTAAACTGTAATTTGTCTCTGCATTCTTTCTGCTTAGTCTCAATTTCAACAGCAGTGTACACTAGATCTCTGTTGGGTGAACTACGGCAAAGTTTTAATTAATTTTGTCAAGTAATCACCATGTGTCGCCACAGAACTTTCACACGAGACATCGTACAACATAAGGAGTGTCAAATGGACTCTCTTCTACCCTTCAAATATTCAACTAATTCTGCCAGGTTTGAACCAACGAACTTGGGATCCAGAGGCTGATAATGACAACGATCCATACTGAAGAAAAGGTTTGGACTCTTTTCAACTCATTTGAAGGGATATTTCAGCCAGAGATTTCATTTTTCGGACCATAACACGCTCTTATGGTCCGAAAGTACATAGACATTTGTCTCAGACCGTACAGAAATATACTTGTTATAATACCATGCCTTGCACAAGCTATCCAGTGGAAAATAGCAGTAGGGAGAGGGTGGGAGAGGAAAGAATGCTTTGTTGTCTCAGCTATATTGTTGGGTTGCACACTTGAACAGTGCTGTAATCTACTTTGAGAAGTTGCACAATATCACTTGTTTAAGTGACTTTTTTGTAGTCTAGCATTTATGCTTGAAGTTGTAAAATATGCAAAAGAACACTACAATAAGGCAGGAAGATACTCTGAACCTCACCTACACAAAAATCATTCAGTAAATGTGATATCAACGCTCTTGATGGTACCAAAGATAGTGTATTTTTTGTAGAATTTGACATGGAAGTGAAAATTCGGACAACAGCATTATGAATGCAAATGAAAATGAATATACTGAGACAAATCAGTTGCTGTGATTTCATTTTACCATGTTATAGTTTGTGCCTCTGCTTAAGGTGAAATGTTCCTTGATAAAAATCTGGCCGAGAAATACGTGTATAAATAAATATTTTCCTTAAATTTCCATCGCAAAATCAAGGTGTGTTTATGGCCCGAAAAATACGGTACTTGGCCCCTGGTGAATCTGGATAAAAACACCAAGTTAGAGAAATGTTGCTAATTGCCCTAATTCCCTTTATCACAGCCTGCAATTACTGGACAACATTTTTTGTTGACCCCAAATAAGTTCCTACCTCAACCAGCAATTGCGTAATGCTGATCAGCTTAACCGTAACCAGTCTGACAAAAATTGTACATCAGGTTCTCCACCAAAGATATGTATTTCAGATGAGCCAGCTTCACTAGATTGATCAATATTTACATTAGTGTCAGTGCATATGGGAAGCAGAAAAACATGTTCAGGAACATTAATTGTTCGATTATCAAGCCACCTGAAGATCTAAATAGCTAAAGACTAGCTAGATGTCAGACAAGATAGTTTCTAAGTGACAGAAAAACGGATTGAGCTAACCTATAAAGGAACTATGTGCATTTTTGCCAGCCGTCTCATCCACGCCATATTTCGCTGACCGCCAATACAAAATATATTTAGTCCATAGCAAGGAAGCATTTAATCTTAGTTAATTTTACACTTGTTTCTTCCCAGCTCTTGACAAGTTAGTTTCTGTATCCTAGTTTCATTTGCAGGGTGGGTATACACATTTATGATTCTTTGTTCTTGATGAAGGAAGCACAGGGATAAGGAGAAGACCATACAAACACAAGGGAAAAAAATAGACAAATGAAGTTTACACACCACAGAGGTGGACAGGAGCACAGGACAAACAAGAGAAAAAGAATTCAGCAAGTTAATAAATGTAATGGGAAAGGAACAAACATGAGTGAGAACATAAATCAAAGATACAAAACTAGACATGAGGATACAAGAACACTTTAAAAGTAATCACAATGCTAAATTGTTATTCATTCATACTTTCTTATCTATGATTTATATTCATATAAATATATTATATCATAGGTGACTGCTCAGTGTTGTACCTTTCCTAATCCCCAGTTCAATTTATCTTCTTATATCACCATTCCAGGAGAACAGACAGCCCAAGTACTTAAAATGTAACACTTTTTCAAATTATAAATTTTGTATGTAGCATTCAATTTAACCCCCACCTACGTAACTTAAATTTTCAATAATACCTTATTATTACAAGGGAAAAAAGCATGTGAATAACCATACCAATCAATCTTGCACTTGTGTAATCATTATTGTTCTGTCAAAAGGAACATGACAACTACTTTATGACTAAGTATGCATATATACTGTAGCTTCATTATAGACTCTTAGGTCTTTCTGCATTTAGTCTGTAAGCTTCTGTAAATTTACTTAACACCTCCACAAATCATCTATTTGTAACTAGTTCTATGCTCTGATTGAACTCCTCACCCCTTATCATCAAATAATTCAAAACCCAATCTAAACATCATTGTCTTGGTCTCCCTCTCCTTGGCTTCCATAGCTGAGTCCATTATTCCCTTAATATTCTATCCTTCTCCATTCCCCTCACGTGACACTCAGTATGACTTAAGTATGGATGCTTTAAAAAAATTTAACTTATTTTAAAATTTATATCTCCTGAGTTACGGAAATATCCTCACAAACTATATGTTACTGGCAAAGTATTTTTTTAAAACAGGCATTAAATAAAATACCTAGGAAGAGCAAAGGATAACTGGCAATTTTTGGTACAGTGTAAAATTCTGTTTTTTTTCCCCCACTACGTTTTAACACGTTGAGTGCCAAGCGACCCCATTTGGGTACGTGAGAGTAGTCAAGTTTTTGAACTTCACGTCCGCATATGGGGTCGTACGTTCGTTCTAAATCGAGAACTGTGCGAACCCATTTGGGTGCGCAGTAAGTATGGTGTTTTGAAGCTGCATAAAGTCCCTTCCTGCCATCTGTTGGTAGTCTATTTAAGTACGTTCATAGTCCATCTTCCATTCCTCAATTCCTGATTTGGCGCGACCCTATATGGGTACGTCAAGAGTGTTTTGTAGGATGACAAATTCATTGTCTAACTCGCGCACGGATTTTTTATGTAAGCGTGCAGTGCGGTGAGTTTCCTTTTCTTTTTTAAGTCGTTACAAGTAAATCGAGCAGCAAAAGACTTAGTGCAGATAGTCTGGATGATATATCGAGCAAGTGGGACAATGATGATGTAGATGAAGTATACAGTTACAGTGATTTTGAACCCAGCACAGAGCAACCAGCGATCTCGCATGTTCATCCACAATTGATGATCTACTGTCTTCAGCATACACATCACCACTGTACTCCGGGTTTCCAAGCCAGCTGTTGCAACAATTATGACCCTCTTCCACAATATACAGTAGTCACGGGTTTCCCATTTTGCACAATCATCGCTGCTAGGTTCTCTTACTCAAATTAAAAGTTATACAAACAAAATTATGTACTTGTTCAGTATTCCGTCACTACTAATTCTCCTTATAATGTTATTCTGTTACATCCTAATTTAACAAATTCACATGATTTTCACTACTATATATAACTACATTCTATACAAAAATTACCTAACCTAAAATCGGAAGATCGTCATTTAGAAACATTTCCTGGCCTAAAATGGGGAATGACCGAGCGTCGGGACAGTAACTACTGTATAAGTACGACCCCATATGGGTGCGCGTGTACGTGTACAGTTCGTAATGACCAATACGACCGCATATGGGGTCGCAATATTTTACCTAATATACATAATTAAGTTAGCCTAATATATCATAAATACATCCTCATTTCAGCGATCATTTGCTTGGTTAAGCCTGTGAACGTTTTGGCACCAGAGAGTAACTCGATGTTATTAGTTCACGGCACTAGACGGCAATCCTTTGAAAATCGGTCTGGCACTCAACGAGTTAAACTTCTAGTCTAGGTATTATACAGAATTTTAAAACTTGTTACGGTAAAGTATGAAAGGATACAAATCTTACACTGAAGACAAAAATGTTTAATAATAATACAATAAAAAGATTTAGTTAACAAAAGAATCTGTGAACTAACTAAACTATTCTAAAGGTAACTTACAGTTTTAATTTTTTTATTTCAACTGTCTTCAAATAACAATAATTAAAATAGACAACTTCAAATATTATTAATTTTTTCAAAATTTGTTTTGAAAATATTAAACTTGTAATTTTTAAGGTTATTTTAAAAATACTATGTTTAAAGATGCAAAACTCCTGAAAGATCCTTAAATATTTCAAAATCAGCCTTGAAAATATTCATCTTCAATTTTTCCAAATTTGATATACTACAGTAGAATCTTGATTATACGCTCCCAGAAACTACATTTTGCCGTATTTTTCATTCAAATTACGTGGTCTCGCAAGAATCCTAATTAAATCACGTTGTAAAAATCCCACATTATCCGTTCCTCGAAGGAACGATTTCCCAGATCAACCGTTCAGAAATTTCGGTCCCATCAACGCTAAATCCGCGATTGCGCGTTTTTCAAGAAACTGCATCTCACAAAAGGACGGCTAGAGCATACTTGTGGATCTTGGTGTTAACGTCCCGTCATTGCAGTAATTTGAGGAAGTACTGTACTGGAAAAGCGATCGACAGTGAACTTGCACAAGGGATCATCTTAGCATCGCATTCGGGTGGTATTGTTTAAATAACTCTCGGAAATCACAAAGCAGAGCGTGCCCAAAACAATTGCAAGGAGACAGAGCGCATTTCAACAGATCTATGTGAGGACAGAACGAGTTCAGTCAAATGTTTGTACTTGCAAAACGTCTACATTATGTCCAGGGTTAGATGTTTACTTATTTATTTTTTTACTTTTTTCGAGTGTATCGCCGAACAGATTTTCGACACTTCCCTCAGGGCACTGTATAGTCACTGGGCTTTCAGGCAGGAATAGAAACTGCTCCTTAAGAGCAAATTTAGCATTTTAATATCATATACGATTATGTTATCGAGACTACAACAGATGTTGCACCTTACATACTGTACATAAAGCCATGGGAAGTTTTGGGATTGCATATTACTTTTTTAGTCCTAATATAAAATTGGGAATTTCACATTTTTGTGGTAAAATGTTATAAAAACTGCAGTTGTTTTATTTGAGCATGTTACATTTAAAAACTTTGTATCATTTCGCAGACTTGTACAGCAAGCGTGCTTTCCAGCTGACTCAAGGTCACGAATAACCGTAATTTGGGAAGTGTTAATGACATTTTTTCTTTCCAATTTGATTGTGATTAGTGACGGGCAGAATTGAATATAATGCATTCAACATCTTGAGAATCGATACTTACATTCAAAACAAGACCAACTCTGAAGATGGGAGTTGGTCTTGTTTTGAAACCATATATTCTCGAGTTCAGCATAACCTTTAAAAATCGATGGAGGCCTAATTTACGTGGTACAAGATTTTCACAAACTGATTACGAATAGTATATCGGTGAGCAAATTACAATGGAAGATTAAAAAAAAGGATTTCGCCATCATGTTGGGCGCTTTTGTAACTTAATTTATTAGATTAGAAAATTAAAAACTACTTGTGGTCGATTGTTGTTTGCCTTGGCGTTACGGGTATTAGAGTTTTCAAAGAGTTCGGCTGATCAAAGTGGCTGAACTGAAAGAAGTTTTCAGAGGAAACCGACAAAGTTTTCCCAGTAAAACTAAATGTAAAGTTTTGAGATTTTTAAGTCGCGTACCGGTAATCAAGGTTTGAAGCCGGCCATGCGGTCTAACTTGCCTGCCTCTCACCCGGAGGGCCATGGTTCGATTCCCGGCCAGGTTAGGCATTTTTGCCTGGATATAAGGGCTGGTTCCAGGTTCACTCATTCTACGATTACCTTTGATTGAGGAGCTATTTAATGGTGAGATGGTAAAACCGGTCTAGAGAACCAGGAATAACGGCCGAGAGGATTCGTCACACTGACCATGCGTCACCTCAATCTGCAGGCCTTCGGACCGAGCAGCGGTCACTTGATAGGCGGAAGGCCCTTTGGGGCTGTAGTTTGGCTTGGTTTAGGAGTGTTTGTAAGATTATTAAAAAAACATTTAATTTTTGTGATGTTTAGCCAAATTGTTGATGGTTTATTCGTTCCCGGATTTTCCGTTTTCCTGTGTTGTACGGTTTTTTTCTGGGGTCCATCCAAACACAGAGAATCGAGGTTTCACTGTAATGATTAAATATCCAGGAATCCTCGACACCTGTTTAAAGGCCAACACAAGCGATTTGTTATTACAAGGAAGGAATAAGTTGTCCTTAGAATTTAGCAGCGTTTTATTTATCACACTAAAGTTTTATATACTTCGGCATTTTGTGTCATACATATATCTAATGAATCCTTGACCACCGCCTATAAGAATGAGAAGTGTCTGGAGTGGACAATTTAAGAAAAAAAATATATATATATATATATACAGTAGAATGATACTGGACTGGTCTGAATTGTGTAGGGAGGTGAACCAGTTTGCCACATAACACCACTTTGAATTTGAACACAAAAAAAGGTTGTGAAGTGGAACGGCTTGTTAACACTTCCCCTACTGTGATTCTATCATTCTACAAAATGCCTATGAAATGAGTAAATGAATTTTTATTTTATAGCTTCCAATTCTTTTTTCACTTATACAATTCCTTGTCATTCCATAAACCATCAGTTATAAAACGTTGCCAGTAACATACATATTATTTTCAAATGAACAAACTGATTACATTAACAGCTTTGTCACCTTCACACACCCCAAGCGATTCCGAGGTTGGGCATCAGATTTGAAGGAAGTCTGCAGCCCGAACATTACACTATATTAACTCTTTCTTGCACGACTTTCTTCCCCTGCACCCACAACTTAGCAGCATCCAAATGAAATGAATTATTGTCTCTAATCCTTGTTATCTGATGAAAGATGTATTGAACTGGTTAAACGTTACTTCTTTGAAAACTGTCTCAACTATGTTCTGAACTCTTTAGTTATCACTATTTATCTGTTTATACTTTTCATTATTTTTCACCTTGTCAACCCTCCCACCCAGGTTTTTACAATTGATTTAATGTTTATTACACTACAGTTTTCAATAAAATATAATAACATGCTACTATAATCTAGCTTCTTTGGTAAAATACTGACAAAACTTACTTCCACTTGCGGCTGGGGAGTAGATGTGGACGAATCAACCGTTTTGACCGGAGGTAGACGCTGATACTTTGGAAGTTTTGCTCGAATTTCTTCCTGCAATCAAAAGATCAAACAAGTCTTAGAAGTAAAAAAACAAAACAAAAACATTGTTAACACAGACGGTAAAGTAGATGACGCCCTTTATCAACACAACAGGAAAAAGTTCAGAAAAATACCACCACAAGTAAGTTTTCGCCATCATGTAGATTTAGGCCTGCTTTCTTCCATGGTTAAACATCTACAAACAAGTTGCTAGTTAAAAACGCATAAAAAAATTAATGTGTCGAGTTTCCAAAGTTTCTTCAAACTTTTCCTGAGAAATGTTAGCTATCATGTTAATTCTCATGAGAGTTATAAACAGTGCGAATCTATAGGGAGCAGCAGAACCAAACGGTTTTTGAGCGCGATCCGATGCAATTCTATTCAAATACAGCTGTAAGCCTGTAAAACAGCTAAAAATGGGAAACAGTATTTTACAGACCTCTGTCGTCCTCTCCATGTTGTTCTGTGCCCTAATATTTGCTGTATTATAATGGTTTTGTGGTCTTGTTTCGGGATAAAAATTTTGGGTTCAAAGATACATTCTTGGCATATTTCAGCCGTTCCCTCTATGTGACTGGACTCCCTAAAACACCAGCAAAATGGCACGTTTCGTGTAAGTCATTGATTAATCTTTTGACCTTCTACTGAAGGAAATACTATGGAAGTTACCTTCTTCTGGTGGATACTATCGCTGCAAAAACTCTGCTAACAATTCTCCTAACTAGTTTTTGAAATTCCAGCATTGTCTCCAAACATTATACTAAAAATCATCAGTTGTACACCAAAAAAAGTGTTGCACTTGATGAAAAAGACAACAGTGACAGAGATGAATGGTGATGACTAAATTAAATGGCAGAAAATGTGGGGGCAAGTTTATAATTGAATAAATACAGTAAACACAAATGGGACACATATCAGTCTCTTACGATACTGTTTGGCAACCTTTGTCCTTTGTAGAACTTGAACGATTCATTCATGGTGTATGATTTCCTTTTGCACATGAGTATTCACAGAACTATGGGTTGTATGAAAACTACTGTATTGTAGGCAAAAATACTTACCAAAGAAATATCTTCTTGCGGATGAATTATCTTACTAGAAGCACCAGTTGTATTTATGAGTACAACCTTCTGTGGTGACTCTGCTGATGAAGGTGAAGGAGTTGTTTGGTTACCCTGACTATTCGCCGTACTGTAATCAGAACGAAAGGAAGTAAAATAGTATGAAATAAACATTTTCAATGAAGGACTAGGGAGACGTTTCAATGAATATTATTTACCTGTACGCAGGGAATGTGGGCTTAACTGGACCGATTGGCGCTGATGAAGTGGACGAAATTGGTTTGAAATCAGCTCCAACAGGAGTGGAGGTTGCTGTGGTGGAAGGCTACAAACATTTAAACAAAAAAGAAGGTAGTTTTTCACAAGTGGGCGAGTTAAAAGTTCAATTTATCAACAATGTAACTTACAACACAATTATCTGAAAGACACAAACATAAGCGAGTGCTTACCGTCGCAGCACTTGGAAACAATGGTTTATTTTGTTGTGGATTGTTTCCTCCTTGGTTCATAGGCATGTTCATGGGTGGAGGGCCCATTGGTCCCATCATGGGCATGCTGAAACAAGCGATACATTTAAGGTAGGGAGTTAAGCAAATGCCCAAGACATACGTTCTCCCACGGCCTCATGGTTTAATTTCATTATTTATATATACATGGTTGGAAAAGGAGAGTTACTAACCGTAAATAAAAATTAGTTCCCCTTGGTTCTGAACAAGAAGATACTGAATATTGAATTTTCACGACCGCGTTGTAATCGAAACAGACTTTCAATGTATTAGGTCGTGTTACGTACCACATGTACTACATGTACGTAACACGACCTAATACGTTGAAAGTCTGTTTCGAGAAGAAGATACTGAATTATCACTATTCCTTGTCCCTATATTTATATAATAATAAATATGTTAATAAAAGCACAGCTATTCTTTTTTATCAATACTATTCCTAATAACACCGTCTGCTGAGATTTCGTGATGGATGCAATACTTGGCACAGGCTGGAGCAAAATGTAGCTTCCACCAAAGTCCCTGTCTCATCTGTGATAATGTGGAAGCAGCTGGGGCATGGACGGTGCTGAGTAATGACATTTGTAGAATGACTAGTGTGTCTAGTGTTATGAAAAGTGTTGCTCACAGGTTCAGTCATGCGGCAATAGCACTTTCTGGCTCAGTGAGGAAGGCAACGGCAAATTACCTCACTCCTCATCTTGCCTAGTACACCTCATTTTGGCCCAGCCATCAGTTTTCGTGGTTTCCATATGCCCGTATAAAATTTGATGGTATTATTCGAGGATCCAACCAGCCGCTCGACAGATGACTTAACAGACAAGACATTCCTAATTCCGCTCTTAGAGTGGGAGGGAAAAAAACAGACGGAAAAAAACCTCTAATGAACCTGAACCTCATAATCAAATGTATATGCAAGGAACACAACCCACAAGAGTTTAAAATATTTCAAATACCTCAGTTCAATAATGGAACTGTAACAGTGAAGAGAACATAAACAACCACATAAAGACAAGATAGAGAAAACTAACAGGTATACTGAATGATAAAACAAACACATGTTTGCCTGGGCCAAAAGCAAAAAAAATGAAAACAGTTGTGACAACAATGCTTATGGTTCTGAATGCTAAGCTCTGTAAAAACACCAGGGAATCAAATAATTACAAACCATAGAGATATGGATGCTAAGGTGGAGTAACCTAACTAAACAAAACAGGAACCTTCAAAGTAAGACAACTACCAGACAAGTTGGCAGAGAACCAATCGTGCTGGTGTAAACACGTCATGAGGAGACCAAAATAACACACAACGCACAAGGTGTTTGATACCCTTACAATAGCACATGGAAGAGGTAGAACTTTAGTTGCGTCGAGTGTGATAAAAGAAATACCTGGGGGAAAACACCCAAGTAGATCCAACCACAATGCAAAATAAGTGAACGAGAGAAGAGGGAACCAGGAAAAAGAGGAGGAAGATAAAATAAGGAAGATTAGTTGAAATGTTCATTAACGTGTGATGAATATTACGTATTCAAGTGTACCAATAAGCCACACATGATAAAATAGGCTCCTGATATAATCACTAATATAGCGACATGTCTGGAGTGATGCTAATAGTGTAGTACACCGCATTCCATACAGTTCACGCAGATCCAGAGTGAAATTCCTACTGTAGATTCATTCCATGTCCAAGAATTCACTACACTAAAACATTAATACAGTGAAGCCTCATTAACATGTCTTCCCGCTTAGCACATCGTAATTTGAAGTCCTGATTTTCATTATATTAAATCTATATAAAAATACCTCACTTATCATGTCACAAATTTTCGCTATTGCTCCATAGTACCATCACATTTTTCCTAGCCCTGAAAATGTTATTTGTCATCCTTTGTGAAAGAAATGTAAATTTCAACTTGGGTAAGAGCCGTCGTCATAGTTGCGTGATTACAGGAAAAGGCCTTGAATACCTGAACTTCACAGGATAAGCTGCACCTTCGGGCAGCAAACCGTTAGTCTCAGGAATGTTCAGTTTTGCTTGCCAGTTAGCAGCAAGATTGCTGAATAACACAGTGAGCCTGTTTGTGCTTGTATTTCACATTCCATTCAGAACTTAGAAATTTATTTTGTGTTGAGTGGTACAGTGAAGTATAGCGAATATTTGTCATGTGATAGCCTATATCTGGATTAGGAACATAATTGTGTGAATTTGGCTAGCATGATGCATATTTGTCTTGTGATAGTCTAGTTATGGATACAGAAAAAGTTGTGAAATTTGTTACTAATGAAGACAGAATTAAAATCTGTTAGGAAGTGGACTGGCATCCGCATCTATAAGTGCAGAGGTTGTGAACATTGAAACTCACACTTTTGAGTTTCGACTAAGTCATCGAGTTGGTCAAGTTTTGTCAGATTAAAAATGGCAGCCAAAGCCATCCGCTGCAGTTGCATATGGAGTGTAACCTCCAATTCATTGTCCAAGAGTGTGACCAGAAAATAATGTTTAATAACCCACTGGTCTGAAATAAAAGGCTTCTACTAACATTTATTTTAGAAAGAGCGTGATCTGGAATCATACTTTGATATTTTTAATGGCCTCCTAGCGCATGTTTTCATATTTGTTGTCTGGTGTTTTTCACACCTTTCAGTGTACTGTTATTTTATAAGCCCAGCAGAAAAGGTTTCCACATTTGTTCTCTCATGTTGTTCACACCTTTTAATACTTTCCTCTCATCTTCAGAAATGGCGGATATAGTTTCAGTGTACCTGCGGATAAAAGACGTAAAATCCCTTCATTACATATTATAAATCTCATTTGGACCGTATTGGATATCAAATTTTAAAAACTGTAATTGAAAACAATAATTTAAACCACCTCTCCAATACTTATCAATCCTTATATTTAGTATACAATCATTACAACTGATGTTATAAGTTGAGACATGTTTAGCTTAACTGTCGTAAGCATCTTCAGCCACAATAAACTTAACCTAAACTTTGGTCAGGGTCTCGAACCTGGTGATCTTAAAGTATAGTAGTTCTCTAAAATCTAATATTCACATTAGTGAAGATCAATAATCATAAAACTAGTGTGTAAGCGTATAACAATTTCAAATAATTAAGATAATGAACTAAAAAACACTACA
This sequence comes from Anabrus simplex, assembly GCF_040414725.1. Taxonomy (NCBI): domain Eukaryota; kingdom Metazoa; phylum Arthropoda; class Insecta; order Orthoptera; family Tettigoniidae; genus Anabrus; species Anabrus simplex. The sequence continues at coordinate 43,807,029 of NC_090274.1, read as the reverse complement.
TCTGTATTGACAGAGGTTAAAATACATCAAATAATATGAGCTGATAATAAAGTAAGTAAAAATCATATTAGATTTCGCTTTGCTATCAGTCAATCACTAAAATGTTTTTTTTACAATACTATTAAAAATGTTCTTATTTTCGTTGAGTGAAGTCTAAGGTAAATTAGAATAGTCACTAGTTAAATCTTATTCCATTGCACAGAAATGAGAGTTAGGTACAAAAAAATCATTTAATAGTTGGTAGACTAATGGAGTAATTCACATCACAGAATTGCTATTTGCTTTACGTCGCACCGACACAGATACGTCTTATGGCGACAAGGGGATAGGGTAGGCCCAGGAATTGGAAGGAAGCGGCCGTGGCCTTAATTAAGGTACAGCCCCGGCATTTGCCTGGTGTGAAAATGAGAAACCACAGAAAACCATCTTCAGGGCTGCCGACAGTGGGGCTCAAACCCACTATCCCCCGATTACTGGATACTGGCCGCACTTAAGCGACTGCAACTATCAAGCTCGGTCATCACAGAATTGAATCATGCCTGAAACTGCATAAGTATGTAGAGGCAAATGTCCAGATTTCCTTTAATAAAAGGTTAAAACTGAAAACAGGTGCCCTCGAGTTTCTACGGGAGTTCAACGAAGTCTTAGATGAAGAATGAAACGCAATGAGCGTGTATTGAAGTCTAAGACTTTGTTGAACTCCAGTAGAAACCCAAGGACAGTTCTTTTCAGTTTTACCCTTTTATTAAAGGAAATCTGGACATTTGCCTCAACATACTTATGCAGTTTCAGGCATGATTCAATTCTGTGATGTGAACTACTCCATTAGTCAACAAATTATTAAGTGATTTTTCCTACCTGACTCTCACTTCTATGCAACAGAATCAGATTTAACTAGTGACTATTCTAATTTACCTTAGACTTCATTCAACGAAAATAAGAACAATTTTAATAGTACTGTAAAAAAACATTTTAGTGGTCGACTGATAGCAATGTGAAATCTAATATGGTTTTTATTTACTTGATGTATTTTAACATCCGTCAATACGGATGTAGTGTGTTTAGTTCATTATCTTAAAAATTTGAAATTGTTACAAGCTTACACACTAGTTTTATGGTTATTGATCTTCACTAATGTGAACTTTAGATTTTAGAGAACTACTATACTTTGAGATCAGTAGGTTTGGGGCCCTGACCAAACTTTAGGTGAAGTTTATTGTAGCTGAAGATGCTTATGACAGTTAAGTGAAATATGTCTCAACTTATAACACCAGTTGTATTGATTGTATCCTAAATATAAGGATTGATAACTTTGGAGAGGTGGTTTAACTTATTGATTTCAATTACAATTTTTATAAAATCCTTTCATGTCGGAAAAAATCATATCTAGTGTTTCCATCCTGCAGGATAGTTTTTATTCGTATATTCATTAGTATGTTTTCTCACTAACACATTCTTTTTCCTTCTTCCCTGCAGAAACATCTTAACGAGGTTTTATTGTATATTCAAATATTATTATGACATGCATATTTTTATAAAGAAACCTTCTTCCAGGTAATATACAAATCATTCAATTAAAATTTATACAGAATACATTTTAGTAACACAGGCTTCTTACAAATTGGCTATCCTGAACATCTAATGCTTTGACTTTTCAGTCGTCATAGTTTGTACACTATCTATTCACGTTTACTACTATCTACTGTGAAATTTTTAAGCAAATCAGTGGAGTTTACCAAATATACAGTTTAAGATTTTGTTTATATCAAACTGATGTACTAAGAGAACAGATTTTTAGTAAAGTCTTCACTTCTCTGAGGAGCAGTATTGCCAACTTATATTTTCAAGATCCGCTAAAATTCCACCAAGAAATCCGATCTCAAATAATAATAATAATAATAATAATAATAATAATAATAATAATAATAATAATAATAATAATAATAATAATAATCTGAGTAAAATTCTCGTCCCTCGAAAAACAGAAGATGGATAGAGACTGAGGTCACGCAAGGTGACAGGAGAGCTTTCCAACATTGCAGCAGACATCCAAAAAAGACGTCTGAAATTTTATGAACATGTCCGCAGACTGCCGGCAAGTAGACTAACACACAAGAATCTCACCTACATAGAACATCTAAAAAATATTTGATGGGTACTGGAAGTGAAGAAGGATCTGAAAAAACCCCAGATGAACTCAACTGACACCGCGGACAGAAACCTCTATAGGAAAAGAATGAATGGATGGAAAGTGCAACCAGAGAACGAAGTGAAAAAGAAGACTGGAGCAAAGTGGACAGAAGAACGAAAAAGAATCCACGGAGAAAGGATGAGAGCTGTTTGGCAACTCAGAAAACAGAATCGTTAGAGCTTTGCGTGATCCATTGGGTCCATACGCATAATAATAATAATAATAATAATAATAATAATAATAATAATAATAATAATAATAATAATAATAATAATAATAATAATAATAAAAGTAAATGTCTGCACTCACCTGCTCTGTGAGTTTCACTGGGATTAACCCCCTGCCTGCGAGCTAAAACTTGTAGGCGTTTTAGTGCCGGGTGCAACTTAGCTGAATCCCCTACCTCAAGGGCCACACACAAAACAGGCCAGTTTATTAAACATTCTTCCTTCATAGCATAAATATCAATGTTACTCTCCCACAGTTTAATTATCTGTCATCATTCGTCAACCAAGAAATAAGTAAGCCTACCCTTTCCCCACGCATTACAAATTTTATACCATGATCTCATAACATCAGATACAAATAACATGTTTTCCTCATGTAACTGCTAGCTCCTGACTCCTGACAAGAAATACGGAAGATCAGAGAGAGACTGGAATACACATTTTTTAAAAAAAACACAAACCACTAAATTCCACTATAATAAATCTAGAATTCCGCCAAAAAATCTGCTGTCCGCTAAATGATATATTTCTCCGCCGACAATCTTCTAATTCTGCCAAATCTAGCAGAAAATCCGCTAAGTTGGCAACATTGCTGAGGAGGTGTCTGAATTTGTCACACTCGCAACAGGATTTATTTTTAAGTGTGTTGCTCTCAAATACCCCATTCTTCAATGCTGACTAACACTGGATGCTGGTTATTGTAATATATAAAAACAAAAATGTTATTATGAAAGACACTTATTTCTCACACCCTTTCAAAATGTCTTGCACACAACCCTGGAATGACCCTCCACTCTCACCGTTTCCACAGCTAGAAAGGCAGAAGAGACGTATGCCTAGTTACAGAGGAAAAGGTAAACAGATGATGTGGTATTGAAATGCATGTCATTTGGCAGGGAATTAATTTGATTAACCATAACACCAAACACTTTTGATTGTGGATCCCTTTGGATTTGAAAAAAAAATGTGTGGAACTTTAAATAAATCCTTACTTAACACTGTCAATGTGTCTACTACATTAATTACCATGAGTTCATAAATGCTCAGTAGTATTTATGTACTTTTTTTTTTAAAGTAATAAATTACAAGCATAATCATAAAAATCTTATCTTCAAACAGGTATGTGAGGAATGGTGGCATTTCCTTGTCCCAATTTCTTTCAGGTTAAAAGTGTTTGTAGAAAGTTGAAATCTCATATCTGGTGTGATATCCAGGCAGTGACAGAAATCTGATTTTGTTGCTGCATATCCTGAAAATCCTACTTTGCACAGATGTATTGTAGGAAATGGGAGAATTTTCACCACTGCACATTTAGAAATGTCTGAATATTCCTGACATAACTACACCAGAATTCAGTTAGCCCTTTCTAGATCTGAGAATATGTATTCAAACACCACTCCACACATAATCTAAAGGTAATTCACTTTAAACAACTAACTCATCCAGAAAAATACTTGAACTTACACTCACCTACATTAGAATTACTGAACACTTATCTGCAAACGAGCATATATTTTTTCAATGAAACTCACAAACAAGATACTTCTATTGTTGGATCCTCTCACCAGTATCATGTCATATATATATATATATATATATAAAATTAATAAGGATATACATACCCATGACCCATATACGGCGGTCCCATGGGGTGCCCCATGTGTCCCATCATAGGCCCCATGGGAGGACCAAACTGCCCCATGGGCTGCATAGGATGGGGTGGCATTGGACCACCTTGGTTGGGAGGCATCATACCTTGCATCATGCCCCCCGGGCCACCAGGAACTGGCCCATTACCCAGCAACCCTTCTGGCTTACTCTTCTTTGGGGCAGGCTCATCCTCTCCACTACTTGGAGATCCTGGTCGCCCGCCTAGAACATAAACGGCACTTACAGCAAGCACTTTACAACCAACCAACAAATAACTGAAGTTAAAAACGATAAAACTAGGGCTCAGATCTTTACTACCTAAGAACTATGAAAAAATGCTTGTACAATAATATTATGCCCTAAAAGATACCAAAATATGGAATAAAAACTTGGAAATACAGTGCAAAAGAAAATATTTTCCAAAATTTGTTTAACTTTTTATTCATCATTCTAGAAAAATTATTGAAAATATAAACACCAAATCTCTATAACAGACTGTTCTTCCTATAAGAAATATAAAATGTTTGTTTGTCTATCCCTTGTCCCGTTTCTCTACGGGCATAGGTATGAGGTGAGATGAATCTGTCGCAGCAAGCTGGCAACCAGGAATGAAAATTTATAATGTCCAATAACGGACCATTTATATTGGTATTATAAAATTACTCATTCGGGAAAAATATTTCAGGTTCTCTATGGGAATCAACATCTATATCATCTAATGGCCAAGCAGGCATCAATTTTTGGTAATGAGAAATAGTGATGTGGGACATTCGATTCATTTAATTCCGTTCACGTTACTGAATCGATACAGTGATCCGATTCACGGCACATTAGTCACCGCTCCTACTGCATCTGTGTACATGTGCTGGTAGGGCACCAGCAACAGCATTCAGTGCTCACAGCTGCCATCTGGTCTGCATACTATGAACTCCTTTCTTAGAAAAAAATGCTAGTCACTCTAAGACATCAAAGGTTTCCGGCAACGCAGGGTGGGAAATGTTAGGATTAGGAAGGTAGCAGCCATGGCCTGAATTAAGGTACAGTCCCAGGATTTCCTGGTGTGAAAATGGGGAAATTACAGAAAACCACCTTAACAGCTGCCGACGGTGGGATTTGAACCCACCATCCCCCGAATACGAACACATAGCTACGCGATACTTGCCGCACGACAACTTCGTCATTTTTGAAAATATGTATTTTTCTATCAGCAGAGGAATTTTTAAATTGTAATATTTTGTATAGGCTACCCGAGATGTACAGTAGCCCGGTGGTTTTCTGATTCAACATACTGTTGGTTAAGTTATTGTGTCTGCCCACATATGATTGAAGTCTTGTGCAACGATGTGACATATGAACTGACGTGATAAATGATAATAGGAAGGAGAGGATGAGACCCAGTGCAGGCACATAGCCCAGTCCAGTCAAATAGCACCAAGGGGTCTGCTCAAGGCTTTACGAACCCATCCGATGGACGAATCACCATCAACAGCGCCATATGCCCTCACTCCATATGAGCACTGCGGAGAGGTTTGGAATTTCATCCACGCTTCTGGCACACAATCTAGTGATAAGAAATTGTGTACCACGACCTCCCCAATCCTGCTGGCCAACATTGTGATGGTGAAAATTTTTCAACCACCAGGACTCGAACCAGCTAACTACGGTGTCAGACCATTTAGACTTCAACGCCTTAACGATCATGGCTGCCAGGTAGGCTTGCTATAAGAAATATAGAATAAAACCTATTTTTCTTGCAAAAACAAGAAAATGTATTTAAGTGAATTTGCACTTCGCCTCTAAAGAAGACTTAGGAAATCTGAAAAAATTACTAAATTCTTTGCAAAAAAAAAAAAAGAGTGGAAAAAATAATAATCTTATGGCCTCAGTTACCGCGTGCAAGCATTTTAATTTAACTCCATCTGACTACTTGCCAGTCAATTTCGATGTTCCGTTTTACTCTAGGTATAGTAGATGGCAGAGTAAACCAAATCTCTCTTGGGCATCTAAGGCTGAATTTTAATTTTGTCAGATAACCACCAAATGAGTTATCAGAGGTCTTTTACACGGTGACGTCGTATGGACTATTTTTCTGCCCTTCAGAACCCAAACTACCTCTGCCGGGTTTGAACCCGCTATTTTGGGATCTGAAAGCCAACACACTACCACTGATGCACAGATGAATAAGCAATACCACTCACCTTGTTTCTGTCGTTCATGTTCCTTAATATCATCTGGTGGGATTCCTTCCATCCCATAGATCTCAATCTCAATATTAGATCTGTTTGGGAGGGAATTAGGTACCTTGTCTATAGTCTCTTTGTGCACCTAGAAACAGAGTAAGATACTTAAATCTAACTTCTGCCACAATAAATAAGTGTGACTTCAAGAATACTCATATCAGCATGCAATTTAACAAGGATTAACATTACATCTTTGAAAATGTGACCACAATTAAGATATACCAATTCTTTCTTATTTTAAACAAAAGGAATTTTACTATTTCAGATTTAAGTATCTGAGCCTTAATTCAGCAGTTAGGTCAAGGAAGCAGAATACATTAAAAACAAGATAGGTGGAACAAACTGCATGGTCATAGCCTACAACCAAGTTCTAGGTTGCTCAAGAAAAAGAGTAAAAACCAGGAAATGACCCAAAGACAGTTTTATGATTTTGTTCATAGAGCTTAGCTATATAAACCAAATTATCTACAATTTTGTCTACGCACTTCAAAGTTTTACCTCAACATTCGTTTTGACCTCAAATTGGGAGTACAAAAGCCAAAAGTGGGGTCAATTCAATTTTTGTCTGGCGGTTTGTGTAAACACCACAGGAAAATGGCTCTGCAAAATATCTTGAAACTCTGTATTTAAGATCAGGGACAACCGGATAGTGCATTGAACTATATATCACTCTTTATTAGTACACTCAACTCTCGATTAACCGGGATAATGCAAGGTTAAGGCTTCCCGGATAAGTAAAATCGTGGTTAACCAGCAAAAATTTAAAAATAAAACAGGCGTACTGAAAGTACAGTTAAAATGATAAATTATACTATTGAATTTTTTTTACTAATTTACCCAATACGTTGCAGTTAAAGTAGCACTTAGCACAATTAATAAATGGAAGAATAAACAGCACTTTTTGTTGAAACTAATAAGTCAAAGAAGAATATTCAGACTACCTAACTTGACTCTTTCTGAAAACAATCAGTTATTTTTTTCTGCTTTTGTGCCGAGAAAAACTTTCTTTATTTTTCTTCAAGTTTCTCAAAACAAGTTTTTCGGTGATGAGAGCACCATCCTGGCCCTCTATGTACTCCAGCAATAACTCGACATTAGCTATGGCACCCCCGTGCATAACTGTTTCTTGTGCTTGTATTACTGTAACTCCGAACACTCGTACATTTTTAGTATTTTTGATATTGTGGTTAAGCCGCAACGCGGTTGATCCAATTACGGTAAATCGAGAGTTGAGTGTGTACAGTGGCATAGCAAAATTAAGGGGACCTATGCGCGAAACATCAGATTGTTTTATTAATATCAGCAATATCGATAAACTGTAAAAGTTATGTAAAACACTATTTCTGATCTTTTATGTTTTACGCACTTTCCCTTACAAATAGTATGTTTATTAATACTTTTTCAAAAACTGTGAAATATTAAGTCTGGAAATATTTGTTCCATCTAAAATTAAAACATTTAACAAAGTACAGTAAAAGTCCGATAGTCCGGCACGTTCGGGACCGGACCGGTGCCGGATTATCGGAAATGCCCGACTATCGGGCGGTACCTCTTACTACGATATAAGTTAAGGCGTACAGCGAAAACAGCTGTAACACAGAGTTTTTCAGTAAAATGTTGATCAGCAGAATCATTATTAACTGCAAATATTTCTTCAAACTCGTTTTTGTATTTTTCGGCTGAATCTTGGTTTACTAAAAGTGTCTCTCCGGTTACATCAAGTCTTCGAATTCCATGAAACTTAAAGTTTCTGAGCCACCATCAGAATAAAATTGCATTCACTTTCTGCAACACCTAAGTCTTGTCCAAATTTCTTTGAGTTTTCAATAACCATTACCGGCTTTCCTTCGGAGCGTACTGCACTGAACCCTTTGTACAATAAGCTATCAAATCGTTCTAGTTTTGGTTTTTTAAATGTTTGTGTGGAAGCCAATATTTCAGTTGTTACCGATTGAGAAGCAAATTTAATTAGTTCATCTTTTTGTTTTCTTAATATCGTAAATGGTTGAAGAGTCAGTATTAAATTCATATACCTATTCATATTCATACCTATTCATATACCTATTCTCACCTTTCTCCAGGCGTTTGATCATTTCCTGTTTCTGGTTGATGGTCAGAGTTGTTTCTCTCCTTATTTGCAACTTAAAAAACGTTAAAAAAATATATATAATAAAAATCCTGGAATGGTGCCGGACCATTGGGCGTTCCAGACTGTTGGATACTGGACTAATGGAATTCTACTGTAATAGAACCACAATATCGAATCATTTATGTCCCATTCATGATATAACAGAGGTGAGCACAAAATTATTGCTCTACAGCTGTCCAACATTGCCAAACGTCGTCAACAAGGATGTATCAGGCTCCCTGGCTGAATGGGTCCGGGGTTTGATTCCCGGCTGGGTCAGAAATTTTTAACCTTTAATGGTTAATTCCCTTGGCTAAGGAAATGCAACGCACTAACCACACACAACACCATCCTCCACCACAATAACACGCAATTTCCTATACATAGCAGATGCCACCCACCCACCCTCAGTGGAGGGTCTGCTAAGGAAGGAATGCACCAGGCTAGGAACAGTGACGCAATATTTTTATTAACAAGGATGTAACATACGATCGTCACGGTAACAAGTTAAATGCCGAAGATGGTCAATGCTTTCATGATTGTTTTTACAAAGTAAAGAAACTGTACAATCACAAGTCCATATATTGATCAGGAACATAATACGGCGGGGGGGTGTCAGCAAAAATATGACCCGGGCATATGATCGTCATAGGGTTGGTCATACTGATAAGTATTGTGAAAAAAATCATTCAATATCTCGTGCTGTTGTCATTTTATCAGCTGCTGAAGTTAGCCAATCAGATCGCTAAGCGGGCAAATTAAAATGGGCTTTGTGAGGCAGTGTTGTTAAAACTGCACGTGGCTTAAGACCAGCTTGAGAGCACCAATTGTAAAGAAACTTCGCCAGGGAAGGGACTTCAACACACGAACCTCCACGCTGACAGGATCGCACCATAGCGATTACGCTACGTTCACACCGCCTGAAACCCACAGTGTGTTTGATATTGATTTCTCGGCATGACACTCAAGCCTGTCTGTCTTAAGCTGCATGAAGATTTAGCAAACCGACCTCGCAAAGCCCATTTGAATTCGCCTGCAAAGCGATCTGATTGGCTAACTGAAGTAGCTAATAACACTACAACGGCACAAGAAACTGAATTACTTTTTTTTTTTCAAATTATAGATCAGTATTACCAACCCTCTGACATTCATATACCCGGCTCACATTGTTTCTAACCACCCTGTATAACCATCAAATTGTGAAGAATAATGTGGAAAGAAATAAGCGAAAATGGGGTCATAGAGGGAGGTGGAAGTGAAAGAATCCCTTGACCTATTGCAAAGCTGGTAAAAGCTAAATGCACTGACTTACAATGTCTTAAGCCCATAAAAAACTGACCAACAATAACATTACACTGAATGTTGTTAACTGAGCTGTGCTCTCCCTCTTGGACTGCCTCTCAATATCCGCAAGATGGCATCACCACCACAATTGCACAAAAAAATGTGAGGTTTTTTTACAAGTTGCTTTACGTCGCACCGACACAGGAAGGAAGCGGCTGTGGCCTTCATTAAGGTACAGCCCCAGCATTTGCCTGGTGTGAAATTGGGAAACCACGGAAAATCATTTTCAGGGCTGCCGACAGTGGGGTTCGAACCCACTATCTCCCGAATACTGGATACTGGCCGCACTTAAGCGACTGCAGCTATCGAGCTCGATAATGAGAAGTTCAACAGCTATTTTTTTTAAATTAGTGAAGTATAAAATGAAAAGAAGATTATAAATCAATTTATATCACTATGGCCATACTAATAATAATGCTATTTGTTTTACATCATACTGCCTACTATAATATTTTTCTAAGATGCCAGAATTTTGCCCCAAAGGTCATTAATGTGCCAGCAAATCTACCTGCCTGAAGCTGACCTACCTGAGCTCTTTCAAATGCCACCAGACGAGCGAAGATCCAACCCGCCCACCTGGGCTCAGCTCCATATTATTCCTCTTATTAAATCTATCCCTTAAGATGGCCCACAACTGAGTGAAAGGGAGACAGTGAAGTCACATAGCAGACATAACCAAATATGAAGATAATTACTGTATTATTATTATTATTATTATTGAAAATGCACACGTGTCGTGGTGAAAAAAAGCGATTACATTACATTTACATTACTTTTCTTTGCTATAAGCTATGATAGATTTCTGACAATTCCTGCTTTTTATAATATAGTATCTATCACAAAATTCCAAGCACAGCTCGCACACACATTCGTCATTTGGATTTGGTTCGTGAAATAATTTCTTGCAGCAGACCTTGTGGTGAAAACCATGAATCGCCAGTCTTGTCGTCACGTGTCGCATATGATTAGCTTCCATCCAGGTCCTGTCTTGCATTGCAGATGTTGCATAGAAGTCCTCTGGTATGTTGTTTTTCTTCTCATACAGATCTTGTATAAGCTGTTTGATGCTGGTACTAGTTGGAAGTATGAGCTCGCATCTCAGATCCTCTATTAAGAAGGTCTCCCTGGTAAGCTCATACTTAGCATCAATCTTGCATTCTGCGGGACTCCTAAAATTCTGTTCAGGTATCTAGCCTTTACTCGCTCCAATTCTTCCCGCTCTTTGTATGTGAGGTATTCTCCCACTAATTCTAGGCCATACGTCAGAACAGGTAGTATCTTTAACCTGAACAGGTCCATAGCTGTGGTAATCAATAGTTGTGTGATGTTTCTGATTTCATTCATAGCTCTAGATTTCATATGTAACCTGAAACTCTTTCCCGTTGTTTGGATTGTGATACCTAGATATATAAAATTGTTAGCCCTTGAGTATTTTGCCATTGCATTTGACGATCTCTGCTTCAGTGAGTCTTCCTCCTTTCCTAAACACTACCAATTCCGTCTTCTCCTCGTTTACCTGGATGTCCGCTCATTCACATAATGTATTTATCGATACTTGCAGTTTATATCTGTCGCTGCGATAGCTATGTCATCAGCGCATATGTATGTGCTTGTTCCTGCCATTCCTTTGGCGACATCGTTCGTGAGAACATTAAACAGGATAAGGCTGAGTGGATCGCCTTGAAGGTCACTGTCTGTGACAGCCAGTCAGATATGCCTATTCCATCATCTCTATGTGATTTTCAGCCAGTATATTCGATATCAGGGTCATTGTGCTCGTTCTTCCAATTAGTTCCTCCAGTTTATCTATAAATACCTTTCTGTTGACCATATCGAAGGCGTTTGAGTAGTCAACAAAAACCACATATAGTTTTCCTTTTGGTCTTTCTATTGTCTGTTTTATTTGTTCCAACAGGTTTTCTACTGCTAGAGTCATGGACCTTCCCTTTCTAAAACCAAACTGTTCCTCTGGGAAAAGGGGTTCTAAGCTTCTCTGCCAGCCTTTTGCCGAAAATTCCTGTTAGGAGCTTCAGTGATGTAGATTCCAACGCTATACCTCTATACGCGTTTGAGTTCTCTGTGTCGCCTTTTCCCTTGTATAATAGTTTGATTGTTGATTTTCTCCATCTGTTATACTTCCCAATTTTAAACATTTATCTAGAAGAGAGGTCCATATCGGTAGGTATTCTTGTGCTATCTGCTTTAAGTGTTCAATTCTTATTCCATCTACTCCTGGAACTCTGTTATTCTTCATTATTATTATTATTATTATTATCATCATCATCATCAAACTCACAACTTCATTATTGGTTCCAATGGTCATCGACGATTTTGTCAACTAAAGGTGAATTTGCCTGTATCTACCGCACTGGATTTGTGGTAGAGAACCAGCCTCCGGATACCAACATTGTGGGTTCAGACTTGGTTGAGAAAATCAGATTTTTGAAGGGCAACCTAGATGGCATCAAATCAAAACTTCCAATACATGGCACACAAGGATATAACATTCTTATTATTATTATAATTATAGCCAGCCACGTGACGTAAGGGTAGTGTACCTGCCCCTTACCCAGGAACTGGCAAGGTTAGCGATTTTTACCCGAATTAGAGGGCTGGTTCATGGTCCACTCACACTATGTGATTTTTTTTGCTAGTGGCTTTATGTCGCACCAACACAGAAATGTCTTATGGTGACGATGGGATAGGATAGCCCGTGCATTTAAAACTAGCACCTTGTAGAAGGCGTGAAAATGGGAAACCACGGAAAACCATATTCCGGGCTGCCAACAGTGGGATTCAAACCCACTATCTCCCGGATGCAAGCTCACATCTGCGTGCCCCTAACAGCGAGAGGGCAGTCTTGGTCTAGAAAACCCAAGAATAATAGCAGAGAAGACTCGTCGCACTCACTAAGCACCATCTCATCATCTGTAAGTCTTTGTGCTGAGCAGCAGTAGCTTGGTAGGCCAAAGGCCCTTTGGGGCCAGTTGTGATTGTACATACCACCATCCCCACCCCCCTCTGTACTTTTCACAGTGTATTGTTTTATTGGTATTTTAATACAGAAATATCTGAAGTTGGAAGGTCTTGCATATTAGATACAAACAGTTTATTTTGTAGACGTAGTTGGGAAACACAGAGCTATTTCCAAGTTTGGAAGTAAATTCACGTTGGTACCTAAACACGGAAGATCTCTCACTCACGATCGGACAGACATGCCCGAACGATAGTGGACATATTGAGATGGAGTGGGGGAATGACAAGACTATATATGCGTGTGAAGGGCATGCTCCAGGAAACTATTTACTTTTTTTTTTATTTTTACAATTTGCTTTACATCACACCAACACAGATAGGTCTCATTGTGATGATGGGATAGGAAAGGCCTAGGAGTGGGAAGAAAGAGGCCTGGTCTGAAAATGGTAAACCACGGAAAACCACTATCTCCCGGATACAAGCTCACAGCTGCATGCCTCGAACAGCGTGGCCAACATGCCAACTAATGCACTAAGTTTCGAAATCAAAAGTATTACAGATTACTTACTGATTTTTAGACAATTGCTGTTCTAGTGTACTGATGTATTTCCCATACTAGGTCTTCTATGTCTCATAGCAACTTTCATTAATCTATGACCTGGTGTCAAGGCATAGTACCAACAGCATGTGTTTGTGCAAGCAAAAGTATCTCTAAACCAAGTGCATAAAGAAGTACAGTACCAAAGTGTTATATTATGTGTCAATGGTGAGAGTCAGCAATTTGTGTTGATACACAAAAACAGTGAAGGGCAATACATCTGTCCTGTAATCACTGGTCATCAGGCTCTCTACAAATAGTAGTTCAGTCCTCACTGTCATTTCTCACGGCTTTTATTACAGGATTGTTTCATGTACACAGGGAGTCTTCCAGCAGTTGTTAATGTTCTGAGTGTGCATTGTGTATTTTTGTATATTGATGGAAAAATGCTTGTGCACTGATGCAAGTCAATACAATTATTTTAGAATCAGTCGAGAAGTTACTGGAGAACTTCAGTGCAGTTCCTACCTGTTTAATCGTCTTCCGAGCATTATGTAAGGCCTGCAGCAGATGTAGCAATCAGATTTGTGTACACACCCTACAGGGGAGAAGCATCATGCTCTATCAAAATTCGAGTGATCCACTTTGGTGAACTCAGGCGCCCAAATTTCAGTCATTTCAATTAATAATTTTATTTATGTTTATTATATTAAGATTTAAACTAACGCCCAAGTGTGCGGTGAATATTTTATTACTGTTACAAGTGGCACCCAACAGTGGAGTATATTTTATTTATATTAAACAGTAGTACCAGCGGATTTATTACTAATTATTATCATTATTATTATTATTTATTATTTATTAATTAAAAACACCAGTTAGCATTAAGTTTACTATTACGTTCCAATGTATATAGTTTTAATTCTTGACCTTAAGATTTAGTATTAGGCTGATGATGCCCATAACTAGGACGAAACATGTCCCTAACTGGTGTTTTTAATTCATGTAGAATTTAATCACTAAAAATATATATTTGTATTGAAAAGGTGGACAATAATTTTAAACTTGAAAGCGTTTGACTTAAAATAACTAGTGTGAGAACATATCAAGAGTATGAACCTAGAGAGAATGGCCTACAAGATAATAATCAAACCTCTGTGTCTGAGGGAGGTCCACAAAGACTCTGAAGCAGTGGGCGTTGAAGAGGTAGATACAGCAAAGATAAGTATTTAGGAAGAAAATTGCAGAAATGAGGGATGCAACCTAGAAACAATTTGTCAAGCCACCTTATAAGAGAGAATGAAGAAGTCAAAGACTTAAGGACCTTTGGCTAGACTGCGAAGGAGACAAGTCTGAGGGATAAAAGGACAGGTGGCATGTGTAAACATGATCCATATCTGATCATAAGGTCAGAAATAATTAAATTACTGCTTCCATACATATTTCTCTCAATCATATTAGTGTTCAAATCATTCCTTACATCTGTATTTTAATGATCGTATTTATGTGTTTGTGGTGTTTATGTGCTGGCGACTCCAAGAACCGAAACATGTCCACTATTTTTTCATAAATAATATTTTCTGATTATAGTGTCCTGTACTGATTAGGTGGTTAAAACTATATGGACCAATATGAATATTATTATTTGTAATCAATCATCACTTTCCGAGAATTGTCTCACTGACATAGGGTCCCTTTTTTAATTTTATTTTTAGAAATGGCTTTACATCGCACCGACACAGATAGGTCTTACGGCGACGATGGGACAGGAAAGAGCTAAGGACAGGAAGGAAGCAGCCGTGGCCATAATTAAGGTACAGCCCCAGCATTTGCCTGGTGTGAAAATGGAAAACCATCTTCAGGGCTGCCAACAGTGGGGCTCAAACCCACTATCTCCCGGATGCAAGTTCACAGCTGCGCGACCCTAACCGCACGGCCAACTCGCCCGGTCAGGGTCCTTTTTGTGGGTCAAATGAATGAATAAATAAATAAATAAATAAATATCAGATAAGAAGCTTTAGAGTACAAAGGAACAAACAGAGAGCAGGAGGTAAAAAGAAAGATGCCACTACGAAGGAGTTGGGGTTTTTTTGCTTTACTTTTACCAACTTTGGAAGCAAAGATAGCAGAACTGTAAGGGATGAGATATTTGTATTAAAACATGAAGTATTATTTATCTACTTAAGTGGATCACATTTTCAAGTATAAAAACACAAGGAAATACATTAAAACAATGAGTCACAACTAGGTTGGTGTGTCAAACAGATTACCTCCAAAAGTGAGAAACATTAGAATTGAAAGCAGTGCCCAGACAGCCACAGGGATGAATATACAAATTATTACCAGGTGCAAATCTCTTCACAATACCTTGTTAGGATGACTACACTGAATTACAAGTTGCATAGTATCTACCAGAAATGAAGTTATAATTTCTGGTCCAGTCAGCTTTTACAAAGAGCATTTCACCCTAACAAGTCCCTGCATTGTGACACAGTAACATTTCAATCATCATATTAAATACAAGCAACATTTACAACTACTTATTTTCAGCAAAGCAAAAACTTTCTAAGGCTCAAGAGCTATGTAATTTAACTTTTCTCCTATAGAAATTTCCATGGACTGCCTTACTCAAAATGAAGACATTTTCACTGTTCTGTTTAATGATGCCCTGTTCTATCACAAATTAAAATGTAAATACTCCCTTGATACGAGCGCTTTTTAAAGGGGTCGCTGACGATAAAGCCTGTGTGTAACATTGGCAGGCTCCATGTAGTGTATAAAGTGGTTGGATACAGTCCACTCATCAAACGGCATAAATATAGACTTTATAGGTCTCTACCAAAGGCTTGAAAACTTAGTAATTTAATGCCTAAGGTGATAAGACATCCCACTTTAGATGAGTTTAGTCATTTGTCACTAAGATATTGCAGGGGGAATGTCTAAATGCTCCACTATGGCAGATGATTATTTCTTTTCATAAAACACAACCTTAATTTCGAGAGAAACAATCTTGACCCATCAGTCTTCACCTCGACCATTGAGGTCAACTGCCTCACTCCCAGTTGAAGATTAATTACTATGAGTCATTGACGTAGATTCAGATCTGGGTAATTTATGTGAGAAATACAAGGAAAGGCTGCAAAATGTTTTTCTACTGATCTTTGTTTGTTTTTGTCTTTACAAATGTATAAATCTTTAGGTATTGAAGAGGAGAGAGGCCTCAAGCAATGATCTTGTCAATTTTCAAGATCCAGAAAAATTGTCTTTTCTGTCAGGTGAACACTAAACATGTCTGAGGTCTTATATGCTGAAATTGCACAAACTGACTTTTTTCTGTACTTCAAATACCCAACTACCACTCACAGGTCTGTCTGTTAGGCCAGAGGCTGGTTGCATCCACAAGCAGCACCAAAATGAGCCATACTAGGCGAGAAAGGAAGTGGTTTGCCAATGCTTTCCTCACACCTCTCCCAGGTATGAACCCGTAATACTGGACGAGGGGATGACAACTATGACAAACACTGAATCACAGGGGAAGTTCGCACTTGGATTTCCAAGGCTCAACTGTTTTTTAATCTCAGAAATTAAAATCTTAATAGCAGATCTGTCTGGCACAAATTTTACATGCTGTACTGAAGTTCTGAACCAAAGAGTTTAAGCCATTAACAGCTTTTCTGTGATTGTAATAAGTCTTAATTCACGTACAACAGCATTTATTCTTCACGTATCACTTCTCTCCCAACATGTTCACTAAACAAATGCATCACACCCCTGAAAATTATCAGTCAAGCATATAACCTATAGAATATTTGTGATAGCAACACACTTACCAAACAAAACAACATTAACACTCTTCCAACTGGAGACTTATACACAGGTATAGGAGAATTAAAATTGCTGATTAGGGATTTAGCAATAAACATTTAAATTTGTGAATAAATCAGTTATATTACAATACAAATTTATCAGAAATGGTAGACTGGGAATGATTTTCTACAGTTTTGTTTATGCACAATTTTTAGATAGAACTAAGATAACTGGAAATTAATGAAATATGTAATAAGTCACTAATATCTGTGCTGTTATTCCTTGTAAAATAAAAACATATGAAACATAAAGGACTGGAAATTACTATATACACTACTGTGAACAAATTTTTTAATGTATAATTATTACATATTTCCTACATTAGTAGCCCAGCACAAAATTCGCCAATCCCTGAACTCAAATACCAAGTTCCAAGAAATTCTAGTCATTTTCCCATGATGTCATACGAAAAAGACAGATAAAAATTGAACTGGGCCTAATTTCGTCTTTTGAAAACCTAATCTGAAATGAAAATGAAGTACAAAGATGCCTTTCAGTGTTCAGTCTGCAAGCATCTGTGAATAAACTTAACACCACAATTAATTCTGCAGCCTCACTTAGTTCCATACCTTTTATCATTAAATCATTAAAAAAAGGTCCAACCATCGTCGCCCTAGTCTCCCACTACTTCTCTTACCCTCCATGACAGGCTCCACTATTTTCCTAAGTAACCAATCTTCCTCCATTCACCTTGCATGACCCCAACACCAAAGGCGGTTTATTAAAAATAAAAATGATGTATGAGAGAAAAATCTCAGTGTAGCCATAAAATTATAATTTTATTTAGACAGATAACCCATTTCGGGTAAAGAAGCCAATCTTTGCCACTTTCTTTACTGACGCCCTTAAATGCTAATAGATATATTCATTAAGGTACGAGGAACGAATGAAGGTGTGAAGCTATTGCGTTTTTTGCACAATACTACACATGCGTAACAAATATTATTTGAAAATTCACTAGATAAAGAAACTTGTTGGGGGGGGATTTGGTGAAATGCACCCAATATGCTACGAAAATTCAAGGACTTGGTCTGGCGACGATCAAGTTCTTTACCGAACCGATAATCTCAGTGCTTTGCCCCTTAGAATTATAATCACCACAACTAAAAATGTATCATATTTAACAATGATCCAATAATAATGAAGGACTTTAAATTCTACTCATACCTGTTTATAAGAGCATTCCAGCAGGATAAAATAGTACAGCACAGGGTGTACAGAAAATTATAACTACTGGTCTTGATAAAACAGGTAAAATTAGGGTTAAAACTAGACTCACTTGAAGTCAAAACGGGGAAATAGCAGATCATAGTTTTAGGCAACTCTAGGGCTAAATCACAACTGTGAATATTCCTACTACTTATGCTTAGTTGCAGAGGGAGCTATTCTGTAACTAATGCTGCTAGTCCTATGTGACTAAAGAGTTCAACAGACAGTTCCTAATTTTAAGTGCTTTCCTTAGATTTAATAAGACCAATGTTCAGTGAACATTTTCCATACACCTTGTATAACCAAAGTCACCTCATAAGTTGAGTATCATGCTTCCAAAATGCTAATTAAAAATTAAATTATATTAAATGGGATGATTTACAATAAGAAAATTAAAACTGATCAGCAGGTGATTTTCTTATTTCTTTCTTGTAAAAAAAAAAAAGAGAAGATATTATTAAAACATATTCGCCTCAAACCTTAGTGAACATCAGCATGTTATAGTGTGATAATGCCGGGCGGAGTGCCAGATGGCCTTTTAGCCCTGCAAAACAAAGAGCCAAAAGTGAACAGATTCAACTTTGGCATATCACAGCTATCTGAAGATTATTTGCTTTAAAAAACAAAGGTAGAATTTGCACAAGCATTGCAGGTAATCCCATAATATACAGTATGTATCTTACCAACATGAAGATGACATGTTTCTAGGAAAATGTAACTGCTGCATATACAAAGATAATAGTACTATATTTCTTGGTTGAGCTGCTGCTCAAGCCACTACTGAATGAAATGCTTCCTCTTAGAATAAGAATACAAGAATTATGCGTTGAACTCTCTTCAGTTATTATCTGCTTTAAAAACAAAACTTAACAATTAACCCACCTTTGAATTTAAGTACTCTTAGAAGGTAACGGATTGTGTCGGAATTTGTTTTTATAGCCTCCAACACAGAAGGCAACCAACAAACTTTCTCAACCATCAGACAACCAGGGTTCCTTCTGAGAATGAAACTTGTTTCAGCCCTCAGTCCAGAATTAATATCCTTGGACACGATGCAAATCAAAACCAGGGCCCCAAGTTAAAAGATACACACACACACTACCCGTATACCATGGGGCTGGTGTGAATATAACCAAGAAAAATTCAGACATATCTTAGTCCAAATTCAATTCCCAAATAGAAAATTAGCAATGTCTCAGAATGTTACTAGTTCCACAGCAACTACACGCCCATCCTTGCATCACTGAAAACCTGTGTTAGTGCGACATTAAATCACTAACTTAAAAAAAAAATTACAAGCCTGCATTTGAGAGACGGTGGGTTTGAACCCCACCATCGGCACTCCTGAAGAGATGGGTTTGCCATAATCACACCATGCAAAAGCTGAAAGTCATGGCTACTATAGCCATCTTCCCGGTCCTAGCCCTTTCCCATTCCACAATCGCTTTTGTCTCATATTAAAAAACTGATGCCTGCCTGGCCATCAGATGATATATATGTTGATTCCTATGGGAATGCAGTTCCCACCTTTTTTATCATTTTCAGATGCCCGTAGCAGATTCCCATAGGAATGAACCTGTATATCATCTGATGGCCAGACAGGCATCAGTTTTTTAAAATGAGACAGTCTCTCACGGTGCATTGGCACTGCCAGTGGCTCCAAGTAGCCTGCGCAGTGGTTCCACGATATGCATTAGCCATGCGTCTTGGTAGGTGTGCTATTTACCAACTGACGAGCCCAAATTAGCGAAACGCTGCCAACCAGGAATGAGTTAGCTTCAAAATTTATAATATACAATAACGGACCTACTATATTGGTATTATAAATTTACTCATTCTGGACAACCAGGAATGAGTTAGCTTGAAAATTTATAATATCCAATAACGGACCAACTATACTGGTATTACAAATTTACTCATTCTGGGCAAATATTTCAGGTCCCTTAGGGTATCAAGATCTATATCAGATCGTGCTATTTCGGAATATAGATAGCTTATTTTAACTGTGTGGAGAAGTTATTGCAGAACCTAGATGCAATTTCCACACGTTTTACCATTTTCAGAGGCCCGTAGTGGATGTACCAGTAAACAACCTCATGTGTACGCCTTGGGAGGAGTTAATTCATCCTGCACAATCTAAATTTGAGAAATCCATTTGGTGAACTCCAGTGCAGAAAATTATGGATATTTAAAATTATGATTTCAATTTCAAGTCCAAAAACTTTTAATATAAAGTTTTAAACAGCTAAGCAATTAATGAAACTACAACAGCTGAGAGAAGTGGACATACATCAGACCGAAAGCAATTATGTAAGTTCAGAAAAAATTTTCACATTTATTAATGTATACGGAGTATTAAAATAAAATGGTGTTGCACTTGTTCATAATACTCTCTAATTCTTAATTAGTACCATATATACACAATATAAACAATACTGAAATGATACGTGCATGATAGTGATAGATCTGATTATGTTCTTCCAGGAACAAAACATGTCAGAAGTTTATGTAGGCCTTTTTTTTTTTTTGCTAGTTGTTTTACGTCGCACCGACACAGATAGGTCTTACGGCGACGGTAGGCCTATTTATCATATGGCATTTACTGCCAAGTGTCCAAGGTCATGTTCGACTAGCCTGGTATAGGTCTTTCTATTCGACGCCCATGGGCTACCAGTGCAGCTCGACGTGGCATTATGACAATGAGGTATGGAGAGGGTGAAACCCGGTGTTGGCACATAGCCTACTCCTTTCGAATTAAGCCAACCGATCTGCTGAACCTTTAACATCTACTTCTGTTGGATAAATCACCACCAACAGAGTCATACGCACTCACTCCATATGAACCCTGCAGATAGGTTTGAAACTTAATCCAAACTTTTGGCATGCAATCTAGCGATTAGAAATTGTACACCACTACCTCTCCTACCCTACTGGCCAACATTCTGATGGTGATTTTTTTTCCCCCCCACCATCAGGACTCAAACCTGCTAACCACGGTGTCAGACCATTCAGGCTTGACATCTAAGGATCATGGCCACCAAACAGGCTATTCTTGTTAATAACAAGTTTTCTTTTTCATACATTTTATTAAAATATTCTGTTATTAATAAAAATGTTTTCTCTTCCATATATTTACTAGTGTACTTCTTATCTTTCATTAGACACAGACAGACAGACAGACAGGAAAACAAAGGTTATATATTTGTGTCAAAACTGTAAAAAGAAATAGCTTTTACTTAAAATAATGTACAAGACATGGAAGATAAGAATTTACTATTCCTCCTCACTGTCACAAAGGATTCTTCGGTGAGATTAACACGAACGGCAGCAGGACGCGGAAAACATATAACATACATATATTGTAGGATCAATTCGTACTGCACACAAGATCGGATTTTTTTTTCAACAACACCTTTAATACAACATTTATCATTAGCACCTATTTTAACAGAGATATTTGAGAATTAATGTTTACACTTTCCCCAAACTATTATTTCACCCAGTGCGAATAAAATTATTTATGGCTTAGACCAGAGATGCTCAGCTGAGTGCCCATTGAGGCCTGGCTGGCCTGATGGACATGCAGGCAGCTTAAACAGCAAGCATACTTCACAGTAAAGCGAGAGAGCGAACACACTTTGCAGGGAATGGAGCAGTGACATTCGATTGCGATTACGAAAGTATCCTCCACTACTCAGCATAATGCTGATTGGGGTGCAGTATTTTTTTAACCTGCTATAATTGCAAGAAAACCGACCTTCCAAAAATATTCCAGTTTGATTTACACTGCACTCGATATAAACAGTTTTTTCTTATATTTTTTTATATATTTAAAGAAAACATTAGAACTTTTGTGTTACAATTTACAAACGTACAGTGTACAAGCTACGATTTACAACTCCTTGGGTGGGAATGACAGTATTTCCATTTTAAAAAAAGTAAAATTCCTGATATTCATTCAGCAAAAAGTAATATATTTACTAATTCAGCAAGGTTTCTTTTTGCAAGTTGCTTTACGTTGCACCGACACAAGATGGGTCTTACGGCGACGATGGGACAGGAAAGGGCTAGGAATGGGAAGGAAGCGGCCATGGCCTTAGTTAAGGTACAACCCCAGCATTTGCCTGGTGTGAAAATGGGAAACCAAGGTAAACCATCTTCAGGGCTGCCGATAGTGGGGTTCGAACCCACTATCTCCCAAATACTGGATACTGGCCACACTTAAGCGACTGCAGCTATCAAGCTCGGTAATTCAAGTTTACTGCTTGATTTTGCACAGTGCGGTAGTGTTATGTGACTTTCCCTGTTCACTGAATTTCTGAAAATAGTATTTAAAACTTATCACATTACAAGTAACAACTCTCATTATTGTTCCGTATTGAAGATTATTAAATTATCCTTGATATCTTTGCCTAAGGCCAAGCCTCATTCCCTGGCCTTTCAAACTAGTTTGAAATCCTTGCCGGTCGGGTCTGCTGTACTTAGAACTGTGCGATGGACATCGAAGCAGACAATGTCCAGAGGAAAAAAAAAAAAACTGCCGTTGCAGCTGATGGAATGTGCATTTTGCTATACCGGTAGGTTAAATCATGCAAACAGAAAAATCGATCGAAGTGGATGAAATCAAGGATAGGAGAGCAAGACAGCTTTAGTCACGAGTCTGATACAACACCTGAGAGAAAATGAACTAGACGATTACAAGAATTATTTGCGAATGGACCACAGCGATAATGATATGCTGTTAGGTAAGCATGTACCGAGCGAGTTGGCCGTGCGGTCAGGCCACGCAGCTGTGAGCTTGCATTCGGGAGATAGTGGGTTCGAATCCCACTGTCGGCAGCCCTGAAGATGGTTTTCTGTGGTTTCCCATTTTCACACCAGCAAATGCTGGTCGATGTACCTTAATTAAGGCCCCGGCCACTTCCTTCCAACTCCTACGCCTTTCCTATCCTATTGTTGCCATAAGAGATGTGTCGGTGCGACGTAAAGCAACTAGGAAAAAAAAGTAAGCATGAATGGATTTTTCTCGTTATTACGTTAAATGTTTGATCTGCCTCAGTCTCATCCTTGGCTTTGACAATATGAAAGTGACTGAGGTATGAGCGATGCTAGTAATACCATTCCTTATGCAGCCAGTCCCTGGTATGAATGGTATGAAAATATCACTCATAGGGTCAGCTGGTGCGTGCATTTCAGTGGGCTTGGCAGACTGATATGCGAGCAACTTCTGACTTGGTGAGGAAAGCAACGGGAAGCTACCTCACTCCTCATTTCCCTAGTACGCTTCTTCAGTGATGCGTAGGCTATGACAGCTGTTGGCATAGCTGTGGAGGATCAAACCAACCTTCGGGCTGAATACCAAACATACACAACACATACATAATGACTTGTTTACCAGGCGAGTTAGCCGTATGCTTAGGGCGCGCAGCTGTGAGCTTGCATCCGGGAGTAGTGGGTTCAAATCCCACTGTCGGCAGCCCTGAAGATGGTTTTCTGTGGTTTCCCATTTTCACATCAGGCAAATGCTGGGACTGGACCCTAATTAAGGCTACGGCTGCTTCCTTCCAACTCCTAGCCCTTCCCTAACCCATCGTCGCCATAAGACCTATCTGTGTCAGTGCGGCGTAAAGCCACTGGTAAAAAAAGACTTGTTTTGCGTAGCTATTACTGGAGAACAGTCTAATTGAAAGTGTAACTATGGATTTTGTAGCTTTTAAGCTGAAGGAGGAAAGGAGGATACTGAAGAACGCTTGATTGCGACACCTCATGTTTTAATTGTCAGAGACAAGGCCGCTCTTTGTACATTTCAATAAATTTCTCTAGCAGTACCTTTGTCGACTCCATGCTTTCCTTACAAGAGGCTTGATCTGTGAGGTGAGGTTTTTCCGTTGAGGCGCTGACAACAGGTCTTGCCTGTAGCAGATGACGCCTCGAACTGATCTCGCTCACTAACGAGCAGTCCTAGCCTTAATTTCTGTAAAAATATTTTCACTGCCTTGTCAATACTTTATACATTTTATTTTATTTAATTACCGTACATGTACATTAAATAAAATAAAATGTATAAAGTATTGACAAGGCGGTGAAAATATTTTTACAGAAATTTGAATATAAGTCAATACGGACCACATGGTGAAAATAATCAATTCAGTCCTAGCCTGTCGGAACACGTCACAAAAGGCCTCGTCTGTCACAATTCCTTTCCGTGTATGGCCAGCTAATGACTAGGAAATCTTTGCCCAACCTTCATGGCCTGTGATGTAACCGCGTCACTGCGGCTGAACAGTATATGCTAATCGCCTGCCTGCCCGCCCTATTACAGTACTGTACGCCCACGGGACAAAATGCCCAGCGTGAACACTTCTGGCTTAGACTCCAGAGCCTTCTCCCCTGATCTTAAACAGATTTTCACTTAAATTTTATTCAATCGTTTTTCTAATGATGCACAAACATACAATGACTGAAATTTAAAAGTGACTTTCCTTCTTATTCTGAACATGACCGATGCATAAATACTTTTTTTTTAAATTCTGACCAACATACAGACAAAACTATTTTATTTATATAGTTACCCCTTACTCACAAGAAAAGCACCTCATTATGATATAATAATAATATACAACTTTTTTTACGTCGCACTGACACGGATAGGTCTTATGGCAACAATGGGATAGGAAAGGGCTAGGAGTGGGAAGGAAGAAGCCATGTCCTTAATTAAGCCCCAGCATTTGCCTGGTGTGAAAACGGGAAACCACGGAAAACCATCTTCGGGGCTGCCAACAGTAGGGTTTGAACCCACAATCTCCCAAATGCAAGCTCACAGCTGCGTGACCCTGACTGCAGGGTTAACTCGCTCAATAATAATAATAATAATAATAATAATAATAATAATAATAATGAAATGGCGTATGGCTTTTAGTGCCGGGAGTGTCCAAGGACAAGTTCGGCTCACCAGGTGCAGGTCTTTTGAACTGACGTCCGCAGGCGACCTGCACATTGTAATGAGTATGAAATGATGATGAAGACTACACATACACCCATCCCCCGTGCCAGTGAAAATAACCAATGATGGTTAAAATTCCCGACCCTGCCGGGAATCGAACCCGGGACCCCTGTGACCAAAGCCCAGCACGCTAGCCATTTAGCCATGGAGCCAGACGTCAATAAAAATAATAATAATAATAATAATAATAATAATAATAATAATATTCATTCCCACATAAGTTCACATGTGCTCCTTAGTAGGGCATAACGAATTAAAAAAAATAATGGCAACGTTATTAGCAGTAACTCCTTTTCAGTTTTCAGATAGTGAAATTGCCGGATATATTAGTCGCACAAGAGCTTTCTTCTACGTGCAAGTAAACCTACCAGCACAAGCTTGGTGTATCTCAATACCTTCAAATACCACCAGATTGAGCCGTGATTGAATCCATCAACTTAGGCTCCGAGAGAGCATTCTATCATTCGGGCCTGGCTTGTTCCTAAGTATATTTTGAACTGCAATTGTTACATTGGCAAGACATATACTGTATATGAAGGACTATGGCGGACAAATTAAAACAAAACTACAAACAGAAAAACATAATCCAAAACCAAGATTACAATATACAGTACAGTACAAGTTGAAAATACAACAAACAATTCTTTTCAGACTACAGCAATACTTAAATCCTATCTGAAACAAAAAACTCGAGGATTAAAATACTAGGACATCCAATGATAACAGTTGTTTCCATATAATTACATGCCCCTGAATTATTCCACTTTCCAGAAGAAAAATGTACGAACTTTACTGAGTGTATTACTAAATGTT
Organism: Anabrus simplex; assembly: GCF_040414725.1. Taxonomy (NCBI): domain Eukaryota; kingdom Metazoa; phylum Arthropoda; class Insecta; order Orthoptera; family Tettigoniidae; genus Anabrus; species Anabrus simplex. The sequence continues at coordinate 43,780,843 of NC_090274.1, read as the reverse complement.
TGTCATTTATACTCTGGAGGCTATCATAGTTTAAATATAATTACCATCATAAGAACACACTCAAGAAAATGTAACTGGAAGAGAACACAAAAACTGATAACACATTGAAAATCAACAAAAATGTGCAGAAAAAGCAAAGACTTCAGACTAAATATTTAAGCCAACAAGTATGCTTCCAGCTGTGCTTTCCTTTTCACGTTTATTCACAGAAAATGATAATGCTATTGGTTTTATGTCCCACTACCTAACTACTTCTACTGTTTTTGGAGACTCCATGTTTAAGAGTATTCATCTCATATATTTACATGATTCTGTTTCTTACATAAAATAGCCATACATCTTTCATTAATATCATTTGTAACCAACCAGTTGTGCAGAAAGAGATCTAAAGAAGGATTTTCCAGTTTTGAGATTTTTGTGATACTAAAATTGGCATAAGATATACTGATTATTTTATAAAAAGTTAATGCTTCTAGGTCCAATACTTCAGAAGATATCAATTATTGGCTGTTGACATGAAGAAAACTGTAGTTTGAGAAAAACTTATTTTCTTAATAATCGTACAAAATTTTTGTGATATTTAGTAACGAAGAATTGAACTTCTTAGTTTGTTATAAACTTTCATAGGTAGCGCAATAAGCCAAAACAAAAATGAACTTTCATGCCCCAGACACACTGTTCAGCTCTGCTGTAAAATTTCCACTGCCAACTTCGGGCCCCCTTCTCCGCAACTGGTTACATTTAGATTATACTTTAAATATACCTTATTATTATTATTATTATTATTATTATTATTATTATTATTAGACGTGAGAATCTTTTGGGTTTTAGCTGTGTTAAACACTTGCATTTGATAAGTTCATTTTAAAACGTAACTGTGTTCTTTGGGTCATCAGACCATAGACTGGCTTGATGCAGCCCTCCATGACACCCTATCCTGTGCTAAACTTAACTGCTGCATTACTTGAATCTGTCATATTCATGCTTTGATCTACCCTTGTCGCAAAAGTGCAAGAATGTAAGAAATGAAATAGAAACTGTTGGACAGCCAAGGAAGAATGGCTGAAAGAGAAGTGCAAGAATGTTGAAGGTTGTGTGGTTTTATAGGGAAGATAGGTGCTGCATATAGGAAAATCAAGGAAACCTTTGGAGAAAGAAACCTAGGTGTATGAATATTGAGAGCTGAGATGAAATATATATTTGACTGAGGATGACCCTATGCCGGGTCGAAACATGTCTATTTAAAATTTCATCTTAATTGGATGTAATGTTGAGTATTGACTAGGAGGATGATAATCAACACACTTTTGCACAATTTTTAAGAAGTTCAACCATCAAAATGGATCTAACATGAGATTTATAGTCTGTAATCGAGTTGATTCAGGATATCAGTAATACCATGTAAGGTGAAACCTTGTGTGTGGTATATAAGAATTTTAACACAAAAGATATGTTAAACAATGTTGCCTGAAATACAAGAATAGTGTGATGGATATGATGAACAGAATATATATTAGAGCATTGAACAGAAAATAAATATGACGACGCAGACAATTCCATTTAGTTATTTCTTCAATAACAGTATTATTGTTCAAAACCATAGGCATCAATTCAAAACATCCTGCTTCAGGTCTCTCCGGAGGCCATACACAATTATTAAAAACACACAAGTTAAGATGTTTCAGACTTACAGGATCAGGCATGGATCTCAGATTTTTAACCAAGATAGCAACAGGCGAAAGCAATGTTGTAGTAAGAGATGTCAACTACTTTCATCCAATCGCAAGAACAAATCACAAACATAATTTTCAGTCCAAATCAGTAGTACCCCACCCCAGCATGCAATTTGTAGCTCATGGGACTTGTCCTGATGTACATTTCAATACTAATAACAAATATTCTCTTTTCATTCCCGTGCATTTAATAACTAATGAATAGGGTAGATCAAGATTTAAATCAGATGATGTAAATCACCAAATGATTATTATTTAAGTAACAAATAGATGTTTTAAATGTCAATCTAAAAAGCACAAACATTAGAGTCAGTTTAAAATTCAAACAAAGTTAACATTTAACAATGTAGAAAGAGGCAGGAAATTTGAGCGAATTGGTTTTGTGATTAAATACTGAAGATTGTCAAGATAACACTGAAGGAAAGATTAAGAAAAAAGTGATTAACATGTCCTTTAAGAGAAATGCATAAGATTTATTTCAGATCTTGAAAACTTCAGCTATAGATGTTGACATTGAAGTAACAGTTGCCCAACTGCAAAATGTATGCTGATTTGGAAAACACGAGGAAATAAAATCTGCTGGTGATGCTTAAGTTGTGAGGAAATACAATTCTAAATATGACATGGCTAAAACTGATGCCATCTGGTAGTTTTCTTTGTGAATCCTTCCATGTTAGTAGCCTAGTTAGCGAAGAGTATAACAAATTAAGTCCAGCTGAACAAATCAAGGATTTATATTACCTTAATAAAAGATCATTTTGAGTCTAAATTGCTCAATGTGTCTCCATTCCAAGTTTATCTACCACTTTTTGAGGGACCAGTATTAAACTATGGTAGAAGGTAGGCTTATAGAAAAGAAAACAAAAGGAAAAATTTAAAAAGGGAGAGTTGGTGGAAGTAAAATTTTAAATAGTTGGCAGTATAATAGCACAAACTGGAAAATATGTGATTTCTATGTCAGCACTGCATCACCAGGTGTGGAAAGTGTTTTTCCTACTTTTGGTGGATTGCACTCACAACTTGTGATATAACTGGGGACAGAGAAAGCTTTCAGACTAGTACTTCCAATGAAACACACAATAATACTCAATATGATGGTATATGTAACCATTTGGTATTAAATTTATAATAATGAATCTCATTAAAAAATGGTTTAATCCTCTTCTATGTTACATAATTTAGTTTTGAAGTAAATTAAGAAATAATTACTTGATTCGCATTTGTTTGTTCACTTTCCATTACTTACAATTTAATCCTAATAGGCCCAGTATTTGTATTGTAACTTTATATTGTGCAAATATTAAAACTTATGTAAAATTATCAATTTAAGACTTTTTTAAATTACAAGCAAGTGGGATTCAATTCACAGGTCAACTTGAAATTTATGATAATCACATTAACAGTAGATAAAAAATGCCCGATTTGATTTTTTAAATCACTTCATATAAACAACCCTGCCGATAAATTTACTGCTAGTTTTCGATCACCATCAATACTGATCATAGAATTTTCATATTCCTTTCCACACGAATAGATATAGGCTACAGCAATTTGGCTAGTATACTAAAGTCAAACCAAGAGAAGAAAAGCACATGAAGCAATCTCTGACCTTTCTGCAGATTATAAATAATTGACACATTTTCCAGTAAGTTAAGCCTTTGATTTTCCCGTTTAGAGTTTTACAATGTTAAATACATACATACTCATTTTAACATAAATTAGACCACCAGTATCCAGCAGAAATAACCTCACAAGAACTTACAGCAATTTGGCTCCTATTCACATTCCAGGCGAGCATTGAACTAGCAATGTTAACAAAGAGCTATTGTCAAGTTTACACCACAAGCATCCTAACAGTGCACAATCCTTATACACAGCTAAATGCCTCAACCTAACAAAAACAGGATGAATCAGGAAGCTGGAATTATTGGAGAGATAAATTCCGATGAACTCAAAGAAGAGAAGATGGATCGTACAAAAAGAAAAGTAACCAAGAACTGTACCTCAAAAAAATAAATCTCTGACCCAAGAAGATTAACCAACCAGATGCTGGGGTTCTTTCAGAATGTCACAAAATCTATGCTGTGTTGAGATCAGGAGATGAAAAGGACCCAGAAGAAAAACAGGGAACTCAAGTCGGAACAGCCTACAAGTCTAGAATCAACAACATCAAGACTTTCCAAGAAGAGATTAGAACCCAGACTCAAGCATCAGGGATGGAGGAAAGGAGAATAATAGAGTAAAAAATGAGGCCGTACTGGGTGCAGATCGAACCCCAGAAGTAGTTGAAATGAATGTGGTCCAGAGTCGACCTAAATGACAAGGAAAAAACAGCAAGAGATGTTAATAACAGAAACAGTATTTCAGTTGGAACTGGCCCATCAAATTTATGTTAGTAGTACGAGAAAGAAAATATAGGTTGTTCCCAAACATGTGAGAAGTAATGGGAGGGTGGGTTGTTTGGTCACTACACCCCAAAACAACATAAAATGTCCCCAATGCCCTACGGTTAATGGTTTAAGAGCTATGCCTCTTTTAGTTATTAACTGGAATCCGGAGATAGCTTGTATTTAGGATTCTATTTGGAGTCAGGTATGCTGTTACGAACATTGCAGTACTTCGCTAGTGTGTGAAACAAGGTTGCCATCTCAATGCCTGGAGTGTTCCCACGTGTTCAACAATCAATGAAGTGGCCTGCTCACGCGCATGATGGACATTTTGAGGACTTTTTGTATTAGAATGCAGTACCCCAGTTGGTACACCAACATGACAACAGTTACTCGACATGGGACGTGCCAGGTAAGCCTATTACCAATACTTCCCAAACAAATTTGGAAAGTCAGTAACTCTTAAACAATAGGGAATATGTCCATAGGGACTTCTTGCATTGTATAGAGGTGTACTATCCACCCTCGATTACTTCCCATATGTTTGGATATACCCTGTATATAAAACAACACTGCAGCTGTATAAATAAAACAATGCACAAAAATATATGAATATATCACAAGTGCAAAATCAATGTGTTTCACAATCTTACAAAATGAAAGAAAAAAACAGATCCATTAGAAAACACTAATATTGCACTTGTACTGTCATATTAAAGAAGTTGCACAGACATTCAATCCGAACATAAATGTTACCACTTACCTGCATGCAGTGAATGGACAATCCCGGTCCAGTATAAAGTTTCTTGTGACATATATGACACTTGAAATGTTTAGCCTTCTGATGTTGGATTAAGATTTTCTCATCATCAAATTCACGGTTGCAATACCTAATATGTTAAGGAAATATCGTGGAAGATAGAAAGCAGATTTATGAAGTACGCATTTATTAATTCAAACAACAATTAATAAAATAATTACTGTATTTACTCATGTATTTACCCCTGGCTTTTCAAAACAAAGAAAATGAAAAAAATAAATCTTGCATACAAGTAATTAGAGAAGAACAACGATACCGCTTCACAGTGGGTACAAGTCTTATTGCAGCTCTGATGACATCTCACAAATTTGTGAATAGTTCGTCCGTACGACCCACGCAATGAAAACACGCACCAAAGTCATGCGGTACTTTTCGTAGTTAAGAAATAGGTGGGTAGTGTAGGCCTACAGCAACTCTGATGAGGTCGCACAAATAGGCGAATAGCTTTGTGTCCAACCCGCGCATTGCAAGCATGCATCAGTCATGCTATGTCTGTGTTTTGTAGTTAAGAATGTCCGCCAGCGTAATAGTTAGCACAATTAGCTGCCGTTATTGTGAGTCTGCGTTTGATTCCCGGTACCGTACTGCCAGAGATTCGAAGGTTGATATGCGGTAAAAATGGTACATGTAACTCCCCTCCACTGGGGGCGTGTCTAAAAAGAGCTGCACCACCTCAGAATTAGGAAACGAGTTTAATTGAGAAATATTCATGGTTGTTGCTATTAATATAACAAGTAAGATCATTAACAAAGTGATCTTCAATATCTCGTAGCTCGGGCCAATACAGGTTTTTTTTTTTTTTTTCGGAAAGAAGCAAGTTTAAAAAGTGATAAAAACTATCCAATTATAACTATTGTTTTACTCGCCAACATACCTAACAACAAATAATAATAATAATACTGATTTTATGTCCAACTTTACCTGCTGCCATTTCTTAATGGATACAGTACTTTTGCATCCATCTCTTGGCACAGGCCAGAGTAAAGTGTAGTTTTCACCGAAGTCCCAGTCTCATCCACGGCTGTGACAATATGGAAGCTGCTGGGGTATGGGTGGTGCTGAGTAATGACATTCAGAGCACGACTAGTGTATCTGAGTGTTATGAAAGGTGTTGCTCATAGGGTCAGTCGTGCTGCAATAGCACTTTCTGATCCAGTGAGGAAAGCAATGGCAAACTACCTCACTCCTCGTCTTGCCTAGTACGCCTCATTTTGGTGCTGCCATTGGTTTTTGCTGTTTCCTTATAACCGCATAACCTTTGGTGGTGCTATTTGAGGATCCAACCAGCCTCCGGGCTGATGATCTAACAGACAGACAGACTTACTTTTTTAATAGGCATGAAATATACTTAAAAATAAGGGTCTGGCTTTCAACAGCCACAGTTATCAAAAGAATGCTTCCAGGCACTATGTATTACATTCGTAAGTACAACTGTAACATACACGAGTTATCAGCTGGTGGTTTGGCACGCTTGCTACAACACGGTTTTATTCAGAAGGAGTGGCTTCTGCTACATATATATCAACTGGGAATATCAGAGACCATCTCCAGAATAATATATAAGTAGTAATAATAATAATAACGTAAATGTTTCCACCTTTTCAATACAATATATTCACAAAATTACAAAATTATACGGTACTAGTTTCGACCCATCTAGGGGTCATCATCAGCCGTATTGGAGCAAAGATCATTTGTGGCGAAATCCTAAGACAATATTATTTTAAAGAATAACAAGTGAAATGAGATGTTATGATAATAGTTAATAATACAAGGAATATACATACTAAGAGGTTTTTAACAAAGAATAAAGTATAAATGGGGTGTTGTAAAAATTATAATCATGGAAATCAGTAAGTTCTTGTATTGAAATGAAATATGGCTTAGGAAGAGGGCTTAAGGTGGGGCTGAAGGGTGCGGGAGAAAGTGTAATTGTCTTGGAAAAGTACCTTTGATTATTTAATCACCTTAAGCCCTCTTCCTAAGCCATATTTCATTTCAATACAAGAACTTACTGATTTCCATGATTATAATTTTTACAACACCCCATTTATACTTTATTCTTTGTTAAAAACCTCTTAGTATGTATATTCCTTGTATTATTAACTATTACCATAACATCTCATTTCACTTGTTATTCTTTAAAATAATATTGTCTTAGGATTTCGCCACAAATGATCTTTGCTCCAATACGGCTGATGATGGCCCCTAGATGGGTCGAAACTAGTACAGTATAATTTTGTAATTTTGTGAATATATTGTATTGAAAAGGTGGAAACATTTACGTTATTATTACTTATATATTATTCTCAGTTCAATACGGACCAAAAACATGAAATTCATAACCATCAACCATCTCCAGAAACCATTTGGGAAGATATTCACATTGTTTGGACTCTACAGTCGGGAACAAAACTTTTTGTAAAAGGTTCAGAAAGACAGGACCTCGAATGCTCTCGATTGTAGTGCACCTGCACGGCTGACAAGATGGCAGTGAAGATGACATCTCTTGGAATGATGACACGCCGATAGCAGGGAAGTTGGCGGGGCAAGACGATAATTCAAATGAAAGAAGTAATCAGGTTTACTCATGTTTACTGTGTGGTAGTACCACTGCTCAACTGACAGAGACAAATGACTGGCAATTAAATTATTTTGTATCAATATTGCACAATATGAAAACAGGACACCCTTAACCCTTTTCTCTCTATGTGGTCGACTACGAAGTGAGATGAATCTTCGTAGTGAGTTTTTACGACCGTATGCCCTTCCTGACGTCAACCTCATCAGAGGAATTAATGAGATGATACGAATGACGTGATATAAGTAACTAAAACTAACTATATTTACTTTATATGTACGCCTAAAAGTCATGTTCACCATTTATTGCCTTTTTTACATTTAGAAATACTGCCTTCCAACAAAAATAGCCAGAATAACTCAAATACATTCATAGGTTTGTTAAAGAATAGTGTAGAATGTTTACATGTACAATTTATAGCTCTTTACAGCCTAGAAGTCATATGTTCACTGCACATAATTTGAGGTTAGCACATATTGGAACCCCCCAATTACTTTTTTTGGCTGTAAAAGTGGGGAAGAAAGGGGTCTAATACACGAGCAAATACAGTAAAACATTATATTTATTAACACAGAGTGTTTTTACATCAATTGCATGACTTGACATTTTATTTTTAATTATATTGTTACTTTCAATGTTTAGCATACCAGGTTGGTGGATGATACACATAATAGTAAAACAATATAAAGACCCAATATTGTGCAAAAAAAAACCCTAATCTTTCCTTATACAGCTTTTGGATAAACTATATTACGTGTCCTTCCATTTGGAATTAAGATGTATAGATGGTTTGCATTTCCAACTTTTGAACAACCCATGTCGATTTGACAATGGGAGTTGATGCTAATAGTGAAAGTCAAGTGAATGGGAAACTGCAGACATTTAAATTGAAACCATACATTCAAAGGGATGATTTGGATTGGAAGAATGAATACTACTTCGCCCACAGCATGTTCAATCATGATGGTGGCTTCAATAACATTCAGCATTAATTACTTGACTGAGAGTCATTTTCCATTGCAGAGAGCAAGAGGATTCAGATTCCTGAGAAGCACAATCAGTGCCCTAATATTCATCCCACGATGTGCGAGGGTACTCCACATAGTTCCAAGTTGTTCAAAAACTCTGCTGTGTAGTTGACAGCCTCATCTGTATTACATGTCATGTTGACAAGACTTGTAAATTTGTAGACCACCCAGCAATTCTTGTAAAAGTTGCTTATTGATGACGTTGACAGCATAATTTCTTAGAGAAATAATTGCTCTTTAGCACAGCCATGCGTGATTGGTGAAAAGCTGCGACACATTTGTAAACACTGCCTCTTTCAGCTGTTGTTGAGGTTGTAAAAATTCTTCCTATGCTTTACATCGCCACATGTCCACCTTGAACATCCGAGGTCACATTTCCTACTTGAAGTACATTATCGCCAAACTGCTCGGCAGAGGGACTGTTCAAATGAACTTGCATGTTTGTTGACAATCTAAGTCTTTCAATGCCATCCCAAATATATGAATATTTGACGCAGGACCGCATTTCATCCGCCCTGGTTCCATGGGGAATAACCGTCAAATGTCGCCAGCCATCACCATAGTGACGCCTTCCATTCTATCATTGTTTCATCCAAGATAACATCCAGTGCCTCAAATGAGGCATGCAATCCTGTAGAACCTTGGCCTTTCTTTGAGTTCTTGAAATGTTACATGTTGGAGTCCCTACGCTTGTCATATTTAAGGATAACTCAAGGCTAAGTAAGATGTCCTCCCTCCTATGGAGTGTCACACTACTGCCTCCCTCCTATGGAGTGTCACACTACTGCCACAGGCAGATTAACCCTTGTCAAGCGGATTACATTTTTGGTTGCGAGCGTAATTAATTTTCGTGATTTTATTTTTTATTGTTAACAAACACGAACAATCCGAACATTTATGTTTTAAACTAGAATTGTTTGCAGTCCTGAACCTGATTTGTGACCTCATTCCATTCTATGCTTTCCTCATCACTATTATTGACTTTGTCAAATTCTGATTATTAATTCTACCAATAATACCTAGGTACTTATCATCTGAATCTGTCCTGTCACATGCTGTTCTCACACTCAGCTGCATCAATTTCACTTTTTCACCCATTATTGCTAATTTTTTAGTATTCATCAACACTATCTAGTAATTATGCTCTATTTCAGACTTTTTTTTAATTCTTCTTTGGGATATAATGTCTATAATAGTTAAAACACAAAAATTTGCAATGTCAACAAACTTGAAAAGAACATCATCGTGGAAATATACAATTCCAGATAAAGCAGTCCTTCGTTCGGGTGGGAGCAGACAAGTCCTGAATAAACATGTGTAATGCTTGGCTAAGGTTAATAGGGAAAGTCTTCCCGGTACCACCTTGAGCATCTAAGGAGAATATGCAACCCCGTTTATCAAAACTGCTCTAGTAATCATGTCAAATAAATGCATGGACTATTTACGATTCATTGTCCTCTACGTATGCAGCAAGCGAATGTGTCATAATTTCTTTCTGTACTTTATTTGGGAGGGCAGAATCCCTGTTTCTAATCATTTGCGGAAGTCCAAAACTTTTCAGGTCCGATCCAACGATATAATCCTATCCTCAATATAGATGAGTACTTTGTTGAAGATGTTCTTACCGAGCACGATAGCTGCAGTCGCTTAAGTGCAGCCAGTATCCAGTATTCGGGAGATAGTGGGTTCGAACCCTACTGTCGGCAGCCCTGAAGATGGTTTTCCGTGGTTTCCCATTTTCACACCAGGAAAATGCTGGGGCTGTACCTTAATTAAGGCCACGGCCGCTTCCTTCCCACTCCTAGCCCTTTCCTGACCCATTGTCGCCGTAAAACCTATCTGTGTCGGTGCAACGTAAAGCAAAAAAAAAAAAAAATTCTTATTGTAGCTTATACTTGTTGCAATATGTCTTTGGACAGACTCTCCTCAGTGTTCGTCTATAACTGCTCTGAATTCGACACGGAGCATGTCTGCAGCATAACAGCAAACGGATTCTGCATAATCTTAAGAGATTGAGATGCAGCTGCTTCTTCCCATGAAGTGATCGTCTTTTCCAGAAGTCCTCTATGCTGGCAAGCCTCTTTGTTAAGTTCCGTAGACCCTTCCATCAAATCATCAAATGATGTTGGACCTCTTACTTCATGCAGTAGCAGTCGCATTGTACCCGAGAACCTTGAAATATCACCGGACTGAGCCGGGATCGAAACCGCTAATCAGCTCGAGAGACAGCTACGCTGGTTATTCAGTTATTTTCCTTTCTAAAGTGATTATCCAGTCATCAGCTGTCCATACTACTACTATTACTACTACTAATTATTATTATTATTATTATTATTCCTACTTTAATTTGATCTGTTCTGCACTGTTCATGTTTTGGTATATCTCTTCTAATCTTATCCTTCAACACATCCTTTCTATGTGATGCATCCAGAAATACCTGACTTCTAATTAATTCCATTACGTTTGTTTTAGATACATTTAAGTTATTTATTTACCGTTTTCATGCATATTTTGCACCTTGTACGTTTTCTCAAAGACCGTGTTCCATACAGCAACTTCCTCATATCCTGTCTAAGATAGATTCAGAGAAAAGAGTTTGCTTTATCTTCAAAAGTCATGGCTACCAGTGATTCAAGTAGATTCAAAGATGGATGTTAGATTAACAGTCCACGTTTTTCATGTCACTGTCACTGTGTAAAGATTCACTGAAGTATAAATGCATGTCAACAGGATATAGGTTGCCTAGTGACATACGGTGCATTCGATTACCGTATCCCAAGACAAGTTTTCCACTAGTTCTTCATCCATAACTTTTGGTACAGCGTTAAAAAAATACTTCACCGGGCGAGTTGGCCGTGCAGTTAGAGGCGCACGGCTGTGAGCTTGCATCCGGGAGATAGTGGGTTTGAATCCCGCTGTCAGCAGCCCTGAAGATGGTTTTCCGTAGTTTCCCATTTTCACACCAAGCAAATTCTGGGGCTGTACTTTATTAAGGCCACGGCTGCTTCCTTCAACTCCTACGTCTTTCCTATACCATCGTCGCCATAAGACCTATCTGTGTCGGTGCGACGTAAAGCCACTAGCAAACTGGAAAAAAAAAAAAAAAAAAAAAAAAACACTTCATGCGTGTTAAGTAATGTTATTTCTGCGTAAAAGTTATGTACATCAACTAAATCCGTTCGTCTTCACTTTTTACTTCTAAAAAGCTGTTTAGTTTCAATTTATAATTGGTACTCGTGCATTAAAGTACCTTTTGAGAGGGGCGAAGTGTCAACTGCAGAACAGCCATTGCAGTATTCAGTATCAGTTCATTTAGCTAACATACAACCCATGTGCTTTCTGTTTGCTGCTGTATTCCGGGTGTTATTGGCGCGCTATTGACTTCCCATACTATTACGATTTTCTTTCGTGCTAATATTTCATTATTCATAAAGTTGGTAGTCGGTCTCTGTCTTTAAGATTTAGGCTAGTTAACGGTTTTAATTTACGTTCACATAACCTTTGTTAAAGTTCCGTGTGGAGTGAAGATGGGCGAGCCTGACCCTCCTCACGTAAAAAATAAGAAGGGAAAAGCACTGAGAAGTGGAGAAAAACAGCGTGGTCTCAACGTTTTTAAGAAGTAGTTTAGTGACTATACTCGAAAATGTGACGAGGGTAGTAGCCGCTACTACTGGCATTTCTAGAACTAGTATTTATCGAGTTAGAAAGGAACTTAAAACTGTAGGAACAGTCGGAATAAAACGAAGTTAGTGGACAAGTATGATTAGTTCACTAAGAACGCAATTCTTGATTTATGAATTTCATTTTCCGTATTGACATTTACCAATCTTCATAAAAGGAAAGAAAAATTCCACCTAATCAATACATTTATTTTCTTGTAAACTATTACAATCTAGGACCGGTTTCGACCCTTCATAGGTCATCCTCAGCTATATCAGAATCACATTTGCATTTCTATCTTATACCTCTGAAAGACCTTCATGATGTATTGTTTCATAATATTTCAGTGAAAACTTATCTAAAAACTTACAAATTTCTAAGCGTTGTGTTAAAATTAAAATTAAAATTACAAAACTTTGTCTATTATATACATGCCCTTGGGCTGACAGAATGCATCCTTGGGTTGATTAAGCACATATCTTAAGTATTGCTTATTCTGTTGAATCGAAACCCCTTTTATACTTATGTACAATCGTGAATAGTAAAATTTGATAAATAAAGCTTGCGTGATAATTATAGTAAAATATCATGTTACATCTTTATACCTTATTGCTGAAGTGATATTTTAGGCAAAATATAAGTGCGTGTTAACCTCTATAAAATATTTTTACATAAACACACTAATGTACATTAAAGTCTAATCATTGTACTTTAAAGTCTAAAATACTTATTGCATGAATCTTGCGTTGTTATGTGGTAAAATATTATAACAATTTGTCTTGTATAACATCAGATATTGATAATGTTTGAATGTTTAAAAGCCAACCATACACGGCATATTCAAACATTATCAATATCTGATGTTATACAAGACAAATTGTTATAATATTTTACCACATAACAACGCAAGATTCAAGCAATAAGTATTTTAGACTTTAAAGTACAATGATTAGACTTTAATGTACATTAGTGTGTTTATGTAAAAATATTTTATAGAGGTTAACACGCACTTATATTTTGCCTAAAATAATATCACTTCAGCAATAAGGTATAAAGATGTAACATGATATTTTACTATAATTATCACGCAAGCTTTATTTATCAAATTTTACTATTCACGATTGTACATAAGTATAAAAGGGTTTCGATTCAACAGAATAAGCAATACTTAAGATATGTGCTTAATCAACCCAAGGATGCATTCTGTCAGCCCAAGGGCATGTATATAATAGACAAAGTTTTGTAATTTTAATTTTAATTTTAACACAACGCTTAGAAATTTGTAAGTTTTTAGATAAGTTTTCACTGAAATATTATGAAACAATACATCATGAAGGTCTTTCAGAGGTATAAGATAGAAATGCAAATGTGATTCTGATATAGCTGAGGATGACCTATGAAGGGTCGAAACCGGTCCTAGATTGTAATAGTTTACAAGAAAATAAATGTATTGATTAGGTGGAATTTTTCTTTCCTTTTATGAAGAACGCAATTCGGCAAAAAGTTCACGAGTTTCTCTTTAGAAGTGAAATACCAACAATCAACAAAATCTTAGTCTGTGAAGAGTGATGAAACATTGCCTTTGTTTTTGCGTGCAACGCTTCATAGGCTTTTAAAAAACTTTAAATTTCAAGTTAATGTCACGTAGGGAGGAAATAGTTCTGTGGCAAAGACGTTATAAATGTGACAGTGATGACGACAACATGGAGGGGGCCGAGTAACCTATCTTAATTGTACTGAATATCATCCTGTGGCAAAAGTTGACACCGTGCAGCCCAAAGTTTGTGACAATATAAGGAAGTGAAAATAAAGCAAATCTTACTTGGAATTCCTTTTAGAGGAAAGAGGTGTTCATTGTAATGTCTAGGAACCAACCACCCCACCCCCAGAAGTAAATTTACTTTTATAACTTAATAAAGAGTAGCAACTGCCATTGTCCATGGGTAAAGTAGCTACTTGCATTCCTATTGGCCAACTTGAACAGAATGTGATGTCATTGCCATCAATGCTGATAATTAAATTGCATTACCAACCCCGGCTGAATAAAAGCGCAAAGAAAAAACACCATGTAAAGGAAACAATCGCTTTGTCACTAGCCGGACCTAATCAATCCAGACCAATCGATTTTTTACTGACGCAAAATATAAGTTAATTCACCTTTTGCACACTGTCCAACATAGAATGTGCGCTGCTATCGCCCTACAGAATGCTAGAGACCTAAAAGCTGCTTTGCGGACCTAACCCCAGACCCCCTTCGCTTGATCACAGTCCAATGGTTTTGTCACTAACCGGACCTAACCAATCCAGACCAATGGTTTTAAATTAATTCAGCTTTTCCACACTGTCCAATACAGACTGCGCTGCAACCACTTTGCTTAGCACTAGTCTTAGTTCAAAAATAAAGAGGTTGGCAGCATCGTTAGACCAGCCGAGCATGTACTCACGTCCTTAGAGAGAAAACCGCGAGAAACAAACAAACGACAGTCATTCTGCGCGCAGCTGAATGTAGCGAGTATTGTGCTGCACGGGGTCAACTATTGATCGTTGTAGATCTCGCGGTTTCTTGACTGATGTTTTTATGCGACTAGTACTGCAACGCGTACATGGCCAGACTTGTTATTCTTATCTCCCAGGGAATTTGAGATAGGGTATAGTTGAAACGTCGTATGGCTTTTAATGCCGGAATATCCAGGGACGGGTTCGGCTCGCCAGGTGCAGGTCTTTCTATTTGACGCCCGAGGCGACCTGCGCGTCGTGATGAGGATGAAATGATGATGAAGACAACACGTACACCCAGCCCCCGTGCCATTGGAATTAACCAATTAAGGTTAAAATCCCCAACCCGGCCGGAAATCGAACCCGGGACCCTCTGAACCAAAGGCCAGGACGCTGACCGTTCAGCCAACGAGTCGGACAGGGTATAGTTAATCTACTGACACAAGTCTCACATTTAACCAACTGCTAGACAAATCCAATATGATGGTGGGTAAGCATGACATCCACCACTTGTGCATCATGCTCTTCAACATCACAAACTAACATTTTTGTATTAACAAAATAGTGTATTAAATTAAGTCAGAATTGATGGGATAGGGACACAACTTGGTGAAACTGACCTTTCAAAAGTACGAACAATACAAGAATAACTTGTGAATGAGCAAATCCAAGACTGTTCACAAACTATTTAATCTATTCCCACACAGTGACAGGTAAACCCATCATGACTGGCTTGTTCATTAAGATACGACGGGTATAAAAGTCATGGTGTATGCAAGTCATAACTGCATGTCCCCAACTAACGATTTCTGTCAGCAACAAATTCTAGTGTGGTATTAGGCTCTACGTCAGCACTAGTGTGTTTTACAGGCTATACCATTATCCAAAAGGCCATTTCTTCAATATTTAATTTCTAAATTATGTCATCTTGATCACGAAAAGGACCATTATGAGAAATATGTCTCAAACATTACGAAAAGGATGGAACTAGTTTCTTTGTGACAGTGATGACGTTAATGACTCACAAGTGTCAGGTAATTTAGGTGCCATGCTGATATGGGGGCGCAACTGTGAGCATGCATTCGGAAGATAGTGGGTTCGCACCCAGCCATCGACAACCCTGAAGATGGTTTTTGTACTTTCCCGTTTTCACACTACACAAATGCTGGAGCTATACCTCATTTAAAGCCAATGCCCCTTTGTTCCCACTCCAAGCCCTTTCCTGTCCCATCGTCGCCAAAAGACCTATCTATGTCGGTGTGACATGAAGCCAATTGTAAAATATATATATATATATATTACTATTTAAGTTCTGATGAATCAGAGTACAGTGAGTACAGTGATTCGACACCTGAAAGTGAAAGTAACGAAAGATATATCTACAATTATAAACTCAACACAGCATGGGAACTGAACACATGGAATCGGGATTGCACAAGTAGGCCTAATGAATGTACAGACATTGGGGAACTAAATGCAATAATCACGAGGCGTCTTTGCGATAATCCTACAGAACATCCAGTCACAAGCCCCTTCCTTACGAACAGGGAATAGACTTTACTCATTCAGAATCGATGTAGGTGAGCAAATACTAGAAGAGATAAAAAGAAATAATTTCTTCCATTCCCCAGTACTTCCTCTAGCAAAAATAACTGTATTACAATGGGTTTAAGATACATCAGCCATAAGTCACATCACTGCGCAGCAAGAATTAAAATGGTTAAGAAAAGTGTAAATCAATATATATTATACACGTCAGGTTATATTGCCTATAAGACAACCAACAACTTAGCTAGCAGAGAAATAACAGAATAATGAACACATTATTCATATCACTACAGCAACTGTCCAAAAAAAGATACATAACTGAAATGCACCAAAGACAATATTTAATGCCCTTAAAAGAACAGTATAATTGCCCATGCACCGAGTGCTCATCGGCTTTGAAATAACTAAATCTAACAATACCTTTAGTTATCAAACAATGAATATAAAAAGTCAATATCTAATGCCGAGACATGCAGAATTTGTAGGCCTAATGAAATTTGCATCAAGTTATTCCTACACACAAAGAATTTAAAAAACAGCACGACCATTCATTTGAATACCACGCCCGTAACTATTCAGAGAATTAAATAAAATACAATTTTCTACCTCGATTATTAATCACTGCGAAGTAACCCAATCATCTCAAATACCTAAAATTAGTTCAAATTGATAATCTTGTGTTAGGTAACATCGACCCAAACTGAGCCGAACCATTCAAAAGGATACCAGCACCAAGGTTTTGACTGCTTCTTCTTCTTACGTCCCATTTCTCAGACGAAAATATACAATAATTCCAAAACAATCACAGCAACACCCACTGCTACACTAGTTTACAAAATAAATCTAGGTAATACAATTTTAGACGGTGAAGACTAAACGTAATGGCGTTAGCAAAAGGCTCTAAAGAAAAGCACTGCCTCCGCAATCATGTTGCATTTTCCATTATCACATCACATTACCGAGGCATCCCCCAGATGACTAAATCGACGATCATGGAATAAATATCACTGCAAAAATTCTATTTGCTTTTCGATGCCTTCGTAAAAATAATCGATACGCACGAACTTTCTCTACTTTCAATTTAAAATGAATTTCAAATTCAGTTATTATTACAAATGCTGCAGTAGAAGTAAAAATGTTTTGTCTGACGACAAAGACATTTCTTTCTATCTGTCTTGATCACAGAACTGTTTTTACAATGGCGGAAATCGAGAATGTCGCCGGGGATGTACTGTCACCACATTATCCTATTATGTTTCATATTGCAACCGGTATTTCAGCATAGTAACATGATTCCTAATACCCTAGAAACTTATGAATGGCATATGTAAACTAAATGTAGAGGAGCGCTTGAAAACGCTTCTACTTGTTCTTGAAATTTAGGATATGCCATGTTATAATACATGTAAACACTCGAATAATGAATTTTTCATTTGACGTGAACGAAATTTTTTGCCATAATTTATCGCTAGTGGACAAAAGTCTTCTACCTAAAGGTTTTTTAGGTAATTACCAAACTTCATTGATATTCACCTCCAGAATATCAGAGATTTTGAATAAAATGGGCCAAGCATCTGCAAAAGCTCAGTCTTTACGAAGTGCTATTACTACTGCTGATCGTATTCGTAAGTTTGACCATAGGGTTTATTTCTTGACTGATCCAATTGACAACAGTGGGAAGGGTAGTGTTGTTGGTTTGCTGAAAGTTGGCAGAAAGAAACTGTTTATATTTGACAGTAGGGGTTTTCACCATGAAACTGAACCACTATGTGTCCTCGACTTCTATGTGCATGAATCAAGACAAAGGAAGGGACTGGGCAAGCAGCTGTTTAGGTTTATGCTACAGGAAGAAAATGTAAAACCAGAACATCTGGCTATTGATAGACCCTCATCAAAATTTCTAGGTTTTCTAAAGAAACACTATGCTCTTGAGAAAATAATTCCTCAACCTAATCATTTTGTAATATTCGAATCCTTCTTTGGACATAATTCTGGAATATCCAATACCAGGATAGAACAGAAGCAGGTATATGGTTGCATACCAACATACAGAGAAACAACTGCACCTTCCTCATCTGTATTTTCAAAAGAACAAAAAAGAGCTGGTTCAAAATTCACCATCACTGAGCCATCACAATTTGACCGATATATTGCCCCTAAACCTGCATCAACTATTGGCCTGTTACTTCGGGACCCTGAGAGTTGGTAAGTTACCAATTAGATCAGCATTTACAATGAGATTGTAATTCTCAGGAAAGACTGACTAATAGAGTACACCTGTAATATTTTTACTTATCTTGACTTGCTAATAAATGTAATAATGACCATTAGTACTTGTCGATTTTGAATATTTATGATTGTATAGCCTAATTTCTACTCGTGGATAATTTAATCAACAGTGTGTACGGTAAGTAAAAATAGTACGGCTTCATGCATTAACATTTATTTCTAGACTTCTTCTGAGCCGATTATAACACTTTTCAATGTCATTCAAGAACTCTTACTGAATGGATTCCAAAATTAGACTTACAATGGTGGGATTTTCAGAAAACCCATCAGAAACTTTTTTTAAATTTCATTCCCCACCCCAGAGTAGTAGAGATATTTTGTGTCAAAACATCAATTCTGTGAACTTAATTCAGTCCATAATGACTTATTGAATAATGTGCACTTTCAGTTGGCAGCAGAACCGAACATCACAAAGGCTAGATCGTTGGAAGCAACATCGCATGACTGTAACTTAACGTCATGTGTTAAGAATACCTATTATTCTGTTTGAGTTGCATTTAAGGAGGATGCAGTTTACTTTCAGATTGGGAAGACCAGATGGAATAATGCTTGACATCTCTTTCCAAATTATAAAAACCTGTTGCATTTAGAGCCTGTTGTATTTTTCCATACAACAGGCTTATTACCTGTTATAGGATGACATTGTACTGTATCGTGTAATAAATAAATTACAGGATTGTGAGCAGTTGTAAAAAGACCTTGACAGAGTTCTTAGATGGACAGCAGACAGTGGTATGATGGTAAACAGGGTGAAAAGTCAGGTTGTAAGTTTCATCAAGAGGAAAAGTCCTCTCAGTTTTAATTACTGTGTTAATTACTGTACTGGTGAGTTAACAGTAACTCATGTGGATCACTGTAAGTATTTAGGTGTTAATACAGTATAAGGAAAGATCTTCATTGGGGTAATCACGTACAGTGTTTGAAGAATGAGGATGACAAGAAGAGGATAAACAACAAGCACAGAAGCTCCTCAAGCTGAGCACCACCCTCCCTCCAGCCATTCGATGTGATCTGTGCGACGTATGTTTCATGCCAAGATTAGGCTACTAAGTCATATGAAATGTATTCACAAAACACTGTGAGTGTGAAAATGTAAACTGCTGAAGAATATGTTCAACTCAGATGTTAGTTACAACCGACGATGACCATATTAGAAACCTATATATATATATTTTTTTTTTTTTTTTTTTTTGCTATGGGCTTTAAGGCGCACCGACACAGATAGGTCTTATGGCGACGATGGGATAGGAAAGGCCTAGGAGTTGGAAGGAAGCAGCCGTGGCCTTAATTAAGGTACAGCCCCAGCATTTGCCTGGTGTGAAAATGGGAAACCACAGAAAACCATTTTCAGGGCTGCCGATAGTGGGATTTGAACCTACCATCACCCGGATGCAAGCTCACAGCCGCGCGCCTCTATGCGCACGGCCAACTCGCCCGGTAGAAACCTATATTAGTGGTGTTTTAAGAAACACACATTTTTTTTATAATATTGCAAGAAATATTGCAGATTAAGTAGATTGTGTTCCCTAGAATTACTGGTAAAGAATTATGAATCTATACATTTTCAAAAGGTGCTAGAATCTACATACTGTAGATTAGTCTTTTCTTAAATGATTTCAAAGAAGTAGGAAAATTATTGAACATTTCCCTTTGTAAATTATTCCTATACCTAAGTCCTCTTCCTATAAACAAATACAGTATTTGTCCCAATTTCTTCTCTTGAATTCCAACATTATCTTCACGTTACGGGTTTTCACTACTTTTAAAAACTCCACTCAAGCTTTATTCTACCACTAATGTTATTACACACTAACTCTCCACCGACAACATGGGATATACAGCTTATAATACCAATATAAATGGTCCGTTATTGGTCATTATAAATTTTCCAGCTAACTCACTCCTGGCTGCCAGCACCTCGCCCCAGTGTGCCAACTTTACAATGGCGAAAAATGAAAGTATCCTCCTATTCAATACATCATATATTCCGTCATTAGACGGAGTAAACAAGTTCAGACATGTTTCGGCTCGTTTGAGCCATCTTCGGTGAAAAAATTAGGGGGGTTGGAATAATTTACATAATATGAGTTGAAAAAATGCTAAAAAACATAATGAAAGCGCAAATGAAAAAACAAACAAAAGAGAGCCTAGACGGAAACAAAATAGCACAAATATACAATATTTACATCAATATGCAGAGCATGTTTTCTCATTCCCTTGTTTCTTAGGTTAACGCAGTTCTTTAGTATCAATTATTATTTCAAAAACTCCTGTTTCACTGAATTTTGTTGCAATAAGTTGTTTTTTGCTCTGCATATTGATGTAAATATTGTATATTTGTGCTATTTTGTTTCCGTCTAGGCTCTCTTTTGTTTGTTTTTTCATTTGCGCTTTCATTATGTTTTTTAGCATTTTTTCAACTCATATTATGTAAATTATTCCAACCCCCCTAATTTTTTCACTGAAGATGGCTCAAACGAGCCGAAACATGTCTGAACTTGTTTACTCCGTCTAATGACGGAATATATGATGTATTGAATAGGAGGATACTTTCATTTTTCGCCATTGTAAAGTGAAAACCGTCAATACGGAATGATTCTAATATCTTGTAACCAGTGTGCCAAGTTGGGCTCATCAGTTGGCAAATAGCACACCCACCAAGAAGCATGGTCAGTGCATACTGTGGAGGCCACTGCGTAGGCTACCTGCAGCCACCGGCAGTGCCAATGCACTATGAGAGACTTTGTCTCATCACCAAAAAATTGATTTCATATATGTTAATCCTCCTCGTGTAACATCCATCGTCCTTCAAAATTCTAGAAACAGAAGAGCTTTCTTCTAGCATCTTACTTCGCATGATATAGATGTTGATTCCCATAGGGAACCTGAAACACCTGTCTCGAATGAGTAAATTTATAATACCAATATAAATGGTCCCTTATTGGACATTATATATTTTCCAGCTAACTCACTCCTGGCTGCCAGCGCCTCGCCCCACTGTGCCAAGTTGGGCTCATCAGTTGGCAAATAGCACAACCACCAAGACGCATGGCCAGTGCATTAAATAAAATAAGTTTCATAATGATAGATCCATACTGAACTGTGATTACAATAGAGTAAATTAATGTATTATTTGGGTCCACCTTTTCAATACAAAATGTAAAGAGTTTATATTACATAAATGATTAGGGACTAGTTTTGACTTAGTACTAGGTCATCGTCAGCCTAAAGTAAAATTAAAACACAAATACCGAAAAAATTAAACAATGTAAAGACACGTAAGGTCTCATAAAAGTACATACCATGTGAGACATTGTGCAGCACTATGTTAAAAAAATAACTCTATGAAAGAGATTCATAAAAAGTTCAGTGAACATTAAAAAGATGTTATAGATAGGAATCCTTGAGTTGCTGGATAAGGAGATTAAAATATGCTGGCTCCTTTAAGATGCAGGTATCCAATTGAAGAACCACTGAGCCGAAGTCATGTCGTTTATTTCCGGTGTATATAGGGTAAAATGCAACAGCTGCAATTTTTCTTATATTGGACAAATAGGAAGAAGCTTTAAAATATGATACTTGAAACATGTCAATACCCTTAAACATAATACATTTTCAGCAGTTGGTCAACACATGACTGATTATAACCATAAATTTACAGACATTAAACATGATATGGTAATTCTTAAAATTATGAATAAAGGACCCCTCCTTAACATAACAGAGAATTGCTTTATACATCTAGACCAATATTTTAATCCAAACTTCAATCTTAATGGCATTTCCAAAAAATCAAACATTCCTTTTGACCTGCTCATTCAGCTTTTCAGACAATCAAAATCAAATATTAAAGGTCCGATTTTTCATTCTATTTACAGTACTTTTCTTAAACAATTTTCCATATTCCCACATCCCTCAGCCCCGCCTTAATATCCTCTCCCCCTCCCCCTTTTTCTCCTTTCGTTCTTTTTCTCCCTTCATATCCTCAAGATTTCCTTTGAACCTCACCTACCCCCATTTCTCTCTTCAGCTTATTACAACTCGCATTAATTCCCTTATGACATATTTTATTTAAATATTTTCTTCCACCTGACCAAATTTCTTTCTTTCTTTCTTTCTTTCCTTGCTGTCATTTATTCAGAGTCAAATGTATGGTCCGCATTGAACTGCTAATTTCTATCCACCTTTATTTAACTCCATATATGTTAATCCTCCTCGCGTAACATCCATCGTCCTTCAAGATTCTAGAAACAGAAGAGCTTTCTTCTAGCATCTTACTTCGCATTGACATTTATTTCAAGTTTATAAACATCTTGAGAAGACAATGTTACTGTAATTTCAATTGATCTCTGAATGAACAGCAGCATCGCTTGAAAACCAACCTTTTTGGATTTCCATGACCAACAACTTAAGGATTACTTTTACAACTTGTTACTTTTATATGGCGCACTGAACCTTTTTATGGATCTCTATTTTTTAACATAATCTAGCGCATCTCTGGATTCTTAAGCCTCCACACGCAACAATTGCCTTCCTTCAAGTTCCAAAAAACTGAAGAGCCTTTCCAGCATCCATGTGTTTTTACGTCTACGAACATCTTAAAAAACGACGTAACTTTGTCTCAGCTGTTCTTCGAATATACAGCAGCACATTTAAGAAGCCAGCATATGTTGAATTCCTTGACCCACAACTGAAAAATTTCCATCCCTATCAACTTTTTAATGCCATACGGCGCACTGGACTTTAATCATAAATAAACGACGTGACTTTGGCTCAGTGGTTCTTCAATTGGATACCAGCATCTTAAAGGAGCCAGCATACTTTAATCTCGTTATCCAGCAACTCAAGGATTCCTATCTATAACATCTTTTTAATGTTCACTGGACTTTTTATGAATCTCTTTCATAGAGTTATTTTTTAACATAGTGCTGCACAACGTCTCACATGGTATGTACTTTTACGAGACCTTACGTGTCTTTACATTGTTTAATTTCTTTAATTTATTTGTGTTTAAATTTTGCTTTAGGCTGGCGATGACCTAGTATTAGGTCAAAACTAGCCCCTAAACATTTATGTAATTTAAACTCTTTACATTTTGTATTGAAAAGGTGGACCCAAATAATACATTAATTTACTCTATTGTGGCCAGTGCATACCATAGAGGACACTGCGTAGGCTACCTGCAGCCACCGGCAGTGCCAATGTACAATGAGAGACTTTGTCTCATTACCAAAAATTGATGCCTGCCTGGCCATCAGATGATATAGATGTTGATTCTCATAGGGAACCTGAAACACTTGACCTGTAATGTTCTCGAATGAAGTAACCCTGGTAAGTCCCATAAACTGGAACCTAATACTGGTGACTTATTGGCCCTTTCCTTAAATCCTTACTACAAACCATATGAAAGAATCTGTAAATTTTATTTCATATGATTACCCATTGAAGATCTTTTCTTTTATTAAAAGCTAAGTACTTAATCCCCATGAGGTGCTTTCACTCCATTAACACTGTTATTCAAATTGTGAGAACTTTTCCTATTAGTGAAACTTACAACCTAACTTTTCACCCCGTTTACCATCACACCATTGTCTGCTATCCATCTCACAGCTTTGTTGAGGTTGTTTCACAGTTGCTCACATTCCTGTACCTTAATTTATTACTCTATACAGTATAACATCATCCAAAAAAAAAAAAAAAAAAAAAAGAAAGCAAGCAGATTGTACCATCATTTTGCCTGCAAAAACTACTATGCGATGATGGTGATGTCAGAGAAATACTGGCCCGCTGCATGTATACCATTAAGAACAAAAATTCTTTGATATTAACTCGTACAATGGAGCTTGCATGGCTCAGGTGGCAGTGCACCAGCCTCTCGCCGCTGGGTTCTATGGTTCATATCCCGATCACTCCACGTGAGATTTGTGCTCTCCAATATCAAAAGCAAAAAGGAAAGAAAATTATGAAGGTGGCAATCATTTTCATGTCACTGACTGGAAAGTGAGAAGAGGTGATTGATTTCATGGTGAAGGAGAATATAGCTATGATGAGTTTGAGTGAAGTTAAGTGGAGAGGAAAACAAAATAAGAAGTTGACAAAGGGATACAGTCAGTACTGGAGTACATAAGGTAGAGAATGGAATGGGGATAATAAGCAACAAGATCTTGATTGAAGTATGTAGTTAAAGTGAACTACATAAGTGATGGAATAATACAGATACAGTCAAGGACAGAGAATGTAATGAAGGATTCCATCCGAGTGTATGAACCTCAGACTGAATGCAAAGAAGATGATATGGACAAATCTCTGAAGACACTGGAGAGAGAAATAAAATATGGGGAAATGACTGTCATGGGAAAATCTAATGCAATGGTGGGATGTAACAGAAAAGGAATGGAAGAAGTAATTTGACCTTTTGGATATGGAAAGAGGAATGAAGAGGGAGAGAACCTGGTGGATTTTTATCTGAGAAATAGGTCAATTGTAGGCAATAAACAGTTGAGGAAGAAGAATAGTAGATTCAGTTACCTGCAGACATGCCAGGCAGCTTTCTATACTCTGCAAGGAAAACGAAGGGGCTTGGACTGGGGAAGGCAGAATGGGAGGCACCACTTCAACGTTTTAACAGCTATCACTTACTAGAGAAGGCTGGTAAGGAGTAATAACATCATTGCACAATCTGGTAGAGGAGAGAGAGAACTGTGTGTTTGCAGACTTGACCTAAGAAATGCAGATAACACTCAACTTGTAGAACTTAGCACAAGGAAGTTAAGAGAAATGCTGAGGGAAAAAGAGTATAGCAAACGGTGTGCATTAAGAACTCACGGTAAGGGAGCCATCCTCTATCAGAAATACACACTGGCTAACTGATGGATCGATACCCTAAATGGACTCTCCGGATCAGAGTGTAAAGACGTGCTGTGGTTCCTGTAGGACCCTCTCTGGAGTAGCCGGGATGGAGTCCACTGCAGACACTGCAGTGAGCCTGAAACCCTAGCTCATGTTCTTGGTCTGACGATGGAAGCAACCAGAGAATAGATATAATCACAATTGACTGAGAAAAGGACTTTGCATATATTCTGGACGTTGACTCAAGAGGTAGACGCAGGGAAGCGAGCCATCTATGAACCAACCATCATCAGCTACTTCAAAGAATCATATAACATCTCCTGTACAAGGGTTATAGGACTTTTCATCAGAGCAAGAGGAACCATACCAAAATTCTTAGTTGAGTTTTTCATAAGTATGGGCATTTTAAGAATTTGTACTGTGATTTAGCCATCTTGGTCATTAAAGGCTCTGCCCAAATTATTAGAAATCACCTCTATAATACTGCATACGAGAAGGATTAACTCCAGAAAACTCTTCATGGTTAAACATTCATTCATTATTTAAGTGTTATGGTATACTTTGTGAGATTTCGACAGACAACACATCACACGAATTCAACATACATATATCACACGAGTGGACATACTCTCCGCCGTCTCAACTTCCAATTTTTGCTCGGCCGGGCAGCCTTCATCTCTACCTGCCACCTAGCCAACCCTAATCAGCATATAGGTTGACGCCTCGTTGGCTGTTGATCTCCCCACGACCATAGCCTATTGTATCATCCCTGGAGTGGATTCAGACATCTCCGAAGAAGATATCATCGATGACCTACTCACCGCTGACTTCCCGGTACATAACGCCTACGGACTGACAGTTGGCCACACCTCTACACCCTCTACGCAGATTCTAGTGCATCTCAGCAGAGAGGACGTCCTCCGCCGCCTCTTCGCTTCCGGCGCGATGATTCATTGTAAGAACTATGCAGTGGTGCCAACCCCTCCGGACATTCAAGCCCAACTCTTCGAATCACCAACACTTGTCCCAGTTGTTCACGAGCCCTCATCCTGGATGACGCTTCAGCCATCAACACCCTCCTTCCCAACAACCACCACCATTACCACCACCACCACCACGTCCGCTAGTTCTCTTCCTGTCACAACAATTACCACTTGTCACCCATCACCTGTTATGTTGTCATCTCTCCCAATTTCTTCGTCCACTGCCCTTCAGCAACTCCCTGCTAGCACGCCAGACTCAACTATTGCCACTTCGCCATCGATATCTTCGCCAGCCAACACCGCAGCAGCCGCCGTCCAGACATCATCGACCCAGTCATCTTCACAGTCCCCTCCAGCTGTGTATAGCTGTGTACTACGTGGAATTCCACCTGAAATTTCCGATAGGGACGTTCTACAAGAACTTCGTGCAGCGGGCATTCCGGTCTGACGTGCTATCCGGATTCGGAATGCCCATGGCCCAACATTTCTGGTTCGGCTCCAACTGTCTACATCTGAGGCGGTCCTCCAGCTCATCACCACCGGTGCCAGTGTTCACGGCCAACATTATTGAGTGGAACCCTCTCATTCCCCACCCTCACCCGGTCGCCAACCCCCTGATCAAACGTCTCGTCGCCCCCGGCCAGTTCCTCCTCCTGTTTACCTTTCTCCACCAGTGTGTCCACCCCTTCCTCCAACTGGTTTCATCCCTCCACCCCTCCCAACATTTGAACTCCTTCATCTTCTCATCGCTTCCCTCAATCATATGACAGCCACCCTCCATCTCCTCACCTTGCACCTTTACCCCGGCACTTCCTTCCAAACTTCATCTCCCCCACCTTGAACAACACCTTTTCCCTCACACCCTTCCGTAAATCATCTATGTGCTTTACTATGTACTTATGAACTAAATAAAGCGTTTGTTCAATCCCTAGGCATAGACATAATTCCTATCCCATCTCCTCCTTCTTCACATCCTTTACCCACCTCCTTCTTCCATCACATCTCCCCAACCTGCCCGCATCTCTTGGCCAGAGAGAGGGCGTTACCCTCTAGGTGGCCCGCCCCACTCCTTCAGGGTGGGGAATGAAAGCATTGTTAGTAGTAGTAGTTGTGAGATTTAGGTAGCCTATCATTGTAGGAAGTACAAATAAATTTAAAAAATTACAAGATATGGATGCAGAAACAGATAGACAAAGACAGTAATTGGTTACTTCTTGGTGGAAAGAGCAAATTGTGGACAGTTGTTTGATTTACCATAACAGCCTTGCTAGAAGTAGCCTTTGATGGAGACCATAGAGTAGTGGCAGAAAAATTGAAAGTAGTAAAAATTTGGAAATGAAAGAAATAAGAAAGGAGAAAATAAAAATATGGACATTAAAAGATATAGAAGTGAAAGGGAATTCCAGTACAAATTGAAACAACACATACCCAGAACTGAGGTGGAGAGTGTGGAAGTGAAATGGGACATGTTCAAGAAGGCATTTGTATGGTGTGCGGAGAGTGCTTGTGGTGGAATAGCTGAAAGAGTGACAGATAAGGAGACCCCATTGTTGAATGAGAGAATAAAGGAAGCAGTGAAACTTAAGAAGAAAGCGTGGCAAGTATGGAATAGATATAAAAGAGAAAAAAATATCAGGAAATGAAAAGAAGGTGCAAAAACGTAGTGAAGAAAAGAAGAAAAGGCTGGAAAGGATTTACATGAGAGATTGAAGAGGATGCTATAGAAACTTGTAAGAAGGAAGAGTTTACATAAAGCAGGTAAAGGGAGAGAGAGAGAGAGGGGGGGGTGGTGTAAATAATAATATTCAGTCAAAGGATATAAGGAGAAGATGGAAGGATTACCTTCATGCACTCCTGAATGTGAGAAGGGTGTAGACGAGATGATAGAGGTGTAGAGTGTGAGGAGACAGAATCCAAGAGTGAAATCACAATGGAGGAGTTGGAAACTGCTATCAAGCAAATGAATGTGGGAAAAGCAGTGGAAATGGATGAATTGTGCATGGAAATGATAACAGCAGCAGGATCCATTGGTCATTAATGGCTGTATAGGCTATTGAGATGTATTTGGAAATGAAACTTGGTATCAAATGACTGGCACATGTGGAGAGAACAGAGTGGTTTAGGAATGAAACTGGCCTAAGACAAGGAAGTATGCTGTCACCACTGTCATTCATAATGGTAATGGATGATATTTTGAAGGAGATAAAGGTAAAATATGAGTACAGGGAGCTCAAGATAATGCTGTTTGTAGATGATGTGCTGTGGGGGACAAACAGAAAGGAAGTACAATGGCAGCTCAACATCTTGAGTGAAATTATTGAAAAACTATGGAATGAAAAATCAGCGTGGAAAAGAGTAAGATTTCTTTTTCTTCTTCATGATATGCTTCTGCTTATGCAGGTCATTCAGAGAGCCTCTTCCAGTCTTCTCTTTTTTTTCCACATTGTATTGTTCATCACTGTCTGCCACTGTAGTCCTCTCCGATTTACGTTATCCT
The DNA here is from genome assembly GCF_040414725.1 of Anabrus simplex. NCBI lineage: Eukaryota > Metazoa > Arthropoda > Insecta > Orthoptera > Tettigoniidae > Anabrus > Anabrus simplex. The sequence goes on along the minus strand of NC_090274.1, from coordinate 43,751,972 downwards.
CCACCTGATCCCTCCGTCTTGTTCGTGGTCTTCCAATTGGTCTTCTTCTTGGTAATCTTTCTTGTCCCATTATTTTGATGTGGCTGAACCATTTCAGCCTATTTCTCTCCATAGTTTCTTTTAGAGGGCTGATCTGTATTGTGTTTCATATGGTTTCATTTCTTATCTTGTCCCTCCTTGTTTTACCCAAGATCCCACGCAGAAAGCACGTCTCTGTCACTTGTAATGTACTCAGATCTTTTTTGTCTAGGCCCAACATTCTGTTCCATAGGTCAATATTGGCAAATAATATGATTTTTATATCATGATTTTTGCTTTGATAGGTACTTTCCAATTTCTAATTATGTCTGATACACAGTAATAAAATTTTGACCAATTTCCTATCCTCTCCAGAATTTCTTCTTTGATGTTTCCTTTTCCAGTTAGCTTACTTCCTAGGTATTTAAAAGTATCTACTTCTTTAAGAATTTTTCCATTACACCTAACATCCTTCATTTTTTTGTTTTCTCTACTCATTTTCATTACCTCACATTTTGTTAAACTTATTTCCATGCCTGCTTCTTCAATTGCCCTCTGCCAGGTATTTATTATCCGCGCACTTTTTAGTGATAGATTTACACCCTAGTGCTGAAGCGGTCGACTTTGGTTATCTTCGAGATTCGTATTGGCAACCTTTGAAACACAAACTAAGAATCGCTTATCATCGCTGTGCGCCATCTGGCGTATACTTTAAGTACTCGTACTGTTGTTGTTTACACAGCAAAGCCAAACCATAGAATTCATGCTAGGAACAAGTTTCGCAACGGGAAATGTTATATAGTATTAAATATTGTGTGTGTGACACAGTTGTTTGCTTAAAATAATAAAGGTTTATAAAATTCATATCGATCGATCATATTATCGATTCAATTCAGATTTCATTTCCATTCAGTTGGCAGTATTGACGGAACCCTTCTTACTTCTCCAACGAGTACAAAAATCTATCACTAAAAAGTGCGCGGATAATAGTTGTTCTTCCAATTTCTGTTCATTTTCTTCCCATATCATTACATCATCTGCATATGCTATGACTTTCATATCATTTGCTGTTGACCCTTGGCAAACTTTCCCCATATTGTTGTCCGTCACTATATTAAAGTGCATGAAAAAAAGAGTAAGGCGATGGTATTAATTAGAGGAGAAAGGGAAGGTAAAGGAATTATAAAAATAAAGGTACAGAACTTGAAATTGTAGAGATTCAAGTACAGTAGAATCCAGTAACTTAAGGGTGTCAAAGCTTGCCCACTGTAAGCACTGTACCCATGTTAGAAATATTGCGCATGAGGACGCAAGTCTCTTCTACTCACTCAGCTTGTACTTCCCCACATTGCTGACTCAGGGTTGTGCACGCCTACCGGTGATAGACTCCAGTGACTTGTTTTAGTCTACAAGTAATGGTTGAAATATTCAGTTTCCTAAGCATTAACAAAGTAATTTTGTTAGTTTGTGTTTGTGTACTTTTGTATCAACATGGTTGCTTGAAGAGATGTTATTTTTATCATAGCATACTTTCTTTTGTTTAAGTTTATAAAAGCATGATGTTTTGCTACAGAAGCAATATTGTAGCAGCATAGTATTCGGTATTCTTCTGCTTCTTAAATGTTCATAGGAGTGTTGAGCATTTTAAGCCCCTAAAATATAAATGCCTTTCATTTTGTACTTCATTGCTTATGGCAACCTTTAAAGTATTTCTTTTATTTTCCTGGTACTCAATGATTACAAAGCATGTTGTTCGGCATATTTTATACAAACGCCGTACTGAACACATTTAATTATGTTCGTCCTTACAGGAATTAATACATGCATGTATTGTAATGAGTACCATAGTTATGAAAGTATAATGTACACCCCTCTAGGCTTGCTCTCTGATAATGTCCTGGGCTAGCACTCGTTACAGCTGTTTCTCGTACATGCAGAGCTGTCAGTCAGCTTGTGACCTTAACATGCCTGCACTAACTCGACTCCCAATAACTCAACATTCTGTTCGTTTGACAACTTAATGAGCATTATTTTTTCTTTTCCTTTTGTTTAATTGCTAAGTTGTTTTCTTTGGTCAAACAGAAAATTATCTTTGAAATAATATGGTATGTTAGTAACTAGACTGTAATACTCTAGCCTATTTTCTAACATCACCTAAACAGGTCAAACAGTATATGTGCATTTTAGTTACAGGGCTGTATTTTTGTAAATACAGTAGGTCTACTATTGTACATACTGTATTTATATCTGATTATCTGCATGTTTTCCTGTTCTGTTAAGAGATTTGTAACGGTATTCACTTTATATCCTTTTCCCTTTGTGATACTAATTCATGGAACTGTTATAAAAATTGATGACAGGTTCTGTTCTTTTCGTAGACATTGCACTCTACTCCATTCTCCCTTCCAGAGTTGCTGGTGGTGAAAGGTAGGTAGCCCCTGTCAATCAACACTCACATTCCTTTCTATTCTTGTTAGCCATCAGCAGGCTTGACTGAAGACTGTTCCTATTGTAACCTAAACTTTGAGTTCATTGTCGGTACAATTTCTCAGTTTACATCCAGGCTTACAAGTGTTGTGTTGTGTGTGTGTGCAATTGAAAATGTCGAACGAGAAGAAAGGAAAACAAATTAACGTGACAATGGAAATTATATTGGATGCCTTACAGAGTCCGGACAAAGGGGAAGCCATAGATTTAAGTGTTGGATGAACTTCTATAAAAGGGTGGAAAAAAGAAGAGGTCCAAAATCCAGTCTTAATGTGTGAAAAGAGCATGTACTGATAGTTTAAATGAGATGTGGCAAATATGAGAAAGTGAGTGAAGCTCTTTATTTGTGGTTTAGGTAGCAAAGGGAAAAAGGAGTACCCATTTTAGGACCTATTTTGCAAGTGAGAAAATTCAACCTAGGATCGCTGCCCTAATACCAGGGAAAGCACAAAGATTCGGCCTACTCATTAATCCATAAGGACAATAAGAAAAAATACATTTAATTAATTTTAATTGGAATATTTTAAAATTTTGCAATACTTATTAATTTACTGCTAGTGATGGCTGACTTGACAGGTGGAAGAAGCACTATGGCATCAGACAATTAAATGTTTGTGGTGAAAAACTATCTGTTGACTTGGAAAATGTTAATAAAGGCATCCAAATCAAATTGCTTGAGTTTCAAAACTTTTTTGGGGAAACTGCAACTTAAACTGGTCCAAGCATATAAAAAAATATAACTACTAAAATCACACCAGCTGTGCCCAGACTTTGTCATAAAAACTTACACCCATCCTTAAGAAAATCCATTTACACTTAAGAAAATGGAAAATGCAACACCATGAAGGCATTGGTAACTAGTACTGTCTTCTTTGAGTTTGGTGAATATCAAACCTAGGGATTTTCATGTTTTTTGCTAACATACCCGTGGTCTTTATTAGTGGTTTCAGGTTCGTTTTAACTAGAGACAGGTAGTGATCAGAGTCAATGTTGGCTCCTCGTATCACCTTGACATTCATAATATCCCTGTGGTGCAGCTTGTCTATTGCTACATGGTCGATTTGAAATTCACCCATCATGCTATTTGGGCATCGCCATGTCATTGCCTTTCTGGGAAGGTGTTTGAAAGCTGTAGACATCAAAAGTAATCCATACTTGGGCAGACACTGATTAAGCATTCCCCATTGGTGTTGGTTCTCTAATGGGCAGGATATCTTCCGACAATCTTCCAGTATTTCTGTTCTCTACCGATCTGGGCATTGAAATCTCCTAACAATATAGTCATATGGTGATTTGGTACATTGTCTAGGGTTTCCTCAAGGTTTGTCTTTCTGGGTTTTTCCTGTTAGAGTCATTGGTAGGAGCGTGGAAGTTAATCATAGAGTATTCCCTATTCTTGCATCTGAAGGAAAGCACCGATGTTCTATCGTTTGGTGATGAAAAGTCAAGTATGCTTTTAACCAGTCGATGGTGTATTGCAAACCCAGTCCCAAGGAATGGTACATTTTCCATTACCCTATTACCAGGTTTCCCTTTATATATTCTATATCCTTGAGACTCTATGGCTTCTTCGTCCGGAAACCTAGTCTCTTGGAGAGCTGCTATACTGATGTTCTTGTCATTCAGTACATCAAGTGTATGCTTAAGCTTTCCGGTCTTGATCAAGGAGTTTATATTGATTGTGGCTAGATACGTAATATTTCGTTTCAAGTTTTCAGTACCGGTTTCGGCTTTTATAATAGGCCATCATCAGCTGCTAAAGAACCTTTATCTTTGTTAAAATAACATACAATGTTAAACACTGCCTATTCCAAGTTTAGGGTGACTTATTTCTAAGTTTAAATGATACATTGTTGTGATAAAACATGTGTCAATGAGAACTGTTAAAGTCTAAAATTATCTAATAGTTTGTTGTGAAGTGTCACTGGTCTTGATGTTCCTTTAGCACACTCTTTTGATTTCTATATTACAGAGTTAGACACTACTTATTCTAAGCTTAAGGCAGCTTAGTTCGAAATTTAAATAATACAATTTTGTGGTAAAACTTGCATCAGTAGAAAGTCTAAAATTTTCTAAAAGTTTGTTTATGAAGTATCACTGATCTTGATATTTTATTGACACACTTAAGTTTAATGCCCCATGTTTTGGAGTAATATGGTGAGTGTTCCTTCATTTGTAATTTGTAATCTGTTGGAAATTTGTGATAGCTGTGTCAGAATATCTAAATGGAAGAAAGAAAGAAAGAAAAAGGTTTTCTGTTAGAGAATGTCTACGATATGTATTGTGAAATATACTGTAAGTGTATGATGGGGGCTGGCTTTTGTGGCAGTGGAGTGGAAAGGGGGTGGAGCAGAGGGGAGGGCTTGAGGAGGGGCTGCGGCAGGAAGGGGTGTGTCCTGTGGAGTATTAGTCGTGTGCTACTGTTTCTGTTTATTAACCCTCTTTAAATAAATATTCTTTAAGAGGAGAATGGCGGCACTGAAAAGGATGTTGGTTTTTTTTCCCTGTTATTTTGTTGGGATTAAAATTTGGGTTGGCAAATTGGTCCATGTTGATACAGAATTCCTCAAAGATTGATTAGTCGGGGAAATCCAGCCTTATAATTGAGATGGGGCTATATCGATGCTAGCAACATCAAATGTGACTGTGGCAAAGAACAAACTGTGCAACATATGCTGCACTCTTCATTGTGTCCATCTTCCTGCACCGAAGATGATCTTTTTCATCGAACACAGAATGCACTTGAGGTTCAAATCAAATCAAAATACTTTATTTGCAAATGAGAAAGAAGGAAGAAAGAAAGAAAGAAAGAAAGAAAGAAAGAAAGAAAGAAAGAAAGAAAGAAAGAAAGAAAGAAAATTTTGATAATTATTATATGATTAATCTTAAATATGGTTTCTAATTTTAAGGTAGTTGAGGCCATACAATTATTACTATTTTAATTTTACAAAATTAATTAAAACTCAGCCATAGAGCACCCATTAGGGATCTAATTTACTCTGCCATCTGGTGAAGTAAAATGGAACATCACAATTGACTTGCAAGCAGCCTGGACGAAGTCTTGGGTGATCAGCATTTTGATCAAAATCAGCCAGGAGGTAGGCAGGTTTAAGTCGGTCGATTGAAATATTCGCCTGTTTTCCCTTGATGCTCAAAGTGAAATACTTCTCAGCCCGGTTAATAACTGAATACGGACCATCATACGGCCTTTCGAGGGATGACTTAACTCGATCAACTCGAACAAATACGTGACAGGTTTCGTGGAGATCCTTGTGGATGAATACTGTTCTCTTATTCTTTTGAAGCTGTTTCACCAATTTTAAAGTGTTCATTCTTTGGCGAAGTTGGTTAACAATCTATTACTTTTTCTGAACCACTGCCGATGTCTACAATCCACCGTACACACTGCTGAAGCTGGTTCCATGATAGAGGACTGTTCGGTTGAACTGTTTGTAACTTCAAGTAGATGTCACTATTTGTGTATACACCTTCTGTGTAGTATTATGCATGGCCTGTTGTTCTTTTTGTTTCTTTCTGTTAATATGTTAAGAAAATAAATGCACCATATACTTTCTTTTCACAAACTTCAAGTAAGATATCACATTGAAAGGTAAACTCATGTCCTCATGGAGATGAGCTGCATGTACCATTTCAACCACATACCAGTTCTCCTGACAATTTTAAATTTCTGGCAGTACCGGGAATCGAACCCGGGCCCCCGAGGACGGCAGCTAATAAGACTAGCCGTTACGCTGCGGCCTCCGCAGGGGGACTGGTATGTGGTTGAAATGGTACACACAGCTGCACCACCTCGGGATGAGGACACGACTTTACATTTCACATTGAAAGGGCAGTTAAATATGAATGTCCATCAGGCTTAGGTATGATCACCAAGGGTGAACCCCAGTCACTTGTGGCTACAGGAGTAATGATGTCCGTGTGCTCTAATGCATCTAGTTCCTTCTCGACACGTTCTCTGAGTACATACGGTACATCTCGTTCTCTTGTAAAAACTGGCTTTGCGTCCTTTCGAAGAGTCAAAGATATTTGAAAATTTGGAACACATCCAATAATATTTATATAATAATATTTATTCTTCCCCAAATGACTGAGGCTTCCAAACTGACAAAGAATACCGTACAATATAAATTTAGTACAGAGTAAAATACAGTCGTTCTATTGATAGTGTACCATACAGAGAACAAAGAGGCAGCAGATAAATTACTTTAATTGATTTAATTAAGTGGATGGAGCGTAGAGGTGATGCCTCAAGATCGTTATCAAGGCTTTCAGTGTTTGTATGCTCCAACTCATGGTGGTCTCTTTCGGTACACCAAAGCATTGTAAGTAGGTGGAATACTGTTGGGAATTCATGCAATACATCCTCTACTCTAAGCACAGAGTCGAAGTCTGATTTAGAGCCTTTCGGAGAATTGTTCTGCCCACCAAAGTTCTTTGAGTTTATCAAAGGGTAGTGTCCTGTTCTCCATATATTGAAGGAGAGTGTTGTAAAAAACTGTTTGCAGACTCTGTGAATTCTTTCAATCTTTAATCTTGTAACTGTTCTTTTATTTATTTTTTTAATAGTGGCTTTACATCGCACCTACACAGATTTTCTTCTTATGGCAATGATGGGAGAGGAAATGCCTAGGAGTTGGAAGGAAGCAGCCGTGGCCTTAATTAAGGTACAGCCCCAGCATTTGCCTGGTGTGAAAATGGGAAACCACGGAAAACCATCATCAGGGCTGCCGACAGTGGGATTCAAAGGCCATGGCTGCTTCCTTCCCAGTCCTAGCCCATTCCTGTCCCATCATCGCCATCTGTGTTGGTGCGACGTAAAGCCAATAGCAAAAAAAAAAAAAAAAAAAAAGCAATAGGTAAAATATCTATACTTGTCTTGATAGTGCTCTATATAACGTGGGCAGCCCAACCTAATCCAAAAATGTTATCATTTATCCCCTGTCTCAACTTGAAAACATATTGTTGGTACCTTTTCTTCCCATCTCACTGAAGTTGGTGTTGCGGTTATCACCACTCTTCTCTCTCAGTCATGGATAACCACCAACTTGGGAGGGAGTTTCATGAATTTCTTACATTGTCACCATTTATATTTTGTGGAAATCCATGAAACAGTTCCTATCTGAATTAAAACACTGGAAAACTTCACAGTCAGAACAACGCATTCTCATTCAATGTTGTTTTGAACAGGAATTCCATGAGGTACCGGTAGCCTGTAAAATTGGTTCTTTTTCCTGCCGAATTGTGGAATGGAGTAGGTATTGTGTTTCATATGCCACCACCGATTCTCAATATTTTGAGTGTGCAAGGATGGCCTATCATGGCTCAAGGCTCCCTTTATTGCTTGCCCTTGGGTCCATTTTTTCACTAGCTGGACCTAATCAATCCAGACCTATGACCAGCATGATCCGGCATACTTCATTAATGAATTCATTATTGATACTATCAAACATAGAATGCTTGCTGCTGTCGCCCTAGGTAATGCTACAAGCTTGTTGGCCGCTTCACGGATGTAACCTGGGGGCTTACACCCGCAGACACCCTTTGTTTTCCCCAACACAGTGTTTTTGTCCTTACTTGGACCTAACAGTGCAAACCAATGGTCTTGTCCCTTGTTCGTAAGTTGGCAGTCTTGTGCAGACCACAGTCATGTTTTCCAAAAGAAATAAAAGACTGTCATACTGTGCCTAGTTGCCTCTGCATCAAGTGGTGCCTGCTGTATTAATGTTGTGTAAAGCATAGTAATTTTTTAAAAAATTAACCGAGTTGAAACTGAAAATAAATGGCTTCAGATATCACAACCATTGAAATGAACATTCAGGGCGGGTATAAACACATGCCATCTGTATTATCTTTATTTTATGTTTCTTGCCTTTTCCACCGGGTGAGTTGGCCATGTGGTTAGGAGCATGCAGCTGTGAGCTTGCATCCGAGAGATAGTTGGTTCAAGCCCCACTGTCAGCAGTCCTGAAGATGGTTTTCTGTGGTTTCCCATTTTCACACCAGGCAAATGCCTGCCACACTGACCTGCCATTGTGTTTGTCCTATTATGTGTTCCTTTTTTTTCTTATTCCTGTCTGTCTATATATGTCTTAATAATAATAATTGTACCGGGCGGTACACCTCCACGCCGCTAATTTAAAATGTGCGCCAGTTGAAACTCCTCTGCTGGAGGAAGTCTGAACTTTATCTACGGTATTAATTTTCCACTTTCTCAGAAGATGTCACTACCTGGAAATTTTGGAGTTTTTGAACTGTGTCATTTTCGACGTATTTTTGTTTGCTTGTAGTAAGAAGTGTGAAATTTCTCTTCTAGAGGACACTACTGAAGATCAACAATAGTGCACCCTAGTGCGGAGTGAAAGAACTGTTTTTTTTGGAGAAATTTTGAATTCATAAGTTTGTTCTTTGTTAAATTTCTTTCAGTCATTGTTTAAGTTGGCTGTATACCCCTCTCTTTCCCCTTGTTCTGTATTTAGCCAATCCCGAATTTCTTTTATTAATTTCTGACCAATCTGATGTATCTTCCCCCAACTTGAATATGTTGCTGTATCCTACCCAATAAAGTGATTGTGGGCGGGTGTTTTCTTCCCCAAACGCCTCGAACTTTCCGCGAGAGTATATAAACTGCTGATTTTAGGGTCTCCGAGCCACTTCTGTTCCATCTTTCAGTGTGTAAAGTACATAGCAGGGGGCGGGAAGCGCCTCTTTCTTCGGCGGCAGTCAACAACCAGGTAATGGCCGATTAATTACTTCTTTTCTTGCTTGCTCAGCAGTTTAACTCTCGGGGCGGGTCCGAAGTTTTTCCATTATGTAACCTTCCTTAAAATGTAAAGAAACTTGTATCTATTCCATCTTTTAAACTGCATATCGGGATAGAGAGTGCTTAACCCTCTCGAGCTCCCAATCATTTTGTTTTGAGGTGAACTTATTTGTCTCAACCTATTCTTCGTTAACGTAAAGCAAATTGTTCTTTTCTTAAGTCACCTCTTTAGTATGGGATTAGCCCTTGTATTAGTGGCCTAGAGCCAGATTAGGTTTTAAAAACAAATACATTAGGAGTGCAGATCGCCTCCTCTCAAATTGTTATTTTAGAGGTCATGTAATTAACCTTTTTCACTTAATAGACCTCAGTAGGTTGGGTATTTTACCCCTGTGTCTATGTCCTGAGAGGACAACTTGAAGGTGGAGTTTGGTGTGGCCTTTGAGAGGCTTAAAGTTTGAGAGCGAGTAGCTCTTTCTTGAAAATTGAGTGTTGTATGCCTCGAGGAGGCTTTTCTGTGTAATTTGGAGCAAGTGCTCCTGATCATGAATGGGGTTTTCTGCCCCTCTGGTAAAACTTATTTTGGAGTAAAGTTGGGCTAATTGCCCTAGAAGTGTGAATTCGGGGCTCGAAGCCCAAATACTGTAAATACTGTAATTGTATTTTTATTGCCTTGCTACTCTGTACCTGCCATGATTGTTATTTCGTTATTTGGAAAAGAAAATATAACCTTGTTAATTTTACATTCACTACAATTTCGTAGCTTGAGACCCGTTCACACCCGCACCTTCTTTCACGCATAACTACCGCAAAAACACGGTAACAAGTGGTAGCAGAGCGTGGTTGAATGGGTCTCATTTTAGCCCCTTTTGACGGCTAAACATTGTTTTGTTCTGAACTCTAACCATTTTCTCAGTTGCTGGAATTTTTTGAGTTTTTCAAAATTGTTCTGTCATCATGCCCGGCCCTCGCGATGTTCTCCATCTTAACTATTTGCGCAAAGAGGAGTTGATCTATGAGTTAACTATCAGAAATGTGCAATCTGGAGGCATGGTTGCGATAGACACCAACAAGCTTAGAGAGTCCCTTGATTTGCCCATTTCCATCCCCAATTTGGGAGAGAAAGAAATTGACGACTCTCTTTCCACGATCACCGAGAATACTACTGGGCTAGCATCGGTAGTTAGTTTTTTTGACGAAAATGATCCTTCTCCTAATCAAATTAAGCGTGTGCAAGCCAGGCTATATCATTTTTCAAATAGAGTTAACGATCTGTTGTCTCTGAAGTTGAATGACGTTCAGAGGAAGGAAGCTAGTACGTTGCTTGAAAGTATTTCTGAATTATCTAGCAAGGTCACTCAATTGTTAACTGGGGAAGTTCCTCCCAAAATTGATCAACCCACCACGATGAATGTAGGTAGCGAGGAAGAGCCTCCTAAGGGAGAAGCCAATAGGATAACCGTTGCCGCTCAAACTATCTCTGCCCCATTGGACAACGAGTCTGAACGCCGTGCATCGTTGAGTAATATACGTTCTGAATTAACTTCCTTGCCATTGAAACCTTTACCTACTATGTCACCCGGGTTTAGCAGCTTGCCTCATCCATTGGCAATGTTGCTCAGAGGTATCTCTAAGTTTTCCGTTAATACCACCAGTGACGTAATTTCATTTTTAAGATTTTTAGTTGAATTTCAGGATCATGCCCTTGTTTTTTCTCTTTCCCCATGTCAGATTTTGCAAATCATCTATCCCTATGCAATTGGGATTCTCTCCGACAAAATAGTACGAGCCATTGCCGAGCAATCATCTATTGAGGATTTCCACGCCCACTTGCTAGCTAACTTCATCCCGGCTAGGGCCAGGTCCTCCCTTATTCAGAAGTACTATTATCGTGTACAGCGTTTGGATGAAAACTTAGCAGACTTCATCCAAGATATTAAATTCTATACTAGGGTGTTTGCCCTTCATTTTCCTGAAAATCAAATTGTACAGGCTATTGTAGAAGGAATTTCACCATCCTATAGGTCATATTTGTGTTTCGCGGCGTGCCCGCAAACCTTCTCTGAACTTGAAGCATTGGCCGTCTCAGCGGAAGGAGTTAGATACGCCGACTCTTTGCGTGTCGCGAAAGAACCCCCACCTTCCTTTAGTAATACTCGGCCTCCACCTCGCCGACCAGTCACACCCCGTAAATGTTATGCTTGCGGGTCGCCCGACCATCTGCGCAATAAGTGTCCACTGATCAAGTCGAGTGGGACAAGGAATGGGGCTGGTTCATCACAAGGCTGTTTTAAATGTGGGGCTTTCTCACATATCGCCAAAAATTGCCCAAATTCAAATAGCACCCCCTCCTGCTCAACTTCTGGTGCAAATTCCACCAATGCCAATAATAAAATGTGACTAGCGGCTTCGGCTGAGTCGACTAATTCTGCTTCCCAAGGCTCAGCCCCTGGCAAAAAGGTCGTGAATTCAGGGAACGTTCAATTTGCAAATCCATCTTTTGAATGCCCCAAAGAGTGTCTTAGGATTGCGGCGGATACCCCCGCACCTGTTCCTTTTCTTAAGATTGAGGTAAATAACGAACCTATAACAGCTCTATTAGATTCAGGCAGTGTTTGTTCAATTATTTCGGACCAATGGTATTCAAAATTGAAATCTGTTTGTAAACTACCTGACTATATCTCATCTCCTGTTCAATATGTTTCGGCTAATTCATCTCCATTGGAAATCCTAGGTTCTGTAAATGTCAAAATTCGTATATTTAAATTTACATGGAAAATCAAATTGTTTGTGGCTAAGCACCTGTCTTGCCCCATCATATTGGGAGCTGACTTCATTTCTCACACTGGTCTTGTGCTCGATCTTCAGAGTAAGTTGTGCACATTCAAATTTGCGTCCAATTGTAAAATTCCCTTGTTAAAGTGTAATTCTGTATCATGTTCATCTATTTCGCCTACCCAGGATGAGATGTTGTTAGACTTTAGACATCAACCTGAGGAGCAGGCTGATAGTATTCGTAAATTATGTCAGTCATTTCCAGAGGTGTTCTCTGATACTCTTGGTGTTACTGACCTTATTGAATACAAAATTGAGGTCACGGATTCAATTCCTGTCCGTTTTCCACCTTATAGGCTATCTCCACCTAAAATGAAGGCTCTGAAAGAAATCATCGATCAGATGTTGAAGGATGGTATTATTAGGCCCTCTAAGTCGGCGTATTCGTCACCTATTTTTCTAGTCCCGAAACACCAAGGGGGCTTCAGGCCTGTCATTGATTATAGGGCTCTCAATCGGAAGGTGGTGTTACAATCTGTGCCCCTTCCCGACCTTCATTCTTGTTTTTCATGGTTCCGTAAGGACAAGTTCTTCACCATCTTGGATTTGAATCAAGCCTACAATCAAATTCCCCTTGCGGAAGAGTCTAAACATCTTACAGCGTTTGCCACGGACTGGAATTTATACGAATACAACCGCGTGCCTTTCGGGCTCCCCACGGGAGCAGCTGTACTCACTAGGCTGCTAGATAGGGTCTTCTCCGACATCAAATTTGAGTACTTGTATCACTACTTGGATGATGTCGTCGTATTTTCGGAGACCTTTGAAGAACATCTAGATCATCTGCAAGAAGTCCTCAATCGCCTTCGTAAGGCTGGGTTAACTGTTAAGTTGTCCAAGGTTGCCTTTGCTAAGCCCTCTATGTCATTCCTAGGGCATATTGTGTCACCTGATGGTGTTGCAGTCGATCATTCTAGAACACAGGCCATCCGTGATTTTAAACCTCCCAAGGACATCAAAGGTATCGCCAGGTTCATTGGTATGGTGAATTTCTTCAGGAAGTTCATTCCTAACTTTGCTAATAGAGCGGCGCCCTTGAACCTTCTTCGTAGGAAAGGCATCAAATTCGAGTGGGGACCTTCTCAACAAGCCGCTTTTGAAGATCTTAAATTAGCTCTCTGTAATGCCCCTGTACTTGCTATGCCTGATTTCTCGAAGAAATTCATCGTCCAAACCGACGCGTCGTCGTCAGCAGTAGCTGCAGTCCTTTTTCAAGAGACTGAACTAGGGAGGCGACCCATCGCCTATGCATCTAGGACTCTATCGGCTCAAGAAGCCAAGTATTCTATCTATGAGCTCGAAGGGTTGGCAGTCTTATTTGCCTTAGAGAAGTTCCGTCTCTATCTGGAACATGTCAAATTCGACCTGGAGACAGATAATCAAGCCTTAAGCTGGGTCTTAGGTAGGCCGTGTCGTACTGGTTGTATAGCCCGTTGGGCCATCCGTATTTCTGCCTTCCAATTCGATGTCCGGCATATTAGAGGTACTGAAAATGTTGTTGCTGATGGACTCAGCCGAATGTTTTCCAACGACGTTGAGAACCATGAACCGGTCGATAGTTCATCTCCTCCCGAGTCCATGCTATCTGATGTTAATGCCATCTTAACAGATGCTCCCATGCTCTTTAGGGATATCGAGAAATACCAACGTGAAGATCCGACGCTGGCTCCGATAATGGAAACCCTTTCTTCTGGGGAACATGTCCCTTATGTTCTGAGGAATGGTGTTCTATGTTGCCCTTCGAGGCATGATAAGATGATGAAGGTTGTCGTTCCAGCTGTTCTTGTGCCTATGATCTTCAAATACTATCATGAGACCCCATTAGGAGGGCATCTTGGAATCTTTAAAACTCGTGAAAAGATTCGTGAAAGGTTCATCTGGAAAGGTATGGACGGTGAAATCCGTGAACTGGTAAAAGCTTGTAAATCTTGTTTGCTTAGTAAACCAACCATGTCCACCAAGGTAGGCCTTTTGTCTTCGCATCAAGCGTCGCGCCCCATGGAACGCCTGTATATTGATTATGTAGGACCCTTCCCCCAGTCAAAGGGAAATGCCAACAAGTTCATCTTTGTATGCGTAGATGGTTTTACAAGATTTTCCTGGTTATTTCCGACTAAGCTGGCTACCGCTCAGTCCACCATTACTTGCCTAAATTCTATTTTTGCTTCTTTTGGTCCGTGCCAATATATTGTGTCTGATAATGCTAAGGCGTTCACATCAAATCTTTTTCGTAAATTCTGTTTTGACTTGTCCATCTCTCATGTAACTACTTCTGCTTATTACCCTCAACCATCTCTGGCTGAACGGGTTAACCGTAATCTCAGGTCCGCGCTTATTGCCTATCATCATGAAGATCATTCCAGGTGGGACACGTCCCTGCATTGGTTAGCTTTTGCTTTGAATTCGGCGGTTCATGAATCACATAAATTTACTCCAGCCTCTTTGATGTTCAAGTTTGTTCCCAACACGCCGCTCTCTAACCTCTGGTCCCTGAGTGACATTCTACCTGAGACAATAGATCCGGACAATGTTAAAGATCTTTGGAAGAAGGCTAAAGCCAATCTCACAGTGTCTCATGAAAAGGTTAGGGAAAGGTATGATCATGGACGGAGACCCACCCCTTTGAAGGTAGGTGACCAAGTAATGGTCAAGAATTTTGTTCCCGCGGGCAAGCTTGCCCCCAGATTCCATGGGCCGTGTGTCATTCTCGATTTCCTTACGCCGGTTACGTTGTTATTAAGCAATCCAGCCACCGAGAGGATATTTAGGGTTCACCTGTCACAGGTGAAACCGGTGTAATTTCTGGGTTAACTTGCTTCATATAATCGTGAAAGGAATATGAAGGTTATATTTTTTTTGAGTTTCACTTTTAAGGCTTTCTGCCCTTTCTCTAGTATTTTGTTTTATATGTAAGCATTTTTGTGAAACCTGCCCCGAACCATTAAACTGCCATCCTGTCCTTGCCACGGCCATTACCACGCTCCCGTCTCCTGCTCCACTACACACAGTGGCTCGCATCTGAAATGAATTTCTGCACACCGCTGGCCCCTCCACCTCTCCACAAAGCCTGTGCCCTCAAAAAATGATGATGGTCCAATAATTCTGCCACCTAGCTTTAATGTTTCAGTGCCCCCGCAGCCACGCGGCGCCGTGCTGCGACTGGGTTAGAGGAAGGGCCCCCTCGGCCCCAGTGAGGACGACATGTGCACGGCGAGCCGGAGCCCTCCTCCCAGCCAAGGCTGATGTGCGGCGCACGACCTGCTACTTGCCCGCAGCCTGTATATGTTCACCGCGGGCGCGGCGTGCTTCAACACCTCTGCTCCCCTCATAGTGCGGGCGAGCGGTATCTCAGGGTACTTGTGGGGTCCGAGCGGCCGCCTTTGGACGCAAGCTGCAATGGCCAGTCTGGCCATCCAACTTAATCAACATCAACTACATGGACAGTTACTATCAGCAATTACTACACTTGGGAATTCAATAGCAATATTTGGCGGACCTTGCAAAATTTTTCTTTACTTTCAAGTATTAAAAGTTTATCTTCTGAATTCAACTTCTACAAACATAAAGACTTTACTTCACCAGCCACAACAAAAATTTTGAAACTGAATCAAACCACATTAAGAAAATCCTATAAATACTTCTGCAATTAATCTCCATATCAACATCAAAACTTGGACCTTGTTTCCAAACAAATTGCATGTGTCACCCCTGGAGGAACTTTTGGGGGGGGAGGTTTGTACCGGGCGGTACACCTCCACGCCGCTAATTTGAAATGTGCCCCAGTTGAAACTCCTCTGCTGGAGGAAGTCTGAACTTTATCTACGGTATTAATTTTCCACTTTCTCAGAAGATGTCACTACCTGGAAATTTTGGAGTTTTTGAACTGTGTCATTTTCGACGTATTTTTGTTTGCTTGTAGTAAGAAGTGTGAACTTTCTCTTCTAGAGGACACTACTGAAGATCAACAATAGTGCACCCTAGTGCGGAGTGAAAGAACTGTTTTTTTGGAGAAATTTTGAATTCATAAGTTTGTTCTTTGTTAAATTTCTTTCAGTCATTGTTTAAGTTGGCTGTATACCCCTCTCTTTCCCCTTGTTCTGTATTTAGCCAATCCCGAATTTCTTTTATTAATTTCTGACCAATCTGGTGTATCTTCCCCCAACTTGAATATGTTGCTGTATCCTACCCAATAAAGTGATTGTGGGCGGGTGTTTTCTTCCCCAAACGCCTCGAACTTTCCGCGAGAGTATATAAACTGCTGATTTTAGGGTCTCCGAGCCACTTCTGTTCCATCTTTCAGTGTGTAAAGTACATAGCAGGGGGCGGGAAGCGCCTCTTTCTTCGGCGGCAGTCAACAACCAGGTAATGGCCGATTAATTACTTCTTTTCTTGCTTGCTCAGCAGTTTAACTCTCGGGGCGGGTCCGAAGTTTTTCCATTATGTAACCTTCCTTAAAATGTAAAGAAACTTGTATCTATTCCATCTTTTAAACTGCATATCGGGATAGAGAGTGCTTAACCCTCTCGAGCTCCCAATCATTTTGTTTTGAGGTGAACTTATTTGTCTCAACCTATTCTTCGTTAACGTAAAGCAAATTGTTCTTTTCTTAAGTCACCTCTTTAGTATGGGATTAGCCCTTGTATTAGTGGCCTAGAGCCAGATTAGGTTTTAAAAACAAATACATTAGGAGTGCAGATCGCCTCCTCTCAAATTGTTATTTTAGAGGTCATGTAATTAACCTTTTTCACTTAATAGACCTCAGTAGGTTGGGTATTTTACCCCTGTGTCTATGTCCTGAGAGGACAACTTGAAGGTGGAGTTTGGTGTGGCCTTTGAGAGGCTTAAAGTTTGAGAGCGAGTAGCTCTTTCTTGAAAATTGAGTGTTGTATGCCTCGAGGAGGCTTTTCTGTGTAATTTGGAGCAAGTGCTCCTGATCATGAATGGGGTTTTCTGCCCCTCTGGTAAAACTTATTTTGGAGTAAAGTTGGGCTAATTGCCCTAGAAGTGTGAATTCGGGGCTCGAAGCCCAAATACTGTAAATACTGTAATTGTATTTTTATTGCCTTGCTACTCTGTACCTGCCATGATTGTTATTTCGTTATTTGGAAAAGAAAATATAACCTTGTTAATTTTACATTCACTACAATTTCGTAGCTTGAGACCCGTTCACACCCGCACCTTCTTTCACGCATAACTACCGCAAAAACACGGTAACACCTCAGCTACCATGTGCAGACATTTCAATTTGACGCCATCTGGCTGTCTGCTCGTCAATTTTGACGTTCCCATTTACTCTAGGCCCACTAGATGGCAGACCGAGTAAACCGAAACTCTCTTGGGCGTCTATGGCTGAGATTTAATGAATTTTGTCGGGTAAACACCAAATGTGTCACCAGAAATCTTTTACATGCCGACATCGTAAGACATGGAGTGTCTAATGGAATTTTTTTAGCCCTTCAAAAATCCGACTACCTCTGTCGGGTTTGAACCCGCTATCTTGGGATCCGGAGGCCGACACTTTACCAACTGATCCGCAGAGGCAGCTTATATATGTCTTGATTTGATACTAGTTCATTCCTTTCCAATACAGTACTCAGATCACATAGAAAGAATGGATCTCCAAAGGCTGACATATTAAATCCACAATAGACTATCCTAAAGACTTCTTATTATTATTCTCCTCCTTCTCCTCCTCCCTAAGGTTGGTAGGTAACATGCATGTCTTCCAAACATTTCCGTTAGATTCATGAATCAAAGACAGATTCATGCTAAACAAATATACCGTCATACAGTACATTTGGTTGAGGTTATAGGTGACAATTTGCGTCTTGTGATGAATAATTTTCCATTGTTCCCTGCTAAAATAATAATAATAATAATAATAATAATAATAATAATAATAATAATAATAATAATAATCGTATGGCCTCAGCTACCATGTGCAGACATTTCGATTTGACGCCATCTGGCTGTCTGCTTGTCAATTTCGACGTTCCGTTTTACTCTAGGTCCGCTAGATGGCAGACAGAGTAAACCGGATCTCTCTTGGGCGTCTATGGCTGAGATTTAATTAATTTTGTTGGGTAAATACCAAATGTATCACCAGAGATCTTTTACATGCCGACATCAACTTTTTTCCGCCCTTCAAAAATCCGACTACCTCTGCCGTGTTTGAACCCGCTATCTTGGGATCCGGAGGCCGACACTCTACCACAGATCCCTGCTGATCAAATATTAATTATGATACCCTTTAATACTAATGAGTTCTATCATATTTGTGTATGTGACTGCATTTGTGTCCTTAAAAGCACTGGTGCCAGTAACCGAGTATAATAGATAATTACACATTTATCGTAGTAGGCCTACTGCATTGGCAGTGAGCATATACTTCACGTGGGATTGTTTTCAATTAACTATATTACATTATAAGGAACTAACAGGTTATATATGTTAATTACCCGAAATTTATCATTATACTGTGGTCAATGTTCATATTTTGGAATAACAAGGAATAGATATGGTATATTTATAAGGTCCAGTGCAAACTGGATCATGCGTGATGTGCTGCTGGT
The DNA here is from genome assembly GCF_040414725.1 of Anabrus simplex. NCBI lineage: Eukaryota > Metazoa > Arthropoda > Insecta > Orthoptera > Tettigoniidae > Anabrus > Anabrus simplex. The sequence goes on along the minus strand of NC_090274.1, from coordinate 43,733,279 downwards.
GTGCATATTTAATTTGAAATCCTTAAACAATGTCAAATTCTTCTGATTGTCCTTAAACACTAAGAAACCCACGCCTGCAAGAACTACCAATTTCTCTCTGCATGGCAAAGAGAGTATAATAGGAGCTGCATGGAAAGCTCAGATACGATGCATTACTTGTGCGCATGCGCCTGATAGTCTAGGGAACACATCTAATACACAAAAACAAAGCAGTGCAAGGGGCGGCATCTAGTGTGTATGAAACTTGATCGAGCCAATAGTTAACAGCTCGATAAGTTAGCTGCTATTACGCTGTGCAACACAGCAAAGCTTTATTGAGTCGCAACTGTAACAAATCAATAGGTATAGGACAGATACGTCACCATTCCAGAAATGAGCATTAATATATCAGTTCTCTTAAGTAGGTAATAATCACAATCTTCGGCTGTAACTCGTTCTGAATATATAAAACTCCTTCCTGCATAAAGTGAGTAGTTCACCTCAGTTTGTGGGAGTGTTTGTGATGACTAAACAGACCAATCCTGGCATAAAATATATGCCCACACAAATCACACTGAATGTATGCACGAGGGCAGTGTTGTAATTGATAGAGTTTTCTTGCTTGTCGCTTGGCCTCTTGATGTCTGCGACATTCTCTTTCAAACAAGTTGACAGCAGTGGATGTAGTGTTCCGCCACAGTGAATGGTCCACGGCACATTCTTCCCACGTCTTCATGATGTGTTTCGGCTGGTCCTTAAAACGCTTAAGAGGAGCTCCATGAGGTCTACTGCTGAAGCCAAGTTCACCATAACGATTTTGGCGGGGAATCCTGGTATCACTCATGCAGTGAACATGGCCTAAGCATCTCAGCTGATTAGCAATGATTGTTGCCTCAATGCTATTTAGCTGCGCTTTGTCAAGAACTGCAGTGTCGGTCACATAGTCCTCCCACTTTATATTCAAGATGTATCTCATTTTTTGTTGGTGGACGTGCACAATGTTTTTGATATCACGGCGATAGTGTGTCCAAGTTTCACAGCCATACAGTAACGTGAAATGACAATATGAGTTTGGTATGTAGTTTTAGGTCGTTATTCATGAAGACTCTGTGCATTAACTGCCTGAATGCTGCATGAGCAGTCCCAATTCTTTTATCAACATCTTGTTCAGACAATGCTTCCAAAATATGAATAGCAATCAGTCTGCTCCAGTGTTGTGTCTAAGATGGAGATACTAAACTCAGGAAGAGTTAATCCAGGGGCAGGTTGTGCAAGCACCTTATTTCTAAGGTTTTTTAAGAGAAATGAATAATCACAATAGGTCATATATAAGATGGTAAAAAAAATAATTTGTTTAGCGCATTATTTTATTCACAGTTCAGTTTTATGTTTCTTGTAAAAACTTGGGGGGAAAAATGACTTAGTTCCTTTCTCCACTGACCAATTCAATTATAATATTAATTGAAAACAGGTGTGCTCATTATAGTCATTTTATTACTTTTAGTTGTATACAAAAAATTTGGTAGACATTAATCTTTCTTTTAACATTTATATACATATCAAAACTTAACGAAGCACAATACACATTTTCTTTTACCCTGCATTCTGCTACATCCCTCTGTTTGTTGGTTGGTCGGTTGGTTGAAGATTGGAAATAGAACACACATTTATGAGATCTTATTTGGTTTCATTTAATAACCTCTTTCTTTTTTAAATATAGTCTACTTCAAACCAAAACACATACAAAACAATTTTCCTTTCTTTAATATGTTATGTTACACGATGTAGTACCGTTCTATTCACACAGTAATACCATTATATATATATTATAATCAGGGAAGAATATTTACCGAAAAATTGGTATACAATCATTTGATTTTGTTAGTGACATAATCAAATCAAATAAACTTATTTCAAGAGTATAATCAAAAAGGCAAAAATAAATCCATACATATAACATATATATTGCATAATATTACAGACAATTAACAGACATAGTACAAATTAATATTCTTTAAATGGACATTTATAGAGATTTGCTGTTGTTGTTATTATCATTAATATATTACAGATAAATGTAGTAAAAACAGACCCACTTATAAAAATATCACATTTTGTATACAAACAGATATTAAAATAAGATGAATTATTTAAGGTACCATACACTATGTACCTATCTCATTCTGGAATGTCTTGCACATCACACAAACTGTTCATTTCACAGACATTAAGGATTGCACATCTAGATATACCCTGAAGGTATTGCTATACTTCCACATCTCTGAGATCTATTGGTAAAGGAAAGGTAGTTTGGTACTTTCAAAACAAATGCACCAAAAATAATAATTATAATACTATTACTAGTGATCATTTCATCACGGAATGTCATCCAATCTACGTCGGCATTGCTGCTATGAAGTACGATGTTGCTCTAAGGAAGGTCGTAACGTGAGGCATCCTTCGACCCAGAAGTTTGGCCGTTCTAACATGCTCTGCCACAGAGTCACTTCTTTTCCCGTAGCATCCATCCAGTCTACCCCTTTTCCATAGTGTTTTCCTAAACAATACAAAGTATAATACATGAGAACATGAGCTGATCTAGAAGAATATTTTCCTATATGGCTTACATATTATGATATAAAGAAAAACATTAAGGAAACATTGGGTGAACTCAATGCAGTAAACTTTGCTAATATTGTCATGATTTGGGGAGAAACAGAAGACAAAGTGCAGTTAAGACTCAACACATAGAAGACCAGGTTAAAGGAGTTCAGCCTCAAGATGATGATGATGATGATGATGATGACGACGACGACGACGACGACGACGACGACGACGACGATGATGACAATGAAGTGGCTTGAACTGAGTGTAAGATGTATTAGAGTTGAATGTTAATGAATTCCTTTATATAAAATATAACAAGGAAATCAATTAAATAAAAGAAAAAATCAAACAAGAATGTTCCTGTTACAAAATTTTGCTTGAGTGCCCAAAGGGTTAAAATTGAAATAATAAATAAAGAGGTTCAACCTGTTCAATACAAAAGAATAAGAAATGCAGTGATTATATTCTTATTTAATAATAAGTAGAAGTGGTACCGGTTTCGACCCTAGTCCAGGTCGTCATCATCCGATTAAAACATGAAAAACAATGCATAGGAAAAAGAAAATAAAAGATCAAGTTCACTCTGGATCAGTAGAAGAGGCGATCTAAAAATGACGGGGGTAGACACTGTAAAATTCAGAAGAAGTAAAATGTAAGTCACTTAAAAGAAACAGTGCGTAATTTTCTGAACAGCAGTATGGCACATGCAGTGTTAGGCAAAGTCTTATAATGTTTATGAAAAGCAGAGAACGGTTAAATGAGCTAGCTTGTATACACTGTCAGGCACAAAGTCATAACACAATCGAACACATATGAAGATCCATAATCGTACTGAAGCTGAAGATGAGTAGATCAATTGAAGTAACTTGCCAGCTCCCGGTGATCAGCGCGATATATTCAATATCAGGCACTGTGGTTTCAAACGCCAATGTAAAATGAAGAATAGCTTAATGATCCAGTGTTTGCTTCGGTCGCGGGAATGTAAGTATATATAGATACATATAATATAATTCAATATAACTGAATAAGTAATTATGATCCTGTAGAATTTTTGGAACAGTTGACGTGAAAAAAAAACCATTATAAGACTTTGCCTAACACTGCGTGTGCCATACTGCCGTTCAGAAAATTACGCACTGTTTCTTTTAAGTGACTTACATTTTACTTCTGAATTTTACAGTGTCTACCCCCGTCATTTTTAGATCACCTCTTCTACTGATCCGGAGTGATCTTTTATTTTCCTTTTCCTATGCATTGTTTTTCATGTTTTAATCAGCTGATGATGACCTGGACTAGGGTCGAAAATATTTGAGATCTGGCTGATGTGAGACAATATATCTTTCAAGCAGTTGAACTTATCTGTAATGTTACTTAAAAACAGGTGGTAAGAGCTTGAAATATGATTTAATACAGTGCCCACTTATAACTGTTTTTCTGGATAATGAGAAAGCATGTGACCATGTACCACGCAGGCATATATGGAAATGTTTGACACATAAGAAAGTACCCGATGACATCATAGCACGAGTACGATTATATGACACCAAGTGTTGTGTCCAGGTCCAGGATGGACGGTCAGGTTGGTTTGAAACAAAGAATGGAGTCTAGCAAGGAAGTTGTCTTTCACCACTTCTCTTCATTATCATAATGGATGAAGTTTTAAGCGGTTAAAAGAAAGGATCCAACAACCACTGTCCTGGTTTTTGCTGATGATGTAATGGCATGGGGCGAGACAGAAGTGGAAGCACAAACTAGACTAGATCTCTGGCATGAAGCTTTTACAACCTTAGGTCTCAAAATCAGCAAAACGAAGATAGTTGGCTTGGTGATGAGTAGAAACTCTCCAATTGTTCATTTAAGAATTGGAGATGAGGAGATGGATATTGTAGACAACTTCCATTATTTAGGAAGTGTTCTGTCATCAGACAATACCATAAATCAAGAGATTAGCAACAGAATACAGAAAGCTTCCAAATTCTATCACGCTGTACGTCAAATACTTTGGGATGAAACGTTTCCGTTAGTTTCCAAGATCAGCTTGTACAAAATATATCTAATACCTAGATTGACGTACGGTCTGGAAGCAGCAACACTTACTGGACCAACAAAGAGTTGTCTTCAGGCAACAGAAATAAAGTTCCTCTGTTCTTGTCTACAAAAAACAAAAATGGATAAATTAAGGAATGTAGATATCTGGAACAAACAAGTTCCCTTAAGATCAAAGCAGATTCTATTCCAATCATACTTCACCCCCATACTAACATATGGCCTAGAAACCTGCACAACAACCCAACAAGTGGATAGCAAACTACAAGCCGCAGAAATGAAGTTCCTACGTACTATGGTACAGAAGACAAAAAGGGACAGGGTAAGGAATGAAAGAATAAGGGAGGAAGCTGGTGTGTACACATCCCTGAATGAAAAAGTGACAAGGGCCCGTTTGAAATGGTTTGGCCATGTCAAACGATTGGATGATGGAAGACAGCAAAACAATGGCTACACACAGTTGTGGCCGGAAAATGACCGGTAGGAAGACCTAGGAAGAGATGGCTGGACCAAGTGAAAGAGGACATAGGAACAAGAGGAGTCAGCTGGGATGTCGTCTTGAGAGAAGAGTGGTACATGGACAGACAGAAGTGGAGAGTGCTCGTAAACCACACCCGGGCAACTGGAGTGGAAAACTGATGATGATGATGAGATATCCGGCAACAGCTTGGATTGGAAAGAAGCTTGCTGGAGACTCTAGAAGTGAAGAGATTGCAATGGTGTGGTCACATGAAAAGAATGGACCCTCACAAGGCTCCTAGACATACTTTGACCACAATGTTCTTGGGAAGAGAACAAGAGGAAGACTTGGTGATGTTTGGGAAAAACAGATACTGAAGGATCTTGAAATTAGAGATATGAACTGGCGTCACATATATGAGCAGCATCTGTGGATGGATAGGACAAACCGGAGGCGGTTCGTACACAATCGCACTCGGCTTGCTGGAGCGAAGAAACGATGATGATGATTATGACAGTGCCCACAATGAAGGGCACCATCATGCGTAAAATAAGTTTTGAGTTGCTCTTTAAAATGTTGGACAAATAAATTCAATACATCTTACGGGTTCTAACATATAAGCACATGTTTTTTAATACCTCTCACCAAACACACTGTATAACAGATGGCAGAGTGATCTTTGAATGGGGAAGACAGACACATACATTTCTTCAAATCTGATCTGGAGCAAGGATGTCTGTATTACATATCATACCTATTATGTTTCAATACTAGCCTTTGTATCAGAGACTTAGGTAATGAATGGAAAAGATGTTAGTCGAGAGCAGGTGAGTGAAATTCAATTCTTGCAGAGTAGAAGTTACAACAAGAGACAGGAGGGGAGGGAAGTACTGAAGGAGGAACCCTTACAAGAGAGGATAGAGAAATGTCAACTTAACATCGGCATGTCAAACAAATAGATGGTCCAAGGATACCCAAAAGAATGTACGAGATGAAAGTAGGTGGCCAAACAATGTTTCGGTAGATAATTTTTATTTATTTTAAGAATCTGTTTTACGTTGCACTAACACAGATAGATCTTATGGAGACAATGGGTTGGGAAGGAAGCGACCGTGGCCTTAATGAAGGTACAGCCCCAGCATTTGCCTGGTGTGAAAATGGGAAACCATAGAAAACTATATTCAGGGCTACCGGCAGTGGGGTTTGAACCCACTATCTCCTGGATCCAAGCTCACAGCTGCGCGCCCCTAACCGCACGGCCAACCAGCCCGGTTTTCGGCAGAGAGCTGGTGGAATGACTGGAAATTATAGAGAGGCTTATATTCCAAATGGACCCAGCGAGCGACTGTGAACTGTGCTAGATGTTGATGACAACAGAGAACAAAGGAAAAAAAGAAAAGTGAAAAATAAACAACAGAACGATGAAATGAAATGGTCAAAATAATCTCAACTTGATAGCATAAGAAAGAAATACAAGTACGAACCTGTGCCAAGGTTAAACCGCAGACCTCCTAGGAACTCGTTGCTGGCTAACCGGTCGTGGTCCCAAACAGTCAACTCAAGACTTCTCTCTGAAAGTTCTTGAAGGCTGACGTCTTCATACACAAAGGTGCAATTCCAAACAGGATTACAATTACGTCGCAGCACGGGTGTTTTCTGCTTTGAACTACGACCTTTGTCAGGTAGGAGATAACTGAAAGAAAGAGACATGAATATAAGTAAATTCTCCAAATTTTCTCTTTATGTTAGGGACCAGGTTTGTGGAAAGATCAGAAAATATAACAAATTGTAGCAGACCCTTGAACATCCTGCTTGCACTCATGGAATAATAAGGGTGTTCATTTTGTCAGACCATGTGAAAACCATCAAACTCACATCAGATATAACTGATTTTGGCATAAGATTTCAGTAGCTATATTTAAGCATTATAATAAAAATGTTAAATATGCAAACTCTGCAGCAATTTCTATACTTAAAGATAATTTAAGATAGTATATCAGAGTTACTTATGTACACAGATGTAATATTTAAGAGTCTGTACTATGACAGTCAGATAAATGTGGGATTCAAATTTATGCGTCAGACTGCACATTTAGGTATCCAGAAGTTGGGTTGAAAATGCGTACTCCAGCATTTGTTTATATGCAATCGTCATCAGTTTACAGTTCCAGTTTCCTGGGTACTGTTTTTAACCCTCAGCACTTGAATAATGTTGTTTAGTTATATAACTCTCCTTGTATTCATTATTTTGAAAAAGTATAGGTGGAGTGCTATCTATTCTTACATCAAAAACTGAAATAAATTTCTTTACATGATTCCGTAAATCTCGAAATGAAAACTTTGTAGGTATACCTCCATTGTTTCCTCTGTATAACTCATATCGAAGCAAACATCTTGATGGAGGCCTGTAGACATTGCAAGGATTTTGAAGAATATGGGGGGTTTCTCTTCACCTTTCTTTGTTCTGTGTATTACCACACTTAACACAGTCCTTCGTACTATTCCGAGTATGTGTGTAAACTGGTACTTTATAGACGTGATAGCCTACTGTCCAAGAGTTGGTGAAAGCTTAAATGATGTCGTTAACTCACACTGTTCTTGGACTAAACATATGTCAGAACATATCCGACAGGAGTGCAAAGGGTTAATCTGGAAGATTATTCTCCAGTTTAGCTATGCCAAAGATGGAATGGCAGTCGAAGCTTTTATCTGGGACTCTGCTGTAAGAATCAAGATAGCTGCACATTGTGATGAATCTGCATCTGCACGATGCTACATGAAAAATAAGTTATTATTACGTAATCTAGGCATATATTTATAAAATATATCATGCTTCCTGTCCAGTTATCACAAAGTTTTTAAAGACTCCCCGAGCTAGCAAGTTGTTGCCACTAACTATACAAGCTGCATGACAAGCTTTCTTGGTAGCCATGGTCATTACAGCATCATTGCTTGATGATGTCACGCCATTATTTATCAGTTCGAGTCCCATTAGTTGAATAATTTTTTACCTTGTAAATGTAAATCGGTAGGGTACTAGAGGCAGTGGTATACAATCCTAATCACTAGAATGCACGTCAAAAGCTTGGGTTCTATTCCAAACCTCTCCACGGCGCTCATATGGAGTAAGGGCATATGGCGTTCATGGTGATTCGTCCATCGGATGGGGTCATTAAGGAGGTTATATTTCCTTGACCTCATAACATATTGAAGTAAGATAAATGCATGCCAGTTATTATTCTAACATTGTCTTGGAAAATTAACTACTTATTAAATTACTAACAATAAATTGAATAATTAATAACAAAATTGGTGGCATTGATGATTATAAACTTTTGCTTTTGCCGTAACATGTATCCTCATAATCAGTATTAGAGAAAAAACAAAGTTATATTGTGTAGTAGGAAATATTTGATGCTAAGATACATACGATAACCTGAATTAAACCTTTTGCGTCCATGAAACAGTTTCAGTCTTTTTATTTTCTACAACAATTTCTGTGTTTTGTTACATATTTAATTTATTTTAAAATTTCTTCATATGTGTAGTTTTCAGTCCGAATTCTTTTCTTGGCTGGAACTTCCATGTTATAACCTAAAAGAGTCTAATACTGGACTCTAGCAATATAATTTGAAAAGAAATAGCGCTAAACAAATAAATGCCCAGGACTACTGACCTAAATTTTACTACATTTTCAGTAATCTAATAAGATTGTCCGGATAGCAATACCATATAATAAATATAATATAATCATTGTACTTGTAGAAATATAATTGTATTGACTAGATGGACAACTAATCTTTTTTTTAAATATTGTAAATAGTGAATACGCAACCATGATAAAATTTATTACACGGAAGAATACAGTAATTAAAATCCGTTGGTAGTTCCCAAGAAAATATTTTAACTTCCAGTTTGCAAAACTGTAGCCTACGTATCTGGCTGTTTATCTGACAGACTTAGTGCAGGCCCTTAGAAAAATCTCACACTTCATAGCAGGTGGATAGGCAGATGGAGCTATCTGATAAATTATGACAATGAAAAATGATTTAATTTTAATATCAAGTATTTATGGCTTTGAAAATAAAAAGACAAACTGTTACCTGGATGCAAAAGGTAAGATTCAAGTTATGTATCTTATCAAATAATTCTTACCACATAATATAATTTTGTTGTTGGAGAGAATAATAGAAGAGGATGAGAGGAAGGGTTCAAAGAAATTTAGAAAAGCATTACGGATTTTGACAGGGCAGGTCTATGATAGACTCTATATTTACCATGAGATTACTGATGGGAAAACAGTGGGAATATGGAAAAGCTCTGGTGATGGTACTCTTTGATCTAGGAAAGGCATACAGTAGTGTTAGTAGAGGAAAGGTGTGGGAAACCCTGGAAAGAAAAGGATGTGCACGGCAATCACGGGAACTAGTGAAAGCAATGTATAAGAATTGTGCTAGTTGTGTCCAGACTCGAGTGGGGAGAACAGATTGGTTTAGAAACCAAACTGGACTAAGACAGTGAGTTGTATTGTCTCCACTTATATTTATAATAGTTATGGATGAAATTCTGAAGGAAAAACAGACAGCATATGGAAGGGATATGAAAATAGTGTTGTTCGTGGATGACATTTTGATCTGGCGAGTCAGTAATACAGAAGTGCAAATCCAACTGGAGACTTTAAATGACAATATTGAGAAATAATCATCATCATCATCATCATCATCATCGATTTTCTGCTCTAGCAAGCCGGGTGCGGGTGTTTACGAGCCTTTCCAGTTTGTCCTGTCCATTCACAGCTGATGTTCTACCTTTTGCTGCCAATTTACATCACGTTTGGCAAGGTCTTTAAAAATTTGCTTTTCCCAACCATCACGAGGCCTCCCTCTGGGCCTCTTACCAACAACAATCCTTTCATAGTATGATCTTAGGGTCCTTATTGGAGTCATCCTTCTTATATGTCCGTACCATTGTAATCTGCTTAATTCTAAGGTTTCCAACAGGCTCCTGGCCAATCCAAGTTGTTGCCTAATACTTTCATTCCTTATTTTGTCTCTCCTTGTCTTTTGGAGACATGATCGAAGGAACTTCATTTCAGTGGCTTGTAGGTGACTGTACAGATCTATTCAACATTGCTGCTTCCAGTCCTTATGTTAAAACTGGTACAAGATATGTTTTGTACAGCATGAGCTTGCAAGCTTGGGGAAATGAGTCATCCCAAAGTAATTGACAAACAGAGTGGTAGAATTTTGATGCAGCTTGTATTCTATTTCCTATTTCTTGGTTTATGGTATTGTCAGAAGAATCAAAGGTCCCAAGTATTTGAAATTATTGATAATGTCTACTTCTTCATTTTGCACACGCAGGTGGACTGCTTCAGGATTTCGACTCATCAATAAAACGACAGGTTTAGTTCGGCTAATGATCATTCCCATTCTTTCAAATTCTTCTTGCCAAAGATCTAGTTTAGCTTGAACTTCGGCTTCTGTCTCACCCCATAGCATAACATCATCAGCAAATACAAATGCATTTGTTGTCTGATCCTTCATTCAATGCTTATACAACCTCATCCATTATCGTAATTTTCAACTGTTGCCAAGTGGACCAGCGAGTTTAAATTTGGTCGGGGGAGCTTGGATGATGATCTGCGTAGTGGACAGCCAAAAAGTGTTACGAAGAGAAGTGGTGATACGCAACTTCCTTGTTGGACTCCGCTCTTGGTTTCAAAACAGTGTGACTTGCCTCCTTGAATTTGCACACAGCTCTTTGTCTCTCGATATAGTTGTTTCACTCTAGCTATAATCTCATCTGGCACTTCTTTACATCTCAGACATTCCCATATGTGCTTATGTGGAACATGATCATATGACTTCTCAATATCCAAGAATACAACTCTACCCATTCTATTCTTATCCCAGTATTTTTCAAAGAGCACTCTTGTCGAAAAATGAGGTCTAGCGTTGATCTGTTCACTCTAAATCCATGTTGTTCTTCCTCAAGTTTAGGTTCAACAAATTTTCTGAATTTTCTCTCCAGGACTGTCTCATATATTTTTAACACATGAGATAGTTGTTACACTTCTTTTGGTCACCTTTCTTAAATAGTGGAATAGTCACTCCTAGCCTCCAATCACTAGGGATTTCATTTTCTTCCCAAATTTTATTTAGTACTCTGTACAACCATTGTATTGCAGGTTCTCCAAGTGCTTTGATCATGTCCACATGGAACTCATCCAATCCTGCAGACTTGTTGTTTTTCATTTTTTATATTGCTGTTTCCACTTCCAGCCAGCTCAAACTTTCTACATTATAATTTATAGGGTTTAGAAGGCCAGCATGTGTGTTGTCGGTTGTATTACAGTTCAGTAAGTGATTGAAATATCTATCGAATTCCTGTAATATTTCATTTTCACTTCTAGTTACCTCTCCGTTTGGATGATGATAGGATGGAGGAGGGAAGACTACCACAACAAGTGTTGGAGGCTAAGATAAAGGGAAAGAGGAAGGCCCAGAGCTACATGGATAGACTCTGTCAAGAACCTTATAAGAAAAAGAAGACTGGGATGGAATATAATTGCTAAAGAGGAGTGGTGGAAGGAGAGGCAACCGTGGAGAAGTACAGTACCATCAACACTCAGACCTGGCAGGAGCTGAACAAGGGGAAATGAAAATGATGATGATGATGATGATGATGATGATGATGATGATGATGATGATGATGATGATGATGATGATGGCTTTGATTGTTTGAAGTAATTTTACTTCACACCAACTTCAGTAACATAGGTATAAACTGCTGGAAAATAATATATCAGAATAATTGAAAGGACTATGTCAATTTTGATCTGATGAAAGCATATGCCACCTGGGGGATAGATGATGTTCCGCATCACATCTACGCTTTAAAAGAGAATGTCCGCTGCCATAACATTCAGTTTGTTGTAAACGTGTAGAGCAAATAGACACCATGCCATGAAGATGTACACACACTTCCTATAGCCAACAGAGCAAGTCTGAGAGGGGTCAGAAAATTGTGGTCTTTCGAGTGAAGGGATGGTCCTTTTGGAGGAATGCCACAGAATTAGCTGTGCTGTGTTGGTTGTGCAGCGATGGTGGCAACAGTGGACAAATGAACATTCCCATACTTGTAGACAAGGTTCTGGACATCCACGCAGCACAAACACCTGCCAAAATCGTCGTATAGTAAGGGCAGCAATGGCAAATAAACTCTTGGTAATTGGTTACTGGTAGTGGGTCTACAGCACATATATCTCAAGCCCGTCTTCCACTCAAGCCATAGCATCGACGTGTATGGCTCAAATGACCGTCAGAGGATCACCTGGAGGATGGAATGGTGCACCGTAGCCTTCTGCAATGAAAGCAGATTCTGCCCGAAGATAGTGATAGTCGCTCACACATATTACGTTGAACTGGTGAGTGCCTTCTTATATAGTGCATTCATCCACCAAAACACACTGGTCCCAAACCACGCCTTATAGTTTCGGGTGCGATAAGCTACAACACTTGTTCACCTTTGGTGCTTGTGGAGGGAACGCTAACTACAACTTGGTACATGCAAAATGTTGTTCTACCTGTTATTCTACCATTATTGCAAAAGGAATATGATGTGCTGTTCTAACACGCTAATGGTCACTCACACACTGACCATTCAACTCAACATACTCTGCAAGACATGCACCAACATCTCTGGCCACCAGACTATCTCCAGTTGAGCACATGTAGGACATGATGGGATGATAAGTGACTCGTTTACCCACAACTTTTACAGAGTTATGCGAACTGGTCAAGCAGGTGTGGAATGAGGGAGTGAGTTAACAAGGGGAGAGAAAGTGAGTTGATAAGGTTAGAGACAGAAGTGGAAGTACAGGACAAACCAACTTCAGTCAAAACTGGTTAAGACTTCCCTCTCCAGTGCATTTCCCTGGTTATTATGTCATTCCAAAGTCCCAGTCCATGTCCTATTAAATACATGCTAAAGAAACAGGGACAGCACATTTATGTCATTCTTTAGTACGTTTGTAACTCCCAGCATAAGAAATTTAAATTAGCATTCCCAGCCACATTGCGCGCATGTTGCACCAGCAACAACTATCCTGGGTAAGGATTTGGCAGAGAACTTAATTTCATGGCCGTAATGTGTCAGCTTACAGCTGCAGGGAGCGTCAGTCTCAAGCCAGTCTTTGTTGTTTGGATCGTGCAACAGTAGCTCGTGTGATGTGTTGGTGCTTAATTTTACGTTCGTAAGTGAATTTTGTATCAACGTTCATAAATTAGGCCTACAGTACGTACGTATACAGCTGACGTGTTGGTGCTTAATTTTATGTTCATAAGTGAATTGTGTAACAACATTCGTTAATTAGGCCTACTGTACTTACGCTTAGAGGTTTGCAGGACATTCAATTATGGAGAAGAAGAAAGCTAGACAGTTTACAAATGATGGAAAATTAAAGTTTATTGAGAAAGCGGATGCTGTCACACAAGAAACATGTGCAAATCGCCCACATGTTGCACATTCGTATGATAACTTTAAACATAATTGTAAGCAACCTGTATAGTTCGTGTCTCTGAGAACATTTTTCCTTGATGTTTTACTATGGTGGTGTGCTTAAAATGTATTATTTATTTAATTAATTATAATTGTAAACACTTATTTCTTTGTTTTCATTGTAATTATTTCTACGTTCAAACTTAACCTTAAATTTAATAGCGTAATTGTTTTTCATTTTTTAGCACAGTCCCTGTTTATGACATTTATTTTTGGTCCCCACAAAAATGTCCTAACCAGTTTTGGCTGTATTTGGTATAACAATCTGAAAGAATTTGAACTAAAAGTGAGCAAAACAAAGACTGTAGACTGGTGTTTTGAAAATACTGTCTTGTGACTAATACATGTTTAGCTCTGGCTTTTGAATTATTCCCATCAAGAGATAGTGGGTTCGAATAAAAGAGGAACAAATACATACATTTATTTGGAGGGAAATAAATTCAAATCAGTTTCCCACTTCAAGTACCTCAGAAACATAATATCAAAATACAACATAGGCAAGCAGAAAATACTCAAAAGGACTAAGATCCTACTTCGCGACACCAAAGTACCCGAGAAAACCAAAATAGCTATGTACGAGGATGGTTTGAAAAGTTCTCGGAATCACCGCTAGATGTCATTGCTAGAGCAACGAGGTTCCCGTGCAATAATCACACATCCTTTGTGAGTGAACACGTGACGCGTCAGTGCTCTAGCTGCAGGAGTGTGGTAGTGACGACTCTTTGTTGTTGTTCCCGCGTAGTGATTTGTGACAATGGACAAACTGAGATTCGAGCAGTGATTAAATACTTTGTAAAGAAAGGTATGAAAGCAAAGGAAATTCATGCCGACTTTCAGAACACACTGGGGGACTCTGCTCCTTCATTTTCAACTGTTGCCAAGTGGACCAGCGAGTTTAAATTTGGTCGGGGGAGCTTGGATGATGATCCGCGTAGTGGACGGCCAAAGAGTGTATGTCCCCAGAATTTATCGCAAAAGTGCATAAAATGGTCATGGAAGATCGTCGACTGAAAGTGCGGGAGATTGCTGAAGCTGTAGGGATGTCTTCTGAATGGGTATGTTATATTTTAACCGAAGAATTGGGTACGAAAAAATTATCCGCAAGATGGGTGCCGCGGCTCTTGACATTGGACAATAAACGCACCAGATTGGAAATGTCCGAACAAAGTCTGGCCCGTTTTCAGTGCAACCAACAAGATTTTTTGCACCAGTTTGTGACTACAGATGAAATTTGGGTCCACTACTATACCCCAGAGACAAAACAGCAGTCAAAGCAGTGGAAACATGCTGATTCACCACCACCAAAGAAAGCAAAGGCCGGAAAGGTCATGGCCTCAGTTTTCTGGGATGCAAAAGGCATTCTGCTGATAGATTATCTTCCTACTGGCCGAACAATTACGGGGCAATATTATGCAAACCTCCTAGACCAACTACAGGAAAAGATACGTGAAACAAGGCCTGGTTTGGCAAGGGAAAAGGTCATATTTCATCAGGACAATGCTCCGCCGCACACAAGTGTTATTGCCATGGCAAAACTTCATGAACTGGGGTACGAATTGTTGTCACATCCACCTTATTCACCTGATTTGGCACCATCAGACTTTCATCTATTCCCCAAGCTGAAAATTTTCCTCGGTGGACGGAGATTTTCTACAAGGGAAGAACTGACAGCCGAATTGGAGAGGTATTTTGCAGGCCTGGAGGAATCTCATTTTCAAGATGGGATCAAGGCATTGGAACAACGCTGGACCAAATGCATTAGTCTACAGGGAGACTAGGTTGAAAAATAAAAGCAGTTCCACCGAGGTAAGATACTTAATTCTAGTACATTCCGAGAACTTTTCAAAGCACCTACGTATTGCAACTAATTTGTACCAATCTAATAAGGTGAAAGTTTATTTTGAGAGAGAGAACGAGACTTTCCAATAAACTTTTGTCTTACCTTTTACAAAACGGATCTGATGTTCCATTTGCCTTCACTGCTATCAGATTCTTTGCTTCCTTGACCAGCACATGTAGAGACCCTCGAGATCGCTTGCCCTTCTTCTGTACCGTCACATCTGGTGGGACGAACTTGAGGCCAATGATTATATCCCCTTTGTAGCTGAGGAGGTCATCAAACGGTTCCGTCTGGATAAAAGAGTTCTGTGTTTAATAGTTTTGAATAACACTTCCAAAATTAGATACAAATCAACGAGATTATCATTCTCAATACCACTTAATATTTTGTCTTATTTAAGGGGGGGAGACTCAGCTTAACAGAGGAAAAGAAAAAAGGCCAATATTCATTCAACTGTTAAATATGCTATAAATATTGTCGACAAATGCTACACATATCCCAGTATTGCCATGCTTCCTGGCAAACAGAAGCAACTTCAATAATGTCAAAATTCTAATTATAACATTTTAAAATAAAATGTTCAAAATTTCCTGCCTTTTTAACAATATATCACTGTCTCCCTTATACATTCCAAGTTTTTAAGAATTTTTGTACTTTCCCTTTTCTAAAGTGTGAATCAAGCCTCCACTTACAAAATAAACCTCAATCACTAACATACACTGTGATTTAGATATTTTTTATAGAGTTTTTATTCTGTGCACTGGAAAATTAGTTTTTGTAAATAAATATATTACATAAAATCTAATATAAATCCTATTGGCCTGAATGAAATATAGATTGTAGTACAACACTACAGGAGGAAACTCTGAAAAAATCATAATTATCTGAGGAACAGTAAAAGACTTATGAAGGAAACAGTGATATATTGTTACAAAGATGGGAAATTTTGTTATAATTACAATTTTGGTATTACTGAAGTTGCTTCTGGTTGCCAGGAAGCATGCTAATACTGGGATATGTGCAGCATTTGTCAACAACATTTGTAGCATATTTAACAATCAAATGAATATTGGCCTTTTTGTCTTCCTCTGTTAAGAAGGGTCTCCCCCCTTAAGAAGGGTGACATTTATGCATTAAAATCGATCAGCATGATGTGTATTTTTTTATATATACAGTATATATTGTCTTTGTGACTATACGGCAAATTATATATACTTATTTATTTATTTAGCGCATGCATTTTAGTGCCAGGAGTGTCCGAGGACATGTTTGGCTCACCTGATAAAAGTGTTTCTATTTGATGCCCATGCATGACCTGCTGTGAGATGATTATGAGAATGAGGTCAGGAGAGGGTGAAACCCAGTGTTGCCACATAACCTACATCAATTTTAATGAACTCATGTGTAACCATAACATGTTTTATCAATGTTTCAAGACATGCCAATAGTGTTATATTAGGTGTTGATGTTTGCAAGTTACACGTAATGTTCTTTTCCACTTATAATTTAAGGCTCAAGATGACCCAATACAAGGGTCAAAGCTAGTCCCAAAGTAATAAATAATATTAACATATTATATACAGTATTGAACAGGTGGACCTTTTCATTCTTTTTTGATATGGACCAAAATTAAATTCATTTCATATTACGTTTTGGCCCTTTCAATATATTTACACTTTTTATTTTACAATAGGCCTTTCTACACCTTTCTTTTGATGTTTTATTGGTGTTTTGAAAATACTGTCTTGTGACCAATACATGTTTAACTCTGGCTTTTGAATTATTCCCATCAAGAGATAGTGGGTTCGAATCCCACTGTTGGCAGCCCTGAAGAGGTTTACAGTGGTTCCCCATTTTCACACCAGGCAAATGGTGGGGTTGTACCTTAATTAAGGTCACTGCCTCTTCCTTTCCACTTCTAACCCTTTCCAGTCCCATCATTGCCATAAGACCTATCTGTATCAAAGCAACGTACAGCATCTTGTAAAAAAAAATTTTTTTAAATGAAGAAAATGCAATAAACTGCCAAATTTCACAAGAGTTGCATCTTTCCAAAATGCCCCCTTGTATGTGGATATTTTTTTTACAAGTTTTTCAATGCATTTTTTAGCATACAAATTAGTTTCGATCACTAACAAGCTGTCCGCTTCTGTAGCGTAACGGTTAGTGTTATTAGCTGCCGTCCGCGGGGGCCCGGGTTCGATTCCCGGTACTGCTAGAAATTTAAGAATGGCAGGAGGGCTGGTATGTGGTTCAAATGGTACATGCAGCTCACCTCCAATGGGGGTGTGCCTGAAAAGAGCTGCACCACCTTGGGATGAGGACACGAGTTTACTTTACTTTACTAACAGGCTTACACCACCATCCATTAGAAATAGTTACAGACAATCAATAGCAGTCATCTCAGGTAATAAACAAACCGTTGAGCCACTCAGTCCAGCACTTATTGTTTTTGTTGCAAAGTTTTTAATTTAAGACTTATATGTTTGTTCTTTAGAATCCTTTTCTGTTCTGTATTTGCAATGTGTTGTACTGTAATAAACAACTCTTCTAAATCATTTTGGACTTCTTTAAACTAATTTTTTGTTTGTTTTACTTTTCCAAAAGTACTTAAATAGTTGTTTCAATAGTTTCATCTAAACATGATATGCGACAGGAAAAGGCAATTCTCCCTTTTCTCATTTTGTCTATTATTGACTCACTTTCCTGGTATATCGCTGCATTAGGCAACATTCTCCATTGTCCATCAACCTGGTGCTTTTTATTAATGAACCTAGTATATTACTATTCTTAGAGAGCATAAAGCAAACTGCATGGTAATGATTCAGTGCCTTACAGAGGATGGAAGTAATAGTTATGTTCATAGAGGCATGTGCAGTCTTAGAGAAGAAAAAGAAAGAAAACACTTGAACGTACCCTCTCCTGTAGGGGATACCACTGAGGAGTTGGGTCATCAAACACTTTGTTCTCGAGCGGCATCATAACTTCACCCAGGAAGTCGTTGCGACCAAACATATCAGAATGCCACACTGTCAACCAGAGTGTCCTCGTCTCCAAGCCATGGAGAGTCATATGGAACTGTAACAGAACACATGTTTATTAATACATCACAGTAAATAAAATATAATGAAAAGAATGAACTACAATTCTGCAAAGTCTTAAACCATCTTATATTACAGACCTTACATTGCTGAACATTGATTAAAAACTTTATTAATACATAGAAAAAAAGAAGAAACTTAAGATGTAGGTTGCAATGAAACTTTAAGAAAGTGACACTTCTTCAGATACCACACACGGGAAACTGGAGCTGGAAAATGATGATTATGATGATGATGATGATGATGATGATACTTCTTTGGAACCGACTGTAAACAATAGTTGATAAACAGGTTTTGTATTTGTTCTCGAATTGACTTGTCTAAAGCTATTAAAAACTATTTAAAATAGAGAAAATTCATTTATGTTTTAAAACGTTTATAAATTGATCTTGCTAAAAAAAAATGCTTTGAATCGAGTTTGACTGAAATAATGACAGATGAGAACCCATTGTATAAACTAGTATTCAATCATTTAAGGAAGAAAAAAAAAAAAAAAAAGAAGGAAAAGGTAAGACTTGAAGATCTTAGGAAGTGAGTCTCATTCAACATCATCTAAATATTACAATTTAATAATAATTTTCCTAATATACCACTACTGATATGGTGAATTATGATATAATAGTTCTTTATAATTTGGGCCAAACAAAGAAAGTGTTATATTGTTTTTGTTCTTTGATATCTGTAAATAAGTTGAACTTTAATAATCACTGATGAAGGGAATGTATTATTTTCCTGAAACAAGTTTGAATAAATGATTTGCTATAATAATAATAATAATTCCGTGTGGCTATTTCTAGCCGAGTGCAGCCCTTGTAAGGCAGACCCTCCGACGAGGGTGGGCTGCATCTGCCATGTGTAGGTAACTGCGTGTTATTGTGGTGGAGGATAGTGTTATGTGTGTTGTGTGAGTTGCAGGGATGTTGGGGACAGCAGAAACACCCAGTCCCCGGGCCATTGGAATTAACCAATGAAGGTTAAAATCCCCGACCCGGCCGGGAATCGAACCCGGGACCCTCTGTACCGAAGGCCAGTACTCTGTCTATTCAGCCAACGAGTCGGACATGATTTGCTATGATAAAAGTGTATTGACAAGTTGGACGGAGCATATACTGTTTTAAATATAGTTTTTTAATACCACAGCTGTAAACAGTAGTTTCAGTTCAGTATTACACTAATAAAGGGTGAGATTGCTTGAGACACACATTTCCAATTTCAATGTCTTTTCCAGATTTCCAGGTACAATACATAGATACATAAAATAAAAGATGTTTCACACTCCTATTAAAGTGTGGTAGAACTTTAATACTGACATCACAAATTAAGCTTATATATATATAGTTATACACAATAAATCTCATGATGATTCTGAATTGACTTACAAGTCATTAAAAATTAACTCGTAAAAGAAAATGATATTTTTCCACCTTTCAATACACCATTAAGAAAGACTTTGCACTATTAACAAATAATGACACGACATTTTTTTTTAACATCGGAACATGTTTTGGTCCCCATTGATCCATCATCAGCTTGGCTAACAATTAAATTAACAAGAGACATTCTAAACCATTACTAAAAAAATATGATACATAAAAGAGATGGTGTGTTATGAAAATTAAAAGTTCATTAAAGTATAATGCAATGATTTTAAAAGTCCATTTGTAAGTCTTAGTGCTAAATACACACTGCATTATTACAAAATATTATCATGACAAAATATAGAGCGACAATTTTAAAAATCCACCTGTTGTGACTCTTAGTGCAAAATATACACTCTGTTGTAACACATATAAAAATGAAGTCGTCTTCTTACATTCTTGCTGTCATGTTAAAACGAATTGTTATTACTCTGTTGGTGAAATGGACTTCTCTTGTTTCATCTGTGGTGGACTCTCATTTAACACAGGACAGAGCTTGTATGGTAGTGTGCCTAATACGGAAAAGTCACTTGTTCAGATTGACTTATTTTTATAGTCGGTAGGAGTCGAGGAAGGACAAGCTTTGTAAATTAGTGAGAAAATATTTCACCAACAGAACAATAACAATTTCTTTTAACATGACAACAAGAATGTAACAAGATGACTTCATTTTCATATACCAGCATGTAACAACACAGTGGGTTTTTAAAATTGTCGTGCTTAGGAAAAGTTACTCCACTGAAGCTCAATTTGCAGGATTCTAGCAAGATATAACAGATATTTTACATACAGGAGGTCAAATCGATTGTATCACAATTGACTTATTTTAGGCTTTTGATAGGGTAGATCATGGGAAACTATTTAAAAAATTTAGCACAATTGGACCAGACAAAAGAGTGACTGAATTGTCTTTGCCTGGTATACTTATGTTTTAGATATCACATGATTTGTTTAATTTTTATTTGGCTGAAGATGGCCACTAAGTAGCTGAAACTAGTCCCAAGACTTATGTAATATCATTTACTTGATATATTGTATTGGAAAGATGGATGCTCTTGTCAATTTATTCTTATAGCCCGTCTATAGGCGGGTGTAGCACTTATCGAGTTAAGGTAGTGATTTTATCAAACATCAATTAACTGGGAGGTTATACCATCTGATGGGTTCACGTGGTGACTTAATGTTGGTGGGGGGCTCATACAAGTTTGAACAACAAAATGAATACATGAGTCTGATAAAACAAATCATTTAAAAGAGCGAGAAAATCAGACAAGAACTGACCACTAGATTCCGTAACAAAAAGGAGCTTTGGTAGATTTAAAGTGTTAGCTTTGCGGCAGAGTTTGTGGTCTTTCACTCATCTAAAATCCAATAATTGACAACACTGATGTACTAAGAAGACATCTGTTATACTCACAAGCCTTTGATGATGATGATGATGATGATGATGATGATGAAAAACAAGAAGACTGATCAGGACTAAACATAATGCATCAATTGTCAGCAAGACCTTGCTGCAGCAATAACGAACTGTGCAAGATGATAGGCAGAGAGAATGACCACCAAGATACAAGCTTTATTGGCAAATTTATTCTTAAGAAATAGTGTTTGTTTATTATTTTGTAAAATTTGAAGAAGAAGAAGAAAGGGCAGGAAATTTACCTTCAATGTCTCGTCAAAGACAGGGTTGAGTGTATGCTTCTTAACTTTGGTCTTGCGTTTACCACTCTTCGACTTGTCTGGCAAGAGGTAGACTTTAACATAACTGTAATAAAATAAAAGAACATCATTAGAACAATTAGGAAAAGGTAGGAAAATGTTAGGGTGTCCCCTATCAAAGAAAGTGGAGTGGATCCATATTTTCCCCTACCTGGCTACAGCTGGATAAAGGGAATTGATGATGATGATGATGATGATAAGTTTTTAAACTGTTATACTATCAGAATATTCCTTCCCTCCCCCACTCAGAATAATGTATTAATTACTGTTTTGATTAATGCTTTCACAGCCCAAAATACTAGACATAGTCTAGCAAGTTTGTGCTGTGTGAAATGAGAAACTGTAAGAGAACTTTTGCTGACATTATTAAAAAAGTCATGAGAACTTGTTGGTTTGCTTCCTCTGAAGTGAACCACATCTTCAAGAAATGTCAAACTTCCCTTGAACCACTGGGTTCCCCTCAGTCTATATTTACAGTACATTCTTCTTTATCTTTTTCTTTCTTCCCGTTTCCTGTATTTACTTGGCTTTCCTTTATATCCTACACTTCTCAGGATTAAAAGATGGCTCCTCAACACGTGTCTATGCATGCCCTCTTGATGAAGCTAACAAGCAGAAAAGAGCTCATTAGGAGGGGGATTTGAGATGAAATGAATGTAGAATAGAATAAGAATAGAGTACCCGCCTTCCCCAGTTCCGAGTTGCCAGAAACTGAGGAGAATATTCATTTTATTGGCAATTAGGCATATACTTATTACAGCTAAAACAAACAAACAAACAAACAAACAAACAAACAAACAAACAAACAAACAAACAAACAAACAAACAAACAAACAAACAAACAAACAAACAAACAAACAAACATAATTAGGAAGGAAAAACCATTTATATTTAAAATTCTTTGTTCAGAAACTTTCCACATTTATTAAGATAATGAATACAGAATTTTAATGTTAATGATTTTACACTTGTTCATAATAACTTATTCTTTAAGAAAGAGTATGATGTTCCTTCAAGAATAAAACACGCAACTTTTCAATTAATTATTTTCTTTTTCAGGTCATCTCCAGTATTTATTAATCTTGCATAAGTTCTGAAAGACTGAAAAACTTACAAGATACATATTGCCTGCCAAGGCTCTGGGTTTATTTGGATTTTGTATTAAAGAATATGTCATATACATCTAAGACATTCTAATCAATGGCTTTAACAGAATAGTTTTTTATAAGAAAGGGCTGGGAACAGATCAGTGAATATGAACACGAGACATGCTGTAAGTTGTGCGGCATTATAATGGAGGAGTTTTAAAGTGTTCCTTCAAAGACCCTGGTAGTTCAGTATATAGACAAGCTGTAGGTCTCTCAAGTCGTATACAGGGTTTAACATAACTCATCATCATCATCATCATCATCATCATCATCATCATCATCATCATCATCATCATCATCATCATCATCATCATCATCATCATCATAATTTCCCTTTATCCAGCTGTAGCTGGGTAGGGGCAAATATGGTTCCTTTCCACTTTCTTTGGTCTTTCCACCACTCCTCCTCCAACACTGTGTCCCAGTCCAGGTTTCTTTCTATAATGCTGCGTTGGATGGTATCCTTCCATCTCAATCGTGGTCATCCACGGCCTCTCCTTCCTTGGATTTGCATTTCCATCACCTTTTTTGGCATTCTTTCGTCGCTCATCGCTTTATGTGCGCAAACCATCTTAGTCGGCTCTTCTCTATTCTTATGGACAAAGCAGATTTAACATAACTATACCGACAAAAATAAAATCAGGGATGCTCTTCATGTTATGTTAAGAACGAGAGTGCAATCGGATTGGAGGGGGAAAATGAAAATATTGACACTTACGGATCTGAGCGGTTCCTCTTGAGATCAACAGGTGCCAAGTCTTTGCACTGTTTCACCAATATCTCCAATGCACCAGCTTTGTAATTGTACTGGAGGCCGAATTCCACTTCTCCTCTCACTTCAACAGTGCCATATCGTCCCTCGCCAGCACCAGAGTACACACTCGCCAGGGAGTCGCTTCGGGGCTGTATTGGACATTACACTTCATTAGAAATAACCAGTGACAGGAAACAGAACACTGCAAACCAGATAGGAAGAAGGAAACTTAGGAGTATTGAGATGAAAGTTTTTCTTTAAAATGATGATTATGATGATAGGATCCTTGAGAAGAACATCCAACCCCTAACTCCTGTAGGTTAACAACTTTTGGACATCTTATCTATTTCTAATTATATGTACTTGAATCCCATCTTTATTGCTCATCTTCCCTTGATAATTAGTATAGTTCATTTTTATTAAATTTAAGTTTAGTTTTCCCCTCAGTCCCCCTTTACGTTACCCTTACCTTTCATTCCCTGATGATTTAATATTCAAATTCCTCCTTTTCCTTCTTTAAACATGTTCAAAAGATCTTACTGTTAATGTCTCCTGAGTAAATTTTCGAACAGAAGAGTCAAAACATCACAAAACAAAACAAACAAACAAATTCTTATTAAAAAAGTTTTCCAGCAAATTACAGCATACCAATTTTCCCCTTAAAAGTATTGTTTTATGTCTTTAATTCATTTAATCCAGCCCAATGGTTTAAGTGTAGTAAACCTACTGCTACTAGAGGCCCCGGGTTTGATTCTTGGCCAGGTTGGAGATATTTATCTGGATCTGAAAGCTGAGATATCAACCCTGGTCTAGAAGGACAATAATGACCAAGAAAATTCTTCGCCACACATTACCCTATAATCTGTGGACCTATGGGATAAGCAGCGGTTCTTCAAAAGCGAAGCCCATGAGAACTATAATGACACTGGGTCTGTTAAAAGAAATAAAAAATTAATGCACTTAATTTAATCTAATACAGCAAAAAATAAAAATCATGGTTTGGGAACCAAGACAAATCTGCAGCCAGTCTCTGTGATCTAATTGTTACTGTTCAAACTCTCTGGGCTCTATTTTTCTCAGATTAGTAGGATTGGAGACGTCCCTTACCAGATGTGGCAGTGTACCGACTGGTCCATTCAATTTTTTATGGCAAAGGTAATTCTGTAAGTTCATTACAAACACAGCTTTGAGTTACAGCGTGTGGTAACTTCAGGCTACCATCTTAACAATTTGCGAACATCTTTCTGACAGAAACTGGCAATGCTATTTTAAAACTACTATGTTTTCAAGAGGATGTTTTAAAATGAGGGGTGTTTACTGAAACTGCTGTTTTTCTCTCCATTTTTGGTACTAAAAATTACTGCTTATATAAATTTAATTGTTTTCCAATAAAAGTTGTACATAATGGAGCATTTGTTGGGGGATGGGGCGAAATTCTTTCAAAAACATTAATCAAGCAAAACAAACTAACAGTTTGCACCTATGCAAAATCTATAAGTTTATTGTGACATTTTAAAGCCAAAATTTGCCCATTATTTCAAGAAAGATTTCAATATGACATGATTACATACTAAGTTGAAGGAGAACCCTAGTGAAAATCCCCCCTTTACATTTGCAACATGACTAAATATCAAAATAACAAACAAAGCAAGATGAAATGATAGCCCATTTTTATGTGACACAACTAATCACTCTTGCTCTAATTATTTAGCTACTTTCTCCAAAAAATATGATGCCTCTTGAATGACTTTTTTCCTGCATAGGCTTACAATATACCACCGGTATATTATTATCCTACTTCTCTACAAATGGGTTTATCTAATATTATGCCTTTTGCTGGAAACTTTTTAATAATATGGTAATGAATACATATTTATAAACCTTAATTAAAACAAACTTTCCCTTGCATTCTGCCTCCACCAAACTGCAATATCATTACTAACCAGGAGGTATTTTCCAATGTTCCATCACCAAGTTAAGAGACTTTGTTAATAAGGAATGAATTCTTATGGATTTATGTCCCTTCTTCCTCAATAATCCCAACACATTCAGTTCAAATTACCCTCTATTCTTAAATCTGACAATATCATGATAGAAAAGATGTGAAAATAACAGTAAGAATGGTGAATGATTATGGGAAAGATTAATACAGAACAGAGTTGGCAAGATGAAGAATAATAAACACCACACAATTATGAAAAAAATAATCATTTACATGCTGGAACTTTCCGACTTGTAGGTTCAAATTAGGCTATACAATTGGTAGTATTGTGCCGTGAAATTCAGTTTCATCCACTGAAGTTTATGATATCTTTCCAGTGAAGTCAAGTCTAGTGTATTTCTTAGGTATCTTCTTATTAATGAAAAGCTGTTTTTACTTACTGACACTGATTCCTACCCAACGGTCCAGCCACAAGCTAGAAGGATTAACCAAATGTGGCTAAAATTCCTGGCCTGGCTGGGAATCTAACCCAGGCTTATCTGAACCGAAGTCGACTCAGCCAAGGAGCCAGCTTCAGTTCAGAGTAAGCAAAGTTTGATTTCCAGGTAAGCTGAAGATTTTAGTCACATCTGGTCAGCTCTCATGGCACGGGGATTAAGTATGTGTGTTTGTCATTTATACACAACACACTACTAACCACCATAGAAACACGTAATAGTGAATACATCATTCACTGGGCGAGTTGGCCATGAGGTTAGGGGCGCACAGCTGTGAGCTTGCATGTGGGAGGTAGTGGGTTCGAACCCCACTGTAGGCAGCCCCGAATATGGTTTTCCGTGGTTTCCCATTTTCACACCATGTAAATGCTGGGGCTGAACCTTAATTAAGGCCATGGTCGCTTCCTTCCCACTCCTAGTCCTTTCGTATTCTATCGCCACCATAAGACCTCTGTGTTGGTGCGACATTAAGCAAATTATAAACAAGCCACGAAGAACTCCGAAAGAGAAAATATGACAACTCGTGTACTGTACCTCAGAAGGGAAAAATAAAGAGTTGTCCACTTTCAAGAATATACGCCGGCAAATATATATTAATAAACATGACAGTTTGAGCAGCACTGAATGGAGAGAAACAATAAAAGTGCAGGCTAATATATGTGTGGTAAGATCCATACCAGACAGATCTCAAGACTGTAACTGCTGTAGGTAATGCCTCAATGAGACAGAAACCCTCGCCCATATGGTGAAAACCTGTGTAGTACAAGACACCACCCCTAGATCCTTCATTGTCCGCCCCCACGGTGTAGGGGGCAACGCGTCCACCTGTCACCTGGCGGACCCGGGTTTGATTCCCAACCGGGTCAAGGGTTTTTACTTGTACATGATTAATATCCCTGGCCTGGTGTTTGTGTCATCCTTTATGTTCCTTTCCTCACTTCCGCAATTTCCAAATACACACAGGTTCATAACATATGATACAAAGTAGGAGCAAAAGATCTTCTTAGGTCAACGTCCCGAATAACATTTTTATAAAAAGATCTTTCATTGCTTCCTCCCTTTAACAAAAGATCTAACAGTACATGAAGAAGTTCATGGAAGCATTTGCTGTATCGACATATGGCAATCGCACCAGAAACAAAGAATGCAACAATTATTGATCCCACCGTGTGTTCCAAGACCCTTAATGGACAATGAACTAAAGTGAACTGCAACAAGAGACTGAGCTACTCTCTTACAGTTCTTTATTACAAGAACAAGTACCAAATGTCTGAAACATCCATCAACAGTATACTGACAGCAGCTAGAGGAAAGATCTGACATATTTGTGTCTTTGGTGTACTTTGTGTCATGGCAACCCATGCCTTTGTAAAGTTGTTTTACATGAATAAATACCAAAAAAATGCATTCAGTGGATGAAAGTCCTTTAACCAATCTTCATATTCCTGTACACTTGTTTAAATAACAATGACTTAAGAAAGAAAAGAGTCAGAAAGTTCGTTTTAATGTTAGAAAGAAATAATACCCTTGTGACCAGTGTTGAAAGTGTTTGAAGAAAGTGCCAAAGCACTTCAGTTGAAACGTTAATTGGTGTACCAGACACCGTATCATAGAGCAGTTTGTTGTGTACAGTAAAATCTGTGTATGAAGTCACAAATGTGAGCAACTTTACTACTGTATTTCAATTGATAATTCGCTCTAGTAGGAAACCTTTTTTAAGTAAGGCAATGTGTTATGAGGTAAGTTCAGGTAAATTGTGTCGTACTGACAAGATAAAAGTTTACTTCAGAGCACAATTTCTAGCTCACATGTTATTTGACCTCTTTGACATTTTATTCTAGCCCAGCCTATCTCATTGCTTTCAAACTCCTTGCTCGGAATGTCTTTC
This sequence comes from Anabrus simplex, assembly GCF_040414725.1. Taxonomy (NCBI): domain Eukaryota; kingdom Metazoa; phylum Arthropoda; class Insecta; order Orthoptera; family Tettigoniidae; genus Anabrus; species Anabrus simplex. Next base: position 43,705,318 of record NC_090274.1, on the reverse strand, counting down.
TGCCATTAAACTAGCCCGTAGAACGCGCAGTTGTCTAGGGTGTATTGCGAGTGAAATAGTGCGAGGGACTGAGTGTATCAGAGAGAAGCATCCATTAATTGTGTATGTACACGCACTACCTAAAATGGCGCACATCTACACTAATGAAGAATGGTAATGCTTCTGCTGCTGTCGAAGAATACCGCTGGCGCTTTCCAACATGTCAAATTCCTGATCGTAGAGTGTTTACCAGAGTTTTCAGCACATTGCGTGAAACAAGTATTCTTGCAAGTTCCCATTTTTCTTCTGAACGTGTAGTTCAACAACCTGCGCAGGAACAGCGACACTTTGTTGAAATGGTGCAGCGTAGTCCTACTACCAGCAAGCAGCGACTGTCTGAGCGTATCAATGTCCCACGAACGTGTGTACAGCGAACATTACATGCAGAAAACACATACGTGCTCGCCAGTAGCCCCAAAACAAATGTACATTCAAGGTGTTCTATCTCGGAATAGGGCATATGTCCATGTGAAGTTTTTTTGCTTCAAATGATCATTCCTGTCATATCCCTGAATATCAACCATTCCTCCTGGGGCACCTTGTATAATGTTTGTTTCCTAGCTTCAAACTTGGTGGTTAACCTTAGGAATGTCAATGGAATAATTTATAGTATCATGTTTGTTATTACCGGTAATTAAAAGCTTATATTTTAATAACATTTTTGTTTATATAAGTGGCAGTGTATCCATAAGCCTTGGTTCATTGTATTTTTGTAAGTTTTCAACTATTTCACGAAATGGATGAATAATATATAGGCTCATATCCATGCAAAGTTTGAAGCAACTCATGTTAAAATTGGTTTGTCTGAAGCAATCTGAATGACAGAAAAATTTACTTTAGAGACATGGCAAAGCTGAGCAAGCATACCCAGTTATAGGAACAGGCCTGATTTAAATTTCTCTGCAAGATTTCAAAAATGGTCAACTAGAAACAAATCTTATTTAAGTTATTTTCTTCCTTTCTTTGCCAAAAATCTCAGTAGGGTCCTATCTAAATGAAGGGAGCAAGTCAAGTCATGAGCTGATTTCTTGTTGGTTTTTTATTTTAGTAAAAATGTTATTGGTTGACATTGAAAAGCCGGAAGTTTGTTCTGCAGGAGATTTCTTTTATGTGCTGGTAAATTTACAGACACGAGGTTGGTGAATCATTTTTAATTTTCATCCTTGTCTCTCCTTTTTGTTGGTTCCTCTACCTCCTTTTCCTTCCCTGTGGATGAGGGTGGTAAAATAACACCACGGTAAGAGCTTACTAAAAGGGACCCCAGTGAGTCTGAACTTTGCTGCGTGGGTTAGCGACCACGGGGCCCTCTGCTGAGTCCTGGCACTGCTTCCACTTACTTGTGACAGGCTCCTTACTTTCAGCTATCCTTTCCAACCTCCCCTGATCAACTCTTGTTCTTTTCCGACCCTGACGGTATTAGGCTGCGAGGCCTGGGGAGTCTTTCACTTTCATGCCCTTCGTGGCCCTTGTCTTTCTTTGGCTGATACCTTCATTTTTAAATTGTCGGACCCCTTCCATTTTTTCTCTCTGATTAGTGTTAATAGAGGATGGTTACCTAGTTTACTTCCTCTTAAAAGAATAACCACCACCAACACCTCTACCCTCTTTGTAATTATCCTTGGATGAAGAGTTCTCGGAGAAATATTCTTCGTAAAACACTATTTTCCAGTTACTGTTGTGTTACATCTTCTCTAATTTTTGTGTTATTGAGCTCGATAGCTGCAATCGCTTAAGTGTGGCCAGGATTCGGTATTTGAGAGATAGTGGGTTCGAACCCCACTGTCGGTAGCCCTGAAGATGATTTTCCGTGGTTTCCCATTTTCACACTAGGCAAATGCTGGGGCTGTACCTTAATAATAAAGGCCACGGCCACTTCCTTTCCACTCCTAGCTCTTTCCTAACTATCATGGCCATAGGACCTATCTGTGTCGGTGTGATGTAGAACAAATTGTAATTTTTGACTTATAAGTACTGTAGTTGATAGAGAACGATATGATCATTACACAGGTTTTACTGTACACTGCCAGCTGAAACATCACATGAAGAGATCTTGCTATTCTGCCACAAAACATTAAAAATAATTCTAAGTGTAGAAATTTTGCCATTGGAGAGTAACATACAGGAGCAGAGCTCCTCCTGCTAAATATATGACGGAGCTCAGCTCCAGTGCTCTCCGGTTCACTTTCAGCACTGGTGGGGACCGCTCTAGGCAGCGTGGGAGTGCTTTCACTCAGCGGCTCAGGAGATGCATTCTGAAAAACGGAAATCTTCATTAAAACACCAACATTATATGAACTATACTATACAAAAAAAAAAAAAAAAAAAAAAAAAAAAAGTTGTTGATTTCTGGTGTAAATTTTGGGAAAAGGATGAGAGGAAAAAAATAAAGACTCTCTGGCTGAAGTTGAAATCCTTGTCAAATGTACTCTGCAATCACAAAATGCCAATAAGAGTGAAAAGTGAAGTTTACCAAACTGCCACAAGACCTGCTCTGATGTATGAAGCAGAATACTGGACTGGCAAAAAAAGGTGAATGTACAATGATAGCACATAAATAAAATGAAAATGCTTAGATGGTCAGGGAGTGTCACTCAAATCAACAAGATCCAGAATGAATACATGAGAGGTTCCTTTACAGAGAAATTCTGAGAGTGCCACATGAAATGGTATGGTCTTGTAACGAGGATGGGTGATTCCTACGTCGTCCAAGTACTTGGCAAACTAAACCCACCCAGGGGAGAAGGGATGTCGTAGACGAACATAGAGAAAGAAATCAGAGTTGGCAGAAGATGATGAGAGTAAAGTCTTATGTGCCAGTAAATCTACCAATGCAAATGGAAGGTGGAGAGAAACTGACTGAAGAAATATTACAAGGATGACTGAAAAAAGGAAACCTTGGAATTTCAAAAAAACAAAAAGTGAGAAAGGCCCAAATTACAATGAATTGACTTTGTCAAGAATTGCATAGGAAACAGAACCTGGATTGGAACATGGATGATGGATGAGGAGTGGTACAGCATGCTGAGAAAAGTGAACAGGAAGCATAAGTGAATAAATTTAGCATATATGGATGAGGTACAATGTAACATGGGTTTTGTTCATCCAATCATAAATGTATAGAGTGATCACATGGTTTTGTGAGAGATTTTAATAAAACAAATATTACATATACTCCCTTAAAATGATCATTATGGTACCGAGCGAGCTGGCCGTGCGGTTAGGGTTGGAGCTTGTATCCGGGAGATAGTGGGTTCGAACCCCATTGTCGGCAGCCCTGAAGATCGTTTTCCGTGGTTTTCCATGTTCACTCCGGGCAAATTGTACAAAAGAAAGAAGATAATTCATTTAATAGGACTGGTGCATAGGGAGTCCTGTGTTATAAGGTGATTCAAAAGAGAACCTCTTTAAACTGCCCATTACACCGTAGAAGAGAACACATTTCCAGGTGTATAAAAATTATCTTCTGTAAGGGAGGACACAGCATTAATTTGGGCTAATATTAGGAAATAAGCTAATGCTGCCATTATTCTAGGTGCTATCCTAACACTCATCCCATACTGAACTGAAAACACAACTTCTACGATAGTGAAGGACGGGCATTTAAATTGTTTTGGAACTCATTTTGATTTTCCGAGGCTGAGTTGACCTCATTCTACTCCCTCACATCCATGGCATGGCCGGGAATACAAGCCGAACAAGATGGGCATGAAGCAACCCCACTGTTTCCTTAAAAAGTAAAACACTGTTGTTTTCCAGCGGTAGAATAACACCCACAGAATCCCCGGCCTGGTGTAAGAGATGACTAAAAGGAGCCTCATAGGCTCAGAACTTGGGAGCGTGGGTTGGCGACCACGGGGCCCTTAGGTGAGTCCTGGCATTGCTTCCACTTATTTGTACCACACTCCTCACTTTCATCTGCCCTATCTGGTCTCCCTTGGTCGACTCTTGTTCTTTTCCGACCCCGACGCTATTACGTTCCGAGGGGTAGGGAGTCGTTCATTTTCACGCCCTTCATCTTTCTTTGGCCGTTATCTTCATTTTTCGAAGAGTCGGATCCCTTTCATTTTTTCCTCTGTTTAGTGTTAAGAAAGGACAGTTGCCCAGTTGTACTTCCTCTTAAAACAATAATCCCACCACCATCAGCTTCAGATTTATTATTATTATTATTATTATTATTATTATTATTATTATTATTATTATTATTATTATTATTTAATTACTTTTGGAATAATAAATCAAAAAAGAATTGGTTTAAAGAAGTCCAAAGTGATTTGGAGGAGTTGAATATTACCATGCAAATCATAGAAAACAGAGGCGAGAAAAGTATTTTGAAGAATAAATGCATCAGGCTTCCTCTGACCACTGTACAGAGGAAACAATATGTTATAACGGATGCGGAGAGGGCAGCCAGGTCAACCAGACTCAAGACTTTTTGGGAGAAGAAAAGGAAGACAAATTTGTTGCAGTCTGATTTAAGAGCTCCAATGTGGGGCGTAAATAAATAAATAAATAAATAAATAAATAAATAAATAAATAAATAAATAAATAATCGTCCGTTTTAACCGCTAATGATTTTAACAGTACGTGCTTGAAGCCAATGATACGATGACGTATTTAAACACCTTCAAGCGCCACTCATCTCGGCTAGGATCGAATCCATGCCACCGAGTTCAGTTTCACAAAAGATATACAATCTAATAAGTTATACTTCAGGATAATAAATTATTATTATGTGGAGCCTCCGTGGCTCAGGCGGCAGCGCGCTGGCATCTCACCGCTGGGTTCCGTGGTTCAAATCCCGGTCACTCCATGTGAGATTTGTGCTTGACAAAGAGGAGGCGGGACAGGAATTTCTCCGGGTACTACGGTTTTCCTTGTCATCTTTCATTCCAGCAACACTCTCCAATATAATTTCATTTCATTAATCATTGTCTCAGAGGAATGCGACAGGCTTCGGCAGCCGGCACAATTCCCATCCTCGGCGCTAGATGGGGGCTTCATTTATTCCATTCCTGACCCGGTCAGATGACTGGAAACAGGTTGTGGATTATCATTTTCATTATTATGTGAATTCTATTATTTTCTGATAGGTAAATGTATCTACCAAATTAAAATAGCTGTCCTGTTGGACAAATCAGTTGAATAAAAATAATACATAGTGAACATCTGCAGTGTGAAGAAAGAAGTAAGAAAAGTGAAACTTACTCCGAGTGACGACAGGCTTGGTCGCGATTGGTGGATGGTTACCAGGAGATCCTCTTCAGGACCTGGAGGCCAATCACCACTGCTCACACTACCACCAGAAGTTTTACGGGTATTAACCACTGGAGACGGACTTGCACTCTTGCTAAGCGGCGACTGGCTGGGCAGTGCCACTGGTGATAGTTCTTCAGAGATGCTGGTGTCATCTGGAAACGAAAAAAATATGATGGTCATATTGTTGTTTATATAGGTTAACCTTCTAACAACAATAACAGTGCTCAGAATATAAAGCTTATCCTCAGACATTACAAAAAAAATTTCGTTTTTATAATTTTTGCAGTAACCTACAAAGGGCAATGCTCTCTATCCTTTGACACTAACAAGGTAAGTCATTTCGTCATAATAATGAAGAAATAGTCAAATTTGACATCCAGATTATTAAAAAATACGAAACAGTCCCCATTTAGAACCAGATAAGTTGAGTTATCTTGTTAATAGTCTGAATATCTATATACCGTATATAAAATAAGAGTTTTGTCTGTACATTACTCAGAATTTACAAAGAATGGTATTTCTGTATCGGTCGTGGCCACAGTAACGAGGAAATGCACTTCTTTACTTACCGTCATGTCTGTCTGTATGTGCATTACAAGAGAATGGCTGAAAAGAATTTAATGAAAATCGGTATCTGAAGTCGGAGAATAAAGCACTACAGTCTAGGCTATAAACAACTATTCTCGCTGGATGAAAAGGCAGTTTAGAGAAGGCGCCTAAAATTTAATTTTTAAGTACCTATGTTATTATGCAATGTAATAAAATCTTATTCACAACGTGTGTACGACTCCATCTAGACTTTTGTATGGAATGCAGAATTCCGTAGCGAAGCACGGGTATACCAGCTAGTTGTTAATAAAAGTCAGTTTGTCTTACGCCGAACATATTTTGTGGTTATTGTGGACATGGACATTAAGTATTACCTTATACATGAATTACTGGCAGTGAATTTATACAGCTGCTTCTGTTAAAGAGAACTATTAAATTTTACTAGCTAACAATACTCAACTGTGACTTACACGCTTCATTTTTTACTGGCCCAGAAAAAATATAATGCCTCGCCAATATGGGATAAGTCAGTTTCATTCGCGATACACAGCAGATTCTTCATTCATGTTTTTAATTAAACAAAATCCAACCAAAATCATTATTTATAAAGCTGTTTCGTACAACGCAGAATGGTTTGACATGTGGCGAATCGGTGATCTGTAGTCGGCACATTCACTGACTCCAGAAACACATTTCATTTAGCGGATCTAAAAACGAGTTACAAAATACTTAAAGGAAAACGAGAGAATTCAGCGGGCTGTGGCCCAGCAGCCCCTCACAGCCTCTTCAACTGGTCATGCAAAAACACCACTCAACCAAAATATCTAAAACAAAAGTGCAGTTTCGGGTACACAAAACAAAGACATAACATACTATATTTGGAATTTAATCCATGCTTTTGGATCATACACGCTAAACATGGAAAATATTTGGCGAAACATTACCGCAATATCACAAGGAAAATTTGTTGTTTGTTCAACCCGTTTGTCCCGTTTCCCTACGGGGTCGGATATGAGGTGAGATGAATATGTATCGTCGTGGCGGGTTTTTATGACCGTACGCCCTTCCTGACGTCAACCTCATCAGAGGAGTTAATGAGATGAAATGAATGACGTTATATATGACAGTAGGGAGAGGGTGAAACCCAGTGCCGGTACATAGCCTACTCCTATCGAATAGCACCAAGGAGTCTGCTCAAGGCTTAACGTCGCCATTCGACGGACGAATCACCAATCACTCACCATCACAGCCCTCACTCCATATGAGCACTGCGGAGAGGTTTGGAATTTAATCCATGATTTTGGCACGCAATCTAGAGATTAGAAATTGTATACCACCACCTCCCCTACCCTGCCGGCCAACATTCTAATGGTGAATTTTTTTTCGACCAACGGGACTCGAACCAGCTAACCTCGGTGTCAGACTGTTTAGACTTCAGCACCTTAACGATCATGGCCACCAGGCGGGCTAATATCATAAGGAAAATTATAGGCCGAAAACTCACAGAACAACAAAGAGACTGAAAAAAAAAAGACACAGTGACATTAAAAAACACAGTTTTATGTTCATATCAACATAATGAGCCCGAACGAACGAACGAACAAACAAACAAACAAACAAACAAACAAACAAACAAACAAACAAACAAACAAACAAACAAACAAACAAACAAACAAAAACAGTCGCATTCTATGAAAACAGGAATGAAGATAAAACAGATACCAAGAAATGGATGGTGAAATCAAGATCTTAAATTGACAGGAGTCGCACAAGAAAACTTCTACAACAGGGAAATATACATAATAAATATAATACATAAATATAAATCTCTAATTACAAGTCTGGACCGTCACAAGCACATGCGACTTCTGTGTCTACGTGTATAAAAGAAAGAACGGGCGATAGATAGAGCCCTGCACGGATGCGGATATCCGCGAAGTTAGTGTCTTGGCGGATACAAATTGTATGGCAGTGCGGATAATTTTGCAGATCATTTCTAAATAATGACGTTTATTGATTTCCACTTAGTTATACTCTTATTTGTGATTAGGCGACCCCTGGCAGTGGTATGGGAGAATAGTGATGTATAAAGAGCCTTGAGGCCATAAAGCCGTAAATCTGACCTGAGCCTACCTGCCCGCAATTAATGGAAGGAACAAAGGTCAATACGTCGGTAGTTGTCGCAAGAGAAAATTTATCATAAACCCGTGACTGTAGGGGTTCTGGTACCAGGTGTCAGGCCTATTGTATTATGTTAACAGATCTATCTGTTTCAATACATTGAGTGTAATATACTGTAGTTAAATATTTACTATATCCGCGGATAACAATTCGCGGATGCGGATGAAGGAAGCGCGGATGCGGAGCGGATATTACTGTATTTTGTATATCCGCGCAAGGCTCTAGCGATAGAAGGGTGTGAACAAGTGATATCATCATCATCTTGGCCTTTTTCCAACTACATGGGATCGGCATCACATGTGGATTAAGCTCCGTTTTACGGCCGGATACTTTTCCTGATGCCAACCCTATACGGAGAGATATATTCGCATGCACTACATGTTTCTGTGGTGGTTTTGTAGTGCAATATGCTGTACGAAAATGAAGATTTCTATTTAAATGAACACAAACACCTAGCCCCCAGCACAAGGAATTAAACACGGACCGGCTGGGAATCGAACCCGGTGCACTATGAACCGAAGGTTAGTAACGGAGCCGGACTAGCAGCGACAAAAATAATTGTACATGCAAATGAAACATTTTACAGGTAATTACTAGGCTTTCTAAACAACTGAACATAATTCAACAAATGGCAAAGAATGCATGTTAAGCTTGCAAAATTTTGTTTTTTATAATTGAAGGGTTTATTTCCAAAGTAACGCAACTCCAGTTTTTTCGGACTTCAAGCTGAGCGTGCAAATGCGTTCCCACAAGAGTACTTTATCGGTGGAAACGCATTTATTTCCAAAGTAGAGTATAAGTTGTATTTTATTCCCAAAGTGATGAAACTCCTGGATGTTTTTTTTCTTTTTCTTTTTCAAAGTACTGTAATTCCACACAACAAATAGCCCAGCGCGCGCATTATCATGTGACCGCTTACTGGTTGTGGCGGGACTAAACTTTTATCGCTCATGGTTTTGTCCCGTCTCTTTTGAAAAGAGATAGGAAATTACTGTTTCTTGAAGTGCAACAAGTACCGCTGGACAATGTATTGAAAGAAGACAAAGTGAAGGATGTTAAGACCTACCTCGATAAACGGGGTGTTCGTGAAGGACATCCTGCTATGCTTTCTTCTACTTGTATTGCTGAATATTGAAACAAAAAAAAAAAGTTTTTAACTCGAATGTGATAGAGACTGTTTTCATGTTTTATTTTGTGAGTTGAACGTGTGAAGTGTATTGATCAATAGTTCTTTCCAAACGCCCCCCCCCCCCGAAATTTTGTGTGTTCAGGAATATGTGTTATAACTCGAGAGAATCAGCTTTATGTTTGTTTCCAGTCATATGTTAGGTTTTACTAAATTACGTTATTTTGCACTGCAGGCATTTTTATTTTATATTCATATTATATGAATTCTGAAATTCTTAAATTGTGAATAAATACAGCATTTGCGTAGTTTGAGCAACTACAAAGTAACCAAGCCTACACCGTTCTGCATAATTCGCATTTCAAGCCCCTCTTTACTTCCAAAGTGACGAAAATCCACGACACCACCCCATTTTGGTGATATTCTTTGCACTTGAATTTAAGCCACCATGACGAGCAGATTTGGTTTGCTGTGATGTGGCTTCACGAACTCCCTATTTTATTAGGAAATCCATTTATTAAAGATAACGCTTCCTGAAATATTTCACATCTTGGAGATGAGTCACTTTGGAAAGAAGCCCTTCAATTGGTGAGTTATAAAACAATCAATTTGTTACATTTAAGTCAATGAAAGGTGTATCTTCGCACTTAAGCGTGTTCCAGGTAGGTTATAATAACTATTCTACGTGCAGACAACAGTGTGATGCCATTCAGACTAGCGTCCGATAATGTTTTTTTTAATACAACGGCTTATCCAAAGGTTTGAATATTCCAATTATAATACCACGGACAATATCGTCAAATATCGAATATCAAATGGAAAATGCTCGACTGGATGCTGAGATTAGTAAAAGGATTCAAGCTGGAAGTTGTTTCTATCATAGTGTAAGAAACATGTTATGGGACAAAGATGTGCCAACGGAAGCAAAGGATATTATGTACAAGATGTATTACGTACCCATAACAACTTACGGAGCAGAAACTTGGACAATGGCAAAGAAGGATGAGAGTCGAATACAGGCAGCCGAAATGAAGTTCTTGAGGAGTATGATACAGAAGAGTAGAAGAGACAAAATAAGGAATGAGAAAATCCGGGAAGAAATTGGAGTGGAAAATATGAATGATAAAATAGAGAAGAGCCGACTAAGATGGTTTGCGCACATAAAGCGAATGAGCGACGAAAGAATGCCAAAAAAGGTGATGGAAATGCAAATCCAAGGAAGGAGAGGCCGTGGACGACCACGATTGAGATGGAAGGATACCATCCAACGTAGCATTATAGAACGAAACCTGGACTGGGACACAGTGTTGGAGGAGGAGTGGTGGAAAGACCGAAGAAAGTGGAGAGGAACCATATTTGCCCCTACCCGGCTACAGCTGGATAAAGGGAAATGATGATGATGATGATCGTCCGAATATCCTGGGTAGAAAGGAAAACTACAGAAGTTATTTCATGGATGACCACCATCAAAGACAGGAAGCTCCAGTATTCAACGACATGACTTGTCAATACATGACATGCATAATAAAATAATTACAATTTAAAACATCTCTGGACATATTCAGTTGTCTGAGTGAGGAATTTCGGATTTCCTGCGTAAGCATGTATAGAACATTCCTGAGTGATTTGCTGAACAGTATGTCTATCAACCCCACATTCACACTGTGAAGAAGAAATTTTCTTCCATTTGGCCGTAGGAAGTTCCAGTACGTTGGACACATAACGTTATGGACTTCTCCTACCCATTACTGAGGGAAAATCGAAGAAATACGAACTGTGGGAAGACGCAGGACCTGAACCGTTCATTTAGATAAACATCTTCCGGAATCTTCAGAGAAAGACGCATCCTAAGAAGATCAACGACCAGACGCCCTAATATTTTTTTGAACGCTACAAGTCTACAAAACGATGGTAAATATCTACGAAAGAGAACTACCACTCAGAAAGTGAACTGACCTAAGCTCTCTGAGGAGAATCAACCAATCCAATGGCGCTATAGCTCTGGCGAGCCTTGGCATACTGCCAAGCGGCCGCTGCGGGTGACGCGTGGCAAGAGCGGCTTTCTAGACCGTGGCCGCTATCTTATCATCAGACAGCTTCTCAGTTACTCTCACGGAGGTTGAATGGACCTCGAGCAAATCCTAAAATCCAGGTAAAAATCCCTGACCAGGTCGGGAATCGATCCTGGAGAAAGTAGCAGGCACACTATCTCTAGATCACGGGGCCGGCCTTATTTTGAGAAGAAAGTAAAATTTGGAACAATTCACACACTATGTAATAGAAATCATTCCGTTTTCCAAGAAACTACCAATTATTATTAGATAAATAGCCATGGTGTCCAGCAAGAGGCAGGGTTATTTTATTAAAATATACTTCTACATGTATATTCTTTCCAGCAAGGATACTGCAGAAAAAGAAATAGTGAACATAGTGGCTGACAGTTCCAACTTCTACCACCTCGTAAGACATTTCCTTTGGGATAATGAAGTGCCCATTCTCGCATACAGTCCAGAAACATGTACACTCTCTCCAAAAATCACACAAGGACCATGTAAGGAACGACGACATCAGAATGGAACTGGAAGTGGACTCGACAGAAAAGAAGCTAAGGAATTGGAGACTAATATGGTATGGACACGTAAAGCAAATGCCTGGCACAAGAACACATACATGCCTAGAAGAAAGGATTAAAGAAAGAAGGCCAGTGGGAAGACCCTGGAAGAGTTAGCTATACCAACTGAGAGACAATGTGGAGAGAACAGGAGGGAATTGGGAGTCAGTGATGAGGGAGAAGGCATTTCTGAACGGACAACGATGGCGAAGACTCGGTCAGCACCACCCGACCCAGCAGGCTGTAGGGGTTCTATGATGATGATGATGATGATGATGCTTTTGTAACTCTAGTGTTCACAGTGAGTACAATGTGTGTAGAATTTACGGTATATCGAAAGTCTCAACTGTTACGCTCTCCGAGAAGTTCGTGAAATGTCAGCACAAAGAACAATTCAAGGATTTCACCAAGTAGACATATAAGAAATATATATATATATCGATTTCCCCTCAGCGAGTGTTTTTATAGGGTCAAATGATCGCTATTACTAAAAATAAGCTATTAAAACAATTTATGAAAACAAATTAATTAATTAATTAATTAATTAATTCGATATCACTCTAAATACCTGAAACATCCTTTGAGCTGTGCTTCACTGGTAAGGTTACATTCATGACGTCAGCAAATGATCGGCAGTGTTCAGACAGCTTAGATGGTAGACTAGTGCTATGAGTTCGAGCCAATGTACGTTTCACTCCACGTTTATCAGAACTCCCAACGACCTTACTTAAATCACTATTTGATACACTAGGAAAGTAATAGATCTTAGTAACGGTAATAAGTTTATTCGCGGAGCGTTTTGAGATTTTCCCTTCACATCCGGTCACAACTCGTTTCAACGAAATAGGATCATATTCGTAACTATTGCTGTTAGCTTCATCCCCACATTGTTCCGGTATTTTAGGATCAGAACTATAAGCACTATCACTACAAGCACGATCTGATAAATTGCAATCACGTTTCTTGTGGTAACCATTGACACTAGCAACTTCACTCACAAAAGGAACCATATTATCCCCATAACCATTGCATTTAACATTTTCGCTTCCACTTAGAAATCTTTCTAGTGAATAAGGAACAGTGTCATCACCACCACCACAAGCACTATTATCATTACTAGCAGCTTCCGTCACAACTCGTTCCGACAATTCGAGGCAATTCTCTTGATCATAAATACTGCTATATTCAGAGTTGACATCGTTACTGTCTTCTTTCTGGGACCTCGGTCCAAATTCGTTATTGCCGTTTAATATTCCATTCACGTATCCGTCCTGAGTTTTTATGTAAAACATATCATAATTGCTGATAGTCCTATTCTGTAGCTTAGGATCAAACTCATGATCATATTCACCACTTGAGTCACCGGAAACTTCGTTCAAAGCTTGTTCATCACCTTCATTAAAGCTATGGACACTGAGAACCTCATTCACAGTTTGCTCCTGCAGTGTAGGATCAAGTTCGTCATGAAAATCTGCGTTATTATCACTCAGAACTACGGCGGTTGTTTTACTAGGCAAAACAAGAACATTACCAACCTCCCTCGAAACATTATTTTTACCAAGCTCATTACTACGACCATTACCCTTATTGTCCCCTAATCCTTCATTCAAAACCTGCTCCTGTAATTTAAGATAAATTTCATCACTGTCATTGTTTCTCAGCACTTCATTCACATCCTGTTCCATGGATCTGAAGTAAAGTTCATCACTTTTATTGTCCTCCAATACTTCATTCACACCATGTGGTTTAAGATAAAGTGCATTACCATTAATGTCCCCCAATACGTCATCCACATCCCGTTTTTGTGCCTTGAGACGACATTCATCATTGTTCCCTGATATTTCATGTACACCCCATTCTTGTGATCCGAGACGACATTCATCACCACGACCATCACTATTATTGTTCCCCGATACTTCATTTACATACCATTCTTGTGATTTGAGACGACATTCATCACCACGACCGTCACTATTATTGATCCTTAATACTTCCTTCACATCCCGTTCCTCTGATTTAAGACGAAGCCCATGACCACGACTGTCACTATTATTGTTCCCTGATACCTCAGTAACATCCTGTGGTTTGAGATGAAGTGCATCACTATTACTGTCCCCCAATATTTCATCCACACCCTGTTCCTTTGATTCGAGACGAAGTTCATCACTGTTATTGATACCCAGTAATTCAGCAACAACCTGTTCCTGTGATTTAAGAAACAGTTCTTCACTATTATGGTACACTTCTTTTAAATCCTGATATTCTGACCCGAGATAAAACTCATCACCATGACTCTCACTATTATTGTTCCCCACTACTTTAATTACATCCTGTGGTTTGAGACCAACTTCGACATTGTTCCTAAATAATTCATCCGCATTCTGTGTCTGTGATTTAAGATAAACTTCACTACTCTTATTTTCCCCAGGTACTGCACTCACATCTTGCTCCTGTGATTTTGATCGAAGTTCATCATCACTGTTTTCACCGTCTTTATTACCTACTATCCCATTCACACTCTGAGACCATGTTTTTGGACAAAGTTCATCACTACTATCATCACTGTTAATGTCACTGACAACTATATCTTTCAGTGTCTTTGGATCAGGCTTGTCATCATAATATTTCTCACTGAGATTCGCAAACTCTTTCACCCCTCGTTCTGATAGATGCGGAAAAGTTTCAGCAAACACTTCATTAACAACTCGTTCCTGGATTTTAGAAATATCATCATCCTCTTCACTACTGGTCTCGCCACTGCTTTCTAGCTTCTTGTGATTAACTACTTTATACACACCATATTCTATCGAAATTGGATCACTTTCATTGTTCTTTATAACACTGAACCACAATCCATAACTCCAAGGGTAGTACTGTACACCACGGACACAAAACCACGGAAATAGCTGCGTTTGCCGTCTGAATATAGCTATATGTCGAAAGATGCCCTTGATCTTGAAGCTGTCCATTGTAAACATATCGTTAAAGTGCGAGTAATTTACTGAACTGGAGCTGATCTTACACGTGAACATGCGAAATCGGCAATTCTCTGGCAGAGTTCCTATCTTGCAGCATTATCGATGGCGTAAGCTTACAAAGTCCGCAAGACTGAATGACTCCTAAGAAAAACAATGATTATAACTGAACTACGAGAGAGACCAATAGGCATTGCTATAAAAGTGTCAATAAACACGTATAACCACAGAGGTGATTCTCAATACAATAAATGTGGCACGAGCACTAGTTTAAATTAAATTAGTTGTCAATCAACACGACGAATAGCAACGTAATCACTCAGTCGCCTGAAAAGGTAAGACAGAAAGGTTTATAATCACTGAATAAATTCCCCATAAAAATTCACTAATTAGATGGCTAAACACTATGATCCCTGAAAATTCCGAAAAGAGAAAAAACAATTCTGAATTGATAACACCAGGAGCAGAACACCTGATATCACTCGTAACATCGAGAATGGCACAATAGTTACTAACGTAAGTATTCTTTCTCTGATAATAATCAAGATAGGCTTTGTGAACTTTGATCACATAAAGTCGTACCAATCAATAATTCTTAAACTGATTACACTTGTAACTAAAGTTTATCCTCCCAAGTGACGATGGAACGACAGGAAATGAGTAACCGACTGAAGCACTAAGAATTTGTCTGTGAAGCATATTTTATTTATGCGGATACAACTGTAAAGCTTTAAATTTGTAGTAACTGAGAGGACACTAAAACAAAGGCTTCCTTCTTAACAAATTAATTATGTTGGGCGGTTTGGGCTACGTAACTATCAATTTGCATTCGGGAGATAGTAAGTTCGAACCCCACTGTCGGCAGCCCTCGAATGGTTTTTCCATGGTGTCCCATTTCACACCAGGGGATGTACATTAATTAAGGCCACGGTCGCGCTTCCTTCCCATTCCTAGCCCTTTCCTATCCCATCGTCTCTATAATACCTATTCGTGTCGGTGCAACGTAAAGCAAATTGTAAAAAAAATAAGTCTTTTAACAGGTTTATCCATATATTTCTTGTGAGAGTTATTATAAAGAAATAATACTGGAAACAGAGAAAAGTCAAGACACCGTAGCTAACAGTGCGGGAACTGAGAGCGACATCACAGACTGATCACCCTGCAAAGGAGGTTCCTCGTAAGAAGACAGGCACCCTCCGGACGAAGGAGAGAAATGAACAGCATACCCAGAATATGGGTAGTAAACATGAAAGACTAGTTGAATGTTGTGGTCCCTAGCTGAACCATTCGGAAGAAGAATAATTTTCGAAGTGTAATAGAACAGAAGCATTCAACTTGGACTTCCGATGCTCTTACCGTGCTGAAGAGTTGGAGTCAAAGTTGTCCGACATGGTTTAACAAAATATCTGAAGAGTTCTTGCACGATCCGGTTGAAATCTAGACGTCCGCCAGTTAAGTTCGCTCAGAAGCTTACAGAAGACAATTTCAACCCCTATGCCCAATGGAAAGATGATTGGATCTCAAAAACAGGTGAACATCTCTGGCCTTTCTTCCCACCTAATTCGAGGTCTGATCTCCCAAGAACTTGGACCATCCTTAATAGGATTCGATGTGGTCATGGTGTCTGTGCTGCATCCCTATATAAATGGGGAAAGATACAATCCCCCGAGTGTGACTGTGGTGCTCCTTTTCAAACCATCGAACACATTGTAAAGGAGTGTAGCAGAAGAGCCTACCCTGGAGATTGGTTTGATTTTCTAGAGGCCAATACAGAGGCTCTAGAATGGATAACAACTTTGGACATTAAAATATAATGTACTTGCTTTCTTGTTTCTGTATATATGCCATACGATAAATAATAATAATAATAAATAATCTCGCACGATTACGGTATGTCTTGAATATATTACTCTGACAGTCTTTAGAAGGCATCGCTAGTTAGAAAACGAAAAAAAGATCCGTTGCAAGTACTGTCAAAAAAGAAGTTTGACCAAATTAATGAAAACTTAAAAGCAGTGTATGGCTCCTTGGCTGAATGGTCAGCATTCTGACCTTCAGTTCAGAGGGATTCGGGTTCGAGTACTGACTGGGCAGCTAATAACACTACGGAAGCGGGCGGAAGTGGCACTGAAAAGCTACCAAATGACAGGAAGAAAGGGATTAAGGAACACGTAACTGAAAAAATAGAATAGCTTGTTGTCTCAGCTACTCAATATGGTATGATAAATACCTACGCGGCAGGATTCAAAAGTACTGTCCTCTACCGCCTGTGTGTGCTGTATTAGAGGCTCGAACCTACGACCACCGAGCTCGATAGCTGCAGTCGCTTAAGTGCAACTAGTATTCAGTACTCGTTAGATGGTGGGTTCGAACCCCACTGTCGGCAGCTCTGAAGATGGTTTTCCGTGGTTTCCCATTTTCAAACTAAGCAATGAATGTACATTAATTAAGGCCACGGCCACTTCCTTCCCACTACTAGCACTTTTCTATCCCATCGTCGTTATAAGACCTATATGTGTCGGTGCGACGTAAAGCAACTTGCAAAAAAAAAAAAAAAAAAACACGTACTATCCAGGCACAGTACGAATATGCGAGACAGTGATAAGACCTATCTTGGCATATACAAGAGAAACAAGAAATGAAACAAAACAACTGGAGATTGGCGAAATGAGGATTCTGTGGAAAATGACACACCATACATTACTAGTCAGAGAGAAAAATGAGAACATTACTGCAGAAAATTCTGGCAAATTAAGCCAGTCACTCAACGGTTACCTTCTCGAAAGAGAGGGAGGAATGAGCTCTCCCCAGACTATCAGTCCCTACCCTCAAGGGAGGGTTAATTTACCGGACCCTGTGTAGAAGGTGCTTCTCTTCCGGCGCTGTTCGATACAGGCGTAGGTAGGGTTTCCTGTGAAGCACTATTTTACCCCAGTCTCTACAGAATGCACGAGGACAGGGTTGTAAAAGTAGCAAGGGACGCAGGCTCAAAAGGAAAGACACAAGCTGCTTTACGTCGCACCGTCACAGATAGGTCTTATGCCGACGATGAGATAGGAAAGGGCTAGTAGTGGGAAGGAAGTGGCCGTGGCTTTAATTAATCTACAGCCCCAGCATTTGCTCGGTTTGAAAACGGAGAAACCACAGAAAACCATCTTCAGGGCTGCCGACAGTGGGGTCCAAGAAGGAAAGAGAAGGGCTGCGAGATCAATGCGAACATGGAACGATGTTTGGTAAAAGTACCAAAAAATAAATAATTTGACTGAATACATTTACCTGAGAAATGTTTTACTCATTTATAACTAATTACTTTTTTCAATACTTAATCAGTGAAATTACTGTACTTCAGAGAATGACAGTATTAAGCATATGACTGACTCCTTTTTACGCATTACCAAAGTTTAGCAAGGAAAAAATATATTCCGCCATTTTCTGTGTCTGTACGTTTACAATGCTGTTGTAATTCCTACTCTTATTTATGGTTGCGAGACCTGGACAACCTACAGGAGAAACCTAAAATGCCTGGGAAAATACCATCAACGATGCTTGCGGAGAATACTGAAAGTTAAATGCCAAGATCGTCGAACGAACATTAGCATCCTCGAGGAAGCCAACACTACAAGCATAGAGGCAAAGAGTCAGGCATCAGCTACGCTGGGCTGGTCATATCGTCCGCATGCCAGATACACGCCTCCCAAGGGAAATCTTCTACTCCCAACTAAAGAATGGCCAGCGTAACCATGGAGGGCAGCTTAAACGATATAAGGATGTTCTAAAGTATAATCTTAAAAGATGTCATATTGATACAATCAACTGGGAATCTACAGCCGAGGATAGGCCCAAATGGCGTAGCATTGTATACAATGGAGTTGAACATCTAGAAAAAGATAGGAGAAGATTAGAAGCTGAGAGGAGGAACCGCAGGAAAGAACGAGCGAATGCGAAGGATGGCATTCTTGCACAACCATCTGCTACAACTACTAGTGTGTGCTGTCACTGCAATAAAATATGTGCATCCAGAATCGGACTGTTCAACCATCTGAGACGACACAATTAATATGTCCAAATGACATTGTATTTATATACTACATATTCGTTGACGAATAAATGCCTATGATGATGATGATGATGATGATGATGATGTGTTTGTATGATTTTTTTTTTTTTAGAAACGTTAAGTGACTATCATCATTAAGTGAGACTAAACATGATACTTTCGAACTTTTCCGTATTTTTACTTTACTTAGTGACTTTTAGTAATTCAGATAATTTGCCATTTACGTTACAAATAATTGCTTCGTGAAATTGTGATCACTACTAGCCTCGACCTCTTGGGGTAAAATCTATATTTGGCATTTGCTGAAAAAAAAAAAAAAAAAAAAGCTCATACAAGGGCACTTGAAGGAATACATGTGTTTCCCCGAAGTGACTGATGATATTCTTTATAACTCTGCTGGCTGTCTAGGAAATAACGCTTTTCCTGTCACAGCACACATTCCAGAGCAACCGCTGTTCGGCTGGGTTCTCGCCCCAGGTGAACTGACTGCTAATATAATGTACAAAGAGGCCTTTGGAAACTAGTTCACAGAGTTGATGACTAAACTCACTTCGTTATCAGTGACTTAAAAATGACAACGTACACGTTAACGTTGGGTAGAAGCAGAAATCTGAAACATCGTTAACTATCGGCCCGTTAATAACGAGTACGTTCTGCTAATTATTTATATTTATTCTCCTGTTCGTAATGTTTATCTAATGAATCCGCTTATAATAATACAGTTCTGAAGGTTTTATTGGCCTTTAATTCGTTACTTCGAATGTGGCATTCCAACGTACCTACGTATCCTAGGCGTTACGCCTTAGGAGTGCTGGGGGTCTAACGTTGCCAAACTCTCGAAGCGAAGTAAATCTATTACTAGAATATAACCAGGGGCGTAGCCGGGGGCGTTACTGGGGATTAGAACCCTTCCCCCCCATGGAACTTTTACAAAAAGAAAAACAGAAACTGACAATAAACTAAACAAACAGTCAGAGACATAACTGTAAAACCAACAGATCTATTGAATCTAATTTCTAAGAAGCCTCGAAAATTGGATTTTAGACTGTAAAATGAACATACCATTCACTGTAAAACTGTTGACCTCGATCGTATTCTTCTTGTTCTGTATTTTAATATAAGATTTTGTAGTGTACTGCAATATGAATATCAATATAATTCACTTGTATCAGAGTCCTTATAGTAACACGTATTGCATGCGCGCCCATACACGCACCTTCATTATGTTCTATTAGCATTTTGGAACTATAGCCCCATCCATCGGCCGATCCTGGCTACGCTTCTGAATATAACTACTATAATTTTCTTCCAGGAAATAAGTTACAAAGAAAAATTACAACCGGCGATAAGTATTCGCTACAAGTAGTTCGATTACTATTACTCAATCACTCACAACTCTACCCAGGGCTTATAAGAATAAATTGTATATCGACTCGAAGTGTATTCATACAAATGTTCTTCTTTTATCGATTTTGGCCAGCTGTGGACCACGTAAATAACTCCTCATAATTTAAATTTTCTTTGGCGCCAGTACTCTTTCATTCTCCTGCTTGCTGCTTCTTTCCATTCAGCCGTCCATTGTTGTTTCTTCTTGGTCGCTGTTTCTGGCTCTAGGAAACCCTTAAATGTGTGTAATCGTCACCATAAGACCTATCTGTGTCGGTGCGACGTAAAGCAAAGTGTGTAACTTTTTTCTCAAGGTGGTTCTATTGTGGATGTCTTGATGTGTGATGTTCCTCATCACTTGCGGGATGAAGCCCCGGGCTTGGGAACGGCACTAGCGGAGTTCATACAAATGTTAATAATAATGTTATGGATTTTACGTTCCACTAACTACTGTTTACGATTTTCGGAGTCGCCGAGGTGCTGGAATGTTGTCCTTCCGGAGTTCTTTTACGTAAATCGATGATGATGATGATGATGATGATGATGATGATGATGATGATGATGCTTGTTGTTTAAAGGGGCCTAACATCGAGGTCATCGGCCCCTAATGGTACGAAATGAAACGACAAAGTAAAAGTTCAAAATCATCCAAAAATAAAAAAATGTCATGAAGAATGAATGAATGAATGAACATGAATTTAAAACAATCAGTGGATCCGTCTCAAAAAACTATCATAGTTAAAAGTAGTACAGACCAAGGGACCACTTCCAAAGCACAATCCTGAATCGAGAATGCTTGGTGTCTAAATGGGTCCAAAATACAGATCAAAGGCCCCTCAGAATGATACTTATCGCTTGTAATGTAGAACCATGGTATCCGTCCTGTTGCGGTACTAATCAAAAGTAGCAGAGACTTGCGGTATTCCACACATTATTGTACTACTCAGAGGTTATGAAATTCGACGTATAATACAGACCTATGTTTTTCTCACTTTGCGGCGCCATTTACAGGCAACGCAAACCTATGGTGTTCATCACATGAGAGTACTAACCACAGGGACCTCTCCCTATCCCGTGGTGTTCCTCATATAGTGGGTACTAATCATAGGCAAGGCAGAACCATGGTAGCTATCATCCCATGGTTCTGCTCATATCGTGGTACTAATCAAAGGTACTCCAAAAGCCGACCGCGCGGTGCTCCTGTGTGCTACTAATCATAAACCTATTTCGTACCTAATATAGTGGTACTACGCACAAGTAAAAGCGACCCTTGGTGTTCTCCGCGTGGTGGTACTAAGCACATGTAGTTTCATGGTTCGAATGCAATCATCCCTTGGTCGCCCCTTTTAGTCGCCTCTCACGACAGGCAGGGGATACCGTGGGTGTATTATTCGTCCGCCTCCCCCACCCACAGGGGGTGTGTGTTTGGTCCGCGAGAGGTATTTTATTTCCCTCAAGTCCGCCGGCAAGCCGGTTAGGACCCCCCTATCCGCCACCTGGGACGCGCCACGTGGGAGTATCACCTCTCCCCCTGCTACGCCTGCGTAGCAAGTTCGTGGTTTACGTAAATCTACCGACGTATTAACCACCTTAAGATATCACTGGACTGACCCGGGATTGAACTTGCCAACCTGAGCTCACTCAGGCCGGTAATTAAAAAGTTAAACCGTTCTCTAAATGTAAGTGGGTGCGAATATCCTGGATTCGAAAAGTCTGTCTGAGTTACTTCAAATGTCCATATAAAGATGTATCCGTTGAATGAAGATGTCCGTTTGGTGATGTTCCATTCCATATTGAAATGACCATACCTCAAAATGTAACAGCTAACATGATCGATAGGCATAAAAATATGCTATGAATAAGGAGAAGCAAAGAAGCCACCGGAATATTGATCAGGGAACTGGCAAAATGTTTATGACCAACATGTAACCTTCAGCAGTGTTTACGGAATGGTGAGCTAACATATTACTCAGCCGTTGTAGGTTCAGAGCAACATAAATAATTACTCAGTACTGAACATACACCACATTTCTAGCACTCTACCAATAGGAAGAAGCAAGTCTTTAGAATGATATTCGTGTATTATCGGAACAATCGTGGTTCACTTCGGAGGAAAGGGAGCACAGTTTTCGCGAAACGTTTAAGTTTCCATGCAAATCGTCTCAGCCCAACATACTATGTCTATTCTAGTTTCTTGGAATATCTTATTTTTTTAAAAAAACTCTGATCAAATTTTAAGTGTCAACAGAACGAAAAAATAATAAATGACTGAAGGCGAAGCAAATACCTCTATCTTTCAACTTCAAGGTGTTACATATTCTATGAGATGTAGTGTGTCCTTAAATCCCGTATCATAGCACAAAGGGAAACAAATATTCCAATTCTTTCTTTCAGGTAAGCGATGTTAAAGCCAGGGGAGCGTACCGAGATCATTTTACTCTGCAGGCGTGAAGAATGGTCACAGAGACAGGTGAGGGGTGAATTAATCACTGCACTGATTCATTAATTATCTTTCAAGATAGACTGGTTTTTGGGGACAGTGGGATAGGAAAGGACTAAAATAGTGGAGGAAAGAGTGTGGCCTTAATTTAAGTACAGCTCTAGCATGTGCCTGGTGTGAACATAGGAAACTACGTAAACCTATATTCAGGGCTGCCGATAACTGGGGTGAACCCACTATACTATCTCCAAACAGCTAGGCGGCCCGAGAAGCGCAGCAAACTTGCTCGGTCAGTAACATTGATATTTGGTCTCTTGAAGTGGTAGCAGTGATCGCGTGGTTTTGACTACGCTGGTTGCCGTGGCTACCAAAGTGAGCAGCATTTCACATTGAGAAATGAGTATCACTGAAATTCAGTAAATGGTGGTATGCTGCATTACTTTCCTGAGTTCCATCAGTGTGCTTTCCTTGCATATCCTTTGTAGAGCAATTCAATGAAATTAACTGTTTACATTTTTACTTATTTGTGTGGTTGGCCTGGTGCTTTCTTTTCATTCTGACACTTGTGTTTAATATTTACTTGGAGGAAATTATTTGTGAATGCTTGGATGGTAAAAGAGGTGTCAACGTTGGAGGTAAAAGAACTGAATGTATAAGATTTGCTGATGATATGGCAGTAATAGCTGAAAATGTGAAGGACCTCCGCAAAATACTGAGAGAATTAAACAAAAAGTGAAGAATATGGAATGAGCATAAACAAAAAAAAAGGTAAGGGTGAAAAAGCGACAATCAACATAGGGGGTGTGGCCCGATAGAGAAAGAACTGAGGAAGAGACTTACAAGGTGTTACGTATGGAGTATTGCTCTATATGGCGCTGAAACATGGACATTAAGGAAGGAAGAACAGAGAAGAATAGAGGCATTTGAGATGTGGATTTGGCGAAGAATTGAAGGAGTAAAGTGGGAAGATAAAATATCAAATAAGGAAGTCCTGAAGAGAGGGGGGGGGGGGGGGGGAAGTGAGGAGCATGCTGACCTTAATCCAAACTAGGAAGAAAAATTGGATAGGGCATAATCTAAGATACAAGACTTTATTACGAGTAGCAATTGAAGGGATGATAAAAGGAAAACAAGGAAGGGGAAGGAGTCGATATCAGTTATTAGACAGCGTTAGAAAAACAAAGGAAGATTATGCAGAAGTGAAGAAAAGGGCACAAGATCGAGAGATATGGAGGTCACGGCCATGATTGGACCTGCCGGATAGCAGAACAACCTATGATGATGATGATGATGATGATGATGATGAACAACAGTTATCATTATAAAACAAGTGAATGAACTTCTGGGCTGAAATTGACAAGTTCTGTATTTTGTACGGGAAGTTATACATTCTTCATGCTTCTTGATCAGAGCGTGACATAGGAAGCACAGAAAGTATTCGCGAAATGCTATGCGGCACAGCAAACGATTGGAACCACTGTATACTTTTAAAGCTACCAAGTCGAGTGTGGGGAGAACATAGTATCGCGACTCATTACTTTCACACAAATTCCTCAACTCTATGACTGGGAACATTGGCATACGACTTTCTACGCATCAGGATTATATGACATGGTAAGTTGGGTTGCTCTTTCTCGTTAAACAACATTTACCACCATTCTATACAGTATTATGGGCAATTAGAAATTAAGGAAGGAAGTGGAAAATAAAGAGCAATATATATACGAATCGAGATCTATTCTATAAATTATTGTTCAAATTGCAAAGAATGAACCTCATTACGGCTCCGCATTGACTCACAGATTCTTAGTTTCCATTCTTACGAATTTTAATTTTTCGGCTCTACCTTTCAATACTCACTCGACATGCTGTGGTTAATTGTATTTGGCTGATAGGCTAATGAATTGCGTGTTAATCTAGGGAAGTATTGAAAGGAGGACCCGAAAAATTAAAATTCGTAAGAACTGTAACTAAGACACTGTTCACATAGCAAGCTTGTGGTCTTACGTGATTTTTGGGGGGCCGATGACCTAGCTGTTAGGCCCCATTAAACAACAAACATCATCATCATCAACGTGATTTGTGATATCATGATTAGCCCATACTTACGGAAACTAGGCTACAGTTTTAAGTGGAATTGGAATACATGCACGCGATTTTCTATTTCAAAAATCCCTCCACACATTGGCCAGATTCGATCCGCGGTCACCTTGGAGAAATATCAGGAACGATGCCAGTCGACTCCACAACCCTGAACTATACTTCTTATACAGTCGGAATATAGAGAGTATCGTGGATCCAATTCAAGTCCTAATACAAAAGAAACTTGCGTGGTTCCTGACAACTTCATGGACTCTTCTCTTCAAAGTTACAACTCGTATTGCTGTTACAAGATCAAGATGATGAAGATCATGATATGTCATTTAGGCTCTGGGAAAAACATTGCATATGCACACAGCCTAACAACCCAAAAGCTTGGTTCTACTGCGGTGGCCGTCGGAATAATAATGTTAGTGGTTTTATGTGTCGGTAG
Organism: Anabrus simplex; assembly: GCF_040414725.1. Taxonomy (NCBI): domain Eukaryota; kingdom Metazoa; phylum Arthropoda; class Insecta; order Orthoptera; family Tettigoniidae; genus Anabrus; species Anabrus simplex. The sequence goes on along the minus strand of NC_090274.1, from coordinate 43,680,165 downwards.
TTCTTTAAATACCACCGGACGGAGCCGGGATCGAACCCGTCAACGTAGGCTCAGAAAGCCAATGCGTCTACTATTTGAGCTAGTCGGCCCGGCAAGGCTGGAGAAGACTAGGCAGGACTGTGTCGCGGAAGACCTTAGGCAAAGAGGAAAGTCCGGCAATGAATACCAGAACAGAATTGTAGACTGGGTGCTTGTGTTGATTCCAACACGCTCTTCTCCATACGCATAAACCACACTACCAATCGCCGTATAAATACAACGAATAGTTAATACATCCCATCACTCCACATACGGTTGGCGCCAGGAAGGACATCCGGTCGTAAAACAGAGCCAAGTCCACATGCGTGACAATTCACAGGGCGTGAGGAAAGAGGTGGAAGAACAAAGAAAGAAAGAAAGAAAGAAAGAAAGAAAGAAAGAAAGAAAAAGGATCTACACACTTCATCCGACAGACTGACGTGCAATAAGTACAGAGGGCAGTTGATCACTACGGTGAGACTGTCGGTACCTTAAGCAAAGGCAACAATCACCTCCATCTAGTTCGCATTGATATTCAATTGAACATTTATAAATAACTTTCGAAAAATCAAATTTTATTACAACTTATTCATCACAACCACCGTCCGGCTCGATGGCTAAACGGTTAGCGTGCTGGCTTTTGGTCACAGGGGTTCCGGGTTCGATTCCCGGCAGGATCGAGAATTTTAACCATAACTGGTTAATTTCGCTGGCACAGGGGCTGGGCGTATGTATCGTCATCTTCATCATTTCATTATCATTTCATCCTCATCACGATGCGCGGGTCGCCTACGGTCCTCACTTCAAAAGACCTGCACATGGCGAGCCGAACTTGTCCTCGGACACTCCCGGCACTAAAAGCCATACGCCATTTAATTTTTTTTTATCACAACCACCACCATTATTTATGAAATCAATACACTTTATTAAAAATTTGCAATCTCCATCTCCTTTAAAAGCAGTGTTTTGACGAATTACTTTTTCCTTTTCTTTTAACAATATGCTTCATGTGGCACCGGCACAGATAGGTTTTATGGCGACGACGGGATAGAGAAGAGCTAGGAATGGGAAGGAAGTGACCGTGGCCTTAATTAAGGTACAACCCCAGCATTTTCCTGTTGTGAAAATGGGAAACCACGGAAAACCATTTTCAGAGCTGCCAACAGTGGGGTTCGAACCCACTATCTCCCGAATACAAGCCACGCAGCCACTTGTTCGGTACGAATTATTATCTTCAAGCACATAAACTCCTTCAGGACATACGCTCTGCCTATTTAGGCGACTGTTGGCTACACAGATGACCTGCAGATATTAAAATGTCACGTGGTTAGCGTGTTTCCTGTACCAGCCTTCTTTCTTGTCTGGGCTTCTCATATCACACTGTCCCTCAGATAACCTCACCAGGCTTCCCGTGTCTCCAGTCCTCGATTCAGGTTTAAAATCGAACACGAGACCTTCAGGTAAAAGGCTGTCACGTTACCCCCACACCATAGGGCGGGCCACATCCTCTCTAGTAGACCGCCATTCAATTTATTGACTTGCATTCCAAACCCACTCGCTTCGCGCTTTACATAACCCTAGAGACAGTGTGTTCATTACTGAGCTCCTACCTACTACATTGTAACACGTCAACATCATTTTCTTGGTCCGTTAATACAAACATTTTAAAGAAATTACCATTAATTTGAATTGTCACGGTAATAATAATATTAATTTTTAAAGTTGCTCAGTAAAACAGAATCGACAAAATCCTAAAAGTAGAAAAAAGAATAACTAGAACATGCATAAATAAAAAGTATTAAACAGATGAACAATGGTGAACAGTGCGGAATGAAGTTGGTGTACAGAGAACTGGAACCCTTCAAAGATACCATACGGAAGGGAAGGATCTTATTTAGGTCACGTTATGAGAACACCAGAAACCAGATTACCAAGAAAATTTATAGAGAAACTTTGGAATCTGAAGCAACAAGTAGGATGCATTACTATACGCAAACCTTTTCTTGAGCCCTGAGCTATCTAGTGCTGAATCGGTAGACCTCGGTTATTCATCGCTGTGCGACATCTGGCGCACACTCTACAAACTAGTACTGTTGTTTACACAGCAAAGCCAAACTATATAATTCTTGCTAGTAACAAGATTCACATCTAGAAATGTTAAATAATGTAGGCCTACAGTATGTGTGATACAGTTGTTGACGTAAGATAATTTTTTTTTGCTAGGGGCTTTACGTCGCACCGACACAGACAGGTCTTATGGCGACGATGGGATAAGAAAGGCCTAGGAGTTGGAAGTAAGCGGCCGTGACCTTAATTAAGGTACAGCCCCAGCATTTGCCTGGTGTGAAAATAGGAAACCACGGAAAACCATCTTCAGGGCTGCCGATAGTGGGATTCGAACCTACTATCTCCCGGATGCAAGCTCACAGCCGCGCGCCTCTATGCGCACGGCCAACTCGCCCGGCCGTAAGATAATAAATGTTTAGAAAAATCATATCGATCGATCATATTATCGATTCAATTCAGATTTCATTTCCATCCAGTTGGCAGTATAACCGGAACCGGCAGCGCTTCCTCCTTACTCCTCACCCCGTAAAAATCGGGCTCAAGAAAAGGTTCGCGTATAGTAAGGAAATTAGAGAGGATATGGAAGAATTAGAAATAACTCGAGACAATTTGCAAAACAAAACAGAAAATTTAAAGAAACTCAAAAACATAAAACTGATTAGATTTAAACCAAATATGCAGTGAAAAGGGTAATTTACAGATGAGGAACGCCAGAAAAGATCAGAACGAATGAAAAGCTACTGGGCCTACCATACAATGATTGTTTTACATGGCGACATCGGACGACATGGAGTGTCGAATGGACTTTCTGCCGGCCTTCAAAAATCCGACCACCTCTGCCGGGTTTGAACCAGCTATATTGGGATCTGGAGGCCGGTGGTGGTGGTGGTGGTGGTGGTGGCGAATATAATAAAATTCGATTTTTTGAAGGCTGCTTGCATATTTTCAATTGAATTTCAATGCGAAGTAGATGGAGATGATTGCTACCTTTACCGGGCGAGTTGGCCGAGCGGTTAGGAGCCCGCAGCTGTGAGCTCGCATCCGGGAGATAGTGGATTCGAACCCCACTGTCGGCAGCCCTGAAAATTGTTTTCCGTGGTTTCCCATTTTCACACCAGGCAAATGTTGGGGCTGTACCTTAAGTTCTTTTTTTTTTTTTGCTAGGGGCTTTACGTCGCACCGACACAGGTAGGTCTTATGGCGACGAGTACCTTAATTAAGGCCACGGCCGCTTCCTTCCCATTCCTAGACCTTTTCTGCCTCATCGTCGCCATAAGATCTATCTGTGTCAGTGCGACGTAAAGCAAATAGCACCAGCACTATTGTTACCTTTGCTTAAGGTATGACTTTACTACGGGAGTGGAGTTGCAGAAATCATTGCATATTTGCCTTGTTCGGCATCTTTAAATAAATCCGATTCACTCCAATTACTGTGAATTCCCAAGGGGTATTTCTACACAAGCAGTCACTAGAAATATCGTGTGCATCAGAGATAGACAGTCGGTTTCCAGATCCCAAGACTGTGAGTTCAAATCTAGCAGTCGAATTTTTGAAGGACGGTAAAACGTCCATTCGGCACTCCATGTCACAGGCCTGCCATACATCTGGTGTTTAATCGACCAAATTATTTAAAACTCAGCCGTAGATAACCCAACAGAGATCTAGTCTATTCTACTATCTGGTAGAGTAAAAAAGGGAAATCGGAATTGAAACGCAGGTAGCGAAATGATGTAAAAAAATGTATGTACATGGTAGCTGAGGTCATACGATCATCATCATCATCATCATCATCATCATCATCATTAACATCGCCACCATCATCATCAGGCTCCTTGGCCGAATGGTCAGTATATTGGTCTTCGGATCTGAGGGTCCCAGGTTCGAGGCCTGGGTGGGTTTTTCTACTTGTCTAACGTCGCACTAACACATCGAATGTAGCGGTCGTGGCCGTAGGGTACAGTCCTAGTATTTACCTGGTGTGAAAACTGGAAACCTATCTTCAGGGCTGCCGATGGTGAGATTCGAACCCACTATCACTCGAATGCAAGCTCTCAGCTGCGCGAACCTAAGGCTGGTATTACATTATCAAAGAAATTCGTCGAAGACCTTTTGAAAATATATTTTTTTAAAATAATTATATGGCAGTGTAATGGAGGAATATTTTATAAAATGTCCTTTTATAAAATAAAAGTATAAAAGGTGGTGTAACATGATATATTTTGCAAAATATTTGACTTGTTAAATTCAAAATGGTGGATCGTAAGTTCAAAACTGCTTATTTCAGAGTATGACATGTTAGGGTCCCATGACTATTAATTAAATAGCTGAAGAGTGATTTTTACATACCGGTACTGATACAGCTACAGCACACAAATCAGTATCATTTGTATTACAGAGGGTCATTCCAAACTTAGGCCGTCATAGTGCAGAGCTTCTTTCATGAACAGGAGTACGGTAGTTATTTCTGGAAGAATGTGGGTTTCCCAACGTGTTCCAATAATAACCATCACTTGATACATTCACAACAATCAACAAGTCTTTGAAGTAATTAGCCAGTTCTGAGAATCCAGTAGTCAGCGAAGATGCGATAACAAAGACTTCTCCTTTTCTAAACTCTAAATACTAAAGTTTCCAGCCTGTTTATAACTCTCGGCAGTCAGTGTAGCTAAGTAGGCCTATGATGGACGGTTGAGTTGTAAATGATTTGGTCCTAGGAAAGAGATTATTCCTTAATATTGTAATGGTCAGCGTGTTTTGGTCACTATAATTGGAATATGCATTTCTTCTGTGTATGTGTTCGTGCCATTAAGTGTATTATTTTAATTCATTCGGATTCAGAAACTAAATGTAGTTATTAAATTATGTCCGGCTTCAACGATATTTCCTAATCCGCCTCCCAACACTCTTTAACGATATTAATGGGGGACAAGAGCTTGATATAGCGTCAAATAAAAGCATATTCGAGAGGAGTGTAAATAGTCTCTTAAAGATAAGTTGATGTGAAGGGATTATACCGTCATCTTGACCCACGACGACTTGGCTATGAATATGGACATTCTCATGGTTTTCGATCTGGACAGTTGTTATTAGTAGGCTGTGTACCTGATCTTGTTATATTTTATTTATTTATTATTTATTTACATAGTTTACGCCCACATTGGAGCACTTAAATCAAACCCAAATACATTTACGTTAACAAAGAATTAACTGAAGATTTAGCTTGCATCATCTTCTTCCTTTCCCAAAACCTCTTCATTCTGGCTGACCTGGCTGCCCTTTCTTCATCAGATATGACATATTGTTTGTGTTGTACAGTTTTTAATGACTTCTTATATTTTATTATGAAAGTTTACGTTTGTTAAATAGTCTGTTGACAGTGCAAGTGAAATTTGCTCAGTGTAGCTGCATCTTGTGCTTCGTAAATAAATAAATAAATAAATAAATAAATAAATAAATAAATAAATAAATAAATAAATAAATAAACAAATAAATAAATAAATAAATAAATGGCTGGCCTTTGATCACCGGGCTCAATTCCTCAGGCACGGGGACTGGTTGTGTGTGTCGTCTTCACCATCATTTCATCCTCATCACGACGCGCAGGTCGCGTACGGTGTCAAATCAAAAGACCTGCATCTGGCGAGCCGAAGTCCTCTGACACCTCTCGGCACTAAAAGCCATACGCCATTATTATTATTATTATTATTATTATTATTATTATTATTATTATTATTATTATTATTATTATTATTATTATCATCGTTGCGTCATTATTGTTCATTGTAATAATATACAACCCTGTACTACGAAATTAACTTGTAACTTTCCTTATCAGGAAACGAGGCGCCCATTTTTTAATTATTGCGGGGGGAGGGGAAGGGCGAGCTTCTTAGCGCCGCTACTGACACCATAATTTTAAGACAGCAAGTGTATTTAAACACAGCGGAGGCGATAAATATGGATGCACAGATTTGAACGTGTAAAGGACATTTCTTCCATTCATGTAATTTTGATTATTGTAAGCAATTTCTTACCATTTTACCATTTTGTACACAGGGGTATCTATTACCCATACTACTGGGCCTTCGTGGAAAGAAGAACTTCAAAACGTGTAGTATGAACAAGCAGACAGGTGTAGATCGTGTGGTGTACTCTCCTGTGATGATTCAGTTCAAAGCATACCGGTACATTTTATGAGAACTTTTGTCGTTAACAATACAAGTGAAAGCTAATAGTAGCCAAACATGCACACTACTGTCCTTCATTTTTGCTGAACTATGATAAAATATTTTATGTAGTGTAATGGTGCAATGGCTGTATGTTATAATCTTTTACGAAAGTTAACCTGCACAACATATTTTACAAAAGATCTTTGACAGATATATTTGATAGTGTAATACCAGATTAACCACACCGTCAACTTGTTCAGTGCCGGGGTGTTTGTCTCAATACTCATATCCATCTATACACAACGTATCACACTAGAAACCAGCACAGAAACAAGCAACTGTGAACTCATCCTCCTCGTGAGTTAGGTCTGGAGACAGAAACGGCATCCGGCCGTAAAACTACAAAGTGCCGACCCCATGTAACTTGAAAAAAGGCGAAGATTATAATAATAATAAATATACCATACGTGTAGAATAAAGGAGCCCACAATACGAGTTGTTGACGATTCACAAAAATTAAAATGATTTTGCCAAGGTCTAAAACTGTGCCACTGAACTTAAATGACGAAATACAACGAAAAAGAAAACTACCGTCAAATCAGTAACACTTCATAACGTAAATATATTCCAAAGAAAAGGGAAAGCAACGGGAAACTACCTCACTCCTCATTTCCCTAGTACGCCTCTTCAGTGACGCCTAGGCTATTTATGACAGCTGTTGGTGGAGCTGCAAAGGATCAAACCAGCCTTCGGGCTGAATACCCAACATATATACCTTAAAATGTTGTTCTATAAAAGACGTACCCTAAATCAATCGTGATGACTCGGAATAATAAATTATTACAAAGCTCACAAGTGCACACGACTCACACCATATCTTTTAAAAAAAACTATATCTAGATGTTATTACTAGCTACCTTCGTGATCTCCTTCATCATCCGATGGTTTCTGCACCTCGACGGAGGGTACATTCATCTGAGTGAGGGGTGGTTGCCGGTAATCCGACACTTTCCTGGGCACTGGGGTATTATACACTTCAAGCACGGTAAGTTCCAATCTGCTGGCATCAACCTCCTCTTCTTCACCACTGACAACTTCTTTCACATCACGTTTCGGTGTATTAATATCGGGGACACCATCCCTTGCTCCACCAGACCACAAACCACAACACCAGGGGAACAACTGAATACCTGGAGTAAATATTGCCAGGTATCCCGACGTTTTCTTTCCCCCCGTTCGCTTGCTCTTCGGGCGACCCATCTGATACAGATTACACAGATCTTCTCTATGCAGTCAGCTAAAGTGAGTCACATCAGATACACAAACACAAGTGATAAATACGACCTTTCAACCTTCAAATATTGAAAATCTAAAGCTGGAGTTACACCGAATTCACACACTGAATGAAAATAGCACAGCAGTTGGGCTTCAACAAACAATAAACGGATCATGCATACTTCTCACGCACGGAAAATCCTAATTCTAGGAGATAACTGTTGGATTTTAAATCAGCGTTAAGAGTAAATCGATGACAAAGTTGTTGTAATGCTCAAAATACAAAACAATACTCGACAGTGTAAAATAAATTTGCTATACGCACTGAAGACACTGAAGTAGATTAATAAAATAACGATGAAACAACCAAAATTAGAAAATGTTCCACCACGAAATAAGCCACTATCAAATCGTAAACTCAAAGAAACGAAACAACTGAACAAGCTAAGCACTTGAAAAGGCCTTAGTTAAAACTGATCATGTTCAACAATCACATAAATGATGAACTTATGCTCGAAACTTCAACATCATTTCTTGACAAATGCAGGCATGCAACGCGCACAGTTTCACATGAAATTAAATTTGTTTCTAGTCATTTCACAAAGTTGTCTTGCTTGTTTATTCTGACACAGATGAAAACTTCATTTAAACTATAGTTTCCTTCGCAAAAGGTACACAGGAATTAACAGGTATAGCTGTAATTATGTTCCTCTCCAAGGAAATTGTCGAAAGTCTTGGCTGTTCAGCAACTAAGCAAGAGATTCATAAGTAAACGTTCGTTTTCAGTGAAAATACTTTCCGTTAATAAGACCACACACACAATCTCGCTGAACACTGTGATAATGCCGTAAGTTAATCTAAAATTACTTCACTTGTGCTACAATAATGATAGTATCTTATATGACGAAAGGCACTTGCATCACGGAACGATATTTTCATTCAGACTGAAATGAAAAGGAATAATTATTTCTGTTTATGTTCAACACCAAGATTTGCCTATTCGTTGCCGATCGAGAGCTCTATCTTGTCCATGGTCTCCTAAATCGTATATAAATAAGAGTATAGCAGGCAAACTTTTCATGCTCTGATAGTCGGCACTCTACTAACGTCCAGCTAAAATATCAGATCGTGGCATCGAAAGCGACAGGAAGCCTGATTGCATAAACATTTCCGTTCCAGCTTGGAATGGGAAGTGGGAAAGAACCATAAAACACATACACGTAGACCGCAAATCTGTACTGTAAATCCATACGGCTCTAATGACGACGACGACGACGATGATGATAATGATAATGATTGTTGTTTAAAGGGGCCTAAACACCTAGGTCATCGGCTCCTTCTAGTGCCGGGAGCGTCCGAGATCAAGTTCGGCTCGCCAGATGAAACTATTTCGATTTGACACCCGTAGGCAACCTGCGCGTTGTGATGAGGATGAAATTATTATGAAGACGACACATGCACCCAGCCCTCGTGCCAGTGGAATTAACCAATTATGGTTAAAACTCCAGACCCTGTCGGGAATCGAATCCGGGACTCCTGTGACCAAAGGTCAACATGTTAACCATTCAGCCATGGAGTTGGACAACAAAATAGAGATTACCGAGCTCGATAGCTGCAGTCGCTTAAGTGCGGCCAGTATCCAGTATTCGGGAGATCGTGGGTTCGAACCCTACTGTCGGCAGCCCTGAAGATGGTTTTCCGTGGTTTCCCATTTTCACATTAGGCAAATGGTGGGGCTGTACCTTAATTAAGGCCACGGCCGCTTCCTTCCCACTCCTAGCCCTTTCCTCCCTCATCGTCGCATAAGACCTATCCGTGTCGGTGCGACGTAAAGCAAATAACAACAACAAAAAATAGAGATTGCTTGGGATAAACTCACAAATGAACGACCTTAGAACGCTAGAAAAGGAACGCTTTCTAAAGATATCCCTTGGCGTTTCTAGATATACAAGCTCAAGACTGGTATACGAACTCGCCGTGGAACCTTTCCTAATTGAAACACAGAGATTTAAGCTACATCTACCCTCTATGGAGAGTTGGAAGAAGCTACTGCAGGAAAACGAAGCGAAAAAAAAAAAAAGCAGAATTCTACGCTACAGAGGCTATGGTGGACAAGTCATAGATGGACACAAACCAGGAGCTGCGACCCTTCATGACTTTAAATGGCAGTACGCGGATATCACCACTGGGCTCGCAGGTTAAAATCCTTCCACGATCCAGACGACAAGTGCGAGTGTGAACTCTGTGATAATGTCTGCAAACGCTACCACGCCGTGAAAAAAAAAAAAAACCCTACCCAAGTCTATAATAGAGTTCTGTACGAGCACCGAGTGAAACTCTCGATATCACACAGTGATTCTCTCTAACAATTTGTTTGCTTTGTTACTATTAAATTCATATGGCAATGGGAAACATACTGCCGCTGTACATACAAACTTTACAGGTTTGATGATCCAGTTATTTTACCGCTTGAAAATAATAATAATAATAATAATAATAATAATAATAATAATAATAATAATAATAATAATTACTCCTTCAAATACCTTGGAGAAACAATAGGGCCAACATAGAAGGAGCAACCAAACTCCATAAGGCGTACAGACTAACGTGGAATTACTACAACAAGAGAGTCATATCGCGTAATGCAAAATTACGACATTACAAATTACGACATTTTGCCGAAAGCTTACTCTAAAATTATAGAAATTGAAACATAAGAAAATAAAATTCTTCGGAAAATTCATGGTCCCACGAGAGAAAATGGAATGTGGATTAAGAGAACAGCGGACCTCTATTCATTAACTGACAGGTTCACTGATGCCGTACGCAAGAAACGCCCGAAATTCTATGGCCATATCTAATAGAATGGACAACGACAGACTCGCCAAAAGATTATTTAAAATAATCAACTCAAAAAAGGTCAACATAAACTGGTAGAAGAAACTTATCTTTTTTTTTTTTTTTTTTTTTTTTGCAAGTTGCTTTACGTCGCACCGACACAGATAGGTCTTATGGCGACGATGGGATAGGAAAGGCCTAGGAATGGGAAGGAAGCGGCCGTGGCCTTAATTAAGGTACAGCTCCGGCATTTGCCTGGTGTGAAAATAGGAAACCACGGAAAACCATCTTCAGGGCTGCCGACAGTGGGGTTCGAACCCACTATCTCCCGATTACTGGATACTGGCCGCACTTAAGCGACTGCAGCTATAGAGCTCGGTAGTAGAAGAAACTAAGGTCGACCTCCAAGAAATGAACATCACAGGCGACATCATAGAAGATCGGGGACCTTTTAGCACAATAGTAGCCAAGCAAAACTTTGTGGAGAAATCTAAAATGAAAACTGGTAGGAAGTGATCCGCTGAACGCAAGGTGTAAACACAGAGCATTCATGAAGAGATTTCGGGAGGATAAGAAGGCGAAAACCATCAGGCTAACGAACAAATTCAAAGGCGCTCTTAGAATGGGCATAACGAATGAAGAAGAAGAAGAAAAGAATGATCAAAGAAAAGAACAACACATAAATAATAATAATAATAATAATAATCATCATCATCATCATCATGTACTATTCTTAAATGTGAAGCCTCCACGATATGTAGAGTTATTCTTTTCTTCTTCCGGGTTGAACCATGTTGTTGTTTTCTGTACATTTGTCGTACAGTTTGCCGACGTTTCGAATTCATTGTAGTATTCTAATAGATTAGCACCTGGGCGATTGATTACCTCGGATCGAGTAGGGGTATTTCGGTCGCCTTGACTGCCGTACTGCAACATACACCAATCCAAGAATTTGTTCCAGTGGAAAGCGTGATCGCAAATCGAAAGAGGCACCTTGGATTGTTTTTTTTAATAGCTGGAGGTAGGTCCAGAAGAAAACTTACCAAGCAAATTAAGATTTTCAAACTAGTGAATTAAAATACGGATTTCTTCTTTGTCATCATACAATTTTGTCCATATGCCTGATTTATGCCAAAATGAGGGCAGTTTGTTGCAACCCACTTAATATTAAACGGCAGGGTGGTATGACATCCGGGATTTGTCATGTCCTGAATTAGGTTATACCACGTGAAAAATTTGGGACTACAGCGCTGAAGATAAGTTACCTGGGAGAATAATGGACTCGACAATGGAGAGGGAGACCAAGATGATTATTTTAAAGTAGGCCTAAGATTTTAATGATAAGAGACGTATAACTAAACGAGGGCCACGGGGCTAGTTGAAGATGTATATGATATCGCAAGTTGAGGAAAAATATTTTATTCTCGAGTATCCGAAGACGAGGCCCAACAAAATATATGTTCATTCTGAGACATTGTAGGCCAGAAAACGGTGGATTTTATTTGTCCTTTTTTGCCTTTTTCGACGTTTTTGGTTTCTTGGTCCTTTTCTAGCCTTTATTTTGGGTCTTAACGGCTTTTCTTGCAACTTCACCTTTCGACTACATTTTTACTGCCCATTCTATATTCGAATCATCATTAATTCATCCATCACTACTGCAGTAAATACATATATTTGAACCATATCTGAAAAGAATTTTAAATGAAATGGAAAGAAATGTTTAAAACATGTAACTAGAGCTTGAAAATCCAGGAGTATCAAATTATGTGCAAGATAAGTGAAATACTGACAGAAGAAAATTTTGATGTGTTTTTGAAGAATATCTCACTTGATTCAAGTATGAGCCCTTAAAATCTGTTGATGTGGAGAGAAGTTGCACGATGTTTCGCAACGTGCTGTCTGTAAACCGACGGACCTTTACACGTAAAAAGCTGGAGATGATTATTTTGATATAATACAAAGCAAACTGAGGTAAGGTTTCTGAATTCCAATTTCTGAAATCCTAGTGTGGTTAAGCCAAATATGATTCCAGTTATACTAATTTCAATTTCTTTCTCCAGGATGTTCATTGTGGGTTCGCTGAATTCATTCTAGGTGGAAAAAGAATATTTCATTCTAAATTCTGCAAGTACTTTCTAGTCAAACACGAAATTCCCTTTTTTTAAATTATGTTAATCTAAAAATGAACTGCTAACTGCAGAAAGGCAACTAGTCCTCAAAATTCACACATTCACTTTTCAGCACAGATCAGTTTTAAATGGGTGGACACACTGTTTACTGCTAAAGGGGAACGTCTGCCATCATTTTTATAGGTATGGCAAGAGTATGAATTTTGCTTTTACTGCAGATAGGAAACACGTCCGGGACTTGTTCCTCTTGTGCTGTAAACAATAGTTATAAATCACTGTTTACTGTTCTAAACACCAGTGGCGCTAGTGGCAGCTACTCTCAGCAAGGTCAGTCTAGACAGACCTTGACTCTCAGCTGATAAATGATTAAATTTTCTCTCATTATTTCTGCCAAGCTTAAAGGTTCAAATGAAGTATGCTTATGTGGTACATACAAAACCAAATTTCAGATGAAGTTAAAACTTGTCACCTTTTTGGAGACAACTGTGCTGTTCAAAACAAGAATCACACCCTTGTTAGACTTATGACTGTTTGTGAAGCTAAGAGATATGACAAAATAAATTTGGTGTTTCCTGTTGGAGGACATTCGTTTATGCCTAATGACCATGACTTTGGAATTATAAGGAGAAAACTAAGAAAAGTAGTGAGATATTATGAAACTGATGAAGTAATTGATGTGATTCCTGGAAAGAAAATGTAACTTGAAGATTTCATTGACTATTGGGCTTGGTGGCGCAAATTTTACAAGAGAACATGCTTAAGCAACGACTCTTATGGAAAAACGTAGTAAAACCTAACGAAATAAAGTTTTTAATCTGAAAATACTGTGAGATGTAAGTTTCTTCTGATGAACCAGGGGAGAATGAATGCAGTATGCATATTGCTGGATTGACACGTGATATTTTTCTCCTACGAAACACTATAGGGGACTTGGAACTACCGAATAATAAAGCCTATTCAGCTGTATTACTCATCAACCACTCAAAAATTGTGGTTATAAAGAAAACTTTGGTTTATATTCCGGATGAAAAGCTCAGATTTTGGAACGAAATAACGCCATGGGCTGTAACTACTGTGTCCATTAAAAAGATCAACCATCTGAATAAACGAAGCTCTTAAGTAGTATTTTGCATTAGTTATTGTGATATGAAAACAACAAAATAGCATTATGACGATAGTGTTCCATTAATAAAGCATTTTTCAAGATTTTTGCTACCTTTTTTTTAAAAAAAGTGTCAAAACAGTTTTTTGTCATTCCTGTAAAATCTTTGTGGACTTGTTGCCTTTCTGCAGTTAGCGATTCAAATATACACTGTCTGAAAGAGGAAGTATTTCACTCATATATGTTTGCACTGTATGTTTCATAACAGAACCTCCGTGGCTCAGGCGGCACCGCTGGATACCGTGGTTCAAATCCCGGTCACTCCATATGAGATTTGTGCTGGACAAAGCGGAGGCGGGACAGGATTTTCTCTGGGTACTGCGGTTTTCCTTGTCATCTTTCATTCCAGCAACACTCTCCATTAACATTTCATTTCATCTGTCAGTCATTTATCATTGCCGGCACATTTCCTATCCTCGCCGCTAATGGGGGCTTCATTCATTCCAAACCTGACCCAGTTGAATGACTGGAAACAGGCTGTGGATTTTCATTCATGTTTCATAACACCAGAATTTTGCATTTTTAAACATTATATTCCTTCGTTAAATATGTCATTAAAACTAAATTATGAATGAATTTGGATCGAATTTTTAAGTCCTTTTTTTGGTAGTTTTGTCTTTTTGGATATCTCTTACGTCTTTTTTTAAGCAATTTATAGATCTTCAACTTCCGAGCCCTTATGATAACGTGTTTATTTACATTCTAGCTAACTCGTACGTTGTAACCGAGCTCGATAGCTGCAGTCGCTTAAGTGCGGCCAGTGTCCAGTATTCGGGAGATAGTAGGTTCGAATCCCACTGTCGTCAGCCCTGGAAATGGTTTTCCGTGGTTTCCCATTTTCACACCATGCAAATGCTGGGGCTGTACCTTAATTAAGGCCACGGCCGCTTCCTTCCCACTCCTAGCCCTTTCCTGTCCCATCGTCACCATAAGACCTATCTGTGTCGGTGCGACGTAAAGCAACTAGCAAAAAACGTACGTTGTAAACAAAATATAATACATGCGTTAACAGTAGCTGTACTTTAGACAACCCTGGAGTCAAAGTTGAGTAGAACACTGGTATAGGAGGGAGCTGTCGTAAGTCGCAGGGTAAGGAAATGAAAGTAATGTCCCTTCACCCATAGCTAATCTGCCTAATGGACTCCGATGACGTCATATTGGGCGTGGTCTCCTGCCATTCTCCCCCATCAGTAGGTAAACAGCACGTGCCAACAACTCCTGACGATAAACTTTGTATGAGTAGGCCTATCCTTGGGTATCGTGTAAAGATGGTAACAACGATTTCGACCTGATTTTTCTGTAAAAGATAAACAAGAATTCTTTTGCACCAAAAAATTTAGTTAAGGACCGGTTATAGCCTACTATCTACTGGTAAAAGAGTTACCTGCTTAGAATTGCCATAATTCTCTTTCACGAAATCGGAACAGAACTTGTCCGACTCATTGGCTGAATGCTCAGCGTTGAGGCCTTCGGTTCAGAGGGCTCCGGGTTCGATTCCTGGTCGACTCGGAGATTTTATTGGCCTCTGATTAATTCTTCTGGCCTGGGGACTGTGTGTTTTTGTTTTTCCCAACGCTTTCCTCTTGATATTCACACAACACACTACACTATCAACCACTACAGAAACACGCAATAGTGATTACATCCCTCCATATAGGGCTGGCGTCAGGAAGGGCATCCGGCCGTAAAACAGGTATGGGAGAGAGAGAGAGAGAGAGAGAGAGAGAAAGAGAGAAAGAAAGAATGAAAGAAACCGGAACAGAACTTTAAAAGAAGACTGATTATCGACAAAAGACATTTATTTACAACATATAGGCCTATTATCAACAAACCTCTTTCACGCTGAATACATCAACAAAACAAAAAAAAAAAACCTTTTACGAGTTACAGACTTCCCAACGTCGTGTTGGAAGTACAGGAAATCAAAATTATTTTAAAACAATTCTTAGTATTATACATACAGTATGGCAAGAGGGTCCATAAAAAACCACCATACCTAAAGGAATTAAATACTGCATACAAACAAACAAGCCTTCCCCTGCTGCATCCTAAACAACTTGGCATCGCCACGGCAATATAGTCTATACTGTACAACAGGCTGCTGGACCAAAGCTCTGCTTGAGGATATTCCAGCAATTTAGAGGGTACACTTTAATTCAAATTATTATTATTATTATTATTATTATTATTATTATTATTATTATTATTATTATTATTATTATTATTGTTGTTGTTGTTGTTTTTGTTGTCGTCCGGCTTCTTGGTTGAATGCTCAAGGTACTTGCCTGCGGTTCAGAGGGTCCCGGGTTCTATTTCCCGCTGTGCCAGAGATTTTAATCGTGCATGGTTATAATTTCTACGGCTTGGGGACTAGGTGTTTGTGTTAGTATCAACACATTTCTCTTCATCTTCACACAACGCATTACATTACTAAACGCCACAGAAACACGCAATAGTGAATACATCCCTCCGTATAGGGTTGACGTCGGGCATCCGACCGTAAAACTGGGCCAGATTCACGTGTACGATACGGTTTACACCCGCGACCCGGAGGCCCCGGGTTCGATTCCCGGCCAGATCCGGAATTTTTACCTGGATCTAAGGGCTGGTTCGAGGTCCACTCAGCCTACGCGATTAGAATTGAGGAGCTATCTGACGGTGATATAGCGGCCCCGGTCTAGAAAGCCAAGAATAACGGCCGAGAGGATTCGTCGTGCTGACCACACGACACCTCGTAATCTGCAGACCTTCAGGCTGAGGATTGGTCGCTTGGTAGGCCAGGGCCCTTCAAGGGCTGTAGTGCCATGGGGTTTGGTTTGGTTTCGTTTCGTGTTAATAGAGGATGGTCGCCCAATTGTACTTCCTCTTAAAACAATAATCACAATTACCACCTTACGGCAGGCAGGGGATACTGTGAATGTATTCTCCCGCCCTCTCCAACAGAAGGATCAGCACGGATAAACACCACACGTTTTGCCAGAGATCTTTAACCCGCCGCCATGGAGTGTTGAATGGACTTTTTTCCCTACTCTTCAAATATCCGAGTACTTTTGCTGGGTTTGAATCAGCTGTCTTCTGGAGATGCCTTTGCTGGTAAGACCTAGTGTTTACAGTGCACTATGTCTTCTGGCATGGGCTAGAACAATTTTGTTACTTTTATTGATCTGTCAATCTTATCCTTGGCCTAGAGCCTAGACTATATGAAAGCGACTGAGGTATGAGCGATGCTAGTAATGCCATTCCTTAGGCAGCCAGTCCCTGCTATGAATGGTGTAATGATGCTTGTTGTTTAAAGAGGTCTAACATCTAGGTCATCGGCCCCTAATGGTACGAAATGTAATGACAGTTTAAAAGTTAAAAGTCATCCACTGACCAGAATAAAGAAATGTGACGAAGAATGAATGGATGGATATGAATTTAAAACAGTCAGTGAATCCGACCCAGAAACGATCAAACAATAGTGTATACTGACCAAGGGACTGCTTCTAAAGCACAATTCTGCTGAATCGAGGATGCTTGTTGTCTACAGGGGTCCAAAATCGAGGTCAACGGCCCCTCATAATGGTACTTATCGCTAGTAAAGTAGAACCATGGTATTTGTGATGTTGCGCTACTAATCAAAAGTAGCGTAGACTCACGGTATTACACACATTATGGTACTACTCACAGGTACTATGTAGCACAGGTAACGCAGACCTATTATATGGGGTTTCTCACGTAATGGAGCCACTCATAGGCAACGCAAACCCATGGAGTTCCTCACTTAGGTGTACTAATCACGGGCACCGGTATTCCCGTTGTGTTCCTCATACAGTGGGTAGTAATCACAGGCAACGCAGACCCACAGTGTCGTTCATAGTGGTACTAATCACAGACAACGCAGACCCACAGTGAACTACGCTCTGCTACTACTAACATACTAACATAGTGGTACTACTCGCTAGTAAAGGCGAGCCATGGTGTTCCCCGCGTGATGGTACTAATTGCAAGTAGTTTCATGGTTCTAATACAGTCATCACTTGGTCGTCCCTTTTAGTCGCCTCTTACGACAGGCAGGGGATACTGTGGGTGTATTCTTCGTCTGCGTCCCCCACCCACAGGGGGTGAATGGTGTAAAAATGTTGCTCATAGGGTCGGTTGGAGCATGCATTTTATTGGGCTTGGCAGACTAAAGTGTAATAGGAACTTCTGGCTCAGTGAGAAAAGCAACGGGAAACTACCTCCTTCCTCATGTCCCTCTCTTCAATGATGCCTAGGCCATCTCTGACAGCTAATAGTGGAGCTGATGAGGATCCAACCAGCCTTCGGGTTAAGGACTGAACATACATCTTCTGAAGGCTGTCACTCCACTGCTGATCCACAGATGGTGCTAATATCAGTTATAGCTACAACGACCGGAAGTAAATGAGAAAGTTACTTTCATAGCAATAAAATTGAACGGTTAGTGACTTCAGCGCCGTTCTGTATTAAATCCTGGCCTAGAAATTATATCAACGAGTCCAAGGTTGTTTAGAAAGGCTCGTCTAGTCATAGAACACCAACAAGCAGGAAGAATCTGCGCTACACTTTTTTATTCCTACTTTGCCCGTAACGTGATAGAATGTGCTCTCTTTTGTTTTTCCTACCATCTTCATTTGAGCGGCAACGACCTCGATTCCAAAGCTCAAGGCCGAAGAGAGATTGCCAGACAGACAGCATGGTCTCCCTAATTTTGATCACATCACGAACCTAGAGAGAAATCTGCTAAAGAATGTGAAAGTACTAACGAGATTCACTACGTTAGCATACGACAATTTTTTACGCATTACACACTGACACAGATAACTTCCTTATGTTATCACGTAACAACTGAAGTACGAGGATTTACTACCATCAGAAACTTATTTTAATATTATGCTTCACATCTTCACAATAAATCCATAGAGCAGCATATCTATTTCGCCCTCCCATATTCTCAGTGTTTATAATTGCCGAGTCGCATGTGGCAACGACAGCATTTAAAGACAAAGGTTGTTTTTTTACAACAGTTCAATCTATCTTTTCAGTTCGCCATTCTTGTAATTTCCCCCCTCATTCCAAAGCTCTTCCCTGTATAATAATAATAATAATAATAATAATAATAATAATAATAATAATAATAATAATAATAATAATAATCTTCCTGATCTGTTTCTAAATTTCTTGGTTCCCCTGCGGGTGGGGCGGCAGAATAATATCCACGTATCCCCTATATCTATCTGCCGTAAAAGGAGACCAAAAAGAGCTCCAAGGACTTCAAACTTGGAAGCGTAGGTTGACGACCACGGGGTCCTTAACTGAGTCCTGTCACTGCTTCCACTTCTGACAGACTCCTCACTTTCATCTTTCTTATCCGGCCCTCCTTGGTCAAATAGTGTTATTTTCCGACTCTGACTGTATTAGGTGTCCGAGGCCTATCGAGTCTATTAATTTCACGCCCTTCGTGGCCTTTGCCTTTCTTTGGCTGATACCTTCCTTTTTCGAAGTGTCGGACCCCTTCCACTTTTTCCTCTGATTAGTGATAATAGAGGATGTTTGCCCAGTTGTACTTCCTCTTAAAAATAATCACCACCATTGCCAACACCAAATTTATTGGGGATGGCATTTCGTGTAGAACTGTCCCAGTTTTACGGCACAATGCCCTTTCTGACGGCAACCCTGTATGGAGGGATGTAATCACTATTGCGTGTTTCTGTGGTAGTTGGGAGTGTTGTATGAATATGAAGAGAAGAGTGTTTGAACGGACACAAACACCCAGTCCCCGAGTCAGAAGAATTAATCAGAAGGGATTAAAATACCCGACCCGGCTGCGAATCGAACCCGGGACCCTCTGAACCGAAGGCCAGTACGCTGACCATTCAGCCAACGACTGACTATGGTGATAATATAATTCATAAATTTAGACTGTAGTTGCTTAGTCAATACTCAATGTGTCTCTCTTACGGTAAGTTTTACACGAAAATAGCTCATGGGGAATTTTTGTTCTTCTTTTTTCTTCGATACAACAACAACAACAACAACAACAACAACAACAACAACAATAATAATAATAATAATAATAATAATAATAATAATAATAATAATAATAATAATAATAATAATCGTATGGCCCCAGCTACCGTTTGCAGACATTTCGATCTGACGCCATCTGGCTGTCTGCTCGTCAATTTCGACGTTCCGTTTTACTCTAGGTCCGCTATTTATAGATGGCAGACAGAGTACACCGGATCTCTCTTGGGCGTCTATGGCTGAGATTTAATTAATTTTGTTGGGTAAATACCAAATGTATCACCAGAGATCTTTTACATGCCGACATCGTACGACGTGGAGTGTCGAATGGACTTTTTTCCGCCCTTCAAAAATCCGACTACCTCTGCCGGGTTTGAACCCGCTATCTTGGGACCCGGAAGCCGACACTCTACCACGGAAAAATACGGAAAATATTAGTAGCACTCATGTGTACGTCCAAGAATCAGTAACTAGCTCTACAGATTGGAGATCGTTTCGGCAACGTTTTATAATGTTATATATTGTTACGAAATGAATGGAGAGTTGCTATAGTAGCCCCTGTGTATAAAGGAAAGGGTGATAGACATAAAGCTGAAAATTACAGGCCATTCAGTTTGACATGCATTGCATGTAAACTTTGGGAAAGCATTCTTTCTGATTATATTAGACATGTTTGTGAAATTAATAACTGGTTCAACAGAAGGCAGTTCGGTTTTAGGAAAGGTTATTCCACTGAAGCTCAACTTGTAGGATTCCAGCAAGATATAGCAGATATCCTGGATTCAGGAGGTCAAATGGACTGTATCGCAATTGATATATCTAAGGCATTTGATAGGGTAAAACATGGGAGACTACTGGCAAAAATGAGTGCTATTGCACTAGACAAAGGGGTGACTGAATGGGTGGCTATATTTCTCGAAAATAGATCTCAGAGAATTAGAGTAGGCAAAGCTTTATCTGACCCTGTAATAATTAGGACGGGAATTCCTCAAGGCAGTATTATTGGACATTTATATATATCAATGATAGGAGTAAAGAAGTGGAATCAAAGATAAGGCTTTTTGCGGATGATGTTATTCCGTATAGAGTAATAAATAAGTTACAAGATTGTGAGCAACTGCAAAATGACCTCGATAATGTTGTAGGATGGACAGCAAACAATTGTATGATGATAAACGAGGTTAAAAGCCAAACTGCGAGTCTCACGAAAAGGAAAAGTCCTCTCAGTTTTAATTATTGCGTAGAGGGGGTGGAAATTCCTTTTGGGGATCATTGTAAGTATCTGGGTGTCAATATAAGGAAAGATCTTCATTGGGGTAATCACATAAATATGATTGTAAATAAAGGGTATAGATCTCTGCACATGGTTATGAGGGTATTTAGATGTTGCAGTAAGGATGTAAAGGAAAGGGAATACAAGTCTCTGGTAAGGCCCCATCAGAATTACTTGATTCAAGAACTGGAAAAAATCCAAAGAAAAGCAGCTCGATTTGTTCTGGGTGATATCCGACTAAAGAGCAGCATTACAAAAATGTTGCAACGTTTGGGCTGGGAAGACTTGGGAGATAGGAAACGAGCTGCTCGACTAAGTGGGTGTTCCGAGCTGTCAACGGAGATATGGCGTGGAATGACATTAGCAGACGAATAAGTTTGAGTGGTGTCTTTAAAAGTAGGGAAGACCACAACAGGAAGATAGAGCTGGAATTCAAGAGGACAAATTGAGGCAAATATTCGTTTATAGGAAGGGGAGTTAGGGATTGTAATAACTTACCAAGGGAGATGTTCAATAAATTTCCGATTTCTTTGCAATCATTTAAGAAAAGGTTAGGAAATCAACAGATAGGGAATCTGCCACCCGGGCGACTGATTTAAATGCAGATCAGTAGTGATTGATTCATTGATTGACTGATTGATTGATTGATTGATTGATTGATTGATTGATTGATTGATTGACTGATTTGGCTTTACGTCCCACTAACTACTTTTACGATTTTCGGAGATACCGAGATGCCGGCATTTAGTCACCTGTCAGTACTTTTTTAATATTAACCCGATACTTAGCTTCCCTTTACACCGGAATGAAGAGATCAAAATGAAGATCAGAAATAATGAAAATAAATAAATATGGAACTACAAAGGGCCCAAAAGAGCAAGGACGCGAGTACGTCACAACAAGCCGCTGACAGGGAGAGAGATGTCCACTTACGTGCCTCAGAATCTGGGGAACACTGAGGGCTACTACAGCTAGTATTAAGAATGGCCACAAATTATTTTAGGGTTATAGGGCTAATTTAGATGTAGGGAGTGCCCTAACGTGTGGACTGGTCATCCGCTGATGTTAGCGGCAGCTTAGTAGATTTAGTTTAGGGGTGGTACCTTGCACGGAGACGGGTATCCGCCCGTGTGGGGGGCCACCTAGTTAGTGGTAAGATATAGGGTTGTAGGGTTGGCCATTACACATGGACCGATCAATCGTCCGTGTAAGGGCCGCTTAGTAGATATAGTTTTTAGTTCTGTTTATAAGTGTTCACTTTCGTTAGTTTTAATGGTTCTTTCTGTGTTATGTAAGCTGGCATTGTGAACATGTATCTGGGCGTAAAGCCTGTATGTTCAATGTTCAATAAATGTTCAAATCAAAAAAATTAAAAAATGGCCGCAACAGAGTGAAGGAGGCTAGTCCGGTGGAAGTGGACCGTGTGTCCAGCCAGTTCCGTGTTCTTGTGACGGTAGCCGCAGGTGTGGAGTTCAAGATCGAACGAGTAATGTGGGTCAGTGGAGGAGATGAAAGTCGCTGTTAACAGCTGCTCGCCATCACATCAGGCGGATAATACTTTTACTATATCCCCGGGCCGCACGCTTTAATAACGTGAATGTGGAAATCGAGGGCGAACTTACTACTTCAACACCACCAATTCGCAGCGAGTTTGCCGTGCTGTGAGCTTGCATTCGGGAGACAGTGGATTCGAACCCCACTGTCGGCAGCCCTGAAGATTGTTTTCCGTGGTTTGTCATTTTCACACCAGGAAACTGTTAGGTTTGTACCTTAGTTAAGGCCACAACCACTTCCTTCCCACTCCTAGCCCTTTCCTATCCCATCGTCCACATAAAACCTACCGGTATCTGTGTCGGTGCGAGGTAAAGCCACATGTAAAAATTTAAAAAAAAAGTTACAACTTTTAAACTAAAACGAGAGGTACTCTACGTCAAAATAACTTTAGACGATATTTTACCCTGTGAGTAGGGACGGCAAAATACATGCACAATAATGCTCTGCCTGTCATAAGAGGCGACTTTTCAGGGACTCTATAAAATTCAGAGCGTGGGTTGGCGACCATGGGGCCGCTAGTTGAGTCTAATATTGCTTCCACTTCTCCTTGGCACCTCGCTTACATCTTTCATGTCCGACCTCCGTAGGTCAACTTTTGTTGTTTTTCTTATCCTAGAGTGTCGAATCTCCTGGCCAGAGACAAGGCGTTACCTTCTAGTTGACCTTTCTTAGGTCTTATCCTAGTGTTTTAACGTCGCACTAACACATCGATGGGTTTCGGCGACGCGAGAATGGGAAAGGCAAGGTAGTGGCCGTGACCGTAATTAAGGAACAGCCCCAGCATTTGCCTGGCGTGAAAATGGGAAACCACGAAAACTATCTTCAGGGCTATAAACTGTGAAATTCGAACCTACCATCCTTCGAATGAAAGCTCACAGGTATGCTATCATAACCCTAGTTTTCTTCTGAGCCTAATCATATAATAATAATAATAATAATAATAATAATAATAATAATAATAATAATAATAATAATAATAATAATAATAATAATAATAATAATCTGTAAAGTGGTGAATTGTTGTGTGAGGTAATGTGTGCTTTCTCATACCTGAATGTGATATTTAGCCTTGAATTTATACGAGGTACGTGGAAATGTATCCTGGTTAAAAAGACGGGGTTGTCTACGGTACTGTTAACATTTTTTATGGAGGAATAAGTTTTCAGTATGCTATGAGGTTTGGTCTCAACGTTGAAGATGCTATGTGCAGTGTTGTGGCTGCTCTATAGTAAAATTATAAAGAGAAAAATATTCGTTTGTTTGTATATTTGTCTGTAATGGATAAACTCAAGAATTACTGAACCGATTTTAAAAATTCTTTCACCTATATATAGGTACATTACGAGTGAGTAACAAGGGCTGTATTTTATTTTCAAAACAATTAGAGGTCCCTACGAAAATTGAAATAATGTAACTCAAGGTATCAAAAAATTGCCTATAACAGGTATTATTTGGCGTGCGATGCGGAAACGATTGATGGTACATAAAATAATGTACTACATGTTTATGGTAGTCATCATTACCCCCCCCCCTCCAAAAGTCCGGCAGGCTATATGTCTAACTATTATACTTAAGTCACAATAACTCTTTTTTTTAAAAAAAAAATAGTCGATCAAAACACGGGTAGAATCGAAAGATAATGCCATTCGTACCATGCTGTTAATTATTATGTACCGTACATCTATTTATTTATTCAAGCGTTCATTCTTCCCCTGAAGGGGGAGGCGGGCCACCTATTATGAAATATGCTCACTGTTACGTTGCACTGTGGGTCGAACACTTCACTGAAAAGCCTCATCTTCATTTTTATATACTGACATGAAAAGTCTCGTTTATACAACACTTGAGTGTACAATAGATAAGTATTGCATTTAAACATTATAATTTATTTCTATAGAAATCTTTCCTATCTGTTCAAATAAATATTATGCCACTATTTTCACAAGAAATGATTTATCAAACATACAATAACAATCAGATTACTAAGGTTCGAATGATTTTTTCCTGAGCTCATTTTACACGAAATCTGAAAAAATAACTGAATGATGGATTCCTGGTCCTTTTTAAAGCAATTTTATGCTGTATATAAATGCACATTTCGGCCATTGTTATTGTTTGGTCATATTTTGGTCATTCTACTGATGAAAGGTCACATCTGGTTGTATTTTGAGCATTTTTGTTTGAACTGAGGCGTCGTTTTTAACAAGGTGTACGTCATCTGCGTCGAGTTTCAAACAAAGGATTTCAAAATATTGTGGTGGATGTATTTTTGTTTCTTTTCCCGAAACAGATAGGTAGCTGGTTTAGAAGACATGATTCCGAGAACGTGATGCTGTACGAACGTATGCCGACAGATACAAAAAAGCAATTTTTCGGTCCTTCTTCAGGAGAACAGAATGAGAACTGCCGAAACCTATGGATTCGACAATATTTTCCATTATTTTTATATGCAACCCCCTCTCCACATTCACCCATAGGGGTCGCTTACCCCCCACAGTGCTTTTTACCAGTCATATATGTAGCAGAATCTCTCCTTGGTCTTGCCTACATTCACGCATGTGCCTACTTCGAACCGCAGGCCTGTATTCCACCGTAGAATCCTTGAGCTGACGGTATGGCTGCTCATTACTTCATCCGATTCCTAGAGCGGCGTAGTGTGATGACAATATTTCCATAACGATTGGTTTTAGGCCCTTAAAAAAATCATTTCCGGGGCCCGTTGGGCTTTACCGAGTTTTGTTCTTCGCCTCGTGAGGCTTAAATGAGTTTTGTCGTGTTCTTGTGGGACAAAATCGGTATTTCGTCTAAATTGGCCTATAATGACTTTTATAGGTAAATTTTTGATATCTTGGGTTACATTATTTCAATTTTCGTAGGGATCTCTAATTGTTCTGAAAATAAAATACAGCCCATGTTACTCAATGGTAAAGTAGCTTTCTTTAGGTGAAATATTTTTTTTAATCGGTCAGTAGTTTTTGAGTTTATCAATAACAAACACATATACAAATCTTTTTCTCTTTATAATATTACTAGCTGATACCCACGGCTTCGCTCGCGAGGATTTGCTAAGTTGATAAAAATTAATTGTTCCTCTGTACTGCACTAAGACATTATTTGAAAATCCCTAAAGTATAAAAAAATCACCGAAAATTTCATTTACCTCAGAACCTCTTTGTAAACCTCGTATATGGCATTGCCTTTTGGGGCTAATGGCCAGGCTACTGGCAGAACTAAATCTGGAACATGTGACATGGAACTCTACATGGGGGAAACAGTCCTCTTTTAAGTCGAAAAAAAAAAAAAAAAAAAGGGTTTCTTTATTTCTAGAGGAGATTCCAAATACCGATTTTAAAGTCTGTAATATCTTAGTTTTTGAGATATAAGTATCCTCATAAAGAGAATTCAACTCCTCCTTCACTAATTTTCGATCTCCAGCTTAAGTTGATTTTCCGAAAACAAAAAGTATCGGTTTCTTTATTTTTAAAAATGATTACAAATACCATTTTTCACGTCCGAAATACGTTAAGTTTATTATTTTTAAAGGAGATTCCAAAAACCAGTTTTTATGTCTGTAACATGTTAGGTTTTTGTCACATATTTTAGATAATCTCGCTGCTGTAAGAATACTGGAGCTGACGTTGCCATGGTTACGGCAGTTCATTTCTTTATCGGATTGCTAGAGCAGGGGTAGTGTGGTACCAATATTTCCACAACGGTTGGTTTTACGGCCTTAAAACATGGTTTTCGGGCCCGTAGGTCTTACAGAGTTTTGTTCTTTGCGTCAAGGGGCTTAAAATGAGCTTTGCCTCTGCTTTGTACGACAAATTTGATTTCGCCTACATTAGATTATTATTTTTGGTATTTTTATATCTCTCCCCGTCGTCGCCCCCCCCCCCGCTCGAATTGTTTTGAAAATAAAATACAGCCCATGTTACCCACTGGCAATGTAGCTTTCTATAGGTGAAGCAATTTTTAAAATCGGTTCAGGAGTTATTGAGTCTATCCGTTACAAACAAATATACACATTTTTTTTCTCTTGATAATATTAGTATAGATTATAGTATAGATAATGTTAGTAATCCATAACTGTTTAAGACATTTTTCCTTTTTTAAAAAAAGGTCATATTTAGCTCGTTTTTAGCACATATTTCCTTGCATATTTTATACTTTTTAGGTCCTATGTTGGGGTTGTACGTTAATTAAGGACACGGCCACTTCCTTCCCAGTCCTAGCCCTTTCCTATCTCACCGTCACTATAAGACCTATCTGTGTCGGTGAGACGTAAAGCAAACTGGAAAAAAATAATCTGAAAACTAAGCACAGGGAATAACGTTTCACAGAACAGGGGCGTAGCTCCTATAAGAGTTCGAATTTGAAATGAATTAACCCATTAATAATTTAATTTTAGACACGAAATTTTGGGAATGTGTTCCCAAATGACAGACCTTTCGTATAAAGACGTTCTACTGCTGTCTTCTCCCCTTACCGCTGCTGGCTACTGTTCAGAGTGAACAAGTCCCGGACTGGAAGTAATGGAGCCCTTGAGACGTATTGATTTCCCAAGCCCTCCCTGATCTCGAAGGAGGATAATCTCTGCTATCGATCTCGCGAGACGCTCTTCACCGCAACACGGAACGGGACATCTGTTGAATGTGGAACTCTCTTCCAGCGCAAACCACAGCTCGTGAATTAGACACGTAGTAAATTGGAACGTTCATCAGCAAGGTTTTAAAGACCATATATCATTTAATTGCAGATGGCTGCATTTTTTCAATATCTGCGTAACTACATATTCCATAATAATAATAATAATAATAATAATAATAATAATAATAATAATAATAATAATAATAATAATAATTTTTGCTGAGCCTCCGTGGCTCAGGAAGCAGCGCGCCGGGCTCTCACCGCTGGGTTCCGTGGTTCAAATTCCGGTAACTCCGTGTGAGATTTGTGCAGGACAAAGCGGAGGCGGGACAGGTTTATCTCCGCGTACTTCGGTTTTTCCTGTCATCTTTCATTCCAGCAACGCACTCCAATATCATTTCATTTCATCTGTCATTCATTAATCATTGCCCTAGGGGAGTGTGACAGGCTTGGCCAGCCGGCACAATTCCTATCCTCGCCACTATATGGGGGCTTCATTCATGACCCGGTCAAATGACTGGAACGGGCTGTGGATTTTCATTTTCAGTAATTTTTGCTAGTGGTTTAACACAGGGATGGTTTCGGAGACGCAAGGGTGGCAAAGGGTTACGATTGGGTGGTGGTGGTGATTATTGTTTTAAGAGGAAGTACAACTGGGCAACCATCCTCTATATAACACTAATCAGAGAGGAAAAATGGAAGGGATCCGACACTTCGAAATATGAAGGTATCGGCGAAAGGAAGACAAGGGCCGCGAAGGGCATGAAAATGAAAGACTCCCTAGGCCTCGCAAACCTAATATCGTCGGGTCGGAAAAGAACAAGAGTTGACCAAGGGAGGTCGGATAGGATAGATGGAAGTGAGGAGCCTGGAACAAGTAAGTGGAAGCAATGCCAGAACTCAGCTAAAGGCCCCGTGGTCGCAACCCACGCTCCAAATTTCAGAGCCCCTGGGGCCCCTTTTAGTCGCCTCTTACGACAGGCAGGGGATACCGTGGGTGTTTTTCTACCGCCCCCACCCATAGGGGAATATTGGGAAGGTAGCGGCCATGATTTTAATTGTCCTGGGTTGAAAATGGGAAACAACAGAAAACCATCCTCAGGGGTGGCAGCGGTGGAATTCGAACCCACCATCTGCCAAATGCAAGCTTACAGCTACCCGCATTTAACCGCGTGGCCAACTCGCTCAGTTGAAGAAAGATTATTATTATTATTATTATTATTATTATTATTATTATTATTATTATTATTATTATTATTATTATTATTATGAGGTCGGAGGTCGGAACAGGCTATTAGCCTAATCCATGAAGAGGAAGTAAGTATTATTATTATTATTATTATTATTATTATTATTATTATTATTATTATTATTATTACTACTACCTCAAGGCCAAGGCCGCTAACTTGCCAATCCTAGCTCTTTCACATCCTTCCGTCGCAGAAAACCTTCGATGTGTTAGTGCGACATTAAACAAGCAGCAATTTTTTTAATTTTTTTAACAAATCGCTTTACGTCGCACGACACAGATAGGTCTTATGACGACTTTGGGATAGAAAAGAGCTAGGAGTGCGAAAGAAGCAGCCGTGGGCTTGATCAAGGTACAGCTCCAGCATTTGCCTGGTGTGAAAATGGGAAACCACGGAAAGCCATCTTCAGGCCTGCCGACAGTGGGTTTCGAACCCACTATCTCCTGGATGCAAGCTCGCAGCTGTGCGCCCCTAACCAAGCAAATTATTATTATTATTATTATTATTATTATTATTATTATTATTATTATTATTATTATTATTATTATTATTATTATTATTATTTTATGAGTAGTAGTAGAATAATAATAATAATAATAATAATAAGACGTTTATGGCCATTATAGACCACAATAAGCAACAGGTATTCATTTTTAGAAGCCTTCTGCCGGGCTGAACGGCTCAGACGGTTGAGTCGCTGGCCTCCTGACCCTAACGTGGCAGGTTCAACCTTGGCTCAGTCCGGTAGTATTTGAAAGTGCTCAAATACGTCAGCCTCGTGTCGGTAGATTTACTGGCACGCAAAAGAACTCCTGCGGGACTAAATTCCAGCACCTCGGCGTCTCCGAAACCTGTAAAAGAAGTTACAGAAGCCTTTTTCTCTGTCTGGCATCCTGTCTCCTTTCCCCTATTCACCCGCTATTATTCTTCACGAAAGCCCTTTAAGTTGTCGGTACTTGGTTCTGTTAATAATTTCTTCATGATTTAATTCAATTTTTTCCTGATTCTTTATTATTATTATTATTATTATTATTATTATTATTATTATTATTATTATTATTATTATTATTATTATTTTGCTAGGGGCTTTACGTCGCACCGTCTTGTGGCGACGATGGGATAGGAAAGGCCTAGGAGTTGGAAGGAAGCGGCCGTGGCCTTAATTAAGGTACAGCCCCAGCATTTGCCTGGTGTGAAAATGGGAAACCACGGAAAACCATCTTCAGGGCTGCCGATAGTGGGATTCGAACCTACTATCTCCCGGATTCAAGCTCACAGCCGCGCGCCCCTACGCGCACGGCCAACTCGCCCGGTATTATTATTATTATTATTATTATTATTATTATTATTATTATTATTATTATATTCTGTTCCCACCCTCTCGGTTAGCCATTCCATACGTAATACTTTGGTTGTTCGGATTCTAGTTGAAGCTGGCTGGGAACATAATATCACGAGTCGCAGAACCCCTCCTCTTGTTCCGGTGGTGGTTGTTAATATGAATGAAACATGACATGAATGTCTGCTTGCCTGTCACGGTCATGCGCAGTGAGTCATCGTTTTCCGCACCTTGGTGTTGGCCACTGCCTTCGCATTCTGGACACGGAGAGACCGTCAGTTTATATTGGACTTATATTTCGCTCCCAACAACGAAAACTATAGTTCGGCAACAAGAAATTGGTGGAGACTTTTTATTAGAGGGTAAAACAACGAGTTCATCAGCTTCAGGGCGGCCAGATTTAATTAGAATACAGGCATGGGCATAATTTGAGTATTTCGATTGGGGGCAGGGCAAGAAATACCGCAGGGTCCATGGGCTTCTCTTCTGAGAGCAATTTGCGACCATAGAATTATTCCTAATATTCTCTATCTTTCCCGTAGGCGACCTGCTCGTCGTGATACACCCAGTCCTCGTGCCAGGGGAATGAACCAATTATAGTTAAAATTCCCGACTCTGCCGGGAATCGAACCCGGGAACCCTGTGACCAAAGGCCAGCACGCTCACCAGTTAGCCATGAAGCCGGACAAAGAAGACCTAATTTAAATGTATTTGTTACGTGGCCTGTTTTGATCCGTAAAAGTAAGAATCAAGCAGCAACATGAACAAAAAACAAAACTTTTTCTTTATTTTACATAATCTGATCGCATCGTTATTTATTGTTTTGTTTAAAAATCAAGGTGGTGGCTTTGGGTCAAAGCCTCGCGCATTGACACAGCACGGTAGCGAAAACATGACTCGCCCTGAACCTTCACAAAAATGGCAAGCTCAGACATGCTCCGCATCAAACTACTTAACTTAGCATTGAATCAAGCCATTCAAGTGAAATAATAATGAAGAGAATCTTTGAATTCTACAGGAAGAGGAAGATAGTGCTAAAATGGTTACGAGATGTGAGGCTCGACCGACTAAGATGGGGGTTACGGAAGATGATATAAGGGACAGAAATCAATTTAGACAACTCGTCAAAAAAGCTCCGCGGTTTCCAGGAGACTGGGGAAACACAAGTGGGAAATGCGAGATCCTGAACAGAAGAAGAAAGCAGGAGAAAGGATGAAAAGATACCGGCAGACCATGAAGGCAGAGAAGGCCATAAATAATGCAAAGATTATCAAACATGGTCCACAGATGGCAGAAACGAAAGCAATTATTATTATTATTATTATTATTATTATTATTATTATTATTATTATTATTATTATTATTATTATTGTACCGGGCGGTACACCTCCACGCCGCTAATTTAAAATGTGCGCCAGTTGAAACTCCTCTGCTGGAGGAAGTCTGAACTTTATCGACGGTATTAATTTTCAAGTTTCTCAGAAGATGTCACTACCTGGAAATTTTGGAGTTTTTGAACTGTGTCATTTTCGACGTATTTTTGTTTTGCTTGTAGTAAGAAGTGTGAACTTTCTCTTCTAGAGGACACTACTGAAGATCAACAATAGTGCACCCTAGTGCGGAGTGAAAGAACTGTTTTTTTTTTGGAGAAATTTTAAATTCAAAAGTTTGTTCTTTGCTAAATTTCTTTCAGTCATTATTTAAGTTGGCAATATTAACCCTTTCTTTCCCCTTGTTTTGAATTTAGCCAATCCCGAATTTCTTCTATTTATTTTCCACCAATTATGTGTTTCTTCTTCCGTTTGTGTAGGGGTTTTCTCGGTTAGCCAATAAAGTTCTTTTGGGAGGGTGTTCTCATTCCCCTAACGCCTCGAACTTTCCGCGAGAGTATATAAACTGCTGATTTTAGGGTCTCCGGGCCACTTCAGTACCATCTTTCAGTGTGTAAAGTACATAGCAGGGGGCGGGGAGCGCCTCTTTCTTTGGGGAGCAGTTCTACACCAAGGTAATGGCCTTTTAATATCTTCTTTTCTTGCTAGCTCAGCAGTTTAACTCTCGGGGCGGGTCCGAAGCGTTCCTACCATGTAACCTTTTCCTAAAATGTAACGTCTCTTAACTCTATTCTCTTTAAAGTCACATATTGGGATAGAGAGTGCTTAACCCTCTCGAGCTCCCACTCATATTATTTATTTTGAGGTGAACTTATTTTTCACAACCGATTCTTCCTTAATATAATGTAAATTGTTCTTTTCTGAAGTCACCTCTGTAGTATGGGATTAGCCCTTGCATTAACGGCCTAGTGCCAAGTAGGTTTTAAATAAAGTGTATTAGGAGTGCGGAGAGCTTCCTTTCAAGTTGGTATTTTAGAGGCCATATAATTAACCTTTTCTCACTTAATAGGCCTCAGTAGATTGGGTATTTTACCCCTGTGTTTATGTCCGTTGAGGACAGCTTGAAGGTGGAGTTTGGTGTGGCCTGGGAGAGGCCTAAATTTGAGAGCGGGTCGCTCTTTAGTGTAAATTGTTGTTGTTGTACGCCTCGAGGAGGCTTTACTGTGTAATTCGGAGCAAGTGCTCCGGGGCTTGATTGGGGTCTTCTGCCCCTCTGTTAAATCTTGTTTTGAGGTAAAGTTGGGCTAGTTGCCCAAGAATTGCGAGGTCGGGGCTCGAAGCCCAAATCCTGTAAATACTGTAATTGTACTTTTGTTGCCTTGCTACTCTGTACCTGCCATTCGTGTTATTTCTGAATTTTGGAAAGAAAATATAACCTTGTTAAATTTTACATTAACTTTAATTTCGTAGTTTGAGACCTATTCACACCCGCACCTTCTTTCACCTCTACCTACCACGGAAATCTCCGTAACAATTATTATTATTTCTTTCCTTTCAGCATCTTTAGGGTACGTTGAATCGATCATTTCTCTGTTTGGTGCCCAGTATTTCTTCATTCTTTATGATCTTAGTTTCCTCTTTTCCTCTCATCTTCCGAGATAATAATAGGTTTGGTTTTTAATGTAGATTATTATTATTATTATTATTATTATTATTATTATTATTATTATTATTTCTTCTTTTTTCGTTTCGGCCTGCTGTGGACCACGTTATTTCAACCGTTTGCATCCTTGAGCTTTAATTCTTCCCCAGTACTCACGCATTCTCGTTCTGTGAGCCTCCTTTCTTTCATCAGTCCACTTCTTGCCTGTTGTCAACGTTGGCCTTTCTTGGAACCTCTTGTATTCCTGGAGCTTTTTGTGGAGAGGAGCACGTTTCTGGATGTCTTCGAGTGTGATTCCTATTTCTTGAAGGTCTTTTTCAACTTCGATAAGCCAGGGTCCCTTGGTTTTCATGTTAAGAAAGTAGGAAAAGATCCTATTGGTCTGTCTCTGTGTGCTCATGCGTGCTATATGGCCATAAAAATTAATCCTCCTCTTCCGAATCGTGTCCGTTATCCCCTCCATATGCTGGTACAGATCGCTGTTGTGTCGTCTCCTGTACTGACCATTTTCTTTGATTGGTCCAAGAATCTTTCTCAGGATTTTTCTTTCTTTAGCTTCTAGCTTCTCCATCAGACCTTTTCTGTTCATTGCAAGGCATTCTGCTGCGTACAGTGCTTCCGGGCGTACAACCGAACAATAATGCCTAAGCTTGGCGTTGATGGACACTGATCTTTTGTTGTAGACATTCCTAGTCAGCTGATATGCCACCTCCATCTTGTTGATTCTGCACATGATTGCTTCTTTCTCAGAGTTGTTAGGTACTATCCACTCGCCTAAGTACGTAAACTTTTCCACCTGCTTGATTTTTCCCTGTTCCACAATGAGCTCTCTGGGAGTTGGCTTGATGTTGGTTATAAACTCTGTTTTTTGGAAAGAGATTTGGAGGCCAGCTTTTGCTGCTTGGATTCTCAGTTGGTTAATTTGTTTTTCAGCAGTATCTAGGGAATCAGAAAAGATCGCTAGGTCATCTGCAAAAGCTAGGCAGTCTATAAGATCATCTTTCTTATATCCTATTCTAAGGCCATTCTCAACCTCTTCCTTGCACATCTCCTTGCGCCATTCCCGAATGATTTTCTCCAGAGCGCAGTTGAAGAGAAGCGGCGATAGTCCATCCCCTTGCCTGACACCAGTCTTGATTTCAAAGACGTTCGAAATTTCTCCCCTGAATTTCACCCTGGACGTAGTGCTAGTTAAGGTCTGTTGAATGATAGCTCTCGTTTTGTTGTCTAAGTCCATTTCCTTCAGAATGCGGAGGAGTGTGTGTCGATCTATGGAGTCGTAGGCGTTTTGGAAGTCAACAAAAGTAACTACAAAATTCTTATTCCTGGATTTTAGGTACGACAGGACAGACTTAAGGTTGATGATCTGCTCTGCACAAGATCGTCCTTTTCTAAAGCCTCCTTGGTATTCACCCAACTGTGAATCAAGTTGCTCTTCTGCCCAAGTTTGAAGGGCTTTGGAGAGAATTTTGTATGTTACTGCGAGAAGGGAGATGCCGCGATAGTTGTTTACATCTGTTTTGTCACCTTTCTTATGTAGGGGATGAATCAGGGCTGCTGTCCAATCATTTGGGATCTTCTCTGTTTCCCAGATCTCGCGAATGGTCTCAGTTAGTTTATCGATCGCCTTTTCACCTGCAGCCTTCCAGAGTTCAGCAATTATCGCATCTTCTCCAGGTGCTTTGTTGTTCTTTAATGATGTAATTATCTGTTTGATTTCCTCTTTTGTGGGGGGAGAAGAGTCTGGGTTGGGATGTCTGGATTCTTCAAAGGTGAATTCTGACTCTGGTTCTTCGCAGTTAAGAAGAGATTCAAAATATTTAGCCAAGATTTGGTAGTTATCCTTGTCGTTGTAGGCAACTTTTCCATTGTGATCTCGGAAATGTAGACTTGGTGGGGTGTACTTGGTGAGGTTGTGTTTGAAGGTTCTATAGAAATCCCTAGTATTATTCTTATTGAAGTCCTGCTCGATCTGTGTCAGTTGGTTTTTGTCAAATGCGCGCTTTACTTGGCGGATCACTTTCGCTGCATGTTTCCTAGCCTCCAGAAAGTCTTCATATCTTTCTGGATTCTTCAGGGAATTCCATCTTTGCCAAGCGATTTGTCTTTGTGTTATGGCTTCATCACATTCTTGAGTCCACCACGGATGCTTCTTTGGTTTCTTTAGCAATACTGTCTCCTCAGCCGTTTCAACAATGGCATTTTTCAGTTGTTCCCAATTTTCTGTGTCCAAAGACTGAAGTTTATGAGTGAATTTTTCGCTGGTTTTCAGCTTTTCTGTACCAAATTTGCTAGTTTTCTTTATCTTAACTCTTTTGGTGTTTCTTGGATGAAGCTTAATTTTGATCTTGGATAGATAGTGGTCTGAGTCAAGGTTAGCACTTCTCACGATTTTAACATTTTGGATCTCTTGGGTTGCTTTTCGTGCAATGGCAACATGATCTATTTGAAATTCTCCCAAGTGAGGATTTATTATTATTATTATTATTATTATTATTATTATTATTATTATTATTATTATTATTATTCAGTACCCAAAGTTTCACACCCATTGAGTGGAATCTGTACAATCATGGCCTTATAAAACCTAAGCCGTGTTTTGTTCCTAGTCTTCAATATTTTGTGAAAATACAAAAAAATCTCGTTTTACTAAAACGACGGATTATTCACTAAAACTGCAAGTGTGACAGTAACATTCGATTCTCATAGATAGAGATATAGATGAGGGCAAGATAAAGCTATAGGGGAGAGAGGTACGAACTGAGCGAAAGGACGCACTTCTTTTTTGTCCCAACTGTCAAGTCTTATTACAACACACGATGTGAATCAACAAAGGATGTTAACAGTGCTGCTATCTTGAGATTTTTTCCAGAACTTATGCCAGCCAGGGTGAAACAATTAAAGAAGAAAGCTAATTTAAAACGTGTTTGTTTTCTTTCCTTTCACTGCGGTAACAAAAACAGGCAGCACTAAAAGTAATTATTTCCTTATTACACTATTGTAATTGCTCTTTGTTCGAGCGAAATGTTACTTTTGTATTTATTATCATGCGTTAATGAGTTAATTTTCCTCGCCTGCTGGAAAGGTCACGATTCATCTTCGAAGTGGAGCGGTTATATCACGCATGGGGAATAGCACACTTGAGATGATTAGACTTAACATCGCCGCAATGACAGGATAATAATTCTTTCTCTATCACTTTTCCCACATCTGTGGGGTCGCGGGTGCAAACTGCGTCCCACATGTGCATTTGACCCCGTTTTATGTCCGGATGCCCTTCCTGACCCCAACCATATATGGAGGGATGCAATTACTATTCTGTGTTTCTGTGGTGGTTGGTAGTGTAGTATAAAACCAAACCCCATGGCACTACAGCCCTTGAAGGGCCTTGGCCTACCAAGCGACCGCTGCTCAGCCCGAAGGCCTGCGGATTGCGAGGTGTCGTGTGGTCAGCACGACGAATCCTCTCGGCCGTTATTCTTGGCTTTCTAGACCGGGGCCGCTATCTCACCGTCAGCTAGTTCATCAATTCTAATCACGTAGGCTAAGTGGACCTCGAACCAGCCCTCAGGTCCAGTTAAAAATCCCTGACCTAGCCGGAAATCGAACCGGGGGCCTCCGGGTAAGAGGCAGGCACGCTACCCCTACACCACGGGGCCGGCGTAGTGTAGTGTTGTCTGAATATGAAGAGGAGAGTGTTGGGACGGACACAAACACCCAGTCCCCGAGCCAGAAGCATTAATCAGATGCGATTAAAATCACCGACGCGGCCGGGAATCGAGCTCGTGACCCTCAGAACCGAAGACCTCAACGCTGACCATTCAGTCAAGGAGTCAGACCAATTTCAATAATAATAATAATAATAATAATAATAATAATAATAATAATAACGCAGGTTTCAAGTCCCATTAACTACTTTCAGAGTTTCGCAGAGAAGCCGAGATGCCAGAATTTTGTCCCGCAAGAGTTTCTTTACATGCCCTAAATCTACCAGCATGAGAGTGACGTATTTGAGCACCTTCAAATACTACCGGACTGGGCTGGGATCGAACCCGGAATCCTCGGCTCTACCTTCCAAACCACTCAGCCCGGCACGAGACTGATATAATCTTAGTCCACACTGATCTATGTTCCATACGCTATCATCGTCAGCGTAAATAGGAAAGTAGCTTAGCTCTTGACTACTGAACCAAATAGCTCTTGTTCAAATCTCGGTTGACCCTATAATGAAATGATTTGAAATTAAAAAAAAAAAAAAAAAAAAAAAAAAACAACGTGGCATCAGGAAGGGTAGCTGACCTCAAACCGCCGGTCAAAACCAAAGAGAGATATTGAGCCTCCTTTCGTCAATATAACATTAAATAGCAAGCGACTGCGCTACTCAGCTGATGTATCCAAAAGTTCGTCATCAATCGCCTCAATTACGATTAAATAAGAAATACTAACTTCTGACGCGATTGAGATAGAAATTTGATCGGTGTGATAAACACTCAACGGGATATACAAGGTTCACTGGAGACTGAAGGCACTATAATAGAGTTTCGGAAAGTATTCCGTCGCATCATGTGTCGAAGAGATACCAGACTTGAGAAGTCAATGCACTGAATTTCTTCTGGTCGACTTGTAATGTCAGAGAGCAAGCACAAAGGGGGTAGGTAGACAAAAGAGGCACTTTTAAATCACTACAAGTACTGCATTGTTTGTATTGTTCGCCGTATTTGGCTGTCTTCATACAATGGCTTCTCCTCCATACATGACTCGAGAGAGTACTTAGGCCTTCAAGGACAACTCATTTCAATAAAACATTCCCACGAAAATGACTGATAAAAGTGTTTGAAGACTGCAGTTGGTATATTTACAATCAGCACATCTTTACAGGTAGCATAAGTACAACTAAATAAAGGAAGGACCTATGTCAGTCCCTTGAGGAAGGTTCAGTGTATTTTATTTTATTTATTACTTCTCAGGTTGTCGGTTGCCAAACGTGACAAAGTATAATATATAAACAATGTTGAAAATAATAATGAAGAGTGGTTGTTAAAATGATTACGAATTAATTTGATGTGACGCCTTGGTCGCTAATATTGATGAAACTAGGAGGATGCTATTAGGAATCCCTAGATTTCGCAGATGTTTTGCACATTTTGGCATTGATCCTTTAACGCTTTAATGCTAGAAATTATGTAGGAGAGTTTGAAATATTCTATTGTTGGCTCATAGATGGATCTCTTTTTCCGCCCTATCTCTTCAGGCTGGCTGGAGCTAACTTCAAATCTGATGGTTGGATACAAGATCACAAAGCTAGTTTTTCTGCGGTCGATGATGATCATGTCGATACTTCAGATTGATTTTGTGGTAAAGATTCTAATTGTTACTTAAAGTCGTGGGCGAGGTAACGGTGAAGATTACCGTCTTAAGGGGAATTCAAAAAAGGAAACCGCCCCTTCTTAATGCCAACTTCATAGGTAGCATGTGTACAACTCAATAATATAAGGACCTGAATCATTCGCTTGAAGTAGGGTCAGTGCAACCAAACTATCAAACTGATTGTGGTGATGGCGATCGTGGTAACTGTTACTTTAAGTAGTGGTTGCATTGGTGGTTGTGATTATTATTTTAAGGGAAGTTCAACTTGCAAACCAATCCCTTTTAACACTAATTAGAAGCAAAAAAGAAGGAGACTTCTGACACTTACGAAATGAACATATCAAAGAAATAATAATAATAATAATAATAATAATAATAATAATAATAATAATAATAATAATGACTCATCTGTCGTCATGAGGCATTCTGATTCGACGCCATCTAGAATGTATGCGTTTCAATTTCGACGTTCCGTTTTACCTTACCTGATGGTAGAGAAACTGATCTCTGTTGGGCGACCTATGGCTGAGTTTTGATTTAATTTGTCAGATGAATAGATCCTTTGTAGGCAGATATCGTACATTGAAGTGCAGAGTTGACTTCTTTATGCCTTTCAAAAATCTATCTACCTCAGCCGGCTTCAAACCCACGATCTTGGGATTAGGAGATTAACAATATCCACAGAGGGAAGCTATTATTGTTTCTAGGGAAAGAGGAATGAAAGTACAGGCAAAATAACAGAAAAGGGCCGCGAAGGTTGTGAATATCAGAAACTCCCCAGACCTCGCTAATCTAATACCGTCGAGGTGGAAGCAGAAGAAGAATGAGAAGTGAGCGAAGGAGGGCGGTTAGAAAAGTCATCGACTGCCAGCATGGTCAGTGTTGCGGCCTTCGTTTCAGAAGGTCTCAGGCTACATGCCCAGTCGAGTCGGGCCATCCGTGATTGGTTAATTCCTTTGACATGGGGATGGGGTGGACATGCCTCATAACAAGTAACAGCCTTCCTCTGTATTTGACCTCTGGATCGTCCTCAGAATTTTCACGTGAGCCAGGGATCTTAATAGAAAGCTCCTCTCTTTCATTTTCATCCTCTCTTTCTCACAGTGGTGAGTGAGGGCCAAAGAACCACCCAAATTCAGGATATACTACACAGTCCTGTGGTGTAGTGGTGGTATTTAGCCTGCCATAAGATCGATCTAGACCGATATGTGGCTTTGCAGAGGTGAAAAGCTATTTCTATGCGTTTACACAGATATTTCAAGGCTTCTTTCTCTGATGCATTAAAGGAGAGATCTAAAAAATAAAAAAAAAGCTTTTCCCTTTGCGAAAATTAAATGATCATAAATGTGTCTTCCGGTCATGGCCATCCATCATCGGCTGATAATTTCAGACGACCACCAGCCATAAAACACAGCCTGTACGGTTGCTAGGCAACACTGTCTGACCATCCATCCATACCTTACATTACTGCTTACAGAGTTGCTATAGTTACAATTCCGTCACGCATTTTGTAGCATTACGTTACACAAATTTTCGGATGACCCTCCAGCCATAAGACATATTTAAGACATATTAAATCAATACTTTTTGCACCTTAATCAATTATTCCCATCCTTAATTCCTATAATGGATATTTGCCCCAATTTGTCCTCTTGAATTCGCACATTATCTTCAAAATTATGATATTTCCAACCTTTAAGAGCAACGCGTTAGCTTATTCGTCTACTAATGTCATTCCACTCCATCTCTCCACTGACAGCTCGGAACATACCACTTAGCCCAGCAGCTCGTTTCCTTACTCCCAAGTCTTCCCAGTCCAAAGTTTGCAACATTTCCGTGACGTTACTCTTGCTACCTAAAATGAATGCAACGTTTGATTTTTTCCATACCTGGTATCGAGGAATGCAGCGGTATTTTGACGGTCAAACAATATTACTTCATTTTTTTCCGCAAAGAAATTTGGAGCGCTGCAGTTTCAGCTACTTCTTGTAAAGATTCAACCTGGAAGCGGGCGATGTTTCAGATTCTTCTTCTTATTATTATTATTTGCAATTGGCTTTACGTAGCACCGATACATATAGGTCTTATGGTGACGATGGTATAGTAAAGGGCTAGGAGTGAGGAAGGAAGTAGCCGTTGCCTTAATTAAGGTTCAGCCTGGTATGAAATGGCGTATGGCTTTCTTTTTAGTGCCGCGATGTGTCCGAGGACTTCAGCTCGCCAGGTGCAGGTCTTTTGATTTGACTCCCGCAGGCGACCTGCGCGTCGTTATGAGGATGAAATGATGATGAAGACGACACATACAGTACCCCCAGTCCGCGTGCCACGGGAATTTAACAATTATGGTTAACATTCCCGACCCTGCCAGGAATCGAACCCGAGACCCCTGCAACCAAAGGCCAGCACGCTAATCATTTAGCAATGGAGCCGGACAGCCTGGTAGGAAAGTGGCAAACCACGGAAAGCCCGCTTCAGGGCTGCCGACAGTAGGGTTCGAACCTACTATCTCCCGAATGCAAGCTCAAAGCTGCACGTCCCTCACAGCACGGCCAACTTGTTCTATATTATAATAACCAGAATAAGAAGAAGAAGAATATTGATAAAATAATCTAACAACAGAATCGTCTCATACATATGTATCTTACATAAAAAA
Source organism: Anabrus simplex (assembly GCF_040414725.1). NCBI lineage: Eukaryota > Metazoa > Arthropoda > Insecta > Orthoptera > Tettigoniidae > Anabrus > Anabrus simplex. Next base: position 43,639,400 of record NC_090274.1, on the reverse strand, counting down.
TATTTAATTTGAGTATCACTAAGGCGAATAAGCGGTATAGAAGTTCATTTACTAACTAAACACACATTAAGATATGAACTCCTAGAATACATTAGGGCCTAATAACAATTTGGGGGGGGGTGGTTGTGATTATTGTTTTAAGAGGAAGTACAACTAGGCAACCATCCTCTATATAACACTAATCAGAGGAAAAAAAATGGAAGGGGTCCGACACTTCGAAAAATGACGATATCGGTCAAAGAAAGACAAGGGCCACGAAGGGCGTGAAAATGAAAGATACCCTAGCCCTCGCAAACCTAATAGCGTCGGGGTCGGAAAAGAACAAGAGTTGACCAAGGGAGGTCGGATAGGATAGATAAAAGTGAGGAGCCTGGCACAAGTAAGTGGAAGCAATGCCAGGACTCAGCTGAGGACCCCGTGATCGCTAACCCACACTCCAAAGTTCAGAGCCCTGAGGCCCCTTTTAGTCGCCTCATACGACAGGCAGGGGATACCGTGGGTGTTATTCTACCGCCCCCACCCACAGGGGGGGGGGGCGGAGCAGAAGGGAAAAGGAACAAGTCATAAAAGAGAGAGAGAGAGAGAGAGAGAGGAAGTACAAGCAACAGGATTTTTCAAGATGATTTGGCTAGTGTCCAGAGAATATATTAATCAACTTTGACGTCATGGAGATTCGAAGCATGGAACTCGAGGTAAAAGGCAACGGACTGGATTGGAGTGAAGTGGAGTGGACTAACAGCAAAGGTTCACGAACAGCTGATCGTAACGCTCACTGACGTGTGCTGTGCCAGGCCACTAACCTCTTATCACAACTGCTGGTCATCTAGCATGCGGGGGGGGGGGGGGGGGGGCAGCTCACTATTGACTGCGCTGCTTGGGCTACCAAGACTGGACACACGCAAACCTCCCAAGAGGGTAAAAATGTACATTCTAATGATGTGTGTCTAGGGTTTAACAAAATGGTCTGGGAATTGACTCTCTCACAGCATACATTCATAGTAGCTGCCTCTGTGAGAGAGGCAGAATGCCGACCTCCGGATTCCAACGTCGCGAGTTCAAGTTCTGGAAAAGTAGTCTGATATTTTAAGGGCAGAAGAAAAGTCCAATCGAGATTGCATGTAAAATATCTCTGGAGACGTTTGGTGTTGAAATGAAATGGCATATGTCTTTTAGTGCCGGGAGTGTCCGAGGACAAAGTCGGCTCGCCAGGTGCAGGTCTTTTGATTTGACTCCCGTAGGCGACCTGCGCGTCGTGATAAGGATGAAATGATGATGAAGACGATGCATCCACCCAGCCTCAGTGTCAGCGGAATTAACCAATTATGGTTAAAATTCCCGACCCTGCCGGGAATCGAACCCAGGACTCCTGTGACTAAACGCCAGTACGCTAACCATTTAGCCATGGAGCAGCCGGACATTTGTTGTTTACTCGACAAAATTAATTTAAACTCAGGCGTAGTTCGTTCAGGAGACATCTAATTTACTCAAAATTGACGCAAAGGCAGCTTAAGTGGCAGCAAATTAAATGCCTGCACATCGTAGCTGAGGACACAAGATTCTTCTTATTCTTCAATCAGTTTACCCGTAAGGGTCGGTTTTTCCCTCGGACTCAGCGAGGGATCCCACCTCTACCGCCTCAAGGGCGGTTATCCTGGAGCGTGAGATATGTGATCGGGGATACAACTAGGGCTTCACCTGTTATGCAGAACAGGGGCCTTGTGGGAGATGGGAAGATTGGAAGGGATAGAGAAGGAAGTGGCCGTGGCCTGAAGTTATGTACCATCCGGCATTTTCCTGGAGAAGAAGTGGAAAACCGTGGAAAACCACGGAAAACTACTTCGAAGGTGACTGAGGCGGCCAGAACCATTTTTCAAATTTCGTGGCAGAGCCGGGAATCGGACTCGGGCCTCCTTAGGGTGCAGCTAATCACACTAACCAGAGAGGCAGACATTATTATTATTATTATTATTATTACATCCACAGTACCCCCTGACTGTCGTAAGAGCTGACTAAAAGGGGGATCGTCTGGAAGCTCTCGACTTAATTGGCGACGACGAGTTATATAGCTGAGTCCTTCAACTTACTTGTGCCAGCCACTTTGTTTTCACCTTACCTATTCGACCATCATTTGTCAACTCTTGTTTTCTTCCGAACCGAACGGAAACACGTTTGCGAGGCGTGGGAAGTCTCATTTTTTCACGACCTGCGTTGCCATTTCGTTTCTAATATTGGCTTTACGTGTCACCAACCGCTTTTACGGTTTGCGGAGGCACTTAGAGGAACGTATTCACTATGGCGTGATTCTATTGTGGTTAGTAATAAGGTGTGTTGTTACGTACGAGTAAATGAACACCCAGTACCGGAACCAGGTGCGGCTAAAACCCCGAACCGACCACGATCCAAACCCGAGACCATTTGGACCGAAAGGCACCACACTGACCATTCATCTAATGAAACAGTGGTGGTGGAGAATAACGTTTTAAGAGGAAGTACAACTGGGCAACCACCCTCTTTTAACAATAAATAGAGAGGAAAAAGGAGAGCCTCCGTGGCTCAGATGGCAGCGCGTCGGCCTCTCACCGCTGGATACCGTGGTTCAAATCCCGGTCACTCCATGTGAGATTTGTGCTGGACAAAGCGGAAGCGGCACAGGTTTTTCTCCGGGTACTCCGGTTTTCCCTGTCATCTTTCATTCCAGCAACACTCTCCATTCTCATTTCATAGCATCTATCAGTCATTAATAAATCACTTTGGGAGTGGCGACCCCATCGTACTAATAGCCTATATCTGCTTCATTCATTTACATCCCTGACCCGGTCAATGACTGGAAAACAGGTTGTAGGTTTTCATTTTTTTCAGAGAGGAAAAAGGATGAGGTCCAATCCTTCGAAAAATGAAGGGAGAGACAAAAGAAAGGGACACGGAAAGCGTGAAAATGAAAGACTCCTAGGCCTCAAAACCTAATACCGTTAGTTTCGGATGAGAACAAGAGTTATCCAACGGAGGTCGGACTGGAAAGATTGAAGTGAGAAGACTCGCATAAATACGTGTAAACAACGCCAGGCTCAGCTTGGGGCGCGTGGTTGCTACCCACGCTCCCAAGTTGACAGGCCATGGGGCCCCTTTCAGTCGTCCCTTACGACAGACAGCGGATACCACAGGGGTCAGGGAGACCATCAAAGATTGTGATAGATGCATTTCAAAATTTCTACAACAAATAATTGCACATAATTGGTATCACACCCACCAGTAAATTTAGTTACTATAATACAGTATTTCCCCTCGTATTACCATCAGTTTTACCAGAAGGTAAATCTGAGTCAATAATAATAATAATAATAATAATAATAATAATAATAATAATAATAATAATAATCTCATTATAGGATAAGCATAACTTTAATTTCGTAAGCTGAGACCTATTCCCACCCGCACCTTCTTTCACCTCTAACTACCACGGATACTCTTAGGAGTAAATATATTGAACATAGTGTCTTTGTCGTAGAAGCGATTAAAGAGAGCTATTTGTTAGCACACGTATTGGCCGTTAATTGTAATAATAAATAATGTCATCAGTTTCACATCCCACTAACTAATTATTGCATGCTACTTTATTTGCTGAGCTCCTGAAGTTCCATCCAAGACGGTCCCAGTGGATCCCGCCGTGAACTAAACTGAATAGGCAACCCTTCGTGCTGCAGTGCACGGAAGGATGGTCTACATTTTCAACCCTTAAGAATGGGAAAGGCATAAAAAAATATTTTTAAAAAATTCGAAGTACCTTCATGTACTGTTTATCTGACATGACAAAGAGCAGGGATGGCAAACCTTTACCGACTAGCGTGTCAAAATTAGAGGACTTCTTCCTTACTTTTTATTCTCTGGTGTGTCCGACTCGTTGGCTGAATGGTCAGCGTACTGGCCTTCGGTTCAGAGGGTCCCGGGTTCGATTCCCGGCCGGGTCGGGGATTTTAACCTTAATTGGTTAATTCCAATGGCACGGGAGCTGGGTGTATGTGTTGTCTTCATCATCATTTCATCCTCATCACGACGCGCAGGTCGCCTACGGGAGTCACATAGAACTCGTCCTGGGATATCCCGGCACTAAAAGCCATACATTTCATTGTCTGGTGTGCCATCGATTATTTTCCTTTAAAATCATCATGAAAACCCTCATTTGACTTCATTTAGGTGTTAGACTGCATTAAGTGATTTAAACACACAAATTATTGAATTTCCTCCACTAATAATAGTATAATGGCGTGTAGCCTTCGCAGAAACCTGCAGCGGTCTTTCTAGTGAACGCTTGTGAGGATGGCACCCTACCTATGATGAAATGTTATGTTGACGATAATAATAATAAAAGAGAACGGACTAGAGAAAGCTGCTGTAAACGATCGAACCCACTATCTTCCGAATACTATGTGTGTCAGTTTCCTTTGGCTGTAGACGACCGCGAGAAATTCCTCTTAGGAGTAAATATATTGAACATAGTGCCTTTGTCGTAGAAGGGATTAAAGAGAGCTATTTGTTAGCACACGTATTGGCCGTTAATTGTAATAATAAATAATGTCATCAGTTTCACATCCCACTAACTAATTTTACAAAAATGACCGAAATAACACATTTTTATCTCCAGATTGTCCCGCTGAAACAATAATTACAGTCACCACTACCACTTTATGAGGTATACTGATTAAATTCTTATGGATTTATCATCTTTTGTCTGACTGAGGTGAATTATTAAGTATGCATGTCTGCAATTGCGGCATGCTGTCTAAATACTTTACTATTAAATCAAGAGGAGTGGGAAATGAAAGAGTTGAATTATGCAGTGTTTATTCTTCGTCGTATTATGGAATTGATTCTAGGAATGGCGCCGTCAGGGCTACACAAGCCGATCACCTTCATAGCCCATAGTAGAATGACTGCGCACTTGGTCATAACGGACCGTGTACGTCTGAAATACGGCCTTCACTGTGTATGACGTCAGCTACGTCTGTACTCACTCTTTTCCTCTCGCTTAAGTGATTTAAACACACAAATTATTGAATTTCCTCCGCTAATGATAGTAGCTAATAATGCGTGTAGCCTTCGCAGAGGCCTCCTCCTCCTTCTTCTTCTTCTTCTTCTTCTTCTTCTTCTTCTTCTTCTTCTTCTTCTTCTTTCGGTGCCTATCCGTTTCGGATGTTGGCGATCATGATGGCTATTTTCGTCTTGTTTGTGGCAGCGCGGAACAGTTCAACTGATGACATATTGCACCAGCCTCTAAGATTGTCAAGCCAAGATATTCTTCTTCTTCTTCCAGGACCTCTTTTGCTGTTGATTTTCCCCTGGAGTATTTTTTGGAGTAGGTTGTATCTATCTGTGTTGCGCATTATATGTCCCAGATACTGCAGCTTTCGGCATTTCACTATCTTGATCAACTGAGGTGTTGTGTTTATCCTTCTCATTACTTCCACGTTTGTAATTCTCTGCGTCCAAGATATTCTCAGGATCCGCCTAGAAAGCCATGTTTCAAAGGCCTCCAGCTTCTTCTCTGTGTTTTTATTTACACCATATAAAAGAACAGAAAATACATAACAGTGCAGAAGTCTGATTTTAGTCCCTAAAGTTAGATTGTGGCTTTTAAACACATTACTCATTTTCTGGAACACACTTCTTGCTTTTCCAATGCGTACCTTGACTTCTTGTGAGCAATCCCAGTCTTCATTTATTATGGTTCCAAGGTATGTATATTGTTTTACCCTTTTGATTTATAACCAAGTTTATTCCGGTCTTTCTAGTCGACGCTTGTGAGGATGGCGCCCTACTTATGATGAAATGTTATATTGATAATAATAATAATAATAAGAAGAAGAAGAAGAAGAAGAGAACGGACTAGAGTAAGCTGCTGTAAACGATCGTATCTCAAAAAGGAGAAAGCTTATAGACTAACTAAAAACTTCTACAACAAGAAATGCAGCTCATGGAATGCCAAAATAAGGTATTACACCACTGTAGTAAAAACAAAATGCCTGTATGCTAGCGAATGCCTCTCGACGAATTACAAATTGGAGAAGGTGGAGATCCTAGAAAGAAGAATACCACGGAAAATCTTGGGTCCAATCCAGACTGAAATCGGCTGGAAACTTCGGAACAACAATGAAGTCTGCAAAAAATGTGGAGAAAATTTCAGAGACCATGAAAAAGAGAAAGTTATCATTTCCGGACATTTCTACAGAATGAAAAAACCCATAATAACCAAAACGTTACTCGACTACCTGTGGAACAAAAAGACAACGATGGCATGGATTAAGGAAGTTCGTAAAGATCTAGAGAAGTCCAACATTCAGGAAGTTCAGATGTTAGACAGGAAAACATTCTGGACCATGATTCCAAATTTGAAGGGGCTTCAAGTCGAAAAAACTGCAAAGACGGGAAGAGCTTGGACGGATAAAAAGAAGAAACAGCATAGCGCCCATATGAAAGAGCACTGGAGGAAAAGGATATTTCAGACAAAAAATAAAAAAATAAAATCATAGCGTGATCCAAAGTGGTCGATTCGCAAATCAATCAATCAATCAATCAATCAATCAATCAATCAATCAATCAATCAATCAATCAATCAATCAATCAATCAATCAATCAATCAATCAATGCGAATTATAAATGGACTAAAATATCTCGAAATACCATGGTGCTATGTGACATCATCCCCCCTGTGGGTGGGAGCGGTAAAATAACACCCACGGCATCTCCTGGCGACTAAAAGGGGCTCAGGAGCTCTTAACTTGGAAACGTGCGTTATGACCACGGGGCTCTTAGCCGAGTCCAGGAATTGTTTCCACATACTTGTGCCTGGTTCCTCATGTTCATCTATCCGTTCCGACTCCCCTTGGTAAACTCTTGTTCTTTTCTGACCCCGACGCTATTAGGTTGCGAGGCCTAGGGAGTCTTTCCATTTTCACGCCCTTCGTTGCCCTTGACTTTCTTTCGCCGATACCTTCAATTTTCGAAGTATCGGATCCCTTTCATTTTTTCTTTCCGATTAGTGTTATATAGAGGATGGTTGCCCAGTTGTACTTCCTCTTAAAACAATAATCACCAGCAGAACTATATGGTATCATTGGATTGGAAAGGGTTAAAAGTCATGTGGTGTCAGGAAATCCAACCAGCCCTAAACTCCCGGCTCAAACGAGCCATGATGCTTTCAGCGATAACTGAAATACGCGGCATAACCTGAATCAACATCTCTTTCGGTGAAACAATGAGGACCTCTATAATATCTCAACTCTACTGAGAGCAGAAGTGTTGGAAGCATTACCAGCAACACACCAAAAGCAAGGTGGCTATTTGATAGCAGTTCCAGTTCCTTGCCCTCGCTGCTAGACCGGAAGTGACGCTTGGGTGATGTCACGACCCTCAGGTTGCAGGTAGGGTTCGCGCGTGCGGCTTACAGTACAGTAGTACTGAGTAGCCAGTGATCCGTGATGGATTCGTGCATTTCCGGACGGGGTAGTTCACGAGGATTGCCGTGCGGCATCGCGCATCTGACGGAGGGCACTGAGCCATAGGTGGCTCTGGCCAAAGCTGTGGGCAGTTTGAAAGGCAGTTAACCTAACAACGCAGAGATGGATGATCGACCACAATGTTGTGAGGTGGTGGTGGTGATTATTGTTTTAAGAGGAAGTGCAACTAGACAACTACCCTCTTCTTTTTCTTTTCCAACATCTGTGGGGTCGCGGATGCGAACTGTGCCCTAAATGTGGACTTGGCCCTGTTTTACGGCCGGATGCTCTTCTTGACGCCAACCCTACATGGAGGGATGTAATCACTATTGCGTGTTTCTGTGGTGGTTGGCAGTGTTGTGTGTCTTCTGAATATGAAGAGGAAAGTATTGAGAAACACACACACACAGTCCCCGGGCCAGAAGAATTAATCAGAGGCGATTAAAATCCCCGACCCGGCCTAGAATCGAAACCGGGACCCTCTGAACCGAAGGCCTCAACGCTGACCATTCAGCCAATGAGTCGGACAACTAGACAACTTTTTAGCCACCTATAACGTCATGCAGGGGATACTGTGGGTATTATCCTACCGTCCCCACCCACAGGAGGAAATGTTATGAAGTACTATCAGCAGAGGTCATTTTGGCTGACAGATGGCGCTGTAATCGATAAAAATTAAATTGGTTAAAAAATCATCAAAAAGGGGATAATAATAATAATAATAATAATAATAATAATAATAATAATAATAATAATAATAATCGTATGGCCTCAGCTACCGTGTGCAGACATTTCAATTTGACGCCATCTGGCTGTCTGCTCGTCAATTTAGACGTTCCGTTTTACTCTAGGCCCACTAGATGTCAGACCGAGTAAACCGAAACTCTCTTGGGCGTCTATGGCTGAGATTTAATGAATTTTGTCGGGTAAACACCAAATGTGTCATCAGAGATCTTTTACATGCCGACATCGTACGACATGGAGTGTCGAATGGACTTTTTTCCGCCCTTCAAAAATCCGACTACCTCTTCCGGGTTTGAACCCGCTATCTTGGGATCCGGAGGCCGACACTCTACCGCTGATCCACAGAGAAAAACACATGATATCAGAAAAATAAAAGTAAATGTAAACGATATTTTCAAAACTGATATCCTGCGGCATCATTATTCACCGACGCACTCCATCCCCACTTATGGGAGTGGAAATCATTTCAAAGTCTTCAATGGAAAACCAATTTTGTAAAAATCAAATCTTGGTTTTGCAATACCGAATCGATTGATTTTATTATTGATGCAAATTTATCTTTAGATCGCGCTGCAATCGAAAACGATGGGAAAGTTCATGAATTTTTTAATCAATAACTAAGCACTATTTTTAGCGTTACCCAGGAACAACGACGTTGTAGTAGTTTTCTGTTCCCTTTGGGGTGCTTCTTTAGGTGAGTCCCCTTCCTTCTTATACTCCGGCCTTTAGTACTAACCACGGATATGTTGTTTAAAATTCCCTCCATCAGCTTGTAAGTTTATCCCTTTTTATCGAGTACAGCGCCATCTGTCAGCCAAAATGACTTGAATCACAGGTCTAATTGGGGTATTTTTTCTGGGGAATCCAAATCTGCAATAAAAATGGGGGTTCCTATTTAAGATTTCCTTCTACCTCCTCCCCCCCCCATTTCTTTTGATCCGATGTGTAGTTTTCGAGATATTTGCTCCGATAGATTAAAATGACCCCCCCCAGTATTTATATCGGATAGTACACTAGCCCCCTTATATTTCATGAGCAGGGTCCGGAAGTTTAGGGTCTAAAAATGGCCTCAGGCATATATGTTCTTAAAAACAGCTAAACATATGTACGTACTTCCAACGAATGATTTTTGCCACTAATTATTTTAAAATAAAGTTACAATTCATTATACAATCTTATTGCACTACTACAATTAATTTTCTTACTAATTCTTATACCGGGCTGAGTGGCTCAGACGGTTAAGGCGCTGGCCTTCCGATCCCAACTTGGCAGGTTCAATACGGTCTCAGTCCGGTAGTATTTGAAGGTGCTCAAATACATCAGCTTTGTGTCGGTAGATTTACTGGCACGTAAACTAACTCCTGCGGGACTAAATTCCGGCACCTCGGCGTCTCCGAATTCCGAAAACTAATAAGTGGGACGTAAATCCAACAACATTGTGAAACAGTTCTTTTAACTTAATTCAACTAGTCTCTCTCATAAATTCATTAAACTATGGTAAACACCGAAATTGTTTTAATTAATATTGCAGTTTTACACAATGGGGACAAAGACCGCATCGCTGCTCCCGTATAGCAATAAAAATCCAACACTGTGGGCACAAAATACGTATGTAATTGAAGTAAAAAGAAACTGTATATGGAGCACATGGTCATTCTCCTCGTAATGTCCTTTTCACATCTCCGATTCCTTTTTAACAGCGTTCTTTATGCATTCTGCCACAACAGATCACTTCGTGCAACCTTTTAACTAGTTCATACTGGCGGTATATATATTATAAAGACACATTAAACAACACGTTTGTGTAAAAGTTTTTATTTGGGCGGAAAGAGAGCATGTAGTCCTTTTTCCTGCGCAAGTCTGCCAAGATTACTCATACACTGGTGACAAGCACAGCAATATCCACCTGAGGACTATCAAGGGGCTAGTGGAACCACGCGATATATATAATACAACCTGTCTTAAACGGACGCTCTAATAAGAGTAAACTTGGCTTTCACGGGAAATTCACCCAGTAAGTTGATTTGGGTGCAAAGTGTAATATAAATCGCCCTGGATTAATCGGAAACTGTCAAACGCGGAAACGAAACTGAAATATGTCCTTAAACGTAAAGGTTCCAATCTTCATAGTGGATCGTTTAGTAATATTTGAACCATCGTCCGGCACCATGGCTAAATGGTTAGCGTGCTGGCCTTTGGTCACAGGGGTCCCGGGTTCGGTTCCCCGCAGGGTCGGCAATTTTAACCATCATTGGTTAATTTCGCTGGCACGGGGGCTGGATGTATGTGTCGTCTTCATCATCATTTCATCCTCATCACGACACGCAGGTCGCCTACGGGAGTCAAATCAAAAGACCTGCATCTGGCGAGCCGAAAATGTCCTCGGACACTCCCGGCACTAAAAGCCATACGCCATTTCATTTCTACCATCCTTTACATTCTAAATGGCCTGCTATGCAAGGACAGGTACTACATATGATTGAGCACATTCCTTCTCTCTCAGCCCCTTTGTTTTGGGGGTTAACTGCTGGGCATTTCCTTCGACCGACTGGACCGCCTAGAGCTAGACAATCCATTTCCCTAATAGCTATCATCTTGCCACTCCTGGTTTAGTAGTTCTCATTACGGGGGAAAAGAAGAAGAGGTGAAACTGAGTACAATGAATATTGAATTTTCACGACCGCATTGTGAACGAAACCGACTTTCAACCTATAACGTCGTGTTACGTACATTTAGTACGTGTTGAAGAGATGTCAAGTACAGAATAAAAATGGCCAACCAGACACCAGTGGGATCAGAAACCACAACCTCCCGATTTCGCGTCGGCAAAACTTGTCCGCTAGGCAGCGTAATGGTAATACCCGGTATGCGCTTTCCGCTGCTCGATTGTTTTACATGAGACTTATATGGAGTATGCCTACATTTGTAATCATCGAAACGAAACTTTCGCTTTAAATGCATTAAAATGGGGTTACCATATTCTGCTAATGCTTTTAACAAGACGGAAATGGTATAGGTGCAATGACGATTGCGGATTTGGAAGCAGAATTGAAGAAAAGGGGCGAAAAAAATATCCGGAAAAATGCAAGAGTTGATTGAAAGGTAAGGAATATATGCAGCAACTCTTTCTTATACGTACCCTTTCCCCACGCATTACAAATTTATGATACCATGATCTCATAACATCAAATCCAAATAACGTTTTCCTCATGTAACTGCTAGCTCGTGACAAGAAATGCGGAATAGCTCGGAGACAGACTGGAGTAGAAATTTAAAAAACGTGCCATGGATACAACACTAAATTTCGCTATAAAAATCTAGAATTCCGCCAAAAAATCCGCTGTCCGCTAAATTATATATTTCTCCGCCAGCAGTGTCCTAATTCCGCCAAATTTAGCGGAAAATCCGCCAAGTTGGCAACACTGGGTTATACACTATATATAATTCCAAATATTGATGACGATGATGCTTGTTGTTTAAAGGGGCCTAACATCTAAGGTCATCGGCCCAATTCCAAATATCAACCCCAACCCTGCAAATAAAAACTCGCAGACCAAATGGGTTCGAGATACGCTTATTTAAAATTTTCTCAGATCATCGTTGCGCCTGAGAAAAAACCACTGCTTGTGTGAAATATTTTAGTTCAGAACTTTGGTCGGTAAGATACTGTAATCTAAGGTTCAATACTGTGCAAAACTTGTGGAGGAATTCTCGCCCTTCATAACGTAAGTATTGCGGGTCAGTATTTCTGCAAACATATTAAGACATAGCGGTTTTCGCAGGCGCAACGACGATGTGAACTACAGATGATGTTTCGCTGGACAAACGAGCTGCCAATGTAGGAAGGAATATGTTTTCGAATTATACATTTGTAATACGAGCGAGTACAATAGGATAGAGGGACCATATGCTACAGTGTTGTTGCTCCCACCCACACAGGTTCACCTCGCGGGTCAAGGAGGTCGCCTACACACAGTCTACTGTAGGTAAAACAGTGCCGCGGACAAACTCGCAAAACAAACAAAAGCTGGCTGCAGTAAGATTCTTCGAAAAAACTTGGTCAGCATTTTTTAAACTAATGCAGTACGTGTTCATCAATCATGTAAGAAATGTGTCTGATGTACAATAACCTCGCCAAAATCAACAATAGTTTAGACTTCTGCTCTGCATTATTGACGTATATTAAGGTTTTAAGAACAACCATTCTTAAATTGTAAATAAAGTTTCACCTCTGATTCCAAGATATGTTATCAACTACATAATGTAATCATAATCTTGTCTGTGTGTGTGTGAATATGTATATTACTTATGTTATATCTGAGCTATACTGTACCTTAAGTACAGCATGTTCCATTAAAGGCATTCAGTGTGTAAGGAACAATGTATTCAACATCACTGATTGTTTTCATAGTCTAGTGTGTTCCCTCGAATATTTTCTAAACCTTCTTTCCATTTTCTTAAATGACAGTAATGTTCTTTTTTTGGTTTCTTGCTTTTGTTAAATCTGTAATAATATAATACAATGTATTATACACCTTCTGTAATTAGAGTTTAAGCTCTGTTGAAGGTATAAATAAATAAATAAATAAATAAATAAATAAATAAATAAATAAATAAATAAATAAATAAATAAATAAATAAATAAATAAATAAATAAATAAATAAATAAATAAATAAATAAATAAATAAATAAATAAATAAATAAATAAATAAATAAATAAATAAATAAATAAATAAATAAATAAATAAATAAATAAATAAATAAATAAATAAATAAATAAATAAATAAATAAATAAATAAATAAACAAACAAATAAATAAATAAATAAACAAACAAATAAATAAATAAATAAACAAACAAACTTCTGTCAAGAACGATTGGAAAGTAAAATAATAATAATAATAATAATAATAATAATAATAATAATAATAATAATAATAATTGGTTTACGTCCCACTAACTACTGTTGCGGTTATCGGAGACACTGGGGTGCCGGAATTTAGTCCCGCAGGAGCTCTTTTACGTGCCAGTAAATCTACCGACACGACGCTGACGTACTTGAGCACCTTCAAATACCACCGGACCGAGCCAGGATCGAACCTGCTAAATTTGAGTCAGGCCAGCACCTCAATCGTCTGAGCCACTCAGCCCGGCGATGAATAATAATAATAATAATAATAATAATAATAATAATAATAATAATAATAATAATAATAAAGAAAAGAGAAAGCCAGCTCCTTGCATGAATGCTCAGCACAGTGGCCATCGATTCAGAGGGTCACGGGTTCGATTCTTATCTGGGCCGAGAATTTTAGCCATTTCTGTTTTATTCCTCTGGCTGGGTGTTTGTGTTCGTTTTAAGCAGAGTTGGGAACTAATTCACTAAACATAAGTGGATTACTTGTAACGGTTACCTTTTCAGTGATTTTTACTTATAATCATTACTTTTCACAAAATCGAATTTTAATCGTAATTTACTTCTTAAAATAATATTACAATCGTTACACTTTAATCATCGATATATATCGCATCGAGAGTTTGGCAACTTTGGAGTCCCGGAAGCCTTATGGCGTCGTGCCAAGGGTATAAAGCCAAGGTTATGGTACGCACTTGTCAATTGTGCAGACCACTTCCTGGTCAGTGCGATGAAACTTCACAGTTCTATAAACTATCACCAGAAATGCAGTGTTAGTTAGAAACATAAGGAAATAGCACACAAGACCCACACTGGGTCGACGGGCTAAAATTCCTCATTGGTACCGGAACATCCCGGCCCGTTGAGAATTGTGGCTACGTTCATTTACTCCCACCTTCTTGTGTTTACCTGTTGAGGTTCAAGTAATCGTGTATTACGTGGTCGATAATGAAACCGGAATAAACATGTGAGGGCGAAGGGGTTAAGGAATTTCCTTTCTCCTCTTTGAATAAATAATTTGGAATAAGGGGACTCAAAATAATCAGAATATGAGTGTGAAATGCAAACTTTGTTCCGGAGTAATCAAAGTTCCAAGGTATCGTGTTTAGTCTCGGAGACGATCACCACTTTATATTTCTATGCTAAAAAAAAAAGCACAAAATGCAGTAAACTTTGTAATCTTTGTTATCGTTTAAAGACGGCACGGTTTTCATTTAACGTAAATTTATCACGTTCATTCTTTTTAGTAGTGAAAGTCATGACCATCCATCATCAATACTTCACATCACAGCCTGCACGATTGCTAGGTAACATCGCATCACACACTTTGCGTCGCTAATTTCGTGACGAACATTTTTACATGTCCCCCGCCCCCCCCCCACCGCCCCACGAGCCATAAGACATACTTATGTCAAAAAGTCTGTGATATCCTAAAGACTAGTGTTTTGTGAAGGAATAATTTTACTTTTTGGAAAAATAATTTATAATTACAATTCTATTTTCTCTTTCTCTGGGATCAAAATTAATGGTAAACAAATGCATTACATGTAAAAACTCTCATTTTGAGGAGCGTACTGAAACTCGTTATAAAATAATACAAATCGTCGTTGCCGGGACAAAACCTACTATGTGATAATATTTTTGGAGGTATACTGACCCGCAGCACATACATTATGAAGAGCGAGAATGCGTTGACAACATTCACACAATATTGCACCTTAGATGACTGAACCTTACCGGCCAAAGTTCTAAGCTAAAATATTTCACATAGGAGGTTTTGTCCCGGCAGCGACTAAATATTGATTTGCTTTCCACCAATTCAAGACAATAAAACAATTATTGTTAGGACTTCATTCTTGATATAATACTACAGTTGGGACATGTTTCGCTCGTCTACCGAGCATCCTCAGCCGTTATAATGTCTCAAGGTTAAGTTGTGATTTTGATGCATTTACTATTAATCGTACTTAATAATAATCTTAGCACTAATTAGGTAAAACATTCTGTTGAATTGAAGTTATGATATACGATGTATGTACTTGAAGTTAGTTGTGATTAAAATAACAGTGCCAAGGTGAAGGTAAATGACTTTATTCATTAACACTGATATCTAAGACTCCATGATAACATGACATAATGGGATTCTGCCTAAAGGTTTCATGGATTTCTTCTTTAGTTCTAACGGTGAGTGTATTGTAACGTAGTAGTCCAGAGTCTTGGTTAAAAATTACAGAATCGTCTCAAACTTAAAACTTCTGATGTAGCTGAAGTAGCAGAAGCAATCTTATCAACGCCTAACATTTATATAGCCGAATGTCCCTTTCGAATATAGCCCTTAACAGCTTCTAACTCTACAATGTCAACTAGTCATTTTATGTTTATGGATGGAAAACTACCAACAAGACTTGTTCGACGTTCAATATTAATTAATGACTAACATATCAAGGCCACATGAGGATTAACGGGAAATACCAATTAAATTAACATGTATATAACGACAAAAACTTCATAAGTTTTAAGTTTGAGACTATTCTGTAATTTTTAACCAAGACTCTGGACTACTATGTCATAATACACTCAGTTGTTCACTCACCGTCAGAACGAAAGAAGAGATTCATGAAACCTTTAGGCAGAATCTCATTATGTCGTGTTATCATTGAGTCTTAGACAGTGTTAATGAATAAAGTAATTTATCCTAACCTTGGCACTGTTATTTTAATCACAACTAACTGCCAGTTCATACACTGTATATCATAACTGCAATTCAACAAAATGTTTTACCTAAATAGTGTTAAGACTATAATTAATAATTGTAAATACATAAAAATTATAACTTAACCTTGAGACATAATAATGGCTGAGGATGCTCGATAGACGAGCGAAACATGTCCTAACTGTAGTATTATGTCAAGGATAGTATCTTAACGATTTTTTTTTCATTTTATTGAATAGGTGGAAAGCAAATCAATATTTGTATTATTTTATAAACAAGTACATTGTATAAGACTTGCTGATCATATTGCCATACTAGCAGAAACAGGCAAAAGTGTGCACAGAATGATCGACATACTATACGGCCGTCTGCGAGAAAACCAGTCATGGTGTAACGTTTATTGGTTGATGCCCGCAGAACGCCTGCGCGGCGATATCAAAATAGTTCATTAGCCAGGTCCTAGCAGAAACTATAGGCGTATGGAACCTCAAATTAATGCGCAAGGAAAACAAAAATCAAGACAATATGTAAATCCAAGAAAACACCTATAACACACATCAAGTCTGGCCCTGACAAAATTGAACCAATGAAACAGTTTTGCTACAATCACGAGTGATAATAGGAGCACATCAGATGTCAAAAAAATTATAGCAATGTCATCTGCTGGCCAACAAACATATAGACCTTTATATGGAGCGAGCTTGTGTACGGTTGCGAAAGCTGGACATTAGGGGAGCAGGAAAAGAAAAGACTAGAGGCAGTTGAAATGCGGATCTGCAGGAAACTGCAGAGGATAAGTTGGACTGAAATGAAGAGCAATATCGAAGTCCTTGGAGAGATAGGAGAAAAACGGAGTCTGGTAACAGAAATTGAAAAACGGAAAATACAATTTATTGGTCACATTCTGCGACATGAAGAGTTTTGTAACGTCAATGAAGGAAGAATTGCACGGAAAAGAGGAAGAGGACGACCCAGAGTGTCTTATTTCAAGAACTTGCTTCTGAGAATGAACTGCAAGGCCCAAGGTGAATTGAAAAGACTGGCTCAAAATAGACATCTATGGCTCCAGCAAGGCTTCGCCTTTAGAATATGATGATGCATTGCAATGCAATCCAATTACTTTTAATTTGCACATTTCCCATGCCTGATGATAAACGGGGTTAAAAGTCAGGTTGTGAGTTTCACAAACTGGAAAAGTCCTCTCAGTTTTAATTACTTCGTTGATGCGGTGAAAGTTCCTTTCGGGAATCATTCTAAGTACCTAGGTGTTAATAAGGAAATATCTTCATTGAGGTAATCACATAAATGGGATTGTAAATAAAGGGTACAGATCTCTGCACATGGTTATGACGGTATTTAGGGGGTGGGTGTAGTAAGGGTGTAAAGGAGAGGGCATATAAGTCTCTGGTAAGACCCCCCCCAAGTAGAGTATGGTTCCAGTGTATGGGACCCTCACCAGGATTACTTGATTCAAGAACTGGGAAAAATCCAAGAACAAAAAAAAAAGCTCGATTTGTTTTGGACGATTTCTAACAAAAGAGTAGCGTTACAAAAATGTTGCAAAGTTTGGGCTGGGAAGACTTGGGAGAAAGAAGACGAGCTGCTCGACTAAGTGGTATGTTCCGAGCTGTCAGTGGAAGATGGCGTGGAATGACATTAGTAGACGAATAAGTATGAATGGTGGCATTAAAAGATCACAATAATGAAGATAAAGCTGGAATTCAAGAGGAAAAAAGTAGGGCAAATATTCGTTTATAGGAAGGGGAGTTAGGGATTGGAATAACCAAGGGAGATGTTCAATAAATTTCCAGTTTCTTCGAAATCATTTAAGAAAAGGCTACGAAAACAGCAGATAGGAAATCTGCCACCTGGGCGACTGCCCCTAAATACAGATCAGTAGTGACTGAGTATTCAGTATACGCTATAGTAGAACTATATAGACATTGTGACATTGAGGTAGATCTTGGTGATTCAAGCTTAGTGAGTAACTCCGACTACTACTCACATCCGGAACAATAAGTCCTCTTTTCCTCCAAGGGACAATCGCCTTCACTTGACCTCTCATCACGGTACTTGGTTTCCCCAGACTTTGTCGCTTGTCGATGACACATCCACTATTCGTGACTCTAGGTCAATCGGTCTTTTTCTCTGCTTTGTTCTAGAACTCACAATAGAATCTACTAGTACATTACATGCATGGGGCAAAACCCTTTCGTATTTACAATATTCGGATAAATGTATGCCATAGCGGGTGGGCAAAATAAAACTGGACCGGAAAATATTTATAAGACTTACGCGGAACGGACTGCCCATCACAGGAAATAATGGAAACCGTGACTTCGATGCACCAATACGTTGCTATCACATGTCTGCGCATGCGCAACAGTAAATTTGTAAGGACACAGATGCAGGTCCTTTTTGATGATGTTTCAATACGACGATCTCGTAATTCCCACTTGAACAGATAAACGGCGCTGGAATTTCGTTTCAGGCTTTCCTTCACTTGAGCAAGGTTTTCTGGTCTTCGAACTCTTTTTTAAAATGATAGTTACGGCTTTTATTCGCAACAGAGCCCATTTCTCGCTGCTTTGCCATTACAAAACATTTGCAGTCTTAAACTGTTGCGCAAACAGTTCCGCATCACATTCGACAATAAACACGCGCTGTTTTACCGTGAGCATCATTTTGTGTTCCATTCAACTGGTCACTGAACACGTCTGTTCCTCTCACGTAATGTATTTGCAAATGAAGAAGGGAAGAAAGAAACAAATGTACAGCATCTTGCAAGGACCAAGGGGGAAGTTTTCATTCCCCTTCCCGAAGGGAAGGGGCGGGCCACCTAGAAGGTTACGCCTTCTCTCTGGCCAGGAGATTTGGCGGGGTTCGGGGATTTGGAGAGGTTTGATGTTTAAAGGAAGGAGCTTTGGATTTGGTGAAGTGGAGGATTGGCCTCTTGGCTAAGGTGCAGTATCTGCTCTTTTGCTTTTTATTGATTTCTTTTGTGATTACATACATTAATTGGAATTATTTTACGGTTTACATACGTTGGCTGGTTACATAGATAGACTTAAATTCTAATGAGGTTGCGATTGTTTGGAAGGAATAGAGGGATGATTTGGTGGTAGAAAGAGGTGATATTTGCTAGGGAGGTGAGGAGTAGTAGAAGGAGCTGGGAGTTGTTATGTGAGTTGGTAGGGGGACCGAGACGGGTGTGGTTTTGTGAAGGGTTGCGATTGGGGTGGGTGGGTTTTTGCGGAGGGGAGCGTGATGCTTCCACCCGATGGTGCTTCCTGAAGAGCTGGATTCCATTTTCGGTCAGGCGGTGTGTTTCTTCGGGGAGCTGGAGTTGTACTCTTATCATATAGGTAGGTCCTGTTGCGTTGTGGATCCTGCTTACTTTCTTCGGCTGTAGTCCTGATCGTTGAAGTTCTTGGTTTATTAGTTCTGGTGGGATGGCTGGATTCACTCCTCTAATGACACAGCTGGTGTGAAGTTCTGATGCTGGTGGATGCGGGGTTGTTCTATTGGGTTCGGACTCGGACTCGGGAGCTGGTGGCGGTGACGGTGGTCTTTCTGTGTCCATGGTGGTATTGTGGGCTGCTTCTTCTGTCGGTGGCCGGGTTGGGTTGGGTAGGAACACGGGGGACATCATAATAGGGGAGGAGTGGGTCATGGTGGTAGTGGTTGTAGTGGTGTAGGGAGAACTGCGGGCAGGAGTAGTAGCCATGGTGGTGGTAATTGTAGTGACTAGGGTAGTGAGGGGATGGGTTGATGGCTGGGGTGGTGGGATGTATGGGGATGTCAAAATTGGGGGTGACTGGCAAGGTGGCTTGGTTCCCGGGTCCGGTCCGAACTCGTTTTCCAGTTGAGGTGGGCAGGGCTCAGCGAAGTGCGGCTTGGCGTTGATGTAAATTCCATATCGTATTGCTGTCTGGACAGCTCGTTCTGAAGAAAGTTGGAGGAGTACCCGGTCAGTAGGCATGTAGTTTTGATGTATTCTCCGGAGGTTTATAATCGGGATTCCTTCATTTTTCAGGTATCGGAACAGAACATCGTCTGTGTAGGCTAGATCTACGCCAGGTAGGATACAGTTGGGCATAGTGGTGGGAGGCCGACTTCCAGTTTGGTGTCTTGGCCTGATTATGCTTTGTTGTCACGGCTAGGGTACGAAGTGGAGACTGGAGTGTTCCCTAGCCGTAGTAAAAACTGGCATAGATCGTATTCCGAGTTTGGAAGAGCGATGGCATCTTGCAGGACCAAGGACCAAGGGGGATGTTTTCATTCCCCTTCCCGAAGGGAAGGGGCGGGCCACCTAGAAAGTTACGCCTTCTCTCTGGCCAGGAGATTTGGCGGGGTTCGGGGATTTGTAGAGGTTTGATGATAAAAGGAAGGAGCTTTGGGTTTGTTGAAGTGAGGGATTGGCCTCTTGGCTAAGGTGCAGTATCCGTTCTTTTGCTTTTTATTGATTTCTTTGAGGTTACAAACATTGTTTGGAATTATTTTAGGTTTACATACATTGATTGGTTACAGAGATAGACTTAAATTCTAATGAGGTTGCGATTGTTTGGGATGAATAGTGGTATGATTTGATGGTAGAAGGAGGTGATGTTTGCTAGGGAGGTTAGGAGTAGTAGAAGGAGCTGGGAGTTGTTGTGTGAGTTGGTAGGGGGAGCTAGACGGGTATGGTTCTGGGAAGGGTTGCGATTGGAGTGGGTGGGTTTTTGCGGAGGGGAGCGTGATGCTTCCACCCGATGGTGCTTCCCGAAGAGCTGGATTCCATTTTCGGTCAGGCGGTGGGTTTCTTCGGGGAGCTGGAGTTGAACTCTTATCATGTAGGTGGGTCCTGTTGCGTTGTAGATTCTGCTTACTTTCTTCGGTTGTAGTCCTGCGCGTTGTAGTTCTTGGTTTATTAGTTCCGGTGGGATGGCTGGATTCACTCCTCTGATGACACAGCTGGTATGAAGTTCGGGAGCTGGTGGATGCTGGGTTGTTCTATTGGGCTCGGACTCGGACTCGGGAGCTGGTGGCGATGACGGTGGCCTTTCTGTGTCCATGGTGGTGTTGTGGGCTGCTTCTTCTGTCGCCGGTTGGGTTGGGTTGGGTACGGAAACGGGGGACATCATAATAGGGGAGGAGTGGGTCATGGTGGTAGTGGTTGTAGGGGTGTAGGGAGAGCTGCGGGCAGGAGTAGTGGCCATGGTGGTGGTGACAGTAGTGACTAGGGTAGTGAGGGGATGGGTTGTTGGCTGGGGTGGTGGGATGTATGGGGGTGTCCTTATTGGAGGTGGCCGGCAAGGTGGCTTGGTTCCCGGGTCCGGTCCGAACTCGTTTTCCAGTTGGGGTGGGCAGGGCTCGGCGTAGTGTGGCTTGGCGTTGATGAAAATTCCGTATCTTATTGCAGTCTGGACCGCTCGTTCTGAAGAGAGTTGGAGGAGGACCCGGTCAGTTGGTATGAAGTTCTGATGTATTCTCCGGAGGTTAATAATCGGGATTCCTTCATTTTTCAGGTATCTGAAAAGAACATCGTCTGTGTAGGCAAGATCTACGCCTGGTAGGATGCAGTTGGGCATGGTGGTGGGAGGCCGACTTCCAGTTTGGTGTCTAGGCCTTGATTATGCTTTGTTGTCACGGCTAGGGTTCGAAGTGGAGACTGGAGTGTACCCTAGCCGTAGTAAAAACTGGCATAGATCGTATTCCGAGTTTGGAAGAGCGATGCATCTTGCAGTTCCTGTTATGACCAAAGCTTTGTGTTTAACGCGCAGTGAGAACCACTATACACATTAAAAATTCCTACACGCATTAAAAGCCTATTGCTCACGGTAAAATGTTTCGTAAAATTTGTTGTACAATTAATTTTATAAAAATTTGGTGAAAACAAGTTGTGTTGCTCAAGGTAAAATTATTTTATAAAATCCGTTGAAGCATCAGGATGGTCACCTATGAACTCACTCCTGAACTAGGATGTGCATGTGCTGCCATCTATCGATAAACTTTAAAACCAAGTATCAGCTGTTCAACTTACAGTGTGTTTGAGAGTATTGCTCCAACAAACAAAGCAAAACTTGCTGCGTTAGCTGCAATTATATGTTGTACAGTGGTAAAAAGAAAGAAAAGAAATGCCAGGAAATGCTGGACTCGGGTTGGATCAAAAGAAGAGAAGAATGTAGAGGATTGCTGTCCTTGGTCGAAAATTAGTTAAGGTTAAAAGACCAGCATTCATTTAAGAATTCGGCGATTGTGTTTTCTGCCCCTCTTCTTGCATTTCTGTTGTGGTAAAGTGGCGTTTTAACTTCGTACAAACAAGGATATTTCTGGTATTCGTCCAGTAAAACACTAACAGCTTCCTTAGTCCACCCGGATCCTGCCATTTTAGAAAGAAGTGTTTGTTTACAATCGAGCTTCACAATCTTCTCCCGACGTAGCGCCAGTATCATCGTGATGTCAGTTTCGCTGATTAGTTCGTTTCATAAAATTAATTGTACGGAATAGAACATATCCCATTTTACGAAAAGTTTTATAAAAGGTTTTATAAAACTTGAATTTGACCGTGAGCAACAGACATTTTATAAAATTAAATTATTGTACAATAAATTTGACAGAAAATTTTACCGCGAGCAACAGGCATTAGCTAGCACTTGGAGTGCGGTCGCCGTGGTAAAAAGCCAGTGACTATGGCACTTATCGCCAAGTGCATGAACCTTGTTCACCGTAATCATCGTTTAAGAATCTTCCTAAACCTTGTTTAAGTGAAACTGCGAAGCATCATTCCTGATTATTATTTAAATCCCTGATTATTGTCGGTTAAACAGCCAAGTTCGAGCGGTTACCGAACATAAACAGCGATTAGCAGTGAAAGTAAAATGGCTGCCAGATTTGGAGATAATTTTGAAGACGAACTGTTATAGACTATCTGGAGTATATGGAACAGAATTGAAATGGGTCCGAATGTATAATAGTGAAGAGAAATGATCCTTTTGAAGAACTTAGGGATAGGAAATATGTGGAAAGGTTTTGCTTATAATAAAAATATAAAAAACAGTTTCATTTCTTCCAAAACAATCCAAAATAACCTACAATTTCCAACGCAGAGAAAGCATCCTGTTTTTGCTATCAACCGACTGCTCACTACATTGAGGTATTGCGCCAATCGTTACCTTAACAACTGTAGGGGGGCCGATGACCTTCGATGTTAGGCCCCTTAAAACAACAAGCATCATCATCATCATCATCATCATCACAACTGTAGGTGATTAGGGGACCCGTGCGAGAAGTCTCGCTAGACAGTCTTACTTAACACTTAATATAATCTTTGATATTTTAACATGTATGGTATCCACTTGGAACGGAAGCAAATGCAATTGCATTATTATACTGACGAATTTCCAGAATTATTTTTTGGTTTTGCTATAATTATTTTCTTAATAATAATAATGTTATTTGCTTTACGTCCCACTAACTACTTTTTAAGGTCTTCGGAGACGCCGAGGTGCCGGAATTTAGTCCCGCAGGAGTTCTTTTATGTGCCAGTAAATCTACCGACACGGGGCTGTCGTATTTGAGCACCTTCAAATACCACCGGACTGAGCCAGGATCGAACCTGCCAAGTTGGGGTTAGAAGGCCAGCGCCTTAACCGTCTGAGCCACTCAGCCCGGCAAATTATTTTCTTAACGGATAATTACAGCATATTTTAATGACATAAAGCAGGAGTCCCAGTGGTCAAAATGTGAAGTGGACAGCAATGATAGCGTGTATTTTCCTACAGCAACAGTATTTGCAAATCGCACACTTCGTACAATTATTTAAACTCATTTTTTAACGAAAGTATTGATATTTATGAATTGAGAGTGCAATTAGTTACTGCTAATGCCTATTCTCCTTCTTTTGAATGCTCACTTGTCACGATCGGTTACTTGTGAGCACCGCAAATCGATACTACTGAAATAATATATACGATACTACTGTATTAATATGTACAGAACAGCAGGAGCTCGGACTATACACGACGTAATATCATAATTTCTGCAATTATGCCAGAATATCTGTTTCACCGAGCTCGATAGCTGCAGTCACTTAAGTGCAGCCAGTATCCAGTAATCGGGAGATAGTCGGTTCGAGCCTCACTGTCGGCAGCCCTGAAGATGGTTTTCCGTGGTTTCCCATTTTCACACTAGGCAAGTGCCGGGGCTGTACCTTAATTAAGGCCACGGCCGCTTCCTTCCAATTCCTAGGCCTTTCCTATCCCATCGTCGCCATAAGACATATCTGTGTTGGTGCGACGTAAAGCAAATAGAAAAAAAAATAAAAAATAATCAAAAATTCAGTTTCAAAACCCGAAAAATTGGACGGCATTTCAAAGCTCGAAGATTGCTCTTCCTAACAAAAGAAATACGAAATCACGGAAGCGGGTTCACTATTCTTCACTAGCAAGTCAAACATCACGCTAGTGTTGAATTCCATTGACAGCTAAAAATTCTTAACATTGATGAAGAATAGTGCTTTGGTGCACTTGGCCATAAGCCTTCAGGCAGTTGTATACGATCAATTGTTTATCAAATTTAAGACTTCACAAGAATGTTCAATACTTCATAAGTTTATTTGTCAAATCACTTGCAATACTTAGAGGCTTCGGAAGTCTTCAAAAGTCTTGAAAATAAATTAGAACATGTTCTAATCAATTAAATAATTGCCCAGTCTTTGACAGGATTGACCACTGGAGTTGGAGAGTACTAACGGTACGCGCTAAGCCGCGAAGCATGCTGGGACTGGCAGGAATCAAAACAACAACACTGCATTCGTCTTTATGACCGAAGACTGTTGTTAAGTTTGAGGCACATCCTTGCCTATATTCAGTGGAGTCCGCAGAGTACCATAATAAACGGGCAGCGTACGAGAAAAATGCAAGAAAAATATGGACAGTCGACAGCTTTCATGTTCATTACCGTACGATACTTCTGCAAAAGATCTAGAGAAATTGCCGAATGGTACAGACAGTCTTGGGGGAGGAGTACAATATGAAAATAAATAATTCCTTAACAAAAGTAATGAAGTCAAGTGATGCAGGTAATATAAGATTAGGAAACTAAGTCTTAAAGGAAGTAGATGAATATTGTTACTTGGGTAGTAAAATAACTAACGATGGCAGAATTAAGGAGGACATAAAATGAAGACTAGGGAAGGGCTTTCTTAAGAAAAGAAATGTGTTCACTTCGAACACTGATATAGAAATTAGAAAGATGTATTTGAACACTTTCGTCTGGAGCGTGGCATTGTATGGAAGTGAAACATGGACTATAACTACCTCAGAAAGGAAGAGAATAGAACATTTTGAAATGAGGTGTTACTGAAGAATGCTGAAGGTGAGAGAGAATCACGAATGAAGAGATACTGAATCGAATTGGTGAGAGGAGATCTATTTGGATAAATTTGACGAGAAGAAGAGATAGAATGACAGAACACGTCTTAAGACACCCAGAACTTGTTCAATTGGTTTTTGAGGAAAGTGTAGGCGGTAAGAACGATAGGGGTAGACGAAGGTGTGAATATGACACGCAGATTACAGTAGATTTAGGATGAAGTATTTATGTAGAAATGAAAAGATCAGCACAGGCAGGGTGGCATGGAGGGCTGCATCAAAGCAGTCTATGGACTGATGATTCAAACAACCCAAAAGTAAACAGCAATGTTCGATTTATGACGATATTTGCGTTTTATTATTATTATTATTATTATTATTATTATTATTATTATTACTGTAGAAAAATGTAAATATTTAGGTGAAATAATCACATACAACCTGAACGAGAAACCAGGATGGTAAAACAGAATAGATAAACTGGTTACAGCACAGCATGTTACCAGGAATACATATAATAAAAAGTGTCTCTCAATAGCAACCAAATTGAAACACTACAAAACAGTCCCCCAGCCACAAATAACAGAGGCACGAGAAACATTATTCAAAACAAATAGATACAGTACTCAAGTTAGAAGGGAGAATAGTGAGAACCTGTTTAAATAAAAATTATCAAGTATATGAAGTCTGGGGACTAGCTTCCAATGAGACAGTTTATAAAGAAATAAAACCTGTGACTAGCACAATCAAAAAGAAACGACTGTCATTCTTAGGGAATCTAATACAATCACCAGAAGATAGAATCAGTGGAAAAATAATAGAAAAATTATGGAAGAGTAAGAGTAAGAATAATATTAGATGGATTACAGAACTTAAAGGAGAAATACAAAACAAACACACTCAACATATTGAAAGATAAACACACTAGACTACAGATAAAAATCGACCACCAGCGAGTAGAAAGAGTGATTCCAGAAGAAGAAAGAAAATTACGTTCAGAAAGGATGAAACAGTATTGGGCTGATAAAAAGAAGGAAAACTTCCACGAACCTGAGTAAGTAGTCCTATGTCGGCTAAAAAATTAAAAAGAGTATTATTGAATTCCTAATATGTTTTCATGTAATAAGATATGAATTTTCGTTACATTGTCATTATTTTTATACAATGAATGTGAGTAAATGCTATATAAGATAGCCTTTGCAAATGATGTTATGACTGTAAAAATTATGCTGAAGTTAACCACATTAATATTTTTGCCATATAAGATCATGGCTTATTGCGCGTTTCTCTTTTTAAGAATATATCCCACTGCTAGTCCAAGAACCACAACTGCTATTTGTCTTTGCTCCAAAAATTCTATCAAACCTTGAGCAATGCTGAACAATTTTCGACAAGATTTGACAATTATTTTTCTTGTGAATAATTGAATTGAAAGAAAAAAATGATGGTGTACAACAGGCCTTACATTCCCTACATATACCGACTCTTGATCTTAACCAATGTGATCGAATTTCAAATGGGGAACAAAAGTCTTAGGGCTAGACGTTGTAATTGTTAGTGTCTTTTTTTTGTTTTGCCCGGCCATCAAATTTAATAAATTAGCTTTTGAAACCTTCCAGTAGATGGTAGCACAATTTCAAATCAGTAGAAACTGGTACGGAGGCCGCCGCATCAGTAGTAGTAGTAGTAGTAGTAGTATCTGTAAGATGCTGTATCTGTGAGAGTGTAAAATTCCTGCAACAAGTACAGTGAAGGTATTCGCTCTAAGCACCCGGGTTCTATCCCAGATCTCGGAACAATGGAGCGTCTAGTATCGTGCGACTTTAACGACTGGACTACGAAGACGGGTGAGTGTGCTCGAAACAGCTACAGATGGAGAAGTACATAGGCTAAAGGTGACGGTACTCCAGCCAGCCTCGTCTGACTACATTTTTCTTCTGTTCTATACATGGAAACTTGTATGGTTACTATTGAATATTCTCTCTCTCTCTCTCAAGATGGATTTCAAGGTCAAGAGTATATAATCATTTGAAAGCCAAGACGATGTGTTGTGCTTCCAACAAACAAGTTTAAAGACGTTAAGAGGAAAGCGTAACAAATTAGATTTCTAGATTACTCCGTGAGGGAATCACGCATACAGACTGAATCTTAATTAAACACACAGTCTCGCACAAACAAGTTACATACGGACAACAGCTTACAACTTTCCAAGAAGATCGAGTATTCTCTGATAGTTAATTTCCCCAGCCATGCTCATCTGGAACCTCACATGTCCCTAGAATGAATACAGTGAAGTATGGAACTAATGGCATATTGTATAGGGCATTTAATTCCATTCCAGACTAGTTAAAAGCTTGTCGGAATTTCAATAAATTCAAAAGAAATGTTCAGAAATATTTATGGACAAAATTTAATGCTCTTGGATTTAGCCTATTTGGATGAACTTCAAGTTTCATTTCAAGCTATATGGTTCTGTTCGTATAAACTTTAAAACACAAAATTGTATGCTTGAAAAAAATGTTGTATTAGATTTAAATTACCGTATTTACGCGAATAATCCCCGCACCCTAACTTTAGGTAGGCTTATTTTGAAAAAAAAATAATTAGAAATGCCAACTTTGACGCAAAAAACCGCATCTCAATTTCGTGTCTCATTTTTTTAAATGTGCGGGTATTATTCGGGTAAATACGAGTATTTACGCGAATAATCTCCGCCACCGAATAATCCCGCACCCTAAATTTAGGAAGGCTGATTTTGAAAAAAAAATGCCAACATTGACGCAAATAAAACCCGCACCCCAATTTTGTGCCCCAATTTTTTTAAAATGTGCAGGTATTATTCGCGTAAATACGGTATTATAAATTTTTATCAGCCCTCCATTATCAATAATTTAATTTGTCTTTACTTTATTCGTTTCGACCCTTAGGATCTCGAGTGACTTGTTCAGCACGTCTTCGTTCTTCTCCATATCTCTTCATTCACTCCCTCTATTTCTCTCCGCTTTTGTGATTTGGATCTTGATCTTAGTATCGGTCCATTCGTGACAAGCTATTTGTACGCAGATCTATCCTGCACAGTCGTTAGTGGATATTTGTCTATTATGCCAATAGCCTTCCAATCCTCCCTAACTTCTTTTATAGAGTTATTTCCCGTTAAGCATGTCACATTCCATATCTTCTTTGTTAATCTGTTGTCATTCATCCTCACCAAATGTAACTGTGCCAGCTTTTCAATGCACTGTTCCAATACGAGCATTAACTCATGGGATCTTTGAAACAACAAAATAAAAATTCCCAAGAATATATTGGGTGTTAGAAGAATTTCGATTTTTTTAAAAACTGGTTAATAGGCAAAGTTTGAGTTGAAGGGTAGACTCCACTGAATTCTATATATTCTCTAATTTGAGTTCTATTTATACAAATCTTTAGGAGCTGAATAACATGGTCGTAGTAAGAAAATGACAATTTATTTTTTAAACAGAGCAAATATTTTCGAAATTGCGGGACTTTTTTTTAAAAAAAGGTCTGTTTTCGAAATGCCCCTTATGTAACATTATTTATTTGCTATTTTGAAACTTTCTGTAGTCATACCGATTAGAGAAATGCCGAAGCGGCTATGGGGATTCATCTGGAGTTTCCACATAACATTTCAAAGATCTCAGCGGTACGACCTGAACATTTACGTTAATTTCCATCATGTGAAGTCCTGAACCACACACTGTTACGAGTGAAGTCTTCAGTACAAATTCCATACATTAACAACAATTCGCATTACTTCGCATCGATACAGATAGGTATTAAGGCGACGATGTGATAGGAAAAGGGCTACGAGTAAGAAGGAAGTAAGCGTGGTCTTAATTAAGGTACAGGCCCAGCATTTCCCTGGTATGAAAATGGTTCACCATGGAAAACCATCTTCGCGGCCGATATCATGCAACCAACTCACTGTGTTTTGATGTTGAAAATCAACAATTCTCAAAGTAGCGGTCGCCATACTACGAAAAACGTAAAATTAAGTAATTTCCTCAATTGTGCCAAAAGTTGAAGGGCTAAAGGGCCCGAAAATGTTTCAAATTGTGAGTATGGATAGCTCTGTATGTTCAGTCTTCAGCCCTAAGGCTGGTTGGCTCCTCAACATCTCTGCCATCAGCTGTCATAGATGGCCTAGGCATCATTGATGAGGCGTACTAGGGAAATGAGGAGTGAGGTAGTTTCCCGTTGCTTTCCTCACCGAACCAGAAGTTGCTATTACATATCAGTCTGCCAAGCCCCCTGAAATGCATGCACCAACTGACCCTACGAGCAACATTTTCACACCATTCATAGCAGGGACTGGCTGCACAAGGAATGGCATTACTAGCATCGCTCATACCTCAGTCACTTTCATATTGTCAAAGCCAAGGATAAGACAGAGCAATGAAAGTAACAAAATTGCTCTAGCCCATACCAGAAGACATAGTGCACTGTAAACACTTGGTCCTGCCAGCAAAGGCATGGATAGCTCTATCAAAATAAAAATTTGAAAAATCGAATATCACTTCCGAATTTAAATGCAGTTCCGGAAAAACAGTATAAATCGCTTCTTGTTTCTTTTTTTTCCATATCCTAGCCAAATTAACTTATTTACTTATTCATTCTGGAATTTATTCCTTGGTTCAATACCCTCAGGAGTTTTTGATTTTTTGGAAAATGTTCACACCGACTGCAGTTATAAGGGCTTAAGTGAAACTCTGCATTCACTCACATTAGCGCTCGTAGTGGTAGAAAAATGCAAACTGCTAATCTAATCGACCGGATAACGATGATTAAAAAAAGGATTGTAATTTTTAGGAATAAATAAAGAATATGTTCTCATATTTTATTACATTTTATTTACCTAAAATTCGTACCTCATATTCCTAGGATGTTTTCAACATTGAGTTTCTTCCTGAAGGGCTGCAACTATGGATTTTTAATTAATTTTGTTTGGGAAAAACCAAACACTAGCGATCTTTTACATGCAGATAATGTTAATGATTTTTATGTTCCACTAACTACTTTTTTTACCGTTTCCGGGAACGCCGAGGTGCCAGAATTTTGTTCCATCGGAGTTCTTTTACGAGCCAGTATATCTTCCGACACGAGCACCTTCAAATACCACCGGGCTGAGCCAGGATCCAAGTTGGGCTCAGACGATCCGCGCTCAAAAGAACAGTGTTCCGTGATTCAAAAGTACGAGGGAGCTGCGATTAGTATTGAGAAAATATGATAACATTTATTTGGTACTTTAAAATGGAACTATTGCCACCATCAAATTAAATTTCTACTAGTGAGTGATTTTCCAAGAAAACCTATGTCGTCTTCATATAAATTCAGTCATTCCAGAATCATTTCAGAACCAGTTCGCTTTAAAGCGTGTTGGGACTTGCCCGAATGCAAGCTCATCAGGTAAGGGCGTGCGTGTCAATGAATAACCCAAGAACTGGCAACGCCGGTTTAGAGTCACGACGAATGAAAGAGAAACGAGAGGTTTGTTGGTTTGTTGCTAGACTACGACCTTGGCTGTACTAAACCCGGGAGGCACTTTAACCTCACTTTCTCCAACGTAACGGTTTGGGGCTTTCCACCAACCAGTTTGCGAGGAGGCAGCAGTCGATCTAAATTGTGCCGTATATGGAGGAACCTCATCACTGTACACATGAAAAGAAAAAAGAGCTATTGAGACTGCATCTTCCTGCAGTAGAGTTCTCACCTTGTGAGACATGTCCGGAAATCGCGGAGATCAAACACAGCAGCGTTGAGTGATATTCCCACCAAACGTGGTGTATTTCATTCATAGAGAAATAATGTTTGTGCAGACGTATTTGAAGAAGGCGCAAGTATAAGCTAGCCGCTCTACAGCCACGTCGGTGAGTTACATACATTTTAGGGGGTCTAAATATTTATGCAAATCTCATTGCAG
The DNA here is from genome assembly GCF_040414725.1 of Anabrus simplex. Lineage (NCBI taxonomy): Eukaryota > Metazoa > Arthropoda > Insecta > Orthoptera > Tettigoniidae > Anabrus > Anabrus simplex. Next base: position 43,608,243 of record NC_090274.1, on the reverse strand, counting down.
AACTGTTGTGCGGGTAGTAAATACTTGCGCCTTGCATTCTAACTCATTCATTCCTAGAAATCATCGTTTCTTTTTACAATTTCCTTTACGCCGCAACGACACAGATAGGGAAGGGCTAGGAGTGGAAAGAAAGCGACCGTGGTCTTAATTAATGTATAGCCTTGCCCGGTATGAAAATGGAAAACCACGGAAAACCACCTTCAGGGCTGTCGACAGTGGCATTCGAATCCACTATCTCCCGAATACTGAATACTCGGTGCCTAGAAAGCCTTTCATATTGGTGGTATAAAGTCAACCCACTGTTTATAACAATAAAATAAGTGTTGTCATTGATGCTTTCACGGCCCGTACTTGTAGACATGATACTGTATAGGCTTTTGGGCTTCTGCCGTGTCAAGGAAATAAGGTGAAATTCTTTACGTTTCGCAGAGAACTGTGCTCTGCGTCATCAGAAGAAATCTGGACTGTCCACGAGAAAGGGTCCTTAAACAATAAAATAAGTGGTTTTACGTCCTACGATTTTTTTTTCGGTTTTTGAGACTGCTTTATTTATTCATTTATTCATTTCATTCATGTCGCGTCGGTCAACTTCGGACCACGTCATTTCAACTGGCCACTTCTGACTTTGATGTCTGCCCAGTACTTCCGCATGCGTTCTCGGTGGTGTTCTTTCCTCTCTTGCGTCCATCCCTTTCCAGTTTTTAATTTTGGCTTTTCTTGGAAACCCTGGAAAGATTGAGGTTTCTTCTTAAATAAGACACGTTCCTGGATGTCATTATGTGTGATTCAAGGTCTCTATCCATCTCAGTGAACCAAGCCCCTTTGGTTTTCTTCTACTGAAAGAAAGTAATGATACGGTTGGTCAGTCCTGTTTCATGCATTCGTGTCACATGCCCATAAAAGATAATTCTTCTTTTCCAGATTGTATCAGTAATTTTCTCTACATGGGTGTATAGTTCGTCGTTATGCAATCTTCCGTACTCCCCATTGTCTTTGACGAGACTTCAGATCTTTCTCAAAATCTTCCTTTCTTTGGCCTCCAGTCTCTCGATCAGGTCTTTTTTTGTTCATTGCAAGACATTCTGAAGCGTGTAAGACCTCTGGACGGATGACACTGCAATGATGCCTCGGCGTTGCTTTCACTGATATGGGCCTTTTGCTGTAGATGTCTGTGGTTAAATAGCACGCCATTTCCATTTTTTTCATCCGTAATTTATTTATTTATTCATTTACAAAGCACAAGATACAGCTACACTGAGCGCATTTCACTTGTACTGTCAATTAACAGACGTAAACTTTCATAATAAAATAAAACATAATAAATGAGTAACAAGATCAGGTATACAGCCTACTAAGAGCATCTGTCCAAATCGAAAACCATGGGAATGCAAACTCACAGCTGCGCGCCCCTAACCGCACAACTAACTCGTTCAGTCCTATTTTCAAGTTGGAAGATATTAAACTGTAGGCTTTCAGCATAATCTGCCATTAAGACCAAATCATCGGCGCAGGTCAAACTGTTTACCATATTTCCACCTAAATACCATTTTATACCGTTCATTACATTAGCCATGTACTGTAATCTTTCTTTCTTTCTTTCTTTCTTTCTTTCTTAATCCGTTCACCCTCCAGGGTTGTTTTTCCCTCGGACTTAGCGAGAAATCCCATCTCTACCGCCTCAAGGGCAGTGTCCTGGAGCGTGAGACTATGAGTCGTGGATACAACTGGGGTGGAAGACCAGTACCTCGCCCAGGCGGCCTCACCTGCTGTGCTGAACAGGGCCTTGTAGGGGGATGGGAAGATTGGAAAGGATAGACAAGGAAGAGGGAAAGAAGCGGCCGCGGCCTTAAGTTTAGATACCATTCCGGCAATTGCCTGGAGGACAAGTGGGAAACCACAGAAAACCACTTCGAGGATAGCTGAGACGGGAATCGAACCACCTCTATTCAGATGACCTCCCGAGGATGAGTGGACTCCGTTCCAGCCCTCGTAACCTTTTCAAATTTCGTGCCAGAGCGGGGAATCGAACCCCGGCCTCCGGGGTTGGCAGCTAATCACACTAACCACTACACCGCAGAGGCGGACTTCCATGTAAACTATGAACAACAAAGGTGAAGGCAATGGCGACTCGTGAAGTTTCGTATAGGAGAGTCACGTTGCGGTTTAAATACGGACATGTGTAATATAAGCCTAAAATACTCACACGTATATACACATGCAAGTATAAACAATCAAGGACATTATGTCAAAATATACATAGGTATATCTTATTTCTTATGTCAGATCTACCCTTCTTTCACTAGGTGTAGCAAATCTCTCGATCAGAGCCTGTGCATTTTTACCTCCCAGTTTCCATTGTACTTCTAAGGAATGTCTTTATTCTATGTAATGTATCTATCTCTTTGCACGGTAGTCAATGGTATGGCTGTCCGACTCGTTGGCTGAACGGTCAGCGTACTGGCCTTCGGTTCACAGGGTCCTGGGTTCGATTCCCGGCCGGGTCGGGGATTTTAACCTTAATTGGTTAATTCCAATGGCACGGGGGCTGGGTGTATGTGTTGTCTTCATCATCATTCCATCCTCATCACGACGGGCAGGTCACCTACGGGTGTCAAATAGAAAGACCTGCATCTGGCGAGCCGAACCCTTTCTGGGATATCCTGGCAATAAAAGCCATACGACATTTCATTTCAATGGTATGGCTGTAGTATTCAATAATAATAATAATAATAATAATAATAATAATAATAATAATAACAACAATAGCACATTCGGAAATACAAGTCCGTGAATTGTGTAGCTGAACGACCTGCTACCCTTTTCGGTCACAGTTTGCTTGTGACCGAGAGTCTTTCATTACAACAGCTCTCTTCCTTAAGAAACATCGCGACAACATTTGAAACACTTTAAACGCCTGCTCTACGGCCTCATGGGGTTGTGACCGGGAGCTGATATATACGATTTTACGCTCCATCCTCAAGCCACACTTCGCAGTTTTGAAGTGACAGTCACCTTCCTTATAAGCTTAAAACTTGTATACTTCTGTGTATAATATAGAGATGAGTAAAAATTAAAAGAATAATGTTCCTTTGGAGGACACATTATCCTGTAATCTTATGCGATAGCCGCCACTGGGTGAAGGATTACAACCCTCTCTAACGCCTATAAGAATCTTGAACCACGAACTCATTCTACAATCAATTCTCATTACAGCCGAATTGCCAACATAAATGCCTTTCATTGCTTTTAATAATCTACCCTTAATCCCATACTCCCCCCAGTACGGTTAAAATATTTTCCCTTCGTACTCTATCATATGCCTTCTCTAGATCTACGAAACATAAACACGACTGTCTATTCCTCTCGTAGCATTTTTCAATTACCTGGCGCGTACTGAAAAGCTGATCACATCAGAATAAATAAATAAATAAATAAATAAATAAATAAATAAATAAATAAATAAATAAATAAATAAATAAATAAATAAATAAATAAATAAATAAATAAATAAATAAATAAATAAATAAATAAATAAATAAATAAATAAATAAATAAATAAATAAATAAATAAATAAATAAATAAATAAATAAATAAATAAATAAATAAATAAATAAATAAATAAATAAATAAATAAATAAATAAATAAATAAATAAATAAATAAATAAATAAATAAATAAATAAATAAATAAATAAATAAATAAATAAATAAATAAATAAATAAATAAATAAATAAATAAATAAATAAATAAATAAATAAATAAATAAATAAATAAATAAATAAATAAATAAATAAATAAATAAATAAATAAATAAATAAATAAATAAATAAATAAATAAATAAATAAATAAATAAATAAATAAATAAATAAATAAATAAATAAATAAATAAATAAATAAATAAATAAATAAATAAATAAATAAATAAATAAATAAATAAATAAATAAATAAATAAATAAATAAATAAATAAATAAATAAATAAATAAATAAATAAATAAATAAATAAATAAATAAATAAATAAATAAATAAATAAATAAATAAATAAATAAATAAATAAATAAATAAATAAATAAATAAATAAATAAATAAATAAATAAATAAATAAATAAATAAATAAATAAATAAATAAATAAATAAATAAATAAATAAATAAATAAATAAATAAATAAATAAATAAATAAATAAATAAATAAATAAATAAATAAATAAATAAATAAATAAATAAATAAATAAATAAATAAATAAATAAATAAATAAATAAATAAATAAATAAATAAATAAATAAATAAATAAATAAATAAATAAATAAATAAATAAATAAATAAATAAATAAATAAATAAATAAATAAATAAATAAATAAATAAATAAATAAATAAATAAATAAATAAATAAATAAATAAATAAATAAATAAATAAATAAATAAATAAATAAATAAATAAATAAATAAATAAATAACCTTAAAAGTTTCCCTCCGCGTCTTATTTCTGCTTGGGCACGAGTGAACAGGGAATGAGAATGTCTCACTCTACTCCTGTGCGTATCAGTTCGTTGTTACGATAACGGGACATGAAGATGATGCTACAATTAGTATTTTCACACATCGTATGAAGTCGTTAGTTAGCTACATTGATGCCCGGTTTCTGGAACGTGAGATATCGAACCTATAGCGGTATCGAATGGTTAACTTGTGTTTTGGCGTTGCACGAACGTAAGATACATCTATCGGTTCGACAAATCGCTTGCTAACTTGGAGGGCCCTGAGCAGGAGATATCTATTTGTTAACTTGCTGGGCGCGTGCGCAGTACTTCAGTATCAGCAGCTAACATTGCGTTTGTTAAAATTTTCTATGGCTTTCTCATCTTCTTCCTTCGGCCTAATGTTCTAATGAACTATACAGTAGTGAAAATGAATTCAAAGACAGACTGAGGCTAAACAAATATACTGTCGTAGGTATGGTAGAGGTTACAGGCGACAATTTGCGTCCTGGGACAAATAATTTTCCATTGTCCCCTGTTGATCAATTATTAATTACGATAACCTTTAAGATTCAGTACTACTGCGTCTTGTCATATTTGTATCTGTGACTGCATTCGTGTCCATAAAAGCACTGGTACCAGTAACTGAGTATAACAGATAATTACACATTTATCGTAGTAGGCCTACTGCAGGCCTTCTTGCATTGGCAGTGAGCATATACTTTTATCGTGGGACTGTTTTTAATTAACGATATTACATTACAAGGAACTAACAGGTTATATAATTATGTTAATTACGCGATGTATGTCGTTATACTTTGATCAAACAATGTTCATATTTTGTAATAACAGGGAAGAGATACGGTATACTTATAAGACTCAGTGCAAACTGGATTGCGCGTGACATGTGCCATTCGTGTGCATATTTCATTAGAAATCCTCAAACAGTATAAAATTCTTCTGACAGTCCTTAAACACCACGAAACTGACACCCACTTCTGCAAGAACTAGTCGAATATCCATTTCTTCCTGCATGGCAAAGAGGGGGTAATAGGAGCTGCACAGAAAGCTCAAATGCGATGCATTACTTGTGCGCATGCGCTTGACAATCTAGGGAACACACATAATGCTCAAAAACAAAGCAGTACGAGGGGTGGCATCTAGTGTGTATTTATGAAACTTGATCAACGAGCCAATAGTTGACAGTTCGATAAGTTAGCTGCTGTTCCGCTGTGCAACGCAGCGAAGATTTATCGAGTCGACAGCTGTAACAAAGCAATAGTTATCGGAAAGATATCTCATCTTTCCAGAAACCGGGCATAAATCTCGTGAAGGTAACGGGCAGTTTGTATAACAAGCTTACCAGGAAGAACGGTGTGAAGACGGGCCTCAATTAGCCATTGCCATGGTTACAGTTTTTGTTCCCAGAGCTTACGTCACAAGGAAAAGGCAATAAACAAGGTAATGAAGGTTCCATAACGCATGCGTGCTTGTTTCCGAAATGAGCGATTAATTGCTGTGTCAACATTTTGTCTCTTTGGAAAAAACTGGCGAGTAACTTTAGTTGAGAAAGCAGGGATGTCCATAATAAGCAAAGTACAGCAGATCTCCGTATATTGTACGTCGACACCCTGCCTCATTTTTCTACGGTGGGATCGGATGTGAAGTGAGGTGAATGTTCGTTGTGATTTTTACGATCGGATGCCCTTCCTGAGATTAACCTCATCAAAGGAGTCAAGGAGATGAAATGAATTGCGTGATTTATGATAGTAGGAAAAGGAGAGGATACAAACCAGTACCGGCACATAGCCGACTCCTGTCGAATAGTACCAAGGAATCTGCTCCTATCGGACGGGTACAAGAATTAGGACACTGCCGGCAGCCCTGAAGATGATTTTCCGTGCTCTCCCATTTTCATACCAGGCAAACGCTGGGGCTGTATCTTAATTAAGGCCACGTCCACTTCCTTCCCACTCCTAGCCTTTCCTCTCCCATCGTCGCCATAAGACCTATCTGTGCCGGTGCAACGTAAAACAACATGTAAAAAAAAAAAGAGGGTCATTATAACTTAGATTTGATAGCTTAGAAAATGGAAGATTACTAACAAAAATGAGTGCAACTGGACTAGACGAAAGAGTTCCTGAATGTATGGACATTTCTAGAAAACAGAGCTCAGAGAATTTTTTTTTCTATTGGCTTTACGTCGTAGCGACACAGATATGTCTTATGGCGACGATGGGACAGGAAAGAGCTAGGACTGTGAAGGAAGCGGCCGTGGCCTTAATTAAGGTACAACCCCAGCATTTGCCTGATGTGAAAATGGGAAACCACGGAAAACCATCTTCAGGGCTGCCGACAGTGGGGTTCGAACCTTCTGTCTCCCGAATACTGGATACTGGCCGTACTTAAGGGACTGCAGCTATTGAGCTCGGTGCTCAGAGAATTAGAGCAGGTGGAGTCTTACCTGATCCTGTAATCATTAAGAGTGGAGTTCCTCAAGGCACAGTTATTGGACCTAAACATTTTCTTATGCATATAAACGTTATGAGTAAAGTACTGGAATCACATATCATAAATACATTTTCTTAATAAATGTCCTATTACTGTATATTAGGCATTTCATGGTATGAAATGTGAAAGGATGTACCGCCAGAACAGTCTCCATTGGGAAATGTAGTTCTCTGAAGGAATGCCCGCTTTCTAATCTCATTTCTTGATATAAAACCATCTAACACCTTTTCCAGAGTTAACGCCTTAGCAGGAGGAGAATTTGGGGGGGGGGCATTTTGCCCCCCCCCCCCCCCTACACTCCCCCCCCCCCCACAAAGTAGACGCCACTGTGCAACACACCCTCTGAAGTGTACGTGGATAGGTGAGAGAGAAAGAGACCAGGCAAACAACTGATAGGGAATTGCCGCCTGGACGACTGCAGATCAGTGGTGAATTTGATAACGGGTGCGACAGCTAACTCGTCAATAAAAGTCACCTTAACGATCTCGTGCGATTTACGTTCTTTAATTAGAGGCGGCCAGCAAACTCGTTCGTGAGTACAAAAGAGTACATGCGCGTATTCATTGCGTGATGAAGGATGATTTAATAACTGTAGCGTGTGTGTGTGAGACCCAGTGTGGGATACAGAACTGCAAGGACGACCACTGGATCTAACGGTGCAGTGTCAATATTTACTGTTGTTATTGTTATAATATCACTGTGAAGCGAGACCATCTGTGGAACTGCAAACATTCTTCAGTAGATAACAGTATTCAGCACTGAGGATGGAAACATTTTTTAGGGAAAGAGCTCAAGCTTGGAAAGCCTTTTGGGTACTGAATTCCTGCTCGTGGACAAATCACGAAACAGAAAACAGATTTAAGGCAATGAACACATGCATCTGGTATTCGCCTGCCAGACTTGGTCCGTAAGCCTCCTGTAAGAGGCGAATAAAAGGGGCTGCACGGACTCAACTTGGGGGCGTGGGATGGCGACCACTGAGACCTTAACTGAGTTATGCCACTTCTTCTGATTACTTGTGCCAGGCTCCTCTCTATTATCTATCCTATCCGACCTCCGTTTACCAACTCTTGATCTTTTCCGACCCCGACGACTTTCACGCTCTTCGTGGCCCTTGCCTGCTTTGGCCGATACCTTCACTTTTCGAAGTGTCGGATCCTTTCTACGAATTTTAATGCTGAAATCATTTCTTAGCAGACAAAGTCGAGGTCTCCATACAACGAAAAACGTAAAATCAAGTAATTTCCTCAATTGTGCAGACAGTTGAAGGACTAACCGGACCAGAAAGGTTTCAAATTGTGAGTCTTGGATGCCTCTATTACATTAAAAAACAAATTTCGAAAAATCACTTCCGGGCCAAATTCATTTCCGGAAAGACAGGCTAAAATCGCTTGTTTTTGAACTCTTTCTTTTTAAAATCAAATCCTAGCCAAATTAACTTATTTACATTATTATTTCTGTAAAGTGTTCCTTTGTTCAATACCCTCAGGTGCCTTCTGATGTTTTGAAAAATATCCACACCCAATGTAGGTATAAGTGCTGAAGTGAAACCTCGGCCGACTTGATGCGTCGCTCTAGGTAGCTCATTGGAGCGCAGCGAGGGATCCAGTCGGCCGTAGTGAAACAATGCACTGACTCGTATTAGCGCTCGTAGTGGTGCTTAAGTGAAACAATGCATTGACTCACATTAGCGCTCGTAGTGGTGCTTCTGACTCACATTAGCGCTCGTAGTGGTGCTTAAGTGAAACAATGCAGTGACTCACATTAGCGCTCGTAGTGGTGCTTAAGTGAAACAATGCATTGACTCACATTCGCGCTCGTAGTGGTGCTTAAGTGAAACAACGCACTGACACACATTAGCGCTCGTAGTGGTGCTTAAGTGAAACAATGCAGTGACTCACATTAGCGCTCGTAGTGGTGCTTCTGATTCACATTAGCGCTCTTAGTGGTGCTTAAGTGAAACAAGGCAGTGACTCACATTAGCGCTCGTAGTGGTGCGTAAGTGTAACAATGCAGTGACTCATATCAGCGCTCGTAGTGGTGCTTAAGTGAAACAATGCAGTGACTCACATTAGCGCTCGTAGTGGTGCTTCTGACTCACATTAGCGCTCGTAGTGGTGCTTAAGTGAAACAATGCAGTGACTCATATCAGCGTTCGTAATGGCAGAATAAGGCAAAGTGCTAATCTAATCGACCGAATAACGATGATTAAGAAAATGGTTGTAATATTTACGAACAAATAAAGAATATATTCTTATACTTGATTATATTTTAACTACCTAAAATTCGTAGCGCCGGCCCCGTGGTGTAGGGGTAGCGTGCCTGCCTCTTACCCGCAGGCGCCGGGTTCGATTCCCGGCCAGGTCAGGGATTTTTACCTCGACCTGAGGGCTGAGGAGCTATCTGACGGTGAGATAGCGGCCCCGGTCTAGAAAGCCAAGAATAACGGCCGAGAGGATTCGTCGTGCTGACCACACGACACCTCGTAATCTGCAGGCATTCGGGATGAGCAGCGGTCGCTTGGTAGGCCAAGGCCCTTCAAGGGCTGTAGTGCCATGGGGTTTTTTAAATTCATAGCTCATAGCCCTAGGAGGTTTTCAACATTGAGTTGCTTGCCTGAAGGGCCAGAACTGTGGATGTTTTTCTCTCTGATCAGTGTTTTACTTCCTCTTGAAACAATCACCACCACCACCACTACCACCTGGTCCCTGACGGGAAAGGAAAATAGATCAACAGACAGAGAGACAGAATTTCAAACAAGAGATTCCAAGAAATTGCATGCTCGAAGTACGTCATGCCAGCAGGTTAAAAGATCCAAGTGGAAGTGGGCTGGGTACGTAGGGGGGCTACATCAGAACAGATGGACCATGTGGGATCCCAATATACGCAATAGATACCGTGGCAGACTAAGAATGAGATGGGCAGACGACTCTGGACCTGTGTAGCACGATGCAGATCTGCTTGAGAAACTCAGCTGTCTAAATGAAAAGTGTTAGAATATGTACGTGGTTAATGAATTTAAGGATTAAAGACTAACAGAAGTAACATCAGTTCACTTGGAGTAGCTCATCCTGTGAGACCAATCGTAAAGAGTTCTCCTTATGGGAGGCATTAGCACTTTATGTAACACTAGAGATTTGTTCAATCAATCAATCAATCAATCAATACTGATCTGCATTTAGGGCAGTCGCCCAGGTGACACTTTCCGTATCTGTTGTTTTTCTTTTTTTTTTTTTTGCTAGGGGCTTTACGTCGCACCGACACAGATAGGTCTTATGGCGACGATGGGATAGGAAAGGCCTAGGAGTTGAAAGGAAGCGGCCGTGGCCTTAATTAAGGTACAGCCCCAGCATTTGCCTGGTGTGAAAATGGGAAACCACGGAAAACCATCTTCAGGGCTGCCGATAGTGGGATTCGAACCTACTATCTCCCGGATGCAAGCTCACAGCCGAGCGCCTCTACGCGCACGGCCAACTCGCCCGGTTGTTGTTTTTCTAGCCTTTTCTTCAATGACTGCAAAAAAAATGGAGACTTATTGAACATCTTGCTTGGTAAGTTGTTACAATTCCTAACTTCTTTTCCCATAAACGAATATTTGCCCCCATTTGTCCTCTTGAATTACAGCTTGATCTTCATATTGTGATCTTTTCTACTTTAAAAGACGCCACTCAAATTTTTTTGGCCAATGATCTCATTCCACGTCATTTCTTCACTGACAGCTCGAAACATACCAGCCCAAACCCTGCAACATTTTTTTGTAACGCTACTCTTTTGGCGGAAATCGCTCAGAACAAATCGAGCTGCTTTTCTTTGGATTTTTTCAGTTTTTTAATCAAGTAATCCTGGTGAGGATCCCATACACTGGAACCATACTCTAGTTGGGGTCTTACCAGAGACTTATATGGCCTCATCTTTTACACCCTTGCTACAACCCCTCAATACCCTCATAACCATGTGCAGAGATCTTAACCCTTTATTTACAATCTCATATGTGATTACGCCAATGAAGATCTTTCCTTATATTAACACCTACAGGGTGGCGCACGAAATGCCATACATCGGAAATGTTTTATGAAATGTGTAAACCTGGACTCACAACCATGTCCTTTCGTGAACAGAAACCTTATTTCATGCGTGATCCGACAGGCAGCACCACATCTCGCGCATGCGTACCAGCTGCCAGGGTTGCCACCTACTAGATCTAGTACGTCATGATCATTTTTAGTACATTAGTTCTTTTTATGGAAATCTAGTACCTTTTACGGGGGTAGAGTATAAACTCTTCTAGTGCAGCAAAAGAACAAGAAAGAAATTGATAAGAAGCTTCAGAGCCATGTTGAAGTTTGTAAACAGATTTTTTGGACGGTGGAGTTTCGTGATCCTATTTTAAGAAATCTGTCCATGGCGAACCTGGAAAATTACTAATGAGGTGGCAGTTTCATCAGTATAATCCCATTAGCTATATATTTCCCGGCTGTAATTACAGAAAGTGTTAATGAAATTAGATGGGTAATAGTGGTAAGCGAAGTCCACAGAAACTTAAAAGATTTTCAGCCTGGTGTGAAAATGGGAAACCGCGAAAAACCATCTTCAGGGCTGCCGACAATGGGGTTTGAACCCACTATCTTCCGGATGCAAGCTCACAGGTGCGCGCCTCTAACCGCACAGCCAACTCGCCCGGTGTTTTTGAAATTAAAAATCCTGTAGGCGACTACACCTTTCCAAATTTAATGAATTTTGTGAAGGCAGTGTTCTGTTTACTACATTCTTCTGCTGCAACAGAACGGGAGTTTTTTTTTCTGCTGTTACTACCAATAAGACCATGTTGAGAAACAAACTTCAATCCTGTATGATGAATGGGCTCCTTCTGACAAATGAGAAACTAAAACATACGTAATTTTCACATTTCAAAACAGCTTATTGCTTTGGCATTGTTTTCCAAGGATTAAGAGAAGAGTAAAATATGAAGATGAAAACCGGTAATTTCTGTTCTCATTTAATAAATGTGTATTTTTGATAAGTATACTTTGATTTCTATAACTTACTGCCTTTATGAATAACCCTATTCCATTGTTAATACATATTTAGTACCTTTTACCATAATCTAGTACCTTTTTAGGGGAAGATTTAGTACGAAAATAATTTTTCCCGGTGGCAACCCTGCCAGCTGCCAGTTATACAGCATGGCGGACAAAGGGAGATTGACGCGTGAATAGAAGGCGAAGATAGTGTTGTTTTATACTGAAACAAGGGCTTAGCTCGGACCCAGGAAAGGTTTCGTGTTCATTTCCGTACTCGGTGGGCCCTTGCCGGCACACGGTATACAGACTGGCCAAGCAATTTGAAACAGAACGCAACATACTCGAGAGAAAACGGCCCCGCCTCAAGCTTACTGGAGAATGCTGATGCTGTGAGAGCGGCTGTGGCTCGGAACCCCTCCAAATCCACCAGAACTGCATGTGTTCAGCTGGGCATCTCTCGTCGGTCAATTCAGAGAATACTAAAGTCTGACCTTGACGTGTTTCCCTACAAAATGACAAATGTTCTGGACTTCCTGAATGAACATTTCGGGCCCCGTGTGATGTCCCATCGATATCCAGAGCGTTTTCAGAGCTGCTCAATCTGGCCACCGCATAGCCCCGATCTCAATCCCTGCGACTTCTCCCTGTGGGGATATTTGAAGGAGACAATCTACCGACTTAAACCAGAAAATGTACAGCAATTGCAAGCGGCCATTGTGACTTTCTTCCGAGGGTTGAGTGAGGACTTGTGTCGTAGAGTAATCGCGAACATGCAGGTTCGTCTCGAAGCTCTTGTAACACCGAGAAGGTGGACATATTGAACATGCCCTGCACACGGACTAACCATGCACATGTCAGTGAATGTTGTAACGCCATTTTGTATTCAATATGTTGTATATTTTCTATAAACAATTTCTAGTGTATGACATTTCGTGCGCCACCCTGTATGTACTTACAGTGATCCCCATAATGAACGTTCACCGCTTCAACGTAGTAATTCGCTCGCGATATGCTCAGAGAATAGGAAAAGAAAAGTATCGAAGCCATGGCCCCAAGGTTTTGAGAGCAGAATAAGTCGCGTTACAGAGAACAGAATGGGCAGAGTGCACAATATCGCTTCTGGGAGCGCTACAACTGCCCCAAATTTAGCTATATTACAGCAAATAGCACTGTGCTGTGTAAGAATGTCATTTCACACCTCCTAACTACACTGATAATATAGAGGAGGAACAGGCAGAAAGAACAAGCCTGTTCCTTGCTGTCACTGTTACTGTAATCGGCGAGGCATGAAGAAATGGCGCGGTGTCCACCAGACGTAGATCCGCTGGGAGCACTGGCGGAACCAGATCCTACGGACAAGAAAAGAGTGTGGTCTGATCCACCGCGCTCTGGGTGAATCAACCGATCATAGGCATGAATCATAACCTTGACTGAAACAACAGAACACCTGCTCAACCGGAAGTGCGCAATGTCCACAGATATGAAAAATATAGCCCCCATTGCTTAAAGAGCAGTATTTGTCTTTGAAAGGAAAATATAAAGTGATAATCATGTCCTTATAATGTAACGAATGTAGAAAACGTACAGAGGTCGATGATGAGAAAACGAGGAAGAATATTCTCGGCAGAAGAACGAGCACGAGCAAGCCAACGGATGAAGGAATACTGGCGAAAGAGGAAGGAGAAAGAACTTGAGAAAGCAATGGAAGTTGCGTAATCGCAGCCCATACATGGCTGAAACGAAAAGAATATAATAATAATAATAATACTAATAAAATAATAATAATAATAATAATAATAATAATCATAATAATGAGGAGAAGAAGAAGAAGAAGAAGAAGAAGAGGAAGAAGAAGAAGAAGAAGAAGAAGAAGAAGAAGAAGAAGAAGAAGAAGAAGAAGAAAGGACTAACCAGCAAGTCCATTGTTTACCGTGGTCAAAAGTAGGACAAAATCGTAGAAATAAATAATAATAAATTGTACCGAAAGAAACGCCTTGGAGAATGTCATCTGATATATGAAGTTTGCAACAACTAATACAAGAAGTTTGGACTTTTCTCTACAGATGCCTCTACTAAAACCGGATGTTATGGCCCGCCGGTGTGAAGAGGAGCTATTAAAATTCTAAAGTACCGAGCTCGATAGCTGCAGTCGCTAAGTGTGGCCAGTATCCAGTAATCGGGAGATAGTGGGTTCGAACCCCACTGTCGGCAGCCCTGAAAATGGTTTTCCGTGGTTTCCCATTTTCACACCAGGCAAATGCTGGGGCTGTACCTTAATTAAGGCCACGGCCGCTTCCTTCCCACTCCTAGGCCTTTCCCATCCAATCGTCGCCATAAGACCTATCTGTGTCGGTGCGACGCAAAAAAAAAAAAAACCTAAAGTAATTATTATTTTAAGGTTTCCTAAACTGAATTGATTACTCTTTGTTTTTGGTGTGTTAAAGTTTACAACACTTGTATCTCTGCCCGCCAGCTTCAAAAGTCGACCAATAATTTTTTTTTGTATATTTTTCAGCCAATAAGCTCTGTCTTGTATCTATTTAATTACGCAATGAAAATTGGGTTGTGTCGGGCCTTAGCCCAGAGCATTCTAGAACTTTCCTCCCGGGTATAAAAGCTGGCACATTTTTCGAGCCAGGTTGTCTTATTGATCGTTCCAGTGGACAGAGTGTGTGTTAACGAAGGAGGCACCCCCGCCTCGCCCATCGTCGATTCGTCCACCTGCTCAAGGTAATGGCAGTCCGGGTTTTATTAAGTGATAGTCTTTGAAAGCTAGCTCGAGAGGAAGGTTTCCGATATCTATGTAACTTTAATTTTCTGAAATGTAAATTTCAAACATGTCAAAAGAACTTAGCCGAAATCAGGGAATAGAGAGTGTGTTACCCTCTCGCGTTCCCTATCAACTTGATTTTGAGGTGCCTATGATTTTGTAACCTTTTCAGTTTGGAATCCTTGTAATTTAAATATTCTCTCCATCCACTCACCCCAGTAGTATAGGCTAGCCTCTGTAACTTCGGGCCATAAGCTCAAATAGGGTTTTAAACTTTCACTTCAGTTTTCAAGGAGCGCAAGTGCCCGCCTCTTCACCATTTTGATTTTTGGGCCAGTAACTGAACCTGTTGTTTTTTCACAAAGGCCAGGTAGAATGGGTATTCGAGACCTCTGTGAAATTCTTTGTCATTCCTTTTATGTAAAGATGTAGACTGTTGAACATAGAAGACAGTGAATACTGCTTGAGTTTGTAAAATGTAGGTTGTGCCGTTGATAGGCATGGAAATTGTGAATTTTCGGAAATAGATTCCTAAGTGTAAACTGACAGAGCAATAACGCTCTTCATGTTGATGTAAAAGAACTTGGGAGACCCGTCTCCTTCACTGTTTGTTAATGGGAGCAGTTGTGCTCATGTAACATTGGTAATTAGGGAGCTGCAAACTCAAGTTTGCTAATTTGTCATTAGTTAATTGTTCTGATTTTCTAAACGTTGTCACCTAACTTGTCAGCAAAATTTTGGTTCCTGAAATTGTAAAGTCTAACATTAAAAAAAGAAAAAACTGAGAAAGAATTATAGCTATAATTTTAAACTTTTAAATTAATCTTCTGATTACCGTATATCGACCCATTCATGCCCGCACCTTCTTTCACCTTTGTCCACAACGGTATCCACGTAATAATAATAATAATAATAATAATAATAATAATAATAATAATAATAATAATAATAATAATAATAATAATAATAATAATAATAATAATCGTATCGCCTCAGCTACCGTGTGCAAACATTTAAATCTGACGCAGTCTGGCAGCCTGCTCGTCAATTTTGAAGTTCCATTTTACTCTAGGCCAGGGCCTCTCAAACGCCCAAAATCTCACGCGTGCAAATCGAGGCGCAAGAGCTCCGTGCACTGTGCATCGGTCAGGCTCGGTTTGTCTCGGACCAACGCTTCGTCTCTGGGCTACTCGGCTAAGCTCGGCTCTACTCGGCGAAACTCAGCTCGGATTTGGAGCGCTACGGGGCAAGTGTGGAAGAGGGAGACAGGGGGAGCGAACAAGACAGGCGTGAGGAAAGAGAGAGTAAGCACTATTGCTCCAAATCGAGGAGTGGGGGGTCTGCACTCTGGTCAACCAAGCGAAGTCGTCTTTTACACCGTGCCTTAGCATGCACCAAGCGCATGCACCCTGAGAGGCCCTGCTCTAGGCCACTGGTTCTCTAACTGTGGTAAACGCATCCCTAGGAGTACCACTGAGAATTTTTGGTGGGCTACGCGAGCAGCCTTCAGAAAAAAAAAAAAAGGTAAGAAAAGTTGAAATACGGAAATAAATAAGAAGAAATTTAAATACGTATATATGGAGCCGTCCGCGTCTGTGGTGTAGTGGTTAGTGTGATTAGCTGCCACCCCCAGATGCCCGGGTTCCATTCCCGGCTCTGTCACGAAATTTGAAAAAGTGGTACGAGGGCTGGAACGGGGTCCACTCAGCCTCGGGAGGTCAACTGAGTAGAGGTGGGTTCGATTCCCACCTCAGCCATCCTGGAAGTGATTTTCCGTGGTTTCCCACTTCTCCTCCAGGCAAATACCGGGATGGTACCTAACTTTAGGCCAAGGCCGCTTCCTTCCGTCTTCCTTGTCTATCCCTTCCAATCTTCCCATCTCGCCACAAGGCCCTTGTTCAGCATAGCAGGTGAGGCCGCCTGGGCGAGGTACTGGCTCTCCTCCCCAGTTGTATCCCACGACTCGATGTCTGACACTCCAGGACACTGTCCTTGAGGCGGTAGAGGTGGGATCCCTCGCTGTGTCCGCGGGAAAAACCAACCCTGGAGGGTAAACAGATTAAGGAGGAGGAGATATATGGAGCCACGCTTCGCTTGGAAGTTCCACCTCGACTACGACACATCAGAAAAATGTCTCTTGCCATGTAAGCACATACATCCCACTGGAATTGTGATGGTTCGCAATGTCACTTCCAGAATTAAGATCGAACATTTTTCATTCTTATTTATTAATTTAATATCGAGGCTAAAATCTAGCGTTTTGTGAAACTTTGATACAAACAGGCTATCCTGTGTTACTTCATTACTAACATTGCATTATACTTGATAGACACAAACTTTTAAATTTCTTGTGATGTGTTACAAAAATGTACTTAATTTCATAATCTCGTCTTATTTATGATGTGTATTTAAAACAATAGTTTAGAATCAATTAAAATGCTTTAATAATTAGCCAGGTACTCTCATATATTTTTAAACCTATCATTTAGGGCTAGTGAGGGGTACAATCTCATAGTTTGAGACCTATGCTCTAGGACAGGTATGGCAAA
The DNA here is from genome assembly GCF_040414725.1 of Anabrus simplex. Lineage (NCBI taxonomy): Eukaryota > Metazoa > Arthropoda > Insecta > Orthoptera > Tettigoniidae > Anabrus > Anabrus simplex. The sequence goes on along the minus strand of NC_090274.1, from coordinate 43,590,912 downwards.
CCTTTATGGACTAGCGTGTCGATTACGTTCTCGTATATAAATATTCACTGTCTAGTGTGCCATCGGTTATTTTCCTTTAAAATCATCATGAAAATCCTCCTTTGACTGAGTTTAGGTATTAGATTTACTGCACTGAGGAAGTAAATTCCAGGATCGGCCAAGCCAGAAATACATTCAATAAAATGAGGCGAGTGTTCTTTATCAGAGACATCTAATAATTAGACATTGAGATGTTACGTCTCCTCCATCTTAATGATGGGATAATCGAATGAGTTTTAAATATCATTCAGTTGTATCGCATAGAATATTCGGATGCGTCATGAATCAATTTTTCGGTTTAAGTGTGTCGGATAGATAATCGATTGAAATAAGGGAAAGATGAACTCTTATGAAAAATAGAATTTCTCCAAATGTTGAAACTAAATGAGTGAATTAACTGTCTTAATAACATCACTTTTCATTCACTTATTTCGAAAGCATTCACTATTCAATTGCCTCATTCATTTGAATGCAGTTCCGAATTAATAATCGAAAAAATAATCGAATGGACAAATTCACTGTTCGATTGCCTCATTGATTCGAATGCAGTTTCGAATGAATAATCGAAAAAATAATAGGATGGAAAAAATATTCACTATTCGATTACCGAATTATCGATTATCGAATAAGCGATTATTTTGTATTCGATTATCCCATCATTACTCCACCTTGCTCTATGGAGCTGATACCTGGACCGTAAAGAAAAGAGAAATGGACAGTTTATTTTAGTTATGGACGTACAGAAGGATACTGAGTTGGACAGATAAGGTCACAAACGATGAGGTAATGAGGCGAATGGGAAAGAGGAAGGAAATATTAAATACTGTCAAAATCAGAAAGCTGTGGTATCTCGGTCATGCGATGCGAGGAGAGAAATGCCATCTACTGCAACTGCAGGGAAGATACAAAACAAAAGAAGACCAGGAAGAAAACGCATTTCTTGGGTTGATAATCTGAAATCTTGGTTGAACTGTTCCACTAGTGAATTGTTTCACGCTGCATCATCTAAAGCACAAGAATCTCTATGATGGTAGCCAACCTCCTGAGAGGAGACGGCACTTGAAGAAGAGAAGAAGAAGAAGAAGAAGAAGAAGAAGGTATTAGATTGCATTCGACTGCATGTTTCATGATTTTATTTGGCAAACATCACTGAAAAATATATTTTTTTAAACAGGCTTTAACCTAATAACATTTGTAAACAATATGACCATATAATTAATTGAGACATACTTCTTTATTATAGCGTAATGTTAACATATACAGCGTTGCTAGATTTTCGACTTATTTATTACATGTTAGAAACATTAAAATATATTAGCAAGTTGTCTGACGTGCCACTGAAGTCGTGTTCGCTTGCCACTTGATGACGATGCTTATTATTTAAAGGGGCCTAACATCTAGGTTATCGGCCCCTAATGGTACGAAATGCAATGACAATTTAGAAGTCCAAAATTCATCCGCTGACCAGAATTCAAAACGTGATGATGAAGAATGAATGGATGCATATGAATTTAAAACAATCAGTGGATTCGATAGAGCCTCCGTGGCTCAAGCGGCCTCTCACCGCTGGGTTCCGTGGTTCAAATCCCGGTCACTCCATGTGAGTGAGATTTGTGCTGGACAAAGCGGAGGCGGGGCAGGTTATTCTCCGGGTACTCCGGTTTTCCCTGCCATATTTCATTCCAGCAACACTCTCCAATATCATTTCATCTCATCTGTAATTCATTAATCATTGCCCCAGAGTAGTGCAACAGACTTCGGCAGCCGACACAATTCCTATCCTCCCGCTATATGGGGGCTTCATTCATTCCATTCCTGACCCGGTCGAATGACTGGAAACAGGCTGTGGACTTTCATTTTCAGTGGATCTGACCCGCAATGCTTCACCTTCTCAGAAACTATATTACTGACCAAGGGACTGCTTCCAAAACACAATCCTGAATCGATAATGCTTTTTGTCACAAAGGGGTTCAAAATCCAGGTCAACGGCCCCTCATAATGGTACTTATCGCTAGTAAGTTAGAACCATGGTATTTCTCAAGTTGCGGTATTAATCAAAATTAGTGCAAACTCATGGTGTTCCAAACATTATGGTACTACACACAAGTATTGTACGTCACAAAAGTAACACAGACCTATGGTGTTTCTCACATAATGGCGCCACACATAGGCAAAGCAAACCCATGGTGTTCCTCACATAGGTGTACTAACCACAGGGACTCGTACTATCCCGTGGTGTTCCTCACATAGTGGCTACAAATCACAGGCAACGCAGACCAACGGTGTCGCTCATATAGTGGTACTAATCACAGGTACAGGAAGCCCACAGTGAATCGCTTTCTGCTGCTACTAATCACAAACTTAGTGTGTACCTAACCTAGTTATAATACTCGCAAGTAATGGCGACTCATAGTGTTACTCACCTAGGTGTACTAATCACGGGTACAGGAAAACCCACTGATTCACTCTCTGTTGTCAGGAATAATGCCACCTGACTTTAGAAGATCCAGTGCCCTTGTTCGAGAGTACAACAAGATCTGCAAGAATCCTCTGCTACCCGTTCTAAATGACATACCATCTCTTAGTCTCCAAAGACTGAAATCACGACATCCACTCCTTTGTGATGCTGTTCTGAAGACGTCCACCAACTTCTATGTTGTAGAGGAGTGGAAAGGCCGCTGGAATAACTCTCCTGACTTGTCCCTGCATAACATCTTCAGAGGGGAAAAAATTGAAAGTGGATCCCAACTGCCACGTGCAACTTGGTCCAGACTGAACAGGATCAGGACAGTTCATGGAAGGTGCAGAGATTCTCTGTACAAGTGGAACTTTGTACCATCTGCAGAATGTGACTGTGGACCCCCCTCGCCAGACTATTCCCCACATTGTAAGCGAGTGTCAACTACGGGCTTATCCAGGTAGATTGGAAGACTTTCAACAGCGGAAGCACTACAGTGGATTGAAAAGTTGAACATTCAAATATATATATTTTGCTAGTTGCTTTACGTCGCACCGACACAGGTAGGTCTTATGGCGACGATGGGATAGGAAAGGCCTAGGAATGGAAAGGAAGCGGCCGTGGTCTTAATTAAGGTACATCTGCCTGGTGTGAAAATGGGAAACCACGGAAAACCATCTTCAGGGCTGCCGACAGTGGATTTCGAACACACTACCTCCCGGATGCGAGCTCACAGCTGCGCGTTTCTAACCGCACGGCCAACTCGCCCGGTGATATTCATATATAACAGATAACACTAATGCCAGAAGTGAATCAATGTTTTTGTTATTGTGTATATATTGTATATTATGTATATAATTTCCTTGCCATACGATAATAATAATAATAATAATAATAATAATAATAATAATAATAATAATAATAATAATAATAATAATACCTATTGTGTACCTAACATAGTGGTACTACTCGCAAGTAAAGGCGACCCATGGTGTTCCCCGCGTGATGATGGTCTACTAATCACAAGTAGTTTCATGGTTCTAATTCAATCATCCCTTGGTTGCCCCTTTTAGTCACCTCTTATGACAGGCAGGGGATAACGTGGGTGTATTCTTCGTCTGCCCACAGAGGGTCACTTATTGCATGGCACGCATGTCATAGGTTCGCTATCCCTGCCCTAGGCCTACTAGATTCTTTATCATTACTTTTCATCTAGCTACATTCTGCTAGATCTAGAGCAGGAAGTTCATTATTCTGAAATGTCATTGTGCCTTGAAATAACATCCATTTAAGTGAGAGATATAGGGTAGAATTTAATGTCCACTACCACGGATACTTACAGCGTCGCCGCGTCTAATCAGCTTCTGACGATATTGAAGGTGTTATGAAATCAGCTGATTATGTTAAAGGTGAATGGTGACGTCAGTGCAGATGCAAAGCCAATAGCTGCGTGACGTCGACTGTCGACACCGGCCATTTCAAGAAGGCTGTGTGGGCCGTCACTGTAATTCTCTCTTCCCCATCAGAAACAGAAGGAACACTTCTTCACACAAACGGTAATGGGCTGTTTAATTTCCAAGTAATGATAACGCTCGAAAGAAAGGAGCATATTATCAGAGCGATTTCTCGGTGAGTTAATGCAGGAAGGTTTATCTACTCCTTGTCAATAAAAGGTAGCATTTGTGTACTAGAACGACATTAAATGATAACATTAGTTACACACTGTCTTGCAAGATGCTTGCCACTTTTCCTAACATTATCGCCTGTTTACACGCGGACAGTAATTTAGTGGTAACTAAATTTTTAACTTAATTTTGAGTGACTTGCAGCGTGTGAACTGTGACTTTAGTGGTAAGTAAACGATTAAGTAACAATTTAGTCAAGTTCATAAGTTGTGGGTAAAGCTACGAAGCTGATCATCGTTGTGAGTTCCTGTTTTCTTTTGATCGTTCATTCTAATTGCCGACAACAGTGGCTAGATGGACAGAAGCTTTTAAGTCACTGCAGAATGGAAACAATACTAATTATTGTGATAGGTTTTTGATGTGTATTCACTGAAATTTAAAAGCAATAAACCTTTGATAATAGTCGTTTTGCTAAACAATTGCTTATATATAATATTGTAACCAATATGACCGGGCGAGTTGGCCGTGCGTGTAGAGGCGCGCGGCTGTGAGCTTGCATCCGGGAGATAGTAGGTTCGAATCCCACTATCGGCAGCCCTGAAAATGGTTTTCCGTGGTTTCCCATTTTCACACCAGGCAAATGCTGGGGCTGTACCTTAATTAAGGCCACGGCCGCTTCCTTCCAACTCCTAGGCCTTTCCTATCCCATCGTCGCCATAAGACCTATCTGTGTCGGTGCGACGTAAAGCCCCTAGCAAAAAAAAAAAAAAAAAAGTAACCAATATGTGTTTGTACTTTTCCTTACCTGTATGAAATCTTTCAGAGCAGTATATATATAGCTTCATATACTTCCGGATACACTAGATATACTGGCTTTGGAAACTCTGAAGAAATGATGAAGGCTTCGGACATTATTTCCCGTCGCGAGCATGTACAGCACGATATGCAGTTTCAGCTTTGCTGATAATGCACTACGCATGATGGTATCTGTCTTTTGTATCATTGGTTCAACTTTATGCAGTAACTCATTAAATGTTACTTGTGACATTCGGAAGGATAACATAAATATTCCTGTCGATCCTCCTCGGCGAATTCTTTAAAGAGAATTGTACTTGCCCCGAGATTATTCCTTCTGGTAATCCATTTTCGCTCCCATTCTCTTTTTCTCCTAACTTTGGTCACCTCATCCTCAACTTCCTCTAAAATGTTATCTATAACACGTTGTTGATGGCCGTCCATCTTATCTCTGCTCTAGTTGACGACACAGGAACGACTGAATCACGTGGCTTGAGTGACAAACTGCCATGTACCACTGTACTAAATACTGTCCACGTGTAAACCAGCCATTACAGAACTACACAAGGTCATTGACAACGTGCTCTGGACTGAGTAGCTCCGAGGGTAGGGCGCTGGCCTTCTGAACCCAAATTAGCGGGCTGGATCCGGGCTCAATTCTCTCGTATATGAAGGTGCTCAAATAGATTTACCGGCACATACAAGAACTTTTGCAAGGAGAAATCGCCCACGTCGGTGACTCCAAAACTCGTAAAATAATGTATGTTTAGTCATCAGCCCGAAGGCTGGTTGGATCCTCAACAGCTCCGCCATCAGCTGTCATAGATGGCCTAAGCATCACTGAAGAGGCGTACCAGGGAAATGAGGAGTGAGGTAGTTTCCCGTTGCTTTCCTCACCGAACCAGAAGTTGCTATTACATATCAGTCTGCCAAGCCCACTGAAATGCATGCACCAGCCGACCCTATGAGCAACAGTTTCACACCATTCATAGCAGAGGTTGGCTGCATCGTAAAATAATAATAATAATAATAATAATAATAATAATAATAATAATAATAATAATAATAATAATTTTTATTATTACTATTATCGAACAAGTGGCCACGTAGGTTAGGCCACGTAACTATCAGCTTGCATTCGAGAGATAGTGGGTTCGAACCCTACTGTCGTCAGCCCTGAAAATGGTTTCCCATTTTCACAGTGTACCTTAATTAACGCCACGGCCACTTCCTTCCAACTCCTAGCCCTTTACTATCCCATCGTCGCCACAAGATGTATTTGTGTCCGTGTGACGTAAAGCAAAAAGAAATGTATTATTATTATTATTATTATTATTATTATTATTATTATTATTATTATGTGCGTATGAACCCAATGGATCACGCAAAGCTCTAACGATTCTGTTTTCTGAGTTGCCAAACAGCTCTCATCCTTTCTCCGTGGATCCTTTTTCGTTCTTCTGTCCACTTTGCTCCAGTCTTCTTTTTCACTTCGTTCTCTGGTTGCACTTTCCATCCATTAATTTTTTTCCTATAAAGGTTTCTGTCCGCGGTGTCATTTGGGTTTATCTGGGCTTTTTCCAGATCCTTCTTCACTTCTAGTACCCATGGAATATTTTTTAGATGTTCTATGTAAGTGAGAATCTTGCGTGTCAGTCTACTTGCCGGCAATCTGTGGACGTGCCCATAGAATTATTATTATTATTATTATTATTATTATTATTATTATTATTATTATTATTATTATTATTATTTGCAAAGTGTGCATTGGGTGAAGATATATTTAAAGAGTAGCTACGACAAATAATTTTAATTATGTTTGTTCTACGACCCATTAACTACTCTTACAGTTTTCGGAGACGCCGAGGTGCCGCAATTTTGTCCCGCATGAGTTCATTTAAGTGCCGGTAAATATACTGACAAGGGGCTGACGTATCACAGCGCATAGTCTATCTATAAAGCAGAATGTCTGTCTGTCTGGCCGTTTCTTATACAAATTTATACCGTTTCAGCAATCTGAGCCAAATTTTTTATACTTGCCTTTTAGGACCTCGAGGAAAAGCCTGACTACAAGAAATTTGAACAATCCTCTACATTGCCTAGATTTAGGCCCACCGAGATCGATAGCTGCAGTCGCTTAACGTGTGGCCAGTATCCAGTATTCGGGAGATAGTGGGTTCGAACCCCACTGTCGGCAGCCCTGAGGTATGAAAAGCGAGGGAGTCCTCAGGAGGCCTATCTTAGAAGACAGCTGACGATCATAAACCGTGACCAACCATATTGAAGACTTGATCTGTAGAACCTGTTGTCTGTCAAGCTGTGCTGTTCCACATACTCAATCGAGGATGCAAAAACTTTCCCCTTTTCCTTCTAGTGACAGGAAGGCTTCCCCCAAACCCCGCCACAACGACCTCCGACTCCGTATTAAGAAACTAGATGATGGGCTAGACAAGCACTTTGTAATATGGACGTCTAGCTAAAGTAGCCGTTCTTCGTAAGGATTTATGAGCTACAGTCAAAGTGGTTAAATTAAGTTGATCTGCAAGTGTACGTGTGTCCCACAACACGCTCTTGTAGACAATATTTATTTATTTATTTATTTATTTATTCATTCACGAAGCACAAGGTACAGCTACACTGAGCGCATTTCACTTGTACTGTCAACAGACTAATTAACAAATGTAAACTTTCATAATAACATATAAGAAACATAACAAAAGATAACAAGATTAAGTACTCAGCGACCGAGCTCGATAGCTGCAGTCGCTTAAGAGCGGCCAGTATCCAGTATTCGGGAGATAGTGGGTTCGAGCCCCACTGTCGGCAGCCCTGAAGATGGTTTTCCGTGGTTTCCCATTTTCACACCAGGCAAATGCCGGGGCTGTACCTTAATTAAGGCCACGGCCGCTTCCTTCCACTTCCTAGGCCTTTCCTCTCCCATCGTCGCCATAAGACATATCTGTGTCGGTGCGACGTAAAACAAAGTAGCAAAAAAAAGAAGTACTCAGCGATTGATAACAACTGTTCAAATCGAAAAGTAGTAGTAATATTTATTAAAAAAATAAATCATCCGTCCTCCAGTGAAGGTGTCCATAAAGTTCTGGAATACATAACTTACAGTATATAATTATAATAATGAAATCATACCTTTTCTGAAAAAATCATCGTAAGGAGATTACGACTCGAAGTATAATTTGCAGGGAATATCTTATGATCTGTAATACGATTATTACTGTGTCGTAAAAAGGAATTTTTAAATTGTGAGGGATAGCTGCTGTGTTCTGAATTCATAAATTAGAAACACAGGCCTTTAAAAGTGTATTAATGACAGTGTGGGATTCTAAAACTAAATTTATTCCTGCAGCAAATGTGTCTTAATAAATGGTGAATTCACGTGATGAAATATTCTGGATCTTTGAACGTGAAGTACCGTGTTCTTGAGAGTTCTCAGTCGTGGAACATGAAAGGAGTTACAATTCAACAATCCTATGGAATTAAATTTATTGTTTACAATTTTATTTAACGTTTTTAACGAGATAATAATTCTTCTGTTCAAATGTTCAGGTATTCACTAGGCTTGTTAGGAGTAAATTAGAATATGCATCTGGATCCAAACAGGATGCCTCTGACAATCCACAGACCAAGAGGAATATTATCTTTAGGTGATTGATGTGGCGCCGGCCCCGTGGTGAAGGGGTAGCGTCCCTGCCTCCTACCCGGAGGCCCCGGGTTCGATTCCCGGCCAGGTGTGGCAGACATGGTGTATAAATTGCTTGTTTTTTCAGATTAACACCCTGAGCTTGTTGCAGATCCCTATCGAAGCGAATGGTAGGATCCAACATCATCGTTTTATTCTCTTTCTTATTGATGGCTATGATATCCACTCTGTTCGTTCAACTTGCAGCTTGAACTAGCCCCCTCCAACATTTCTGCATCTTCAGTCCTGGACTGATGCTCCTTTCAAGACACACAGTATTTTCAAACCATTTCAGTTACGACAATAAGAGACTCCTAGGAGAAAGACTCTTAGGAGTAATATTTGATGAAAAATTAACTTTCAACGCCCATATTACAAAAAATAACGGACAATGCCAATCGTATATTCGGGTTTAAAATAAGGAGTTCTAAATTCTGTAGGACTCAAATCATCAAGAGTTGTTCAGGTATTCGCTAGCCTTGTTAGGAGTAAATTAGAATGTGCATCTAATTTGGAATCCGCGTTCAAGGGAAAAAATACATGCAATTGAAGTTGTTCAAAACAAGTTTTTACGGTATCAGCAATATAAAATAAGTAAGACATCTTGCCCTTTTGATACATCAACACGGTATTTAAGAAGTAACTTTAACCTCACGTCGTTGCGTAACATAAGAATTATTATCTCGTTAAAGTCCAACTCGTTGGCTGAATGGTCAGCGTACTGGCCTTCGGTTCAGAGGGTCCCGGGTTCGATTCCCGGCCGGGTTGGGGATTTTAACCTTCATTGGTTAATTCCAATGGCTCGGGGGCTGGGTGTTTGTGCTGTCCCCAACATCCCTGCAACTCACACACCACACATAACACTATCCTCCACCACAATAACACGCAGTTACCTACACATGGCAGATGCCGCCCACGGTCATCGGAGTGTCTGCCTTACAAGGGCTGCACTCGGCTAGAAATAGCCACACGAAATTATTATTATTATCTCGTTAAAAACGTTAAATAAAATTGTAAACAATAAATTTAATTCCATAGGATTGTTGGATTGTATCTCCTGTCATGTTCCATGACTGAGAACTCTCAAGAACACGGTACTTCACGTTCAAAGATCCAGAATATTTCATCACGTGAATTGACCATTTATTAAGACACATTTGCTGCAGGAATACTTTTTTTTATTAACACACGTTTAAAGGCCTGTGTTTCTAATTTATGAATTCAGACTATGTTTTAATAATCAGTGCTCCTTAAGGTATATCTTATTATAGTCACATTACTTTAGTTATATCGTTTTAATTCCTGTATTTTTATGGTATAGAACTACCCTTGATGTACTTCAGATCGTTAATTTCCCTTTATATGTATTTTCTTCTTTTCATTCTTCTTCCATGTCTTTATTTTCATCGCTTTTATTTTGTATTTATTTCTGCTTGCATCTATACAGGGTCTCTTTTTAGCTGGCTCCGCAGCGCCACTCAGAGCAATATATCTCTCGGCAGATGAGTCAGCCGGCTATCGCCTTCCGTGCGTGTTCCCTTGACACACGGAGCAAGCCATAGAAAAGACCCTGTATTATAAGTATCGTTGCGTCAAGAAGGTACTGTATTGGGCCTACTGCCTGCGTTCATTCTTTTTTTTTTGCTATTTGTTTTACGTCGCACTGACACAGACAGGTCTTATGGCGATGATGGGATAGAAGAGGCCTAGGAGTTGGAAGGAAGCGGTCGTGGCCGTAATTAAGATACAGCCCCAGCATTTGCCTGGTGTGAAAATGGGAAAACAAGGAAAACCACCTTCAGGGATTTCGACAGTGGGGTTCGAACCCACTATCTCCCGGATGCAAGGTCACAGCTGCGCGCCCCTAACCGCGCGGCAAACTCGCCCGGTATGTGTACATTCAAAGAGACAAAAAATAAATATAAATACGCATTCGACTGGTGCCCTTTTCAATGAAAAAGGTGGATCCAGACCTGAAAAACACAATGCAGCTCTAATGTGATTTTCTTTAAAAATGTGACTGGTGCCCTTTTCAAAACCACTGATTCAACTGAATGGAATGTCAAGATTTTTGAGTAGGATACCCTTCAAACATCGAGTACGCCAGTCGGAATGTAACCTGCGAACTTAGGATCATGAGGTGGACACACTGTGACTGATCTAGTGAGGCAGTAACAACAATGAAACAACAAACGTATCAGCCGTAGTTTATTGCTTGAAGTTGGCGCTCCTCTGCCGTGTTCAGCAACAATAAACTCATTACACTGCGAGCAGAAAGCGGAACTAGATATGCCACTGTCTGAAGAGTGTAAAGACCCCGGAAGAATTCACGTGCTGGAAGAAATGGTTCCTTTAAGGGAAGATACTAAGAGATAACCATCCCCTCTAATAGGCGAAGCCATTCGTCATGATGTGCTCAAGCTCAAAGTTGCATACAATATCTCATCGCTGCAGTTACGAGAGGCTTCGATCAAAATCCAACCCTGTTCTTCAATTCCTTGAAATCAATAGAACTTAAAATAATTTTGACGTCTCCGATCTCTCTTGAGCTTAGGTGATCTAGAACTTGCTGTTCACAATATTCAATTTTGACTACTACTATTTCGTTGGAGCAACTGGTGACTAGGATCGTAAAAAAATGTTACTGCAGCTTTATTATTAGTGATTTAAGGGAAAATGTACGTGAACTTCATAGAAAATGCTCCAATATTTTTTTATATTCATGGTATTCTTGCTACTGAAGTTAGAATGCACAAGGTTATAATTATAATAATTTCCCTATACCATTAGAAGTATTTTAATCCCATAAAACTTGTGCATTCCAAAATTAATTTTGTTATAAATTTTTGAATGAGTTTTTGTGACATTCAATAAATTCTGTCAGAACTTTTGTAGATATTAAATTAATGTAGACCATTTCCGGGTTCTAGGTGAACTATTTTCCGTATTTTGTTAGGACCAACCACTGAAAATTTTCAATATGTTTTGTTTGTAAACATAAAAATCGACACTGTAGAATTCTCACCCACTAGAAATTCAATAATAGTCTACTTTGAAGACCAGATTATGGTGAACATCTACGGAACATTTCATTCCAGTAAAGTTTCTGGTTTCTGAGATACATATACCAACCCATGAAGTGACAACATTTATTGAAAACTCATCCAAAAATGTGTAACAAAAGTAATTTTGGGAAATCACAACTTTTATGGGTTTAAAATACTTCTAAACATATAGTGCCATTATAATAATCATTATAACCTTGTGTATTCTAAACTTCAGTAGCAGGAGTACCATTAATATAAATAAATATTGGAGCATTTTCTATTATGTTCACATACAAGTCCCCTTAAGCCCACTAGGGAGCGCTTAAGACTAGTTTTTTTTCTGGATGGTCGCTTTCGTTCCCAATACCTATTGAGACCTGCTGTTAGTTTTCCTTTCTTTCCTGTGAAAGAGGTTTGCGATATTTAACAACCTTTGATGGAGGAGACCACGAATTTACCAGTTTACAAAATTTACGGCGGTCTGAGGCATCAGCATCAGAAATCGCAGCTGAAGCTAAGTCTCTGTTTACTTCATTTAGCCACATGCTTCCAGTCTTGTAGCTTTTGATGAGTGAGAAGATCATCTTCGTAAGCCTGCCATTACAACTTTGTAAACATACACTCTCACTTTTGTGTGATCATTATTCACAAAACCTAATGACACCATTCATTTAAAATATTATCTGAACTATCATTTACTACAGTGTCATTTCTCAGAAGTATCCTCAGCCATCGATGAAGTATCCAACAGATGAATCAGTTATATCAAACAAATCTTAAAACTTGTACTTAACTCCCAACAGTGGCCTAACGAGGACATTACCTTAGGAAGAGTTCAAATTCTACCAACCACAGACGCCGATAAGCCAAATTTAAACTTGGTTAAGTTTTATACAATAAGTTTACTCACCAACGTACAAGAGAAGAACGGTCAAGAGACTCATCCACTTACCTGAAACAAGAAAGAACACAGTTAAAATTTTGCGCCACCAGTTACACAGAATATTATTACTTACTAAACACACCAGTGGGATAAAACAAAACGCTGAAAAGGAGATGAGAAAAAGGAGGGAAGAACAACGGTGTTCGGGACAAACATGAAACGAATGGAGGGAATTAGACACTGAAGAGTCTGGTGTCGGACCTAAGACGAAACGCTGGTTAATAGAGCAAACGCCTGAAAAGCCATACATCTAATTTTTGATCTGATTTTTGATATGCTCTATTGGTGGAAAAATATCTAATTCCCTCCATTGGAACTTAGAATTTCCATTCGGAATTGCTAGGCGGCCAATAATTCCATTGTGGAGTTTTATCTCCCGTATGCAGTTATCAGACTGTGCCTGTTAAATAGGCTTCTGATAAGTTCACCTGCATACACCCCAGCGTCAGTGGGTGGGGTCTAGTGTCGGACCTAAGACGAAAAGCTAGTTAATAGAGCAAACGCCTGAAAAGCCATACATCAAACATGAAACGTTCACGAAGTACCAAAACTTGATTATATATAGTGATAAATAAATCTTGTAAACATAAATGAATCGATGACTATAGAAAGGACCTCAGTCCCTTCAGCACAGTTTAAAATCTGTGGTACTAAGGCAGAACGATATATATTAAAAAGTCCACCAGGCAAGCAACTAAATGGTGAAAACATCCTGGAGATATGAACTACGAATTTTAGGTAAATTAAGTATAATAAAGTATGAGAATATATTCTTTACTTATTCCTTTCTTAATCACCGTTATCGGGTCGATTAAATTAGCAGTTCCCTTTTTCTACCACTACGAGCGCTAATGTGAGTCAGTGCATTGTTTCACTTAAGCCCTTATAACTGAATTGGGTGTGGACATTTTCCAAAAAAATCAAAAGACGCATGAGGATACTGAACCAAGGAACACATTACAGAAAGAATTATGTTAATAAGTTAATTTGACTAGGATTTGAATAAAAAAAAGAAAACGAGGCTGTTTTTTTCGGAACTGCATTCAGGCCGGAAGTGATTTTCTAAATTTGTTTTTTAGTTTGATAGAGCTATCCAAGACTCACAATTGGAAACCTTTCCGGGCCCTTTAGCCCTCCAACTTTTGGCGCAATAGAGGAAATTGGTTAATTTTATGTTTTTCATGTATGGGGAACTTCAACTTGTTTTCAACATTAAAAATCGAATTTTCAGTTTTAATGCCAATAGGGTAGATTTTACAACGAAGTCGCAAGTGTCATCCAACCCGTTCTGCAGTTATGTCTGTGAGTTGCATAAATGTTAGGGGTTCTTATATTTCATATTACCGATATTTATGCACATCTCACTGCACAACAATGCACAGGTTAAATGATACTTGCGTCTTGCTTAAGCACGTTTGCCTGAAAATTCTATCCCCAGATATCATCAATGATGAATGAATGACTGTCTGACTGATTGATTGATTGATTGATTGATTGATTGATTGATTGATTCTTTTCCTTTTCTTACAATTCTCTTTACGTCGTCCCATACAGATAGGTCTTATGGCGATGATGGGACAGGAACGGGGTGGGAGTGGGAAGGAAGCGGCCGTGGCCTTAATTAAGGTACAGCCCCCAGCATTTGCCTAGTGTAAAAATGGGAAACCACGGAAAACCATCTTCAGGGCTGCCAACATTGTAAGCTGGAAAAGGTCAAAGAATCAAAGAGTATTTAGCAGGGAACAGTATTCTTCCGTGATTAGAGGAAGTGTATGCTCTCTGGCTTGACAGGTACTAATCAAATAATGCCGCATGCAATAACATTACTAAGGATGAAAATCACATACATCAGAATATTAATGAAGGTGTCAGTCGCTTAGCAACCTGCTAAGTACCGAATGTATTGCGGATAGGGTAAGCCTTCGCTTGCAATTATTGGAGTGATCATTTAACGATTTGATTTTATGATTACTCAAAGTTGACTGAACTATCAATGTCTCATGATTCACCGGCCGGTAATTACGGAGAGAATAAAATAGAAATGAAGCAAATCGGTCCAGGAGAAAGAAAGGGACGGATTTCCCAAAGTTGTTTATAGTAAACTCTTTTAATATATTGATGATATTTTATCATCCGACTTTACTCACTCCCTTGTAGAAGAACTTTCACTTATTCAATGTACCAACTAGCATGGGATTAAGCTCGGACGTCATTGTTTTATTAGTATTACGAAACTATTTATAGTGCGTTAATAATTATTGAGGGGAGTATTAAAGGTATAAATTTAACATATTTACATCCCGGGTTTTTTAACTGGCCAAGGTAATAAGACGAAATTTTGATACGATTCAGGAGCATATCTAATGCATTTACTGGTGTATTTTCTTGATTATACCTTTAATAGAAATCAAGATATGAGTTTTTTTAGTCAAGTTCTTAAATTTTCAAATGTATTTATATTTAAAAATTATTGATGATCAAACGATTTGTGGTTTTTCTACCATTGTACATCCATATAAAACAATAATGCTGTTCATGAGAGGTGAAAAGTTTACAGCTCTACTTAAAGCAGTTTTGAGAAAAATTAGAAAAAAAGATATTTCTCAGAAATTACACTTACAAAACAAGGACACCAGATATGCAGTAATATCATAGCAACAAATGTATCCAACTTATGCAGTAGGATGCTTGCTATAAATTAACACGAATTACCCCATTATAGATCAAATAGTTCCCGAGATATCTTGTCTTAACTGAACAAGTGCTGACGTAGAGAAAATGGTTTGTGCTGTAACATAAATTTTTTAAAAAATTACAGATACTTGCAGTCATCGAAACTCAATGACTCATACATAAAATTACAGAGGAAATTCCAAATAATAATTTTTCATAAACAGCTAAATGTCTATATTTTAACCAGTACCGTCATACTATTTCATTCCAATAAGTTATTACTTGCTCTAAAAGTTTTTAAAATGCACAAATAGGCCCACATAAAATAAATATAAATAGGCTTATTTTTCACGTTCTGCCGAGAAAATACCCACGCGGTTTGAGTCACGTAGATATCAGCTTGCATTCGGGAGATCTGTCGGCAGCCCTGATGATGGTTTTCCGTGGTTTCCCATTTTCACACCAGGCAAATGCTGGGGGACCTTAATTAAGGCCACATCCGCTTCCTTCCCACTCCTAGGCCTTTCCTGTCCCATCGTCGCCATAAGACCCTATCTGTGTCGGTGCGACGTAAGGCAACAACAACAATAACAACGATTCTCTAACCTTTCCCAGCTTCCAAATACATTCAACAGATGGCAGAACGTTCCTAATAATTTACGTGCTGCTAAGACGAAACAGTCTACGTACGAACAGACGGGAGGGTATCAAGTCGACTAGCCATCTGTATGACCATTAATAAAGCGCAGGGAAAAACGCTTGAAAAAGTGTGTGTCTATTCACCCGAACCAGGTTGCACTATCTCGAGCAAGATCGTTCGAAATTGTTAAGATCCAGATACGCCCGAATGGTCGCAGCACAGGAAATATTGTATGGAATGAAATGTTATAAACTACATTACGAATCAGTTATTTTAAACCGATACTAATGTTCATAAAACTGCTGAATAGGGCAGGCAAAACAATATGGCTATGACCAGCATATCAAGATGAGTTACTGATGACTAGAGTCCGGATTTTTATGCATTAATAGGTTAGCCCTTTCAGACCGAGTACGCACAATTGTGCGGGTTCGTATTTTGTTTATCCCTGACCGTATTTGATGTTTTTTCGGCGCTAGACCGGACTGCAGTGATTGTGCGGGACACGTGGCGTCTATTTCAATTGTTTTTAGTATGCGCTTGACCGCCAGGGCGAAGGAAGAAGAGTTTAAAAAGCACAGTTGATCGGCGAGATGGCGAGAAGCAGTAGTGCCAAAAGTAAGTATGTATTTATTGCGTTTGTATTAATCTAGAAGCTTTACTGAATACCGGAATATATTCAATGAAGTGTGTACATTGGTTAGTGAACGTAAATTTTGAAGATACATCATCGTATGTGATACAACGAGGTTTTGAATTTTGATACGCACAATTGTGTGGGTCCTTTTCTTCGGATGTTAATTTTTATTTTGTAAAATAAACTATCAATATGTGTAGTGAGGAGCATTTTAGTCAGTTTTTGACATACAAACAGAAATTCACGCCTCCAGTTTTCTTTCAGGTCTGAAAGGGTTAGATGATTGATTGATGCTTGTTGTTTTAAGGGGCCTAACATCGAGGTCATCGGCCCCTAATGGTACGAAATGAAAGAACAAAAATTGCAAAGGCATCCACTGACCAAAATAAAAATAAAATATGGCATGAAGAATGAATGAATGGATGGACAGGAACTCAACAAAACAAAAAACAAACAAACAAAAACCAGTGGATCGGACTCAATACAGATCGAAAATAACATTAATACCGACCAAGGAACCACTTATAAAGCACAATGATTCTTGGTGTCTAAAGGGGGTGCAAAATCCACGTCTAAGGCCCCACAGAATGGTACTTGTCGCGAGTAAAATAGAACCATGGTATGTATCGTGTTGGGGTATTAATCAGAAGTAGCGAAGACTCACGGTGTTCCACAAAAGATGGTACTACACACACGTATTGCAATACGTACAAGTAACGCAGACCTATGGTGGGTCTCACACAATGGCGCAACTCATAGCCAACGCAAACCGAGAAGGTTCCCCACCTAGGTGTACTAAACACGGGCGCCGGTATTCCCGTGGTGTTCCTCACATAGTGGGTACTAATCACAGGCAACGCAGACCCACGGTGCTGCTCATATAGTGGTACAACTCACAGGCTACGCCCAGACCCGCGGTGTTGCACACATGGGTACGACGCACGGGTACTGGAATCCACCAGGCCAGGCTTTTACTGCTACTAATCACAAACCTATGTCGCTCCGAATTTAGTGGCACTACTCGCAAGTACAGGCAACCTATGGTGTTCCCCGCGTGATGGTACGATTCAAAATTAGTTGCATGGTTTTAATTCAGTCAGCCCTTGGTCGCCCCTTTTAGTCGCCTCTTACGACAGGCAGGGGATACCGCGGGTGTATTCTACATGTGCGTCCCCCACCCTCAGGGGGGTAGTGTGTTTGGTCCGCGAGAGGTATTTTATTTCCCTCATGTCCGCCGGCAAGCCGGTTAGGACGCCCCTATCCGCCACCTGGGACGCGCCACGTGGGAGTATCACCTCTCCCCCTGCTACGCCATCGTAGTAGGTTCGTGGATTAATAGGTTAGAATGCAAACTTACTGAAGCAAGTAGCAAGTATAGTCTACCTTCACAACTATTAAGCTATGGGGTTTGCATAAACATGAGAGGTACAGCCCATTAGAACCCCTATAATTTATGTTACTCTTGCTACATTGTGGAAGAGCGGGTGGCCGATTTTTCCTACTAACCAAATCAGTTTGCAATCTAACCTGGGCTTTATTGATGACGAAAACTGCTGAGCAACACGGGTCTTCTAGTCTATATATGAACAAGGTTTACAAAAAACAGCTTTGTCCAGTCCGTCCAGCCGTTCTACTGGACCGATTTACTTCATTTGTGTTTCATTCTCTCTGGAATTACCTGCTGGTGAATCATTAGGCATTGATAGGTCTCGTAGGTTCAGTCAGCTTTGAGTTAAAATCAAACAACTAAATGAGCACGCCAATAATTACAGGCGAAGCCTTAACCTAGTCCGCAATATATTCAGTACTAGCGGGTTGCGCACAGTTAAGGAGCAATATCTTGACGTTAAGATACCGGCGAAGCTAAACGATTAAAAATGATAGGTGACTACAGGCAAACCTGCAATTTCAACCAAACTATCTGTACCGGGTGGTACACCTCCACGCCGCTAATTTAAAATGTGCGCCTTTTGAAACTCCTCTGCTGGAGGAACTCTGAACTTTATCTACGCTATTAATTCTCTACCTTCTCAGAAGATGTCACCACGTGGAAAATTTTGAGTTTTAGAACTGTGTCACTTTTGATGTGTTTTTGTTTCGCTTGAAGTAAGAAGTGTGAACCTTCTCTTCTAGAGGACTCTACTGAAGATCAACAATAGTGCAACCTAGTGAGGAGTCAACGAACTATTTTTTTTGGAGAAAATTTAATTTCAAGAGTTTGTTCTTTGTTAAATTTCTTTCTGTCATTGTTTAAGTTGGCAATATTTACCCCTTTCTTCCCCTTGTTATGAATGTAACCAATCCCGAATTTCTTTAATTAATTTCTGACCAATCAGGGGTATCTTCCCCCAACTTGAATCTGTTGCGGGGTCCTATCCAATAAAAACGTTGTGGGCGGGTGTTTTCATTCCCCTAACGCCTAGAACCTTCCACGAGAGGTTATAAACTGCTGATTTTTGGGTCTCCGGGCCACTTTTGTTCCATCTTTCAGTGTGTTAAGTACATAGCAGGGGGCGGGAAGCGCCTCTTTCTTCGGCAGCGGTCAACAACAAGGTAATGGCCGATTAATAACTTCTTTCTTTGCTAGCTCAGCAGTTTAACTTTCGGGGCGGGTTCTAAGCGTTCAACCATGTAACCCTTTCCTAAAATGTAAAAACAACTGGTATCTATTCTATTTTCAAACGACATATCGGGATAGAGAGTGCTTAACCCTCTCGAGCTCCCACTCACATCGTCTTGAGGTGAACTTATTTTTCTCAACCAATTCTTCCGTAATATAATGTAAATTGCTATTAAGTCACCTCTGTAGTATGGGATTAGCCCTTGTATTAACGGCCTAGTGCCAAGTAGGTCTTAAGCAAAGTGTATTAGGAGTGCAAGTTCGCCTCCTCTCAAATTGTATTTTAGAGGTCATGTATTAATCTTCTTGTTATTTAACAGACCTCAGTAGGTTGGGTATTTTGCCCCTGTGTATATGTCCTTTGAGGACGGCTTAAAGGTGGAGTTCGGAGTGGCCTATGATAGGCTTGTATTTTAGGGGAAAGTTGCCCTTTTTGAAAATTGTGTTTCTGCCTCAAGGAGGCTTTTGGATGTAATTGGAAGCAGATGTTTCTGGCATGTTTGGGGGTTTTCGGCCCCTTTGTTGTATGGTGTTCATTGTAAGGTTGGGCTCATTGCTCAAGAATTATGTTTCTGACTTTTGAAGCCCCAAATGGGGTACCTATGTAAATGTATTTGTCAATCGTGTTTCGGCTACTAAGTACCTGTTCTATTTGTTGTTACCTAATTTTGAAAAGAAAATATAACCTTGTTAGATTTTAAAATTAATTTCACTTCAGTAGCTTGAGACCCGTTCACCACCCCCGCACCTTCTTTCACGCATAACTACCACCAAAAACACGGTAACACTATCTACAGAGAAATATTGTGGGAGTAACACACACCTAGCAGCCCTAGGAGTTGAGTGGGAAGGTTGTGACATGTAGAAATAATCGAAAACGACCTATATTAGTGTTGAATCCATACTTTTCGGGGTCGCTGAGATGAATAGTGACACTCCGGATGCCGTTTCAATCCAAGTACAGCCTCCATCGACGTGGGGATCAGAAGGGGTAAAAAAAAAAGAAAATGTCCAAAATGACCGAGATTAGTGTTGAGTCCACAGTTTTCGGGCTTGCTAGGCTAAATGGTGACAGTCCCAATGGCAGTTGGACTAGAGTACATCCTATCTAAAGCGTGACGCGTAAATACATACAGTACATTATTTGAAAAGATCAGCTACTGCCCAGACAATATAGGCTGCAACAAGAACAAATCTCCACGCGAAAAATAATTCTAAAAATTAGCTCTAAACTAAACACCCACTTACTACTCTAAAACTACAAAAGAGTTCATAAAATTTCAATCAACAAAATAAAGAAATCTATAAAACTGTCACTTTGACACATAAATGAGAATAATATATAAGTAATAATAATAACAACGTAAACGTTTCCACCTTTTCAATACTAAAATATATTCACAAAATTATAAATTACACGGTACTAGTTTCGACCCATCTAGGGGTCATCATCAGCCGTATTGGAGCAAAGATCATTTTTGGCGAAATCCTAAGAAAATGTTATTTTAAAGAATAACAAGTGAAATGAGATGTTATTATGGTAATAGTTAATAATGCAAGGAATATACATACTAAGAGGTTTTTAACAAAGAATAAAGTATAAATGGGGTGTTGTAAAAATTATAATCATGGAAATCAGTAAGTTCTTGTATTGAAATGAAATATGGCTTAGGAAGAGGGCTTAAGGTGGGGCTGAAGGGTGCGGGAGAAAGTGTAATTGTCTTGTTAAAGTACCTTTGATTAAATTTAGGATTGAGTTTAGGTTGGCTGCATTATTGTTTCTGAGGAAAGTGATAAATAGATCGAAGAGTATGTTGGGTTTCTCTGAGATTTCATTGAGATTGTGACTGGCATTAAAGTATTGGTCTAGGTGTATGTAATAATTTTCCATTA
The DNA here is from genome assembly GCF_040414725.1 of Anabrus simplex. Lineage (NCBI taxonomy): Eukaryota > Metazoa > Arthropoda > Insecta > Orthoptera > Tettigoniidae > Anabrus > Anabrus simplex. Next base: position 43,569,845 of record NC_090274.1, on the reverse strand, counting down.
TGTTGAGTAAAGGGCCCTTGTTTGCTAATACGAGGATGTCCATGTCTTGTTCAATATTGGTTATAATTTTTACAACACCCCATTTATACTTTATTCTTTGTTAAAAACCTCTTAGTATGTATATTCCTTGTATTATTAACTATTACCATAATAACATCTCATTTCACTTGTTATTCTTTAAATTAACATTTTCTTAGGATTTCGCCAAAAATGATCTTTGCTCCAATACGGCTGATGATGACCCCTAGATGGGTCGAAACTAGTACCGTGTAATTTATAATTTTGTGAATATGTTTTAGTATTGAAAAGGTGGAAACGTTTACGTTGTTATTATTATTACTTATATATTATTCTCAGTTCAATACGGACCAAAAACATGAAATTCATAACATAAATGAGAGGTAATATAAATCCTAAAAGAAAACATTCAAAAAAGTGCCCAGGAAGAGTATGGACCAATTTCCTATAAAGACACGTTATCTCACATACACTGACTGACAGAGCAAATGCAACACCAAGAAGGAGTGGTCAGAACTTTATGCCAATTGCAGGGTAGACTGACGTCACTGAGGTATGCTCATGATGTGAAATGCGCCGCTATGCTGCGCACGTAGCGAACGATAAATGGGACACGGCGTTGGCGAATGGCCCACTTCGTACCGTGATTTCTCAGCCGACAGTCATTGTAGAACGTGTTGTCGTGTGCCACAGGACACGTGTATAGCTAAGAATGCCAGGCCGCCGTCAACGGAGGCATTTCCAGCAGACAGACGACTTTACGAGGGGTATGGTGATCGGGCTGAGAAGGGCAGGTTGGTCGCTTCGTCAAATCGCAGCCGATACCCATAGGGATGTGTCCACGGTGCAGCGCCTGTGGCGAAGATGGTTGGCGCAGGGACATGTGGCACGTGCGAGGGGTCCAGGCGCAGCCCGAGTGACGTCAGCACGCGAGGATCGGCGCATCCGCCGCCAAGCGGTGGCAGCCCCGCACGCCACGTCAACCGCCATTCTTCAGCATGTGCAAGACACCCTGGCTGTTCCAATATCGACCAGAACAATTTCCCGTCGATTGGTTGAAGGAGGCCTGCACTCCCGGCGTCCGCTCACAAGACTACCATTGCCTCCACAGCATAGACGTGCACGCCTGGCATGGTGCCGGGCTAGAGCGACTTGGATGAAGGAACGGCGGAACGTCGTGTTCTCCGATGAGTCACGCTTCTGTTCTGTCAGTGATAGTCACCGCAGACGAGTGTGGCGTCGGCGTGGAGAAAGGTCAAATCCGGCAGTAACTGTGGAGCGCCCTACCGCTAGACAACGCGGCATCATGGTTTGGGGCGCTATTGCGTATGATTCCACGTCACCTCTAGTGCGTATTCAAGGCACGTTAAATGCCCACCGCTACGTGCAGCCTGTGCTGCGGCCGGTGGCACTCCCGTACCTTCAGGGGCTGCCCAATGCTCTGTTTCAGCAGGATAATGCCCGCCCACACACTGCTCGCATCTCCCAGCAGGCTCTACGAGGTGTACAGATGCTTCCGTGGCCAGCGTACTCTCCGGATCTCTCACCAATCGAACACGTGTGGGATCTCATTGGACGCCGTTTGCAAACTCCGCCCCAGCCTCGTACGGACGACCAACTGTGGCAAATGGTTGACAGAGAATGGAGAACCATCCCTCAGGACAACATCCGCACTCTTATTGAATCTGTACCTCAACGTGTTTCTGCGTGCATCGCCGCTCGCGGTGGTCCTACATCCTACTGAGTCGATGGCGTGCGCATTGTGTAACCTGCATATCGGTTTGAAATAAACATCAATTATTCGTCCGAGCCGTCTCTGTTTTTTCCCCAACTTTCATCCCTTTCGAACCACTCCTTCTTGGTGTTGCATTTGCTCTGTCAGTCAGTGTATTTACAACGAATGCTACGGAGCATTACGGGTCCTAGTAAATAATAAAAATTTAAAAAAAATCATTCACAAGTTTTCGTGGTTTTAAAAATAAATGGTTTCTTAATGCGGATGCCATTCATTGTCAGAATGGGCCAATCCCTCGTTCCATTGCAGACATGGCAAGTGGTTAACAAATCGATTTAGAATGGAAGGCGGCGAAGCGGAGCTATTGTGAATAGTATAATGCGGCAGCATAATTGATAAATGCCGCCAAAGTCCCAAACATAGAATTCAAATATTATATTTATAGTGGTCTCTCAATGTCGATGCCATGCATGGTCTGAAAAGGCCAACCCCTGGCATGACAGATGGTTGTCAACAAAACGCTGTTACATCACACTGGCGATAATCTATTAACCGGTTTCACCACCCACAACCCACGCAAACTCGTCACTGCCACGCCAAAGCCCCAAAGCGGGTTGAATATTCAAGTGCAATCTGTATACCTGATGGCCATGATACAAATTATTAACACTTTATAGGTCATTTCTGCAAATGCCACTATCATTTTATTTTGTAATGAATATGGCTCACACATCATTAGCTTAGCTAAAAGCCCACGTACATGGCTTTCGTAAATCTAGAAAAGGCATTCGATAATGTTGATTGGACCAAGCTATTTGAGATCCCGAAAGTGATTGGGATCAGATACGGAGAAAGAACGATTATCTACAATCTGTATAAAAATCAGTCTGCAGTGATGAGAATTGAGGGCTTTGAAAAAGAAAGAGTAATCCAGAAAGTAGTGAGGCAAGGCATCAATTTGTTCCCTTTCCTTTTCAATGCTTATATAGAACAGGCGGTACGGGAAATCAAAACGCTGAGATTTGTAGAGGATGTGGAGAAATTGCTGAATGGTATGAGCGAGTCCAAGTGCAGTCGAACGAAGTCAGGCGATGGAGGAAATATTAGATTAGGAAATGAAGTCTTTAAGGAAGTAGATGAATACTGTTACTTGGGTAGTAAAATAACTAACGATGGCAGAAGTAAGGAGGACATACAATGCAGACTAGCACAAGTAAGAAAGGCCTTTTTTTATTTTTAAGAAAAGCAGTATAGAAGCTTTTGAAATGTGGTGTTATAGAAGAATGCTTAAGGTTAAGATGGTTAGATCGAATCACGAGTTGGTGGGAGAAGAACGATTTGGCGAAATTTGATGAGAAGAAGAGATAATGATAGGAGACATCTTAAGTCACCCATAAGTTTTTGAGTTAGCTTTTGAGGGAAGTGTAGGAGGTAAGAATGGTAGGGGATGACCACGGCAGAGTTTGATACACAGATAAGAGTAGATTCAGGATGCATCAGGTACGTAGAAATAAAAGGGTTAGCACAGCACAGGACAAGGATGCATGGCAAGCTGCATAAACCAGTGCATCGACTGATGACTCAAACACTACTACTAAGCCTATTAAGGACCACGTTATTTCAGAAGTCTTCTCTGGTCTTTGATCTTTACCCAGTCTTCCTTCGTTCGTTTCCGATGTTGCTCTTTTCTTTCCTCCACCACGTCTTTCCCATCTTCAACTTTGGCCTTTGTTGAAAAATCTGGTGCTCTTTCAGTTTCCTCTTGAGTGGGGTGCGTTCTTGTATATCTTCACAAATGATCCCCATCTCTTTCCACCTCCCTGAACGAAGTTGGCTGGCTCGTATCTTTAAAATAACTAAAGACCGGTTCGGTTGGTTTCATTCTTAGCAAGTGGCCATAAAACTCAATTCTCCTCCGCACGACATCAGAGATCTTCTGATCACGAGTAAACAGTTCATAGTTATGCCAACGTATGTATTCATATTTAATTGTGCCAAGAAATTTCCTTAAGATCTTTTTCTTTCATTTAATTTAATTTCAGGTCTTTCTTGCTCATATCAAGGTATTCCGCTGCAAAGGAAGCCTCTGGTCTTATGACAGTGCAAAAATGTGAGTTTGCGTTCAATTATATGTATGCGAATAAGCCCGTTAGGACTACACAAAGTACTTAGAAACGTACATTTACCATCATTTCTGCCCATATTTATTTGATTCTTTCACGGTGGGCTTTATTTCTGTCTTCAGAACAGCTTGTTCCAGTTATTCTTTGATCTTTCCTCTTGGTCAACTTGACATTTGTGAATTTTGGATCTGAATATTACCCTGCTTTGGACATCTGCTGGTGTAATTCCTGCATGTTTCAAATCGGTTTTGATTTCGCCAATCTATTTCATTGGTCTGTTTTAGCTTTACTCCAATTTTCATAAAATTCGACTATTTGTTTGCTAAGTCTGTCTGGATACATTCTTTTAATATGTCCATAGAATCTTAGCCTGCGTTTTCTAATCTCACTGTAAATATTTGTGTACTGTTTGATTTCCTGTCTGCCTCTAAGTTGGTATTGTCCGTCGGTGAGTTTTGGGCCTATAATTTTTCTTATGATTTGTGTGCCCTTCTCTCTATATTTTCAATGTCTGCCTTCCTGTTCAAAATTAGCGTCTCTGATATATGAAGACATTCTGGTTTAATGACTGTAATGTCTTAGTATTGTGTGCTTGGAGATACATTTTTTGCTATAGACCAGGGCCTCTCAAACGCCCAAAATCTCACGCGTGCAGAGCGAGGCGCAAGAGCTCCGTGCACTGTGAATCGGTGCCGCTCGGTGCCTCTCGGTATGGCTCGGATCAACGCTTCGTCTCTGGGCTACTCGGCTATGCTCGGCTATACTCGGCTCAACTCAGCCCGGATTTGGAGCGCTACGGCGCAAGTGGGGGAGAGGGAGACAGGCGGAGCGAGCGAGAGAGGCGTGAGGAAAGAGAGAGTTAGCGCTATTGCTCCAAATCGAGGAGTGGGGGTCTGCACTCTGATCAACCAAGCCAAGTCGTCTTTTGCACCGTGCACAGTGCATGCACCACGCGCATGCACCCTGAGAGGCCCTGCTATAGACATTTGGGGTTAGTCGATATGCAGTTTTCATATTTTGCATCTAATTTCAATGACTTTTATTTCGAGTCCATTTTTCTGAACTGTTTCACCACAATACTTAAATTGCGATACTCGTTTAATTTTGACATATTTTGTCACCACGAATTTTGGTACTTATATGTTCCAGGTCACGTATTCTGTATTTTCAAAAGATACCTAAAGGCCGACTTTTCCGCAATTTCTTTCAGAAGTTCAATCTTATTATTATTATTATTATTATTATTATTATTATTATTATTATTATTATTATTATTATTATTATTATTATTTCAATTGAGTAGAGCGCACGAGAGACATTTTGAGTAAACGAGGGATTTTCTGAGGTCTCAAAAGGGAATTAACTTCCTGGGACGTGGTAACACTTGTTCTTTTACACGAGGCTGTTACCAACTGTGTATGTAAAGTTGTGAGATCCTGTAGGGTAGAGAGAGAAAGTGTTGCAGCTCGTTAATCTTTCAGCCTTGTATTTTACGGTCTCCACTCATTAAATAAGAGAAAAGTACTACAATTATTCATTTCACGCCTTCACTTCCGCGTTGCTTCGCATCTCTTCCGCTTCTCCTTCCGCGGCTGAGACGTTTTCAAGGTTCGAAGAATAACGCAGACTGATCTCCTTAGTGTCTACGAAGATCTACTTTATATTGGCGAGAAATTATCACAACTATCCTTGTTGCCCTGTCTGTGTGAACGTTAGACATGTTATTTTTCTTTCTTTCTTTCTTTCTTTCTTTCTTTCTTTCTTTCTTTCTTTCTTTCTTTCTTTCTTTCTTTCTTTCGTTTTGCCAATCTGTGGACCACGATAATTCGATTTCAGCTGCTTCTGGGCGTTGATCTGCACGCAGTAATCCTTCATTCTTTCACTCTGCAACCTTCTTCTCTATTCCGTCCATGGTGTTTGGGTCCGCAAACTAACTTTTTCTTGTAAACTCTTTGTGTTCTTTATTTTCGACTTGTATGTTTCGCTGTTGCTTATTTCCGATCCTTGTATTCCCATTTCTGTCAGGTCCTTCTTCTCTTCCTGATGCCAGCGTACCACTGTTTCCCTGGTCTCAAAAATCCTTACTATCTGGTTGGTCAGTCTTCCGGGGTCCATTCTGTAGATGTGTCCAAAGAACATGGCTCTCCTCTTCCGGATGGTGTCTGAGATCTTTTCTATCTTGCGCTACAGTTCTTGGTTTGATTTCTTTCTGTATGATCCAGAAAGATCCCAGTATCTTCCTTAGAATTTTTCGCTCCACCAGTTCTAACTTCTTGACCAATCCTACCTTTTTCAGGCTCAAATATTCAGCTGAATATAAGGCTTCTGGACGGATTACTGTCTGGTAGTGTCTGAGTTTTGCGTTCATTGAGATGATCTACTTGTTATAGGTGTTCATACTTAGCTTGTACCGAGCTCGATAGCTGCAGTCGCTTAAGTGCGGCCAGTATCCAGTAATCGGGAGATAGTGGGTTCGAGCCCCACTGTCGGCAGCCCTGAAGATGGTTTTCCGTGGTTTCCCATTTTCACACCAGGCAAATGCCGAGGCTGTACCTTAATGAAGGCCACGGCCGCTTCCTTCCACTTCCTAGACCTTTCCTCTCCCATCGTCGCCATAAGACATATCTGTGTCGGTGCGACTTTAAGCAAAATAGCAAAAAAACTTAGATTGTATGCCAAGTTCATTTTGTTGATTCTCGATATCAATGCCTCTTTCTCTGACAGGTTGTTACCTATCCACTCTCCCAGATATTTAAATTTCTCTACTTTCCGAATCCTTCCTCCCTCCACTGTCATCCCTCTGGGTTCTGTTTCGATGCTGGTCATGTACTGTCTCTTCTCGAAGGAGATCCGTAAGCCTGTCTTACTTGCTTGTTCCTGGAGCTGGGCAATCTGGTTCCGTGCCTCGTCTATTGACTCTGACAGAATCGCAATGCCAGCCACAAAGGCTAGGCAGTCGACTACAGTCCCTCTATTCTTACATCCCAGTTATTTGTTTTTATTCATTCAAAAAATCTCTCATTGGAGATGTCTCATCGGACTCTTTAAACCCACAATCCTTTTTACAATTATTCTCGTACATTTTAACTAATGCCTGTTGCTCACGGTAAAATTTTCTGTCAAATTTATTGTACAATAATTTAATTTTATAAAATTTCTGTTGCTCACGGTCAAATTCAAGTTTTATAAAACCTTTGATAAAACTTTACATAAAATAGGACATGTTCTATTCCGTAAAATTAATTTTACGAAACGAACCAATCAGCGAAGCTGACATCACGATGATGCTGGCGCTACGTCATGAGAAGATTGTGAAGCTCGATAGTAAACAAACACTTCTTTCTAAAATGGCAGGATCCGAGTGGACTAAGGAAGCTGTTAGTGTTTTACTGAAGAATACCAGAAATATCCTTGTTTGTACAAAGTTAAAACGCCACTCTACCACAACAGAAATGCAAGAAGAGAGGCAGAAAAAACAATCGCCGAATTCCTATATGAATGCTGGTCCTCTAACCTCAACTAATTTTCAATCAAGGACAGCAATCTTCTACCTTCTCTTCCTTTGATCCAATCCCGAAGCCCGCATTTCCTGGCATTTTTTTCTTCCTGTTTACCACTGTACAACATATAAGTGCAGCTAAAGCAGCAAGTCTTGCTTTGTTTGTTGGAGCAATACTCTCAAACACACTGCAAGTTGAACAGCTGATTCTTGGTTTTAAAGTTTGTCGATAGATGGCAGCACATACACATCTTAGTTCAGAAGTTAGTTTAGAGATGGCCATCCTGATGCTTCCACGGATTTTATAAAATAATTTTACCGTGAGCAACACAACTTGTATTCACCAAATTTTTATAAAATTAATTGTACAACAAATTTTACGAAACATTTTACCGTGAGCAATAGGAATAAGACTCGACAACGGGCGTATGAAAGAAAAGGTTTAAATTACATTTTTTTAACTCGTATATCATCGAGAGTATTGAATTTAGGCAAATAGCTTAATAAAATGTGTTTAATGTCTCAACTGACAGATGAAAACAGAGGCTAACTGTTGCAAAAAAATAAAATGTATTTTTCATGAAATAACGCTTCAAAGTAAGGCAAAATTTGTGCTAAACATGTGACGTCACACGCATACTCTGTTATAAGATGGCGCTGTGTTGACTCGCGTGCTCAGTTGTAATTGTTAAGATTGCGGGATGCAATTATGAACCTCCTGGCAGTATTCATATGAAGTCGGGGTCCATGACGCTGCTGATAGAGATTCGCCCGACGGATGGGGTCGTTAAGCCTTGAGTAGACCCCTTGGTGTTAATCGATAACAGCAGGCTATATGCCAACACTGGATTTCACCCTCTCCCTACCTCTATTTATAAATAAGAAAAAAAAACATACTCACAGACAGACAAGCGGGTCGTCTACGGGCGTCAACTAGAAATACCTGCACCAGACCTCATCAATTAGGTAATTTATTTTGTGAGATTTTTTACAGAGGATATATATTTTAAATTCTCTCCCTGCAACGCCCCTGGAAATGCCTACGTAGGCTGATAAAGACAGACTGATTTTTTCCTGTAGCTTCCGTGATATTTTCCTACTGTAAAATAAATATTCGAAAAGAGCGCGTTTCGCGTAGGCGGCAGCACTCTAGTTATCGGTAGGTTAGCAGTATTGTCTATTGTGTAGACGCTACGTGCATTTCGCATACCAGACAATGGAGGTGACGCGAGAGAAGCAGTACAGCGCAATCAAATTCTGCAGCATACTACAAGTCAGTATTCGCTACACTGAGGAAGCACATTGCAAAGAAACGACCAGAGCTTTTTCGAACTGGATGGCGACTTCACCATGATAATGCACGGCCTCACGTCGCAAATCAAGTCATGCAGTTTCTGGCTCGATTCAACATTACCTGTACAGTATCCTCCTTATAGCCCTGATTTTGCACCCTGTGTTTTCTTTTTATTCCCATCACTAAAGGCAAAGCTTAGGGGCATTCAATTTGAGAACTCTGAGCAGTGCTCAAGAAAAGTGAGGTGATTTTCAAGGACCTGACAAAGAATGATGTGCAGCATGTGTTCAAGGACTGGCAGAGAGGCTATAAAAAGTAGGAGGGGACCACTTTGAGAAAGATCATGTAAACCTTGAAATGGAGTCATAAACATCTGTAAAAAAAATCAGTCTCAGTCTTTTTTGATCAGCCCTCGTATTACCGGTATACCAGGCTGTTTCTGTTATTCAAAGAAAAGTACGCTGGTCCATTGTTTCCACAGCTCACGCCCTGTGGCCTACATACATAGTTTTAGCAACAGCAGAATAATTCGGCACTACGACGTAGTATTATAAACGGTTGTTCGCTTAGAGAGTAACAACGCAATGTTTCGTAACAAAGCCTGGGGGCCTCACGAGGCAGAGAAGAATGGCTAGAAACTTTCTTGTTAACAAGCGCCGGGTATTGAGTTTTGAAACATAGGTTTTAGTATGTTAACACTCCTCTCGTTAAAAGTTAGCAGTAGTGCGGAGATTCAAATTAACTGTAGGGGTAATTATTACTGTACGGCTACATCATTTTGACATAAATATAGACATAGAGCTGGTGGTAATCTGAAAATTTGTGTAAATAGTGCCATTTAACAAAATGTTTGACGTGATGTTACCTAGCAACAGTACCTTGAGAGCAGCACAGGCCGTGAATCTGTATGTCATGGCCATCCATCAATCAATAGTTCTCATCACAGCCGGCACGGTTGCTAGGTAACATCGTATCACAAACACACTATTGAAAGACATAAGCTATATTATGATCATTTGATATTTCCAAAGGGAAATTTAATAATTTTTGTTACAAAATTTACAATTCCACAGATTTATGGATTTTACAAAGTATTTTATCGTGGAAATGGCATACTTAGGAACGGTGATTTTTAACGTTTCGAAATAAATTCAGCATTTTGTACCGTTAATGCATTTGTCATTTGGAGTCTTATCTTTTTTCTTCTTTTTCTCTCCTGGTAGTGGGGTCCGCTACATAGTGGTGGTGGTGGTGGTGGTGATTGTTTTAAAAGTACAACCAGGCAACCATCCCCTACATAACACTAATCGGAGAGAAAAAAATGGACGGGGTTCAACACTTCGAAAGAATGAAGGACTCCCTAGGATTCGCAAACGCCATACCGTCGGGGTCGGAAAGAAACAAGGGTTGACCGAGGAAGGTCGGATAGGACAGATGAAAGTGAGCAGCCTTATTCGTTGTCTCCATTTAATTCCGTCCTGGGTCATGTCAGGATGGAGATGGTGCTCTTCAGATCTTTGTGAATACTACCGGCGCATCGCTGCTTTGGTCGCCCTTTCGGTTTCTTGCCGGCGGCTTCTAACATGTAACCCGTCTTCGGGATAGTGTCGGCGTCTGCCCGACGAATCTGAAGCACTTTGTCTTGAATCGGTACAACGCCAAATTTCTCCCTGATGGATTCATTGGAGATGCGATCCAGTTTAGTGACGCCAGCTGTCCACCTCAACGACTTAGTCGCCATTACGCCCAGTCGACGCTCTGTCTTAGTCGTAGTCGACTAACATTCGCAATCATACAGTTCAACAGGTCGAATGACAGTACGATAGATTTTCGATTTTAGCGTCTAATAACGTTTTAAAGAAAAATATGGGATTTTAGTTCATTATAATGAACTGGTAGGGGCTGCCTGGCCGAGGCGGTAAAGGCGTGCTCGGTCCACCCCGAAGGACGTGGGTTCGAATCCCCGTCAGGAAATCGTACAATTTAAAAAATGGGATTTCCACTTCCGGAGGTGCATATGGCCCTGAGGTTCACTCAGCCTACACCAAAAATGAGTACCAGGTTAATTCCTGGGGGCAAAGGCGGCCGGGCGTAGAGCTAACCACTCTACCCCATCAAGTGCCGCGGTTAACAATGGTGGAAGCCTTTACCTTCCACACCTCCAAGAGCCTTCATGGCCTGTACGGAGGTGTCTTTGTCTTTTTTTTAATAATGAACTGGTAAGGTTTTTGACAATAATGTGAAATTAAAATCGTACGTGTATTCAGCTACAAAAATTGCCAACTGCGATTTTGAGAGATTCACTCCAAATAGTACAAAATCACCTGTATATTAAATTATTTGAATAGCTGGTAGCTGCCCAAAAAGTAATCATAATTGCGACATTTAAAAATTCCAATGAAAATGTTCTTATTTTCTTACTGTCCTTACGGATTAATTACGAGGCTGAACTTTTGTGGTTTCCTCAATATTAGGGCACCTATCCTAAGTGTATTTTCTCTTTCTCTAAAATAACATTGATAACATATAATAAAGCTGTACTTTGATTTTAAATTGATATACGCTAAAACATACCACAGAAAAACAAATTTTAATAATAATGTTATTTGTTTTACGTCCCACTAACTACTTTTACGGTCTTCGGAGACGCCGAGGTGCCGGAATTTAGTCCCGCAGGAGTTCTTTTACGTGCCAGTAAATCTACCGACACGAGGCTGCCGTATTTGAGCACCTTCAAATACCACCGGACTGAGCCAGGATCGAACCTGCCAAGTTGGGGTTAGAAGGCCAGCGCCTTAACCGTCTGAGCCACTCAGCCCGGCAAAAAAAAAACAACACAAATTTATATTGATGCCAAAATATACAAAAAATAACCTCAGTAACGTTCAAGAATCATAGACACTGTTGATGGGAATCACAGAACATCCCTGAACATTCCATCATACGTGCATTCCTATCACAATTAAACTGTTTTTACTGAAATATATCTCAGCATCTATAATGTTGGTACGACTGCAAATACACTGCAGAACTGCTTGAGTGCTTGAGAAAGTGTGGGCAGTTGAGTTTAACAAGCAACAGTATTTGTAGGCAATCCAAGGGGACGCAAACGCCTCTGTTTAAGTTTTCACAAGAAAAGTAATGTTCTATTTGAAAAAAAAGAAAAGTGTCATATCTCCCTCTGAAAAACAAAAAACAAATTATCATAAATATGTCTCTCAATAAATTAAACTTAAATTGATAATGGCAGGCGTGCCAACCTTTGAAGTGGATCATCAGTTATCCACCCCACCCCCACTCCGAATGGAGTCAAATCCAAAACACGCTTGTTTTAAGAGGAAGTACAACTGGTGACTATTCTCTATTAACATTAGCCGAAGGGAAAAAAAGAGAAGAGGTCGAATTATTAAAACAATGAAAATGAGACACACTCTTTACTTCGCAAGCCTGCTACCGTCGAGTCCGAGAGCAAGGGCTACCCAAGCAAAGAGCCTGAAGTGGAAGCAATGACAAAGTCAGCCACGAAACCAGTGACCGTCAACTCTCACTCTCAACTTGAAAGTAGCAGCGAGTCGAAGGGGAATCACCCCTTCAAGTCGCCTCCCAGAACAAGGAGGGGGTGTCATTAATATTCTTTTCCCAACCCGAAAAGCTCCTATTCCGCCAGCCTGTAGTGTTGCTGCCTGTTCTACAGCTTATGACACAGTAGGTGGTTCGCCAAGGAAGGTGTTATGAGGCTACACGGGCCATCATTGGTCAGCAGTCACCGCACCCGAAGTAATGGCATGATGTCACATTGGAATAAAGCAGTGATGTGAGGTCCGCTCAAAAATACATCTTCACCGTGGACGCATGGATTCGAGTTGGAGATGTATTGAGGTGTTTGGTCCCCCAGGACCACACATACTGTACAGTGATGATGTACCAGTGACGAACACATATTTCCACTTACATAATGTTCTTCTCTTTTGTCTTCCAAGGCAGACATCTCTTGGTCTTCTGCGACAGGAAATTTCCAGACCGACTTAAATAAACAAAAAATATACCAGTCTATAATCCGGCCAGTCGCTCTCTCCGGTGTCGAATGTTGGCCAGTTACAAAAGAATCATTCAACCAAAAAACAATCAATCAAAATCAATCAATCAATCAATCAATCAATCAATCAATCAATCAATCAATCAATCAATGAATCAATTTAAATGATAACAAAGAAGTTGAAATATAATAATAATAATAATAATAATAATAATAATAATAATAATAATAATAATAATAATAATAATGTTATTTGCTTTACAATCAATCACTACTGATCTGCATGTAGGGCAGTAGCCCACGTGGCAGATTCCCTATCTGTTGTTTTTCTAGCCTTTTCTTAAATGATTGTAAAAGAAATAGGAAATTTATTGAACATCTCCCTTGGTAAGTTATTCCACTCCCTAACTCACCTTCCTGTAAACGAATATTTGCCCCAATTTGTTCTCTAGAATTCTAACTTCAAGCTTATTCGTCTACTAATGTCATTCCTCGCCATCTCTCCACTGACAGCTCGGGACGTACCACTTAGTCGCGCAGGTCGTCTCCTTTCTCTCGAGTCTTGCCAGCCCAAACTTTGCACAGGCGGTAAAATTTGTTGCTGAGCTGGGTAGCTCAGATGGTACCTCAAGTTGGCGGGTTGGATCCTGGATCACTTCTGTGGTACCGTCAGCTATTTGAAGGTGCTCGTTAATGAACTCTCGAGGGACAAAAGTCTGGCACTCACGTTACAGAAACCCGCCAAAGTATTTCGCAGGATATACAACCAATACGAGGGTTAGGGTATAAATCATGGCAAATAGTTTTTTCCTCACTTTGCATGGTGCTTCTCATAGTATCTCCTGGGCAAAATAAAACCGGCTAGGAAAATATTTACAATGGGACTGACTCGGGATTGGCCCTTACTGGAAATGGCCTCTTCTGAAGAAATGAAAAAACTGAGGATCCAAAAGTTGTGACTCCACGTACCTCAAAAACAGGGCCTCTCAAACGCCCAATATCTCACGCGTGCAAACTGAGGGGCAGAGGTTCTATGCACCGTGCATCGGTCTGACCCGGCTCGGTTCGGACCAGCGTTTCGTCTCGGGGCGACTCGGCTAAGCTCGGTTCAACTCTGCTCGGGTGGTGGAGCACTGTGGTGCAAGTGAGGAATGGGGAGACAAGTGGAGCGAGCGAGACAGGCACAGGGAAAGAGAGAGAGACTGCGCTATTGCTCAAAATCGACGAGTGGGGGGTCTGCACTCTGCTCAAACAAAGCAAGTCGTCTTTTGCACCTTGCGCCCTGCAGTGCACCGGTGCATGCACTCTGAGAGGCCCTGCTCAAAAACAACCAGCAGAACTCCATACGCAAAGGTTCGTCTCGGCGCTGTAACGCATGGCCCACGACGATTTCTTAATTTCCACTTGCACAGATAAACGGTGTTGATATTTTGACGTAAGTGTGAAAAACTTATATAACTTAAAAACAATATTCTCTCACCCATGGGTAAATAATGCAAGTATCGAGCTCGAATTATTATTATTATTATTATTATTATTATTATTATTATTATTATTACTTGTGATGTGCATCCATTTATTAGTATCGTTATAAGTTTACGATCACATTATTTGTGAGGTTATGTCATGAAACATTTGCTGTATATAGATATTTATATGACTTTAGTTAAATTTTATAAAAACCTGCATATAATTTATTATTACCTGTATTAATGATTTCTAATCCACCACAGAATTGTGAAACACACCGTAACATCCAGAATGGTACTGGGTAGACGAGAACTCGGTAGAATATCCTGTACATTATATCTGGGCCTTAAGCAGACTTAGAATTTACGAGAAAATGGATCTTTCTAGCAGCCTGGCCAGCAGTGTTGCCAACTTAGCGGATTTTCCTCTAAATTTGGTGGAATTAGAAGACTGTCGGCGGAGAAATATACCATTTAGCCCAGCGGATTTTTTTTGGCGGAATTCTACATTTATTATAGCGGAATTTAGTGTTTTATCCATTTTACGTTTTTTATAAATTGTACTCCAGTCTGTCTCCGAACTATTCAGCATTTCTTGTCAGGAGCTAGCAGTCACACGAGGAAAACATGTTATTTGGATTTGATGTTATGAGATCATGGTATCATAAATTTGTAATGCGTGGGGAAAGGGTACTCATCTCTTAGTTGACGAATGACGACAGATAATGAAACTGTGAGAGAGTAGCATTTATATTTATGCTATGAAGGAAGACCGTTTAATGACCTGGCCTGTTTTGTGTGTGGCCCTTGAGGTAGGGGATTCACCTACAGTAGTTTGCACTCGGTACTAACACACCTACAATTTTAGCTCGCCCGCTCGCACGCAGGGGGTTAATCCCCGTGAAACTCACAGATCAGATAAGTGCAGATATTTACTTTTATTATTATTATTATTATTATTATTATTATTATTATTATTGCTCATTATTTGAGATCGGATTTCTTGGCGCAATTTTAGCGGTTTTTTTGTATTATTTAGCGGATCTTGAAAATATACGTTGGCAACACTGCTGGCCAGGCATAATATAAAGAGATGGTCTTCATGGTAGAGAGAGTTACTGTTTAGTTGGAGTTATGGTTTAACAGGAGTATACTTGTAACCACGTGTTGTCGGTAACATTCTGTTAGCAGTCAACTGTTTGAACTGTGTTTTAAGGTTGCAATCTCCATGCGGCGTGTGCTCAGTGATAGGCATTTGTCAAATATGGCGGTGTGTTGATGTGTATATTTTGTTTGTAACAGCAATGATTAAGGTTATGTGAAGTTAAGGTGAAATAAATAAGTGTACCATCTGACAGCATTTTGTATGCGTCTCTGTGGATATATCAATTTGTCGGACTTCGTTCCATGTTTTCCTTCACTCTAGCAATGTTTTCTGGTGTTCCAACTCTTTTCGGATAGTTACGGTTCTTATTCTCTTAAAAGCCCATTTCACGCCATTTTCCCACTAAGTTTAGCATTGCAGACTTTGTTGGAGATTTTACCAAAACCCTTCCAGTCTTAAACTCTTGCGCAGAGAGTTCCGCATAGGTTTTCCACGAATCGTGCTTCGCATAACACTTGAACAATGAACACGCCCTGTTTTATCGTGAGCACCATTTTGTGTTGCTTTCAACTGGTCTGCTCCTCTCACTGACACGTAATGATAGAGCGATGTACTCGGGAGATGGACAGACATGTGACATTAACCGACAGTTTCCTCGCCTTGTATGGTACACCTGGTAAATCTACTCGGCATTATTAATATATTCCAGAGCATCTTACGTTACCCACTCCCAACTGTATATTTCCATTTGTCTGGCAAACCACATATTCGCGCGAAAATGTGCCATCCCCAACCCTCCTGAACAATCATGTAGGATGCAATTGTGTGGTAAAACTTCGGCCAATCCTTGTGCTCTTTCTATACCTCAAAGGTCTCTAAGTATCACACGGCTCGGAGAATCTTCCTTGGTCCTAAGTAGACACCCTAATTCCTGTCCGGTGATGCTGATAATGATGCTTGTTGTTTAAAGGGGCTTAACATCTAGGTCATCGGTCCCTAATAGTACGAAATGTTATGACAATTTAAAAAATCCAAAATCCTCCGCCGACCAGAATTCGAAACGTGAGGACGAAAAATGATGGATGGATATGAAGTTAAAACAATCAGTGGATCCGACCCGTAATGCCCCACATTCCCAGAAACTAGCGTTAAACAATAGTATTACTGACCAAGGGACTGCTTCTAAAGCACAATACTGAATCGATGATGCTTGTAGTCGAAACGGGTCCAAAATCCAAGTCATCGGCCCCTCATAATGGTACTTACCGCTAGGAAAATAGAACCATAGTATTTGTCATGTTGCGGTACTAATCAAAAGTAGCGTGGACTCGCGGTATTCCACATATTATGGTACTACTCACAGCTAATTAAATTCGCACATGTAACACAGACCTATGGTGTTTCACATACTGCGGCGCTATTTACAGGCTACGCAAAGCTATGGCGTTCCTCACATAAGTGGACTAACCACAGGGACCCACACTATCCCGTGGTGTTGCTCACATAGTTTGAGGATGGTTGCCCAGTTGCACTTCCTCTTAAAACAATAATCACCACCACCACCTCGCATAGTGTGTACTAAGCATAGGCAAGGCACAACCATGGTGTTGCTCATATAGGGGTTCGAATCACAGGTAGTGTAGAAGCCGCCAACGTACTCTATTGCTACTAATCACAAACCTATTTGGTACCTAACATAGTGGTACTACGAGCAATTAAAGCGACCCATAGTGTTCCACGCGTGGTGGTACTGATCACAAGTAGTCTCATGGTTCTAATTTGATCATCCCTTGGTCGCCCCTTTAAGTCGCCTCTTACGACAGTCAGGAGATACCGTCGGTGTATTCATCGTCTGCGTCCCCCACCCACAGGGGGATTCCTGTCCGGCTCCGTAGGTGATTGGCCAGCATATTGGTCTTCTGGTCTACGTGTCTTGGGTTCTATTCCGGGCTGAGTGTGGGATCTTAATCGTAATTGGATTAATTCCCATTCTTCGTGCTCTACACAACACACCTGAAACTCACAACAGCCTCAATTGTCATCGGCTCCAACTCGTATCAGTAGTTAACATTTTGACACTCACAATGCTCTGTGAATATGTTCCGTACGACTTAGTAGCCCAATCTTGGCATTAAACAAAATCAGAATGGCTAGAGGAGGGCGAGGCTCAGCTTGATGGATCTTCCGTACTTGTCGTTTAGCCTCTTCATGTCTACGTCGTTCCTCTTTAAACACAGTATCTGATATAGAAACAGCGTGGCACCAAAGTTCAGGAACTGCAAAGTATATCCGATGCTCGAGACCCGCGAAACTTCTCTGTAGGAATAAAAGACTTTTATGGGAACTCATTCTGCCAGCGGGACTATGCAAGCTGCTGATAATACAACCACTATTTCTAATAGTCAAGACATCCTAGAGCGTTGGAAAGAACATTTCTCCACTCTTCTCTCAATCGGAGTTCAAATGCTGGTGAGGACTTTCTCGATGATGTGCCTCTACATCCTCAACAACCCTGGATGGATCTTCCGCCAACATTCAAGGAATTCAGTGTCGCTCTCTGTAAACTGAAACGCGACAATGCTCCTGGCCCAGATAGCATTCCTATGCCTAACATCGGGGGACCAAGAACAGTTAAGAGACAGATTATGTGCTCTGCAGTATATTCCAATTTTACTTTATGCTGCACCTATCTGGCACAATGCACTCAGGAGGAAGATTCACCGAAGAGCTATGGAAAGAGTACAGGGGAAAATGCTGCTCAGAGTTACCAGTGCATATCGAACTGTTTCGACAGCAGCTTTACAAGTTGTAGCTGCCAGTATTCCCATTGACTTCCTCGTTGTAGAGAGAAAACTTTGGTATGAAAGGGGTGCAACTATATCTGCTGAGGAAAAGAAAGCCTCAAGGAACCAACTCTTACTAGACTGGCAAGACCGATGGGATGGCACAACCGATGTTGGCCAATGGACAAAAAAGCTAATACCCAACATAGGAGACTGGCTTAAATGTAGACATCGGCAGGTAGATTAATATCTGTCGCAGATCCTGACAGGACATGGAAGATTCGGCGTATACGCCATGAAGATGGGAAAGACGCAGGGAGATGGTTGTTGGTACTGTTCTGAAAGGGATACAGTAGAACACACCTTTTTCTACTGTGTTCGATGGGAAGAAGAACGAAGAAAAGCCTGCCAACAACTTGGCCGACAACTCACGCCAGGGAATCTGGTTCAGATTATGTTAGAGAGCCCGTTTGCCTGGAACACAGTAAAGGCAATGGCGACAAGCATTATGGGGATGAAGGAGAAAGAAGAGAAAGGAAGAACTTAATAATATACATCACTCCATTCCGATGTCATGCCGACAAGCAGTTCCAGAATGGTCTGAGTGAAGAGGGCAGGGGTTTTTAGTTGGTGGAAATCCAACTCCCACACAGAGTGGTGTCTTTAAAAGATTTCCCCCTGCCAAAAAAAAAAAAAAAACTACTACTACTACTCTCAGGCAATGGAGACCCACGGTTTTACTCACATAGTGGTACTAATCACGGGCGCCAGCGAAACCCGTGGTGTTTCTCACTTAGTAACACTAATCACAGGCAACGTAGACCCACGATGTTTTTCATAAAGTGGTACTACTTATAATAGTGCAGACCCATTCTGAACACAGAGGAACCGACCGCTGGAATATACACGATGACCATTATCACAAACAAACAACGTCCAGACTCGTAGTGTTTCTCGCATAATGGTACTGGTCCTATGTAACGTAGACTCGTGGTTTTCCTCACAAGGTGTTACTAGTCGCAAGTAACGTCGACCCACGGTATTCAGCACGCAATGGTACTAATCACAAGTATTCTCATGGTTCTAATATAATCATTCCTTGGACGCCCCTTTTAGTCACCTCTTACGACAGGCAGAGGATACCGTGGGTTATTCTTCGTCTGCGTCCCCCACCCATAGGGAGTACTCCGCCACAATAACACGCAGTTTTCTCTACAGAGCAGACGGTGCCCACTTCATTGGGAGGTGTGCCTTCCAAGAAGTTCGTCAGAATATTTAATTTCCACGACTACGATTAGACAACAATTAACTAGGAAAAGCAACAATTCAATTTTAATCGATCTATGGAAACATAACGTTCGGCTTCAAGAATTCTTTCGGACTGAAATGTGGTTATGGTAAAGGCCCCAAAGAGCTACAATGATAAACCAACCAGCAAAATTCCTGTTCGAAGCCCGACTCGTCTGCCACCTGAGAGATCCACCACCGTCCACCCAAGACCACAAAACTCCCCCTCGGAAGAAAGAGAATTAAGTAAACGAAAATGTCAAACACCTGTGTTAAGACCTCGCTTCCGACCACAAGCGAGGACGTCGGACAATTCCGTGGAGGCAACAACTACCACAACAACGACAACAACACCACCACCGGCAAGAAAAATACGACAACGCGTAAGAAGTCACAGTCCTGACAGGACGAGAGAATATCGTCCAATATCGCCACTGAGAATGAACCGCCCTCTGTCCAGGGCGAGTGAAGGTACTATCTCAAAGTGCTCTTTAGAAAGGGAGATCAAGGTTCATCAGGACACGGACGAGTCAGAGCAGAGTAGTGTGTTATCACTGCAGGATGCGTACTCGTATAGCAGTGAGATGCTGCTGAATGCCGACGAAAGGAAAGTGAACGCTGTTAAGCATATTCTGGAAAACGAACCTTTCGTGGCTGACATAAAATGGAGTCTTTTCGCGACAGCGTGTTTTAGTTATCGTTACGAAATTTGTGTAGATCCATACCCGCCAATGTTTCGATTAAATGGTCAAAAAAGCATCCGTGCATTAGTCGAAGCTATGGACAAACTGCCGCCCCTGTCAGTCGTGAGTAACCTGGCAGCTAAAGACCTGAGTCCGCCTGCCTTGGATCTTCTCTACTGGGTGCTGTTAAAACTGGATGATGTGAGAATGAAATGCGTACACAAGAGTAAAATTATCCCCTTGTTAGGAGAAGTGAACATGACTCCAGAACCAGACTACGTGTTTGAGATAACATACAGGAAACCTTCTAATAAGGATCACAAGTTCAACGACGCCGCGAAAGGAAGGAGGACTTTCTTTGCATTCCATGGGAACAGGCTCGACGAATTTCACACCCTAGTGCATCGTGGAGTTTCTTGCTACATGGATCTCTATAAGAAATGCTTTGTATTGTCCAGAAGTTTGCAAGAAGGCTTGCGACAAAGCACTCCAGGGTACAGTATCAAACATTTACTATACGTTGGGCCCACGCGAGTTGGAGTCTGACATTTGAGTGGCGAAAGCAGTAATTACGAAGTACGCCGCGTTGTCACAGTTACCTCCATCTGCGGCATATCACCCTTTCATACAGGCTCTGTGCTTTATAAAACAGTTAGGCCTAATGCAATTCAATAAACTAATACTCGTTCCTAAGCTCGTGATGATAATTCCAGCTTTTACAACAGAACACGTCATTGCCGATAAATATGAGATGTCACAATCACTAACAAAAACTGACAATATCCTCAACAAATGCACATGTTAAATACAGAACAAAACTGTACAACTAGCCATTGACTAACTTGCAAAAAAACCTAACGAAAATAATATTCAGAAAACAAACACGTAAATACATGAAGCAGCAACAACTAACACAGCTAACGCAATACCACTCCGAATAATATCACACAAGCGACTGAGACAAGCCAACCCACGTGGCGATAGCTATGTGACATCGCTGACAACGTTGTCATAGCAACAGACCACTTTTGGGCAGTGTTAGTCAACTTTTTTTCACCGGTGGCGCCAAATGTCAGACTCCAACTCTTGTAGGCCTTAGTATACTCACAGTATATCGTACATAGGTACATTCCATCACAGGATGCTTTCTCTTTTATAGCAAAAAGCAAGAAAGTAATTCGGAAGGTGGTAAGAAAGAGTATAATTCACTATCGTTATAGTAAAATTGTGTGCTGCTAAGACAACTGCGTATCCAGGCAAAAGAGCAACTGTCGCTCCTTAGCAACGTAAAATATGCAAATTAGTGTAAACAGAGGTTAACAGACACAATTACTTCATACTTTTTCGAAGCCAGTGCATACACAATGACAATAACAGTAACTTAAACTAATCTTCACCAGCTTGAATACTGCGAGATACCAAAGAGTATGATACTGCGGGATACTGAAGTCTAAAATAAATATTATTATTTTCAAAGAAATATGAGATGGCAGCACCATCAAGTAAGGTTTCGTTACAGGAGCACATTGGGCGTGCGCACTTCCCATTCAGTAACAGGTCCGTAAGGTGTGATGTCACCAACTCTCGCGCACGCGCGAGGACAGCCACAGCGAGAATACAAGACCGATGTGCACATGCATGGAAGGCTGAAAATTTGAAGCGAAGAACTCGGCAGATCAGAATTCTAATTAATGCGATAGACATCGAGTAATTAAACGGTAACAGGGGTCCCAGTCCCAAATTCTGGGCAGGCTGTAGATCAGGGGTGCTCAGCTGGGTGCCTGTTAAGGCTAGCCCAGTGCGGTCGGCCTGCCCTGAAGTAAATACGGGCAGCTTACGTAGCAAGCATATGTCACAATGAAGCGAGAGAGCTTCAGGGAAGGAAGCATTGACTTTCGATTGTGACTACGAAACTCTCATCCACTACTTATCAAAATGCTGACTGGGGCATCGTGTTTAAAAAGAAAATGCCAAAATCGCAAGAAAACCGACCTTTTCAAAATATTCCGATTTTGATTTATACTGCGCTCGATATAAACAGTCAGTTTTATTTTCCTATATTTATACATTAAAAAAACTGACAAGTTGTAATTTTTGTGTTACAATTTACAAAGATACAGGGTTTAAGCGCACAAGGTACGATTTACAATTTCTTGGAGGGGAATGGCAGTATTTCCATTAAATACGGAAAATTCATGTAATTCATTCAGAAAAACGTAATACATTTACTGATTGATTTTGTTCAATGTTTTAATGTTAAGTGACTTTCCCTATTCAATTAATTTATGAAAATAGTATTTAAAACTTATCACGCGTCCGATGATAATAGCTAACCTCTAAATAGCGAGGGAGTTCCATCATGAGTGAGGACATATAGGGGAAGTTAGAGTAATTTGGACCGATAATATTTTTGGTATTTGTAAGTTTGGTCATCCCCGTCTCAGGCAAGGTCAGCATGACAGCCGAGGGTAGGTTTCTTCCTGGAAGTTGTTTTGCTAATGGATTTTTTTTTTTTAACTACTTGCTTTACGTCGCACCGACACAGATAGGTCTTATGGCGACGATGGGACAGGAAATGGCTAGGAGTGGGAAGGAGGCAGCCGTGGCCTTAATTAAGGTACAGCCCCAGCATTTGCCTGGTGTGAAAACGGGAAACCACGGAAAACCATCTTCAGGGCTGCCGACAGTTGGGTTCGAACCTACTATCTCCCGAAGCTAATGGACTTAAGGTTGAAAGGCGAAGAGGAAAACTATCTTAATACTCCCATTCCTTGTAAGCTTATACTGTGACAAGTGTACTATAGACCTTCAATGTGACCCACCCCTCCCCGTCAGGGAGGGGAATGAAAAACTTTTCATGACGACGACGACGACGACGATGATGATGATAGTGATTTCAGCCAAGAGGGTATTTGGCTTTTACAAGTACTGCTGAAATATCTATGTAAGTTTTAATATAGTTTCATTCATAATTTTTAAGTACTTCACTTATTATTTAGTTTTTGATTAAATTTTCGCATCTCCTATAATATGGACTGTCCGAGAGTGTCTTATATATTGAGGCCGGCCCTGCGGTGTAGGGGTAGCGTGTTTGCCTCTTACCCGGAGGGTGTGATGGTGGTGGTGATTATTGTTTAAAGAGAAAGTACAAACTAGGCAACCATCCTCTTCCCCGGAGGGTCCGGGTTCGATTCTCGGCCAGGTTAGGGATTTTTACTCAGGTATGACGGCTGGTTCGAGGTCCATTCCGCTTGCGTGATTAACAGAGCTCGGAAGTTCAGGCAAATATAAGCACTTAACATTTAGGATGTCTTTAATTTTCACGCTCTTTGTGGTCCTTTCCTCTCTTTAGCCGATACCTTCCTTTTTTCGAAGCATCGGAACTCTTCCATTTTCCTTCTGATTAGTGCTAGTAGAAGATGGTTACTAAGTTGCACTTCCCTTTAAAACAATAACTACCACCAGCACTAAATTTTACGTACGTAGCAAGGACGGACCTGGCAACCCTCTCGACGATTTGGCTTGTGGAGTTTTTAGTACAGATTTGTGTTATCGTTTGTGTGAATGTAATTTTTTTTATCTGTTAAGTAAAAATTATTTTTTATTAATTATTAATTTCTATTTGTTATTGATACAGTACATCGAAATTATATATTTTTCTATCCCCTGATTAATTTTAGTACATAAATAATAGCAGAAAATATCCACAACTTAAACAAGGCAAAAAAACGTTAAACTATCAAATAAACTACCGAAGCTAAAATAGGCAAGAGAGGCAAAATAGTAACTGGTCCTACCGTTCCCAAACGTACGGAAACATGTTGTTTCTATGTGAGACTTCGATATATCCATATAGATAAAATAGGCATTGTGCCTAATTTCCGGGCTCTAGTGATTACAATTGAGAACCTCCCTGACGGTGAAACGACGGCCCCAGTCTAGAAAGCCAAGAATAACGGCCGAGAGGATTCGTCGTGCTGACCACACGACACCTCGTAAACTGCAGGCCTTCCGAGTGAACAGCGGTTGAGAAACTGTTCACTACCGACGAATGAAAAATCAAAACCAGTCTACATTATGATGTGATAGGATTCAGTGCAAAAGTTGCATAAATCGGTCTCATGAAAACTGTGTCAAAAAATCAGGATGAATTATTTTATCATTGGCCTACATGTCAAAAGTAACGACCACAATTCATAGTGCCGTATTTTATTGCTTAGTATTTCATAATAAATACATGAAGTAACTCGTAAGTATTTACCAGTCCAAATTACACGCTTTCGGTCCAAATTTTACAATAAATATTACTTTTAAACAAATCCACTATGAGCACCGACGATTCACGATAGCGTCCCTACCCTGTGCCGGCGTGATTTAAACTGTCAGAAAAAAATCACAGTTTTGTCGGTTTTTACAGTATAAATAAACACATTCACATACATATTCTAAAAAATGTGGACTATCACATAAAATCAATTCAAAAATTGCGTACCTTCAGCATTGGAAATAAATTCAGGCTACAATATTCGTACATTCTGTTATTCTTGTTCACGCACTTGAATTTCTAATTCATTAAGAAAAGTTCGATAGTCACTGAACGACAGAATTACACATTCTTATTCCCCCTTACAGTGCTGGGCACCCGCGGGAGGAAATGCCCAACGCGAGCACCTCTGAGATAGAGCAAGCGAAGATTCAGAGTGTCATAATCCGGGACAGTAATGAAGCGAGACCCTCCGCTGAGTCCGTGGAGACTGGACAAACGCAGAGGTGAGAGAACTTAATGTATATATAGGGTGTACGAAAAAATGTTGAAAAATGATCAAGTTGGGAATCAGGGGAAATAAATTGAAGGTAGGAACAATTTATAACTCAAAATTTCAATCTGCAGTCAACTGTGTGAGAAAGAAAGGTAATGTTTATAAGGCGGGAGACTCCGCGGAAATTCTATTTGTTCTCACAAGGAACCCTGCCCAATCGACACCCCCTTCTCCCACAGACATGGAGATGAGGATTGGTGAACAAGAAATACATTAAATTACTAAGTTGAAAGTAAATTATCAGCAGCTAAAAGCGAGCAGTTTGAAAGAGGGAAGGTGAAGAATGTTTTGACTAGGAACAGCCAAATAGCTATGTCTTATCTACGTAGAGTTTTGTATAAACCAAAAATAAAGTCGTAAGACAAACACTTAATCATTTTTAAATGTTCGTAATAGGGTCAGGTTCTCAAATACGCCCACCAAAGTATAATCGTATATTTTATTCGAAGGTGAAAAGGAGTACAAAGACAAATTAAAGTGGAAGTGAAAGGTACATAACTACTAAATGTTTAGTATGCAGGAATAAAAAAAAAAACTGTATTATAGATGAATTTACTTGAACTTATTTAGGATCATTGCAAAACGGCCGTATTAGAAGACAGTGTTGTAAGATAGCCGTCTACGCAAAATTCTGTTTATGAACACTTTTCACACACAAAATCTTTTACATCATGTGCATTTGCACATTTCTCATGACATCACATAGTGCACTTCACACAACACACCCATATTTGCCCGTCGTGGTCTTCGCTGAAAAGTCCATCATAATATCCACACCTGCTTTCATCAGTGTTTCGTGTGGATCCATTTTTCGCTTTCGGGTTCATTTTCGCCATTTTCTTTGCTCTTATGTGTTGTGGGGAAGTCAAAATTGTGGCCTTTTTTACTTCTGCTTGTATTTTTCTTCCTTGGTACAGAAGGCGTAGGGCATAGTTGCTGCAGCTGCCAGGTTGCCGGCCGTGTTACAAGACCATACACTTCCAAATAATTCACCACCTATCTCACATATGGCAGCACTAATCTACCGTAACGAACTGCGCTTCTCTTCGCTGAAGGTCATGCTTTAACAGGCAATGTTCACCTTTTATAATTTAAAACTCATACTGCTACAGTGAATTATATTTCACGAACACGAAAAATAAAAATGGCTTCGTCAGACTTACCTTTAGAATGTGGATGTTATATATTCTCTCGTAGAAAAGCATAAAAACAGACATATGACAATAGCAGACAACTCAACGGAAGCCGAACTAGTATGGCAATGCTTTTAATACACTCTGTCCGGTTCCTCACTAGATAGGAAGGCGGTAGATTTGAAAGAACGAAATAATGACGTTTTACAAGACTTGGCTGTATATTTATATACTAGCTGCAGTACGCGTCGTTGAGAGACAATCGTATAGCAAGTGCAAAGTTATCTAACTCCCCAGCTACTTTCCGCCAATACTCAGGCATGCTGTTTTACTCGCGACGTAGCAGTAATCCCATCTATTGGAGATATGTGGCAGCAAAAGAGACAAATCATATCACAACAATGGTCAATGTCATGTTATCGTTGACCAGTTTTATTTCAGTTTTCGATATTGTAGGCCTTCACATTTAGTTTTCTTGCGACTCTGTGATGTTAGGGCATCTAATGTAGAGAGAGTCCTTCCTTCTTTCATGCGGGCTGATGACCTAACTGTTAGGCTCCTGTAAACAACAAAGAAACATCTTTCATGTCTCCCTTCATCAAGCGATCGTTCCTTGACGATTTTTTCATTTTTTATAATCATCTTCACAATTTTCCTTATCGATACGGACCGATCACCACGCGGTTTTACAGCTTAAGACAATCATGGAAGAAAAACCGTTGTCACTTAATACGACTGGACAGTATTGTCATGTTAGCAATAACTCCGTTATCATAGGCGGTGCGGTAACAGTACATTACGCAACAAGCCTATAATGGCAATAATTCTGTGGCTTGGTTCTAAAAGGGCCAATGTCGAAAAACCTGTTTTTGAGCTAAGAGCATTTGAAGTTTTGCTTATAGTTTTCCAATTATTTTTTCAACAACTACTTTAAATAACTTCATACTTTCTTTGTGGAAGTCACCTTATTAAACGCTATTTTTTTTCTATCGTATTCTTTAAAATTTGCCAGGTCTCTAATCTTTATTGGTAATCTAACATTATTGGCAAGGGCTTATTTAATTGAACGTTAACTGTTCGTTTAGTACTTAACAGAGACATTGGCCCTTTTAACATGCCAGGATAAAACGCGTTTGTATCAGTTAATATCTAAATTTCGATAAAAAAAATGACATTGGCCCTTTTAGAACCAAACCACAGAATTAAGACGAGTTTTATAATTTCCATACGAGTATCTTAATTACCATTCTGTCGAGATGTCGCTTGGCAGTTGAGTTTACTGACCACAGCGCAGAGCGCATGCGCTGCGTTATAGATTTTCCGTGAGTGGAACAGAGACCTTGACAATGTCATATGCTTTCAAAGCTTTGATAGAAGGTTATTCATAACCTAGCTTTATTTCAAATACACATTGTTTATTGTACAGTTGGTGAAGTGAATTTGCGGGAATGTGCCGTGTGGTTGTGGAATATTGGAAGTAAAAGGTGCACTGATGTTAATATGTATGTCCGACATGATTAATTTTGGAAATAAGTGTGAAGCTAGTGCGTTAAGCGCAGGTGCGATACTATCTTTACCTAATTGGTCAAACAGTCATATCATAATGAAACATGAACTATAATGAGCATCATTAAGATTCAGTTTTCTGGCATATAATATTTACATTTCGGCATCGTCGAGCATAAAAATATATAAGAGATAAATGATCGGAAATTTAATTCTATATCTTGGAACTTGAAAATAGGTGCAATGAGTATAGTCTTCGAGAAGCTAATTTTCATACCAAATTGATGTCAGTAGGTAAGAAATTAAACAGAATTGAATGTCAAATTGGTGATACAAAGCTAGAACAGGTCGATAATTTCAAGTACTTAGGTTGTGTGTTCTCCCAGGATGGTATTATAGTAAGTGAGATTGTATCAAGGTGTCGTAAAGCTAATGCACTGAACTCGCAGTTGCGATCAATAATATTCTGTAAGAAGAAAGTCAGCTCCCAGACGAAACTATCTTTACATCGGTCTGTTTTCAGACCAACTTTGCTTTACGGGAGCGAAAGCTGGGTGGACTCAGGATATCTTATTCATAAGTTAGAAGTAACAGACATGAAAGTAGCAAGAATGATTGCTAGTACAAACAGGTGGGAACAATGGCAGGAGGGTACTGGGAATGAGGAGATAAAGGCTAATTTAGGAATGAACTCGATGGATGAAGCTGTACGCATAAACCGGCTTCGGTGGTGGGGTCATGTGAGGCGAATGGAGGAGGATAGGTTACCTAGAAGAATAATGGACTCTGCTATGGAGGGTAAGAGAAGTAGAGGTAGGCCAAGACGACGATGGTTAGACTCGGTTTCTAACGATTTAAAGATAAGAGGTATAGAACTAAATGAGGCCACAACGCTAGTTGCAAATCGAGGATTGTGGCGACGTTTAGTAAATTCACAGAGGCTTGCAGACTGAACGCTGAAAGGCATAACAGTCTATAATGATAATGTATGTATGTATGTATGTATGTATGTATGTACGTATGTATAATTTTAGTTATGTGGTACTTATTGATAGGACCACTAATAACACAGATATTTGAGAATTAAATTTCAGGCCTTTCCCTGAACTACCATTTCACCCAGGGTCAATCAATAAAGTTATTATAGTCCAGATTGTAGTTCCTTAATCCCCGACTTTCATTTAATTCCCTTGAGCCACTTTCTCGTAATGACCATGCATACAGATAGACAGATATCAGTCGTCATTGATCTGCATTTACGCTTTCGCCCAGGTGGCAGATTCCCTATCAGTTGTTTACCTAATCCTTTCTGAAATGATTACAAAGAACTGGATAATTTATTCAATGTTGCCCTTGACAAATTAAACCCATTTCCTAATTCCTAATGAATATTTGTCTCATTTTGTCCTCTTGAATTGCAACTTTATATTCATGTTACGGTCTTTCGATTATTATTATTATTATTATTATTATTATTATTATTATTATTATTATTATTATTTAATATCTAGTTACAAACCCTATTTTACAAGTAGTATATTAGGGCTACAGATAGTGAGACTAAGTTAATATATAACAATTGCATTTAGCATGTAAATGGCTTATGAGGTGCAGAAATTTCCAATCACTTAATAACAGCATCTTCTCTGAAATATCATAGTGAGAGGTGCTTGGTATTACTCGTGTTTAAATGCATCAATTTCATATCTACTCCTGTCAAAAATTGGATACTCAAATAAAAGATGAGGAACAGTTTGTGGCATTTCACAGGTACAGATGTAGGGCTTCTGAATATTGATTTTAAACCTCTCAAAGTACGATTCACACTTTCCATGTTCTGTCAGAAACTTGAGTTATGTTCATGTTGCAATAACCTACTTTGTAGTCTGTCTTGAATATCTGGAAAGAACAAGTCCCTTGTTAGCCGCCTTGTGCTGGTGATCCATTGGTTGTTCCACATACCTTGTGTATACTCTCTGAGTTCCTTTTTTTACAAGAGACACAGGGCGCTTTTCATACATCAACAAAGTGGTGATTGGTGGTGATTATTGTTTTAAGAGGAAGTACAAGTGGGCAACCATCCTCTATACAACACTAATCAGAGAGAAAATATGGAAGGAATCCGACACTTCGAAAAATGAAGTACCAGACAAAGAAAGACAAGGGCCACGAAGGGCGTGAAAATGAGACTCCCTAGCCCTCGGAAACCTAATAGCATCGGGGTCGGAAAAGAACAAGAGTTGACTATGTAACTAGTAAGTTACATGAGGGTAACATGAGTCCTAGTTCCAGATTATGTGTTCTCACGTACACTTGTGCTCTTGTACAATCGCGATCACAGGTCTTCCGGGTGGAAAAGGAAACAGGCAACGTTTGGGCGAAGATTTTGGCCAACCCTGAGGATGAAGGAGAAGTAAGCAAGACAACGTCACATGTGTTCGTCTTCCAGAAGGTTGCACACTCAGAGGTCACTCCCAAGTCCATTTTTCGGGAACCGATTAAGACGTTTCTATGGTTAAACAACATTCTGGCTATACCAGCTTTTCTAATCATGGAAAACAAACAGCACAGCACTTTTTTGTAGAGGTTTCTATGCTCTACAATTCTTACGGTTACACTTGGGGTCTATCGTTGACAGTTCAGGCAGCGTAAGCCAAGAATGCAAGCGACCGACCGACCTCGAACCTGCCAAGTTGGGCTAAGAAGGCCAGCGCAGCGCTCTACCATGGTCGTCACTTGCTTTCTTGGCTTACGCTGCCTGAACTGTCAACGATAGACCCCAAGTGTAAGCGTAAGAATTGTAGAGCATAAAAACCTCTACAAAAACGTCCGCGATGGTATATGCCTATTTCGAACCGGTTGCCCTCTAGACGCGATTTTATATTATAGTCCGCGGTAAAGAAAAATAATTCCTATAGATTAAATCAATATTTCGATATTATCCTCGAACTCCTCATCGAAATAAATTGTTTGACCTCCTCCACTATTTCATAAGGATTGCAATAATCTTGTCAGGACATTATTTGCATGAATGATTCAGAAGTTATGACCATTTTAGACTGTAATGGTAATTCGTTCCCTGTTGTCTGCTAGCAAGTTGCCTCTACCTCGCCGCTTGGAGAGCTGTAATCGCATCGGATGAAAAATATCATCAGAGCTTCGCGACTGTATATATTACTCTGTGGTTATAAGTCGGCAAACAAGTGTTCCATGATGAGGTGGTTGGTTTTTTTTTTTTTTTTTTTTTTTTTTTGTGATGATGAACTGTTAATGATAGCTATAATCTTGGCTGAAGAGGAGAAAGAGAGGAAGAAACAGTGGGTTCATCCTATATATAACTCAGGGGTAAGGAAGGAGAGTTTTCTACTCTGTATAAGTGCTTGAAGGACGAGGAAGTAAAATTTCACGGATACACTACATTTGCTTTTAATAACTTGAAAAATTAAACAATAATTACTTGAAAAATTAAATAAATGAAATTGTTGGTTAATTTTTAATACCCCTGACTTTGTAGGTTGGGGGCAGAAAGTGCCTTGCCACGCCAAAGTCGGTGCCTATGTACAGACAGACTGATTTCCTTAATTTTAAAAGCAAAAAAATGTTAGTTATCTACCTTCAGCTTCCATTCTCTCGCCAATTTCGTCCCATACACGCTTCTTCAAACCACTAGCCATATATTTCGAATCAGCTAAATTACATAGAAAAGAGTGTGCCTTCACTAATTCAATCAGCAGTCCGTCCTTCCTTGTGGGAGGTAAAGAACAGTTCAAACGTACACAGATAACCTCAGTACTCGAAGAAAGCAGAGAAGCAGGAAGGCGGGAAGAGAGAAATCACGCCCGTGAAAACAAGAAAATATCATTGGCGAGCGAATACTTATCGCCGGCACGGATCACGGAGAAGCACTGAAGGCCACGGCGAATAACGTCAACGGAAGTGTTGGAACTTATCCCTTCGTTTACATGGCAACGATATTTTATTTTCACGGAAGATGCCGTCACGTCATGGAAAGCGCCGTCACGTCCCAGAGATGTGTGAATCGACCTTTATGCTCACGTACAGACTTAACGTGAGCACTACGGTGACTAACGTGTTGTCCGATGTGCTTAGAATTTTGTGTGTGTACATTTATTGGCTCATCCTGAAATACATTAGAGTAATAGACAAGCGCTGTTTTATTTGTAACATTAATATGAATTAATTTCTCACTCCTCATTTTCTTAGTACGCCTCTTCAGTAATGCCTAGGCAATCTATGACAGCTGTTGGCGGAGCTGTTGAGGATCCAACCAGCCTTAGGGCTGACGACTACCTACCATCAAGAGCTCTAGCAGAAATAGTTTACAATGTGAAATTTCATATCTTGTTTTGTCCCGAGTGATAACTTAGAGATTTAGAGCTTCTCTTTGTCCTTATCAACAGGTACGGCCTGGGCAGCAGCCGTATTGGCAGCAAGCTACACTGTGTGGCCTTATGTGAAGTGATAGATCATGCTGACGTCATGAGACCAAGTTACACGAACATCAGCACTGGTGGTGCAACCGAAACTTTCAACGTGCACAAGAGTGAGTATGTGGCTATTCGCTACCTGATGGTCTTCTGTGACAAGGCGAAGAGGAAACCCAGAGAACAAGCGATCATGGACTACAAACTGGTTATACTTTTCATCCTATACATCTATATAGTCACATTCCTCTGTTTCTATTTATAAAGTACACACTATACATAACCTGAGAGTTCTTTCCTTTCACAGTATGCGGCTTTCAGGTGTTTGATGATGATAATGATGATGATGATGATGATGATGATGCTTGGTGTTTAAAGGGGCCTAACATCTAGGTCATCGGCCCCTAATGGTACGACATGAGACGAAATGTAATGAAAAATCAAAAGTCAAAAATCCTCCACCGATCAGAAGTCAAAACGTGAGGACGAAGAATGAATGGATGGAAATGAATTTAAAACAATCAGTGGATCCTACCCACAGTGCCTCACATTCACAGAAACTGACGTAAAACAATAGTATTACTGACCAAGGGACTGCGTCTATAGCATAATAATGAATCGATGATGCTTGCAGTCTAAAGGAGTCAAAATCCAAGTCATCCGCCCCTCATAATGGTACTTATCGCTAGGAAAGAAGAACCATGGTATTTGTTATGTTGCGGTACTAATCAAGAGTAGCGTAGATTCGCGGTATTCTATACATTATTTCATTGACCTGTCTCAGTCTTATCCTCGGCTTTGACAATATGAAAGTAACTGAGGTATGAGTGATGCTAGTAATACCATTCCTTATGCAGCCAGTCCCTGCTATGAATGGTATGAAAATGTTGCTCATAGGGTCGGTTGATGCATGCATTTCAGTGGGTTTGGCAGACTGATGTGAAATAGAAACTTCTGGCTCGGATAGGAAAGCAACGGGAAACTAACTCACTCCTCATTTTCTTAGTACGCCTCTTCAGTAATGCCTAGGCAATCTATGACAGCTGTTGGCGGAGCTGTTGAGGATCCAACCAGCCTTAGGGCTGACGACTGAACAAACATACATACATACATACATACATACATACATACATACATACATACATACATACATACATACATACATACATACACGGTACTACTCACAGGTAATGAAATTTGCACATGTAATACAGACCTATGGTGTTTCGCACACTGCGGCGCCATTTAAAGGCAACACAAACCTATGGTGTTCATCACAGAAGTGTACTAACCACAGGGACTCGTACTATGCCGTGGTGTTCCTCACAGAACAAGCCAGAACCATGGTATCGCTCATATAGTGGTACTAATCACAGGTACTGTAAAAGCCGGAAGCGCACTCTGTTGCTACTACTCACAAACCTATTTTGTACCTAACATAGTAGTTCTACGCGCAAGTAAAAGCGACCCATGGCGTTCTCCGCGTGGCGGTACTAATTACCAGTAGTCTCATGGTTCTAATTCGATCATCCCTTGGTCGCCCCTTTTAGTCGCCTCTTACGACAGGCAGGGGATACTGTGGGTGTATTCTTGGTCTGCGCCCCCCACTCACAGGGGGTATATATGCTGCTGCTGCAGCTACATATAAAACGACCTTGGCGATAAGATCTCTTAAAAATTAACAAATCCATGAGGCTAAAATAAAAAAGTTTATATATGTTCATCGGAGGTAAATGGCACAGTCCATTTTTGATTATTTATTTACGAAATTAGGGATTTGGCAATGTTTACTGTATTTTCCGCGCTCTTTTCCGGGGTGTAAACACTTGTCTTCTTTGACCAATAATAAGTGAGCTAGCCAGTTTGAAGTAAAAGGCAGCAAGTCCAGTATACTTTAAAAATCACCAAGATACAGCAGGTGCCATAAGTACTTCAGTTTTAATACGAAATGAGAAGCAGGTCCAAATATTCCCTCATTCTCACACAATTTCTTCTCTTCGTGCACACACCTATGGTGTTCTCGACTTAAGCTACTGGCTGACAGCTCTTTCTCATGCTTGCAGAACTGTCACGAGCGCTAGCCCAGGACGTTATCAGATAGCATGGGCCTGGCGGGGTGTACATTGCACTTCCATAACTATGGTACTCCTTACAATACATGTATATATTCTTTTATATAGAGACATACATAATTAAATGTGTTCAACACGGCATTTGCATAAGATCCGCGAAACACCATGCTTTGTAATCACTGTGTACCAGGAAAATAAATAATTACTTTAAAAAAAGGTTAGCATAAAGTATGAAGTATAAAGTAAAAAAGCATTTATGTTTTAGGGGCTTAACATGTTCTACTCTCCTATGAACAATTATGAAGCAGAATAATGCCGAATACTGTGCCACTATTACATCGCTTGTGTAGCAAAACGTGTTGTTTAATAAAAGCAAAACTGGCTTCGATAAAAGTAACATGATCTCAAATAACCGTGATGAAACAAAAGTACACAAAAACACACTGAGAACTGACTACTCGTAGACCAAAACAGGTAAGTGGAGTCTGTCACCGGCAGGCGTTCACAGGTTTGAGTCACCAACGTGGGGAAGTACAAGCCGACTGAAGCGGGAAGAAACGTGCGTTCGAAGTACCCATAAAACAGAGCTTCTTAAACGCCCAAAATCTAACGCGTGCAAACCGAGGCGCAGAGGTTCTACGCACCATGCATCGGTCCGACTCGGCTCGGTTCGGACCAGCGTTTTGTCTCGGGGCGACTCGGCTAAGCTCGGCTCAACTCTACTCGGGTGGTGGAGAGCTGCAGAGCAAGTGAAGACATGTGGAGCGAGCGAGACAGGCGTAGGGAAAGAGAGAGACAGCGCTATTGTTGAAAATCCAGGAGTAGGGGGTCTGCACTCTTGTCAACCTAGCCATATCGTCTTTTGCACCTTGCGCCGTGCAATGCACCGGTGCGTGCACCCTGAGGGGCTCTGGCCTAAAAGAACTGCGGGGTTTTGATGT
This sequence comes from Anabrus simplex, assembly GCF_040414725.1. Lineage (NCBI taxonomy): Eukaryota > Metazoa > Arthropoda > Insecta > Orthoptera > Tettigoniidae > Anabrus > Anabrus simplex. The sequence goes on along the minus strand of NC_090274.1, from coordinate 43,534,896 downwards.
TACATATTTTAATGAAATCAAAAATTAAGGATAATGTGTTACACATGGTTTGAAAGGTAATTTTGTCAAGTTTTTTTTCAATTTAGTGGAGTTCAATTTGTAGGCCAACCCCATTTCTGGCATGGCATACATTCATCCTACCTGGCGGTTTTTTGTTTCAAAACACTTCCAGTTGCTTTAAAAGCTCGACGCCAATGAGGAATGGTATTTCTCAAAATATAGCAGTTTTCGCAGGCGCAACAACGACACATCGCATGGAAAGGTGGAACGGGATAGTTAAGATTACATCTTCACTTCTTCTACAGTAGATCCAGTAGCTTCATCAGTGCTCTGATGTCGTACTTACTACCTTTCCTCTCCAGTACTTCTGAACACATCAAACGTATTACAAAATATATAATATTGTTCAGAATGCTCTAAAAACTTCGGTATCCCTTCAGGTGGCCTTCAGCAAATGCGATGATGTACTTTCGTATAGCGATGCGAAGTTTAGGGAGCCAAGTACTTCGTAAAGTGTGTGGAAAAATATTTGAAATGAATGAATGAATGAATAGTATTGTTTTCACGGCCCGCTAACTACTTTTACAGTTTTAGGAGACGCCGAGGTGCCGGAATTTTGTCCCAAAGATTATTTCGCGTGTCAGTAGACCTGCCAATCAATCAATCAATCAATCAATCAATCAATCAATCAATCAATCAATCAATCAATACTGATCTGCATTTAGGGCAGTCGCCCAGGTCGCAGATTCCCTATCTGTTGCTTTCCTAGCCTTTTACGAAATGATTTCAAAGAAATTGGAAATTTATTGAACATTTCCCTTGGTAAGTTATTCCAATCCCTAACTCCCCTTCCTATAAATGAATATTTGAGCCAGTTTGTCCTCTTGAATTCCAACTTTATCTTCATATTGTGATCTTTCCTACTTTTATAAACGCCTTTCAAACTTATTCATCTACTAATGTCATTCCACGCCATCTCTCCGCTGACAGCTCGGAACATACCACTTAGTCGAGCAGCTCTTCTTCTTTCTCTCAATTCTTCCCACCCCAAAAAACATTGCAACATTTTTGTAACGCTACTCTTTTGTCGGAAATCACTCAGAACAAATCGGGCTGCTTTTCTTTGGATTTTTTCCAGTTCTTGAATCAGGTAATCCTGGTGAGGGTCCCATACACTGGAACCATACTCTAGTTGGGGTCTTACCAGAGACTTATATGCCCTCTCCTTTACATCCTTACTACAACCCCTAAACACCCTCATAACCATGTGCAGAGATCGGTACCCTTTATTTACAATCCCATTTATGTGATTACCCCAATGAAGACCTTTCCTTATATTAACACCTAGATACTTACAATGATCCCCAAAAGGAACTTTCACCCCATCAACGCAGTAATTAAAACTGAGAGGACTTTTCCTATTTGTGAAACTCACAACCTGACTTTTAACCCCGTTTATCAACATACCATTGCCTGCTGTCCATCTCACAACATTTTCGAGATCACGTTGCAGTTGCTCACAATCTTGTAACTTATTTATCACTCTATAGAGAATAACATCATCCGCAAAAAGCCTTACCTCCGATTCCACTCCTTTACTCATATCATTTATATATATAAGAAAACATAAAGGTCCGATAACACTGCCCTGAGGAACTCCCCTCTCAACTATTACAGGGTCAGACAAAACTTCATCTACTCTAACTCTCTGAGATCTATTTTCTAGAAATATAGCAACCCATTCAGTCACTCTTTTGTCTAGTCCAATTGCACTCATTTTTGCCAGTAGTCTCCCATGATCCACCCTATCAAATGCTTTAGACAGGTCAATCGCGATACAGTCCATTTGACCTCCAGAATCCAAGATATCTGCTATATCTTGCTGGAATCCTACAAGTTGAGCTTCAGTGGAATAATCTTTCCTAAAACCGAATTGCCTTCTATCGAACCAGTTATTAATTTCACAAACATGTCTAATATAATCAGAAAGAATGCCTTCCCAAAGCTTACATACAATGCATGTCAAACTTACTGGCCTGTAATTTTCAGCTTTATGTCTATCACCCTTTCCTTTATACACAGGGGCTACTATAGCAACTCTCCATTCATCTGGTATAGCTCCTCCGACCAAACAATAATCAAATAAGTACTTCAGATATGGTACTATATCCCAACCCATTGTCTTTAGTATATCCCCAGACATCTGATCAATTCCAGCCGCTTTTCTAGTTTTCAACTTTTGTATCTTATTGTAAATGTCATTGTTATCAGGGGGAATGACTTTTTTTAGCACCTTCAAATACCACCGGACTGAGCCAGGATCGGACCTGCCAAGTTGGCGTCAGAAAGCCAGCGTCTTAACCGTCTGAGCCATTCAGCCCGGTTGTTGTAAGTTACTAAAATAAAGATAATGGAAAAAATCAGTTTGAGAGTTCCAAGGTCTCACTTAGTTTTTCTAAAGTTGCCTTACGACGGATTGATATATGTTATTGCGAGGATGGGATAGGAAAGGCCTAGGAGTGGAAAGAAAGCTGCCGTGGTCTTAATTAAGGTAAGTTCCAGCATTTGTATGGTGTGAAAATGGGAACTACACAATAAAAAAGTCTTCAGATCTGCCGACAGTGGGGTTCGAACCCACTATCTTCCGAATGCAAGCTCACAGCTGCGCGCCCCTAACCGTACAACCAACTCGGTCGGTTAAGATATGATCATTGGGGTAATCACATTCATGAGGTTGGTAAGAAAGGTTACACACGGTTGTGAGGGTATTTAGGGGTTCTAATAAGGATGTAATCGAGAGATCGTGTAAGTCCCTAGTAAGAACCCAACTAGAGTATGGCGCAGCTGTGAGTTTGCATCCGGGAGATAGTGGGTTCGAACCCTACTGTCAGCAGCCCTGAAGATGATTTTCCGTGGTTTCCCATTTTCACACCAGACAAATGCTGGTGCTGTACCTTAATTAAGGCCACGGCCACTTCCTTCTCACTCCTAGCCCTTTCCTATCCCATCGTCGCCGTAAGACCTATGTCGGTGCGACGTAAAGCAAATAAAAACCAAACCAGAGTATGGTTCCAGTGTACGGGACCTTCACCAGGATTACTTGATTCAGGAACTGAAAAAAAAAATCTAAAGAAAAGCAGCTCGATTTGTTATGGGTGATTTCTGACTAAAGAGTAGTGTTGCGAAAATGTTGAAAACTTTGGGCTGGGAAGACTTGGGAGTAAGGAGACGAGCTGCTCGACTAAGTGGTATGTTCCGAGCTGTCAGAGGAGGGATGGCGTGGAATGACATTAGTAGACGAATAAGCTTGAGATCACAATATTAAGGTAAAGCTGGAATTCAAGAGGACAAATCGGGGCAAACATTCATTTATAGGACGAGGAGTAGAGGATTGGTATAATTCATCGATAAATTTCAAAGTTCTTTGAGAACATTTACAAAAAAGTTAGGTAAACAACTGATAAATGTGACAACAGCGCTAAATGCAGATCGTTGCTGATCGACTGAATACGGGAGAGTTGGCAACCTTACGTGACTATAATACCAACAGCCACCTAAAACTACAAGCCACCACTGCCGGTGGAAAGTACGCGATCGCGGTGCGTAAATTGGGCAGTACTAGTACGAGGAAATGAGGGAACTACTGATTTGGGAAAACTAAAGATACCATCTAAGAATGAATGACGAAGCATCATCTCCGCATCACAATTAAAGAGCAAAGGTTGAAATGCTTTACGATACTTGACAGTCTTATCAGAGATTGGAATGTATTATCACAGTAAAGAAGTCACCAGTTATCCACCGAACTTCTATTGTATCGTTTCGGGAAGTAATGCTCGTTGCACAAAAACATAGAGCTCCTGGGTTAATACGGAGTCACATTTAGAATAAATGTTATAACAGAGATATATGTACATGTCTCCGCTACATAAAAGCACAAAAGAGGGCCTCTCAAACGCAAAAATCTCAGGCGTGCAAACCGAGGCGCAGAGGTTCTGTGCACAGTGCATCGGTCCGATTCGGTCCTATTCGGACCAGAGTTTTGTCTCGGGGCTACTCGGCTAATCTCGGCTCAGCTCTGCTCGGGTGCTGGAGCGCTGCAGTGCAAGTAGGGAAGGGGGAAACAGGCGTAGGGAAAGAGAGATACAGCGCCATTGTTGAAAATCGAGGAGTGAGGGGTCTGCACTCTGGTCTACATAGCGAAGTCATCTTTTGCACCTTGCGCCGCGCAATGCACCGGTGTATGTACTCTGAGAGACCCTGGGATAGAATCATAGATATGTTTTTGGGCTTTGCAGACCAGAGAGCGAGAGCAGCCTCTTACGGCAAGAAGGGGGGTACAGTACACTCCACCCACACGAGAGATAACGAGTTCCGATAAATCGAAAGAAATATGTAGTATCATGATGTCCGTCCAACAATATGACAGCTGATCCAGCACACAACATGCCCAAGTCATGTCACGCAACAAATTCTACAACAAAATGATCGCTGATTCAGCACACAATTTTATGGCCATAAATATTGAGAAGACACGTATTATGAGAAAAATCTGATATTTCGGTAACGTTACCATGTGTAAGGGGGCTTTGCTGTGACCTAAACGAAACGCCAGTCAAATGCAGTGGAACATGACATCTTTAAACAGTAGTATTATTAACCAAGGAACTGCTTCCAAAGCACAATCCTGAATCGATGACACTTGTTGCCTAAAGGGGTCCAAAATCCAGGTCAACGGCCCCTCATAATGGCACTCGCCGCTAGTAAAGTAGAGATTGATTGATGCTTGTTGCTTAAAGGGGCCTAACATCGAGGTCATCGTCCCCTAATGGTACGAAATGAAATGAGAGCTTAAAAAGTCCCAAATCCTCCACTGACCAGAATATAAAACCTGAGGACGAAGAATGAATGGATGGACGGATATGAATTTAAAACGATCCGTGGATCCGACCCACAGTGTCTCACATGCACAGAAGCTGGCATAAAACAATAGTATTACTGACCAAGGGACTGCTTCTATAGCACGATGCTGAATCTAGTATGCTTATAGTCGAAATGGGTCCAAAATCCAGGTCAGCGGCCCCTCATAATGGTATTTATCGCTAGGAAAGGACACCCATTCTATGTGTAATGTTGCGGTACTAATCAAAAGTAGCGGAGACTCGCGGTATTCCACGCATTATGGTACTATTCATAGGTAGTGTAATGCGCACATGTAACACAGACGTATGGTGTTTCGCACATTGCGGCGATATTTACAGGCAACGCAAACCTATGGCGTTCTTCACATAAGTGGACTAACCACAGGGACTCGTACTATCCCGTGGAATTCCTCAGATAGTGGGAACTGAGCATAGGTAAGGCAGAACCATGGTGTCGATCATATAGGGGTACGAATCACAGGTACTGTAGGACCCACCTCCTGATTCACACACTGTCGCTACTAATCACAAACCTATTGCGTACCTAACATAGTGGTACTCCGCGCAAGTAAATGTGACCCACGGTGTTCCCTGCGTGATGGTACTAATTACAAGTAATCTCATGGTTCTAATTGGATCATCCCTTGGTCGCCCTTTTTAGTCACCTCTTACGACAGGCAGGGGATACCGTCAGTGTATTCTTCCTCTGCGTCCCACCACCCACAGGGGGGGGGGGTTGTGTTTGGTCCGCGAGAGGTATTTTATTTCCCTCAAGTCCGCCGGCAAGCCGGTTAGGACCCCCTTATCCGCCACCTGGGACGCGCCACGTGGGAGTATCACCTCTCCCCCTGCTATGCCAGCGTAGTAGGTTCGTGGCTAGTAAAGTAGAACCATGGTGTTTTTCAAGTTGCGGTACTAATCAAAAGTAGCGCATAGGCAACGCAAATCCATGGTGTTCCTCACATATAGGTGTACTAATCACGGGCGCCGGTATTCCAGTGGTGTTCCTTAGTGGGTACTAATCACAGGCAACGTAAGCCCGTGGTGTTCCTCACATAGTGGGCACTAATCACAGGTACTGTAAATGCAGAGAGAAACACACTCTGCTGGTACTGATCACAAACCTATTGTGTACCTAACGTAGTGGTACAATTCGCAAGTAAAGGTAAACCCATGGTGTTCCCTAAGTTGTGGTACTAATCACAAGTAGTTTCATGGTTCTAATTCAATCATCCCTTGGTTGCCCCTTTTAGTCACCTCTTGCGGCAAGCAGGGAATACCGTGGCCGTATTCTTCGTCCGCGTCCAACTTCCACAGGGCGAACTACACTATTAAGGTTCCAACTTTGAAATAAAGCATCATTTCCTCCTATGAGTAGGAGAATGAAATATATCCACGGTATCCCCTGCCTATCGTCAATTATGAGGTGATTCATTCTGAGAGCGTGGTGTGACAACAGGGCCTCTCCATGTACGTATAAAGATGAATTTTAAGAAGGTATACCTTCCACGTCAGAGAGCTTAGAAAGTCTGGACAGCAGCCTGGTAATTCTATATCAAAACCAATGAACTAATGTGAGGTATGCAGGAACAGATCGTGACCTTCAGTAGCGTTTCCGTGCTGGAATCATGTCTCACAATAATTCGGCATTGACAGCACGCATGAGTTGACGGGCATTCCATCTTATACTGGCACCCGACAGACCAGCAATTCACCTTGGATTTACACACGTCTGCGGAAATCTCCTGACCTACGACGTAGGCCGTGTCAACACAGGTTGCAGATCATTGTATTGGCCTATGCAACAAGAGTTATGCATTCACCACACTCACGATGTAAGTACAGGCGAACTTCGACATCTCGAGCGTCCATTGCTCGAACTTTCAGTATCCTGAAGTAACTTAAATTGCCCGGCCGTTTCTCCTATTCTTCACGTGTATTAATTTTTCTCTATTACTCGAAATTCGGTTACACGAATTTCTCGATTTATCGAATCAAAAATTTCTTCCTTTGAAGCAAAAAAAAAAAAAAAAAACAAAAAAAAAAAAAAAAAAAAACAAAAAAAAAAAAAAACCTGTAACTCGAATTTTGTGCAACATTAACTGTGAAAAGCGTCATAATCCGTCTAACTGCTTGTATTGCGACACTGAAAGCTTTTTCCTTGATCAGGGAAGGCTAATCATGTTGCCAAGGTATGTACAACATGCAGAGTTCATTAGATTTTTCATTTCGTTTAGAAATCTTAGATAATCGATCACATATAAGAGAAAAATATGTCCACATATGCATTGACGTTCAAAATATGCATTTGTATGTGCGCATATGCATTTTTTAAAAATTCGGGCCCTAGTAATAACATAATATATGTTCAATCTGGGTCATATAGGCCAGAAAATGGTGGATTTTGTCCTTTTTAGCCTTTTTTTTAAGGACTACTACTTGTTTCGACCACCTTTGTACTGTTCATTCCCAGAATTAGTTCATCCATCACCTCTAAACATCCTTTCTGTGGTAATAGAGAAAATGAAATGAAAAATGAAACTAATGCTTGAAAAACTAGGGATATCAAGTTATGTGCAGCATAAGTGAAAAATTGAAAGGAGAAAATTTTGATGTGAGTGTGAGGAAGATTACTTCTTTCAAGTATGAACCTTCAACATCCGTTGAAGTGGAAAGAAGTTCCTCGATTTTTTGCAACATGCTGTCTGAAAGCCGACGATCGTTTACACCTAAAAACCTGGAGATGACTATTGCGATATAGTGCAAAGCCAACTCGGGTAAGGTTTCCAAATTCCAATTTCTGTAACCCTAATATGGTTAAACCAATTATGAATCCAGTTCTATTAATTTCAATTTCTTACTCCATGATTCTAGGTGGAAAAACATTTTATTTCTGCAAGTACTTTTTTAATAAACACGGAATTCCGTTTGTTTAAATTATGGTAATGTAAAAATATATAATGTCTGAAAGCAGAAGTATTTCATTCATAGAGCTTTGCACTGCATGTTGCATACCACCAGAATTTTAAATTTTTAAACACTATGTTTCTTCATTAAATATCGAATTAAAACTAAAATTATAAATGAATTTGGATCGCATTCTCACGTCATTTTTGCCACGTTTTAGATCAGGGCTTCTCAAACGTCCAAAATCTCACGCGTGCAAACTGCGGCGCAGAGTTCCTGTCCACAGTGCATCGGTCCCACTCGGCTCGGCTCGGACCAGCGCGTCGTCTCGGGGCACTCGGCTAAGCTCGGCTCGGATTTGGAGTGCTACGGAGCAAGTGGGGAAGAGGGAGACAGCGCTATTGCTCCAAACCGAGGAGTGGGGGGGGGGGGTCTGCATTCTGGTCAAACAAGCGCAGTCGTCTTTTGCACCGTGCACCGCGCAATGCACTGGTGCATGCATTCTAACAGGCCTTTAGATCCTTTTTTGATATTTGTTAGGTATTTTACAGGTCTTGTTAGGGAATTCATAGGTATTCCACTTCCGACCCCTTGTAATTACATAAGAATCCACGACATACTCACCCCCCCCACCCCCACCCGTGAGTGGAGCGGTAGAATAACACCCATCAGCAATGTGCTTTGGGGCGTGGGTTGGCGAGCACGGGGCCCTTAGCTGAGTCCTGGCATTGCTTCCACTTACTTGTGCCAGGCTCTTCACTTTCATATAGCCTTCCCGACCTCCCTTTCCGACCCCGACGGTAATAGAGACCTAGGGAGTCTTTCATTTTCACGCCCTTCGTGGCCCTCGTCTTCCTTTGGCCAATGGTTGCCCAGTTGTATTTCCTCGTAAAATAATAATCACCACCACCACCTAGTTATAATCCACGCCCATACTTCTTGAGATTTTTTGGGTCAATATATGAAGTATAGTTCGTAACTAAACGAAGGGATGAGTTACTTGTTTCTTAGAAGCTCTAAGAAGAGGTCTCGCTTGAGGGCAAGCAGCGCATTACGATCATATAATGGGCATCAACAGGAACAATAAGATAAGAGAGTTTTCTGATCGGGGTCGCTTGCGTGAAATAATAACACAGAGCACTCGGATTATGTTATTTTCAGCGGCACACGGCGTGCACTGCGAACTAGCTTTCACCGCTGATAACAAGCTGCTGATTCGCAACTTTCCTTTCACGAGCACGATACACGAGGCATGAAGTTGATTGGCATTGTGGCTTGTTGGGAAAAGCAATGATTAAGCGCGTATCCAAGTGTTGCTAATCACAGCATGAGATTCAAGCAGATTCAGCAAATGTCCAACTTACAGCTCTTAAAATCAACGTCCGATATGTTTGTTTGTTTGTTTGTTTGTTTGTTTGTTACTGGCTTTATGTCCCTCTAACTGCTTTTACAATTATGCTTTACATCGCACCGACACAGATAGATCTTATGGTGATGATGGAATAGGAAAGCCCCTCCCCACAATAATTACCCCAAGTCGGGGCGCCCGGCCACACACCCAGAAGAGGATCTTACACGGTAGAAATGAAATGGAGTATGCCTTTTAGTGCCGGGAGTGTCTGAGGACATGTTCGGCTCGCCAGGTGCAGGTCTTTTGATATGACTCCCATAGGCGACCTGCGCGTCGTGATGAGGATGAAATGATGGTGAAGACGACACATACACCCAGCCCCCATGCCAGAGAAATTAACCAATGATGGTTACAATTCCCGACCCTGCCGGGAATCGAACCCGGCCCCCTGTGACCAAAGGCCAACATGCTAACCATTTAGCCATGGAGCCGGACTATCGGGTAGCTATGGGATGTGATACATCTTGGTATTGAATGGAAAGGACTATCTACTACTGCCGCCGGTTTTTGAACCAACAATCCTGGGATCCAGAGACAGAAACTCTGCCATTGGTCCACAGAAGGAGATGAACCTTCAGTAGCCTCACCATGTACCCTTTCACTCATTAAGGGAACCCATTTTTGGGCTAGCATTGGCTGAAGGAGGACAATGTCATCCGCTTGAGTAGGTGGGAGGTCTAAGTTTCCCATCATGTATTTCAGGTTTAAAAAGTTACCGATGACGTACTGGTATGTGGCTTGTAGTTTGACTGTGGATTTAAAGGTCAAGGGAGTTACGTAGCTGCTGGCTGCGTGTGGAACTCTTGTAGACTTTCTCAGAAGAGTCCAGGTGTGCGGAGGTGCGCTTCCATAGGACAGGCCAGTGACATTACGTACTACAGGATGTAGCAATAAGATATGGCCAAACTTTCAAGACACACTCCCCACACACAGAAGAAGAAACCATGCTATATGAACATGAGTCCGGAAACGCTTTATTTCCCTGTTATAATTCATTTTCTACAACTCTACATAGTAGATTAAATGGGAAACATACAGGAGCAGGAGTACCAGCATACCACATGGAACTCTTCCTTACACGAAATGTACAAAATGTCCTCCGTTAGCATTGATACCAACTGTATGCATACGGTTTTTTTTTCGGTTTTTGTGGTAAAGAAACACGTAATTTTCAAGGGAAATTGTATTTTGTTTGTTCAAAATTTACGCCATCTGCTTCTATACACTTCGCCCATCTTTCAGGTAAGTTATGAATACCATGCCAGAAAAACTGCTTGTCATTTGTGGCAAATCATTCGTCGAGCCATTTTCCAACTTCCTCGAAATTGCTGAAGTGCTGCGCGTACCCCACATTGATGCGAAGAGTTGATAGTCAGATGGCGCCAGGTCGGGGCAGTACGGCGGGTGTGGAAGGATGTCCCATCCAAGCGATTTCAAGGTATCTTTCACTGGTTTTGCTGTGTGAGACCGCGCATTGTCGTGTAACAAAAATCACTGTGCCATGTCTTCTGGCCCATTCCGGTCGTCTTTCAATCAATGCACAATTTAAATAAATCATCTGTTGGCGATAATGTTGTGCATTTACCGTTTCACCTGCAATTACTCGTCTTCGCACTTTTGTGGTCTACGAGAGCGCGCACTGTCACACTGAAATGACCAAGTTTAAATTGTCGAAACCATATCTCACATGTTCTAATTGATGAAGCGTGTTCACCATATGTTCCTACCAGCAAACTATGACTCTCCACAGCCTTTTTCTTTTGATTTAATAAAAGCAGCAATGCGTGCCGCAAATGTTCTTTTTTTCAGGTACAAACGTCGACATGATCACTGAACGATGCAACACAGACGCTAGTGTTTGGCGAACTCAACTTGTGTGTGTGTGTTGGTCGGTTAATGTCAGACGAACAAACTGACGTAGGTGTCAAATTCATACGTTGCATACCGTTCGCTGGCGCTATCTCTTAGTGAAAACCGGAAAATACTTATCCATACGCCTGGTATTGTTGGGAGATCAGAAGAATGCACATGCCCGGTGAGGAACGGAGCGAAGGGGTTTTCACCAGCAGAGCCAGTGACGCAATGGTTACTATAGCAACTCCGCTATTACCCAGACGACTTTATATTGTCTTCTACTGGCAGCTCTTCGCTCTTGTCAGTTGTAATCCAGCAAACTGCGAAGTGTGAGTCAATGTTTTTGTGTAGCAGATAAGAGCCGATCTGTCTGGGCAGAACAGCAAGTTCGTGCTTGCAGGCCACATTCCTCACTCTTGCATTCTTCTCATCTCTACACAGTACATCCATCAACCCGCCATCGCCTTGAATCCCGAATGTGTTGATGCATCCCTTGAGTTCTAACGTGTAAGGAAAGATCTTCATTGGGGTAATCAAGTAAACGGGATAGTAAATAAATATTGCAGATCTTTTCATAATCATAATGAGGTTATTTAGCCGAGCTGACTGGCTGAGACGGTTGAGGCGCTGGCCTTTTGATCCCAACTTCGCAGGTTCGATTCTGGCTCAGTCCGGTTGTATTTGAAAGTATTCAAATACGTCAGGCTCGGCAGCGTTGCCAAACGTACGCTCTAGATCGTACATGCACGATAATTCGATGCTGTGTACTATCAATCGATCCAACCCGCGCATCATACGGCTGTTGTACGATCCCATGACGTATCGTAAATTTCGTCTTGTTTTCCCTTTAAAATGCGTAAATTTTTGGTTCCTTATTTTATTTGTGCAAGTTATGTTCTATCATAGATGACAAGTTCGAAAGAGATAGACTTTTCGAATAATGAAATTCCCAAAAGGAATTTACCAAGAATGGGCTCTTTGCTTCCTGAGTTACTTCACGGTCTCGCCCCTGTACTGTAATCAATGGATCATAGCACATTCGCCTTCAGCAGATTGACAATGGCTGGAGGAAGTTACCCTTTGCCAAGAGATTTTAAATAGCAAATATTTTAAGGGGATACGGAGCTGTCTATCTTCCAAATGTTAAATTTGTTTAATTCATGTTCCTATTTCTCAGGATCTAATAAAGTTATGAAAATGAAATTTATGTCACATTTTATTCAAACCTTATTTGACTTACTGACGGAGCGTTTTTGTATTAAGGGAACTCAGATACATATTTTTTTAAACAGTCAATAAATAGAATAATTTTTTCCTAAAAAACAGCCAAATCTCAAACAGTTTTTATATAAATCAGGAAATCCCTCCGTTAAAATGTTAACCAATATGAGACAAATTAATGATGAAAATTACACAGCTCTGTGATAAATAGTCACCTATAAAAAGGAACATACATTTGAAAAAAATGGAAACTGAGAAAACTGCAGTTAAAACTTTCCACAGATATGATTTTCTCATTGTTAGCGCAAGTTTAAATTAAAATTGTGGCAACTCTTAATTCTTAAACTATAATGTATTATACATCATTTTAAATAGCAGACTACACAGATTCATAAAATTAAAAAAAATTAGAAATTATGTTTTTGACCATTTTAACCGTTCCGTATCCCCTTAAGTCGTAGATCCTCTCTTGAAAAAATATCTTTTTGGGGTTATTGTACGATCCTGACCATCTCAGAGGTTGGGACCGCTGGCCTCATGTCGGTAGATTTCCTGGCACGTAAGAGAACTTCTGCGGGACTAAATTCCGGCACCTCGGTGTCTCCGAAAACCGTCAAAGTAGTTAGTGAGACGTAAAGCCAATAACATTATTATTCTTCATATGGTTATGAGGTTATTTAAGGGTTGTTGTACTGATGTAAAGGATATGGTGTATAAGTCACTGCTAAGACTCCAATTAGACTATGGTTCCAGCTTCCAGTGTATGGGACGTTCATCAGGATTACTTGATACGATAACTGAAACAAAATGCAAAGAAAAAGGAGCACGATTTGTTCTGGGTGATAATGTTGCAAACTTTGACCTGGGAAGACTTTGAGAGTACGGAGACGAGCTGTTGGACTAAGCGGTATGTTCCGAGCTGTCAGTGGAAGGATGGCGAATAAGCGTGGGTGGTGTTTTAGAAGTAGGAAAAATCATAATATGAAGATAAAGTTGGAAAAGTCAGGAGAACAAACTGGGAAATATTAGTTTATAGGAAGATATTTGATAAATCTCCAACTTCTTTCAAATTCTTAAAGACAATACTAGGTAAGCAACTGATAGGGAATCTGTTACCAGGACGACTGCGCTAAACGTAGATCAGCTCTGATTGACTGGTTGATTAATTGATGGCCGTTTACATGTTAATTAATTAATTAATTAATTAATTAATTCGGAATTTGTCATTAATGATGGCTTCATTAAAAGTCGCCATAAAGACTGTAACATCTCGTAGACCAAGGAGTTCTTCTCTCTGTACTTTATTATTTATCGTAAGTAATTTATGAGACCATCATCGTATGGCGGAGAGTTTTTCTGTTGAAATTAAGGGGCGTGGAACAAGAGACGTTATTACCATACAATACACGTGGGGTGTGTTAGCGTCACCTGCGGGGAGTATGTAGCACAGCTGTCGCCGACAGGGGGCTTAGCTTCAACAACAACGTGCGTATATTGGGGGAAAGTTCTACCATGTGCATCGTAATCATCCCACAGGCTTCGGTTAACTTGAAGGTCGTATTTATAAGCTGAAGTGATAGACATGAAGGTAGTGGTGGCTGTAGTGATTGTTGTTTTTAAGATCAAGTACAACTAGGCAACATTCCTTTCTTTCTTTAAATTCTTAAAGATGGCGGAATAAATTAGGTTTTGACATGAATATGTCTTATGGCTGGGATTATTCTGAAAATGTGTGACAAAATGTGTGATGGAAGTGACGTCAAATAAGTCATTACTAGGGAAGAGAGTTTTAGGTTCTAATAAGTTACAATGCTAACTTATCTGAACAAGGCGCAAGTACCATCTAGCCGGTCTACAGTTATGTTAGGTTAGTTGCATAAATTTTAGGGGTTCTGATAGTTCAGATCGCTAATATGTATGACAATCTCACTGCAGAACTGTTATGCGGGTGTAACGTTCCAGACGTCACAGTGTAATTATGTTAATTTTATTATGTGTAATTAATTCAGGAATTTTACGTCATGATATTTATCTTCGTATGTAATTTTATTATAATTCATGTTTGATCATTTGCTCACTATCATTTCATTACTTTGTAACTACGACTTGTAAACGAGGGCCGAATATCCTAATATTAACTTAGATTCTTGCGACATTCGTTTAAATTTAACTTGCAGTAGATTTTCCTCTATCTTGCCACATCACCGAGGAAGAAGGAAGGAGAAATTTAGACATCAAATTCTGGGAAAAGCGAGCACGTGTTCAAGCGTTGTAACCACAGCTACTTTATTTCGACCAGAGTAATTCAAACTGATCACCGCCTATATTTTCAATGGAGCGTCATGTTGCCATGGATACTGAGTGAAAGGGCTAATAGAAGAACAGTTGATATCATGGTTGGGACCCATCAACTTTAATATCTGGAGTGGGGAGAGACGTGTCAACTGATTGGACCACGTGTACCGACCTGTAATTAGAGCCAGAAAAGGTTATAAAAGGGCGTGTTGGAGCTCTGGCATCATTCTTCTTCTATCTTGTATTTCGCTTTAGGTCTGATAACTTGTCTTATGGTTGTTGTACCATAGTGGACTAGTGTGATAGTTTATCACTTCTACATTCATTACTTCGTTACCACGACGTGGTACTTAGGAATTTCTGAACGATGGGTGTATAGCCACTCTCATCAGGAAGTACGAACAGCTCTGTATTAGACCAGTTTATACCAGTCTAAGACAATAGGTAGCATGAAACTAGATAGAAATGAAACTTCAGTGCACATTTTCAGTAAAGTTGGAAGGATTGTTAATTGAGTATCCTCTCCACATAACCCAAGGAGGTTTTTCTAACTATGATTTAGGGCTCATCTCCAATATATGGGATAGAGCATAACAGGGAGTGATAGTTTCAAAGCCATCATCCAATTAGTGGTTGATGAAATTTGCAAGGCAGGAATGGTACTGTAACGGTTCAAATCCCGTTACAAGATGATATCTGTATTTTTATTATTGTATGATTTTATTTGTATATTATTATTATTATTATTATTATTATTATTATTATTATTATTATTATTATTATGTCAGTATTATTATTATGCTATCTGTGATATTGTACTATTATTGTAATTATCCGTTTTATTCAATTTTGCAATTGCCTGTTGCTTGCAAGATTGCACTTAGATGTATACATATATACGTATGTGTAGTATAACACTCAATACCTGTACAGTGAGAATTGTTGTATATATCAGAGATTGGAAGTGACGTTGTTATATTGCTATACCAGTGGCGATTCTGCCAAGTCATCGCCGCGCCATGGCTATGTCATCGTATTTATTTAGAATATGCGCGCACGGTGTCATCGCCGCGGGGCTATTTCACCACTGTTTGTAATATCTGTCGCGTAGGTGGGAGTATGTCATTGTTATTTCTGGAGATTACGTAGTTGTGTCAACCAACGTCTATAAAAGGTGGATGCACATTGTAGCGTCAGTCATTAGTTATACGGATGCAGTACAGTGAACAAGTCTACTAGATCAAGAGGCCTTAGTTGGCCAGTGAACGAGAGATGGTGAAGACTCAGTGAGCCATTATTGGTCATTGAGAGAGTGAGACCAAATGGTTGGTCCGTCACTTAGTGGAAGACGCGGACGCAAGGCTTACTAAGGAGTCAGAGAGGGCAACCCTGGACCTGCCAAGAGGTCATGCCATAGTGACTTACAAAGAAGTCAGAGGATATGGAGAAGAAGCAGTCTCAAGGATGTATCACCACGTTAGGCGTGACACATCTACAGTAAACACCAGAGCAATGGATTACGTCGTAATTACACTCAAAGTGTTGAAGGTACAGTCAAGTGAATCAGTGAGGGAAATATTTCGTATAAATTGTTAAATGTCCGGTCAAGAAGAATTTAAATTCATGCCTAGTTTCTTTCAATTGCAATGTCATAATTTCATATTCTCATCTGTTTTATCGCAACAAGACTCACTATTTTTTGATATATTATTTAAAGAATATATATTGTTCTATCAAACGAATTTATGGTTTTATTTCATTGACAGTAAAATATCTTAACCTCAAAATTAATGGGGAAACCGAACGCCAATCTCCTTTTCCCAGAACTTATATGGTATGTTGTCAAAAGTAAGCTTATTACCCCACACCCTAGAGATGGTCAAGAGTCTCATTCTATTATTGCTGTACTGAGTGACAGCTGGCGCCCTTCAAATAACGTATGTGTAAGTAAGCAGGTAACAAGTAAGTGTGAGTACAAGGTTCGACGAGTGTGTATTTTATTTAATGAATATTAATTTTCAGATTTTCCATTTTAAATGAAGATATTCAGATTTTTCAACTTAATCCAGTTTAATATGTTTGTAAAGTTAGTCAGCGAGTCAGGAACATAGTCTCAATGTGGCGCCCAACGTGGGGCACGAAGAAATTCAGAATTTGGTCTGAATGACAGCATATCATAGGTTCATTCTGGGAAGAGTATGCACAATTAAAGCCAACGGAAGTATTACCGGTAAATGTCAGGAGTATAATTTTGTGGTATATATTTGTATTTTGGGGATATGTCAAGGGATTTGAAGAGGGAAATTAATTTGAGATCGCGTACTATCACTAGTGAACCAATGATGGACAAGGAAGACAATAACAAGTCATGTGACGACGAGGTCATTGCTTCTGCGGACATCCAAGGTGAAATTCAGAGTAGGGAACAGGTGAATACGATGGAAGCTTCTGAGATAATTCAGGAAAGCGCAGAAATTGAGAAGCATACTGAAACTCAAAAGGAAATCGCGGGGGGAATGAACCAAGATTCTATCAATTTAATGATGGCCAAATTTGCCAAGATCATTAGTGAAAATAATAAGAAAGTGATGAAAGAATTAATTAGTAGTAGTAGTGAAAATAGTCAGAAACGAATGGAGGAAAAGATTGATACTAGTAGTGAAAATAATAGAGAGATGAAAGAATTAATTAGTAGTAATAATAAAAACAGTAAGAGACATATTGATACTAGAAATAAACAAGTAGAAGAAATAATTGATAGTAGGAGCAGTGCAATCATTGGTAATATAGATACTAAGGTATTAGAAATAAATGATCATAAATCTAAGTCAGAATATAAGTTAGAAAGTAATTCAAATAAAGAGTGCGTAGAAATTGCAGATGAAATGAAGTTGAATCGGAGCAGTCTTCATATTCAGACCGAGCAAGTCAAAGAAATATGTACAGAGGACAGTAACAAGATTGTACCGGTAAGTATTAAGTTGTCAGAAATATCTAGTAATAGGGAAGAAATTCATGAGGTAGTCGAGAAGAGATTGGACAAGATTTACAATGCAGTTGGGGAAGATACGAGGGAACAGATTAGTAGAATTGAACAAATTGAAAGCAAACTTGTGGAGGTCACTGAACTACGGAATGAACAGGAAATGCTATCACAACAGGTGAGAGAGAGAGAGGAAGAATTGCAGGAAGACGTGAGAATAGTGGAAGAGAATGCTGAAAGAGCAGCGGAAGAAGAAGAAGAAGAAGAAGTTGTGAACTGCCAGGGATTGATTCGGCAGGAATTTGAATTTGCAGGTGAGATGACGGGAGAAATGATAGTGGTGAGTGGTTTGTTTAGTAGGGATCGTGATTTAACCAAGTTTTCTGGAAAACAGTTTAATCCTATAGAGTTTGTAAAAGTAGTTGAGAAAAGATTTGCAAGTAAGTCGAGGAATAATATTAATGAATGGGAATACGTGGTGGAAATTTTGTCTAATGTTTTTGTCGGCGAAAGTAGAATATGGTTTCGAGTATACTGGAATAATATGTCTAATTTAGGAGAGTTTAAAGTGTTCATTGACAGGCTTTGGAAGGAATGTGTGGAAGGGCGCGCGCGTGAGAGAGAACGCATGATGTCTGGTAAAAGTAGTATAGTAGAGAGAAGGGGAAAAATGGTAGCCGTGTATCAGAGAAGTAGTAATCCTGATGAGCAGAGGATTAAGTGTTATGTTGATGATGATAGTGGTCAGAGGAGTAACGAGAGAGAATCGGAAGATGGGAGGCGTATGGATTTGAGTTGTGAGAGAGAAGATCAGGAGAGTAATCAGAGAAAATCGGAAGATGGGAGGCGTATGTATTTGAGTTATGAGAGAGAAGGTCAGAAGAGTAATCTGAGAGAATCGGAAGATGGGAGGCGTATGTATTTGAGTTGTGAAAGAGAGGGTCAGAGGAGTAATCAGAGAGAATCGGAAGATGGGAGGCGTACGGATTTGAGTTATCAGAGAGACTATGATAGTCTGAATATGAATGTTATCCAGGTGTCGTTATCGAGCCAGAGTATTTCAGATTCACAGGGAATCGGATAAATTAAGTGAACAGGCTGAAGGTAGTAGATGAACTGGTATGTAGTATAAGTAGTTATGTAGTGAAAGTAGATTTAAGAGTAGTGTGATTGTGACCTAAGTAATGTTAAGTGAGATATTTAAGTAATGACGTAGTCGTAGATAATGAAGTACTTAATGGTAGCAGTAAGTTAGACGTAAGAAGTGTTCTGGTAAGTGATGTAAGTACTTGTAATGCCGAGAATGTGATGTAAGTAGTGAGGGAATAACTCCGATGATGGAAATTGTGATATGAAGAAGGTAAGTGAAGGTACTATCAGATCTTATAACAGCCGTTGGGTGAGTCAAAGTGAGTAAATAAAATGATAGCGGTACCAATCATAATTGAAGATAATTGTAAGTTTCAGCCATGCCTTGTTGTACCAGAACTTGTGTATTCAGTTGTTTTAGGAGCTGACTTGGTTGCAAATCATGGAAGTAGAGTAGACTTTGATTTAGGTAGTGTGTGTTTGTTCTGGGAGGAAACTAGCAAAGAAGTACGTGTTAATTATGATGGTCTGAGGTAAGTGTGTCGGTGACGTGTGTTCTTTGAAATATATGAGAGGTAAGTGAAGTTGTTCCTAGTGAGAGGAAATGTGTTGAAGTGTGTCAGGTGTCTATAACGACCAGTATCCGAGGGATAGTCGGTATGAGGCAGTGACGTGAGGTAATTTGAGTGAATTACAGGAGGAGTAATTGTGGTCGATGTTAGGTAAGCATCGAGATGTATTTAGTGGTAAGTGAGGAAGAACACGTATATGAACATAAATTTGTAGTACATGACCATTGATCGTTTGTGGGAGGTAAGTACCCCATTCAACTTAAAAATGCTAGTGAAGTCTTAGAACAAATAAACATTATGCTGGATTACGGAATAATTGAACCATCTTGTAGCCATAGTATTGATTCTTTAATTATTGTTGCCAAGTAGGATGGATTTGTTGAGATATGTAAGTTAATAAGGGCAAAATTGATTCAGTTTGAGTGACAGAGTGCTACTCAGAGTTCCATTTCATCATCTGCAGAGGCGGGAAAATATGTTGAAGTTATATTTTTATCAGGGGTATTTCACTATTGTGAACCGTATCGCGAAGTGTGCATATTTCTTAAAAGATCAGGAAGGGGATATTGTCGGTATTTATAGTATAATATATGTAGAGGAGTATTTCACGTGAGATTTGTTGAAATAAGAGTAAGATGATTAAATTTTTGTAAGAAACTGGCAAAATAAAATTAACATACATGAATTAGCGTGTGAACCAAGTGTCGTATTGGTGCATTGGAAGAATAAGTGCTACATTGTCATGTTCTGTGTGACAAAACTGAGAACAGGACATTGGACAGTTATCTGCGATAACCATATGCGAGAAAAGTTCTCATATAAGTGATATTTCACAAAATATTTTGATATGTTAAAAAAAAAGGAGAAGAATGTTGTATATTGATTGAAAATTATTTGTGTGTGTTAAATCAAGTGCTATACTCTTGTGATTTGTATGAGAGAAAGAGAGAGAATGGGACACTGGACAGTTATCTACGATGGCAATGTGCGAGAAGAATTCTCATATTTGTGATATTTTATAAAATGTATGGATGTTGAAAAAGAAAATTATTGTTGTATACTCATTTAAAGTGTTTATCTGTGTCAGTGTTATATATATAATTTTGTTCATAAATCAATCGATTCTTTGTTCTTCGATTTATTTATGAGGGAGGCGAATTGTAACGGTTCAAATCCCGTTACAAGATGATATCTGTATTTTTATTATTGTATGATTTTATTTGTATATTATTATTATTATTATTATTATTATTATTATTATTATTATTATTATTATTATTATTATGTCAGTATTATTATTATGCTATCTGTGATATTGTACTATTATTGTAATTATCCGTTTTATTCAATTTTGCAATTGCCTGTTGCTTGCAAGATTGCACTTAGATGTATACATATATACGTATGTGTAGTATAACACTCAATACCTGTACAGTGAGAATTGTTGTATATATCAGAGATTGGAAGTGACGTTGTTATATTGCTATACCAGTGGCGATTCTGCCAAGTCATCGCCGCGCCATGGCTATGTCATCGTATTTATTTAGAATATGCGCGCACGGTGTCATCGCCGCGGGGCTATTTCACCACTGTTTGTAATATCTGTCGCGTAGGTGGGAGTATGTCATTGTTATTTCTGGAGATTACGTAGTTGTGTCAACCAACGTCTATAAAAGGTGGATGCACATTGTAGCGTCAGTCATTAGTTATACGGATGCAGTACAGTGAACAAGTCTACTAGATCAAGAGGCCTTAGTTGGCCAGTGAACGAGAGATGGTGAAGACTCAGTGAGCCATTATTGGTCATTGAGAGAGTGAGACCAAATGGTTGGTCCGTCACTTAGTGGAAGACGCGGACGCAAGGCTTACTAAGGAGTCAGAGAGGGCAACCCTGGACCTGCCAAGAGGTCATGCCATAGTGACTTACAAAGAAGTCAGAGGATATGGAGAAGAAGCAGTCTCAAGGATGTATCACCACGTTAGGCGTGACACATCTACAGTAAACACCAGAGCAATGGATTACGTCGTAATTACACTCAAAGTGTTGAAGGTACAGTCAAGTGAATCAGTGAGGGAAATATTTCGTATAAATTGTTAAATGTCCGGTCAAGAAGAATTTAAATTCATGCCTAGTTTCTTTCAATTGCAATGTCATAATTTCATATTCTCATCTGTTTTATCGCAACAAGACTCACTATTTTTTGATATATTATTTAAAGAATATATATTGTTCTATCAAACGAATTTATGGTTTTATTTCATTGACAGTAAAATATCTTAACCTCAAAATTAATGGGGAAACCGAACGCCAATCTCCTTTTCCCAGAACTTATATGGTATGTTGTCAAAAGTAAGCTTATTACCCCACACCCTAGAGATGGTCAAGAGTCTCATTCTATTATTGCTGTACTGAGTGACAGCTGGCGCCCTTCAAATAACGTATGTGTAAGTAAGCAGGTAACAAGTAAGTGTGAGTACAAGGTTCGACGAGTGTGTATTTTATTTAATGAATATTAATTTTCAGATTTTCCATTTTAAATGAAGATATTCAGATTTTTCAACTTAATCCAGTTTAATATGTTTGTAAAGTTAGTCAGCGAGTCAGGAACATAGTCTCAGTACTTAGCTGCAAATGAAGATATCTCAAAGACGACCGGTGATGTTCCAGCTACAAGGATGGAAGCTTTCCAAGGACCAGCAGAACAAGACTACATGGTGAGCAAGCGAGTTAAAAATATTGCAAGTTTTCGCGAAGTAGAGTCGTTCAATTTTTTGTTAAATTCATTTCCTATTTTAAATTCAGTTCTCGTCAAACCGTCGTCATTTATATTCAATATAATAAATAGTATTTTCTTAGTTCACTTTAATCAGTCTGCCTTAATTAGCCTTTTGATTTCTAATTCTCCTGCTTAATGATTAGTGCACTATCACCCCATCCCTGTGATGAGAGTCCGTCCAAGCTTTATTATAAATTTTTGTTTTTAAGTCATCAACTTAAAGACTGGCGCCCTTAGCTTGCATAGTTGCATTTCTCGTTCAATTATTGTTCTCTAAGAGGGGTAAGTCACACGGGTAGAAGGCACTTGTGCCTTGGTTAAATACACTCGTGTTCATAAAAACAAGAACACCTTGAAAGACTACAGATAGGAAGTTCATATCACAGGACATTTTCATTAGTATGTTCTGAAGAAATGCTTAGCATCTGAACCATTATTATTATTATTATTATTGTTATTATTAGCCTAGCCGGCTCACGATCTAGCGTAAGCGAATTCCCATCCACTTGCTGCTCCTGCCAAAATGCTCTGTTCTCGTGGCTCTAATAGGGACGCTATTCCAGGCGCGGGTTAATTACCTGCTCCAAGAGCTGAAAGAAAACTTCCCCCTTCCGCGCATACTTTCGAAACTATTCCACAATATCGACTTTCTGAGGTGAGGAATGTGAGGGCTAATACACAGCGTCGCCAGCGGTGGCTCTCACAGCACTGGTGGGAAACGGTAACGGCATTCCAGTACTTGAATAAGCGACCACGGGGTCTCTAGCTGAGCCCTGTTCCCGCTTCTTGTCTTTCATCTATCCCACCCGACCTCCTTTGGTCAATTCTTTTCGAATTCCGACGGTTTTATGTTTGCGAAGCGTAGGCAGTCTTTAATTTTAACCCCCTTTGTGCCCGTGTGTTTCTTTGGCCGATACCTTCATTTTTATAAGTGTTGGACCTCTTCCATTTTCTCCTGTTATTAGTGTTAATAGAGGATAGTTGCCCAGATGTACTTCCTCTTAAAATAATAATCACCACCACCACCACCTTACGTGAATAAGTGATCATTAGGTTATTATTTTTTCATATTATTAGTTCCTGGAATTATACAGTATTGACATAAAATGTCTTATGGCTGGGGGGGGGGGGGATCATCTGAAATCAGCAACACAAAATGTGTGGCGGAATATTATCTAGCTCCCGTGCTGGATGTACTGTGAGGTATACATGGATGGCCAGACACTGTTACCTAGCAACCGTGCAGGCTGTGATGTGAGGTATGGATGTATGGTCAGACACTGTTACCTAGCAAATGAGCAGGCTGTGATGTGAGGTATGGATGAATGGCCAGACAAGGTTACCTAGCAACCGTGCAGGCTGTGATGCGAGATGTGGATGGATGGTCAGACAAACATGTTACCTAGCAACCGAGCAGGCTGTGATGTGATGTATGGATGTATGGTCAGACATTGCTACCTAGCAACCGTGCAGGCTATGTCTTACGGCTGGTTGCCATCTGACATTAGCAGCCGTTGATAGATGGCCATGGCCAAGAGACACATTTATGATCATTTGATTTTTCGCAAAGGCAAAAGTGGTTTATTTTCTGGACGCTCCACTCCAGGTCCCAACTAAATCAAGTTCTACTGGATTTGGCCGGCCCCAAGGTGTAGGGGAAGTGTGCCTGCCTCCTAATCGGAAGCTCTGAGTTCAATTCCCGCCAGGTCAGGGATTTTTACCTGTATATGAGGGCTGGTTCGAGGTCCTCTCAGTCTGCGTGATTACTATTGAGGAGCTATCTGACGGTGAGATGGCGGACCCGATCTAGAAAGCCAAGAATAACGGCAGAGAGGATTCGTCGAGTTGATCACATGGCACCTCATAATCTGGAGGCCTTCAGGCTGAGCAGCGACCGCTTGGTAGGCCATGGCCCTTCGGGACTTTTTCGCCATGGGGTTCGGTTTTCTTTCTATCGGATCTGAATTGGTTTACTTTGTTGAAATTCCTACCATCTATATGAAGGGTTTCATTCTACTGTGGTCTACATTCCATGTACTCACCCGTTAGCCTGTCGTTCCAAATCTGAACGTAGGGAGCAATGCTGCTACACACCATCTAATAAGACATCATCGCACATAAGACTGGCCATGGGTGTGGCAAAAGGAGACCATACATAAAAGTGGCGGCAATACCGATCCTTGAGGTGCGCCTATTTTACTAGAAACCTTTCTTTCTTTGATCAGTGAACATGAAATACTACATATAGTTTATGACGCAGTAGACGTCCTTTCTCTGAAGTGTTACAAATACGGAAAGCGCTTACCTTCTGGTTTAGTGATCAAGACACAGTGGTGATAAAATCTCGGCGAACAAAGGAACATATCCTAACGAGTGCGCACACACAAATGGCAGGATCACATTTCACTGTGAGTAAACTACTGTAGACGCAGAGAGTAAATAAAGCGGTTTGTACGTGTCATTTGATCATATTTCGGTCTAGTTATCAAGGAGAAATGTACTAAGAGCCAGGGTATAGGGTGGCTCACAAATCACGTATGTCTTTGAATAATTTTTGCATCCTTTCAAAAAATTCCAATGTTTCGGTAAACAATGAAATGGCCTCAGAGCCAGGAGTGTCCGAGGACAAGTTCGGCTCGTCAGATGCAAGTCTCTTTATTTGAATCCCGTAGGCAACCTGCGCGTTTCGATGAGGATGAAATGATGATGCACCCAGCCTCGGTACCAGCGGAATTAACCAATAATGGTTAACATTCCCGACCCTGCCGTGTATCGAGCCCGGGACTGCCGTGACCAAAGACCAGCATGCTAACCATTTAGCCATGAAGTCAAACAATGTTTCAGTCAAGAACAACAAATTTATAATGCATGTACACTACTTGCGAAAAATTATCATTTTAATCCCTACAATTCGCTTCCTCGTAAGACGGGCTAATTACAGGGAATTTATCGTAACTTTGTCAAGAGAAACAACTGGAATAAACTGAAGAAAGTTGGTAGCATGAACGTAAAACTTCTTTTGGTCAAGTATTGTATTAATAATAAATAACGTTATTTGCTTTTAACGTCCCAGTAACTCCTTTTATGGTTTTCGGTCACGCCGAGGGGCCGGAATTTTGTACCTCTGGAGTTCCTTTACGTGCCAGTATATCTACCAGCACGAGGCTGACGTATCTGAACACCTTCAAATACCACCGGACTGAGCCTAGATCGAACCTGCCAAGAGTATGGTATGTATGCAAGACCAAGGGAGTTTAATTTTCACACCCTTTGGGACCCTTCAATTTCCTTTCTTCAGTCTTCGAAGGGTTCGTCCTATTCCTTCTTCTCTCATGAATAGTGTTAAAGTGGGTGATTGCCTCGTTGTACTTCCCCTTAAAACAATAAAAACTAAAAATCAACGTTCAACAGATTTGAGTCTTCAATAATAGGTATACTGTTATAGCAATCTCATGAAGTAGATCCGTATCAATGTTAATATACGCAATTTATAGCAAATGTATGCAATTTTACACTGAAAACTTAAGAACGTGGAAACATGCAATAGTCTATTTTGAATTTTAATTTCCTTAAATAAATTAATTTGAACAACTTCGTTTATCCAAAGAACGCACTGAATAAGTTCTAAGACATGGCATACTATTAAATGTTTTCGTTCCTCCCCTGAAGAGGAAGGCGGGCCTCCTAGACGGTGACGCCGTCGGAGAAGGCGAGAGGGTTGGCGGCTGTGGTATTTACTAGGAACTGTCCCGAGATTTGCCTTAGTGCAGGAGAATAAAACACCACGGAAAACCATTCTCAGGACAGCCGACAGTGGGGGCCAGCCCCTGTTCGTCTCCCGAATGCAGCGGCGCGGAGCCACGGTAGAGCTGGCCGATCGGAGTACAGAGCTGTCGGACCACGGACCAGCCGTGGCCACTCTAAGGCGAAACTTGTATCCATTAGTAATACGTTATAAACAGTATTGATTAGCTGTGTAAATATTCACTTTTCCATGATGTTATTGGCTTTGCGTCCCACTAAACTACTTTTACGGTTTTCAGAGACGCCAGTATTAACCTTTATTTAAGATTATTAAATCAGTACCGTAACAGTGGTATACTTTGCTTCTTAGGGGTTGATTTGCATCAAACGTGAAGAGAGATTTACCCCCATCTGCTGAACACAAAGCTAACTGAAGCATGGCCGTCTTGATGCGTCACTCTAGCACGCTGCAGCGAGGGATCCAGTTGGCCCGTGACCGAAGTTAAGTAGTTTTGGCATACTTCAGAAGATGGAACTTTAGAGCATGCCTTGAACAATCATTTAAGAAAAGGCTAGGAAAACAACAGATAGGGAATCTGCCACCCGGGCGACTGCCCTAAATGCAGATCAGTAGTGATTGATTGATTGACTGATTGAACAACTTTCATAGATATTCCCGCCATATTGGTTACTCTGTTTTAATGTGCTCATTCTTGTGATCATAAGCTATTCAAAAAAAGTAGTCTGAAAAATCCATCAAAAGTGATAAACTGCTCTATGAATGGAAGAATGTTATTGGAGAAGATAGGGTAAACGGGGGATTGTTCGAATTCCTGAACCTGAAAGGGAATAGTTGCCATTTAGTGCAACTTCGTACCTACACAGTGTTTTCTGTTCTAAATTGCATTTGGATTAATATTACAGTGTATCATTCCATTAACTTTTTTCCTGTTTCTAAATTCATTTCCTATATGAAACCTTATATAATAACTAACTGAAACGTAAGGAAATGTATGCAATGATGCAAAATTACCCGTTCATATAGATTACTTTGCACCAGTATTTAGAACACAAATTTAGATCACGTATGTCCGACTCGTTGGCTGAATGGTCAGTGTACTGGTCTTCGGTTCAGAGGGCCCCGAGTTCGATTTCCAGCCGGGTTGGGGATTTTTATCGTTTCTGATTAATTCTTCTGGCTCGGGAACTGAGTTTTTGTGTCCGTCCCAACACTCTGCTCCTCGTATTCAGACAACACACTAAACTACACTACCAACCACCACAGAAACACGCAATAGTGATTACATCCCTCCATATAGGGTTGGCGTCAGGAAGGGCATCCTGCCGTAAAACCGGGCCAAATCCACAGGTCCGCGACCCCACAGGTGGGGGAAAAGCGGTAGGAAAAGAAGAAGAAGAAATTTAGATTACATATAACAGAATTGTTAGGTAACTAAATTATGCATACGTGCATTCCTACTATCCCACACACCGCCTTTAAAGAGTTCCGTGTATTTTCCGGCGTTGCAACGTTTCCGAAAGTGTTTAGTGAAAGTGTTCAACGTATCTAGAATCTGGTTCCAGTGTGTGAGACCCCTCACCAGGATTACTCGATTCAAGAACTGGAAAAAAAAATCCAAAGAAAACCAGCTCTATTTGTTCTGGGTAATTTCTGACAAAAGAGTAGCGTTACAAAAAATGCTGTAAAGTTTGGGCTGGGAAGACTTGGTAGAAAGGAGACGAGCTGCTCGTCTAAGTGGTATATCCCGAGCTGTCAGTGGAGAGAGATGGCGAGGAATGACATTTGTAGACGAATGAGTTTGAGTGGTGTCTTTAAAAGTAGGACAGATCACAATATGAAGAAGATAAAGTTTGAATTAAAGAGGACAAATTGGGGCAAATATTCGTTTATAGGAAAGGGGGTTAGGGATTGGAACAACTTACCAAGGGAGATGTTCAATAAATATCCAATTTCTTTGAAATCATTTAAGCAAGTTGCTTTACGTCGCACCGACACAGATAAGTCTTATGGCGACGATGGGATAGGAATGGGAAGGAAGCGGCCTTAATTAAGGTACAGTCCTAGCATTTGCCTGGTGTGAAAATGGGAAACCACGGAAAACCATCTTCAGGGCTGCCGACAGTGGGGTTCCAACCTACTATCTCCCGAATACTGGATACTGGCCGCACTTAAGCGACTGCAGCTATCGAGCTCGGTAAAGGAAAACAACAGATAGGGAATCTGCCACCTGGGCGACTGTCCTAAAAGCAGATCAGTATTGATTGATTGATTGATTCTTTTTATGAACTACAAAAAGTAAGTATAACCATTTTACGGTACAGATCAATATGATTTTCTTTTTCTTTTAAAATCTGTTATGTCAGAATAATGGACTGTTCATCCGAGAAATATACAATAATTCAATAAGTTCGGTTCCTTCCCCAAGCGCCCTACACAAGACATCAGAAGTAAAAGAGAATGTAATGGCAGTGACAAAAGTATGAGGTATTTCTACTAATGCGTATAACTTTTTTAATTTGCTTTATGTTGCACCGGCAGAAATAGGTCTTATGGCGACGATGGGAAGGAAGCGGCCGTGGCCTTAATAAACGTACAGCCTTAGCATTTTCTTGGTGTGAAAAAAGGGGAAAGCACGGAAAACCATCTTCAAAGCTGCTGACAGTGGGGTTCAAACCCACTATCTCTCGGATGCAAGCGCAAATTTTGTGCCACCCAGTATTATTACGTCATCTTGTCCTAAACGCAGCAAGAAAACAATAATAATATAAAGTGGTGAGTGCTAGAGTCTGTGCGGTTCTTTTTGCTCCAAGGATGTTATATAAAGCTGAATTGTGGGAACATGTGCTAACGTCATTTGATTACAGTGGGGAGGTTTATCACTACCTTAGATCTCAAAGCCCGCTGTTTTTAAACACTTTCACTCAATGGGAACGGGGAAAAAGTGTAATATTCTTCTCTCTTTAGTGTGGTTCACAGGCTAAGAGGATTGCAATCCATAAATATTAGATAAATTGCACTGATCACTGTGGTTTAATTTGTTTCATACAACATGGGGATACAAATTAAACGGGATATTATTACGAACGTATATATATTATTGATGATTATGATGCTTGTTGTTTTAAGGGGCCTAATATCTAGGTCATCGGCCCCTGATGGTACAAAATGAGACGAAATGCAATGAAAAAATAAAATCCAAAATCCTCCACTGACCAGAATTCAAAGCGTGAGGAGGAAAAATGAACGGATGGATATGAATTTAAAACAATCAGTGGAGCCGACCCGCAACGCCTCAGTCTCAGAAACTGACGGAAAACAATAGTAATACTGACCAAGGGACTGCTCCTATGGTTCAATACTGAATCGGTGATGCTTGCAAGCTAAAAGGATCCAAAATATAGGATTATTTTTTGAAATATGTCACCACCGAATGTAGTTATAAGGGCTTAAGCGAAACTCTGCATTGACTCACATTAGCGCTCGTAGTGGTGCTTAACCTTTAATTACTCGCGCGGGGTCTTTGAGGCCCCATTCCCTTTTTAAATTGTTATATTTTCCCGAAGTGACTACGTGTGACCTTGACACATGCAATAGCTTCATGTAGTGGGAAGGGGAGCTCAGTTCAGTAGATGGCTCATTGTTGCCAAGTAAGTTACTCAGTGGAGAGCACTGCCCAGGCCTGGAAGACCCCACGTGAGTAATAAGGTATGAAAATAAAATAAGGTAACTCTCTTCATATTCCTGCATATATTGCTTATAACTAATTGTTTATTTAGTTCTGATGATGTGAACGTGTCATACACATATTTTGGCCAGCATCTGAACCTTTTGTGATGTCTGGGAATTGTTTACATACAAAGGTAAGCCTATAACCTATAAGGCGCTTCTACTTTGACATGAGATACAGTGCAGCAAATAGAGCGATTTTACCTCATATTTCCGGGTTACTTCTATTTGTATTTCGCTTTCAGATGAATATGGCTGGAAGGCACAGTCGTCAAGTACAGGATACTGAACAGTGGCTTTTAGAAGAAGAAGAAGAAGAAGAAGAAGAAGAAGAAGAAGAAGATGATGATGATGTTGACGACGATGATGATGATGTCCCAGTTGCTTCTGATTCTGATCCAGACTGTGAAATATTCAGCAATCATAAAGCGGTAATACTGATCTCCAGCATGCATCATGATAGCTGTTGAAGAGGCTGAGAAGAAGAAATCGGAAATAGTTCTGTTTTATAACAGCACAAAAGGTGGTGTAGACACAAATAACAAGTTATGCCAAACTTACAACGTAGCACGACGAACCAACAGATGGACACTCGTCTTCTATCATGTCTTCAATGTGGTTGGTATCAGCGCTTTCGTTGTATGGAAATTCAATTCCAGCCATGAGAAAAACATGCCAAAGAGAGTAATTTTGAAAGAGCTGGCGAAAGAACTCGTGAAACCATGGTTGTTGGCGCGTGCTGCTATACCTAGCCAGCCTAGAAATCTCAAGAAAAGACTACGTACAGATAATGGTGACAGGGAAGATATAGAGGAGCCAGACAATTCAAGAAAGAGATGCGTGATTTGCCCTAGGTCAAAGGACAGGAAAATAAAAACCAGATGTGAAAAATGCAAGGGAACATGTCTGTGGAGAGCACATGAAGAAAATATGTGAGAATTGTGTGTAATGTGAAA
Organism: Anabrus simplex; assembly: GCF_040414725.1. Classification (NCBI taxonomy): domain Eukaryota; kingdom Metazoa; phylum Arthropoda; class Insecta; order Orthoptera; family Tettigoniidae; genus Anabrus; species Anabrus simplex. The sequence continues at coordinate 43,504,417 of NC_090274.1, read as the reverse complement.
AGAAAGAACACTGTCATGAACTTAATGATACTTAATGTGTATTGATTTCTTGTAAACATACTTTTTAATGTGGTGCAGTGTTTGCAGTAAAAAGGTGCAATTGTATTGTAATTAGGTATTTTTTCAATGCATACTGTCCTGGAGGCCTTAAAGACCCCACGCGGGTAATAAAGGGGGAAAACTGAGCGCGAGTATCTAAAGGTTAAGGAAAATAATGCGATTACTCACATATTCTCATACTTGATTATATTTTGTTTACCTCTGTATCTAAAATTCGTAGCTCATCAACACTGAGTTGCCGACTAGATCCCTCGCTGCGCTAGCTAAAGTTGGGCCCACGAGAGTTGAAGTCTGACATTTGAGCGGCAAAAGCAGTAGCTACGAAGTAAGCTGCGTTGTCATAGTTACCTCAATCTCCGACATATCACTAGTTCATACAGGCTGAATATTTAATCAGCTATGTTGGTCTAATGCAATTCAATAAACTTTGACCCGTTCCTAAGCTCGTGTTAATAATTCCGGCATTTATGACAGAACACGTCATTGCCGATAAATACGAGATTTCGTATTCACTAAGCTGACAATAACTTCAACAAATGTACATATCAAATAGAGAATATAACTGTACAACAAGCCACTGATTAACTTTCAAAAATATAAAATAACAACGAAAATGATATTCAGGGAACAAACATGTCATTTATTACATAAACCAGCAACAACTAACGCAGCTAACACAGTACTACTCCAAATAATATCACAAAAGCCACTGAGAGCAAGCCAACCCACGTGGCGATGGCGTTCTTAAATGTGGCATCTCTGTTATCGTTGCCATAGCAATAGGCCATTTTCGAGCAGCGTTAGTCAACTTTTTCACGCCGGTGGCGCTAAATGTCAGACTTCAACTCTCGTGGGCCCTGCTATAGAGCGACGCATGAAGTCGGTCGTGGCTGAGGTATAGCCAATATTCACAACGTCGTATGTCGAAAGGAAAGTCAATTTTCCTTTACGATTGAAACGTTATTAGGATACCAGGTACGTAGAATCGTGGCATGAATAATAATAATAATAATAATAATAATAATAATAATAATAATAATAATAATAATAATAATTTTATGAGGCTATTACAGCTGAATGCAGCCCTCGTAAGCCAGATTCCCCGACGATTTTTTTTTACATCGCACCGACACGACGATAGGACTGGGAAGGAAGCGACCGTGGCCTTAATTAAGGTGTGCCTGGTGTGAAAGTGCTGCCGACAGTGGGGTTCGAACCCACTATCTCCCATATGCAAGCTGACAGCTACGCGTGCCCCACTCTTTGCAGCACCGCAAAGACTAGAAGTGCTTATTAAGATGACGTTTGGAGGCGGCTTTGAACTTTTAGATTCAGCGTCCCTGATGTCACTGTTGTGGAGAATAGTGTTGTATGTGGTGTAGGAGTTCAGGATTGTTGGGGACCTAGTTCGCGAGCCGAATGAATTAACCGTTTACGATTAAAACAGCACGATCCAGCCGGTAATCAAACCCGAAGCACCGAGACTCGAAGGCTACAAGTCAGCCATGGACCCACACAGTGACACGCATGAGCAACGTATTTAACAACCTAGTTGGTGTATGATCCAATCTTAAAATTTCACCAATAATGTACACAACAACCTCGTTTATCCGGATAATCTGGAAAAAACTAAAAAACAAATACAGTACATGTTACATAATCTATGAACATAAGTTGTAATGTAATACCTTTCTTTCAATTGAACAAAAAAATTGTAGAACACTTTTCATATATTTATGACTGTTTTATGCACTAACATAATGTGAGTTGTTCTGTTTTACATTTGTATAGTGTTTGGGCGCAGCACAATCACGAAGACGTTTTACTAACAACAGTTCTGCCGGTGTGGTTTCAGTCAAGGATTCTAAATAGGCCATCAGTTTGTCCAGCTGCATTGTTGCCTCTCCATGAGTCATTGTTTCTCCTGATGGAGCCCCGGTTTCATTCACCATCAGTGAGCCTGGGTTCGAATCCCACCTCGGACGACCTGGGAATGGTTTTCCATTCTCAATTCCAGGCGAACGCCGAGACGGTACCTTTGATAGATCGCGGCCGAATTACTTGCAATTCCTGTCCTTAACTATCCTTGGCTGAAAAGACATTCAAGAAGAGTCGACGTCGTAATAGAAGCACTGCACAAGCAAAAATAAATTTGTTATTATTTTCGATCCGGATAAACCGGATATCCGGGTTGATGAGGGCCGGTTAAACGAGGTTCTTGTGTACTCAGGTAAGTGAATCTCCATTATTACTACTTGCATCGAGATACGGTTTGTTTTTGTAGTTTCTTGACCTGATGTTACTATTCAAGCTGGCAGCAATAATGGATTTTACTTACATCTGCCGCATTTGATTTTTAGCGATTCATTTTGCATGATTTAGCTATACATAAACCACATCATACTCTCAGGATAACCAGCAGTATGTTGTAGAGGTAACCTGCCTGCCTGTTACCCGGAGGCACTGGGTTCGATTCTCGGCTGCAGGCTGAAGGAGGAGGAGGGGGGGGGGGTTTGACTCAGCCTCGTGCGACCAACTGGGGACCTGTTGATACGGCACAGCGGACCCGGTCACGAAAACCAAGCAATGCGGCTGACGATTCATCACGCTTATCACGAAAGCCTCCAGTACCTTGCAGGTGATATGACTGCATTGCTCAACATTATAATGGCAACCCAATCTCCTGATGAATTGCCGCTAAATACAATAATCTCTGAGATTGAATACGTGATCACTGCTATCCAACTCGTCAACGACACTATTAACAAATTACAACTATCAATATCTTCATCGCACGCGAGGAGAATTCGATTGAGATAAAGGAAACGGATGTATACCTCGCAGCGCTGGATCGTTCTACATCTGACAGCTGTTGGTTTCTCTTCCTCGTGTAGCGCATAAGAGAGAGGAATACAACGCGATAGGCTTTCCTTCTGCGGGAATACACCAAGCTGGTCGGTAAATTTGGAATTTGGAAAGTAAAAATTAACGGCGAGACAATGTTGCTTTATTGCAAATAACCACCCTTGTTCACTATCAAAGACTCGCCAGAGAATGAGTCGGAACGCTTGCTCGATGGGTCACAGCGGACCTTGGGAAGTTTAATTAACGGTACGTCATACTTCACAGTAGGCCTTGGAAAGTTTGAAGGGCGGCGGATTTATACATTTCCCTTCTTATAAAAAGTACGCCATACTTCAAAGTGGGACATAACACTAGTTTTATACCATTCTATTCTTTGATAAAACGATACATCATACTTCGAAGTAGGCCATGGAAGATTTGAATAGCAGCGACTTCATACCATCGCACGCTTGAACAAAATGGTACGTCATACTAAACACAGGAGGCCATAGAAATTTTGAAGGGCAACGTTTTGACAGACTTTTTTTTTTTTTTTTTTGCTAGTTGCTTTACGTCGCACCGACACAGATAGGTCTTATGGCGACGATGGGACAGTAAAGGCTAGGAGTGGGAAGGAAGCGGCCGTGGCCTTAATTAAGGTACAGCCCCAGCATTTGCCTGGCGTGAAAATGGGAAACCACGGAAAACCATTTTCAGGGCTGCCGACAGTGGGGTTCGAACCTACTATCTCCCGAATACTGGATAGTGGCCGCACTTAAGCGACTGCAGCTATCGAGCTCGGTGACAGATATTTTCTTCAACAGAACAGTATGTCATTCTCATCACTACAATGGCCACTGAACAAAACGATACTGTACCAATAATAAATTATACATAAACATCTCACTGTTCCAGCGTTTTTGGCAGCACGAGAAGCTGAAGAGCAAAAGAGGATGATTCTATATTATCTATTTCTATCTCCCTACAATTTAATGCAATTGTTTAAAGTGAATTTTGTCTTTCGGTTTCAAAATGTCGAAGTATATTTCATCCAATTTCTTAGGTCACCAACAACAAACTAGTTGCTGCAGAGTACTGTATTAATTTTTGTAAAGTTTCTGTCATTGTCGTGTTGGCAGAATACAGTAGAAGTTCTCTCTTTTTATTTTCTTTCGTCAAGCGGTATTTAAAGCCTTAAAGGCAAGAAATGCAATAGTGTGTTAAGTCTAGGATGTATAAAGGATTTGTAAACAAATATTGAATTTTCACGACCTAACCGATTGAAAGTCGATTTAGGTTTTGTAAAAAAATCCATAAAAATGGAGCAACAAGAATATAATGTGTATCTCGCAATATGCATTTTTGTAGGTTGTTGTTGTTGTTGTTGTTGTTTGAGTCATCAGTCCATAGACTGGTTTGATGCAGCTCTCCATGTCACCCTATCATGTGCTAACCTTTTCATTTCTACGTAACTAGTACATCCTACATCTGCTCTAATCTGCTTGTCATATTCATACCTTGGTCTACCCCTACCGTTCTTACCACCTACACTTCCTTCAAAAACCAACTGAACAAGTCTTGGGTGTCTTAAGATGTGTCCTATCATTCTATCTCTTCTTCTCGTCAAATTTAGCCAAATCGATCTCCTCTCGCCAATTCGATTCAATATCTCTTCATTCGTGATTCGATCTATCCATCTCGCCTTCAGCATTCTTCTGTAACACCACATTTCAAAAGCTTCTATTCTCTTTCTTTCTGAGCTAGTTATCGTCCATGTTTCACTTCCATACAATGCCACGCTCCACACGAAAGTCTTCAAAAACATCTTTCTAATTCCGATATCAATGTTTGAAGTGAGCAAATTTCTTTTCTTAAGAAAGCTCTTCCTTGCTTGTGTTAATCTGCATTTTATGTCCTCCTTACTTCTGCCATCGTTAGTTATTTTACTACCCAAGTAACAATATTCATATACTTCCTTTAAGACTTCATTTCCTAATCTAATATTTCCTACATCACCTGCCTTCGTTCGACTGCACCCCATTACTTTTGTTTTGGACTTATTTATTTTCATCTTGTACTCCTTACCCAAGACTTCATTCATAACATTCAGCAACTTCTCGAGATCTTCTGCAGTCTCAGGTAAAATAACAATATCATCGGCAAATCTCAAGGTTTTGATTTCCTCTCCTTGGATTGTGATTCCCTTTCCAAATTTCTCTTTGATTTCCTTTATTGCCTGTTCTATGTAAACATTGAAAAGGAGAGGGGACAAACTGCAGCCTTGCCTCATTCCTTTCTGGATTGCTGCTTCTTTTTCAAAGCCCTCGATTCTTATCACTGCTGACTGATTTTTATACAGATTGTAGATAATTCTTCGTTCTCGGTATCTGATCCCTATCATCTTCAGAATCATAAATAGCTTGGTCCAATCAACGTTATCGAATGCCTTTTCTAGATCTACGAATGCCATGTACGTGGGTACTTATTAATATTAGCTAATAGGTTCTGGTGGTAATTATTGTATTTGTTTTCCACCCACAGGATGACGGAACAACGGAGGAAAGGGAAGCAAGTAGAAATATAAGGTGGGTATTTCTCCCCAACAAAGTATCACTAAAAAAAAAAAAAGAAAGAACAAACATAGTTAGGGATTCAATGTTTGAAAACAATTCTATGGATAATTCAATAAAGATGCCGCACGCGAATCAAGGTGAAGTTTCCCTACCACTTGTTTCAACAAGTTAGATGTTGTAAGCAAATAGACGAGCAAGGTTACCGGGCTGGTAGGCAAACTTGCTTTGTCTACAAAAATGTTAAAAACGTTAATGGATTGACCTTCCGACAGGAAGTGATGACTCAATACCGCCTCCGCATGGAAGGAATAGTTCACTGAAGAGTTCCTGAGTAGTGATCCCGAAATGTCCTCAAGTAGTGATAAGAAAGATTTCTCAACTACTACGGCACAGTTAGTTAGACTTGAGATATTGCGATTGAATTACTCGTGTCGTTATTGTTTCTTGTAAATGTTTTACGGTAATAATTCCCTACTCTATGTGCTATTCCTTTTAAAAATCTCCAGTCCTTTGAACTCTTCCATCACCAGTTGCCAATAATAAGGAATTTAATTATGACAGACAGCTATCCAGCAGTTTATTAGTTCTCATAGAAACGGGATACGGTACGATAAAAATATTGACTGAAAGCTTAATTTTCTAGCGTGTCTACTAAAATAATAATAATAATAATAATAATAATAATAATAATAATAATAATAATAATAATAATAATAATAATAATATGGGTTTAATGTTTTTTTACAGTAGATTTTAAGAACCATCGATAAGTACAAAAACTGCCGTGGATATCAGTTTAACTTGCTACTATGTCTACTGCGGTTATCTCGCTTTAAGCATCCTAAACAGCGAACAACTGTTTTGGAAACAGATCCCACAACCTTGAACAACCACGTTACGAACCTAGTCAAGGGACAGTTCATTAGTCATCAGCTCATCATCATGCCAATATTAATTTTAATTCTAGACGAGAAAGTTAGGCAATGCAGTTCTATGCAAAACAGATTTCGAGCACATTTTTTTTTGTTTCCTACTGTGATCTGGAGATGATCAATCACTCAATCACTACTGATCTGCATTTAGGACAGTCGCGCAGGTGGCAGATTCCCTATCTGTTGTTTCCTAGCCATTTCTTAAGTGATTGCAAAGAAATTGGAAATTTACTAAACATCTCCCTTGGTTAAGTTATTCCAATCCCTAACTCTCCTTCCTATAAACGAATATTTGCCCCAATTTGTCCTACTGCATTCCAGCTTTATCTTCATATTGTGATCTTCTTGTAGTGTGATTTTCTTGAACTGTAACCTCAATTTCTTTTATTAATCTCTCAAACATTTTAAATACTTAAATTAAGAGTAAATATACTGGTAAGCATAATTTAGAAGAAGAGTAAGCCGAGAGTAAGAGAATGGTCGACGTTACTATGACAACACGGTATGCAGTGTCCAGGAGGCCTTGAATGTGAACTCCAGGAGGCTAAACACATGAGATTTCTCATCAGAGCTGTTATGTAACATTAATAAGTATCCAAGTGGCTGAAGGAGTAACTAGTTCTCGGGAAGACAAAAGGGCGTTCGCCGCTTCCAGCCAGCTATTCTAATATGATACTAAGAAACACATCGTTCCTTTGCGAGGATTTTTGAGTCATGCTGGAAGGAAATTGCTTGGTTGAGAATAGTCCCACTGCTGGAGGAACAATGAGGCAAGAGTTCACGTCGAGTCTAACAAGGTACTAGCTTTTCAAACTCCCATGCTACGTAACGTAAGGTCATTAAATATAGGAAACGAACTGTTATTAAATTTAACAACTCCCTTCAAGGCTGAAAAGAATGATTCACATCAAACTACAATCCTCTTTTTATTTTTAAAAAACTTCGCACCCGTACGTATATTTTCTCGGATTCACGGAAAGGTATAGAATCATAGATATGTTTTGTCTTCCGTTCTTCCATCCATGCAGTGGTTGTTCTCATCTTGGGTTTTTCAGCAAGACTATGTTTGTTCACCAAAGTTCTAAACCTAGGCCTGCCCCATATCATTTCACCTGTTATGCTGATTTTTGAAGATCTTTCATACTGTCCATTCTTTGAATATGGCCATACAATTTCAGTCGTCTTTTTTTTCTAATAGTATCTGATATTTTCTCAGAATGATAGCATAATTCATTGTTTTTTGTTAGTCTAAGAAGATTCAAAAACACTCTGCTTTCTACAGGGTCTTCGTTTTAGCTGGCTCCGTAGCACCACTCAGAGCAATATATCTCTCGGCAAATGAGTCACCCGGCTATCGCCTTCCGTGCGTGTTCCCCTGACACACGGAGCAAGCCATAAAAAAGACCCTGTACTTCTCATTCTCCGCGGCCATGAACCAACTACTCGCACGAACCGCTGATCTCCACTGTACCGCTTGCCTGCTTTTTGTAGTTCGTTTTTGCAAGAGGTCAGCACTGCAGGTTCAAGATTGTGACGCTCCCATAGTCACCTCATTCGTTCTGCTGATGTGCTTTTGGTTTTAAACGATCTCTTCTTGAGTCTAGTTTCCTCCTACCATGCGTTTTCTATACACGTTTACCCGCTTAGTCACATATTTTGTGATTTTTATAATGCATGCCAAAGTTAGTCCATTTTTAGTCACAAAACCTTCAATATTCCTTTTAGTCAGATTTTGATATATTTATGCCTTATGGCTGGTGAACCTCTGAAAATTTCTGTTACGGAAGTCAGCGTCACAAAATGTGTGACGGAAGTGTAACCCTAGCAACCGTGCAGGCTGTGATGTTATTATCATTATCAGGCTATCACTCCTTAACAAGTATGATTGTCTTCCAAAGATAAAATTCAAATAACATGAGTTCTTTGATGTCTGTATAACCCAATTCTGGAGTCACAGACTCTTCCGTAATGTACGCACACGGTGTCTTGGGTAGCCACTGGTCCTTGAGTATTGATACTTCTGCTATTCATACCCTCTTTCCCAGCATTGCGTTTGTCGGTCGGAAGTTTCTTCCGCTGTAGTTCAAAGGGTATATGCCCTTGGTGGACGAGGCGACACCATTCTGGACGAGTGGATGCCACAAACTCCCTATTTTCAAGGTCAATTTGTAAGGTATGGATGGATGACCAATGTTACCTAGCAACCACACAGGCTGTGATGTAAGGTATGGATGGATGACCAGACAATGTTACCTAGCAACCACACAGGGTGTGATGTAAGGTATGGATGGATGGCCAGACAATGTTACCTAGCAACTACACAGGGTGTATTGTAAGGTATGGATGGATGGCCAGACAATGTTACTTAGCAACCACACAGGGTGTGATGTAAGGTATGGATCGATGGCCCAGACAATGTTACTTAACAACCACACAGGGTGTGATGTAAGGTATGGATGGATGGCCAGACAATGTTACTTAGCAACCACACAGGGTGTGATGTAAGGTATGGATGGATGGCCAGACAATGTTACCTAGCAACCACACAGGGTGTGATGTGAAGTATGGATGGATGGCCAGACAATGTTACCTAGCAACCACACAGGGTGTGATGTAAAGTATGGATGGATGGCCAGACAGTGTTACTTAGCAACCACACAGGGTGTGATGTGAAGTATGGATGGATGGCCAGACAATGTTACTTAGCAACCACACAGGGTGTGATGTAAAGTATGGATGGATGGCCAGACAATGTTACTTAGCAACCACACAGGGTGTGATGTAAAGTATGGATGGATGGCCAGACAATGTTAATTAGCAACCACACAAGGTGTGATGTAAAGTATGGATGGATGGCCAGACAATGTTACCTAGCAACCACACAGGGTTTGATGTAAGGTATGGATGGATGGCCAGACAATGTTACCTAGCAACCACACAGGGTGTGATGTAAGGTATGGATGGATGGCCAGACAATGTTACCTAGCAACCACACAGGGTGTGATGTAAGGTATGGATGCATGGTCAGACAATGTTACTTAGCAACCACACAGGGTGTGATGTAAGGTATGGATGCATGGTCAGACAATGTTACTTAGCAACCACACAGGGTGTGATGTAAGGTATGGATGCATGGTCAGACAATGTTACTTAGCAACCGTGCGCGCTGTGTCATATGACTGGCGGTCATATGAAATTAGCGGCCGTCAATGGATGACAATGACCGGGAGACATGTTTATGATCATTTAATTTTCGGAAAGGGAAAAGTGGTATCTGTTTATTTTTCTGATTTTTTCTCGAGAAAAATCAAATTATACCTGACTGATTTCCGCGCAACACCGGCAGAACTGACTTCGGAACTCCAAAACCATCTTAACTGGGCGGCCATGTCGTGATGACATGCGTGGTACGTCGGCTACCGTAGTCAGATCTTACGTATTCATCGTTCTACTTTAAAATAACACACAAATCATAAAATTGTGAATATAAACTCGCTTTCTCTTCTTCAAAGCCCCAAAACACATTCATGATTCTATGTTTTTCAGTGACCCGGAGAAAATGTTTCGAGTGCGAAGTTTCAATGCTGAAAACATTTCTCAGAAGACAAAGTAGGGGTCCTCATACTACGAAAAACGTAAAATTAAGTAATTTCCTCAATTGTGCCGAAATTTGAAGGGCCAAAGGGCCCAGAAAGGTTTCAAATTGTGAGTCTTGGATAGCTCTATCATAATAAAAAAATTCGAAAATAACTTCCGGCCTGAATGCAGTACCCGAAAATATCGCTTGTTTCTTTACACATTTTCATTTTGACTCAAATCCTAGACAAATTAATTTATATAATTCTTTCTGCATGTGTTCCTTGGTTCAATACTTTGAGGCGTTTTTTGATTTTTTTTGAAAATGTCCACACTGAATGTAGTTATAAGGACTTAATTGAAACTCTGAATTAACTCACACTAGCGCTCGTAGTGGTAGAAAAAGGCAAACTGCTAATCTAATCGACCGGATAACGATGATTAAGAAAAGGATTGGAATTTTTAGGAATAAAAATAATATATGCTCATACTTTATTATATTGTATTTATCTAAAATTCGTAGCTCATATCCCTAGGATATTTTCAACATTGAGTTGCTTGCCTGAAGGGTCAAACCTGTGTATTATTATTATTATTATTATTATTATTATTATTATGAAACGACAGTGCCAGAACTTCACTTTCATGCTGCAATTAGATTAGTACATTCCTAAGCTAAAGCAGTAATGAAATGTCGTATGGCTTTTAGTGCCTGGATATCCCAGGACGGGTTCGGCTCGCCAGGTGCAGGTCTTTCTATTTGACGCCCGTAGGCGACCTTCGCGTCTTGATGAGGATGAAATTATGATGAAGACAACACACACAGCCAGCCCCCGTGCCATTGGAATTAACCAATTAAGGTTAAAATCCCCGACCCGGCCGGGAATCGAACCCGGGACCCTCTGAACCGAAGTCCAGTACGCTGACCGTTCAGCCAACGAGTCGGACGCTAAAGCAGTGTCTGTTGTTGACATCAAAACAAAAACGAAATACAGACAGCCTCCCACGCACTACGTCATAATTCAAGGTTGTCAATCCAACATGGCCATCCGTGGTGTATTTGAAGATGAGTGTAGTGTTACAACATTGGAATTAACGCAACCTTGCTGGGAATCGAACGCGAGACCCTCTGAATGGAAAGCCTTTACGTTGGCCATTCACGCAGGAATTAAAAAAAATTATAAACAAATGCATGCATAAGTAACTAACGCAATCATAGTCGTAACTTTCCCCCATTGTAGCGCGACGTTGAACACACAGCAAAATAAAAGTGTAAGTGCGCAATTGGGAACATGCATAATTTTCAAAAATATTTTTTTTGAAAAGTACACCAATGAAATAGTACGTAAACGTATTACATTGTGGTATGTTGCCTTGTTTTCTACCATTAAAAAATTGTTTAATAGTGCCTTTCCGCAAGGCGAGTGAAACGGCCTCTGACGTAAGCGGCGCGCTGTGACGTCACGATCCAGTACCGCATGGAGCTCTACCAGCCGTTGTGCATCAGCCGTTGCTAAAAGCCGATTGTTTATTATTCATGATCGCGAGTATCTTCGAAATGACAGAAGAAAGGTTCTAAACAGCACAGTCAGACAATCTACCATGTGTAGATGTCATCATTCTTGAAAAATGTGACTTTTGTGGCCGCAGAAATTCGCGGATAACAAGCAAGTTTGTAAGTGGCGTCTTTTATATACGTGCAATGTACTGTAACCCATAGTATTAGGATAACAACGAACGTGGATAGATATCACATCACTTTCAACATTTCCTTCTAGACTGATTCCCCTATTAAAGAATAACATTACATTTTCGGGCTTTCAGCATTAGTAAAGTAAGAAATCGGATTTCAGCACTAACATAAACATATAGGTAGCATTATAGTACTAGTCCGCTTCTGTGGTGTAGTGGTTAATGTGTGCCACTCCCGGAGGCCCGGTTTCGATTCCCGGCTCTGCCATGAAAGTTGAAAACAAACAGTACGAGGACTGGAACGGGGTCTACTCAGCCTCGGGAGGTCAACTGAGTAGAAGGGTTTCGAATCCCACCTCAGCCATCCTCGAAGTGGTTTTTCGTATTTTCCTACTTCTCCTCCAGGCACATAAGGCCACAGCCGTTTCCTTCCCTCTTCCTTGTCTATCCCTTCCGATCCTCCCATCCTCCAACAAGGCCCCTGTTGAGCATAACAGGTGAGGCCGCCTGGGCGAGGTAATGGCCCTCCTCACCAGTTTCATCACCATACTCAAAGTCTCAACGTTCCAGGACACTGCCCTTGAAGAGGTAGAGGTGAAATCCCGCTGAGTCCGAGAGAAAACCAACCCTGAAGGATAAACTGATTAAGAAAGAAAGAAAGAAGGAAAGAAAGAAAGATCATAGTACTATAGGGCTATAATCTATCATTCCCAAAAAAATATATATTTATGGTTGGGACAACTGGCCTACCCACTTCCAGGGCCCATGAAAGAGAATTAAATATCTTTGTGGAGGGAAAAAGTTAAACATGATAAAGATAAATATGACTTCATCTATTTTTCACAAGTCGGGCTGAGTGGTTCAGACTGTTGAGGTGCTGGCCTTCTGACCCCAACTTGGTTCAGTCCGGTGGTAGTTGAAGGTGCTCAAATACGTCAGCCTCGTGTCGGTAGATTTACTGGCACGTAAAAGAACTCCTGCAGGACTAAATTCCTGCACATCGGCGTCTCCGAAAATCGTAGAAGTAGTTAGCGGGGCGTGAAGCCAATAACATTAATTACATTTGGCTTTTAACAAGCTGAACATATCAGGAAAGAAAGTGTCCTGGTGACATTTTAGTCGCTCAATACAGGAATGTCTTTGGGTGCTGTGACTTTTACTTTTTTTTTTTTTTTTGCTTTACGTCACACCGTCACATATAGGTCTTATGGCGACGATGGGACAGGAAAGGCATAGGAATGGGAACAAAACGGCTGTGGCCTTAGGTACGGCCTCAGCATTTGCCTGGTGTGAAAATGGGAAACCACGGAAAACCATCTTCAGGGCTGCCGGCAGTGGGGTTCAAAACCCACTATCTCCCGGATGTGAGCTCACAGCTGCGCGCTCCTAACCGCACGGCCAACTCGCGCGGTATTTTTACCCTTCGGTTTATTGACTTGGCTTGTATAACCTAAAACCAATTAAGCTCTTCAATAAAGACATACATAACTGTCCCATGCCAAGATATATTGGTAGAATTTGTTTGGTATGGTATGCGATGTGCTATTGCACATCGGAACTCTACACCATTTATAAGTTTTCTGCCTCACTGTCTGCGCAGGATTCATTTTAAGTCTAAAATATACTACTCAGATTATTATCCAATGTATAGACCTCGAATTTAACCATACTAGACACTAACGTAAAGTAGAAATACGCGAAGTGTATCCTACTTCTCACAGCACACTGTGTTATTTCGTCTGCTAATTCAGTCAACCTGTACGATGACGTCAGACCAATGAGATCGCGTGCTTGCGTGACGTGACATTTTCGTAGATTTTTATCACGTTTGGAGTTATTATTTGTACATTCTGATCACATTTTTGAATTCTGCATGAAATTTTGAATCAGATTAGCATATTTTTAATTAAAACCCCGGATCATGCATGTTCCCTATTGCATATTATGTACAAACTACTGTACATCCGGTCACCCATGACCCCAGGAAAGAGCTAGGTAGACATTTTCTTCGAGGCTGAGTTAACGCTGATTATTATGTGTGTGTGTCTAACAAGGGGAAGACACCAAACATACATAATGAAATGTGACACAACCAGTATGACGTAATAGAAAATGAAAATCCACAGCCTGTTTCCAGTCATTCGACCGGGTCAAGAAGGTAATGAATGAAGCCCCATCTAGCGGCGAGAATAGGAAATATGCCGGCTGCCGAAGCCTGTCGCATTCCTCTGGGGCAATGATAAATGAACGACAGATTAAATGAAATCATATAGGAGAATGCTGTTGGAATGAAATATGACAGGGAAAACCGGAGTACCCGGAAAAAACCTGTCCCGCCTCCGCTTTATCCAGCACAAATCCCACATGAAGTAACCGGGATTTGAACCACGGAACCCAGCGGTGAAAGGACGGCGCGCTGCCGCCTGAGCCACGGAGGCACTACATAATAGAGATAGGTACCAAGTAACGTGTCGTCTTTGAGTTTGGGGCCACTACCCCACATCAACGTGCAAGGAGTGAAGATACGTCATATTGTATTATTTGTAACAGCGTATATCACTCTACTTCCAAGGCCACACGTCGTGGCGGCGTACGGTTAATGTTTACGATGCGGGACTAGCAAGTGGAGGATCCCCAGTTCAAACCCCACCAGAGTAATTTGTGTAACATCATGGATACATTTTAGTTCCATTTTATCGTAACGTGCTTTGAGGCAATGTATAGGGGTACCCTGCACCTACCGAATACCACCCAATAAGACGCGCAGACGATCGCAGTTAATGTCCTGTTGCAGAAAAGTGGAATTATATATCTCACCAGTGTTGTACAATGATCATTAATTATCTCGTGTGGACAAAAATCGCTCTGTGTTTATAAATCCAGCGCATTATGAACGTCAAAATTTGACATTCATTGTCAACAGTACATGCCTTTCGTTACAACAGATGTTCCCCGTTTCAAAAAGCATTAAACTGAGAAGAATATGCTTGTCAACATCGAGGGGGTTCAATTCTAAAGTCATCGACAAGATCTGCGAAAAAACAAAAAACAAAAAACAAACTAAAAACCACAAAAACGCATAACCTTCCTCGTTAGACGATTAATGAGTACTTTACCACCTTCTCAATCATCTACTTTTTAAAATAATAATAATACTTATTGGCTTTACGTCCCAGTAACTACTTTTACGATTTTCGGAGACGCCGAGGTGCCGAAATTTAGTCCCGCAAGTGTTCTTTTACGTGATGATGATTATGATGATGCTTGTTTAAAGGGGCCCAACATCTAGGTCATCGGCCCCTAATGGTATGAAACGTCATGACATTTTAAAAGTCCATAATCCTCCACTGACTAGAATTCGAAAACGTGAGGACGAAGAAGAATGGATGGATATGAAGTTAAAACAATCAGTGGATCCGACCCGAAATGCCCCACATTCCCAGAAACTAGCGTTAAATAATAGTATTACTGACCAAGGGACTGCTTCTAAAGCACATTCCTGAATCAATGATGCTTGTAGTGGAAACGAGTCCAAAATCCAGGTCATCAGCCCCTCATAATGGTACTTACCGCTAGGAAAGTAGAACGATGGTATTTGACATGGTGCGGTACTAATCAAAAGTAGCGTAGACTCACGGTATTCCACACATTATGGTACTACTCATAAGTAATGTAATGCGTACATGTAACACAGACCTATGGTTTTTCGCACATTGCGGCGTTCCTCACATAAGTGGACTAACCACAGGGACTCGCACTATCCCGTGGTATTCCTCACATAGTGGGTACTAATCATAGGCAAAGTCACTCACCCATGGAATCGGTAATATAGTGGTACGAATCACAGGTACTGTAAAACTCACCCTGATTCACACACTGTCGCTACTAATCACAAACCTATTGTGTACCTAATATACTGATACTACGCGCAAGTAAAAGAGACCCATGGTGTTCCCCGCGTGATGGTACTAATTACAAGTAGTCTCATGGTTCTAATTTGATCATCCCTTGGTCGCCCTTTTTAGTCGCCTCTTACGACAGGCGGGGGATACCGTGAGTGTATTCTTCGTCTGCATCCCCCACCCACAGAGGGGTTCTACATGCCATCAAATGTACTGACACGAGGCTGACGTATTTGAGCACCTTCAAATAAATAAATAAATAAATAAATAAATAAATAAATAAATAAATAAATAAATAAATAAATAAATAAATAAATAAATAAATAAATAAATAAATAATAAATAAATAAATAAATAAATAAATAAGCAAGCAATTCCATTACTTCTGCTCATTCACTTCCTAACTCTGCATAGGTGGCAATAGCAGCGTCTCCAGGATCAGTCGATTGTGGTGGTGGTAGTTACAAAATTATGATAGAACACAATGAAGGTGCATGTGTGGTGCGCGAACTTGCCATTATACGGACACTGATACAAGTGAATTATGTTGATATTCAGTTTGCAGTACACTAAAAAACTTACATTAAAATACAGAACCAGAACAATACGATCAAGGTCGACAGTTTTACAGCGAATGGTATGTTCAGTTTACAATCTAAAATCCAACTTACGAGGCTGATGCAAGTGTAATGGACTAGTATAAGTTGGAAACAATTCTCTAACCCATGGATGAATAATGAAAATATCGAGCTCGATTATTATTATTATTATTATTATTATTATTATTATTATTATTATTATTATTATTATTATTATTTACGTAGTCATGTACGGACTTTATTTTGTATAAATCGTGGTCGTGACAAAACATGTGAAGTTATGTCACGACACGTCTGCTGTATGTATATTAATATGAGTTTATTTAATTTAAGAACACGTAATTAATAGTATATAATTTATTATTACCTGTAAATATGATGTATAAATCCAATGTAATGTTGTGCAATACAGGGTAATAGTCCAGAACATTCGATCCATTTGCAAATAGGTTATTATTAGGTCTCGGATGTTTAAGACCTAAAAATAGCCCAAATAAGCAAGCAAATATGACCTCAAAAGTGACGAAATATGAAGTAAAAATTACAAAATATGACTCAAAAATAGTTGGCGAGAGTGTTTTAAAAATTCCGTTTTACACTCTCGCTAACTATTCCATGTGATTGTTGTACTGGATTTCAATACTTGCATGAATTTCTGAGCTAGCAGTTTCTAAACGAGTAATTGCGCTCGATATAATTCCAAATGTCGACTATATACCGTATATATGCCAGACTTTCTGACAAACTGTTCGAAAACAATTCCTACCCAATCTTGATAGAAGAGGCAGAGTATTCCGCTTGTACTAACTGCAGATGTGATACCGAGAAGCAGTTTTGTAAACACTACTTCGGATTCGGTACGTTGAAGATGATTTTGCACAGCTACAGCTGTCGTCAAGCCGCCAAAATATGACCGAAATATGGCGCATTTGCGAAAATAGCTGAAAATATGACCTTATGACAAAAGTAGCCAAAATATGCATTTATATGACAAATAAAAATCACTTAATTGTGACGATAATCACCTGATTTGCACCAAAATCCAATCAGGCAAGGAAATAGAGGCAAAGAAAAAGTTATGACTTTTCCTAAACATCCGAGCCCTAGTTGTTAGAGACTCTAGAAATTACGAGAAAACATGTTGTGTCATACTTTTCTAAAAGCCTGGCCAGGCAACGTATATAAACAGGCAGTCTTGGGAGTTAAGAGTCAGAGTTGTTAGCGAGAGTTGCTAGTGAAAGTCGTTAGTCGAGTATGTGAACTTATGCTGTGATTTTGTTGTATTGGTTGACATGCGAATGTTGCAGTCTTCTTCTTCTTCTTCTTCTTCTTCTTCTTCTTCTTCTTCTTCGTAGAGGTGTTTTTCAAGACAGCTGTTTATTAGTGCAAGGATCATGTATGTACTGTTGGGAGATCAGAAGAATGCACATGCCCGGTGAGGCACGGGACGAAGGGGTTTTCACTAGCAGAGCCAGTGACGCAATGGTTACCATAGCAACTCCGCTACTATCCAGGCGATTTTATATTATCTTCTACTGGCAACTCTTCACTCTTGTCAGTTGTAATCCAGCAAACTGCAAAGTGTCAGTTAATGTTTTCGTGTAGCAGATACGAGCAGATAAGAGCCGATCTGTCTCGGCAGAACAGGCAAGTTCGTGCTTGCAGACCACATTCCTCATTCTTGCATTCTTCTCATCTCCACACAGTATAGTGTGTATATAATTCGTAAATAAAACCGTGTACACAAGTGACATCATCGCGTGTGTGCGTCTTTTTGCTTACAACAAGGCTTCTTAGAGATAGATTCAACAGATCTGTTGGTTCTACAATGATGACTCTGAATGTATTTAGTTTATTGTCAGTTTATATTTTTTTTGGTAAAATTTTCCATGGGAGGGTTCTAACTAATCCCATACACCCCCCCCCCCCCCCGCCGGCTACGCCTTTGGGTGGCAATGGGAAATACGGGGGATTGAGCCAACTGCAGTTGTATGTTTTGTGTAACTGTCTGGTCCCTTCCTAACCTGCTCAGCTTTATTGTGGCTGCACTTGCCACGGACGTTCTTTTCTCAATTTAATTTATTATACATTCAGGCCAACCCTCATGTTTCGAACCTCCATTACTTGACTTTTCAGTATCTCGAAGTAGCTTAAATTTCCCGACCGTTTCTCCTATTCTTCACGTGTATTTATTTCTCTATTACTGGAAATTCGGTTGCACGAACTTCTCGATTTCTCGAAGCAAACATTTACTTCCTTGAAGAAAATAAAAAATACTCTGTAACTCGAATTTTGTGGAACATTAATAACTGTTGTGCAATACGGCATTTGTGGTTTGTGAGGAACAGTTAACAAGTAAAGGAACTGTTACAGTCATGATCGGAGTTAATAAGACGGGAACCGAAAAATCTAAAATTTCTAGTAATCGGAAAATCGGCGAAGCCTCGCTGTTTCTCTGGTTGTGAATCAATTACCGGTCGCGTACAAAAGCGGATGACAAGCTCCATTTACGAATCTCGGCTGCGTGGTACTGACGAGAAGTTTCAACGTGAAGCGCTGAAAGGTTAACCGTAAGAAACAGAAGAGACTAACGGATTGTTTTCCAAAGGTGTTAATGAAGATATGTTTCTAGTTTCACTACTGCATGTACTGCATCCTGTCTTCTAAAAAGTTACTATAATAAGTGTTATACTTACAACTAAAAGTGCTTATCAAGAAAACTTGAAATAAAGCACTACAACACAGTACTGAAACCAGAATGGCTTTATGCCAGCGAATGTCTAGCACTGAACTACAAGCTTGATAAATTAGAAATATTAGAAAGAAGAATTATAAGGAAAATATTAGGTCCTCTAAGAATTGCAGAGTTTTGGAAATTAAGAAGTAACAATGAAATTTACCAGAACGTGGAAAGCATATCAGAAACAATAAGAAAAAGGAGATTGCTATTTCTTGGACACATTTACAGAATGGATGACGATAGACTAACTAAACGAATCTTCAAGTACCTTTGGGAAAATAAATCAACTACCATCTGGATTCAAGAAGTCAAGAAAGACCTGGAAAGGAACAACATACGAGAAGAAGAATTATTGGAAAGAAAGATTTTTAGGAAGAAAGTCTTACAAATGGAAAGATTCCAAGGGAGGAAGGAAAAGAAAACAGGCACAAGGTGGACTGAAGACAGGAAAAAGAAGCACAGTGAAACAATGAAAGAATACTGGAAGAAAAGGAAAGAACTACTAAGGAGGAACAATTGAAATTGTAACGTGGTCCTTAGAAGGCCGGAACGCAAGAAGAAGAAGAAGAAGAAGTGTTATAATTAAAGTGATGGGGTAAAATAGAGTTTATTTGTATATTTTTAAGTACTGTTAAAAATAATGTATTCAGTATAAGCCCGTAGATACATATGATTCAATATGCTCAAAAACGACATTCTCTATATTTCGAAATTTCGATAACTCGAAATAAAATTGAACTCTCGAGGTGATTCGAGATATCGAGATTCCACTGTACTTCTATATTTCTTGTGGGTTTGATTATTGTTTGTGCGGTTTCTTACTTGCAAACAGCAGCGCGAGATGCCACTGTCTGGGACATGCCAATGTGTACGATCGTATTATCATCATCTCGTCTACCACTGATAAAGTCTGTGTACGATAACAAGATTTACGAGCCGCGCCTGGAAACACCACACCATGTGCTCTCATTAACGTCAGAAGTACTTCTTTCTTGTACTTCAGCAGCCAAGCAGCATCTGTGTGAAATATTAATTAACTCACTGCAAGTTAACGGGCTGCCGGAAAAGCACTATCACATTACAGGTAGAGACAAAGAATAAGGCACGTGTGGCAACGCAGGTCATGCGATATGCACCGCCCAGCCTAGCCGTAACCATGGACACGGCACTGGCTGACTGCTTACGTCACGTCCAGTAGCCGGCACGGCCTCCTGCATCCACTCCGCCCGCTATACAAACACACGAACACAACCTTCTGCAACGCGTTGCCTGTGTTTGTGAAACCTTCACGGTCACTTGTCTGTCCAGCACAACCGATATGGAAATTACCTAAGAAACCTTCACATGCCACGAACCCTATTATCGAACCCTATTATCACAAAGGCATTTAATTTTCTACGCCGTTAATAATCGTAATCATTAAAAATTTCAGACAGAAAGTTTAGGCCAGGCGCGGCCGCACTTTGGGACGCAGGCGAAGCAGCTAACGCAGAGGAGAGCATATTTGTAATAATAATAATAATAATAATAATAATAATAATAATAATAATAATAATAATAATAATAATAATAATAATTGTACCGGGAGGTACACCCCAAAACCACGCATTCAAATTCGACGGCCAAATGAACCCCTCTATTGGTAAAACAGTGAAACTGAAACTACACGAACTTAGAACTTTACTCAGAAGATGTCACCACAGAAATATGATGCAATTTTGTTATTGTGCAGTTTCCTAGTGAATTTCTATTTGTTTTGTTTGACATTCATCAAGAAGTTTGGACATTCTTCCACAGATGACACCACTAAAAGCTATGATCATGCACTCTGGTGCGAAGTGAAAGAACTTAAGATTTAAAGTTTTGTATTTCTAGGTTTTTGTAACTGAGTGATGTTCATTTATTTTTGGGTTGGCAATTCTTCCTTTTATTTCCGCCAGTTTTGAATCTAGCCAATCCCTAAATTTTGTAATTAATTTCCAACCTATCCCGTATTTCTTCTTCACCTTGTGTTTAACCAATAAAATCAAGAGGGCGTGTCCTGATTCATCTAGAATTATCTCGAACCTTCCCTAAGGGTTTATAAACTGCAGCTTTTCTCGCCTCTTGGCCAATTGATCATCTTACTGTGTGTGTGTGTCAAAGCAGGAGGCAGGCGGCCTCTTTCATCGGTGAGCAGTACATCTACAAGGTAATGGCCACATAACATCTTTCTTTCTTGCTAACTCCGCAGTTTAACCCGAGGATAGGTCCGAATCGTTGACTATGTAACCTACTTTTCTAAAAATGTAACTTTCTGCCGGCTAATGTAAAAACTTCATAAAATCATTAACTGTAAATCGGGGATAGAGAGTGAATTACCCTCTCGAGCTCCCCTTCATCTTGGTTTGAGGTGACTACGTTTTTCTCTAACTTTTTTCCTATTGTAATGTGTTAATGTAGTTTCTATTCGAGTCACCTCAGTAGTTTGGGAATACCCCCTGTTTCATCGGCCTAGAGCCCCTTAGCTTTTTGTGTGCATATCTAGGAGTGCAAGTATACGCCTCCATTCATTTTGTGTTCGGGCCATTAATTTAACCTGTTATTCTTATTCCACGAAGGCCCAGTAGGTTGGGTATTTAATACCCCTGTAAAAGTAAGTTCAATTTTGTAAATGGTGGTTTGAGAGACCAGAGGGTGATGTAATGTTGCCTTGAGTAGGCAGTAGGAAACGGGGAGCCTGTTAGCTCTTTTTCAAATTTTGTGATTGTAATGTTGTATTTTGGGAGCAAATGTTCCATGAATTAGGGGATTTCTGCCCTTGAATAAATTTGTGCTCTTTGTAAATTTGAGCTTGTAGCTCAGGAAATGTAAAGCTAGGGGCTTAAAGCCCAAAGTGTTAAGGTTCTGAATCTTGGATTTTTCCCAATCTGGTTTAATGATTGCTACTTGTACCTGTAATATTAGCATGAAAAATTGTTAAGTTTAAAGTTCTGAAAATATAACCTTCAGTTTAAGTTTTAAATTCTATTCTTGACATTGTAGTTAGACCCATTCACCCCGGCACTTTCTTTCGCCTCTGCGTTCCATGGGAAACCCCGTAACAACAACAATAATAATAATAATAATAATAATAATAATAATAATAACAATAATAATAATAATAATAAAACAATGTTATTTGCTTTACGTCCCACTAGCTAATTTTGCGGTTTTCGGAGACGCCGAGGTGCGGGAATTTAGCTCCGCAGTAAATATACCGAAACGAGGCTGACGTATTTGAGCACCTTCAAATACAACCGAACTGAGCCAGGATCGAACCTGCCAAGTTGGGGTGAGAAGAGCAGCGCCTCAACCGTCTGAGCCACTCAGCCCTGTGAGAGCATATTTTAACGCAGACTTACGTTCTTCGACAACGGGTACATGGAAAGAAACATTTTAAGACGCCTTTTTAATGGTTATGAGTGTGTTTAGGGGTTGTAGTGAGGATGTAAAGGAGAGGACATATAGGTCTCTGGTAAGACCCAAACTAGAGTATGGTTCCACTGTATGGGACCCTCACCAGGATTAATTGATTCAAGAACTGGAAAAAATCCAAAGAAAAGCAGCTCGATTTGTTCTGGGTGATTTCCGACAAAAGAGTAGCGTTACAAAAATGTTGCAAAGTTTGGGCTGGAAAAACTTTTGAGAGAGAGAAGACGAGCTGCTCGACTAAGAGGTATGTTCCGAGTGGTCAGCGGAGAGATGGCGTGGAATGACATTAGTAGAAGAATAAGTTTGAGTGGTGTCTTTAAAAGTAGGAAGATCACAATATGAAGATAAAGTTAGAATTCAGAGGAAAAATTGAGGAAAATATTCGTTTATAGGAAGGGGAGTAACTTACCAAGGGAGGTGTTCAATAAAATTCCAAGTTCCTTGAAACCGTTTAAGAAAAGGCTAGCAAAACAACAGGTAGGGAATCTGCCACCTGGGCGACTGCCCTAACTGCAGATCAGTACTGAATGATTGATTCTTTTGGTAGAATGTGTATATCGCCGAGAGACGATTATGTTTAATGTCTCAATTGACAAACAAAAGAGGAGGCTACATGTTACAAAAAATAAAAAATAAAAATTTGAAACGTATTTTTCATTAAATAGCTCTTCAAGGTAAGTCAAAATTTGTGCTAATATATGTGACGTCACACGCATACTCTGTTATAAGATGGCGCCGTGTTGAGTTGCGCGCTCAGTTGGAGGCAGTGTTGCCAACTTATATTTTCAAGATCCGCTAAATACTACTAAGAATCCGCCAAGAAATCCGATCTCAAATAATAATAATAATAATAATAATAATAATAATAATAATAATAATAATAATAATAATAATAATAATAATAATAATAATAATAAGAAGAAGAAGAAGAAGAAGAAGAAGAAGAAGAAGAAGAAGAAGAGAAGTGCCGTGTGCGTTGGGGCGCGCGGCTGTGAGCTTGCATCCGGGAGATAGTGGGTTCGAATCCCAAGGTCGGTAGCCCTGAAGATGGTTTTGCGTGGTTTCCCACTTTCACACCAGGCAAATTCTGGGGCTGTACCTTAATTAAGACCACGGCCGCTTCCTCGCAACTCCTAGGCCTTTCCTATCCCATCGTCGCCATAAGACCCATCTGTGTCGGTGCGACATAATAATAATAATAATAATAATAATAATAATAATAATAATAATAATAATAATAATAATAAAAGTAAATGTCTGCACTCATCTGATCTGTGAGTTTCACTTGTAGGCGTTTTAGTGCCGGGTGCAAACTACATGAATCCCCTACCTCAAGGGCCACACAGAGAACAGGCCAGTTCATTAAACGGTCTTCCTTCATAACATAAATATAAATGCTGCTCTCTCACAGTTTCATTATTTGTCGTCATTCGTCCATTAAGAGATGAGTACCCTTTCCCCACGCATTACAAATTATGATACCATGATCTCATAACATCAAATCCAAATAACTGCTAGCTCCTGACAAGAAATACGGAATAGCTCGGAGACAGACTGGAGTACAAATTTTTTTAAAAGGAAAAATGGATAAAACACTAAATTCCGCTATAATAAATCTAGAATTCCGCCAAAAAATCCGCTGTCCGCTAAATGATATATTTCTCCGCCGACAGTCTTCTAATTCCGCCAAATTTAGCGAAAAATCCGCTGAGTTGGCAACACTGGTTGGAGGTTCGCTGTCGTTGTGAATACGTCATGGTCAGTTGTATAGAATAACAAATTTAATAATAGGGATTAGCCGATTTTAATATAGACATCCAAAGGAATTTGAATGTTGTACCGAGGAACTATCCCAGCACATTGCGCAATTCATTCATCGATCTTACTTTTACTCGTAATATTTCTCCAGAAGTCTTAAATTATATCTCTTATTTCTCACACCACAGATCCATACTACACCGAGTCATTAATCACATTCCAAGTGTAGCATGTTCTATTGAATAAAATGTATTATCCCCATAATGTTTGTCTTTTATATCTAATAAATAACTGTAGTGAACTCTCGAAACCCTGCAGCAGTTACAATAGTCAGCCTACCGCAAATTATTTTGTAAAACCTTAACGGACACTCGTATCTGTCCAGCGCAGCCGATATGAAGATTATCTAAGAAACCTTCAACGTTCCCCTGATTACGGAAAACAATGGAACCTAAATTACCTCCCTGAAACCCTGAACTTTGTACGCCATTAATAACAAATAATCCATAAAAATATCATAAAGAGAGAAAGCTTAGGCCGCGCGCACATTGGGCGGCGACGGAAGCAGCTGACGCTGCAGTTCCCTAATATTCGGAAAAGGCGGCAAGATATGAGAGGAGAAAGGAAGAGAACAACAGGAGTCACCCGCTATTTGGACTTCAATGGTGGTGGTGGTGGTGATTATTGTTTTAAGAGGAAGTACAACTACGCAACCATCCTCTACATAACACTAATCAGGGGGAAAAAATGGAAGGGATCCGACACTTCGAAAAATGAAGGTATCGGCCAAAGGAAGACAAGGGCCACGAAGGGCGTGAACATCAAAGACTCCCTACCCCTCGCAAACCTAATAGCGTCGGGGTCGGAAAAGAACAAGAGTTGACCAAGGGAGATCGGATAGGACAGACGAAAGTGAGGAGCCTGGCACAAGTAAGAGTAAGCAATGCCAGGACTAAGCTGAGGGCCC
This sequence comes from Anabrus simplex, assembly GCF_040414725.1. Classification (NCBI taxonomy): domain Eukaryota; kingdom Metazoa; phylum Arthropoda; class Insecta; order Orthoptera; family Tettigoniidae; genus Anabrus; species Anabrus simplex. The sequence continues at coordinate 43,479,321 of NC_090274.1, read as the reverse complement.
CGTGGACGCCAACCCACGCCCCAAAGTTCAGAGCCCCTGAGGCCCCTTTTAGCCGCCTCTTACGACAGGCAGGGGATACCGTGGGTGTTATTCTACCGCCCCCACCCACAGGGGGTTTTGGACTTCGACCGCCTCGTATAAAATCAAGAAAGAACTCCCTCAACGTATCTACCACTTTAAAACAAATCACCAGCAACAGCGCGTCGAGACCTGTGGTGAAGTAGAACACAGCACCTTTCAGAGTGGATGGTACCCCATGAATCTCCACCTCCAGGACATGAGCTCAGCTGGGCTCCTTGGAGGTCACTTAATCATTTGTGGAATGGTATTGCAAGATTAGGCATAACCTAAAAAGGTCGACGGTATTTAGAAAAAAACAAAACAGAACTTTGTGACTGTGAGGAAATAGAAACTACCTACACCCGTCAAATATACTCTTGAACTGTGTTCTTGAAAAGATCATCAGAACCTGGCGGGTGAGATTACAGGAAACCAACTACAGTCCATTGAGAACAGGAACCAAATCCAAGGGGATCGCAACAGACTGCTTAGCATTTGCCGATGATATTGCTGTTCTCTCAAACGACATAGAAACCGCTAGAGCTCAAGTTGAAATTTTAAAGGAAATTGCCGAACAAACTGGTTTGCAGATATCGTTTGAGAAAACAGAAGTAATGACTAACATCAAAGAGGCTCCACAAAAACTCCATACAAAATACGGGGACATCACCCGAGTAGACAAATTCAAATACCTGGGTGAGATCATCATGAACAATGGACTGGACAAAGAAGCACTTCAGGAGCGAGTACGCAAACTGGAAATAGCCTACCAAACATCCCGCACAATCTACAACAAAAATGCCTTTCCCAAAACACCAAGATACGTCACTATGAAACAGTTCTGAAGCCAGTAGTTATATATGCAGCCGAAACCCTGTCTCTAAATGCCAACAAAGGACTCCTTGAAGAACTGGAGAAAAGAGAACGCAAAATTGTGAGAGGAATCTTGGGATCAAAGTACAGAAATGGAGTCCATCAAAAGAGATTCAACAAGGAAGTCTACAGCAAAATAGAGAAAATTACCGACACAATCAGAAAAAGTCGGGCACGATTTTACGGTCATCTGAAAAGAATGGACGGAAGAAAGTTAACTAAAGAAATATTTCACTTTTTTGATTCAAACACCAAAACCACAATTCCCTGGTTTAGAAATACCAAAGAAGACCTTCAAATGCTACATATCTCAGCTGAAGACGGCCTTAACAGAGATCTCTTCCGCAAGAAAATATTGACGAGCGGGCTAAACCGAGACGAGCAACCGAAGAGAAGACACGGTGCCCCTTGGACAGAGGAGCGTAAGCAGGCCCACTCACAAAGAATGAGGGAAATTTGGGCTCTAAAGAAGGCCAAGTTCAGTGTCAAATGCAACAAGACTTAACGTGGTCCTTGATGGCCCCAGCGAATTATATATATCTACACATCAAGACCTCGTTCAACCAACCAAAGAGGGAATTACTGTCGCCGGTTATTGGATGGACTCAGTGTGACGACACGAATTACATCTGTTAAGTGTCATGTATTTGGCTCCATGGCTAAACAGTTAGCGTGCTGCCCTTTGGTTACAGGGTTCCAGGTTCCATTCCCTCCAGGGTCGGGAATTTTAACCATAATTGGTTAATTTCGCTGACATGGGGACTGGGTATATGTGTTGTCTTCATCATCATTTCATCCTCATCACGACGTGCAGGACGCCAATGGGTGTCAAATCAAAAGACCTGCATCTGGCGAGCCGAACTTGTCCTCGGGACACTTCCGGCACTAAAAGCCATACGCCATTTCATTTTTTTATGAAATTGTAACATGTATGTTATTTTCTTCTTCTTCTTAATCTGTTTACCCTCCAAGGTTGGTTTTTCCGTCTGAATCAGCCGAGGGATCCCACCTCTACCGCCTCAAGGCTACTGTCCTCGAGAATGAGACTTTGCGTCGTGGGATAAAACTGAGGAGCAGGACCAGTACCCCGCCCAGGTACCTCACCTGCTATGCTGAACAGGAATCTTGCGGAGGGATGTAAAGACTGGAAGGGGTAGAACAAGAAAGAGGGAAGAAAGCGGCCGTAGCCTTGAGTTAGGTACCATGCGGGCATTTGCCTGGAGAAGTGGGAAACCATGGAAAACCATTTAACCAGTTGACCTTCCGAGGCTGAGTGGACCCCTTTCCAGCCCTCGAACTGCATTTCAAACTTCGTAGCACTAGCAGAAGGAAAACGTATGTTGAATGGACAGCTCTGTGGAACAGGACTACTCAACACAAAGGACGATACTATGCCTGCATTCAACCAGCTATCCCCCACAAACCATGGTATCAAGACGTCAGATGGGCCCGAGGCCAAGTAACTACCATCATTCGGCTGAGGTTCAACCATGCTTCATTTCCCGCTCACCTCAACAGGATTGGAGTTCTCCAATCGGCACAATGTCCGTGTAGCGCAAGAAACGCGGGAGATGTGAACCACATTATCTTCGAGTGCTGTAGAACTGTATCCTTTCGCAGAGAATTGTTCGCTACCCTTGTGCATCTCCGGGTTCCCTTACCCACACATATTTGTGACTTCCCCACTCGGAGAACAATCATCAAATGAGAAATGCAACCATTCAAGCTAAGGGCGCCAATCTTTAAGTTGAAGACTTAAAGATAAAAATTTATAATCAAGCTTGGACGGACTCTTATCACAGGGGTGGGGTGATAGTGCACTAATCATTAAGCAGGAGAATTAAAAATCAAAAGGCTAATTAAGGCAGATTGATTAAAGTGAACTCGAAAAATACTATTTATTAGATTTAATATAAATGACGACGGTTTAACGAAGACTGAATTTAAAATAGAAAATGAATTTAATAAAAAAATTGAATGACTCTACTTCGCGAAAACTTGCAATATCTTTAACTCGCTTGCTCACCATTTAGTCTTGTTCTGCTGGTCCTTGGAAGGCTTCCCTCCTTGTAGCTGGAACATCATCGGTCGTCTTTGATATCTCTTCATCTGCAGCGAAGTACCATTCCTGCCTTGCAAATTGCACCCACCACTAATTGGAAGATGACTTCAAAACTAGCACTCCCTATTATGCTTCATCCCGTATATTGGAGATAAGCCCTAAGTCATAGTTAGCAGAACCACCTTGGGTTATTTGGAGAGGATACTCAATTAAGAATCCTTCCAATTTTACTGAAAATGTTCTCTGAAATTCCATTTCTATCTAGATTAATACTACCTATTGACTTAGACTGGTTCAAACCGGTCTTGTAGCCGAGCTGTACGTACTTCCTGATGAGAGTGGCTATACACCCCTCATTCGGAATTTCTGAGTACCACGTCGTGGTAAATTAAGTAAAATACTAACGTAGAATCAAACGAAGAAGATCAAGTAGAATGCAGCCGAGTCCAGTAGTAGAGATGCAAGATATAAGATGAGGCCAAGAGCTCCAGCATGCCCTTTTATAACCTTCTCTGGTGCTAATTACAGGTCGCAACACGTGGTCCAATCAGATGACATGTCTCTCCCCACTCCAGATATTAGAGTTGACGGGTCTTAACTCTGATATTAACTGTTCTTCTATTGGTCCATTCTCTCAGTATCCATGGCAATATGACGCTCCTTTCAAAATATAGGCGTAGATCAGTTTGAATAATTCTGGTCGAAATACGGTAGCTTACGTTAGGACGCGTGAACACGTGCTCGCTTTCCCAGAACTTGGTGTCTAAATTAGTCCTTTCTCCCTCCTCGGTGATGTGGCAATATAGAGGAAATCTACTGCAAGTTAATTTTAAACAAATGTCGCAAGAATCTAAGTGAATATTAGAATATTCAGCCCTCGTTTACAAGTCGTAGTTACAAAGTAATGAAATGATAGTGAGCAAATGATTAAACATGAATTATAATACAATTACATACCAAAATAAATATCATGACGTTAAATTTCTGAATTAATTACACATAATAAAATTAACATAATTCCACTGTAACGTCTGGAACGTTACATATTCAGCTATTACTGACAACTGGAGACTTACGTGTGTACAGTGCAATTGCAACATACTTCACAAAAACTGGTGTTAATATCTAAACAGTAAGTGTCTTTCTTTCAAGTGTGTTTTGCTTCCTTTTTGTTCTGTTCTAGGTCATTTCTGTTATTTTGTATGTCTTTTAACTTGTTGTCCCTTTTTATTTCTCTTTTCTGTAACAATTTTTATCATTGTACAATATTGATGGCCAAATGCCCTATGGACGAAGGTCAAAATAAATTTAAAAAAAAACAAAGAAACTTCGTAGCAGAGCCAGGAATCGAATCCGGGCCTCAGGGGGTGGCAGCTAATCACGCTAACCACTACACCACAGAGGCGAATGTTATGTTTATTTATTTATTTATTTATTTATTTATTTATTTATTTATTTATTTATTTATTTATTTCGACCCCTTAGGATCTCGAGTGACTTGTGAAGCACCTCTTCATTCTTTCACTCCTATTTCTCTCCGCTTTTATGATTTGGATCGTGATCCTAGTATCGGTTCATTTGTAACTTTCGACGAGCTTATTTTTAAATGTATTTATGTATATTTGTATTGTATCAACGCTCTGACACAAAATAATAATAATAATAATAATAATAATAATAATAATAATAATAATAATAATAATAATAATAATAATAATAATAATAATAATATAACAATTCTACCACCACAAATTGAGAGACAGGGCAGGGTAGTTCTGCACCTAGTACTTCTGTATACTCCACACAGTGTTCGAAACACAGTTTCCTGCGAACGTGTCATGTACTTTGTTGACACATAAAGGAGAAAATTTTTCTAAGCCCTTCGGTCTCACCATGTTTTATACATTGCGAGCAGCTACGTGGACTAAGTGAAGACTAAATTGAAACTAGATATTTGGAGCGAAATTACCAGGGAAGTCGAATACTAATGACGTTAAGTACTATCAAAACAAAGTATTCACGAACTAGTTTGACAAACAATTCACAACATACTTGAGGTGAAAGCGCACAGACATGTATAGAAAACAAACAATCGTAATTTAATGAAACAGTCAGTAATTTTCTTTTTTTTTGCTAGGAGCTTTACGTCGCACCGACACAGATAGGTCTTATGGCGACGATTGGATAGGAAAGGCCTAGGAGTTGGAAGGAAGCGGCCGTGGCCTTAATTAAGGTACAGCCCCAGCATTTGCCTGGTGTGAAAATGGGAAACCACGGAAAACCATTTTCAGGGCTGCCGATAGTGGGATTCGAACCTACTATCTCCCGGATGCAAGCTCACAGCCGCGCGCCTCTACGCGCACGGCCAACTCGCCCGGTATCAGTGATTTTCGTAAATACAACAAATAAAATATGGAAATAAAAACCGAGCAACTTGGTCGTGCGGTTAAGTGCGCGCAGCTTTGAGCTTGCATTCGAGGGATGGTGGGTTCGAACCCCAGTGTCGGCAGCTCTGCAGAGGTTTTCCGTGGTTTCCCATTTTCACACCAGGTAAATGCTGGGGCTGTACCTTCAATTTTTTACAATTTGTTTTACGCTGCACCGACACAGAAAATTCTTATGGCGACGATGGGATAGCAAACGCCTTGGTGTGGGAAGGAAGCGGCCGTGACCTTAATTAAGTTACAGCCCCAGCATTTGCCTGGTGTGAAAATGGGAAACCAAGGAAAACCATCTTCAGGGCTGCCGATAGTGGGGCTCGAACCCACTGTGTCCCGGATGCAAGCTCACAGCTGCGCGCCCCCTAACCGCACGGCAAACTCGCGCGGTGCACCTTAATGAAGGCCATGGCCGCTTCCTTCCCACTCCTAGGGCTTTCCTATCCCATCGTCGCTATAAGACCTATCTGTGTCGGTGCGATGTAAACCAAGTTGAAAAAAAAAACATGAAAAACACGACAGGATATCACACAATAATTCGGCTTTCCTAAATGGATTTTTGACACCGGAAATAGGGCTGAAAAAGTAGGACAATAACGGCTTTCTGGGAGGTCGAGTCATCCAAATAATTCAGTAGTTTGTACTTTTTCTATGGCACTTACCTATGAAATATAGGGAACGGTTCTTCCGGTTCCATTGGTCTTTGTGCACTACAACTTTCCGGGTGAACAGAATTTCGTATAATGTTCAGAACATCGTTGAACTGGCTTCTGTTTAAACGAAGGTAGTTACTTCACTGTTTATCAGAAAATTCCGACATCAAGGCGAATTGACCGTGAGTTGTTCTCTTCTTCATATAGCCTACTCGCTTTTCCAGGTTGACCTTTATACGTTTTGATATGACATTAATGAGCACAATAGTATTCATTTTATTACGGATATGTTTTTGGGCCGTGGGTTTATCTGGATATTAATTAGAGTCATCAACTTAGCGTGGACAGAAAAAGGACTGTGTGGTAATCAGGCAACCAGTCTTCATCATCAACATCCTCACGTTATTACCGTGTACTAGAACACAGCAGGTACAAACGGCGTCGTGTTTTAAACCGAGTTTCCACTGTGTTTGGTGTTTCGTCCAGGTCACAGTAAATCCCCTTACACATGGTAACGTCACCGAGGGCAGCAGATTTTTTTTTTCTCATAATACGTACCCTGCGAATATTTATGACTACACAACTACACAACTGTGTGTTAAATCTGCGAACATTTTGTTGGACGTAGATCTTGATTGGTGGGGCTATCAAATACACTATAGAGAATACGAGCAACTTTGCGAGATATCGCAAGACATTGATTGCCAGCGCACGTAGCGACACGGCCGTGAAACATTGTTGTACTCTCGTATACTATACATTATGAATTATGCCGAAAGTGTAAGGTTCCAACTCGTCTTTAATCAAAAAGTGGTTACAAGAGTTTCCCCATTTCACATCGGATGGTAAAAATACATTCAGTGTCGTTTACAGCAAAGAGGTGAGTGAAACTTCTTTTATATTTACCCCTAACGAGTTGTTATCAATTTAGCAAAATAAACATGGTATTTTAATTTATGCCTATTGAAAAATGTAAAATTGAAGCTGCCTAAATATATTTTAGAAGCTATTTGAGAGTCTATTTTAGGCAGCTAAAATAACATTTAAGTACCTAAAAATCCAAGGTTTTTTTTTGTTTGCTATTTGCTTTACGTCGCACCGACACAGATAGGTCTTACGGCGACGATGGGGTAGGAAAGGCCTAGGAATTGGAAGGAAGCGGCCGTGGCCTTAATTAAGGTACAGCCCCAGCATTTGCCTGGTGTAAAAATGGGAAACCATGGAAAACCATCTTCAGAGCTACCAACAGTGGGGTTCGAACCCATTATCTACCGGATGCAAGCTCACAGCTGCGGGCTCCTAACCGCACGGCCAACTCGCCCGCTAATCCGAGGTTTAGTTATCACTAATGCATGTTTCTGTGGTGGTTGGAAGTGTAGTGTATTATCCGAACATGAAGAGAACCGTGTTGGCACAAAAACACTAACACCCAGTCCCCAAGCCAGAGGAATTAATTAGACGCGATTAAAATCCCCGATCCAGCCGGGAATCGAATGAAAGACCTTCTGAACCGAAGGCCTCAACGCTGACCATTCAGCCAGCGATTCGGACAAAACGAATTCATGATTGAATTTCATTATCTCTACCAGTATTAACATTCAACTTTTGTAGTTTCAATCTTGTATCGTGATATTTAAGGTCGGGCCGCCAGGTGCGCCACTGTCAACATGTCTTTCAGTGTGTACGGGAGAATGCGGAAGTGCCCAGTACTGTCTGTAGTGTATTTGGGGCTATCTTGTGACATGACATGTTGTGTGCTGGATCAGCTGTCATGTTGTTGGACGTAGATCAAGATGCTACATATTTATTTTGACTTATAGGAATACATTACCTCTCACTTGGATGGAGTGTAAAGCTGCCTGTACCCCCCTCTTGCATGTCGTAAGAGGCAACTAAGAGGGGAACAGCCAAAGAATATGTACTCGCTCTTCTAAGCTCAAAAATGAAAGAGAATATAAGCTTTTGAAATGTGGTGTTGCAGAAGAATGCTGATGGTTGGATGGGTAGACAGAATCACGAATGAAGGGATACTGAATCGAATTGCTGAAAGGAGAATGATATGTCGAAATATGATGAGAAGAGATAGAAATAGAATGATAAGACATATCTTAAAACATTCAGGACTTTTTCATTTCGTTTTTGAGGAATTGTAGGGGTATAACAAGGTATGAATATGACAAACAAATTAAAGTAAATGTAGGATATAGTAGTTGCGTGGAAATGAAAAGGTTAGCACAGGATAGGGCGGTATGGAGAGCTGCATCAAACCACTCTGTGGACTGATGACCCAAACAATAATAACATTATGTATAGATATATTGTGGGTCCAACTCATTGGCTGAATGGTCAACGTTGAGGCCTTCGGTTCAGAGGGGTACTGGGTTCGATTCCCGACCGGGTCGGGGATTTTAATCGTCTTTGTTGACTTCCCTCTTCAGACGACACACTACACTACCAACCGCCTCAGAAATACGCAATAGTGATTACATCCCTCCATATAGGGTTGGTGTCAGGAAGGGCCTCCGGCCGTAAAACAGGGCCAAATCCACATGTGCGACAAAGATAGCACCCGCAACTCCACAGCTGTGTAAAAAGCGGAAGAAAAGAAGAAGACAGATATATTGTGGTGTCATATAGAGCTGAAACATGAACACTAAGGAAGAAAGAAACAACTAATGCCGGGCTGAGTGGCTCAGACGGTTGAGGAGCTGGCCTTCTGACCCCAACTTGGCAGGTTCGATCCTGGCTCAGTCCGGTGGTATTTGAAGGTGCTCAAATACGTCAGCTTCGTGTCGGTAGATTTACTGGCACGTAAAAGAACTCCTGCGGGACTAAATTCCGGCACCTCGGCGTCTCCGAGAACCGTAAAAGAGTAGTTAGTGGGACGTAAAACAAATAACATTATTATTATTATTATTATTATTATTATTATTATTATTATTATTATTATTATTAGAAACAACTAAAGTATTCGGAAAATTTTGAAATTTGGTTGTGGAGAAGAATTGAAAAAGTGAAGTAGACAGATAAAGTGAGAAATTATGAAGTGCTAAGAAAAGTAGGAGAGAAGAGACACCTGATGAAAACTATAAGAGGAAAATATCCTGGTTGCGTCACATACTACATAGAAATTGTCTTCAACAGAGGATGATGGAGGGAAAAATAGATGGAAGAAAATGAAGAGGAGGAAGAAGGCTTGGAATGTTAACAGATGTCAAGCAAGGGAAAAGCTATGAACAACTGAAACAAGATGCTCAGGACAGAGAATCATGGGGGATGTTCAGTTGATACCTGTCTCAATACAGATTCATAGATGAGGAAGAAGAAGAAGAATATATATTCTCAAACCAATTGTCTTCATGCCCGCAATTATTATGTCTTCCCTAAATATTAATATCTAACAAGAGAGAAGAGACATTTGCTTTACCACTTTAAAACGATCTCGAAAGTAATTTGGTGAGGAAAGCAGAAAATAAGCCTAACGTCCATTTGTACGGTCGAGAACTACGCGATTATAGCAATGGGAAAGAGCAAGCATGCATAAAGTCTGGTCATGGCCATCCCTAGAACGTCTGTAACAATGATTCGTGCGCAAGGAACTCCTGCCAAAGGCCTCTGTAACTCTCCATAATAATCGTTCGTGAGCGAGACGCTCTCCCATTCAAATCGTTGCATTATAACAGTCATCATGATTCAGGATTATCGCGCGGATCTGGAATTCAAGACACGCAAGGTCCATAGAAGAGTCCCAAGGTTATCAATTTTCTGCAATTCCCGCTATTACAGTAATACTGTACTAGAAGTTAAAAACTGCGCATCCTGTAAGATCTAGCAAACGAAAAATATCTATCACACACACTTAAATTCTCCAGCACGAGACTGAAGTGATGCCTAGGGCCGGTTTTTTATGTAATATCACAGGGCGAAATACATACACAAAACTGTAGTAAATATCAGCGATATATGTTGTTAAATATGTAATATTCATAAAATATGTTCTTTTAATGAAGACAAAGCTTTTAACTATTACATAATAAGAAATGTGGAAATCAACGAGCGCGTCTGGATACTTTTCCCTACACAATTTCTTCCATACAATACATTTCTTCCTTCCACATTTTCCCCCAAATACGTGCTTTCCCTAAGACAATATTACGTATAGTCGCACGAAAAAAAAAGCGCATTTCTTCCTAAATATTCACGCTTTATTTTGTCACAAATATTTCCCACAAATAATAATAATAATAATAATAATAATAATAATAATAATAATAATAATAATAATAATAATAATAATAATAATAATAATAATTTGTCTACGTCCCACTAAATACTTTTCGGTTTTAGAAAACGCCGAGGTGCCGGAATTTTGTCCCGCAGGAGTTCTTTTACGTGGCAGCAATTCTACCGACACGAGGCTGACGAACTTGAGCACCTTCAAATACCACCGGACTGAGTCAGGATCGAACCTGCCAAGTTGAGTATCAGTCCGGAAGAAGAAGAAGGTTTTGTTCAAACCAGATACCGTGCAGAACGAAGGTACACTGCATGGTCAATATCGCATGAACGATGTATTTAAAGGATGGTCCATGCTTTTCATTGAATTGCGGAAGAGGTCAGATCAAAATATTCAGAAATAAGCAGACTTACTTTCCACGGTAAAGAAAATATTTGTCAATGCACCGTCCCAAACTAGGTATTTCAAAGACAAGGCCCCTGATGGCGCCTTGACTCCGGCACCAGTATCAACAGGGTGGGGGACCTCGTTGACTGCATGCAATATATCATTGTGGAAATTTTCAGATATACACTGACTGACAGAGCAAATGCAACACCAAGAAGGAGTGGTCAGAACCTTATGCCAATTGCAGGGTAGACTGACGTCACTGAGGTATGCTCATGATGTGAAATGCGCCGCTGTGTTGCGCACGTAGCCAACGATAAATGGGACACGGCGTTGGCGAATGGCCCACTTCGTACCGTGATTTCTCAGCCGACAGTCATTGTAGAACGTGTTGTCGTGTGCCACAGGACACGTGTATAGCTAAGAATGCCAGGCCGCCGTCAACGGAGGCATTTCCAGCAGACAGACGACTTTACGAGGGGTATGGTGATCGGGCTGAGAAGGGCAGGTTTGTCGCTTCGTCAAATCGCAGCCGATACCCATAGGGATGTGTCCACGGTGCAGCGCCTGTGGCGAAGATGGTTGGCGCAGGAACATGTGACACGTGCGAGGAGTCCAGGCGCAGCCCGAGTGACGTCAGCACGCGAGGATCGGCGCATCCGCCACCAAGCGGTGGCAGCCCCGCACGCCACGTCAACCGCCATTCTTCAGCATGTGCAAGACACCCTGGCTGTTCCAATATCGACCAGAACAATTTCCCGTCGATTGGCTGAAGGAGGCCTGCACTCCCGGCGTCCGCTCAGAAGACTACCATTGACTCCACAGCATAGACGTGCACGCCTGGCATGGTGCCGGGCTACAGCGACTTGGATGAGGGAATGGCGGAACGTGGTGTTCTCCGATGAGTCACGCTTATGTTCTGTCAGTGATAGTCACCGCAGACGAGTGTGGCGTCGGCGTGGAGAAAGGTCAAATCCGGCAGTAACTGTGGAGCGCCCTACCGCTAGACAACGCGGCATCATGGTTTGGGGCGCTATTGCGTATGATTCCACGTCACCTCTAGTGCGTATTCAAGGCACGTTAAATGCCCACCGCTACGTGCAGCATGTGCTGCGGCCGGTGGCACTCTCGTACCTTCAGGGGCTGCCCAATGCTCTGTTTCAGCAGGATAATGCCCGCCCACACACTGCTCGCATCTCCCAACAGGCTCTACGAGGTGCACAGATGCTTCCGTGGCCAGCGTTCTCTCCGGATCTCTCACCAATCGAACACGTGTGGGATCTCATTGGACGCCGTTTGCAAACTCTGCCCCAGCCTCGTACGGACGACCAACTGTGGCAAATGGTTGACAGAGAATGGAGAACCATCCCTCAGGACACCATCCGCCCTCTTATTGACTCTGTACCTCGACGTGTTTCTGCGTGCATCGCCGCTCGCGGTGGTCCTACATCCTACTGAGTCGATGCCGTGCGCGTTGCGTAACCTGCATATCGGTTTGAAATAAACATCAATTATTCATCCGTGCCGTCTCTGTTTTTTTCCCAACTTCCATCCCTTTCGAACCACTTCTCCTTGGTGTTGCATTGTCACTGTCAGTCAGTGTAACTTAGAGAAGTGCTGAATAGCTTTGATAGGAGAGACGCTAAGGTAATTGGGAGCGCACAGGACCTGCTTCCCGACCTTCAAATACAAGGTAAATTAAAAAATCAAATGTTTCATTTTTGCCAGAAACCTTGACCCGCCTAGAAGAAAGTGGCATGACATTGAACAAATCGGTAGAGTTAGTAAGAACAGTGAAGATTATACACAGTGTAAGAGGTGAGATTGAGGGACACAGTCAGACAGAAAATAAAGGATATCAGATAATGTGTCAAATTAGCCAGCATTTTGTCAAGAGAAGACTTCAGAATTTACGTTTTTGAAGATAAGGTTTTTTTCTTTTCAAATATGCTCCCATTACGTCAGTTGAAGTAGAGATTTTCTTGAAGTATAAAACAGTATTAGCTGAAAACCAGCGTTCCTTCACTCTTGATAGCTTGAGGATAACTATGATGATGTACTGTAATGCTAAGTAATAACTATTTATTTATTTATTTATTTGTCATAAGTCTGTACAGAGTTCTCCTCCATTTTCACAGACACTATACATAGGTGAACATAAATACCTGAATGAGTTGTTTTTTTAATGAATGATTCCATGACCGAATTAAATTGTCATGCATGCATGAATAAATGAATGAACACTTCTCTCCCAGTCACGGATAGCCACCAACTGAGGAGAGAGCATTCGGTTGGCAGGATAAATGCATGGATGGGATTATGCATGACTACTGCCCGGTCGTGTTATCCACCCCTGGTGAGAAAAGGAGCCACCTTCCCAAGGATAACACGTCTGGCCCTTTCTCTTGAGACCCAAACGGAACACCCCACCTGATCTAATAGCTGTCAAACACTAATTTCTCACCATTCCCTAATTTCTGCGAGGCACACGTAAGCGGAAATCCCGCTCCCCATGTGCCCCCCTCCCTATTCTTCTTTCTCTGTTGCATTTAGGTCACTACATATTCGATTGGGATAGGCCCATCCTATCCCGTCCTACTTCGGTTATAGCCTTACATAAGTGTATGAATTAATGAATTAATTAATTAATTGGCTATGATTCCCTGCCTAAAATAGTGCCCTTTGCACAGGCGGATCACCATTCCACATGCAAGGGCCACGCTTACGATTATCTACATGAATGTATGAATAAATGAATGAATTAATTAATTTCCAATTCCCTAACTGTATTGAGAAAACATGTATGGATGGATTTATGAATGGGTATATGAATATTCATGCATGCATGATAGGGGAGGAAAAAAACCTCATCCCTCCCAGTACGGATAACCAGTAACTGGGGAGAGAGCCCAATGCTAAGTAATATATTTTATCACATTTTATTAGAAATGAAAATGACCTTGTTTACTGATTAATAATATTTATACTAAGAAGGTTTTTTTTTTACAATATCATCTAACCACGTGTTCATTTTTTGTCTACGAAAAAACCGATCATTTATTTTTTAAATTGAGGCCATTTAAGATAATTTTACGGGCATTTTACTGAGCATTTTTAGATCGTCAACATCCAGGCCCTAATTACACTGTTCTACCTGCTCATTACAGGATACTAGCCCGCCGCTCACTCAAGTTGTCCGGGCAACGTCGTATGTTTTTTGGCCTAGATGGGGTTCAAGTTCTCCTGGCCTATTTGGTAGAATTGGCAAAGGAGTTACTGTTTTCGATCGCGTCTGAAGTCCGTGGCATTCTAGGGTGCTTTTACAATTCCATGTCACTGAAGTGATGATGGCTTCTCACCAATTAGTCTGCGGTTTGAATCCTAGGCAATGTGTGAAGGATTTTTTAAAAGAAATGTGACGTCACTGTAGGTGGAATTCGATATAAACTCGGAAGAACCGTGGCCACCATCGCCATATAAAAGGTGTCCAAATTTGGTGTTTAGTCCTACCAAGACTGCTACTGCCTTGCCAGATGGCCTGTGTATTTAGGAGTGCAAGTGATCAGCGTAACAACATCTTGGAAGTCAGAAAGTCCATTACTTGGTCTCACGAGGACTTGGACTAGCTGAGAATCGAACCCGGAGCCCCTGGGCTAGAACCAGGTACGCTTACCACGCAAGTGGCTCTCCGTATCAACAGTTACGTTAAAACACAAGCTCGCTTGCTTCTTTATCTATCTTTCTTGTAAACTAAGGAAACTAATGGAACACATAGTAAGAAATATTTGTAAGCTTGGCCTATGAAGCAATTAATTCGTATCTGTATTTAGTGTAGGGCTTCAAATTTCTGTGAAAATATTTTTTTTTTCTATTTGCTTCACGCCGCAGCGACACAGATAGATCTTAATGCGACGATGGGACAGGAAAGGCCTAGGGATGGGAAGGAAGTGGCCGTGGCGTTAATAAAGGTACAGTCCCAGCATTTGCCTGTTGTGAAAATGGGAAATCACGGAAAACCATTTTCAGGACTGCCGACAGTGGAGTTCGAACTCATTATCTCCCTAATGCAAGATGATAACTGTGGGACCTTTATGTTTTATTATATATATATCAATGATATGAGTAAAGAAGTGGAATCAGAGATAAGGCTTTTTGCAAATGATTTTATTCTGTACCGAGTAATAAATAAGTTACAAAATTGTAAGCAACTGCAAAATGACCTCGATAATGTTGTGAGATGGATAGTAGTCAATGGTGTGATGATAAACGGGGTTAAACGTCAGGTTGTGAGTTTCACAAATAGGAAAAAGTCCTCTCAATTTTAATTACTGCGTCGATGGGGTGAAAGTTCCTTATGGGGTTCACTGTAAGTACCCAGGTGTTAATGTAAGGAAATATCTTCATTGGGGTAATCATATAAATATGATGGTAAATAAAGGGTACAGAACTCTGAACATGGTTATGAGGGTGTTCAGGAGTCGTAATAAGGATGTAAAGGAGAGGGCATATAAGTCTCTGGTAAGACCCCAACTAGAGTATGGTTCCAGTGTATGCGACTCTCACCAGGATTATCTGATTCAAGAACTGGAAAACATTTCACAGAAAGAAAAAAAAAACTTGATTTGTTCTGGGCGATTTCCGACAAAAGAGTAGCGTTACAAGAATGCTGCAAAGTTTGCGATGGGAAGATTTGGGAGAAAGGAGACGAGCTGCTCGACTAAGTGGTATGTTCCGAGCTGTCAGCGGAGAGATGGCATGGAATGACATCAGTAGACGAATAAGTTTGAGTGGTGTCTTTAAAAGTAGGAATGATCACAATATGAAGATAAAGTTGGACTTCAAGAGGACAAATTGGGGCAAATATTCGTTTATAGGAAGGAGAGTAAGGGATTGGAATAA
This sequence comes from Anabrus simplex, assembly GCF_040414725.1. Taxonomy (NCBI): domain Eukaryota; kingdom Metazoa; phylum Arthropoda; class Insecta; order Orthoptera; family Tettigoniidae; genus Anabrus; species Anabrus simplex. Next base: position 43,463,712 of record NC_090274.1, on the reverse strand, counting down.
CTTACCAAGGGTTCAATAAATTTCCAGTTTCTTTGCAATCATTTAAGAAAAGGCGATGAAAACAACAGATAGGAAATCTGCTACCTGGGCGACTGTCCTAAATGCAGATCAGTAGTGATTGATTGCTTGATTGATTGATTGATTGATTGATTGATTGACTGATTGAGTGTGGCCGAAGCCGCGCGGTCGTCTGCTCGGTCGGGGATTTTAATCCCGTATGGTTAATACCATTGCCTCGGGGACTGGGTACTTTTGTTCGTCACATAACACTACCAACCATAACAGATACACGCAATAGTGAATTCATCTCTCCGTAAAATTGGGTCAGATCCACATAAGGTGCCGACCTCAATTGATTGAGAAAAAGGCCAGGCAGAATAAGAAGATATGGAGAATTTGCCAATACAAGGACAGGCAAGCATTTTTTTAATTATCAAGTTGTGGAGAGAACAATATTTAAATCACCTTGTTGCGAGCGTTTTTGATTTTATTTTACAAATGAGGGTTGAAGGGAATCAGCCAATAATTTTCAAAATCTCCTGTGTGTACGAACAACTTTACAGTACCGTCTTCTCAGTAGTCTGCAGAGGAAACTGAAGTACAGTAACTACGAGGGTCGAGTCATTAGTCATGGCAGCTATTTTTTTTCTCACGAACAGGAAACAACACGGAAAATCTAAGATATGCATTTGGAAATATAGGGCATGTACTTATGCAGAGTGCTTGAAGACAAATTCTGACTTCAGGAGATTCTCGTAGGAAAGTAGTAGTAGTATAGACAGCAAATATACAAGTCTGCCTACAAAGGACAGGTCTCCACTGGTTACGGACCTTGGAAATAATCACCCAAGGTTTCCACTGTGCATTGCCAGCAGTACATCTTTGTCCATTGACACAGGACGGCCTGGGCGAGGCAAATCGGCAGTTGATACTGCACCCGTCCACCTCCCGAGTCCCAGACTAGCATTTATCTCAGGGGTGTCGGTTCATTATTTAAATCATCAAATATAAATATAACGGCATAATAGAACACGGGGATGAACGGAGCAACTTAAAATTAAAAGGGGGAAGGCTCGATTGTAACTTGAATTTAAGGACTCCATGATAGGACTAGGAAGTGACTGTTACTTTAAAAAGGGCATCATCTAACTACAATAAAAAGATTATGAGAGTGGTTTCCTTTGAAATAATTTGCCAGAAGGAGCGGTTTATTACGCCATTTGACGTATAAAACTTTGATACACGTGGCAACAATATTTGAATTTACACACATGTTACATATATAAATCACTTGCCATACCGCAAGTGGTATCAATATCTTGCTGCGTTGCTTCTGAAATAAAATGACATTTTGGAGGTATAATTTACGGATCGATTCCATTTGAATCGAACCGTCACTCAAAGATATAGCTTCCTTCTATCGGGAGCCCGAGCATAACCCATGTTACGGTCGGCTTCCCGATTTAACTAAGATGATGTACTCCGGCTATATACATTTTTCCGAGACCGGTACTCGGACTGGGTAATGTTTCTCGTGAAGTGCGAAAACTGGATTCCACGGACAGTCCCTATCTCACGATATCCAGCTGATACCATACCAATGAATTAGCATTTACATTTTATTTACATGTGATCTGAATTGTTTCCAGTTAGCTTCAGTAGACTACTGACACAGATGAGATAACGAGAAGCGGTGGGAAATACCGTGGCCAGTGACCCCCCTCGCATCGCGAGCGAAGTAAACAAACACGCAAGTATGTAACATCGTCCCATACGGAGACCGTACAATAAAGAGGTACCAAAATGACTCTAATATTATCATTCTCATTATTCAACATACGAATAGAGGGATATCGTCACCAAATAATTTAATTCACGATATTATCATCCTCGAAATTATTATTATTATTATTATTATTATTATTATTATTATTATTATTATTATTATTATTATTATTATTATTAATGAATAGGCGACCCAAGATATTATTATTATTCACGTCACTTAAAAAGGTTATTATCATTAATGGACCGGTCACTTACGCCAAAACATATATATTAAGATATCGGTGCAATTACAAACATTTCACTGATCAACCAACGACATCATTACAGTTATTATTATGACAATTATTATTAATCCGACCGCGGTGATTTAACATCGTCCTTACATTGTTATTATTATTATCGGTTGCACATTATCATTTAGATTCCCGTTTAACATCCTTATCAACGCTCAATTAATTAAGGGGGTCCAATCCTTTATCTGCAATATTTATTATTATTATTATCACGACATCATGATTGTCCTCACTCGTTATTACAATGAATACAATATACGACCATTTCTGTGGAATCTGAACTCTCATTATCCTTAGATCCGTTGTATCTCAACGAACAGCTGTGCAGTCTATTTATTTCGTACATGCTGTCACGGGTTCGAATTCTACCCGCTGCGTAACTCAGTATTTCTCTGTGACACTGCCCGTACATTTTACACTCATATCAATATCCTAAGTGTCTCTCGTACGGAATTTATTTTCCTCTCTATCTCAATCATTTATTTATTCCTCACAGAATTATCAACTGACTTATTTATTCATTTCGGACATCGTACGACCTTTTATTATCTGACTGCAAATTCTTTCACATTTTCTATCTCATTTGGATCTATGCCTTAGTTCATTCTCCACAAATAATCGTAACATCTTGAAATTATATTTACCAAATTTTGACAATCATGGTCTCGTAATATTAGCACTACATGTTCCGGCTAATGAATCGCAACTTCAAAACGCGACATTTATACGTAAAAAATATTGGACCGTAATTTAAACCACACGTTCATTAACATGTACGGATTATTAACACCGATCTACATTTCAATATTATTAATCGATCAAATTAAGTTATCACGCACTTTAATTCCAAAAAAAAAAACCGACATCCCGTCATTAAATGATTCCCAATAAACTCAACACTTGATCACATGAATTATTTTTATCTCCAAATCATATTTAAAAAAGAAATATCTTCTTTAAAAAAAAGTTATATTATTTATTTATTATTATTATTAATATATAAAAAAATAATAATTTCGCCTGTAATACGGTAGTCCACTCTTATTATGTTTAACGCATAACCCCTTTTACAAACTCGATTCATTCTGGCACTAAACACTCCAGATATGATTTACTTGGAAATATTATATTAATCGCATCTCACAAATTTAACAACTTCACTTTGAAAATATGACCATATTAATTTCAACAAAACACACTGGGTATGGCGAAGCTGGATTTTCCTTCCATGTCATTAAATGGCTCGTTAAAATTGACAAAACATAAAAGCACATATCGGGTCTTATTTAACTAGCATAATCAAAATCAAATGTAAAGAAATTATCGACTACAAAGAAAATATGAATGCATGCATGACTTAACGTACTACACTATATATACAAATTTACATCTCCAACAAACTGAATACCTAAAAGACCCGATTATTTACATTATTATGATTTACTACTGTCCGTGCTACAAATTTAGGATGGGGTCGTTAAGCGACCCATCTTGTTACAGAAGGTAACCATGTATAATCAAATTATTCCCATTTTTCCCATCACGATAACATTTCCCAAATATATTTTACAGTTTAGTACTCATCTTAGTTATCGGTATTCCATTGCAGCTTTGCAGACGAGAGGCTTCATCCAGCCCCTCTCTGCGCTTTACTCCTCCATCCTTGATGGCGTAGTTTCACAAAAGATTTCCTGGCACATTATTATTTTACACTCATATCTTGATTACCACAAACCTTCACCATTTACAACGTTAACACAACAAATTTCTATCCTAGACCCAAGAATTTAATATATTTACACTATTTAATCTTCGTCCACCTACCGCACAATGGACCTGGACACGTACGACGTGGTGTCAACTATTACGCCCGTCGCGATACGCCCGATTTATACGGCATTCTTGACGTGTTCATTACATCGGTTCGGTATAGCTAAGTACAGGCTACTACTTCCTTAAAGTACTGTTCGTCACACCGTCTATTATGTACGTACTTATGGTGATATATTTTATACTACTCTCTTGCAGGATAATTACTTTACATCACTGATATTCACAAAGGACAAACATTATCCTACGTTAACTATTTCCAGATTTAACATGTTGCTTGAGCGCGATCACACTTTACAAACACTGGCGGATGCTCGCGCCATTAAATGACTGTACGTCCGTAGAATTCTAAGTTACCGGCGACCAACAGTTCAACTCCCGATATTCAATTCACGTGTGCTGGCGACCGTCAATTCAGCTCCAACGATTCAAGACAAGTGGCTGGCGAGCGTCAATTCAGCTCCAACGATTCAAGACAAGTGTGCTGGCGAGCGTCAATTCAGCTCCAACGATTCAAGACAAGTGTGCTGGCGAGCGTCAATTCAGCTCCAACGATTCAAGACAAGTGGCTGGCGAGCGTCAATTCAGCTCCGTATATATGGATGAAGCCTTTTTCCCGCGGATTTGTTGACGTCATGCCCCTTAGGGAGGGGGTGGATTTTTAATATCGGTACTTGCACTCCGAATTGGAAGTTAAAATTTACATCAAATTAATCCACTCCGCTAGCATATCTGCTGGATAAAATATGAACTCCAGGTGATCACAGATTTAGGAGATATGGATGGATTTCGCTCCTCACATTTCGCGCCTTCGTAAGCGTCTCTGACAACGTGGTCTTCTTTCAGCCAATGAGATTCAAGCTGTCCGGTTTCCAAGAAATCCAGCCCTCAATTTAATTAATTTGCCAATAAGTATTGATTATTTTTCCATGCGTGACATCTAATAAATTCATTACATCCATCCGCGTACTCATATTAATTTATTACTGATTACTTTTGTAGTTACGAAAATATCTCATCCCTCATTCCTTAAGATGGTATCACTGAGTCTCCCATCAAATTTTTACTATTGGCCGGCAAGCGGTCACGTGATTTAAATCTCCACCTGCTCGAACTTAGGCTAGCGAACGTACACTCAGCCGCTGTAATTTTCCATGAGGTCATGGAATTTCCGTCCTACCAAAAATATCCCAAGGTCTTACTCATGTGGTGAGTTTTCTTTGTATGACTCTCCCCCTTCCTCTTTCTGACCAAGACTTATTTGTGGACTCTGTATTTCCTTGTACGCCAACTAATGATATTCCCTGCTGTGAAGTAGCTAAAAGTTGTCGTGTTGAGCTAATCCGTCAGGCTCCAGTCTGTCGTCCTTCCTTCGCTCTGATTTCGACATTACCTAAACGAAATATTTTCAAATACACTCCTCTGTATTTCAATAAATGTATCATATTATTTTACCGATCAAATCATGATTGATTATGGGCCTAAGTCACTCGGGTTCAATACTCTACCCAGTTTGAACGTCTCCACCCACCTCGCCGGGTTCTATAGGGCATGGCATGCACATCTAATGCTTCCCGCAGCTCTGCACGGCACTGGCGTGCATGTGTTTAATTAGCATGCATTGCCATAAACATGCCTAGGACCGTGGAGAGTTCATCAGGGGGACTGTAGTTATCCAAAGCGATTAACTGATATGCATCCTCAGCGGTGGCCAAGTTCTATCGCAACGGCAGCAGGGCAAAACAAACTGCTATCGAGCTTAGCCCGAAACGAACCCGCTATCTTGGAGACTGCTAGCGAAGTATGCGAAAAGATCATTATGTGTGGAAAACGCCCATGTTTCCGAAAACACCTCACATTCAGCAACAACATGTGAGTTTTCCTGAAGTGCACATACGAAGTATCGGCATGTTACCTTATCTCTCTGCGATAAACTGTCCAAGAAACTGTCCAAGGCCACCTTCATACCTTCCTGTAACGCTACAAAGTAAATTTAAAAAAAAGATCTACGCGCTCGGTGGTGAATTAATGGATAATTCAAGACTGTATTTGGAAATCAGCAGAATAACAGTACTTGGAAGCGTTCACTGTTGTCTCCGAAAACTCTATTTGTAACTAGTTCTGTAGTCTCGTTTAGTTGTATCTCTCTTTTCTTCAAATAACTGGAAACCGAGTGTAACCATCGTCGTCTTCGTCTTCCTCTACCACTCTTGTCCTCCATAACAGAGTCCATTATTTTCCTAGGTAACCTATACTAATCCATTCGCCTCACGTGACCCCATCACCGAAGCCGGTTTATGCGTACAGCTTTATCCATCGAGTTCATTCCTAATTTAGATTTTATTTCATCATTCCGAGTACCTCCTGCCATTGTTCCCACCTGTTTGTACCAGCAATAATTCTCAATACTTTCATGTCTGCTACTTCTAACTTACGAATAAGATATCCTGAGTCCACCTAGATTTCACTCCCGTAAAGCGAAGTTCGTCTGAAAACAGACCGATGTAAAGATAGTTTAGATAATTTAGTTCTTACAGAATATTGCTGATCACAACGCCGAGCTCACTGCATTAGCTTTACTGCACCTTGATTCAATCTCACTTACTATATTACCGTCCTGGGAGAACACACATCCTAAAATAATAATAATAATAATAATAATAATAATAATAATAATAATAATAATAATAATAATAATAATAATAATAATAATAATAAGCCACCGGTCGGAAATAAGGAAAATGGAATAAAGAATATTGTGAAAAAGGATGCTACAGAACACAGAGAGAGAATGATAAATGAAAAATGGAAAGGAAGAAATGGGGAAAATGAAATACGATAAACTGAATTAAAAAAGATCCATACAGTCTCACACAGGGTTGGTAAAACTGATGGCGGGTTCAGAGGTAGTAAGACTTTTCAAGTTCACTCGACACTCCATGTCGTACGATGTCGGCATGTAGATCTCTCTTCCCTCTCTCTCTTGACCCATTTGGTGTTTACAAGGCAACGTTAATTAAAACTCAGCGTCCGGATCCACGGCTAAATGGTTAGCGTGCTAGCCTTTGGTCACAGGGGCCCGGGTGCGATTCCCGACAGAGTCGGGAATTTTAACCATCATTGGTTAATTTCGCTGGCACGGGGGCTGGGTGTATGTGTCATCTTCGTGATCATTTCATCCTCATCACGACGCGCAGGTCACCTACGGGAGTCAAATCAAAAGACCTGCACCTGCCGAGCCAAACATGACCTAGGACACTACCGGCACTAAAAGCCATACGCTATTTCATTTTCATTAAAACTCAGCTACAGATCGCCCAAGAGAGATCCGGTTTGCAATGCCATCTGCCGGTGTAAAATGGATTGTCGTAACTGACGCGCAGGCAGCCTAAATCGCGTCGCATCACGATGCCTACACACCGCAGCTGAGGCCATGCGATTATTATTATTATTATTATTATTATTATTATTATTATTATTATTATTATTATTTATATCCGAAAATATGCCTAATGATAACGATAGCTGAAAACGGAATATGGGTTACAGAAATTAGCCGGCCCCGTGATGTAGGGGTAGAAGCCCCGGGTTCGATTTCCGGAGAGGTCAGGAATTTTTACTTTGATCTGAAGGCTGCTTCAAGTTCCACACAGCCTACGTGATTACAATTGAGGAGTTATCTGACGGTGAGATAGCGGCCCTGTTCTAGAAGGCCAAGAATATCCGTCGAGGGGACCCCTCGTAATCTACTGACCTTCAGTCGCTTGGTAGGTCCTTGGGGGCTGTTGTGCCATGGCGTTTTGTTTGACTTTTTGACTGTATAAATTAAATTTCCGAGAAGTACGTTACAGAATACATGAAGAGACATAGTGAGAAGACTTGGCGGCCAGCTTGTTGCTGAGCATCATGTTTCGTTGCCAAGAGACCACGTCCAGTGTGCATTTCCTGAATGGACTTTCCGGTCTACTGATGATCTAGCTCGCACAGTTACTTTTGTTCTAAAATTTCTGCTGCCATCGGCCATACAATTTCAACAGTGACTAAATTATTTCATTATTAGAGAATGAGCGAGTTATAACATTACTAAACAGCTATAGCATTTAATAACCTGCTCATTAAATTCAAAGTTTATTCATGAGTGACGTGTCCATTAGAGGGATTTGTACGGTACGGCAGGCCTGTACAACGCGGGGCCCCTTTTCTGAGCGAGCTCCAAACGCAGAACCAATTTTAACCGTAGTTAAATATTCAGGATTATATTTTAACATACAAGCAACGGTCACATTTTCCCCTGAAAAAACTGAAAATTCACAGCCTGTTTCCAGTCATTCGACCGGCTCAGGAATGGAATGAATGACACCCCCCTATCTAGGAGGATAGGAATTGTGCCGGCTGTGAAAGCCTGTCGCACTCCTCTGGGGCAATGATTAATGACTGACTGTTGAAATGAAATGATATTGGAGTGTGTCACTGGAATGAAAGATGACTGGGAAAACCGGAGTACTCGGAGAAAAACCTGAGTAGCGTATACGAGTCCAACACTCGGCCACCTGGATTCCTCGCTGCACACCCTCTTTTCTGCACAACTTGTAAGCAAAGAGAATGCTTGTAAGGAGCGGTAAGGAGTCTAGATTTCAGTAATAGCCGTGTGAGCGCTAAAGGTGTGTTTTGTATGTGCCATCTGTCAGCATTCAACTAAAACTAAACTATTAGAATGGCGGTAATAGCCGGCGATTTGCATTTCTGTCGCGTACAATTTCCTAGCGAATTTGGATTTAGGTTAGAGATCGAACATACCGCGGACGCCACCTTTAAATCAATATACAATATTATTCAATTATGCTATATGTAGCATATACTATTTTTTAAAATTTACTTCAACAGATTCTTTTAACACCGCAGATGGATCTTACATAGATATTTCCTTCCTGTCAACATCATTAGGAATTATGTATATACCTAACCTCAAATTATATTGACAACACCTTTCATAATAATTAGAAATACGTTCAGCAAGTAGCCTATATAACCAGTACTGTCGATGAACATGGGCGTACGAGTTCGGTAAAATATATATGGTAATAATAAGGCAGAGGAGAAAATAAAATAAATAGAGTCATTGTATTAATCGTATTACAGTTGGACTGGATAATATAATACATATATGGTATTTTTTTACTGGCTATTGCAGCCATTCCAATAGTTTAGTTGAATACTGAACCAACAGATGGTACAGACAAACCACACCTTTAGCGATTACACGGCTATTACTGAAATCGAGACTCCTTACAAGCATTCTCTTTGCTTATAAGTTGTGCAGAAAAGAGGGTGTCCAGCGAGGAATCCAGGTGGCCGAGTGTTGGACTCGTATACGCTACTAAAACCTGTCCCGCAGTGTTGTCAACTTAGCGGATTTTCCGCTAAATTAGGCGGAATTAGAAGACTGTCGGCGGAGAAATATATCATTTAGCGAATTTTTTGGCGGAATTATAGATTTATTATAGCGGAATTTAGTGTTTTATCCATTTTGCGTTTTTTAAAAAAAATTGTACTCCAGTCTGTCTCCGAGCTATTCCGTATTTCTTGTCAGGAACTAGCAGTCACATGAGGAAAACATGTTATTTGGATTTGATGTTATGAGATCATGGTATCATAAATTTGCAATGCGTGGGGAAAGGGTACTTATCTCTTAGTTGACGAATGACGACAGATAATGAAACTGTGAGAGAGTAGCATTTATATTTATGCTATGAAGGAAGACCGTTTAATGAAGTGGCCTGTTCTGCGTGTGGCCCTTGAGGCAGGGGATTCACCTACAATAGTTTCCACCCGGCACTAAAACGCTTACAAGTTTTAGCTCGCCGGCTCGCAGGCAGGGGGTTAATCCCAGTGAAACTCACAGATCAGGTGAGTGCAGACATTTACTTTTATTATTATTATCGCTCATTTTTTGCTCATCATTTGGGATCGGATTTCTTGGCGGAATTTTAGCGGATTTTTAGTAGTATTTAGCGGATCTTCAAAAAATAAGTTGGCAACACTGCGTGTCCCACCTCTGTTTTGTCCAGCACAAACCTCACATGAAGTGACCGGGATTTGAACCACGAAACTCAGCGGTGAGAGGTCGGCGCGCAGCAATCCTGAGCCGCGGAGGCTCACCACATTTCCCCCCTGAAATTCCCAAAATTGATGTTCACCCCTTCCTCCTTTTCGTTTTAGCTGTACTTCTTTCAGAAACTACAGAGCGAGTTGGCCGTGCGGTTAGAGTCGCGCAGCTATCAGCTTGTATTCGGGAGATAGTGGGTTCGAACCTCACTGTCGGCAGTCCTGAAGATGGTTTCCCGTGGTTTGGAGATGTACCTTATTTAAGGCCATGGCCACTTCCAACTCCTAGGCCTTTCCTATCCCGTCGTCGCCATAAGACCTATCTGCGTCGATGCGACGTAAAAGCCAATTATAAAAAGAAAAAAAAATAGTGATCGTTATATTCTAGTAATCGATAAACTGTATATCGCATCGAAAACTTGTCAACTTTGGAGCCCCAGGACTCGCAAGGCATCGCGCCAGGATACGACACGCACTCGTTCATTCAATCCCATGACATTTGCTCAGTCAGTGTAGATCCTCATTATAAAGCCGGCTTTACATTTACGAGTAACTCTTATACGAGTAGGCTACTCGGACTGACTCGGATAAGAAATCGTAAATGTAAACGATGACTCGTACGTACTCGTAGCTCGTATTCGAATAGCAATCAAAGTAGAGAGGCTTCCGACTTGCATCCGAGTTAGACTGTTTTAAAAATGGCGGAGACTAAATACTGTAGGATGTCTCGTGAAAATCTGGAGGAGTTCATTAATTTATACTACAGAGCGGAGTGCCTGTGGAATGTTAAGTGTTCTCAATATCGGGACATCAATGCGAGAAATAAGGCCTATGAAGTTAAACATAACTACGGATCTAGTTAAAAAGAAAATCGACAACTTTTGGAATGAACAAGGAAATAGTTGAGGTTGATATACGCGTCAAGAATTCTAATGATTTGAAGCTATCTCTAGTAGCTAAAAATCTGAGACACTGCCAGTTGCAGCTGAGAATTGATACTTCTCATCTGAGTGTTTTCTTTGGGGATATGAGGGGCAACCTAGAAAAAATTAATTACTAATAATATGCCAGTATTTAGCATATCGGTACCGGTATTATAAAAGTCATTTCGTCCACTTACCAAAAGGTACAACATTTCAAATGTACTAAAATCCATCCTTAAGAAGTCTCTATAACCATCTCCTCCCTCGTTTAATAAATCAACTAGTAAATGTTCCTGTATTCCAAAAACGGGTCTTTTCTTCAAGGATTCTTTAACCCAAAGGCTCCTGACTTTTTTCGCTTCATTCTGTTGTCTTGTTTTAAAACACAACAGCAAGATGCCAGCCATAGCAAGACGTTTTCGTCTGCTTGGAGCCATATTGGAAACTGTACTCTTATAAGAGTAAGCACCATAAATGTAAACGCGTTTCCTACTCGTATACGAGCGCTCGTATACGAGTTACTCGTAAATGTAAAGCCGGCTTAAGATATGGGTCACGTCTAACTCAACCAGCCGAAGTTGACGACGAAAAGAGACCTACATATTTGCCTACAGTGCCATATCTCACAGAAAAATACCGGCTACTACTACTGCTAAATGTTTTCATTCCTCCCCTGAAGGGGGGAGGCGGGCCTCCTAGACAGTGACGCCGTCTCTCAAGCCGAGAGATTTGTATCAGAGAAGAAGGTGAGAGAGGCGGGGCCGTGGCCTATACTAGGAACTGTCCAGGCATTCGCCTTAGTGCAGGAGAATGGAAAACCACGGAAAACCATTCTCAGGACAGCCGACAGTGGGGACCAGCCCCACACAGTCTCCCGAGTACAGAGGTGTAGAGCCACGGTAGAACCCCTCCATAGAGGATAATCATGTCTTATGATTTCACAGGTAGGCCCCTATCCTCACAGACGCGCAGGTCGCCTATACGGCGACAATTCGGAAGACCTGCACCCAGCCAGGGGGGCGATCCCCCAAAAAGGCGATGGGAATCATGAGTGTCTTCGGTATCAGCACTGATGAACTCGTGGACATTTTGAGACATCATCTGTACTAACCGTAAACAGATCAACATGCCTCAAATCCGAGTTTTTGTATTATAAGTTTTCTAGGAATTATTTCTCAAGTTGTTCTAACTTTTTATATATATTTAGCTTTTAACATCACTAATTGTATCTCAGAATTGTTTAAATTTGTAGACCTAATTTCACAATCGTTTTTTGATTTTTCGACTTCTTTACAAACTAGGGCCTATGTGTTTTTAAATCAATATTCACTGTATTGTGTATTTTTAGTCTTCGGGCAGTCTTTAGGTTGAGGGAGAATTAAGAATAAAATAGTGCTTACGATTTTAATGTGCAGAAATTTAGCACACCGGGGAAAAAAAGTAGTCACCCCCTTCGAAAGAGTACACTGATCGTTGAGAAGGCGCTGGTGGTGAATATTGTTTTAAGAGGAAGTACAACTAGGCAAACTGAAGCAAGATGCTCAGGAAAGAGAATCATGGAGGATGTCCAGTTGATAGCTGTCTCTCGCTTAAGTGCGGCCAGTATCCAGTATTCGGGAGATAGTAGGTTCGAACCCTACTTTCGGAAGCCCTGAAAATGGTGTTCCGTGGTTTCCTATTTTCACACCAGGCAAATGCTGGGGCTGTAGCTTAATTAATTAAGGCCACGGCCGCTTCCTTCCCACTCTTAGCCCATTCCTGTCCTATCGTCGCCATAAGACCTATCTGTGTCGGTTCGACGTAAAGCAACTAGAAAAAAAAAGATATCTGTCTCAAAACAGATTCGCAGAAGAATAATAAGAAGAAAACTAGGCAACCATCCTATATGTAACACTAATCAGAGAGAAAAATGGAAGGGTTGTGACCTTTCGAAAAATGAAGGTATCGGCCAAAGAAAGACAAGGGCCAATAAGGGCGTGAGAATGGAAGACACCCTAGCCCTCGAATGCACTAATACTGTCGAGGTCGGAATAGAACAAGAGCTGACCAAGGAAGATGGCATAGGATAGAGGAAAGTGAGGAGCTTGGAACAAGTAAGTGGAAGCAATGCCAGGACTGAGGGAAGGGCCCCGTGGTCGCCAACCTACTCTCCCAAGTTAAGAGCCACTGGGGCCCCTTTTAGTCGCCTCTTACGACAGGCAGTAGATACCGTGGGTGTAATTATACCGCCCCCACCCACAGAGGGGGGGCAGAGTTGAGGCCTTCGGTTCAGAGGATCCCAGTTTCGATTCCCGCCTGGGTCGGGGAACTAAATCGCGTGTGACTAATTCTTCTGGCTCGGGGACTGGTTGTTTATGTCCGTCCCAACACACTCCTCTTCATATTCAGACAACACACTCCACTACCATCCACCACAGAAACACGCAATAGTGATAACATCCCTCCACATAGGGTTGCCGTCAGGAAGGACATCCGGCGGTAAAACAAAGCCAAATCAACAAGTGCCACTCAGTTCGCACCCGCGACCCCAAAAGGTGTGGGAAAAGCGGTAGAAGATGATGTTGGACATACCATGATGTTCATTTTATTTTATTTTATTTTATTTCTCAGGGAATTCCTTTAGGCATATCTAGTCCTTTTGAAATCAAGAAGAAGAAAAATGACAATTCTGAGATTGTGTCTGTAATTTGAGAAAGCGGTAGAACTTTGCAATATTTTCGTAACGCTACTATTCCGACAAAAGAGTTTGGGCTGGGAAGACTTAGGAGAAAGACGAGCTGCTTAAGTGGGATGTTTGGAGTTTTCAGTGGAGGGATGCGTGGAATGACATCAGTAGACGAATACGTTTGAGTGGTGTTTTTAAAAGTAGGAAAGATCACAATATGAAGAGAAAGTTGGAATTCAACGGGACAAATTGGTTCAAGTATTCTTTTATAAGGTAGGGCAGTTAGGGTTTGGAATAGCTTACCAAGGGAGATATTCAATAAATTTCCAAATTCTTTACAATCATTTAAGAAAATGCTAGGAAAACAACAGATAGGAAATCTGCCACCTGGGCGACTGCCCTAAATGCAGATCAATGTTGCGTGATTGACTGAAAGCTACAGAATCTCTTCCGGGACCGTGGAGCGAACACAACCCTGCCTGCTTACGTCAGCCACTAGAGCCTCCTGAAGTTCCTGTTAATGATCGTTCCGGAGCTAGACACTCCTCTGTTTTAATCACCTTATCATGATAATGATGTTGTGGCGGTGTCTGCTTGAATTAATGCACCAGAGTAATAGATCACGGATGCAACATTGTCATTCTGTACTGCTTGGCGAGGGAGATAAAATTCTAGGTCGTTAGACAATGGAAAATATAGGGGCTGGCAGGAATGTTTGGTAAAAATGCGTGCTGTAAAATTGAATCTGCATCTTAGCCTTTTATTAATCTTTCAATGTCCGGGCTGAGTGGCTCAGACGGTTAAGGCACTGGCCTTCTGAGCCCAAGTTGGCAGGTTCTATCCTGGTTTAGTCCAGTGGTATTTGAAGGTGCTCAAATACGTCAGCCTCATGTCGGTAGATTTACAACGGGACAAACGTTCGACACCTCGACATCTCCGGAAACCGTAATAGTAACTAGTGGGACTTAAACTATTCTTCTTCTTCTTCTTCTTCTTCTTCTTCTTCTTCTTCTTCTTCTTCTTCTTCTTGTTCCGAATGGAGCACCCGAGAGGACAACGATGTCCTACTTTCCCGCTAACAGAGGGACTTGATGATTGCCCAGTACTCGCGCATTTCTGGCTATGTTCCTCCCTTCCTTCCTTTCTCCAGAGGGCGCCTGTTTTCTTACAGGGGGGTCAGTCCTGAAACCTCATTTGTTTATTCCTCTTCTGAGAAGTGCTCGGTTTCTGATGCTTTCTGTTACTCCCAGTTCCTAAATGTATTTATTATTATTATTATTATTATTATTATTATTATTATTATTATTATTATTATTATTGTATTGGATTCGAGCACGTGTCAACTTATTTAGCACAACGTTTCTTCTTGTCTTCCCAAAATCTCTTCATCCTATCGCTGTGCTGCTTTGTGCGTTCTTCCGTCCATCCTGTAGCTTGCCTTTCAGGTTGATCTGCAAATTTGTTTGTTTATGAGATTTCTGATTTTTTTTTTCTGTCTTGCAATATTTTTATTTATATCAATTTCCTGAAGATCTTCGTTTATTTCTGTATGTCAGTTGTTGTGATTTTTTAGAGATACTGCGAGATTTAGTATTTTCTTTGTTAGCCTATTGTTATCCATCCTGATCACCCCCCCCCCCCCATGGCACTACAGCCCTTGAAGGGCCTTGGACTACCAAGCGACCGCTGCTCAGCCCAAAGGCCTGAAGATTACGAGGTGTCGTGTGGTCAGCACGACGAATCCTCTCGGCAGTTATTCTTGGCTTTCTAGACGGGGGCCGCTATCTCACCGTCAGACAGCTCCTCAATTCTAA
Organism: Anabrus simplex; assembly: GCF_040414725.1. Taxonomy (NCBI): domain Eukaryota; kingdom Metazoa; phylum Arthropoda; class Insecta; order Orthoptera; family Tettigoniidae; genus Anabrus; species Anabrus simplex. The sequence continues at coordinate 43,448,294 of NC_090274.1, read as the reverse complement.
TCACGTAGGCTGAGTGGACCTCGAACCAGTCCCCAGGTCTCTGACTTGGACGGGAATCGAACCCGGGGCCTCCAGGTAAGAGGCAGGCACGCTACCTCTTCACCACGGGGCCGGCCATCCTGATCAGGTGGCCATAAAATTTAAATTCTTTTTTCCAATGCTGTCAGAATTTTTCTGTTACTTGATACATTTCATGTGATTTCCTTTTCATCCTAATGCCATTTTCGCATTTAGGTCCTAGAATACCTTAGTTGTATCCCTGAGACATACTTCGATCGATCTCCCCACTGTCTTCAACTTGTTAGCATGATGGAAATGTCAGTTGATAAGACAATTATTATTATTATTATTATTATTATTATTATTATTATTATTATTATTATTATTATTATTATTATTATTATTATTATTATTGTACCGGGAGGTACACCTCAACTCCGCACATACAAAATAAGCGCCTTAATAAACTCCTCTACCGACCAAAATGTGAAATTGCGACAACATAAAGTTGAGACTTTAATCGGAAGATGTAACTATTGAAGTATTAAGTACTTGTGTTATTCCGAAGTTGCCTAAACTGACTGGTTTTATTTGCTGTGTGGTTGTTTACATCAAGACGTTTGGACGTTTTTCCACACATGTCACCACCAGAAAAATATAGTCATGCACTCTGGTGCAAGGTAAAGGAAGTGTTATTGAAATAAATTTTGTGTTTATAGGTTTCCTCAACGTTCATTTGTTTTTTATGTAATTCTAGGTTTGCAACACTTCTGTCTCATTCCGCCAGTTTTGAATCTGGCCAATGAAAATATTCTGTATTTAATTTTCAGACTATCACCGGCCTCTTGTTCGGTTTTGAGTGTAACTTTTGGGTTCAACCAATAAAAATGAGAAGGTGTGTACGGATTAGCCCAGAATCCTCTCGAACCTTCCCTGAGGGTATATAAGTTGCGGCTTTTCGAGTTTCCTTGCCAATTGATCGTCGTATTTTTGAGTGTATGCGTTAAGGCAGGAGGCGGGGCGCCTCTTTCTTTGGCCGGCAGAACATCTACCAAGTAATGGCCATGTAAATTCGATCTTTCTTGCTGTTTCCGCATACTTATCCGAGGGGAAGGTCCGAACTTCTAACTATGTAACCGTTTTAATGTAAAGTTCTTTCTTTTCATGTAAAATTTCGTAAAGTCTTTAAATGTGAATCGGGGATAGAGAGTGAGTTACCCTCTTGAGCTCCCCTTCATCTTGGTTTGAGGTGACTACGATTTTTCAATCTTTCTTTCCTGTAATATATTAAAGTTATGTCCATGCGAGCCACCTCAGTAGTTTGGGACTAGCACCAGTTTCATCGGCCGAGAGCCCTGTAGATTTTGAATATTTCATTAACTGGGAGGGCAGTGTTCGCCTCCATTCTGGTTGTGTTCGGGCCATTTATTTAATCTGTTCTTTTTCCGCAAAGGCCCAGTAGGTTGGGTACTAGATACTCCTGTGTAAAACTATTTCTATTTGTAAATCGTGCCTTATGAGGCCAGAGTGGGTAAGATTGTGATGTGATGTTGCCTTGAGTAGGCTGTAAGAAATCGAGAGCATGTAAACTCTTTTCAAAGTTTTGTAATAGTGAAGGTGCCTCTGGAAGGCTAGATATTGTAATTTTGGGAGCAAATGCTCTTGTATTAGGAGATTTCTGCCCTTGACTAAATTATTCCTCGTTTTGTAAATTTTATAAACTTACGCTTGTAATTCAGAAATTATAAATCGAGGGCTTGAAGCCCAAAATTGTTAAATGCCCTATACTGGGATTCTCTATTTTAATCCACAAATTTGTTATTGTTCACTCAGTGAAGAAAATTGTTAAGCTGGAAATTCTAAAAGAAATACAACCTTTAGTTAAACTTTAAATTCAATTTTGATATTGTAGTTAGACCCATTCAAGCCCACACCTTGTTTCACCTCTCTGCGTTGCACAGATACCCGGGAACAATTATTATTATTATTATTATTATTATTATTATTATTATTATTATTATTATTATTATTATTATTATTATTATTATTAATGACGGGCGAGTTGGCCGTGCGGTTAGAGGCGCGCGGCTGTGACCTTGCATCCGGGAGATAGTGGCTTCGAATCCCACTGTCGGCAGCCCTGAAGATGTTTTCCGTGGTTTCCCATTTTCACGCCAGGCAAATGCTGGGGCTGTACCTTAATTAAGGCCACGGCCGCTTCCTTCCAACTCCTAGGCCTTTTCTATCCCATCGTCGTCATAAGACCTATCTGTGTCGGTGCGACGTAAAGCCACTAGAAAAAAATTAATAATAAAATTTCTCTGTAATTCTCTTGTATAACATCTCAAAGAAAGCGATAGTTCTATCAAGATTTGTCTTTATGTTTTAAAATATTTATTGCTCGTACATTTAAAATTTAGGATTACCGGGCCTTCTTCACATTTGAGCGCGTTATTGTAAGAGTACATATTCCCCTTTAGCTTTTCTCCTACAATATAATAAGTTCGCGGGTGCGAATTATTTGGCACATGTGCACTTGGTCCTGTTTCACGGCCGGATGCCCTTCCTAACGCTAAACTTATGCGGATGGATGTATTCTCTATCGCGTGTTTCTGTGGTAGTTATCAGTTCTGGGAGAATGCAGTATACTAGACAAACACCCAGTCCTGGAAATAGAATAATTAACCAGACCCAGCTAAAATCCTCGGCCCGGCCTGGAATCGAACCCGCGACCCACTAAACTGAAAGACCATTCAGCCAAGGAGCCGGACGTTCTATACAAGATGAGGTTTAACAATGTTTTTTTTTAAGAAATGTAATATCAAAGATAACGGTTATTTACTAGACCCTACTGATTTAAAGTACAATGCTGAGTTAAGTGGCTCAGACGGAGCGATAGTGTAGAGATAAGACACTATAAAAATGAAAGGTTGCCAACGGTCGTAGCCGTGTTGAAACATCGGATCCCGTCAGATCTCCAAGGTTAAGCAACATTGGGCGTGGTCAAGATTTGGATGGGTTGCCACGCGCTGTTGGTGGGGGGTAAGGGAATGGAGGAGCTGAAAGGAACTGGCCACCCTACCGTACGTAAACTCCGGCTCAGGCACACCTCATCGGAGGTTCGGACTTGCCTTCGGGCAGAATACACCTTTATCTTACCTATCTGTGAATTATACAGTGGAACCTCGATATATCAACATATAGAGAATACCATTATGGAGCATATATAGTACATAATTCAATCATACGTATCTACGGGCTTATATTTAGAAATATACTACAGTGTTCTCCCCAGAAATGTTCGTAGGCCGGGCGGGGAATACTACGTAAAAAATGAATATGATAAGATTTCAATATATTTCCCTCAGGACATTAACATTAATACCAGACAGGTAAAAGTTTTCTGCGAAATTGAACTCAATATATTTGAACTTCTAGTGTTCTATTGCTTGTTCATCATGTAACACCATGGCTTACCACTCAGTTGCTGTGGAGTGCCATACGGGTTTGTCAGGTCCAGCGGTATCGAGCGCTCGCATACGATTCCGCGCTAGTACAGACACCACTCGTGCACGAGACTACTTTTATTTTTACCAGTTGCTTCACGACACAGATAGGTCTTATGGCGATGGGGCAGGAAAGGGCTAGGAGGGGGAAGGAAGTCGCCGTGGCCTTCATTAAGGTACAGACTCATCATTTGCCTAGTATGAAAATGGGAAACCACGGAAAACTATCTTCAGGGCTGCTGACAGGGGGGTTCAAAGCACAGCACTATGCGATAACCAAGCTAAACATTTAAACTCCTGTGTAACTGATGCAATTATGCTCTCAATACTAACGATTTATCATTTAAATAAACAGATTTACAGTATTTACATTTTAATTTAGAGCACCGAATGACTCAGGTATGGATTAATATTATGAAACTAGCCGGGTGGTCTATAAACATGGCAGGGTGGTGCGCCCATTAAAAAGGTCCTAGGGAGAGCACTGTACTAACAAACTCGTATATGACGGCATCGCTTTAATTATGACCCTTTATGACTTTTTAGAAGACAGTACATACAGTAGTGAAACAAGAAACGTACCTCCGTTAACACCTCTGGATAAAATTCGTTAGTCTCTGCTGTTTTTTACTGTTAACCTTCTTTTCTTCCACACACTTTTCAACAACATGTATTGCTGTGAGAAACACTGTAATTTATATTCGACTGACTCTACTGTATATACACTGACTGACAGAGCAAATGCAACACCAAGAAGGAGTGGTCAGAACTTTATGCCAATTGCAGGGTAGACTGACGTCACTGAGGTATGCTCATGATGTGAAATGCGCCGCTGTGCTGCGCACGTAGCGAACGATAAATGGGACACGGCGTTGGCGAATGGCCCATTTCGTACCGTGATTTCTCAGCCAACAGTCATTGTAGAACGTGTTGTCGTGTGCCACAGGACACGTGTATAGCTAAGAATGCCAGGCCGCCGTCAACGAAGGCATTTCCAGCAGACAGACGACTTTACGAGGGGTATGGTGATCGGGCTGAGAAGGGCAGGTTGGTCGCTTCGTCAAATCGCAGCCGATACCCATAGGGATGTGTCCACGGTGCAGCGCCTGTGGCGAAGATGGTTGGCGCAGGGACATGTGGCACGTGCGAGGGGTCCAGGCGCAGCCCGAGTGACGTCAGCACGCGAGGATCGGCGCATCCGCCGCCAAGCGGTGGCAGCCCCGCACGCCACGTCAACCGCCATTCTTCAGCATGTGCAAGACACCCTGGCTGTTCCAATATCGACCAGAACAATTTCCCGTCGATTGGTTGAAGGAGGCCTGCACTCCCGGCGTCCGCTCAGAAGACTACCATTGACTCAACAGCATGTAGACGTGCACGCCTGGCATGGTGCCGGGCTAGAGCGACTTGGATGAGGGAATGGCGGAACGTCGTGTTCTCCGATGAGTCATGCTTCTGTTCTGTCAGTGATAGTCACCGCAGACGAGTGTGGCGTCGGCGTGGAGAAAGGTCAAATCCGGCAGTAACTGTGGAGCGCCCTACCGCTAGACAACGCGGCATCATGGTTTGGGGCGCTATTGCGTATGATTCCACGTCACCTCTAGTGCGTATTCAAGGAACGTTAAATGCCCACCGCTACGTGCAGCATGTGCTGCGGCCGGTGGCACTCCCGTACCTTCAGGGGCTGCCCAATGCTCTGTTTCAGCAGGATAATGCCCGCCCACACACTGCTCGCATCTCCCAACAGGCTCTACGAGGTGTACAGATGCTTCCGTGGCCAGCGTACTCTCCGGATCTCTCACCAATCGAACACGTGTGGGATCTCATTGGACGCCGTTTGCAAACTCTGCCCCAGCCTCGTACGGACGACCAACTGTGGCAAATGGTTGACAGAGAATGGAGAACCATCCCTCAGGACACCATCCGCACTCTTATTGACTCTGTACCTCGACGTGTTTCTGCGTGCATCGCCGCTCGCGGTGGTCCTACATCCTACTGAGTCGATGCCGTGCGCATTGTGTAACCTGCATATCGGTTTGAAATAAACATCAATTATTCGTCCGTGCCGTCTCTGTTTTTTCCCCAACTTTCATCCCTTTCGAACCACTCCTTCTTGGTGTTGCATTTGCTCTGTCAGTCAGTGTAGGTTCGAAACCCCGCAGCCAAGATTCGTAAATGGAGCTTGTTATCCACGACTTCTGGGATTGCTTTCGTACGTGGCCAGTAATGAATTCACACCCGAAAAACAACATGGCTTCGCAGATTTTCCGTTCGCTAGAAGTTTGTTTTTCGGTTCCCGTCATATTAACTCCAGCATCACTGTAACCTTTTTCTTAGTTGTTAACTGTTCCTCACGAACTACAAATACTGTACTGCACAGTCAATGTTGTTGTACAAAATTCGAGTTACAGAGTAATTTTTGATTCAGGGGAGGAAATGTTTGCTGTGAGAAATCGAGATTTTCAGCTACTGTACTTTAAAATACGGAACAGCTGTGGCGGAGTCTTATCATCAGAAGAGGGATGGATCTTTCGTTAGTTTACGGAAACGTTAGGGGCTGCCTGGCCGAGGCGGTAAAGGCGTGCTCGGTTCGCCCCGTCAGGAAGTCGTAAAATTTAAGAAACGAGATTTCCACTTCCGGAGGTGCATATGGCCCTGATGTTCACTCAGCCTACACCAAAAATGAGTACCAGGTTAATTCCTGGGGGCAAAGGCGGCCGGACGTAGAGCTAACCACTCTACCCCATCACGTGGCGAGGTTAACAATGGTGGAAGCCTTTACCTTCCACTCCTCCAAGGGCCTTCATGGCCTGTTCGGAGGTGACTTTGCTTTGAAGAAAGACTGGTTTTTTTCGTCAGTTTGAAGTCTTTTTTTATTTTTTAGAATTTGCTTTACGTCGCACCGACACAGATATGTCTTCTGGCGACGATGTAATAGAAAAGGCCTAGGAGTGGGAAGGAAGTGGCCGTGGCCTTAACTATGGTACAGCTCCAGCATTTGCCTGGTGTGCAAATGGGAAAAGACGGAAAACCATCCTCAGGGCTGCCGACAGTGGGGTTAGAACGCACTGTCTTCCGGATGCAAGCTCACAGCTGCGCGTCCCTAACCACACGGCCAACTCGCCCGGTTTGAAAACTCTTTAGTTCCTTCTTCAACTAGATCGATTAGTTTAATTTTTAATAAGCAATTCAAAGCGACTTTATTAAATTAAACCTTGAAGTGAAAGCTCAGAAAAATGTTGGCATTGTGGAAGCATTTCTAATGTAGTGAAGAATGATCCGTAGTTCCCGCGTAGCGTTCAGAAAGAAGAGTTGTAGGAGGACGGAGGATAAACGGTGATTGACTCTTTGCTAGCGAACAGTTTTTTAGAGTGAAAGTTAAAAGGAAGTTCCGAAGCTTGTTCTCACATCGCCGTAACAAGCGTTACCTGAAGGTGGCCTTGGACTGCTTACCGCTTTTGAAATGGCTGAGGCAGCCGATAATACGCAAGTAGCACATCGGACTTTCAAGGAAAAACTCATTATATTCTTTTGGTTTAGAAGTACCTGTAATGGGCAACACAACAACAACCTGTTGTTGCCGTTGTTGTTGTTGTTACCGGGTGAGTTGGCCGTGCGCGTAGAGGCGCGCGGCTGTGAGCTTGCATCCGGGAGATAGTAGGTTCGAATCCCACTATCGGCAGCCCTGAAGATGGTTTTCCGTGGTTTCCCAATTTCACACCAGGCAAATGCTGGGGCTGTACCTTAATTAAGGCCACGGCCGCTTCCTTCCAACTCGTAGGCCTTTCCTATCCCATCGTCGCCATAAGACCTATCTGCGTCGGTGCGACGTAAAGCCCCTAGCAAAAAAAGAAACCTCTCATTGATATGATTCGTTATACCGCCTTATTTTCGTGGTTATGGGCGATTCATATTACTATTGCGTTTATTCTGTGTCGAGCCTGAACGAGTGCGTGTCGGATCCCGGCGCGACGCCTTGTGGATGCTGGGGCTTCAAACTTGACAAGCTTTCGATACGATATACAGCAAACTCCCGATTGTCTGGATGCGGGCTATTCGTGCACCCGTGAGGTTTATAATATTCTTTTAATTTTATTTCCTTTCTTTGTTGTCATTTGAAATTCGAGCGTACCCTCCACTGCAACATGCTTTGTTCGAGAACGGAACACTAAACAGGGTACTGTATAACAGTTCTTTGTTGGTGTTCTGTGATAGCTGCCATGGCTACGAAGCGCAAGACAGGGCTTTTAACTTCGAAACAAACGCCTGAATAAATTTACAAAGTTCCAGAAAGGAGAATCAGTAAAGAAATTAGCAAATCATTGAAATGGAATGGCGTAAGGAGTGGAATCGGAGAAGGCTTTTTGCGGATGATGTTATTCTCTATAGAGTGATAAATAAGTTACAAGATTGTGAGCAACTGCAACGTGACCTCGAAAATGTTGTGAGATGGACAGCAGGCAATGGTATGTTGATAAACGGGGTTAAAAGTCAGGTTGAGAGTTTCACAAATAGGAAAAGTCCTCTCAGTTTTAATTACTGCGTTGATGGGGTGAAAGTTCCTTCTGGGGATCATTGTAAATATCTGGGTGTTAATACACGGAAAGATCTTCATTGGGGTAATCACATAAATGGGATTGTAAATAAAGGGTACAGATCTCTGCACATGGTTATGAGGGTGTTTAGGGGTTGTAGTAAGGATGTAAAGGAGAGTGCATATAAGTCTCTGGTTAGACCCCAACTAGAGTATGGTTCCAGTGTATGGGACCCTCACCAGGATTACCTGATTCAAGAACTGGAAAAAATCCAAAGAAAAGCAGCTCGATTTGTTCTGGGTGGTTTCCGACAAAAGAGTAGCGTTACAAAAATGTTGCAATGTTTGGGTTGAGAAGAATTGAGAGAAAGAAGAAGAGCTGCTCGACTAAGTGGTATGTTCCGAGCTGTCAGCGGAGAGATGGCGTGGAATGACATTAGTAGACGAATAAGTTTGAATGGCGTTTATAAAAGTAGGAAAGATCACAATATGAAGATAAAGTTGAAATTCAAGAGGACAAACTGGGGCAAATATTCATTTATAGGAAGGGGAGTTAGGGATTGGAATAACTTACCAATGGAGATGTTCAATAAATTTCCAATTTCTTTGAAATCATTTCGGAAAAGGCTAGGAAAGCAACAGATAGGGAATCTGCCACCTGGGCGACTGCCCTAAATGCAGATCAGTATTGATTGATTGATTGATTGATTGATTGACAAGTTCGGTTCGCCAGATGCAGGTTTTTTGACTTGACTCCCGTAAGCGTCCTTCGCGTCGTGATGAGGATGAAATGATGATGATGACGACACATACACCCAGCCCCCGTGCCAGCGAAATTAACCAATTAAGGTTAAGATCCCCGACTCTGCCGGGAATCGAACCCGGGACCCCTGTGACCAAAGGCCAGCACGCTAACCATTTATCCATGGAGCCGGACAGCGAATCGTTATAGGAATGGTGCACGTGTGTGACATGCTTCAGCATTGGAAAGTGTTGAAAGTCTCTTATGTTATGTTGAACAGGGAGACTTTAATTATGGAGATGATGTTGCACTTCGGAACATTCGTACCTGTATACGGAAGGACTTTAATGAATCTCGAAGGTAAAAGAACATTAATGATTACTTTTTTCCCAAACTACAAAAACTAACGTTTTGTGTACTCTATGTACCTCAAGTGTTTTTGCTAGTTTTTTACGTCGCACCGACACTAATAGGTCTTATGGCGACGATGAGGTAGGAGAGGGCTCAGTGGCAAGGGGGGGGTGTGTGGCCCCCGCCCCCTAGCTCTCTTTTTTTTCTATTTTGCTTTACGTCGCATCAACACAGATATGTCTTACGGCGACGATGGGATAGGAAAGGCCTAGGAATTGGAAGGAAGCGGCCGTGGCCTTAATTAAGGCACAGACCCGGCATTTGCTTGGTGTGAAAATGGGAAACCACGGAAAACCATCTTCAGGGCTGCCAACAGTGGGGTTCGAACCCACTATCTCCCGATTACTGGATACTGGCCGCACTTAAGCGACTGCAGCTATCGAGCTCGGTTCCCTAGCTCTCAGGGAAAGGAAAAAATCTAATATAGTCAGGTATTTTTCTTTCAAGAAAATTATTTAAAAGTCAGTCTTACGTAGAAGTGGTAGGGGATACCGTGGGTGGTATTCTACCGTGGAATACAAGTCGCCGTTCATATTCCAAAATATTAAAAATACTACATAACCCCATGTCTACCCCCTCCCCCCCAACAAACTACCCTATGGGCGCCCTTGCTCAGAGTGGGAAGGAAGCGGCCGTGGCCTTAAGGTACAGCCCCAGCATTTGCCTGGTGTTTATATTGGCTTACGTTTTTTTGATAAAAGTTGTTATTGAATGTGTTAAACTTAATTGTCAGACATTAAGTTATTCCATTTTCAAACAGCATTGTTTGTTCTGTATTATTAAAAGGTTCGCTCTGCACCAAACTGCACAACCTCGTAATATCCGCGTTTTCAGTTATCCGTGCGAATTTGTCCGGTGATTAGCTCGGATAATCGAGAGTTTGCTGTACAGAAAATCGATTACTAGAGTGTAACGATCACTATTTTTTTCTTTTTACGTCGCACCGACACTAATAGGTCTTATGGCGACGATGAGATAGGAAAGGGCTCGGAGTCAAGGGCCCCCATGCCCGGGGGCAAGGGGAGGATGTGGCCCCCGCCCCCTAGCTCTCAAGGAAAGGAAAACATCTAATATAGTCGGGTATTTTTCTTTCAAGAAAATGATTTAAAAGTCGGTATTACGTAGAAGTGGTAGGGGATACCGTGTGGAATACAAGTCGCCATTCATCTTCCAAAATATTGAAAATACTGCATAACACCATGTCTACCCCTTTCTCCCTACAAACTACCTATGGGCGCCCTTGCTCGGAGTGGGAAGGAAGTGGCCGTGGCCTTAAGATATAGCCCACCGAGCTCGATAGCTGCAGTCGCTTAAGTGCGGCCAGTATCCAGTAATCGGGAGATCGTGGATTCGAGCCCCACTGTCGGCAGCCCTGAAGATGGTTTTCCGTGGTTTCCCATTTTCACACCAGGCAAATGCCGGGGCTGTACCTTAATTAAGGCCACGGCCACTTCCTTCCACTTCCTAGGCCTTTCCCATCCCATCGTCGCCATAAGACATATCTGTGTCGGTGCAACGTAAAACAAATAGCAAAAAAAAAAAAAAAAAAAGCCCCTGCATTTGCCTGATGCGAAAATAGGAAACCATCTTCAGAGCTGCCGACAGTGGGGGTTCGAATGCACTGCCTTCCGAATGCAAGCTCATAGCTGCTCGCCACTAATAGCACGCCCAACTCGCTCAGAAGTAAATTACGAGTAAAAATTACTAAAAATGTGATCGTTACTATTTAGTCAATTACTTCCCAACTGTGACTTTGGATGTATTCAAAGCACTTCTTTTCATTTTCTCCTGATTCTGTTGCTTGTAAACATTCAATCGGGTATCGAGCATGAATGAAGATTAACAGCACAAATTCTAATAGGAAATTATTTTCGACACAACAAAACGGAGTACAAGCCTCCGTGGCTCAGACGGCAGCGCGTCGGCCTCTCAACGCTGGATACCGTGGTTCAAATCCCGGTCACTCCATGTGAGATTTGTGCTGGACAAAGCGGAGGCGGGACAGGTTTTTCTCCGGGTACTCCGGTTTTCACTGTTATCTTTCATTTCAGCAACACTCTCCATTATCATTTCATAGCATTTATCACTCATTAATAAATCACCTTGGGAGTGGCGACCCCATTGTAATAACAGCCCATATATGTTTCATTCATTACATCCCTGACCCGTCAATGACTGGAAAACAGGTTGTAGGTTTTCATTTCAAAACGGAGTGCAATGCGTAGTCGTTTTCAATACGATCTGAGTACGATCCGCGTTTACATGGAACTTAATTCGAACTGAGTACAATACGATCCCAGGTTTTACTGCATCGACCTTGGGAATGTCCGCCTCTGTGGTGTAGTGGTTAGCGTGATTAGCTGCCACCCCCGGAGGCCCGGGTTCGATTCCCGGCTCTGCCACGAAATTTGAAAAGTGGTACGAGGGCTGGAACGGGGTCCACTCAGCCTCGGGAGGTCAACTGAGTAGAGGTGGGTTCGATTCCCACTTCAGCCATCCTGGAAGTGGTTTTCCGTGGTTTCCCACTTCTCCTCCAGGCGAATGCCGGGATTGTACCTAACTTAAGGCCACGGCCGCTTCCTTCCCGCTTCCTTGTCTATCCCTTCCAATCTTCCCATCCCTCCACAAGGCCCCTGTTCAGCATAGCAGGTGAGGCCGCCTGGGCGAGTTACTGGTCATACTCCCCAGTTGTATCCCCCGACCAAGAGTCTGAAGCTCCAGGACACTGCCCTTGAGGCGGTAGAGGTGGGATCCCTCGCAAAGTCCGAGGGAAAAACCGAACCTGGAGGGTAAACAGATGATGATGATGACCTTGGGAATCAAGCACGATTGAGTCCCCATTGAAATGGCATTTTCAGTACGGAAAGTGTTCCCAAATCGATTTAAATCCTGCATGTAAACGCACTAAATGACATACGCAACAAACTGGCTACCAGAGGACAAGCATTGTGTCCTTGGTAACAACAGGTTTACTCACACACAACACGTGCGAATATAACCACCGGCGTATCTTGCGACATCCTTTACAGTTACAGCAAATTACTCAGAGCCGCACTTTATAACGCTATAGAAGTAAAAGCTTACAGTTTTATGAGACTATTGATACCAAAGCCAAGAGATATCTAATAAATTTTTCGTGGAACTCGAATTCTTAATTTCCCACCTGTTTGCTGTCATTTCTTGATGGATACAGTACTTTCGCATCCACCTCTTGGCACAGGCCAGAGTAAAGTGTAGCTTCCACCGAAGTCCCAGTCAACATCCATGGCTGTGACAATATGGAAGTTGCTTGGGGTATGGGTAGTGCTGAGTAATGACATTCAGAGCATGACTAGTGCATCTGAGTGTTATGAAAGGTGCTGCTCATAGGGTCAGTCGTGCTGCAATAGTACTTTCTGACCCAGTGAGGAAAGCAATGGCAAACTACCGCACTCCTCATCTTGCCTAGTACGCCTCATTTTGGTGCTGTCATTGTTTTTTTGGGGGGTTTCCTTATAACTGCATAACCTTTGGTGGTGCTATCTGAGGATCCAACCAGCCTCTGGGCTGATGACCTAACAGACAGACAGACATTGGCAGATATTCAAACCGCTGTCCTCAGGGTAAGAAGCCCATGACCATATCACTCCGCTATCATGTCCCAGTGAAGAAAATCTGATATCTCACCAAGATATTCTTAGCTGTAATTCGGTGTTCATGTACAAACAGAGATCAAATTATTATGATCACGATATTATCTCCCTCTGTGAATAAAAGGTTCAAACCCCGGGACATATAGTCGAATTTTTGAAGGGCGAAAAAGAAAATCTCTGGAGGCTTACAGCAGACAATGGTATGATGGTAAACGGGATGAAAGTTAGCCTTCCTCAGCCAGAGAGCGACACACTATCATTGACACACGGAGGAAGCTATTATTTAAGTAGTACATTCTGTCTCATTGAAGCGTTTTCTCTCATTTCTGGCTGAATCAGCAAATGACTTGCAGGACAAAATCACTGGAAGCTGTGTGTTTACGGCTAACATTACAATGAGAAATATTGTTTTGTAGAACACGACTGCGTAATACAGGAGTAACTGTATATTTCTAACATTTTAATAACAATAATAATAATAATAATAATAATTCTGTCTGTGGACAATAAGTTTCAGCCTCCGGATCCCAATATCGTCTATTCAAATCTGACAAGAAGTAATCGGATTTGTGAAGAGTGAAAGAAAGCCCATTCTGTACGCTAAAAAATCTGGTGAGAGAAAATTTATGATGATGATGATGCTTGTTGTTTAAAGGCACGAAATGTAAGGACAATTACAAATCCATAATCCTCCACTGACCAGAATTCAAAACGTGAGGACGAAGAATGAATGGATGGATATGAATTTAAAACAATCAGTGGATCCGAGCCGCAATGTCCCACATTCCCAGAAACTAGTGTTAAACAATAGTATTACTGACCAAGGGACTGCTTCTAAAGCACAATCCTGAATCGATGATGCTTGTAGTCTAAATGGGTCCAAAATGCAGGTCATCGGCCTTTCATAATGCTACTTATCGCTGCGGTATTCCGCACATTATGGTACTACTCACAGGTAATGTAATGCGCACATGTAACAGAGACCTATGGTGTTTCGCACATTGTGTCGCTATTTACAGGCAACGCAAACCTATGGTGTTCTTCACATAAGTAGACTAACCACAGGGACTCGCACTATCCCGTGGTATTCCTCACATAGTGGGTACTAATCATAGGCAAGGGAGAACCATGGTGTCGCTCATGTACTGTAAAATGCATCCTGCAAATGCACTGTCGTTACTAATCACAAACCTATTGTGTGCCTAACATAGTGGTGCTACTCGCAAGTAAAGGCGACCCAGAGTGTTCCCTGCGTGGTGGTACTTATTGAAAGTAGTAGCCTATCATGGTTTTAATTTGATCATCCCTTGGTCGCCCGTTTTAGTCGCCTCTTACGGCAGGCAGGGGATACTGTGGGTGTATTCTTCATCTACGTCCCCCACCCACGGGGGATTGTGTGTTTGGTCCGCGAGAGGTGTTTTATTTCGCTCAAGTCCGCCGGCAAGCCGGTTAGGACCCCCACACCGACCCATATCCGCCACCTGGGACGCGCCATGTGGGAGTATCACCTCTCCGCCTGCTGCGCCAGCGTAGTAGGTTCGTGGTCACAAAATTAATCAAAGCTCAGTTATATCTCGCCCGACAGAGATCTATATTTTCCAGTGAACTCTAATCGAACGTGGTAATTGATTGGCAGGGAACCAAAATGGCGTCGAATCAATGCCAGCACACGGGGGCTGGGGTCATACAATTATTATTTGAAGTGATAATGCTGAGCGAAATGAGAATTAAAACTTCAAAATGTATTCACTGACAAGAATTTAAAACGAGTGGTGATGAAAAAATGGTCGTGAAACAAAAGCAATCAGTGGATCTAATTCACTTACTGGGATGATATGTATTATCTAAAAGGATCCAAAATTCTGGTCACCGACCCCGCATAATGGTACTAATCATTGGTAAAGCAGAACCATGGTGTTCCTCCTATAATAGTACTAATCACAATCACAGGCAATGTTGACCCATGGTGTTCCTCACATAATGGTATTACTCACAGGTAACACAAACAACCCACATAAGGGTACTACTCACATGCTACTCAGACCCGTGGTGTTCCTCACAAACAGGGACTAATCATGGGCGCCGGTATTCCCGTGGAGTTCCTCACTTAGTGGAATTAATCACAAACCACGTATACGCATGGTGTTACATAATGGTACCAACCATAGGCAATGCAGACCCACGGTGTTCCTCACATAATGGTATTACTCACAGACAACGCAGATCCATAGTTTTCATCACAAAGTGGTACGTATCACGGGCGCCAGCCAAACCCATGTTTTTCTCACATAGTGGTGCCAATCATAGGCAACGTAGACCCATGGTGTTTATCATAAAGTGGTACCAATCATAGGTAACGCAGACCCATGCTGAGCACAGTGGAACCGACCCGGTGGAATGAACACGATGACACTTATCACAAACAACGCCCAAACCCGTAGTGTTCCTAACATAATGGTACTGTTCCTATGTACCGTAGACTCATGGTTTTTCTCGCAAGGTGCTACCAGTCGCAAGTAATGTCGACCCATGGTGTTCCGCACGTAATGGTACTAATTACAAGTGAGCACATGGTTCTAATGTCACCATCCCTTGATCGCCCCTTCAGTCGCGTCTTACAGCAGGCAGGGGATGGCGTGGGTATTATTTGAAGTGGCGGAAGAGTCTCTCATTGGAGGGTACTGGTAATGATAACCACAGAGGCAGGAATACTGATTGTAGTTCATAGTAAGGTGTTTAAATGATCTTGCGTCAATGTTGGGAAGAAAGCACATCAAAATCAGAAGTGGTATTTAACCTCGTTACTCCTCAAGCAAATGTAGTAGGTTTCCTGTTCAAACAACGCGAAGCAATCGGAGCGTATCCAGGGCCCCCTTCACACTAAGCCATCTGTCACTCGGCACACATTAAGACTGTTTCTAATACTGCAGAATACACAGAAAATCAAAGCAAACCAAAATTAAATCAATCTTCCCCCAGGATGACAGTATACCAAGCGAAATTAAATTAATGCATAGCGAGACAAGTGCAAGCAGCTCGCAGTTGCGTTCTCTGGTATTCTGTAAGAAAGAGGTGAGGTCTCCGAATAAATTATCCTTACATTAGTCTGTTTTCAGACCAATTTTGTTTTAAGATAGGGAAAGGCGAGTGGATTCTGAATATACGTTGGAAGTAACAGACATGAAAGTAGCGAGAATGATTGCTGGTGCGAATACAGGTAACAATGGCAGGATGGTACTCGGAAAGAAGCCTCATCTCATGATACTCTAGAGAAATGATTATTTCATTCGTAGTAGTTTGAGAAATTCTGAGCCAGTTTTCCCCTTTCGACGCACTGAATCTTACACTCGTAGACAACAAATTCCATATCGAAGTGTCTGAAAATTAATATAAATTAAACGTTTTTAATTAGATTTTCATTTATTGAAAGGCATATTTACGATGATCTGAATTCACCATAGGGAAATGCGACACCGTTTTTCCTTAACGGACGAGGTACACCTTATTTACTAAAGTGGAGTTTTTACTGCTCAATAACAAATTCTAACAATAATATGATTGTGTTTACGTCCCACTAACTACTCTTTCGGTTTTCTGAGACGCCGAGGTACCGGAAGTTTGTCCTGCAGGAGTTCTTTTACGTGCCAGTAAATCTACCGACACGAGGCTGACGTATTTGAGCACCTTCAAATAATTCTACTTTACAGCAATAGTTTACTCAATTCTTGTATTTTTTCAGTAAAACATTTAATAAATACTTGTATTTTTTGCAATAATTTACTAAATACTAGTAATTTGAGCAAAACTTTACTGAAAACTTGAACGTTGAAACGATAATAACTAAATACTAGTATTTTGTTCTAGCAAAATACCTGTAAGTTTCAGGAATAATCTATATATAAAAAATAACATGTCCTGGCTGACTGACTGACTGACTGACTGACTGACTGACTGACTGACTGACTGACTGACCGACCGATTCATCATCGCCGAACCAAAACTAATGGACATAAAGGAATGAAATTTTGAGGATTCATATATCTTACATTTTAGGTGCCCACTAAGGGAGGATTTTTAAAATGAGTATCTATATCTCAAAAGCTTAACAGTTTAAAAGCGTAAAAATTGGTATTTGGAATCTTCTTTAAAAATAAGGAAACACGTGTTTTTTGTTTTCGGAAAATCCCCGTTTACTAAATACTAGTAATTTTATTAGCAATAATTCACAAAATATTAGTAATTTTAGCAAAAATTTACTGAATACTAGAACTTTGGAACAGTAATTCACTAAATACTAGTGCTTTTTTTATCAATTTATAAAATAATTGTACACTTCAGGAATGATTTACTAAATTCTGATACTTTTTATCAATAATTTACTAAATTCGTGTAGTTTTCAGCAATGATTTACTAAGCTAGGAGCGAGCAAGTCAAGTTCGGGCCAGAAGGCCAGCGCCTCAACCGTCTGAGCCACTCAGCCGGGCAACAAAATTTTTTGTTTAATACATTGAACCCCAGGTCCTTTTACACAACCTAGATTCCAAAACCACTGGCTTTTAGCGTTATCTCATAGAATTTCGTGCACGACTTTTGTAAACGTATTCAAAAATCACAACCATATTCTGAAGAAAGGATGGGGGTCAAGGGTGTTTTACAGGATAAGAGTGAAATAGTAGTTGTTTGAGTCGTCAGTCCATAGACTGATGTGATGCAGCTCTCCATGCCACCCTATCCTGTGTTAACCTTTTCACTTCTATGTGACTACTACATGCTACATCCTACATCTAATCTAATATAATTGTTGTATTTATACCGTTTTTACCACCTACAAATTCCTCACAAACGAACTTAACAAGTACTGAGTGTCGTAAGATGTGTCCTATCATTCTAACTCTTCTCGTCAAATTTAGCTAAATCGATCTCCTCTCACCAATTCGATCCATTCTCTCTTCATTCGTGATTTGATCTACCGATATCACTTTTAGCATTCTTCCGTAACACCACATTTCAAAAGCTCATATTCTTTTTTTTTTTTCCTGAGCTAGTTATCGTCCATGTTTCTCTTCCATACAATACCACGCCTCAGACGAAAGTCTTCAAAATCATCTTTCTTATTCCTATACCAAAGTTCTAAGTGAGCAAATGTATTTTCATAGGGAAGTCCTTCCTTGCCTGTGTTAGTTTGCATATTATGTCCTCTCCTTATTCTGCCATCATTAGTTACTTCTACTACCCAAGTAACAAAATTCATCTGCTTCCTTTAAGCGAAGTAACAGCACCAATATCTATATTTCGAACCCACTATTTCCCGAATGCGGGCTGGCAGCTGCATGACTCGAACCACGCAGTATATTTATTGTCTGGCTCGTTAGTTCAATGGTCAGTGTACTTGTCCTAGATCAGAGGAGGCCCAGGCTTGCTTCCCGAGTCGCGCTGTGCTTTTAACTACGTACGCCTATGGTTAATTTGTCAAGCTCAGGGACTGGGTGTTTCTGATAGTCTCAACACACAACATTTCATCTAAATGCTACACATAGGAAGGGCATCCGTCCATTAAACTGGGCCAGGTCCAATACAAGAGCCGACCCCAACGAAGCGGGGGAGAAGGCATGATATTTTCTTCTTTTATTATTATAAAATGCAGACTAACACAAGCAAGGAACACTTTTCTTGAGAAAACAAATCTGTTCTCTTCGAACATTGATATAGGAATTAGAAAGATGTTTTTGAAGACTTTCGTCTGGAGCGTGGCATTGTATGACAGTGAAACATGGACGATAAATAGTTCAGAAAGAAAAAGAATAGGAGCTCTTGAAATGTGGTGTTACAGAAGAATGCTAACAGTGAGATCGGGAGTTCGAATCACGAATAACGAGATTCTAATCATACTGGTGAGGGAAGAACGATTTGGCGAAATTTGACGGGAAGAAGTGATAGAATGATAGGACATATCTTAAGGCACCCAGGACTTGCTCAGTTGGTTTTTGAGGGAAGTGTAGGTGGTAAGAAAGGCAGTGCGAATATGACATGCAGATTAGAGCAGACTTAAGATTTAGTAGTTATGTAGAAATGAAAAAGTTAGCATAGGATAGGATGGCATGGAGGGCTGCATCAAACCAGTCTATGAACTGATCACTCAAATAACATTATTCGCTAATCTACTACAAGAAAATTTCGGCTTAGGTGCATATGAAAATCTCAACCCAGAATCAACCATGATTCGAACCTCAGCCTCCCGCATATAAAATCAGTAGCTATTCCACTGGGCTAATAACGCTAATAATAATGAAAATCCACTGCCTGTTTCCAGTCATTCGACCGGGTCAGGAATTGAATGAATGAAACCCCATCTAGCGGCGAGGATAGGAATTGTGCCGGCTGCCGAAGCCTGTCGCACTCCTCTGGGGCAATGATTAATGAATGACAGATGAAATGAAATGATACTGGAGGGTGTTGCTGGAATGAAAGATGACAGGGAAAACAGGGGAATACAGAGGAAAAACTGTCCCGCTCTCTCTTTGTCCAGCACAAATCTCACATGGAGTGACCAGGATTTGAGCCACAGAACCCAGCGGTGAGAGGCGCCTGAGTCACGGAGGCTACACGCTAATAATAATAATAATAATAATAATAATAATAATAATAATAATAATAATAATAATAATAATAATAATAATAATAATAAATATAAACCTGATTATCCGGCCTAAAATCGGGTCAAATCCACATACAGCGCCATCCCAAGAAACTGGAAATGAAATGAAATGAAATGAAATGAAATGAAATGAAATGAAATGAAATGGCGTATGGCTTTCAGTGCCGGGAGTGTCCGAGGACAAGTTCGGCTTGCCAGGTGCAGGTCTTTTGATTTGACTCCCGTAGGCGACCTGCGAGTCGTGATGAGGATGAAATGATGAAGACAACACATACACCCAGCCCCGTGCCAGAGAAATTAACCAATGATGGTTAAAATTCCCGACCTGCCGGGAATCGAACCCGGGACCCCTGTGACTAAAGGCCAGCACGCTAACCATTTAGCCATGGAGCCGGACAAGAAACTGGAAGAAGAAGAAAAGAAGAAGAAGAATAAGAATAATAATAATAAGAAGAAGCACATGAACCTCTTAAAGCTCCGAAATCTTTCTTTTTATCTCCTCTAGCGATTTTCTTCTTATCGTGGCTCAGAATAGTATTTATATTTATCGTATGGCTTTTAGTGCTCCGAGTGTGCGAGGACACTATGTCTAGTGCAGGGGACTTCCTATTTGACTCCCATGGGCGACCGGCGCTTCCGGATGTGGTGAGATGATAATGAGTTAGAGAAAGAGTGAAACCCTGTGTCGGAACGCAGCCTACTGCTGTCGAATAACGCCGCTGAATCTGCTCAAGGCTTAACGTCTCCATCCGACGGACGATTCACCATCATTTCATATGAATACTGCAGAAAGGTTTGAAATTAAATCCAGGTTTTTGGTACGTAATCTAGTGTACCACCACCTCTCCTATCCTGCCGGCCAACATTCTGATGCTGAAAATGTTTTCGACCAACGGGGCTCGAACCGGGTAACCAAGGTGTCAGACCATATGGATGTGACGCCTTAAGGATGGCCACTAGGCAGGGTATAAAATTTGGCATACCATAGAATAAAACACACTAACACTCGCTCTTAAACCCACAATTACCGAGCTCGATAGCTGCAGTCGCTTAAGTGCGGCCAGTATCCAGTATTCGGGAGATAGTAGGTTCGAACCCCACTGTCGGCAGCCCTGAAGATGGTTTTCCGTGGTTTCCCATTTTCACACCAGGCAATAAAAACCACAATTGGTCGACGTGTCGTAGAACAAAGAACGTCTATGCCTTTTATATCGTCTTTGTTACTCTCGTGGTAAGCCTTGACAGTCTACTCGTTAGATCCCGGTAAGCTTGCTGTTCTAATGGCAAACATTTTTGAAATTCAAACAATGCACAATTTTTTTCTACCAATAGTACAGCCCCATGGCTAAGTGGTTACCGTCATTTGGTCACAGGGGGTTCGATTCCTGGCAGGGTCGAGAATTTTAACCATCAATGGATAATTTCGCTGACACGGGGGCTGGGTGTATGTGTCGTCTTCATCATCATTTCATCCTCATCACGACGCGCAGGTCGCCTTCGGGCGTCAAATCAAAAGACCTGCACCTGGCAAGCCAAACATGTCCTCGGACATTCCCGGCACTAAAAGCTATACGCCATTTCATTTCTACCAATACTCCCACACTAATGTTGAGCAATGGTTTTCTTTCATTTTTTCCCCTCATAAGAGAATAAAAACCCTCCCCAGTAGGGCTAATAACATGGTAAATTTTCAGAGAAACCTAAAAGAAAGTAAAACGATAATCAGAAGAACGTTGAGCGGAACTCTGTGAAAGAATGAATGAACGAATGAATGAATGAATATTGGAACAAAATGGTGTCAAACTTCCCAATAGGAAAATCAAATTATCATAAATATCTTATATGTCACTCTGTCAAGCCATTCATCAAGGCTGCTAATTTCAGATGACCGCCAGCCAGAAGACATAGCCTGCACAGTTGCTAGGTTACACTTCCAGTACACATTTTATTATTATTATTATTATTATTATTATTATTATTATTATTATTATTATTATTATTACTACTTCTTTTTTCCAATTTGCTTTACGTCGCACCGGCACAGATAGTCTTAAGGGGCCCATAGACGTGCAATATTATTGCGCAATATCGGGGTTTGTGCAATAAAATTGACAGTGTGTATTTAATATTGAAGGGTTGTGCAATATATTGTACGAAATCAAGAAAGTTTGAAATATATTGCGCAAACCGCAAAATACTGTGCTGTGTGTTGGCAATATTGTACAATATCCCGTCCTCCCGCCAGCTGGTATCAACAAGCGTTGGAGATGGTATCGTGATGGCAGGCAAAAAGGAGGAGAAAAAGTTTATTTTGGAGTTTATCGAAGTGTACCATGGCCTTCCGGCTCTGTGGGACGTTAAGAGCAAAGCGAGGAGTTCATCATACAATTCACCATTCATGCGCAGAAAGTTTCGAAAATCATTTGGCTCCCATTTTCTCAGTTCATTGAGTAAATTTTCTTGAGTGTACTTTTTCTGTCTAGAAACCACTGTTTGGCCCTTGTGCTTCTTTTCCGTTTCTGCTTATTTTTGGCACTTACGCCCACGGCGATCAAAACGCAGCAAAGATCAGTGTCACTCAATATAATCACCAAATAAAATACCGGGATGGACTGACTATATATTGCAACGCATATTGTACGTCTATGACCGCTTTGCACAATATATTGCGCAACTATCAATATTATCTCCACACGATTCTATTTATTATACAAACTCTATTTTTGTGCAATACTATTGTACGTCTATAGGCAGCTAACAATATATTGTACAATCCATTTTGCGCAATAATATTGTACGTCTATGGGCCCCTTTAAGGCGACGACGAGATAGGAGAGGGCTAGGAGTGGGAAGGAAACGGCCGTGGTCTTCATTAAGGTACAGGTCCAGCAATCGCATGGTGTGAAGATGGGAAACCACGAGAAACAATCTTGAAGGCTGCCTGGAATGGGCTTTGAACCCACTATCACCCAAAATGGAAGCTCAGAGCTGCGCACCCCTATCCGCACGGTCAACTCGATCGGTACATTTTATTACAAGAACTATTCTGTTACATGAATTTTCGGATATCCCCAGTCCTAAGTCATTTATGTCAAAATAAGGAACCTATTAAACAATTTCAAATGCCCCCTTTAGTTGGTTTTTCAGCCTTCTAGCCACTTTAACAGTTTTCGGAGACGCCGAGGTACCGAAATTTTGTCCCGCAGTTCTTTTTACGTGCCAGTAAATCTACCGGTTCTAGACTGGCGCATTTGAGCATCTTCAAATACCAGTGGTATGAGCCAGGTGTGAATCTGCACAACTCTGATATAGCTAGCCTAGGAGTAACTGAAGATGCGTGCTAGAGAAAGGAGGTAGTTTCCCGTTGCTTTCTTTGCTGAGTCAGCATGTTGTATTACATATAAGCCTCTAGCCGACTCTCTCTTTAATAATAATAATAAATAATAATAATAATAATAATAATAATAATAATAATAATAATAATTGGCTTTACGTCCCACTAATTACTTCTTTACCATTTTCAGAGACGCCGAGTTGCCGGAATTTAGTTCCGCTAGAGTTCTTTTACGTGCCAGTAAATCTACCGACACAAGGCTGACGTATTTGAATACCTTCAGATACCACCGGACTGAGCCAGGATGGAACCTGCCAAACTGGGGTCAGAAGGCGATCGCCTCAACTGTCTGAGCCACTCAGCCCGGCTTTCTTAAGAGAAACTGGCTGCATATGAAACCGTTCATACCTCAGTCACTTTCATATTGTCAAAGCTAAGGATGAGAAAGAAAGGTCAAGGAAAGTAATAAATGCGTATTTTTTGTCCACAAAAGACACAGGGCACTGTAAACAGTATGTCTAGCCAGAAATGGGTCTGGATCAATGTAATTTGGCCTGAGTGGTATTCTAATTCAAAGTTTTTAAAAAAGAGTATATTTCGTCGTTCGAATAACAACAAAAATCTTACTTTTCACGTTTGAGTTCCTTTGACGGAATACAATACTCAATGGAGATTTCTCTTTGTGCTTGTAAGACAATAGGGGCATTTTGTCGTCATAGGAACGTCAGAGGCCTGACAGGTACAAATAAACAAATGACGGATGGTACTTGTAACATGCAGCGTGCAGGAGACTTTGGATACGCTCTGATTACGCCACACTATTTAAACCACATACATAATGCTTATCGACAAAGCAACTATAATTTTGCAGTACGAATAAATAATGTACTGATTGCTCAAAAATTAAAACAAAGTTGAACGAAAACGGAATATAAAAGAGAATTCTGTGGCTAAATATTATGACTGACTTTTTCATTATGTAAAAATGTTAGTGGATTGAAAATGGAGGGTTTTTTATTAAGAATACAGCTACCAGCCAGATTCTTCTAGTGAACAATGTTCTCGGATCTGCGGCCTCATGCGTTAAATCAGCACGAATAAATACACAAAATTTGCACAGAAACAGCTAGTGTGTCAACTCCGTTTTGAAAAATGACGACCACAAACGTTGAATATGACGTGCGAAGGGGACTTTTGATGCGCTTTAATTATGTAGCAAAGGATGAAAACAAATAATAGTGTGCGGTATGTGTTTGAATACAGAGAGGTTTATTACGTAAATGGCTTCCTACTTGCTTCAACAACAGCCGGAGATCAGAGGACTGGAGAGAAGAGACGTCTTGAAAAGAATGAGAGGAGGATTTTTTTTCTTTTTTTTCTTTTTTTGTGGTCAGTCCTATCAAAATTTATACTATCGCAAAAAGTGAAACAGAAACGAACGTCGTGAAACAGAGTTTTCTGTACCTTTCAATACTTGTTTTGCAGTTCTCTATCTGTTAACTGGGTTGAGTGGTATTTGAAGGTGCTCAAATACGCGAGGCTAGTGTCGATGGATTTACATGCACGTAAAAGAACTCCTGCGGGACAACATTCCGGCACCTCGGCGTCTCTGAAAACCCTAAAAGTAGAAAGTGGGACGTAACATCAATATGTTGGGTATTCAGCCCGAAGGCTGGTTGGATCCTCAACAGGTTCACCATTAGCTATCATAGATGGCCTAGGTGTCACTGAAGAGGCGTACCAGGGAAATGCTATTTTTTTTTTTGCTATTTGCTTTACGTCGCACCGACACAGATATGTCTTATGGCGACGATGGGATAGGAAAGGCTTAGGAATTGGAAGGAAGCGGCCGTGGCTTTAATTAAGGTACAGCCCCGGCATTTGCCTGGTGTGAAAATGGGAAACCATGGAAAACCATCTTCAGGGCTGCCGACAGTGGGACTCGAACCCACTATCTCCCGATTACTGGATACTGGCCGCTCTTAAGCGACTGCAGCTATTGAGCTCGGTGCTAGGGAAATGAGGAGTGAGGTAGTTTCCCGTTGCTTTCCTCCACTGAGCCAGAAGTTGCTATTGCACATCAGTCTGCCAAGCCCACCGAAATGCGTGCACCAACCGACCATATGAGCGCCATTTTCACACCATTCATAGCAGGACTAGCTGCATAAGGAATGGCATAACTAGCGTCACTAAAACTATTTATAATCTATTTGTTCGTGATGGGCCAAGTGGGTCACACGGCAGAGCACCGGCTGAGATGACGGGTTCGATATCAGGTCAGTCCACTGGTGTTCGAAGGTACTGAAATACATACCGGCACTTCTGTGGAAAACAATCCCGGCATCTCTGCGTCTCCAAAGCCATAGAAGTGTCGGTGGGATGTAAACACATTATTTATAGAAGTACTCACTGTCGGCGGCGCTGAATATGGTTTTCCGTGGTTTCCCATTTTCAAACCAGGCAAATGCTGGGGCCACGGCCTCTTCCTTCCCTCTCCTAAGCCTTTTCCTATCCCATCGTCATCATGAGACCTATCTGTGTCAGTGCGACGTAAAACAAAATTGTTGTTGTTGTTTTCCACTACTTGTTTGAATGCAGAGGTGTTTAATAAAAAAAGGTATTTAACACTTTAAAAACACCACAAGATTGTCCTAATGAAGACTATTTTGACGAATTTACATATAATCCATCAAAATAATAACAAAACACTAAAAGAGAACAAAGCAGAAAAGCCGCTATAAGAAAGATGATGATTACGCTTGCTGTTTAAAGGGGGTCTAACATATAGGTCATCGGCCCCTAATGGTACGAAATGAGACGAAATGTAATTACAACTTAAAATTCCAAAATTTATCCACTAACCAGAACTCAAAACTTGATTATGAAGAATGAATGGATGAATATGAATCAGCGGATCCAACTCACAATACTCACAAAATCGAAAATAATTCTAAAATCAATCCACTGACTAGAATTCAAAAAGATGACGAACAACTATAACAAAGAATTCTGTGATGAATGGCTTTTCTTAATTTTTCAGGTTTTATGCCTAACTTATTTCATTTTAGAACTATTTTTCGATAGAATTTTTCCTTCAAATTACACTGTTTCTCTCTTCCCTTTACAAAGCGAACTCTCAATTCTGAATGAGTGGAGCGATGGGAGGTACCAGCACGCGAGAGCGATCACAGATGTTTCTGGCAAATAAGACTGCTACAACACCTGAACTGACTTTGAACAGACAACACCAACACAAAACAAAACAAAACAAAACAAAATAACTCAAAAGAAAAACATAACATTGACTCACCATTAGTCTGAGAAGATGGCTGTATTCTCCGGCGTCCTGCATCTCGTCTGGGGTGTAGGGGTTGTAATCCAGGGGCGGATACAGCCCTTTTGGGGGCGGCAGGTCTGTTGAATCCTGGTGGTCGATAGCGAGCAGATTTCACGTGAGATTGTAAGAAGTGGTGCATGCTGTGAGCCTTATAGATATTAGGGCTGACAGTATTAGACGTGGTGTTGCTGCTAGTAGGTAACCTAGGTAACGAGTTAGTACCGGCACTACACGAGGTCTGTAAACTACGCGGCAAAGTGGTTGAGCGTCCCGAATTGAGATCACAATCGTCGTCTTCATCGTCATCGTCATCACCGTCATCATCATCGTCACCGTCCGCGGAAGCACCGGAACCACTGCCCGTATTCGCATCGGGCACACTACTTCTCCTACCACGACTCTGAGACTTGGATGAGGAACCCCAGATTTTGTTGTCCTCCATATTGATGCTCCCACCTCCAATACTACCACAGCTACGAACACGATCAAGCTGTTCCCTACTGCAACTTTTACTGGAGGCACCGAACAGGAGGTCGCCGGCAGAACGACGCTTGGCGGCCAGAGCAAGTGCGGACGCCGACGCTGATCCTTCACTACAGGCAAGAAGTGAGAGTTTGGTTCTAGAATCTGCTGCCATCAAGGCAGACTCAAAACTACCCCTCCAGCTAAACCTTTCATAATCGCTGGCTTCCCTCTCTTCTGCTATGTCAGACACTCCACTGCTGGATGATCTTAAGCTCTCCTTCTGCTGCGGGTGGTAATGTCCGTAATGCCTAGCTTCCTGCTCCAGTAACAGATCATGCGACTTACTCCTCGGTAAGAGCAGGTTGCTGTAAGCTGGGGGACCTACCAGCTCATCGTCCAGTCCTCCAGCATTCCTCTGATTGCTGTCAGACTCTGTATCAGTGTGGCTGTCATCCTCCTCTGTCGTAGTTGAAGTTGACGATATTTTCTGCTGTAATCTTCTATGATGGTGGTGATACCTGACTTTAGGACTTGAAGTAGCAATGCCTCCTTCGCCGCCGGACACCTCATGCATGAGCGCTACCAACCTACTCCCAATGTGATGCATTACTTTAGCGATCAATGGAGGCGAACTATGAGGTGTGCTATTCGCATCCGAGCTGGTACTTTGCTCTCCTACAGCCATCTTACTGAACGATGCCACTAATTTCTGATAAACGAATGCAGTGTCTCTGTTAAGTCCACCCCCAGGAGCTGTACCAGCAGCAGTGGCAGGATGGTTCACTGTGGGTGCACCGTTATCTTTCTGAACCCCCGTCGTCTTTTTCTTCTCTCCATCCTCCTCATCGTCTTCTTCCACACTTGTGTCGAATTTGCTAATTATCTGCTGACAGCTGGCGGATATCTGCTCTTGGATTTCGGATTTAGCTGCACTTACTTTCATGGCATGCTGGTAATAGGCTGCAGCTCCTTCCAAATCAGAGCTGGTGTAGTCTGAAGAGTCGTAGGAATCGCTCCAAGTGTCTTCACTGCTTAAGTACTCGACAATCTCCCTGACTTGGTCGTCCCTGATGCCAGGTACAGTCTTCATTAACCTCGTCAGTTCATTTTCAAAATAAACTAACTGCGGCGGTTTAGTTCCAGGTGCTCTAGGTTTTAAGCAAGGGCTTGCCTGGGGTGTTTTGTTAACTGCAGCATTGTTGTTGTTCCCAGCTGCTGCCACCATTGTCTTGAAGAAGGCTCTCATTTTCGACATCATCAGGTTCGTCTCTTCGTCGGAACTCCAATTGTTGAAGCTGTCCTTTCTGGTGAGCGCCGTGGCGGGCGGCGTTGATGACATCAAGGGCTGAGCTGGTTGAATCTTCTCCACCACGCGCTCCTGGGAGGTGGCATCTCCTCCGGCTGGTTTCGGCTCTTCACTGCTGAGGACGGTCTTATCTAAGGACAAATGTTCGTTTTCTGAGTTGGTCGGAGTATTTTCGGACGGTTTTGTTGTTGCTGTTTTCGGCTGCTGAGTTGTATTTATCTGGTCGTTCGAAGTGCTACAACTGCTCGAGTCACTGCTGCTTCTCTGCTCCTTGAGTAGATCGTCACAGCTACCAATAAAGCCACTATCTCTGCTCTGTTGTTTGTTACGAGTGGAAGAAAGATCTGAAGATAGAAGAAACTCTGGCTGCGGCGTCTTCGATCCATCTTCATCCCCGTCTGAGGACAGGTTTTCTTCCCCATGCTCTTCAAGTGTTGAGGGCGCCGTCTGGTCTGTCAGCGTCTCCAACGATGCTGCTTTCTTCTCAAGGTCGGGAATAGCAGGAGACGTACACCCAGTGCTGGATACGCCCCTCTTCTTCTTCTTTCTCTTAACAGTATCGAACTGCCCGTCTGATTTTTCGAATCCTGTAGCAGAAGGGTCGTCATGAGTGTCAGTTTCAGTGCTGGACGAGTCTTCTGATTCAAGCTGCTGTTCGCCGGACTGTTCCGCTCCGGACAATTCGCTGGTCACTAAGTTATCCAGCGAAGAAGAATGCTGTCTTCCGGTTCCCCTAGCACGTACCAGCCGTTTCCGGCGCTGTTCCGGGCTTGGTCGACCCTCGCTGTCACTACCAACACTACCACTGCCATCAGAATCCCTGTGATTATCCGTATTAAATCCCATAAAACCAGTGAGAAAATATTTTTCTAACCTTGATGATGCAAGTTCAGCAGGATCCATGCCGTCACCATTTTCGTCACCCATTACGTCATCAGCACCGAGCGACTCCAACCCTTCACTGTAGATGGAGCTGCAGGTGTCTGAGAACGTATCCAAGTCTCTGTTGCTCGGGGAGCCTGCAGCAGGACCACCGAAGCCGAAGATGAAGTACTTCTCCAGCTCAGACGCCGATGTTGGTCTTGATTTCTTCCCTCGGGAACCTCCTCCATCTTCCCCACTTTGTTCCACCTCACTTTCTTCACAACTTTCTTCGACGATGGTGTGTAACCGAAAATCGATGGCCATCCTGTTATATCCACGTAATTCCGCCTCCCTGTCCATGTACGTGAGCGCTGCGGAGACCGTAGCCTCATCACCGGAAGAATCATCCTCGGTTGGTGTCGTGGTGGCGAATTCATCTTCATCGTTCGGACGATCGATTTCTTCAACCCAAGAATCATCATCTGCTATGCCTTCTTCTAAACAGACGACAGCAGACAATGTGTCGCCACCAGTTACGACGTGAACTACATCTTCTTCCTTTTCGATATCCGCCACTTCGATTTCTTCCACTACATTTTTAATCGGTCGCGATTTCGTTATTAACGGACGTTTAGTTGATGGCGAGGTACCTCTCGTTTCTAAAGTAAGAGTGAAATAACCGGCAAGACCGCCTGTATCCACTGGTATTTTGTCAGTCTCCTCCCAATTAGTATGCCTCACTATGACATCACCGTTACTATACTCCGGCACTAAGGTGGTAGTTTCACTGGTCACAACACTGACAACGGATCCTGGTTGCTTCTGCTCCTTATTGTCCTGGGTGATCATGACGAGACTAGTGTAACGTTGTTCGGCGGCAGATGGGGCAGGGGGCACGCCCCCTTCGGTACTACTACAACACTCGCGGTCCGGAACTCGCGCCTGTCCGCTCGTGACTGGCTTGGGAGCCGCGACCACCACCACACCTAGCTCCTGCTCACCTGCCTCGCCGGCAGTGGCGCTCGATGCGGCCCGCTCGGGAACCGCTTCCAGCGAGCCAGTCATAACGGGGTCAGCGGACCTCGAAGCCTCACCTGATCCGCTCGACAAAACATCATCGTTAGTACCACGGTTCGACTCCAGATGGTGACTTATTTCAACTTCACTATCCACTGGCGAACTTTTCACTTCGACTCCGCTATCCACCTGTTCATCACTTGCACTGCCATCATTTATACTTGTATCAGTAACTTCTTCAGTTTTAATTTCGAATTCAGACTGAGGAACGGGAACACTGTTTTCAGACCCATTCAAAATGTCGCTATCCACTTGATGACTACTCGAAAATTCATTGGTACACTCACTTGAACTATTATCTTGTGTGACTTCTGTATTACACTGATCTGAAATCTCAGCTTCATCAATACTTTCTACGAGTGAGGAATCTAACGCTTCCTGATTTAAATCTCCCGTCTTTTCAGTGTCATCGATTTTACATACACCCTTTTCAGTATCAAGCTGAGCCTGTTCATTAATTTCAGAAGATAATTTACCACTATTATTTCCTACGACAACTTCACTGCTGCCAGCCTCTTTCTCAGTAACATTTATTTCATCCTCACTAGCTTCCCTAGTTGTTTCTTCATCCAATACAGATAATGATATTACTACCTCTTCAGAGAGCGTATTATCACATTCTTTCCCTTCAGTAACAATATTTTCACCTTCTACAGTTGAATCATTTCGTTCTAAATTATTATCACGTATTTCTTCCGTGTACAGTTTTTCTAAAGTTACTACGCGAGAAATATCTTGGGTCAATGAAATGTCAGCATCATTATTGATTACCACACTTTCGTTCAAGTCATCCGTGAGAGTTATGTCATCTTTATTTGTAGAAATGGAGGCTTCAGAAATGCCATCTAATGCTGTCGAATCAACTACCTCATTATGCAGACTTAATTTATCATCAATGGGGGAGTTATTTAATGAAATATCCCTATTATTAAGATCTGGTTTATCAGAAGAAATATCTTTAGAATTATCGATTACTAATTCGGATATATCTGACCTACTTCCGTCCTGATTTGTTACCATCTGTTCACTACTCCTAGCTACAGGAACATTCTCACAGAAAATTATCTCCTGCCTAATGAAAGCATCTGTAATTGCTTTTACGTCACCAAGGTTACCGTCTGCATCACACACTATGTTATCAGGGGGCTCTGGAAGAGATGCCAGCTGGTCCGGTGAACCCACAACATTATTGATCGTAACTCTATCTTCATCTGTCACTACAGCTTCCGGCTTTCCTGACGTCACAGCAGCACTGATCGATTCCGGTGGTAACAACGCGGAATTATCGTCATTACCATTATTATTGTTAACGCGTTCGGTATCTTTAGAGGAAGCTACAACCTGCTTAACATTCATATTACTATTATTTTCTATCGCACTATTTTCACTCACCGATTCAGAACAGATGTTTTCAGACGTAGAAGAGCTACTTTCATCAACACTCGGCACACACTCGCTGTTCACAACTGGAGTTATTTCACTAGCTTCAGATAAACCTACCTCGTTATCGGTTGCGATAGCAGAAGTCATGTCACTTAGACTAACAACAGGCTCTTTTTTATTATCATCTATGGCACACGATTTATCATCAGTGAATAACGAACCTACATTTAACACTGCTTCCGGATTATTCTCAACCTCTGAAGACACCTTTTCTTTTTCTTCGGGAGAATCATGATAATCATTATTCCCCCCACTAGATGGCACACGTATGACTTCACTATCTTCTGCTAAAGGAACATGTTTTAACAATATTACACCACTATCTGAAGTCCCTTCTTCTTGATCACACGTTATTTCATCGTCACTAGAACTGTCATCCACGACTGAGTTAGTCTCTTCTAGAACGGCAAGTTTTGTAGGCTGACTATCTTCCACTTCTTGAATTACGCTCTGATTACTTTGTGTTTCTAGTAGCTCCTTCCTCTCGGTAACAATTAGTTCTGGTTCGGTAATTGTTACAGTGCCTCCTTCGTCCACTGCTGGACTTTCATTTAAATTATGGGTTTCATCTCCCCCGGTAACGTCCAACTGTTGTTGTTGTTGTTGTTGTTGTTGTTGTTGTTGTACAGTATCTTCATCCAGGTTACGAACATGTTTTAGTAGAATAATATCTCCGCCAGTATCTTCTGTTTCGTTGTTCACAGGTGACTCGGATAGCTCACGGATATGTTTTAGTAGAATAACATCCCCACTAGTGTCCTCAGTTTCGTTGTCTACAGATGATTCAGACAGTTCACGGACATGTTTTAAGAGGATGATACCCCCTTCACTGACATCTGATTCATCACCAGAATCCTCTGAAGTCGCAACACTAGCACTGTCTTCTTCTGCACTGTCCTCCTGTTTATTATCTTCAACGTCACTGCCTCCATTCTCGGATGAACTGCCACTGTTGACAACAAATACTCTTGAGAAATGTTCATCATCTTCACTGTCGTTATCAGATGATGAAGATGATAGTGAATGTTTACCGCTTTCATCCTCATCCGACATAGTTGTGATCAAATCATTCACTTTCTCCTTTGTTTCAACTTCATTGTCACTGTCGATATTTTTATCATCATCTTCCAGGGTGAAATGATAGGTTCGAGAGACGTGCTCACCATCAGCTTCATCCTCAGAATTGCTATCAACAGATGAAGTAGACGATAATCTTTCTCGAGGTAACATGCAGCTTTCCTCAGTTTTATCACTAATTTCACTGCAGGGGAGCAGTGGGTTGTGCTCAGCTTTGTCAGTGGAACGATACGTAACCAGCACTACGGTGTTGTTCATGTCAGTGCTCTCCAGCGATTGTTGGCTGCTGCTGGAGGAGATCTCACCATCAGTTGCGTCGCCCACAACATTCACTTCGCTGCAGTCCGGTTCCATAACAGAGGGTGGAGCTTGCTTGGTACAGTCCTGCATTGCACCTACTTGCTGCTTAGCATTCTGCTCTACTGCTAGCGCAACGTCATTATCACTAACAATCACTACTTCTTTGTTATCTTCCTCAGTATCGCCCACTTCGACAGCGATATTTTTCTGCCTATCTCCCTCTGCACTGTTGACTTCGATAGTGGTACTTTTCTGCTTATCAGTATTATGAACTGTGACGGCGGTATTTTTCTGGTTATTTTCATCAGTACTGTTGAATTCGACAGCAGTATTCATCAAAGACTCTTCATCAGTACTATTCACTTCACCCGCTGAATTTTTTTGATTTTCCTCCTCAGTATCACAGACTTCACAAGCGGTATCTTCATCAATATTATTCACTTCACCAGCAGTATCTTTCTGCTTATCTTCCCCAGTGTTGTTCACTTCGACAGAAGTACTTATCTGTTCGTCTTCATCAGTATTATGAACCTCGACAGTGAGATTTTTCTCGTCTTCTTCGGTACTGTGGACTTCACCAGAAGTATCTTTCTGCTTTGCTTTCTCACTATTATTGGCTACACCAGTGGTATTTTTCTGGTTATGTCCATCAGTGTATTTTACTGCCACATTAAGACTGTCACTGTTGAATGGTGGAAGATGAGTATTATCTGAAGTGGCGATCAATTGGTCCTGTGATGTTAGCAGAGGCGAAATGAACCTGCTATCCAATTGAGGTGATGGCGTCGAAGATGGGACTATAGGCCAAGTACACCATGGTCCAACAACGACGTGTGACACTGCTGGGGGTCTCTGGAAACTCCTAATCCTGATCCTTACGCTCCCGGGAGCATTGCTGTCACTGCTGTCATCTCCCGAGTTGAGATACACGATATCGGCCACACTGACAGTAGTATCACCGGCTGCTACTTGCATCTGTTGACTAGTGACGGGCAGAGGAGACCATAAAGCTGCTGGTACTGGTACAGGTATAGGAACTGGTACTGGTATTGGTACCGGTACTGGTACAGGAACTGTAACGTCACTACTGGAACCTCCACAGCTTTCACACGATTTTGTCTTAGAATTACTTTTTTGATGTTGTTGAGGTGCTGCTGTTGATGCTGATGACGATGATGATGAGGCAGCTGTCGACGATTTGAACACCTGCTGCTGACGACACCACAGTTCAGACTGACCCACGACATCTACTGGTAAGCCATCCAACTGCTCCTGCCGTACGGCTTCACTAGTTCCCCCTCTGCCCCCACCACTGACTCGCCCACTACAGCTGTGCTGTTGAGGGCAGCCGTAGTAATACTGGTCTGAACACGTGATCTCCTCCAAACTGCGCTCACCACTGGACCGGAGCGAATCGCTCCGTGTGAAAGAAGAAGTGTTGTTACCATAGAAACGAGGTGCATACCGCCTGCGAGGTGCAGGGGGCGGCGGTTCTATATAACTAGCATCCATAAATTGCTCCTCTAACACTGAAGAATCATTGGAAGTTATTTTGGTAGGGGTTCGACGTCTGGCAAGAAAACTATCAGATGAGGGAGAATAATCTGAACCCCTGTTAGGTCTTGTGCGGTAATCCTGAGGGAAACCAGCTCTGTTCCTAGAATAATTAAGACTCTCGTCTGGATCTATCATTAAATTGTCCCCGGAATCCACATCCCTACTCCTGCTGCTGTATATCAACCTCCTTGACACTCCAGGAGATTCTAAACCTCTTAAGAAACTGGGCTGCTCCTCTGTTTCATTCCTACTCGAACTACTCCAAGTCCAATCACGAAGTACGGGGCGCACCATTGACGAGGACTCGAAATAATCCCAGTCGCAGTCATCTAAAGTAAATCCTGGCACACCGGCAACTGACGAGGACGTCGAAGAACTGTCAGCGTCGGCGTCAGCGTCGTCAGAATGTGAACCTTCTTCCTCTTTAGAAGAAGAGTCAGAGCTGATGAATACCAGCTTATAGTCATCCCCTTCAGGCTGCAGAATGCGACTGGCGTCCAGCAAATACTCATGAGGTGGGTACTGATGTTGTTGCTGCTGCTGTTGTTCGTCGAAGGCCGACGAGACACGACGACTAACTTCAGTGACTCGCAGACTCTCCGTGACTCGCGTGCTGCGTCGTGGTCGACCAGGGTTTGGACCTTAATGCAATAAACAGTTGTTACGATCATGACACTGAAATAATGTTAGTCTTATCCACCACCGTGTCACAGTATTCTAGTCGTGCAGTTAGTAGAATATGTACAGCGTTAGTAGTATAATAGTACGCTAAGCCCGCTAAAACAGGGTTACCAACTGTGAAGAACAAAATTACCACCAGCCCCCTCACAAATTTCCTACCATCCAAGCGTTGTCAGTTCGTATACTCGAAGTTTGAAGTTTATAAAAAAAATCCTTTCAGGAAAGCAAATATCGTACGGATATGAGCTACGAATGTTCGGTAAACAAAATATGATAAAAATGATAAAATATGATAAAATGATAAAATATGATAAAATTACAATCCTTTTCTTAATCATCGTTATCCGGGGGATTAGATTAGCAGTTTGCCTTTTTCTACCACTACGAGTGCTGGAGTTAATGCAGAGTTTCACTTAAGCCCTTATAACTATATTCGGTGTGGACATTTATCAAATAATTAAAAAAACGCGTGAGGGTAATGAACCAAGGAACACATTAAAGAAAGAATTCTGTACATAAGTTAGTTTGGCTAGGATTTGAATTTTAAAAAAGTAAACGAGTAGAGAAACATGCGACTTTAGGCTGTTTTTACCGGAACTGCATTGAGGCCGGAAGTGATTTTCGAATTTTTTTCGGTTTGAAACCTTTTCGGGCCCTTTAGCCCGTCAACTTTCGGCGCAATTGAAGAAATTGTTTAATTTAAACGGTTTCAACATTAAGTTTTGTAAATGGATTAATCAGGATAATATGCAGACCTATGTGATGAAAAACGAGGAACTATTTGGAATTCAAAATATTATTAAAATATAATGTTATGTGTTTTACGTCCCACTAACTACTCTTTTACGGTTTTCGGAGACGCCGAGGTGCCGGAATTTTGTCCCGCAGGAATTCTTTGACGTGCCAGTAAATCTACCGACACGAGGCTGACGTATTTGAGCACCTTCAAATACCACCGGACTGAGCCAGCATCGAACCTGCCAAGTTGGGGTCAAAAGGCCAGCGCCTTAAGCGTCTGAGCCACTCAGGCCGGCAAAATATTATTATGAAGCCTATTTTCATTATTTACGATATTAAAATATTCCTACGGTATCTGCAGGTTGCTACAAGAACGAAGAATACCTCGTAAGTTTTCATTAAGCACGAACCTATTCTTTAAACAAATTGAAAAATCAAAGAAAGGAACAATAGACATTTTTTAAGGTCCATATGTGTGTTCCTAAAAATGGAGATATAATTTTTCAGTGCACTAACTGGCATGGTAGTGATGATAATAGGGAAATAATGTTTAAGTAGTAAGCGGTTAGTTAAAATGCAAAGGTATTGGAACAAGGCGCAAGTAAGACGTAGCAGCTCTACAGTTTTGTTAGGTGAGTTGCATATATTGTAGGGGTTCCGATAGTTCAGATCGCTAATATTTATGTAAACCGTTGTGTGGGCTAGGAAACATTTGCGCCTTGATTAAATACATTCGCATTCTAACTCACTAGTGTTTAAACATTATTTCTTTAGCCTTATGAAGGTCTGAGAAGTCCGAACTGCTCACAGAAGTCCACAAATCGGTTTCGGCATGGTAACTCTCGCTCTGGTCGTCCAACTGGTGACATATATATTTCTGAGATGACAATTTTCTTTGAAATATTCAGCAATAGGTTCAAAGATGATGATGATGATGATGATGATGATCCCTGCAATGACTTCCTCGGGAAGATTGATCTAAGTCACAAACTTTATAGTAGGGTCAAAAGTGTATCCCTATGAAAGATTTGGCTTGTAAGCAAGAATGTAAATTTATATCTATGGTATTTACTCTGAATACCCCCTTTTTTTAAATCTCAAATAAGAAAAAGAGCAATACTGAAATTTAGTCCTTGAAATATCGTGGAACATAGCAAAATGTTCCAGTTCAGAACAAAGAGTTCATTTTTAAATTTATACTTCGTATTACAGTAGAGGATATTGTTTAGAGAAGTCTCAACAAATCTATAAAATACAATAAGTAAATTTAAATTGTTCTCTTGTACACAGTTCGGCTTAGATTAATAACACACAAACGATTCCGTTCGTAAGTCCACAAATTGTTTACGACGCCCAAAAGACACTCGGCAAAGGCATTACTGACTAGGATAGATTGATTTTACTTGAGGTGAGTTGCCTGATGGACATTTTTCTTGAAAATATCTGGCACTTTTAAGCGTATTGTATCAAATAATATAGGGTCCTGCTTTAAATAGTAGACACGGTTAATTTGTAAAGACAATCTCAGTCAATTTGAAATCTAAAATTAAGCGCAATTTCCCTTTACAGGTACGAAGTGTCGTTGTTCATTAAGTGACAGTGCATTAACCTTCAACTACAGTATACGACGGACTTTAACGCAATAACACCCACAGCATTCCCTGCCTGCCGTAAAAGGCGACCACAGGGTCCTCAGTTAAGTCTAAACATTGCTTCCACTTAGTTGTGCCAGGTTCCTCACTTTCATCAATCCTATCCGACCTCCCTTGGTCAACTCTTGTTCTTTTTTTTTGCTAGGGGCTTTACGTCGCACCGACACAGTTAGGTCTTATGGCGACGATGGGATAGGAAAGGCCTAGGAGTTGGAAGGAAGCGGCCGTGGCCTTAATTAAGGTACAGCCCCAGCATTTGCCTGGTGTGAAAATGGGAAACCACGGAAAACCATCTTCAGGGCTGTCGATAGTGGGACTCGAACGTACTATCTCCCGGATGCAAGCTCACAGCCGCGCGCCTCTAGGCGCACGGCCAACTCGCCCGGTACTCTTGTTCTTTTCCAACCCCGACGGTATTAGAGCAATCGAGGCCTAGGGAGTCCAATTTTCACGCCCTTCATGACTTTTGTGTTTCTGTGGCCGATACCTTCATTTTTCGAAGTGTCGGATCCCTACTTCCTCTTAAAACAATAATCTCCACCACCACCTCATCCAGCCCGCTTTGCAGTTACGTAGGTGAGTTGCATACATTTTTTGGCGTTTAGATACTTCTTTTCCTTAATGGTTATGCAAGTCTCAGTGCAGAACCATTGTGCGGGCAAGCTGATACTTGCGACTTGATTAAATACGGCTGGATTCTAAACTATTAGCGCCTAAAAATTATTTCCCTTTACATGCAGGTACTGTTAGTCCCATCCACCATATGTTAGTGTTGAACCTTCTACTGCCGTGTTAGTATTCCAGTCGTGCAGTTAGCAGGATATGTACAGAGTGAGTAGAAGAATAATCCCTAAAACTACGCTACAGAACTAAAGTATATCACACATAATTATAAATGATTAGTCAAAATATTTGTAATTTATAACTGGTAGGTTTTCTAGCCAGTCGAACAAATTTATGAACGAATAAATTTAGAAACTACCTGGAAAAGAAAACACGTAACAGAATCATATCTGAAAAAGGAAATGAGTTAATTAAAACATCTAGCATTCTATGCCAGAGTGGAGAGAAGTGAGGACTCCATAAAGACAAGTTCCAAATTTAAGGAATAAAACAGAATTTGAATGTTTATACATTTCTAAATATTTTCGAGTGTGATTTGATAGAATCTGATGATGTCACTCTGTTTTAATTAAGTTGTTTCTTATTCATATATCTGCTTGGCAGGTGAATTATATTCTGATAAAAATTAAGAGTGATAAAATATTAAATGAAACTGACATACAATGCCATGTGCTCATTCCCTTCTTGAGGGACTGTAAAATTCTCCAAACACATGTGTAGGTTTAAAAGTTATTCTTTGAGATCAACAAACAAGGGTCTACGGTATCCCCTTTGTAAGGGGCAGCGTGAGTGGCTCAGATGGTAGAGCAAGTGCGTTCGACCTCAGTTCAGTCCGGTGGTGTTTGAAGGTGCTCAAATACGTCAGCTTCTTCCCTCGATTTATTTACCGGTTCATTAAAGAATTCTTATGGGACAAAATTCCGGAACATCAGCGTTTCCAAAAACCGTGACAGTAGTAAGTGGAACGTAATACCCATAACAGTAACAATATTACTGTATTATTATTATTATTATTATTATTATTATTTTGCTAGGGGCTTTACGTCGCACCGACACAGATAGGTCTTATGGCGACGATGGGATAGGAAAGGACAAGGAGTTGGGAGGAAGCGGCCGTGGCCTTAATTAAGGTACAGCCTGGTGTGAAAATGAGAAACCACGGAAAACAATTTTCAGGGCTGCCGATAGTGGGATTCGAACCTACTATCTCCCGGATGCAAGCTCACAGCCGCGCGCCTCTACGCGCACGGCCAACTCGCCCGGTATGTTATTATTATTATTATTATTATTATTATTATTATTATTATTATTATTATTATTATTATTATATTGAGCCTCCGTGGCTCAGACGGCAGCGCGTCGGCCTCTCACCGCTGGATACCGTGGTTCAAATCCCGGTCATTCCATGTGAGATTTGTGCTGGACAAAGAGGAGGCGGTACAGATTTTTCTCCGGGTATTCCGGTTTTCCCTGTCATCTTTCATTCCAGCAACACTCTCCATTCTCATTTCGTAGCATCTATCATTCATTAATATATCACTTTGGGAGTGGCGACCCCATCGTAATAACAGCCTATTTATGATTCATTCATTACATCCCTGACCCGGTCTCTGAATGGAAAACAGGTTGTAGGTTTTCATTTTCATTTTCATATTATTATTATTATTATTATTATATAATTTAAACTCCTGAAAAATCGAAATAGATTACTGGCTCTTAGCAACTTTTCTTCACGTTCGGTCGAACATCATCATGATCACGCCAACTGCTGCGGGAACTCGTGCGTCAGAGATCATGCCTGTATATTACATAGCTCAGCTCATCTTGTGGTGTAACGGTGGTGGTATACAAGAGTTGAAATTCATTCTAGTGGAAAGAGGCACTTATATATTGTAAGAGAGAGAGAGAGAGAGAGAGAGAGAGAGAGAGATACCAACCGACCATTTGGGGATTCATGTCAATGTCATGAGCATTATCATTTCGTTGTTTTTGTTCTTGTTGTGACAAAGCTTACATCCAGTAGCTGAGATACGAACCGCAGCCATATTGGTATAAGGCGAAGGAAACGCGGAAGTCAAGCGGTTAAGATGTCCTTGCCTTCTCCCTTCTCTCCCCTTGTCCCAAGTGTTCAAGATTACTATTCGAACATTCGGGTAAAGAGAGAGAGAATTCGCGGGGAAACAGTATTGTCTGGCCTTTTTCGCAACTAGCACGAAAATGTGTAACCAATACAATAATAAATTTCGTTGTTCTTGGACTACCACGCCAATAGCCATAGCCGTGTTGAAACACCGGGTCCCGTGAGATCTCCGAAGTTAAGCAACATTGGGCGGTGTCAGCAGTTGGATGGGTTGCCACGCGCCTGGGGGGTAAGGGAATGGAGGAGCGGAAAGGAACTGGCCACCCTACCGCACGTAAATTCCGGCTCAGGAACACCTCTGCGGAGGTTCGGACCTGCCTTCGGGCAGAATAACCCTTACCTTACCTTGGACTACTACGCAATAATGATGTCAATTTGATGATGATGATAATAATAATACATCCTAATTCAAGCATAGAGAGAGAGTCACAATGCTGAGAAGAGAGGGGACAGAGGAAGTATTGATGTTATAAGTCTAAACAACCAACACGTAATAAATCTGAGGTAAGAGTTTCATTGCCGGAGAGATGACAGTATTCTCCATAAAGATGTGGTTGAAGCAGATCTACATCCCTCTGAATTTACATGAACACCACAAATATCAAAGACACAAACATCCTGCACAGGGAAAAGATAGAGAGACTGGCTAGTAAAGAACTTTATGGAAGGTACTACAACCAG
The DNA here is from genome assembly GCF_040414725.1 of Anabrus simplex. Classification (NCBI taxonomy): domain Eukaryota; kingdom Metazoa; phylum Arthropoda; class Insecta; order Orthoptera; family Tettigoniidae; genus Anabrus; species Anabrus simplex. The sequence continues at coordinate 43,407,538 of NC_090274.1, read as the reverse complement.
ACCACTGATGAGAACATTGCTAAACAACTTTCAAACTCATGGCTGTCTAAGGGAGAAGTTATTTCCAGAAACTGAGGGATTCAACCAGGCGATCCAAGATAAAGTGATCTCAACAAAGAGTTATAGGAAACACACCCTTAAAGATCCTACTAGTAAAAATGACGAGTGCAAGAAATGCAACAGCAGTCCAGAAACCATTGAGCACATCATCAGCAACTGCAGATTACTAGCGCTATCATCGTACACTGAGACATAATGATGTAGCCAAAGTTATACATCAAGAAATTGCCCTGACCCGATCTTTGATCCAGAACAGAGTGCCTTACTACAAATACTCCCCGCTCAGTGTACTGGAGAATGAAAATGTTAAACTATTCTAGGATAGAACGATACAAACAGATAACGCAACTCCGCACAATAGACCAGAAATAACATTAACAGATAAAAACAATCAACACACGTATGCCATTGACATCGCTATCCCGAATGACCAGAATATGAAACAGAAATGAAGGGAGGTCGATAAATATACTCCTCTGGCTATGGAAGTAGCAAGGATCTGGAAGCAAGACAGAGTGACAATTATTCATTTTCTCCTTTCTCCCACTGGACAGACACCAAAATCATTTCCAGAAAACTTAATGACACTACAGCTCCCCATCTATACTCACAATGTGGCACAAAAGGCTGCAACATGGTGAGAACATTCCTGAATGTTCAGTACGGACCATACATCGAAAAGGCTGCAACCTCTAAAACGAAGAGAATAATGAAGGCGTATATTGTAAAGTTCCGGTCTCGAAAGCTCAGAATAACGACCGAGAGGAGGCGTCGTGCTGATCACACGGCCCCTCGCAATCTGCAGGCCTTCGGGCTGAGCAGCGGTCGCTGGGCAGGCCAAAGCCCTTTCAAGGTCGTAAGTGCCGTGGGGTTTGGCTTTTTTAATATTGTAAAGTTATATAAATTATAATTGAGCTCTTTTATGTAAATACAGAGCTCGACAGCTGCAGTCGCTTAAGTGCGGCCAGTACCCAGTATTCGGGAGATAGTAGGTTCGAACCCCACTGTCGGCAGCCCTGAAAATGGTTTTCCGTGCTTTCCCATTTTCACACCAGGCAAATGCTGGGGCTGTACCTTAATTAAGGCCACGACCGCTTCCTTCCCACTCCTAGCCCTTCCCTCTCCCATTGTCGCCATAAGACTTATCTGTGTCGATGCGACGTAAAGCAACTAGCTATTATGTAAAATATCGAAATTTGTGCTATATTACAAACTATACAGTTGTGAAATTGATAATAATAATAATAATAATAATAATAATAATAATAATAATAATAATAATACAATTGTGGAGAATGATTAATCGTATGATGGGGATTAATGGGCGAGTTCAGGTCTATCTTAATTTTTTTTTGCTAGTTGCTTTACGTCACACCGACACAGATAGGTCTTACGGCGACGGTGGGGTTCGAACCCACTATCTCCCGGATGCGAGCTCACAGCTGCGCGCTCCCAACCGCACATCTTCAATTCTATAGCTATCTGTATACATCACTACATTCCAACTAACATTTAATACTGGTGGTGATGGTGGTGATTATTGTGTAAAGAGGAAGTGCAACTGGGCAACGATAGGCCTACTCTATTAACACTAATCAGAGTGGGAAAAATGGAAGGGATCCGACACTTCGAAAAAATGAAGGTAACGGCCAAAGATAAGGGCCACGAAAGGCGTGAACATGAAACTCTCTCTACGTCACGAATACTCTAATACCAACGGGGTCGGAAAAGAACAATAGTTGACCAAGAGAGGTCGGGCAGGATAGATGAAAGTGAGGAGCCTGGCACAAGCGGAAGCAATGTCAGGACTCAGCTACGGGCCCCGTGGTGGCCAACCCACGCTCCGACGTCGATAGCCCATGAGAGCCCTTCTAGTCGTAACATTTAATAATAATAATAATAACCTACAGGTTTCGGGCATTTTAATTTGATGCCAAGCACGCTGCCTGCGGGTCAATTACAAGGTTCCCTTTTTACTTTAACAGATGACAGATAAACGGATGTCTGCTGGGCGTCTAAGGCTGAGTTCTAGTAAATTTTGCCGAGTAAACACCAAATGTATAAACTTAGATCTTATTCATGTCGAAGATACAACTCAGAAGCCAGACCGTGGTTCTACATCACGGTCTTTGCTCCACATATCTTCACAGCATACACTAACAACAATGAAATCGATACAGAATTTCTTCTCCTTCCTCTGACAATGTAGAAGAAGATACACTGCACGACCATAGTAAAGTATCTGGCAGTATCTCATAGCGAAAGCACTGCCACAACAATGCCCAAAGCAAATTAATAATAATTGGAGTGCTCTCACTTTTCCGTTCTCTTTGCCATGGTAACGATAAGCAAATATTATTATTGGTCAAGTTAGTCACAAGATGGTGAAGTTAAAGATCGTTTGTCAAGAGGCCAATGTGAAAGTAGGGCAACCCAGAGGTCATGGCAATACTCCAGGAGGAAGTGCGAACCAGACATCGGGACTTCGAATCCTGTCAAGAGTATATAAACCGACCGACCGACCGACAGACAGATAGTCACGTTTCGCGAAACAAGATTATAAGGGTACAGCGGGGAATGAAACTTTCCCCTCGCCATTTCCAGTCAGCCAGCAGCGTTCCCTGGTGAGAGGAATAGAAAACTAACTATTCAATTCCACTAACCATAAAAGCTGACCTAATACGTTCGCCATACGTCCTTAGAAGTCGGTCTTCAGTCCTAACAATTCTTTCTCAGTTTTGGTTCGGAATATTTCGAGGAGTCACACAAGGCTCGGACCTCACCCCATAACTATTTATAGCTTACATGGATAAAAAGCAGAATCTTTAACAACAACAATAATGACATGGGGGCACGTGTCCGAATCTTACTGTTCACCAGTGAACACATAACATAAAATACAAATATTAAAATATTAAAGAAGTAGACTGAAACCAATTACTATTCTACTATGCTATCTCACTGTACGTAAAATATTTATTACAGTACACAATCTAAAATAAATTAGCATTTCGCTTCCTATGTGCAATATAACAGACCAGATACCTGTGAAGAAAATTAAATATAATAATAATAATAATAATAATAATAATAATAATAATAATATAGATAATCGTTATTATTATTATTTACTATTTAATGTTCAATTCCAGAAATTGTTCACACTGACGAAAGTTTCAGTTTCCATGTTATGACTGTGGGCGAAACACATTACAAAATAGAGGTCGGGATAAGGATTACTTCAGTGAAAACCCGCACTTTGAACACCCCTATATCCTGGACATCGCTTTTGATTGGACATATATTGAATTCACTGTTTAATTCCCTACACATTTACATGTTAAAAATCCTCTCTACATTGGACACCCCTCAACTCAACATTCGATGGACAGCTATTAAATGATAGTTTGGACAGGTTCAAAACTGTGTTGTTTTGTGTTTAGGGCAAGCTATTTTAACACTGTCGTTGGAAATGATTCCTGTCCAAGAGCACCTCAAGGTGTTGGGACAAACACAAACACCCAGTCCCCGGGCCAGAAGAATTAATCAGAGGCGATTAAAACCAACGACCCAGCCGGGAATCGAACCGTGGATCCTCCGAACCGAAGGCCTCAACGCTGACCATTCAGCCATTGAGTCGGACAACTAGGTAACACTAAATGGAGAGAAGAAAAATGGAAGGGATCCGACACTTCAAAAAATAAAGGTATCGGCCAAAGAAAGACAAGGGCACGAAGGGCTTGAAAATGAAAGACTCCCTAGCACTCGAATAGCGTCAGGGTCGGAAAAGAACAATAGTTGACAAAGGGAGGTCAGATCGGGTAGTTGAAAGTGAGGAATCTTGCGCAAGAAAGTGGAAGCAATGCTAGGACTCCGAGAAGGACCCCGTCGTTGCCAAACCATGCCCCCGAAGCCCTTTTAGTCATTTATTACGACAGGCAGGGGATACCGTGGATAAAGTGAACTGAAATTGACAACAATTAATTTATTTTATTTATTTTTCAATGGATCGAAAAGGGGGAAGCTGACTCAGGGCTTATGAAAAATAATCAGTTCTCTATAGTGGGATAAGATGAGGCTTTGTCATGGCCATCCATCAATACTTCACATCACAGCCTGCACGGTTGCTGGGTATAACATCGCGTCACACATCTTGCATCGCTAATTTCGGGATACAAAGTTTCAGCAGACATATAAATATGTCATAACAAAAGGAACACGCCGTGGGCTGTGACGTCTGCATGACCGTACGTGTTTATGAGCGACATCTGTGGGCGGTGAGAGAAATGAGACACTATGCGGGTTTGGCAGAACAATTTATTTCTACGTTTGTTGACGCACAAACTGACACCAGAATTGCCAGGATAAGATCAGCCGTTATTTATGATTGTGAACTCAGTTATCTGGCTTGTCACCTATCAACAGATGACTTATTATTACTGTCCGGCTCCATGGCTAAATAGTTACCGTGCTGGCCTTTGGTCACCGGGGTCCCGGGTTCGATTCCCGGCAGGGTCGGGAATTTTAACCATAATTGGTTAATTACCCTGGTACGGAGACTGGGTGTATGTGTCGTCTTCATCATCATTTCATCTTAATCACGACGCGCAGGTCGCCTACGGGAGTCAAATCAAAAGATCTGCGCCTGGCGAACCGAAGTCCTCGGACACATCCCGGCAATAAAAGACATACGCCATTTCATTATTATTATTATTATTATTATTATTATTATTATTATTATGTCCGACTCGTTGGCTGAACGATCAGCGTACTGGCCTTCAGTTCAGAGGGTCCCGGGTTCGATTCCCGGCCGGGTCGGAGATTTTAACCTTAATTGGTTAATTCCAATGGCACGGGGGCTGGGTGTATGTGTTGTCTTCATCATCATTTTATTCTCATCACAACGCGCAGGTCGCCTACGGGTGTTAAATAGAAAGACCTGCATCTGGCAAGCCGAACCCGTCCTGGGATATCTCGGCACTAAAAGCCATACGACATTTCATTTCATTATTATTATTATTATTATTATTATTATTATTATTATTACATAGCCTGAACATGCGAAGTCATCTACGTACAAGCCAAAAGCCCTTGGAAGGGTGGAAGGTAAAGGCTTCCCACTATCGGTAACCTTTGGCACTTGTTGGGGTAGAGTGGTTTGCTCCACATTCTGTCTCCTCTGCCCCCAGGAATTAGGCTGGTACTCATTTTTGATGTAGGCTGAGTATCATAATTTCGTGTGGCTATTTCTAGCCGAGTGCAGCCCTTGTAAGGATGACCCTCTGCTGAGGGTGGGTGGCATCTGCCATATATAGGTAACTGCGTGTTATGGTGGAGGAGGATAGTGTTATGTGTGGTGTGTGAGTTGCAGGGATGTTGGGGACAGCACAAGCACCCAGCCCCCGGGCCATTGGAATTAACCAATGAAGGTTAAAATCCCCGACCCGGCCGGAAATCGAACCCGGGACCCTCTGAACCGAAGGCCAGTACGCTGACCATTCAGCCAAGGAGCCGGACGTAGGCTGAGTGAACCTACGGAAGTGGAAACCTCGTTTCTTAAATTTTTCGACTTCCTGACGGGGAATCGAACCCAGGTCCTTCCGGGTCAACAGAGCACACCTTCACCGCCTCAGCTAGGCAGCCCCTACCACGTGACATTCCGTACCAGTCTGCGAGAATGTTTATTGTACGTTCAAAAAACATGTACCTACTGCCCTAATGGTCCTCAGTCTATCACAGTGGTACCGTTACGTCGGACGGATATATCACTATTCAATGACATACCGTGGGTTGGAATTAACATTTAGAAATCAAAATATGAAGCAAATTACCTTTTTTTCTACCCCACATAACTGTGTCCCTAAGGATCGTAGGGCAACCGTTTATGATACCGTCATGTCGGGCTCATGGACACCTTACGCGACATCGAAATTGATATTTCGATTAGTCCCCGTATTTTTGGACAGTAATAGGTTAGAATGCAAACGAATTTGGTTATTAGGAAATGTCGTCTAGCCCTTCCTACGCAATTTAGTGAAAGTAACAGAAATTATAGGGGTTATTATGGACTGTGCCCCTAATGTTTATGCAAAACTTGCAGCACAGTCGTTGCGCAGGCTAGTATTTACACGGTTATAAAGAAAATGTTTATGCTCGTTATAAAAACACTGTGTGTGTTTGCTATTTACGTTTGTTGGCTATTGTGTCAGCAGTTTGTTTATTTACGCACAAACTGACAGGAGAATTGGTGCGATCTGATGAGTTTGCCCAATGCAACTGTTCGAAGCATACCGAACCGTTCGAAATCAGAGGTTCGCGGCGCAGCTCCCCCATCACCTCGCCAGATGACGTCTGCATGATATCATCCGTCAAGCTTACAGTCCAAGGATCGATATGTTTACATTAAACTCACTGCTTTGTTTCCCTCCTAGTGGGACACAGATAGGTCTTATGGCGACTATGGGATATAAAAGACTTAGGAATGGGAAGGAAGCGGCCGTGGCCTTAATTAACGTAAGCCCCAGCATTTGCCTGGTGTGAAAATGGGAAACCACGGAAAACCATCTTCAGGGGTTCGAACGCACTATCTCCCGGATGCAAGCTCGCCCAGTTTTACGTCGCACTAACACAATGTTTTCGGCATGGCCTAATTAAGATACCAACGAAAAAGGAAAACAATGGCGCAACAGCCCCGAATGGCCTTGGCCTACGAAGAGACTGCTGCTCAGCCCGAAGGCCTGCACATTACGAGGTGCCGTGTGGTCGGCATGACAAATCCTCTCGGCCATTATTCTTGGCTTTCTAGATCGGGGCCGCTATCTCACCGTCAGATAGCTCCTCAATTGTAAACATGTTAGCTGTGTGAACCTGGAACGAGCCCTCAAATCCAGGTAAAAATGGGGTTCGAACCCACTATCTCCCAAATGCTAGCTCAAAGCTGCGCACTCTTAAACGCACAGCAAACTCTCTCGGGTTTCAACATTCTGAACAAATGTCATCCATATACAGTACAGCTTTTCCTCTAAACCTAGTGTATCAACTTTAAATGAGGTGAGTTTTCTAGAGTTACGCAATTCATCAACGCTAAAACATTAGAATCACTAAAATCAATCCGCTTACATAGATAATTACTGTAACACAAACCTCAGTCATGTTTAAAATCATTTTCACAGATTTTTAACTTCTCCATTTAACAAACCAATTTATTCAATGTGTGAGTCACTTTTCTACCAAAAAATGAATATCCTATTCTTTACAGGTTCTATGTGCAAACTAGTGCCGATAGCACAGTGCCAAAGGCGCTGTTCTCAACTGTGATGACTGATGTTTTTGGTCAGAATACAAAATATTTTGTACTCGATCATAACCAGGCATTTTTCGAAACTATACGATTGCCTAACAGAGATATTTAAAACCAAATGGAACATTCGGCGTACGGTTTAACGGATTCATCGTGCGTGGAACTAAATGTGGAAAAAAGAATCTGTAATGTTCTGGGCGAAACCGTACAAGTGACAACCCTATCGTGAACCCGCGTTCCCGTGTTGACAGTTGTGGGGATTAAGCCTACGCCTTTCAATATCCTCTTAAGAGAAGAGGGGATACCGTAGATAATGCATCCCAAAGGGGGATCCACTCAACATTCGAGCTGAGGAGTCTCTAACATACAATGGCAGCCTGCACTGCGCACCTCACGTACAGCATGGGTTGGGGACATCCAGCATGAGGATCACGTCCTGCAGCTACTGTGTGTATGTGTGCTCTGCACATAGCGAAGTGTTCATTTGTTTGAACTTGACGGTTGCCAAGGTAACATCCAGTTGTGTGTGTCAATGACCTGCCAGCCAGCATGTGAGTGTACTGTATGTGTACGGAAACACATCCGAGTTGGCACACCACTGTCTCACATTCTTCTGAGGAAATAAGTTCTGATCCCACAGTAGGGCAGAGCTGTCCAACCTAGTACTGTGTTATAATCTACATTTTTTGTTAAGTCCAGCAGTGAGCTACTACATCTGCTTACCCTCGTCTTAGTACCCAACAAACCCGCCCCAAGAAACAAACAAGTCTAAATACATCACGATCACCACCACCACCATCATCATCATCAAGATCCGGATTTTTATGACCTAATAATGCCGAAAAATGACCTAAACCGAGCGAGAAAATAACCTAAAAATATAATGGAAAATATATATTTACCCAAAATAATAAATGTGTGCATTGTCCAAATAACATTTAACTTGAAATCGAGTGAATACGATTAATAAGGGCCATCTAATAATAATAAGAAGGAGAAGACTAATTACACGGAAAATACTCGTTCCGCTAAGAACTACAGAACTCTGGAAATCAAGAAGTAATGATGAAATATATCTGAATATAGTTAACGTAACAGATACAATGCGGAAGAGGCGATTGATATTTTTTTGGACATTTATGCAGAATGGATGACAACAGGTTAACCAAACAGATCTTCAAATATCTTACGAACAAGAAGTCAACAACAATCTGGATTCATAAAGTCAAGAAAGATTTGGAAAGAAACAACATAAGGGGAGAAGAAGAAGCAACAGAGGGGGGGGGGAGAGAGAGAGAGAGAGAGAGAGAGAGAGAGAGAGAGAGATTTTGAGAACGAAAGTGTTAAAAATGGAAGAATCCCAAGGTAGGGACGGAAAGGAAACAGGCTCAAAATGGTCCGTGGAAAGGAAAAGGAGGCTTAGTGAGCAGATGAAGGAGTTTTGGAGGATGAAGGAACAACGAAGGATAAAGCACTGATATTGCCATGTGGTCTCTAGAAGACCCTAACGGAGAAAGAGATAATAATAATAATAATAATAATAATAATAATAATAATAATAATAATAATAATTGTACCGGGCGGTACACCTCCACGCCGCTTATTTAAAATTTGCGCCAATTGAAACTCCTCTGCTGGAGGAAGCCTGAACTTTATCTACGGAATTAATTTTCAAGTTTCTCAGAAGATGTCACTACTGGGAAATTTTGTAGTTTCTGAACTGGGTCGTTTTCGACGCATTTTTGTTTCCCTATTGTAAGAAGTGTGAACTTTCTCTTCTAGAGGACACTACTGAAGATCAACAATAGTGCACCCTAGTGCAAAGTGAAAGAACTGTTTTTTGGAGAAAATTTTTATTTCAAAAGTTTGTTTCTTGATAAATTTCTTTCTGTTATTGTTTAGGTTGGCTGTATACCCCTTTCTTTCCCCTTGTTTTGTATTTAGCCAATCCCGAATTTTTAGAATTAATTTCTAACCAATCAGGTGTATCTTCTCCAAAGGGGATATGTTGCTGTACCCTAGCCAATAAAGTGATTGTGGGCGGGTGTTTTCTTACCTGAAACGCCTCGAACTTTCCGCGAGAGTATATAAACTGCTGATTTTAGGGTCTCTGTGCCACTTCTGTAACATCTTTCAGTGTGTAAAGTACGTAGCAGGGGGCGGGAAGCGCCTCTTCCTTCGGGCAGCAGTTCAACAACAAGGTAATGGCCGATTAATAACTTCTTTTCTTGCTAGCTCAGCAGTTTAACTCTCGGGGCGGGTCCGAAGCGTTTCCACCATGTAACTTTCCCTAAAATGTAAAGACACCTTGTATTTATTCTATCTTTTAAGCTACATATTGGGATAGAGAGTGCTTAACCCTCTCGAGCTCCCACTCATATTGTTTTGAGGTGAACTTATTTTTCATAACCGATTCTTCCTTAACGTAATGTAAATTGTTTCCTTCCTAAGTCACCTCTTTAGTATGGGATTAGCCCTTGCATTAGCGGCCTAGAGCCAGGTTAGGTTTTTAACAAAAGGTATTAGGAGTGCGGATCGCCTCCTCTCAAATTGTTATTTTAGAGATCATGTAATTAATCTTTTTCTCACTTAATAGACCTCAGTAGGTTGGGTATTTTACCCCTGTGTCTATGTCCTGAAAAGACAACTTGAAGGTGGAGTTTGGTGTGGCCTTTGAGAGGCTTAAAGTTTGAGAGCGAGTGGCTTTCTTGAAAATTGAGTGTGGTATGCCTCGAGGAGGCTTTTCTGTGTAATTTGGAGCAAGGGCTCCTGAGCATGAATGGGGTTTTCTGCCCCTCTGGTAAAACTTATTTTGGAGTAAGGTTGGGCTGACTGCCCAAGAATTGTGAAGTCGGGGCGCGAAGCCCAAATCCGGTAAATATTGTAACTATACTTTTGTTGCCTTGCTACTCTGTACCTGCCATGCTTGTTATGTCTTAATTTTGAAAAGAAAATATAACCTTGTTAGATTTTACATTAACTTTAATTTCGTAGTTTGAGACCCGTTCAAGCCCGCACCTTCTTTCACCTCTAACTACCACGGAAAACTCCGTAACAATAATAATAATAATAATAATAATAATAATAATCGTCCGCCTCTGCGGTGTAGTGGTTAGTGTGATTAGCTGCCACCCCCGGAGGCCCGGGTTCGATTCCCGGCTCTGCCACGAAGTTTGAAAAGTGGTACGAGGGCTGTAACGGGGTCCACTCAGCCTCGGGAGGTCAACTGAGTAGAGGTGGGTTCGATTCCCACCTCAGCCATCCTGGAAGTGGTTTTCCGTGGTTTCCCACTTCTCCTCCAGGCAAATGCCGGGATGGTACCTAACTTAAGGCCACGGCCGCTTCCTTCCTCCTTCCTTGTCTATCCCTTCCAATCTTCCCATCCCCCACCAAGGCCCCTGTTCAGTATAGCAGGTGAGGCCGCCTGGGCGAGGTACTGATCATTCTCCCCAGTTGTATCCCCCGATCCGATGTCTGAAGCTCCAGAACAACCCTGGACAATAAACAGATTAAGAAAGAAGAAGAAATAATAATAATAATAATAATAATAATAATAATAATAATAATAATAACCTGTCTTAAACGGAACCTCCATTAAGTGGAAACTTGCCTTTAATGGAAAATTACCTCAGTCCCTTGATTTGGGTGTAAAATATAATGCAAATCACTCTGGATTAAGCGGAAACTGTCAAACGCAGAAACGGAAGCCAGCATACGCTCTTACAAGAGATCACATTCATATTTAAGCCCGTATTATCACCTTGTTAAGATATCTTCAGGTAAAATCTTCCACCTTTGCAATACACTTTCTTTTATTCTTTCTAGACAGAATAACATTACTTTAGTAAAATGAAACAAGTTTCGTCCCAATGGGACGTCTTCAGCCATAATCGTAAGACAAAGTATACGAAATATAAAACAAGGTAAGGGTGTATTCTGCCCGAAGGCAGGTCCGAGCCTCCGCAGAGGTGTGCCTGAGCCGGAGTCGGAGTTTACGTACGGTAAGGTGGCCAGTTCCTTTCCGCTCCTCCATTGCCTTACCCCCACCAACAGCACGTGGCAACCCATCCAAATCTTGACCACGCCCAATGTTGCTTAACTTCGGAGATCTCACGGGATCCGGTGTTTCAACACGGCTACGGCCGTTGGCAAATATAAAACAAGGATACATTAAAATGCACTGGGAAGTTCTTGATATGTTCTGTCCAATGCCGATTAAAAACATAACGGTTGTCAACAAGGAAGTGTACTGTAAAGGTGGAATTTTTACCTGAAAATACCGTAAGCTCCCAAACAGGAAATTTCCAGTCTTCCAATGGTATAAACATCCTATACATTTTAGACGATCTATGATGCAAGGACACATGAACTGTATATAACACAGTACATTCCTTTTTTCCCCGGACTCCTTTGTTTTGGGATGAACTGATGGGTGTTTACCGACTGGGCCTTCCGGAACAATTAATTTTCCATACGTTAGTCTCTCTGGAATTCACCGCTTGTGGTTCATCAGTTCTCACGAAGGGAAAAAGAGAAGAAACGTTTGAGTGCAGGTTGAAGACTTATGTAGATGTCGTCAGAAGTAGGAGCTACAGGAAAACAGAATTACTCTTGTTATGTTCGTTGTAATTTCTGAGGCGAAAGATTTTGGGAAAAGTCAGGCATTCAAGATAACGACCACTGCAATTGGCTGATGATATCTGGCGTGCTTTCAAGTGTCTAGTGCGAAGAAAATGGATAATGTACACTATTTTATAGTACACCTTCATTAATGATGTTTGTTGTTTAAAGGGGCCTAACTGCTAGGTCATCGGCCCCTAATGGTACTAGGTGAACGAAACGAAACATAAAACTTCAAAATGTATGCACCGACTATAATCTAAAGCAAATTATAGTGAAAACATGACAGTGAAACACAAACAATCAATGGATCCAATTCACAATGCCTTCATTACTGGGATAATAATAATAATAATAAAAAATAATAATAATAATAATAATAATAATAATAATAATAATAATAATAATAATAATAATAATAATCGTATGGCCTCAGCTACCGTGTACAGACATTTTAATTTGACGCCATCTGGCTGTCTGCTCGTCAATTTCGACGTTCCGTTTTACTCTAGGCCCCCACTAGATGGCAGACCGAGTAAACCGAAACTCTCTTGGGCGTCTATGGCTGAGATTTTTAATGAATTTTGTCGGATAAACACCAAATGTGTCACCAGAGATCTTTTACATGCCAACATCGTACGACATGGAGTGTCGAATGGACTTTTTTTCGACCTTCAAAAATCCGACTACCTCTGCCGGGTTTCAACCCGCTATCTTGGGATCCGGAGGCCGACACTCTACCGCTGATCCACAGAGGGATGATACTCATTGTCTAAAGCTGTACAAAATCCAGGTCACCGCCCCTCATAATGGTACTTAATCACTGGTAAAGCAGAACTATGGTGTTCCTCCTATAGTGGTACTAATCACAGGTAACGTAGACTCATGTTTTTTCTCGCATGGTGGTATTAATCACAGGTAATGTAAACCCATGGTATGTCACACACAAGGGGACCACTCACAGGTAACATAAACCTATGGTGTTTCACACATAAGGGTACTACTCACAAGTAAAGCAGACCCGAGGTGTTCCTCACATAGTGGGACTAATGAAGAGCGCCAATATTCTCGTGGTGTTCCTCACTTAGTGGAACTAATCACATGCCGCGTTATACTCATGGTATGTTACACAGAATGGGACCACTCACAGGTAACATAAACCTATGGTGTTCCTCACATAAGGGTACTACTCTCAAGCAATGCAGACCCGTGGTTTTCCTTACATAGTGGTACTAAACACGGGCGCCAGTCAAACCCGTGGTGTTCCTCACATAATGGTACTACTACTGTCAGGCAACGTAGACCCATGGTGTTTCTCATAAAGTGGTACTACGCATAGGTAAGGGAGGTCCATTCTGAACACAGTGGAACCGACGGGCGGAATGTACACGATGAGTCTTATCACAAGCAAAGCCTAGACCCCGTAGTGTTCTTCGCATAATGGTACTGCTCCTATGTAAACTGGACCCATGGTTTTCCTCGCAAGGTGATACTAGTCACAAGTAAAGTCTAAACAGACTTGGCTTCAGTGGAAATATGTCCTGGTCCATTGCGATTCCGTTTAAGACAGGTATTACCGTAATACACCTGAAATAATAACATATTATACTTTTCTCAACTGCTGTTATTATGAGCAAAATAACTGAACATCTATCGTCATTATTAGGATATTGTGCAATCTACTGATGTTCTTGTGATCACTTGTTTGTCGTGCCCTACATCTTGTTGAATGGTAAATATTTTATCCGCTGCCCCTTTCACTTCGCATATTTCTCAGGAAAATCCCCCCTCCGAATGGTTCTTTCAACGGACATCTTATTTTTAACCCCACGACACTTACGCCCTTGCCTGCACACCGACCGCTGCCCGAAGACCTGCAGATTACGAGGGGCCTTGTGGTCAGCGCGACGCATCCTCTCGGGGCCGTCAGATAGCTTCTCAATTCTAATCACGTAGGCTGAGTGGACCTCGAACCAGCCCTCAGGTCGAGAGAAAATCCCTGACCTGGCCGGGAATCGAACCCCAGGCCTCTCCGGGCGAGAGGCAGGCAAGCTACCTCTACACCAGGGGGGCGGCTCAACGGACAGCTTTAGAGGATTTTATCTTGGATATTCTAACATTTGAAATGAATCACAGACGAATAAATAAAAACTCGCACTGTGAAAAATGAAATTAACAATATAATATGTTAGTATTCGAGAGTTCCCACTGTCGGCAGGCGTGAAGATGGTTTTCCGTGTTTTCCCATTTTTATACCAGGCATAAATGCTGGGGCTGCACCTCAATTACGGCCACGACCGCTTCCTTCCCACTCCTAGTCCTTTCCTGCCCCATCGTCGCCATAAGATATATCTGTATCGGTGCGACGTAAAGCAACTTGTGAATTAAAAAAAATGTTACTACCCAGGCACTACAGCAACACATTACTGAAATGTGAATTTATGACTACTACAGTGATAATACCTCCTCCACCCACATTAGAAGCAATGCCCCATAGCGCTTTAAGAATATGGATTTCTGAAGAGTACACATAAGAGTTGTAGAAGGCTACTTTATTTCACACTTTTCGAACTGAGTACTGAACCTTTAGATGTCTGAGTGTTCTCGTTTATTGAAAGATCGGATAATTGTTCAGATATGATCACCAATCAACGTAAATAATAACGCAGAGCAGAGAAAAATCACTTAAAAACAAAATGATAATGTAGGTATCGAACTGCTGACAATGACAGTGACCAAGATATGCATGTATGTATATGCAATAATCAATAAACTGATTCGTGCTTAACCCCTCTTTCAGAGTACTACAGTACTTTTTACTCCTACAAGTAAACACGTGTTGTTATATTTCCCTTTGGAAAACCAAATGGTCAAAAATATGTCTTTCAAGTAAATGTGTGACGCAATGTTACAGATTCACGGCCTGTACATCTTTCAAGGTACTGTTACTAGGTAACATCACGTCAAACATGCTGTTACATGACGCTATTTAATTACATACATTTTCGGATGACCCACCACACTAAGACATGCCTTCTGGAATAAAACATTCCCTATGTTTGGTGACATTTTAGATACATGCATGTTTATGTCCATGTACAAGGAAAGATATGATTTCCTGCTTTCAAACAGTTACGACTAGATTTTTTTACAAACAGCCCAATAATTATCTGTTCTATAACATTAAACAGACTTTATCTACATTAAACAGACTGTATCTACACTAAAACTTCAGGGCTTCCACAAGGCTCTTACCTTTCACCATTATTATTCACTGTTTACCTATACAATTTTGCAAAATTCATTCAACCAAGTTCTAATAGACAGCACAATGTTACCTTACCAAAATTAAAACGCACAAATTCTTGTTAAGTTTGTTCTTCCTATTTTTCCTGTCACTTTACTGACAAAGCTATACTATCTGTAATGTAGTTGTGTCGCCTTAACAAAAGTATGTACTGCAATGCCATTATCACGAGCCTTAGGCTCATGGGACCTCTTATCACAAATAAATAAATAAATAAATAAATAAATAAATAAATAAATAAATAAATAAAT